>NC_084480.1:17223262-18473262 GCF_030035675.1 Rhineura floridana
ACACATGTGCAGAGGTGTCATTGTGCCCCGTTCCTGTGTTTTTGATCATTATGTGATGATTTCTCCGGAGTATATGTCTGGCCAGCTCTCTGGCTCTATAATCTAAGTGACTATGTTCAGAACTATTCATGTACTAACTTATGCAGGGCAGAAGCAACACAAAGGATGAGCTGCACTTGTAACATTGCTACAGATATCTGACATATGAGTAATGTATCCACACAAACACACACATGCAACCATGAGTGTTCTCAGACGTTCATTTTTTGAAAGCTAACGCTGAATATTATATATATCCTATAGGGGGGTTGCAAATGAAATAAGGAAAAATAAAACACCACTCTTTCTTAACGTGGAGGTAGGTTTAATTTGGGGATTTGTTTTGTTTTATATTGTTTTGCTTTGAATTTGTTAGCTACCTTGACTTTATTTGGAAAATTAGGCAGGACAGAACATGTCTCCTTGTTCCCTGTATGCCTAATACTATACGCAGAGTGAAGCCATTTAAATTCATTTAAAGGCATGCCCATGAATTTCAATGGGTCTACTCTGACTATGACTAATGTTGGATGCAACCCACAGATGCTCCTGAGAATATCTGTGTGGTCGGAAACATGGTGTTGAATTCAACATTCCACACACAGAATTCCACTCAGACAACTTGACCTCCTCTCCTCCTCTTGTGCACACCCAAAATCTGCTCCAACGGGTCCCCAGTTCTTATGGGGTCATAGTCCCCCCAATGAGGCATAAATATTTTAAATCCAACAAACTCATTTGAAATTTGAGGGGACTTTCAAATTTAGCTTGAATATATATATCAGGAGTGGGGAGCCTTTGGCCCTCCAGATGTTGCTGAAGTACATTCCCATCAGTCCCAGCAAGCATGGCCACTGGATTGGGCTGATGGGAGCTGTAGTTCAGCAACATCAGGAGGGCCAAAGGTTCCTCACACCCAGAGCTTGTACTTTTTTGAACTAGAACTCCCATCAGCCCAATCCAGTGGCCATGCAGGCTGGGGCTGATGGGAGTTGTAGTTCAAAAAAAGTAACTTTTCCAAGCTCTGCTCACACCTGATATATAACTTTGGTAGTGGCTGTTCTAAAGGGGGAAAGTTCAAAAATCTTGCTGGCTGTGCCCAAGTCTTTGCGCATGAGCTCTTTCAGTTATGACCTATACCTACCTTCCCTATAAGTAAAAACAATAGTGCATGGAATAAGCTGGATGAAAATAGTTTAGCATATGGAGTAAGCTGAACACACTGCACTGCTTCCAACATCAGGATTGGGCAGCAGGGGAGAACTGGGAAAGGTACTCCTGCTGGGTTTTGTCTGCCTTATGTTCCGTTTTGCTCACACCACACTGCCGTTCTGCCCATGAGGACAATCACACCTTGACCGCATGCAAAATGAACACAATCAGTGTAGAACGCCAGTCTTCCATTTGATCTCTGGGCCTTAATCAGTGGAGAGGGGGGAAAAAAAGGTAAAACCCTAAGAACTTTTCTTCTGCATATGGCATTTGCAACAGATGTTCTCTTGGGCTGTGGAGGCTGCTGTAATAATAATGTGGGGATAGATAGGAAGAAGTAATATATGACATGCACTCTTGTGGGCCTTTAGGAAGAAGCTTTGTTAATTTTTGATACATGGATGTGATCTTATTTTCCCCATGTTCCTTTCGCCATATAGAGAATCGGCAACAGACTCATAGGGTGCCATCAAATAAACTGTCCTACAAAACATTCTCCTTGAGTAGTATAATCAAAGTTGGGTGAGCAGGAAAGCAGGTTGATAAACAGGAAAACATGTTTGCCACAGTGGATGAGATCATGAGACTTAGCAAAATAGATACAAGTTTTGTTGTTGGCTTTAGTTGAACAGAATGTCACCCACAGCATTCATGTTTTCAGGTAGGTTGTGAATATATCTCCTGGACACCTTTTGTGTGCCTCGTCTAGTTATTGGTGGTGCTGCTGTTGTTATCAGTGTGCATGGCACTTTAGAAAGTATAAGAGGTTAGGCATCTGCCCCAAGGAGCTTACAATATAAAATCCAATGCAAAGAAAATGATAGAGGAAAGGGAGGGAAGCAAATATCCGGCCAGGTCATTAGGGCTTGGCTGAGCACTGTGATACACATGGAGATGTACATTTATTTATTTATTTATTTAACAAAATGTATATGCCACTTGATTGTAATAAAACCTCAAACAAAAATAAAAATAAAACACAAAAATTATCAATAAAACACAGTTAAAACCAGGTATTTAAAAGTATTCAAAAAGTAATTACAATCCACATTAAGCTAAAAACAGATTTAAAACACATGTAACTTCTACATATCTGGATAGACGTGCCTAAACAAAAAAGTTTTAAGCAGCTGCCAGAAAGAGGACAGTGAAGGTTCCTGCCTGGTGTCAAGAGGTAGGGAGTTTCAAAGTGTAGGTGATGCCACATTGAAAGACTGACTTCCTACAACTGTGAAATGAGTATTATGTAGCATCTGTAAGAGTGCCAGTTCTGCCGATTGAAGTGGTTGAATGAACATACATGTGGTATATTGAGTTGTACATGTAGATTGCAGACTGGCAATGAACATTGAAGACTTCTATTGCACACTGGCCTTTCTGCCTGGATTGGGACAAAAGTCTTCAACTTACTTTGGAAGAGTGCCCTGGAACATCACTGACAAATTAATTGTCAATATCAAACTTTATAACTACTCTAAAGGTAAACTCCACAGCAATTTTCAGCGGCCAATTCTAAAGGCTTGACATGGTGGATAGTCATTACATAGCCATGATAAGCAGAGCTGTAATATATATATATTGCCCTTCATTTTCAAAGTTGAGTTATAGTGTTGACATTTTAGTATTTCAGTTCATCTGTCAGTTCCTTTGTCTGTACAGAACAGCCAGGCAATAAATAAAAGTAGACTTTTCCTACACTAATTTTTTTTCTTCAGAATGGAAAGATTTTTCTTTCCCTGAAAAAAATTTGAAATGAATTAGCAGAGTTGGGTTGGCAGGAGTCAAAACTGCGGTCTTTGTGCAGAGCTAAAGGTTGTCATGTCAGTTGTTTAAAGCAAAGTTGTATGTACTGATGCTTGATGGGGAAATGGTTTTCTGTTTCATTTTTGACATTTCATGAGCACTGATGTTTTTAAAAATGCAATTGAGTTATATACTGTGGGTCTGGTGATACCAGTGCTTGCCACTATTGGAAATCATGGGTTTCACAATAAATAAACTATGAACCGGGAAACTTTCAAATTGCAGTCTCACACTTGGTTGGCATTCAATGCCAGCCCTGCTCTGAGTAGTCCCATTGAAGTTAACAGATGTGACTAACTTAGGTACATTCATTTCAACGGGCCTACTCTGAGTAGGACTTGGTTGAATACCACCCAATGTTTCCACAGTTGCCTATGGGAAACCCCAACCAATTCGACGTAAGCGCAACAACCCTGTCCCACTTGTGATCTCCCACAACTGGCATTCAGAGCAGTCATTGGCTCTGGCTATGTCTACTGATTATCTCACTGCCTTGCACACTAGCTATCCCAATGGGCAATAGCTACCACTGATATAGCCAACATTAGTAGTAATCGATAGCTTTGCCCTTCACGGATTTTTCTAATCCTCTGTCAAAGCCATCCAAGATCTGTTCAAAGCCGTCATTACATCTTGTGGTAGTAACTTCCATAGCCTGTTATTCTGATATTTATATCCCACCTTTCTTCCAAAGAGCTCAAGGTGTTGTGCTCTCCCTTTCCATTTTATCCTCACAACAACCCTGTGGGGTAGGTTAGGCTAAGAGGTCGTGACTGGCCCAAGGTCAGCCAGTGAGCTTCATGGCTGAGCGGGGGTTTGGACCCTGGTCTCCCAGGTCATAGTCCAGCACTCTAACCACTTTGTTGCATTGGCTATGTGCTGTGTGAAGAAGTGTTTCCATTTGTCTGTACCAAATCTGTATTTGGCTTCATTGGATGACCCTGACTTCTACTGCTATGGGAAAGGGAGAAACACATACCTTTCTCTACTTTCTCCATACCATGCCTCATTTTATTCACCTCTGTCATGTCGCCCCCTGCTTACTCACCTTTTTCTTTTTTCTAAATGAAAAAGCCCCAAGTGCTGTAACCTTCCATATACATATACAAAGTTGTGCTCAACTAAGTCCTACTCGTAGTAGACCCATTGAGATTAAGTTACTCTGTACTCTGTAGAGAGCCAGGGTGGCGAAGTGGTTCAAGTGTTGGGCTATGATGTGGGAGACCAGGGGTCAAATCCCTGCTCGTCCATGAAGCTCAATGGATGACCTTGGGACAGTCACTGCCTCTCAGCCTAACCCACCTAACAGGGTTGTTGTGAGGATAAAAAGGAGAGGGGAGAACCATGTATACCACCTCGAGCTCCTTGGACAAACAGCAAGATATAAATGTAATAATCAAAATAAATAAATAAATTACAATACTCTGAGTAGAACTAACATTGAATACCACCCACAATTTCCTGCCTGCCTGCCATTTTTTTCAGAGCAGCAAACATGGGGTTATCCCATTTTATGCTCTCAAGAGCTTTGTGAATTAGGGTATGCTGAGCAATAGAAATGTTGCTCAAGACAACCCAATAAGCTGCTTTCTCTCTCACTGTAATAATAATGTTAGTATTTTTGCTGGCAGAGCTACACGTTGGGTTCCGTTGATGTGCCGGAGGCCACCATAGTAGTGAAGGCTAGCATAGCCCAGAGTCATGGATACAGAGGTTTCTGTTGTTGGGGACTGTTTCATGGACTAAACCCAGGACCCACTCATATCCATTTTGTTTCAGTCCTGGATCATTGCATGCAAGTAGGGATGGGGGGAGAGGGAGAGAGAGGAATTCGATTAGCTTTGCATCAAGTCCAAACTTTCGGGAACAATGTGAGAACCAATAATGCAGCCATCCTTCAAAATTTGCACTTCTCTGAATTCTGAAATGCCAGTCGCCAGCCACTGTTTACAGAAAATGCATATATTGGGGGAAAGGTCCATAAAATGAATATAACAGTGAAAATAACATACAGAAATGCATTATATTAGGAGAAATTGCTTGCAAAAACGTTAGTCAAAACTGCATGCAAAAATGGGATAAGTAGGAGGAATTTGCACTAAAATGCTGAATACTTTTTAAAAAAATCACATTAAATAGATGCAAATTGCTGCAGAAATGTGGAGAACTGAATTTAAGAAAAATGATAAATGGAGAGAACTGAAATTGACAGATCTTTCCATCCCTACAAGCAAAGCAAGGCCTATAACATCATACAGCAGGGATGGGAAGTCTTCTCTCAACCAGCTGGCCACATTTCTTTTTTGGCAACCTTCCGTGGGCCATATGCCAGTGGTGGTCAGGGCCAGAGGCAAAAGTGAGCTAAGCAATAAATGGGAATTGTACCTTTGTTACAGTCGAGTAGTTACTACATTCGCATATTCCTCTCTGTCTTCCATCCAGGCAATCAAGAAGCTTTATCAGAGCTCAAGGGCACATTCCAGCCAGGGGCACTGGCAGAAGCCAGAGCACACTTCCCTGCAGCTCTGCAATCCCAGGGTAACTTGGTTCAATTCCTTGGCTGTATCATTCAAGCAAGAAGCTCCATTTTTTTAAAAAAAAATGCTTTAGAATATTTAATTTTTGTTTTAAAGGATAGCTTTTATTCTCTCTAGTGGGCTCTCCGACACTGGAGGCATTCAAGAGGCAGCTGGACAGCCATCTGTCGGGAATGCTTTGCTTTGGATTCCTGCATTGCGCAGGGGGTTGGACTTGATGGCCTTATAGGCCCCTTCCAACTCTACTAGTCTATGTTTCTATGATTCTCTCCCCCACCACCCTGGAGGTTTCTCCCATCTTATCGAAAAGCTTTCCTTTTTGCTTTCCTCAACATTCCTTGGATGCTTTTGCCCAACTGGAAATCTCCATATTGATCCTGAAATGTCACTATAGATGGAATTTGGTGACTGACAGCTCAAGCCCATTCCAAACTTCTCTGTGAGCTCCTTTGCTCCCCGCCCCCCGATGAACCTGGTGGTTAATAGGAAACAAAAGTTCAAGTTGGGTCAAGTCTCTCAATAGAAAATTGGATTTATTTTCTGACACAATGAGATTAGCGGACACTTCACAAACCCTCAGTCCACCCTCTCCATCCTTTCATTCTAATGAGTTTAGAATGCGGTAATGATGCTGTGAGAATTCATATAAGTTCTTCTGGGGAAAGAAGAACTTCCAAACTCGGCCTGTAAATGAGGTCTGTGCCATAAACTGAAGCCGTCCATCACAGAGAAGTAGCTTGTGCCTCATAAGAGGCTGTTTAGGCAGAGTCAATCAAATGGACATTAGTAGAGCCTGGTGGTATTAGGCTGTCCTTCAGAGGCACAGAAGGAAAGAAGGAGCGCAGGGTTTTGAATGAGATGCATTTATTCATAGCCTCGGACATGCTGCACAGTTGTGATGAAGCGCAAAAAGGGCAGGCCATCCAAAACGTTAATGGCCCTTGCAATGTGACGTATGCAATATGAGGTCCTGAAACTGGGTGGGGCCCTAGCTAAGGGGTAGAGCATCCACTCTGCATGCAGAAAGTAACAGGTTCAATCCCTGGCTTCTCCCTGTTTGAAACCCTGAAGAGCTGCTGCCAGTCAGTGTGGACAATACTGAGCTGGCTGGACCAACGGTCTGAGTCAGCACCAGGCAGCTAAATCATGAGAGGAAGGGCCGTAGTTCAGTGGCAGAGCATATATCTTGCATGCAGAAATCCAGGTTCATTCCAGCAGATTTCATGAATGAATGGAGATTTGATCCCTGGTCTCTGAGGTCCTAGTCAAACACGCTACCCACTACACCACAGTGGCTTTTCTCAATTGCTTGCAGGGCATTCCTATGTCTTCCCATTAATCATTTGTTCATCCCACACTTTTCATCACATTTCCCTGTCACTTTCCTAACTGCTTAAAGTCTGTCTTGTTTTTTTGTTTAAGCTGATTCATTGTGCCCAGATGACAGAGCACTTTAATTGCAACAACCTACATTTTGTAATGACAACAGAAGATTTATGTAACTTTAAAGTTGACAATGAGGACATTGAACTTGCCAAGGATTATCAATACCTTGGCACAGTCATTAACCAAAATGGAGACAATAGTCAAGAAATCAGAAGAAGGCTAGGACTGGGGAGGACAGCTGTGAGAGAACTAGAAAAGGTCCTCAAATGCAAAGATGTATCACTGAACACTAAAGTCAGGATCATTCAGATCATGGTATTTCTGATCTCTATGAATGGATGTGAAAGTTGGACAGTGAAAAAAGCGAATAAGAAAAAAATCAAATCATTTGAAATATGGTGTTGGAGGAGAGATTTGCAGATACCATGGACTGCAAAAAAGACAAATAATTGGGTGTTAGAACAAATTAAACCAGAACTATCACTAGAAGCTAAAATGATGAAACTGAGGTTATCCTACTTTGGACACATCATGAGAAGACATGATTCACTAGAAAAGACCATAATGCTTGGAAAAACAGAAGGGAGTAGAAAAAGAGGAAGGCCAAACCAGAGATGGATTGATTCCATAAAGGAAGTCACAGACCTGAACTTACAAGATCTGAACAGGGCGGTTCACGACAGATGCTGTTGGAGGTCGCTGATTCATTGGGTCGCCATAAGTCATAGTCGACTTGAAGGCATGTAACAATAAAACATTTCCAGGAAGTGCTTGAATGCCTCCAGCAAAGTTCTGACCGTCAGGAGATGACTGGTACTACTTCATAGGGCTGTGCACAGTCCCCTGTTGCAACTTGTGGCTCCAGTCTAGGGGGGAGTCCCAACCCACCCTGAGTCAACTCAGGGGCCACCTACCCCACTCCATAGCCAGTCTCGAAACGTTTGGGGGCGGGGCTAATGTTTAATTAGGGGGAAATCCTGATTAAACACATGACCTGGAGTGACAGTGAAAGAGCCATTGTGTCTCCTTTCCCCTCTTCTCCCAACTAAGAGTGGGGATCAATATTGCGGGGTGCTGTTTCACAAGCGGCTTTCTTTCAGCACACAGGATCGCTGCCTCTACTCATCAGCTGTTGAACAGAGGCACCGACCCTGCATGGTGCTGCTTTGCAAGCAGCTTTCCCTCAGGAAAAAAATCCTCATGAAACTGCATCTGCATTTTGGTGAGAATTTCTTCCAATGTACACTCGTTTGTATGCAATTTTGCCTGATATACACATTTTTACAAAGCAATTTCCTTTCAGAAAAGGCATTTTTTGTGTCATTTTCAGGAACATATGCATTTTTACCCACACTTTACCCCAGCTTATGCATGTGTGCACACGTTATTTGGCTAGAGAATGGCATTGCAAGATTTGGAGAAAACAATGCAAATTTCAAATGATGGCTGTGATTCCATTTGCGTATTGTTTTGGAAAGTATGAATTAGGTAGATCTGCCTTTAAATGTGAACTGAATCAAATGTCTCTCCTACCCCCATTCTGGAGAAATTAGGATGGGAGCTACAACTCCCTTACCCTACAGTTTCCACTTCCAGTTTGAGGCTTACCTCCCCTCCCACTTTTCAGCAGGGCAGACAGCTGATACTGCAGGGAAGGTTTTGTGCATCCTTGGCATAGATGTCTCAGTCTGTGGCTCAGAATTGGTCTACCTACATTCCTATTCCATGTGTGACATTTGCAGGGCTGGGTGTGTGCATACCTTTCCGACAGGGAGACTGGCAAATGGTAACATTTTTGTTTTATCAAATTGCCTAACCTCATGTGAAACTGCACTCCCCAAAAGTGCAAGAGGAGTTAAAAGACAGAGCAAAAAGACAGAGAGAGAGAGAGAGAGAGAGAGAGAGAGAGAGAATGAATGGTGCCTTTTCAAAATTTTAGTTTTGCTGTAATGAGCACTTGACTCTTTGCTATGAAGATGACTTGCTGGATGATTGCTAAACAGCCCCAGTGGCGTTTCTTTCCTTTAAATTACAGCGCAAGGAGATGAAAGGACCATATGAAAGAGACATCTTTCTCTGAGGACGTTCCCCCCTCCTCATGTTTAATGTAATTTCCTTGTGGTTGGAGATTGGACCAACTGAATTACTTTTATTAGCCCCATGAGAGTAAAGGTTAAAAGACTTGTTTCCCATTCAAATGTTGTAGGCACTCTCGGATTTAATTTTCGCAATACAAATAAAACCAGGATTTGCTTTTAAAAAAAATATTTTATTTGTACAGTCAGTGCTGTAAAATAAATAAAAGGACGGAATCCTCTTTGATTGCTTTGCTTGATCTCTTGGCTAAATGGAAACCTAAATGAAGGGACAAACAAACAATAAGTGTTTTGCTGGCCAGCTGCCCAGAACCCCCATCCATCTGAGATTGGCTCTGTTTCTTGATGTTTTCTTCTTCGAAATATAAAATAACTAGGGACGAGTGGGTTTCCAATGTTCTTTTCCTTTATCCAGGGACATTGTTAGGTACTTGCAAAGGTCAAGGGGCAGACCCATGACACCATTTAAGCCCCTGAGCAAATTCAGGTAGTGGGTGGATGAGGGTCTTACCAGTGTTTCATTTTGCAGCATGCCTGGCCGCCCTGTAAGCCAGGAATGGAGAACCTCAGGTCTGGGGAGGAGGCTGAATGTGGCCCTCCAGGCATCTGTCTCTGGCCCTTGGGACTCTGCCCAGGCCATCATCCCTCTCCTGAGGTGGCACTGCACTAGGGACGGGTGCAGTCAATTGAAGACATTCAATTCAGTTTGTATTTCAAGTCAAATCTATCAAATGCTCACCTTCCGAAACAACACGAGACCCGAAACAGAACCGCCTTTCACTATTCACACTTCCTTGAATTTTGCGATGCAGTTCGCCAGCCATGCAAGGTTTTCACAAATGCATAGGTTAGGGGAAAGTGTCGTGTAAATATGAGCATATGAGTGAAAATAATGTGCGAAAATGCATTACATGTCTAGAAATCGCTTGCATAAAATGGGGACCTTTGTTAAAACTGCCCACAAAACTGTTTGTCAGGAGAGATTCTTCTGGAGAATGCTGGAGAATCTTCATGAAGGGTTTAAAAATAATAATAATAATCACTAATTGCTGTAGAAATGCGGGGAATGATGTTCCCACTGTAAAGTGGGGGTGATTTTGCCCTCACCCTCTCCCTGGGAAGAAGACAGTGTTGGTTTGTCCCAAAGGGAGGGGTGAGTTGAGGGGACACATGATGCATTTCCACTCTAAAGGGGGAGGGGCCACACAGGGCTTAAATACCTGCCTCTCTTTCCCAACCTCCTCTTTCGTTTGTTTGTGCTCTCCCTCCTTCTCCCTCCCTTTGTCCCTACATGCAGTATGGGTTATGACCTGTTGCCTTTTTTAGAGGCCAAGTAGGGGGTTTTTTTTATTGAGGCCCCCATTGTTGGGGCCCTTCAGGTTTTCCTACTTCATACTGTTGGGTCTAATTCAATTGGCTTTTAGGGAGAGGCATGGCTGATGGCCTGTTATGGCATTGAGTATGGGCAGGTAAGGAAATTGGGGGCTGCAATTAGGTATACTGAGGCGTTATTCGGTAAGGGCACCCTTCAGGGATCCAACAGGCCTTCAGTCTGGGGTGAACTGGGGGGGCACTTTGTGGATTGTCATGTGCATCAGGGTGAGTGCGGGTACAGTGGGGCCAGGGTGCGCATGAGGGATCCATGGACAAGGTTCACCCAGCAAGGAGGGAAAGTTATTCCACATGCTTGGCTGGTGGGTCCCAGCTACGAGCTGGACGACAACTGAATTTAAGATCAGAAACTGAGAAATTGAGAGAACCGCTTCTGTCTGGCTATCATCCTCCCATCCCCAGAATGCTCTTGAAATTATGTCTTCCAGCAATAGTGGCCACAATTCTTTCCAGCCACCCCAGTGATGCAGGGACTAAGGCTACAAATTGATGTTGCATTGTTCTAGGGCATTCAGTGGTGGGAAGGCATGGCAGATACTTGGGGCATTCTGGGTGGCCAAAAAGGAAGATGGGAGAAAGAGGTTTTTACAATGTAAAAAGCTGCCACTTTCACCTGGTAAGCAACCCCACTTTGCACATTTCAGCAAATTCTCCCCATTGCCCCCCCCCACTTTGAGGGCCCCCTTTGACTCCCACCCTACCTCCACACAGCCTATTTTCAAGCTAAAAGTTTGCAAACTTTCCATCCAGTGCAAAACATCCCATTTGTCTTGTGGAATGCCCAAGCACTGATGGTCCCATCGGAATACCCTTCTTGGATGATCTCAGGGATCACACCTGTACACAGGTTGAAGACAGCCTATCAGGAATTCAGGGCCCAAGCTGTTAGGTTGGGAAAGAGACCATTCAAGTCCCCGTCAAAGCTTTCCAAGTGTGAATTCCCCCCCTCCCCCAGCTAATCAGCTGTTAAATGTCTTGACAAGGGCACGGGGTAGGAAAACTGTAGATTGCCGTGAATATGACAACGCTCTTCACATTTTCTCTCTGATGACATAAAGCAACATGTTCTTTCTGCGCTGCCTGGGTGGTAGAAAGAAAGGCGGGGTGAGCGGGAAGCCAAGACTACAAAACAAACCCTAATGCATTTCTGATTGCGCTTGTGATGGAATAATACACATGGCATATGTCAGCCCTTCCAATGCCATCGTTTGTAACACCTGGCCAAAAACAGCATCCTTTTATAGTCATAGACACATTATTAAATGCATTCCGGTTATAAAGGCACCAGGGTGATTGACAGAACTAGACAGTAACAGGCCTACATAAGTCAGGGAAGAGTGCTGCTAATAAACCGTTGACTTATTTCCCTTACAGCTACTGGGGAAGTCTGTTAGATTTTTATGCCGATAACAGTCTCTCTGCACAAATGAAGCTGCCTTAGTGTGAGTCTAGCTCAGCACCATCGACTCAGCATAGTATGTGTGGGGGATTCTTTTTCAGTGAGGGGGCTGCCTTCCCCTCTGGGCAGCCTCCTGGGGGCCACATGCCTGTGGTAGGCAGGGCCAGAGGCCAAAGCAATCAGAGCAATGAATGTGACTTTTCCCTTTGCTGGGAGAACCAGAAGGGAGTAGAAAAAGAGGAAGGCCAAACAAGAGATGGATTGACTCCATAAAGGAAGCCACAGACCTGAATTTACAAGACCTGAACAGGGTGGTTTATAACAGATGCTCTAGGAGGTCGCTGATTCACAGGGTCATCACAGAAGGCACATAACAACAAGAAGAGTAGGCCAGTTCCTACACACACACACTTTAGTCTCTGTCCTCCATCTGGACAAGTGAGAAGCATGATTGGTGTTCACAGATACATCCCAGCCAGGCAAAAGAAACACTCAAGGAAGGCATGCAGCAGGGCGGTGGAGGTGCAAATGATCCTTGCTATTTCATATCTGCGTGAACAATTCTGCCTCTTTCTTCACTCCTGGGGAATCACCGAATGAATGCTGCTGTGCTTTGCAACACAGAGAGCCCAGTTTTGTTCCTCTTTGCTTTTGGATCTTGCATTGGATACTGAACATCTGCTCCACGATGGGTGAATTCTACTCCGCTTGCTGCGGAATTGGCTTGGGTTTTTTTTAATGAGCTTTCTCAGGGAACATTCAGAAACAGCTTGTCAGCTTTCCAAGAGCGTCCTCCGTCGGCTCATTCAGCAGTACTGAGAGCATCAGGGTACCCAGACCTGCAGGTTGTTGGCTATGGTGGTAGCTGACAGCGCACAAGCACCTTTCCTCTTCTCCTCACCCCGCCTCACCCAAATGCCTCAGCTCCAATTGACGCTTTGCTGGGAGGAATCTGGATGTAGCTCCCGGCCTCCTCAGCTGACCTCAGCCCCATTGCTTTTGAGGGGAACTTTGGGAGGCTTGGACCTGCAAGAGGCTGCTGAAGGTGACAGCTTGCCATGCACAAAGTCCCACAGTGTCACCCCTGCCTCACTATACAACTGTTGAGCGTTGGACCCCCTTTGTTCGCTACTGGAATAGGTACCACGCGAATATGAGACTGGATCGTCATTTGTTTCTGTAAACATGCGTTTGGGAGTTGTATTGGAACAATCAACATTTAAAAACAATTTCAGCAAACCATAATTTGGATTAAAATGTCACAGTTCAGGCCAAGCAGAATGTCTCAGCGATGCCAGTGGTGGAGATGTAGACATGTGCTTAACTCTCCCGCTGACATCAGTGAGGCTTCAAAAGTCTTTCCATGTGGCCTAAATGTGCCCATTGTTACAGTGGGGCAGGGAACCTTTTTCAGCTCGAAGACCACATTCCCTTTCTGGAGGTCGCATGCCAAAGGTGGGTGGGGTCAGATGCAGAAGTGGGCAGAGCAATGGATAGGAAACTGTCTTATACCGAGTCAGACCATTGGTCCATCTAGCTCAGTGTTGTCCACACTGACTGGCACTGGCTTTCCAGGGTTCCAGGCAGGAGTCTCTTCCTGACCTACCTGGAGATGCTATGGATTGACTTTGGGACATTCTGCATGCAAAGCAGATGCTCTACCACTGAGCTACAGCCCTTCCTTTTGTGAAGTAGGTTGCATGCCAGCGATGGAAAAAGGTTTCTGTGTGCAAGCATGCGCACCCACCCACCCAATCTCGCTATCCTCCTTTCAGGCAAGGAAGAGTTTGAGAATACATTCCACCCATGGAAGACAGTAAGGGAAGGTATGGCCTGTGGGAGAAGGTGTGGCCTGGGGACAGTTACCAAGGCCAAATGGAGAGGCCCAGAGGGCCACCTCTGGCCCTCAAGCTTGAGGTTCCTCACACCCAGTAGAGACTGCTGGCTCTGATGTCAGCAGGACAGTGAATCTGCTCTGGATTTTAGTCTGAACTTTCAAGGAGCTGTTCAAGGTTCTGAAAGATTTTAGCACATTGGACAGCTCCTTGAAAGTTTGGACTAAAACCCGAAGCGGGTCCATCATCCTGATGACACTGGAGTCACGAGTCTCCACTGCTCACCCCTGTACCGCCCAATACAGGGATCTGTTTCCCTTTTCCTCCATTCTTCTCTGTGGTTTCCTTACCATTTGATACGAACTGAAGCAAGTTAGATCCAGACAGATTCCTCCACCCTCCACTGAATCTGACTTTCCGGATCAGAAGTGCTGTGCATTTTGTCAGAAGCCCCAATGAGGTTTTAAAGCAGCAGTGGAGAAATTGAACCTGAATGAGGAAATCCATGGAGTGGGCTAAAAGTTGCAACATTTCTCATTTCTATTAATACAGCAACCTGCTACCACCTATCACTGCAGAATTTAGATCAGGCTTTGTTGTTGATCTGGGCAATAATATGAAAATGCAAATCCCTGCAAGACATCACAATGGAGAGGAACAGGAGTGGAATGTCTAGATCGGAAGCAGCCAGCTTCAGCTCCCTAAGGAACACTATGTTCACCCGAGAGTGCTGGGAGGATATTTTGTCCAAGAAAATGACATCCTTGTGAGTGGTCAGGCTCCATCTTGCCAGTAACTTAGGGGCTTCGGCAGTGATGAGGCTTGACATGTGAAATCCAAAAGAGGGCTGGAGTATTAAATGGAAGGGGTCCATTTGGTGCTTTTGCACATATGTAAGTGAAGACATCTGCTTAAGGAAGAGGAGGGAGATGATTTTTACCAGTTTTTCCTCTCCCATGCAGACCCTAGGACACCCCCCCTGAAAAAAAAACAAAATCAGCTCTGGTGAATTGAAGGAGTCAGACCCTCCTGAACATGGTAGGAGGTGGGGGGGCAGTCAGGGGAATGGGATATTGGCAAGAGTCTTCTCCCTCCTCTTCCATTAGTGGACACCTCTATAGGAGCAAAGCCAGCATGTGCACCAATAGGATTTCACCTAGTATCTCTAGTGTCAAAAATTCTCACCAGGGGGTCAACTCCCAAGCCCAGGGCAATTGATCCCAGCCAGGAACAACCTGTGCCTCCCTTACTATGGCTGAGTTAAACCAACATCAACCCTGTAAAGTAGGTAGACAGTCACCACCCCTTAAACCTGATCAGCCACTCTGGGCCAAGGAAAAATCCAAAGTGACAGAAATAGACTTGCCAAGGATTCCAAAAGACAAGAGCCACTGATATACACCTTGTCTTGGAACCTTAAGGCGAAATACCCAACTCTACAGTAGTCTGTGGCTAAATGGCTAAGCGGCTGGATTCAGAGCCAAATTCCCCCTGAAATGAACACACACTGGTAAGTAAGAGCTAGCTTTATTGGAATAAAATATAAGTGCAAAAATGTAGCAGCAAAATAATTCCTTAAGCCAAACATCCCTAGGGTTAGGTAAATTACAAAATGCAGAGAGTTCAAGTCACAGAAAAAATAACAAATCTGTCTAGCCTATTCTATACTCACAGAATATAGAAAGACAAGCAGAGTAACTTCATGGTTCCATGTATCCCTAGAGATGTATAGCCTGGATAGCAGATAGAAGATGGAACCCCAACATCAGGTAGCACCAAGGAACATTGAGGAACAAAGACCCAGAATCTTAGTCCTACATTTATGGGGGAAAGCTCCGCAACAGCCAGGATTAGCCAATCAGGGGGCTTTCTGATGATAAAATTTTCCAGAGCTTTTGCACCTAATGGTCACATGCTTCTCCAACCTTCCCAGGCATGTGGCCTTGAGATACCAGTCTGAGGCTGATAAGCAGGTGTTCTTACTCACTGCCTAATTAATTGGATTCAGCTGTGGGAACTCTCACAGCCTTCCAGAGGCCCTAATTCAGGCAAGATGTTCCCCACGCAATTCCTTGCCATAGAGCCATTTTAGTCAAAAGCCTTATAAACCAGGCGTTCTTGACATGTAGAATAACCACATATGGAGGAAAATAGCAGAGGAGACGGCATGATTCAAAGAAAGGGTCAACGTTCTGCCCTTGGATTTACTTAATATGTAAGAGATTTTAAAGGTGAAATATATAGGAGGGTGGATTTGTAGAAGCAACTACAGAGGAGAGGTATCTAAATCCTCCTCCACACCATTTTTCTGAACGAAGTTTAGCCCACCCACAGCTTGCTTTCTTATTATTTATTTATTTATTTATTTATTTATTTATTTATTTATGCCCCAGGTGTCCAGCCACAGGGAGGGATTTGTGTATGGGAAGAGTTTACATCCCCTCCCCTGCTGCTGCTCACTAATTCATTCCAGAGCTTCCTGGGGGGGGGTGACCCATAGGAAAGGCAGCCCTAACTCTCAGCCACCATTTTGTTTGAAGGCAGCCACTACTTCCCCAGAAGAATACAATGCCCAGGGCATTGTGAATGAATAAAACAGTGGTCTCTGTTACCAGCTGCAGAAGTGACCTCCACTACTAGTTCTAGAATGCATGAAAACTGATTTAACATTTTCCTTTTTCTGAAACAAAAACATACCCCTAGTATTCTCAGGAAGGACATAGGAAATTGTCTTATAAAAAGTCAGACCATTGATACATTTAGCTCAGGATTGTCTACACTGACTGGCAGTGGTTCTCCAGTGTTTCAGACCGGGATATCTCCCAGACCTACCTGGAGTTGCCAAGGATTGAACCTGGGACCTTCTGCATGAAAGCAGATGCTCTACCACAGAGCTATGGCTCTTCTCCTACCACAGACATTTGGAATAAAGCCACAGGGGAGCTATCCTACACAGGAGCATGGTTCCCTCTCTGTGTGCTTGTGTGCAGGCCCAGCCCAAGATATTTTGCTGCCTGAGGCAAAGAACTGGTTGGTCCTGACTATGTACAGAAGCTGGCTAGACTGGCCACTGAATCCTTTTTCAACACTGACTAGGCAATATCATCCTCCACTGCATCTGTGTCAAGATGGCTAATGTAGGGACTACATGACAGGTCCCTTGGTAGGGATGTTGAAGAATTATATTGGAAATCAAAATGGGAGCAACAACTCACATGTTTGTCTGAGATCAGGAACGGAAACCACACTAGTGAATAGGAGTGGTATTCGCTATCGCTGTTTTTTTTAGTCTGCAAATGTTATGTAAATAATTACATTATTTTCTGCATTGTTTTTGCCAGTTCTCTTCCACTGAAATGCACTGAAACTGATCATGTAACTAATTGCATTAGTTTTGGCCATTGCAGATAGCTATGTCGGTTTTAGCCAAACTGCAGCAGAACAGAAACTTTGCTGATTACAATGAACATAGGATGGGGCAGAAATCACTGCTTCCCTATCTACCCTGTGGCTAGCAGGATCAGAAAGAAAACCTGGGGGGGGGCTTCTGTCATCACTCTACAGCACCTTCCAGTTTAGGCAATTACCTCACTGTGCTCAATGTGAGGGCTCAACCCTGTGTGAACCAAGCCTGAGGTAAATAAAATTTAAGCCAAGGTTTGCAACAGTTCCAAACATCAAAGGAAGAGATGGAATTTCTTCTTGGAGTGTGGAGAGAATAGAGTGTGAAAAGGTGACTGCCCTCTCTGTTAAATGATTCAGGGCTACAGAGAAGCATGCCTAATTAATAAAGCAAGGCCATAGCAATCCATCTTACTGCAGAGAGCTCTTACATCCCAGCCATTAACGGAGATATGGCTCCTTTTCCAATTGAGCCCTTGGTTATGTATGGGAGGGGGAAAGCTGGATGTTGATGGAAAGATGGATTGCCACTGTGCTCGATGGCTTAGAGTCATCATTAAACCTTCACAGATCAATTATGTCTCCCCATAGTTTATTAATGGCACTCTTATCTAGTTTTAATTCCAGGGCACTAATATTTAAGGAAGATGTTCCACTGAATATAATAGGCCATTGGAAAGACACAGCCTGAGTCATTTTTGCCAATTATTCTCCAAGGGGGTTGTATGGTAGAAGATATTAGATAAGACCACTGGTTCTTTGTTAGCCTGATCTGTTAACAAGAAGCGTCCATCCCCCAGTTCTCTGCCCGTATGCTGCTGTGCATTGGTAGACAGGTTGGAGTAGCACAATTTCTTCTCCTTTTGATCAATGTATAATTTGGAGGATTCCAGCCTGTCTCTCTAAATTTCTATGCGTTAGCTGTACAAACGTGGACACTGATGTCAGACACCAAAATTATGTCCCTTGAATCTCCTCTTTTACTGCATCCAGTTGAAATCTTGGAAATGTATAGGCAATGTGTGATGACGCAGCAGAAGCTAGAGGCAATCTGGACTGTCTTCCAGAAGTTAAGCAGTGGACGGACAACCAACTTCCTCTGTAATTTTTCTTATGACAGACATCTTCTGGTCCTTGCATCCTAAAGATGGATATTTAAGAATGTATAAAAATAAGAAGAGGCTGCTAGATCAGACCAATAATGGCGCATTTAGTCCAGCATGCTGTTTTCACAGTGGCTGACCAGATCCCTATGGGAAGCATGCAAGAAGAACCTGAGCACAACAATACTCTCTCTTCCTCAGATTCCAGCAACTGGCATTCAGAGGCATATTGTCTCTGACAATGGAGGTGGAACACAACCATCATGGCCTTAGCCCTTATGTCAATTTCACATGTATTTACACCTAAATCCATTCCATCCAGTTACCATTTTCCAGTCTGCATTCTAGGGATACAGGTTTCTAGTCTGTCGCTTTCACATGTGATCATTCACAAGTCCATTCCATCCATTTTCCACATTAATCTGAGGATTAATTTTAAGTCAGCATGAAAATTCATATTTAAATGCATATATCAGAACTATAAATTTAAAATGTTGTTGTTGTTGTTATGTGCCTTCAAGTCGATTATGACTTATGGCGACCCTATGAATCAGCGACCTCCAAGAGCATCTGTCATGAACCACCCTGTTCAGATCTAGTAAGTTCAGGTCTGTGGCTTCCTTTATGGAATCAATCCATCTCTTGTTTGGCCTTCCTCTTTTTCTACTCCCTTCTCCTTTCCTCAGCATTAATGTCCTTTCTAGTGAATCAGGTCTTCTCATTATGTGTCCAAACTTTCACATCCATACATAGAGATCGGGAATACCATGGTCTGAATGATCCTGACTTTGGTATTCAGTGATACATCTTTGCATTTGAGGACCTTTTCTAGTTCTCTCACAGCTGCCCTCCCCAGTCCTAGCCTTCTTCTGATTTCTTGACTATTGTCTCCATTTTGGTTAATGACTGTGCCGAGGTACTGATCATCCTTGACAAGTTCAATGTCCTCATTGTCAACTTTAAAGTTACATAAATCTTCTGTTGTCATTACTTTAGTCTTCTTGACGTTCAGCTGTAGTCCTGCTGTTTTGCTTTCCTTTTTAACTTTCATCAGCATTCATTTCAAACCATTACTGTTTTCTGCTAAGAGTATGGTATGATCTGCATATCTTAAATTATTGATGTTTCTCCCTCCAATTTTCACACCTCCTTCATCTTGGTCCAATCCCGCTTTCCGTATGATATGTTCTGCGTACAGATTAAACAAATAGGGTGATAAAATACACCCCTGTCTCTCTCACACCCTTTTCTATTTGGAACCAATCAGTTTCTCCATATTCTCTCCTTACAGTAGCCTCTTGTGCTGAGTATAGGTTGCGCATCAGGACAATCAGGTGCTGTGGCACACCCATTTCTTTTAAAGCATTCCATCGTTTTTCAAGATCTACACAGTCAAAGGCTTTGCTATAGTCTATAAAGCACAGGGTGATTTTCTTCTGAAATTCCTTGCTCCATTCCATTATCCAACGTATGTTTGCAATATGATCTCTGGTGCCTCTTCCCTTTCTAAATCCAGCTTGGACGTCTGGCATTTCTCGCTCCATATATGGTAAGTGCCTTTGTTGTAGAATCTTGAGCATTACTTTACTTGCATGGGATATTAAGGCAATAGTTCAGTAATTACTGCATTCTCTGGGATCCCCTTTCTTTGGAATTGGGATGCATATGGAACGCTTCCAGTCTGTGGGCCATTGTTTAGTTTTCCACATTTCTTGACACATTTTTATCAAAATTTGGACAGATTCAGTCTCAGTAGCTTGTAGCAACTCTATTGGTATGCCATCTATTCCTGGTGATTTGTTTCTTCCAAGAATTTTAAGAGCAGCTTTCACCTCTAAAATTTCTGGCTCTTCATCATATGGTTCCTCCATGAATGAATCTGTCATCCTGGCATCTCTTTTATAGAGTTCTTCAGTGTATTGCTTCCATCTTCCTTTTATTTCATCTCGGTCAGTCAGTGTGTTTCCCTGTTGATTATTCAACATCCCTACTCATGGTTTAAATTTCCCTTTCATTTCTCTAATCTTTTGGAACAGGGCTCTTGTTCTACCCTTATTGTTGTCCTCTTCTATTTCTATACAGTAACTATTGTAATAGTTCTCTTTGTCCCTACGTACTAGTCATTGTATAGTTGCATTTAGGGTTCTGACCGTGTTTCTATCTCCTTTTGCTTTTGCTTTCCTTCTCTCTTTAACCATTTTAAGAGTTTCTTCAGTCATCCATTGAGGTCTTTCTCTCTTTTTAACAAGAGGTATTGTCTTTTTGCATTCTTCCCTGATAATGTCCCTGACTTCAGTCCATAGTTCTTCTGGTTCTCTGTCAACTAAGTTTAAAGCCTCAAACCTGTTCCTTATTTGATCTTTATATTCTTCTGGGATGTTATTTAAATTGTATTTTGGCATTATGAGTGCTTTGTTCTTCTTCTTTAGCTTTACTCTGATTTTCGATACGATCAGTTCATGATCTGTACCGCAGTCTGCTCCTGGTCTTGTTTGTGCAGAAAGTATGGAACTTCTCCATCTTCTGTTTCCAATTATATAATCAATTTGATTCCTATATTGACCATCTGGTGATGTCCACGTGTACAGTCGTCTTTTTGGTTGCTCAAAAAATGTGTTGGCAAGGAACAAATCATTGGCCTCACAGAATTCAATAAGTCTTTCTCCTGCTTCATTTCTATCTCCTAAGCCCCATTTCCCCACAAGTCTTAGTTCTTCTCTGTTCCCTACTTTGCATTCCAGTCCCCCATGATTATCATCATATCTTGTTTTGGTGTGTGATCAATTTCCTCCTGTACTTCTGCATAAAATTTCTCCAATTCTTCTTCTTCTGGATTTGATGTTGGAGTGTAGACTTGGATGATGGTTATGTTAATAGGTTTCCCATTTAATCTCATTGATATAACTCGCTCAGACCTTGTGTTGTAGCTCTTAATTGCTTTTGCTACATCACTTCTCACTATTAAAGCAACTCCGTTTCTTCTTGATTTCTCATTTCCTGAATAAAATATTTTGTAGTTGCCTGATTGAAAATATTCTACATATTTCTAAATATTTCTGAATATGTTTAATCACAAAAAACACTTTTTAGTACATGGTGGTACTTTATTTGAGCTGAAAAGCTTATAACAAAATCTGAAGAAAGGTGAAATTTGGAGAACTGAATATTTATTTATTTTCCAAGATGAAGATTTTCCATATATGGGTAATTTACAAATCAATTCACTTCCTAGCATAAGTACATATCTTTTGATGCTGTCTGTCATTGCCCCTTCGTAAGTGCTTCTTGGTTTGCTCTTGTATAGATGCTTGGGAAATTATTGAAAAGACCATCCTTCACTATCACATCTGACAGAACAAACCAACTCTTCCTTCCCTTGGTATTCTGCAATAATTAACTGAAAACTTGTGGCTCTATTCAAAATGCTTGTTTGTGGTTCCATATAAGTAATTTTCACTCTTAAAAATGAAAAGCATGAATGCACATTGCATCCCTAGTGACACCAGTGGTCAATGGCCAACATTTTAAGAGTCACCAATATAATTAAATTATTGTGTGACAATCCTAAAATGAACAAATGGTTTATGGGCTGTCTTCAAAGGCAGTTCTGCAAAGAGCACATTATAGTAGTCTGTTGCGCTCTCTCGCTCTCCCCTCCCGTAACAGGCATGAGAGCTGGAGTGTCCAAAATGCCAGACATAACTCCCAAGGAAGCTCAGAAATCCTCTAGGCACTTCCTAGCCCTTCATATTGCATGTCTCTGTAACAGCTCCCTGCTGGGTTCATGTTACGCCAAGCTCTTGTGCCTTCAAAAAAACCCACCACAGTCATAATGAATAGCAGGGACTACTTAGCTCTTAAGATGTTCAACTCTTTTGCCTTAACTTAGTTTTGATGTCATTCCAAATGATTTTTTTAGCAGTGGGCGATCTCAGCCAATTAGCATCTGTGCGGTAGGTAGCCACTTTAAAAGCTTACTGTGTACGGCACCTGTGACTACATGAGGAGCTACTTAACTGAGCCCTCCAACCATGTGGGGAAGTCCAGTGTTTATCACTCTACTGCACTGAGTTGAAAATCCAAGGGACTGGAGGGCTGAACCACACGGCTAGATACAGATTGGCAGATATGATTACAGGTTCAACATTTAATTAAATCTGTGCCCCCCCCCAATTAAAAAAATCTTTTTCAACCATTCCTTGTTTGGTGGTGGTGATGGGTTTCAAATAAAACCTTCTTGAAAAATCATTGGGAGGGGTAATTTCTCCCAAAATTTTCAGGAGCAGGTTGCTGCTTGCTTTAGTTCACCTTACAAGGTAAAGTTTTCCATTTCCCCCCTTGCTTTTTTAACTTAAAAGAGACAATCCCACCCTACTTCAAAGCTCCCGCTACAACTTCCCACTGAGCAGTGCCATGTCATATTGCATTCTGCCCAGCTTCGGCACCTTGGACAGCTCCTTGAAAGTCCCAACTACAACTGGAACAGAGTCACTGCCCCACTGACATCAGAGCCACCAGTCTCCACTGATTGTACCACAGTCTGTTCTTTTTAGGGAAAATGTCATGACCCTTGTATCCAGCAGTGATTGGGCACAGAATCAGAGGTTACAGGTGCACCAGTGGGGAGCAGGGTTAGGATTAACCCTCAGAGCTGACTGCTGAAGATACGGAGACCATTGCACCTGAGGCTGTTGGACAGAACCCCCCAAACCCCAAAGAACCTCCCAGACCACCAGTGCCTAGAGGAGCAGAGTCTGGACCCTCATGGGCACCTTCCCCTGAGCCTGAAGAACCAGATGCCTCCCACTGCACATCACCAGTCTGCACCAAGAGGAAGTCTTTGGAATGGAGGAGGAGTGCCCATCTTCAAGCCAGAGGGTTGAAGTTCTCTCAAGAGGGTGAAACCTAGAGGAGCTAGTCTGGAGATAGAGACAAAAAAGGCCTCAGTCTACTCCCAACGTTTGTTGGAACAAGTTGTTCACTTGAAGATGTCTGTGGTCCAGCAACCTTTGACCATCTGTGCCTCCAGCTTTCTCTGTTGGATCTGGCATTGGACCAGAATGAGAGAGAGAGAGAGAGAGAGAGAGAGAGAGAGAGAGAGATTTTCATCTGCCTCTTAAAATGCTAGAATTAGATCATAGATACTAGCTTAGATGGCTTTGAGGAATTCATGGAGAAGAGATCTGTCAATGTGCATTAGCCATGGTGTCTAAATAGCACCTCCGTCTATGTTCAGTGACATTATCCTTCTGTGTATCAGACCCTGGGGATAAATCATAGCAGATGACTGTCACCTTCATGCTTTCCTCTTGAACTTTTCAGAGGTGGCTTCTGTTGGAACAGAATGCTGGGCTGGGTGGACCTTTGTTCTGATCCAGCAGGGCTATTGCGAGTGTTTGTTTTTTTGCTCCATAGCCTGTGGAATGGGAGGCATGAATAGCAGTCCACCTATTCTGTTAATAGTTATGGGCAGTAGCTTTCTAAAATCTTGGCCAGAGGTTTTTTTCTCAGTCCTCCAACCTGGCATTCCTTTAATCCCAGCAAGGAGAGGAGCCAGCTGGTGGCAGGGAGTTTCAGGGGAAAAGCATGAGGCAGAGGAGGGATTGGGCACCTCTGATCCTGGTTACTGTTTCTGCCATGCAAATTTGCCATTTTGCAGAGGAGAAGCAGAGGTCAACATGACCAACATAACCAAGGGTCCTGATTCCAACAGTGGACAATCAGATGCTTCCAAGAAGCCCACCCATGGGGCAGGAGAGCAATAGCACTCCCAAGGGATTGTGGCTCAGTTTTAAAGCATCTGCTCTGTGTGCAATAGGTTCCATATTCATTCCCCAGCATCTCCAGATCAGTCTGGGAGTACTACCCCGGAGAGCCATTCCCAGTCAGTGTAGGCAGTAGTGAGCTAAATGGACTAATAGTTTGACTCAGTACAAGGCAGATTCCTATGAGCCTATGTTTGCCCTCCAGTAACTGGAGGTATTGGAGGTAATCCAGAGATACATTACGGATACCTGAGGAAACTGACTTCTGTAAATCCCAAAGTAAGCTGACATGATCTGCACCTCCTGGATAAATAAACAAGCTGAAAAGTAATTATCCTTTGGAGTTTGCCCTGATCCAAAGTGCCATGTATGGGGCTTTACAAGAGCCGTGCATAGGGCTTTGCGAGCGCTGTGCCTTTGTTAGCGTGGTTGGATATCAAACCACGCAGGCAGGCACAAACAGGTCACTTGATGTCATTGTGACATTAGGTGATTGTTCGGTGGGTGGCCCTGGTCACCAGTCACCCTTGACCCATGGGGGTTGGGAGAGAGAGAAAGATCCAGCCTTTAGGGGAAAGTTCCTGCCAAAATGTATACAGTTTAAATAACCATTTTTCATGAGACATGTTTTCCTTCAGAAAATGGGATGGAATGGATTTAAGATTGAGCACATGCAAAGTTTTCTTGGAATGGAAATAAGCTGATTCATTCCTAGCATTGTCTGATCAGGCCCAGTGCCTTTGCAGACTGGTGGTTTAGAAAATCAGGAGTTCAGATAAACTGAGCTGTTATTTATGTACAGATCCCCCACCAACGCAGAGCTATAGAGGCGTTCAATTCAGCCAACACATTACATTTTCTTGTCATAATTCCCTCCTCCCCAGTACACTATTGCAGATCATGAGTCAGGCCACTGAGTTTGATACGGTTTTATTTTCCCCAATGCTCTGGCCTCAAGAAGTAGCTGAGCATTATGAATTAATACAGAAGGCTCTGCAAAAAGTTTAATTATGTAGAAGCTAATGTGATAGGTTGAAAGCTTTGCACTCCCACAGAGGAGTTCACAGCATAAACAGTAAGCAAATCAACCTTGGTTGCCTGATTCAACTGGCACCTGATAAATGAGCATAACTCACCATCATAATACCATGCTGAGCAATCAGTTTTAAGGGATCTATTTATTTCATTGGCATAAATGCGCTGGGCCAAAAACCATATCACTGATTTGGGACAGAAGTCCTTAAACATTTGTCACTTGGATAAGAAGGAACACCAGTGGAACCTGGTGGCTCTGACATCAGTGGGACAGTGAATCCGCTCCAGGTTTTAGTCCAAACTTTCATGGAGCTGTTAGCCAAATAAAGTCTCGGGTGGGGAACCTTTTTCTTTCCGGCCCAAGGGCCACATTTCCTACTGAGCAACCTTCCAGGGGCCACACGCCAGTGGAGGGAGGGGCCAGAGCCAAAACTGGGCGCAGCAACAAATGCAAATGTTATCTTTGTATGGTAGGCTTGGAATTAAGGTGAGGGGATGAAGAGGACCGCACCTTTAAAATGTCCGTATTCTGGTATATATGTGAAGCAAGAGCATTAAGAAGGAGGAAGCACTGAGCCTAACCTTCTAGCCACCCGGAGGGATTGAGCTTGGACAAGTTACTTTTTTGAACTACAACTCCCATCAGCCCAATCTAGTGGCCATGCTGGCTGGGGCTGATGGGAGTTGTAGTTCAAAAAAGTAACTTTTCCAAGCTCTGGGAGGGAGGCTGGGCTTTAGTGATGCATCCCCTGTGACTGTACTTTCCTTTATTTTACCTGTGTCTGGTGATGCATACCTATCTGAAGGAGTAGTCTTGTCTCTTTTACAGCCCAATCAATGTGTTACTGATAGAGATCAGTATCTCCACTCTCTTGCTCTGAGCTCTTTTAAAGAATCCTTGAGAGAAGCTGGGACTTTCCCCCATAGATCTGTTTCTTTCCAAAGGCTACCCTGCGGCTTCTTCCATCCCCAGTTTTCCCCGAAGCCAGTTTCTCTTCACCTCCACTCAAGCCCCCACCCCCTTTCCCAAAAATGGAGTGGGGAATCTTGTTCAGCCTGAGGGCCACATGACGTTCTGGGGGGGCACATGCCTGTAGAGGCAAAAGTGGGTGGAGTAACAAAGGTAAACTTTATTTTTGTCCTGTAGGCTAGCCTCTACACACACATCCCTCTCTATCCTTCATCCAGACAAGCAAGAGACATTATCAGGGTTGAAGGACACTTTCCAGCGAGGCAAACAGTCTCATAAAGTAGTGCAGTGGAGGCTGGTGGCTCAGATGTCAGTGGGGCATGAATCCACTCCGGGTTTTACTCTTAACTTTCAAGGAGCAGCCCAAGGTTCCTCCACTGGGTGAGTGGTATGGTTTTGAGAGATGGGCTATGGCTAGTGAGGAGTTGTGGGCTGGAAAGAGCCCTTAGAGCCTGAAGGGGAGCATTCGGCTCATGGGCCTGAGGTTTCCCATCCTTGCAAAGACAAACCTTTCAGTGGAGGCAACTAGGCTGGTGAGGAGGACAAGGGGTCTGCCCTTCTTACCTTCCTTAGGGCCAAAGATGTATCAGCAGGAATGAGGGCTGTGTGTATTCTTAGGTGTCTATATCTGATAGGGATGGAAGGATCTGTCAGTTTCAGTTCTCTCACTTTTCATTCTACCAATCTTAAATTCAATTCTCCATATTTCTGTAGCATTTGCAATTTTTTTAAAAAATCCTCATGAAAATTCTTCAGCATTTTAGCGTGAATTTCTCCTAGTAAACACATATTTGTATGCAGTTTTGACTGCTTTTTTTCCAAGCAATTTCTCCTAATATAATACATTTTGTATGTTATATACATTTATACTTTCATTTTTTGTGTACGCTTTCTGCTAATGCATCCACTTTTTAAAACATTGCTTGGTTGGAGAACTGCATCACAAAATTTGGATAAGTACGAATTTCAAAGGATAGCTGGGTTTCAATTCAACTGTTGATTTGGGAAATGTGAGTTTGCTAAATTTTGCTTTAAATGCAAAGCGATCCAATTTCTACCCCATACTTAATATCCAATAACAATTCTGTGACAAAGTAAATGCAAGAAAACCGACTCGTTGCCAGTGTACGTCATACAAATGAAGCAAATGTCCATATATTTCCTTCTGCTTGTTATGAGGAAAAGGGTCGATGAGCTATGCAAACACTGAACTCTCAGTTCCTGATCACAGAAGATTTTGCAGATTCCATTGAACCTTTCTCTCATGCACACATTTTCAAGCCTCAACCATGAGGGCTAGACACTTGCATTTTTAAATGAAAGCTGAGATACTTGAGTTGCTTGCTTTTATGTACAATACAAAATGTATGTTTTTATGTGAGCAAGTGCAGACTCAGAGTGCACACAGGTCTGCGTAATGCTTAATGCATCCAGTGGCTAGAGCTACAGATGTTTGGCTTTATATGAATTACAGCAGGGGTGGGAGTGGTTTTTCAGAACAAGAAAGGCTTTCCCACCTGGGAAGCCTTCCAGGGGCCACATGCCAGTGGTGGGTATGGCCAGAGGCAAAAGTAGGAAGAGCAATGGATATAATTTTTCCCTTTGTACAGTTGGCTGATTTCTACACACACCCTTCTCTATCCACCATCGAGGCAGACAAGGTACATTATCACGGTTCAAGGGCACTTTCCTTGCACTCAAAGAGCACATGCAGCAGACCCAGAGTTAGGGTTGCCAGGCTCAGGGCCTGAGACTGACCCTGTATCTTTAGGAGAAGAGAAAGTCAGCCAAGGGCAGGTGTTCTTGCAACACTCTAATGGGAAAAATCACAAGGTGGAATTCTCCCTTCCCCCTGCACAACTTTTAAAGATACTTTTAAAGAGCTCTTGGAGGCTGGGCCTGGCAACCAAAAGGTCTTCTGTATCTTTAAAAGTTGTGCAGGGGGAAGGAAGAATTCCACCTTGTGGTTTTTCCCATTATAATGTTGCAAGAACAGCTGCACTTGGCTGACTTTCTCTTCTCCTAAAGATACAGGATCAGTCTCAGGCCATGAACCTGGCAACCCTACCCAGAGTGCAGTGTGGCCTGGGGAGTAAGGGAGTGGCTAGAGGAGGGGCATGGCCCGGGGAGAATCGTGAGGGCCAATTAGAGAGGCTGGAGGGCCACCTTCACCCCCAAATCTTAAGTTCCCCATGCCAGAGACAAAGCCGCCATAAAGGAAATGGGTTTCCTTTGGGTGGAGAGGAGATAGGATGTAAGATGATGGAGGAGTTCAAGACTCCTATAATCATTATCTCCACTCTCACAGGAGGATTCTAGCTTAGATTTTGAGAGCTTTTGTATTAGAAGCAGCTGGCCCCTTTAATGGCAGAGTGTTAAACGCGCCACCAAGCCCTCAAGGTGTTTTAGAAGGATAGTGTTACCAGAGGCTGAAGCTTTGAAGGTGGCAGGAAGGTGAAGACAGAAGCCGCTTGTTGAAGTTTCAACGTCTTTATTGTTTCTAGATTGAATTCTGGTCCATTAAGCAGAAGCTTTTAATTGGGTAATGCAATTTCAGAAATACTGTGAATAATAAGTTCATTACACCTATTATCCAGCAGATGATTACAAAGAAAGAGAGAGAGAGAGAGAGAGAGAGAGAGAGAGAACCTTTTTGTTGCCTTAAATACCTTCTCCCTACTCCACCACCTAATAAATCTTTAATCACAAAGATCCCTCCCTGAATCCTGGGTTCTTATAATGAGAAACAAATATGACAAATCGAGCAGCTAGATCGTGAAAGGAAGACATTGATTGCTTTCGCCTGGTGCTGGGGAAGGCAACAAGCGACTTACACCCCTGTGGCTATGATACAAATGACTCGTGAGGGGGCCAGTGCATGCTCCCCGCATCTGATTCAGGGTCCAACCTGGAACTTCAGATTGTCCCCAACCTGGATCAGGGCACCAAATTGATTCAGAGGCCAACCCTAGTATTTCCATGTGGGTTTTAAACTCTATTAAACATGTGATTGGGAGGGGGGCAGAGGAAGGAGACTCTGTGTTCCTCCTGACCATACTGCAGGGAGCAGGATTGTACTCACCTTGTTTCTGTGGAAAGCCAGACCCCTGCAGCCAGTAGGATTGAACCCTCTGCTCACCAGCTGGTGAGGGAGGGTTCAATTCTGCTAAGTCTGGTTGTGTGTGCCTGTTCCCAGTAGGGGAACACATGCATGCAGCCAAAGCACAGTGTGGGGCTGTTTGGAATCCCCTTTGCAAACAGCCCCATTGTACAGTTCACAAAACCTACCTGTCTCTCCTCCCCCTCCCCCAGATGGCTGACTGTCCCACCTTTTGACAGTCCTAGATCACTCTGGGTGGGCCGACCGTACCCAGGATGATCCGGGGCTGTCTTCTTCACCCAGTCCGGCGAAAACCCGATCAAATTGGTCCAATTTCGTTCATGATCTGGGCTTTCGATAGATCCAGTGCACAGTCCTGGTATTATAGAGAATTCTGCAGAGGTTTGAGGGGAACAAGAAAGACAGGTGGCTGGGGCAGCTGAGCTGTAGGCAGCCTTCAGGTGAGAGCCAGGAGTCAAGGCCGAGGGAGCCAGTCTAGAAGAGCCAAAGGTCAAGCCATGGAGCAAGCCAAGAACAAGAGCCATGGAAGTACTCAGGACAAGCTAGAGCCAGGGAAGACTACCATTGCTCAGGCAAATTTCCAACCTGCAGATACCAGTGGAGGGTATGTAAGGGATGAGATGATCTTTCAGTTCCCAAGTTGTATAGGGTTTCATACAACAAAACCAGCACCTTGAACGTGGCCTAGTAGCTAAATGCCTACTTGGCAACCAGGATAACATGTTGCTGGTATCTTGCCCCGGTTAGCCATCAAACCACAGCATTTTGCACCAGCGGATGCTTCCAGGCCAACCTCAAGGGCAGCCACACACAGAGTGCATTGCAGTAATCCAGCCTGAAGGTTACCAGTGCATGGTCAGGCCAATAGATACATGTTTATACCCATATTTCCTTAGTATATGCATTTTTGTAAACATGACTTGGCTGGAGAACTGCACTGAAAAATTCAGAGAAGGAAGGCTGTGTTTTGGTTTGTGTATGGTTAAGGAAAGTAGAAATTAGGCTTTTAAATGTGAACTGGAATTAATTTCTCACCCATCCTACACAAAAATCTAGCCACTTCGCTAAGATCCATGATTCCAGACCATTTATGGACAAGTTAAGCTGCACTGGTCCCAATACAGGTCCTTGGGAGACTCCACCCATTGAACGGGCAGAAACAAGGAATACACAGAAAGGGGAAACCAATTGTCTGTCCTCTGCAGAGTAGACAGGGAGAAGCGGTGAAAGGTTCCCTCTCTTTCTCTTTCCAATCAATGGGATTCTCACTTAAGGGTGTGCTCCAGCAATCAGCCCTTTGTAGCCGCTAATTACCCCTCCGATTTTGAACTGTCCCAATGTGAAAAATGAGTGTTGTGCCTAATCAGCTGTATTCTTAGATACAATATGAATACCTGTTGACATCGATTCCTGATGCCCAAGAAGGGACTGAGGGTGTACAAAGGTCATAAAGAGGGCAGATGTCCTGTGGTTTATGGGGAAGCCAGTGTCATCTGGGCAACCTGGCAATCCGCCCATTTTTTGGGTGCTTTCTCCATTGCAACAACAAAAAGTGGCTAGCATCCAAACCAGGAAAAAGAAGAGGGGGGGGGCAAAGCCAAGATGCTGGAAAAATAGAAATTTATTGTATTATGAGCCCAACACGTTTCAGCCAGTTAATTTTCAGGCCTTCATCAGGGGAATGCAGGCTAACGAGATATTCAAATGAGCAGACCACTTACAACAGTATAAACGCATGTGCGTTTATAGAAATAAATTTCTATTTTTCCAGCTTTCTCCATTGCCCCACTTGCTGAATTGCTCACTAATTGTCCTGTCATTGAGTCTCCACCCATGTGGGCCCCTCTTGTCTGCACTGGGATAGAAGGAGCAGGGTGTGAATTAATTCCAAGCAGAGCACCATTACCTGTGTCACATGTCTCCTTCCCCCACAAGGAACAAAAATGTGAGTTTGCTAAGCCAGTTTTGATTAACCTAATAAAACCTGTTTGGGCAGATGAGGCTAAAACTATATTGGGGTGGGAGAACATCCCCCCCAGACCCCTGGGCATGTCAACAGCCATAGGATGCAGCCCCCCAGCCAAGGATGTGGATAAATCCATCCCTCCTTGCTAGGCAAGCCCTGGGTGATCACCCACCCTGTGCATCCGGGCCCCACCATACCAGCGTTCACCAGAATGTGCAAGATAGGCCCCCAGAGGCACCCCCCAGGTGCATCCCAGGCCTAAACCCTGGGTGTTCCCCAAAGGGTGCCCCTAATCCCATAACTGCCTCAGTATACCTCATACTAACCCTCCAACCTCCTCACCTGCCCAAACTCCATGCTAACTGGCAGAAGCTCTGCCACTAAATAAGCCAATTGAATTAAACCCCGCAGTATGGAGTAGGCCAACCAAAGAGGAGGCTAATCATGCCTCCCCCCCAAAAGAAATCGTACTAAACGGCGACTAGAACAACTCATAATGAAAGTGCAGGAGGGCGGGTGCCACAAGAAAATGAAGAGGGAGATCTGGGAGGGGAACAAACCTAAAAAGTCTTGCTCTCCACCCCTCCCCCAATGTCTCAAGGGTTACATGTGACGTTCTACCTCCCCTGGACTATACCACCTGTGCCTTTCTTGATCTAAAAAGGGGGGGTGGAGGCAAAGGCACCCCCACTGATAGTGGGGACGACATTTTGGCTATATTTTCTAGCAATATGAGGTTTATGTGGAGAGTACTAATTTCTCATTCTAAATTTTTTTTGAGTATGATACAACCAAAGCTTAGAGTTATATTCAGCTAAGTCCTACTCAGAGTAGATCCACTGAAATGAATGAAACTGAACAGTCATGTCTATTAACTTCAATGGAACTGAATAGGACTAGCGCTGAATATCACCCTTGGTACTTTGAAGTCCTATTGGTTTAAATGGGACAGAGTTCAGCAAATGTGTGACTCTCCCACAGAAATCCAAGGGACTTGAACCTGTTTAATTTTGGCTGGTGTTTATTGTTTGAATAGTCTGCTCTCCTTAAAATCTGGACAACCGTCTTAATCCAACTCTGTGGCAGAACATTTCATGAATTTTCCAGAATGTATAGTAATGATGCTCAATAACTTGGGTTAGCTGGTTATTAAGTATGATCCAGCCAATGTTAAAGAATGAGAGTTCTCACTAATTTTAATGTTAAGTATTTGCTTAAATCTTCTCCTTTACTTAGACGTATTTACAGTGTGTCTTGTGTGTCAATTTCATGTGTGGTGTCATCCTGGATGTGTTTACTCAGGAGTAAGTCCCACTGATTTCGATGCGGCTCTCATTTAAGGGTTTGTAGGATTTCAGCCTTAATTAACACTTTTATTACCTCGCAGAATGTATTATTAGTTACTTTTTCATGGTTTAAGAGCGATTTGGGGGGGGGAGTGGTGGGTCAGTCTCCTGAAAGTGTTCTCTCTCCTCGCTTTAAAAAAAAAGTTTAATTGCACAACACAAAGAAAACCCTTTAAAATGGGTTGATTTTTCTTAATTTGAGCAAGGCCACACAAATCCCTGCCGATTACTCCCTGGGCGCTTTTGTAATTCATGCCCTGAGGGCTATAGAGGCCCTAAGCCACAGCGGTGGGTAAAATAAATTACTAGGTTTCTCAGATGTCTGCGGGGAAGGCTCAACTATCTTCTGCAGGGGACCGAAGTGTCTCTTGTGTAGCTGAACGGAGTTGAGGGGCCTCTCTTGCTTGAGAATAGACATCTGCTACTAAATCATTTGGTCACCCAGTTCTCTCTTTGCGGTTCTTTGCAGCAAAAAAAAAAAAGGTGTGTGTGTGAAGGCCTGGACTCCAGGTGCGTGCCGTTGCTCCATGCCAAGGCCTCTGCTGCACAGTTGTTAAGACACAATGGGTGCATCTCATCTCTGTGTGAAGTCATCGTCTTCCTTCCTTTCTTTTTCTAAGCTGTCCCCAAGGAGCCACAGTGTGACAATCGCTACCTCGAGGAGGCATTGTCCCCCTTTTATATTTCTGTTGCCAACAGAAGCTGCATCTGTTTAAGGTTTAGTGCTTGAAGTGGCTCTATTCAGCCCAACATGGCGGAGCTTATTCTTTATTTTAATTGCTCCTTCCTTTGTCTGGGAAGTGTGTGACACGTTTTTGCCCTGAAAGGAAAGCAAATGAAGTTTGTCCTTGCTTAGCAAATATTGTTAGTGCCACTTCTCGTGAGTTTTGCCTCCCCCCCCCCCATTCCCCATCGGTCTTTATCCCTCGACCCATCTCTGATTTATAATGAAGTGCGGAACGTACTTTGTCAAAGCACTTCAGTTAAACTGATGCCACCTGACTTGGATTCAAGTTTTCTTGGCCTGATTCTCATCCCAGTTCAGAATGAAAAGGCTACATTAAAATCTAATGCTTCAGAGTAATTCTGTTCCAATCTATCACAGCACAGAGAACTCATATGGTCAAAAGCAGTTATCTTCAACCGTTTCAGTCCTGGGACCCACATTTAATCCAAAATGCACGTGGGGGCCCATTTCTTATTTTTTATTTGTTGGTGGTGGTGGTGATGTTGCGATTCACTTTAGGCCTGGCTGAGGCCCATTAGTGGGTCCTAACCCACCAGTTGAAGACCAGTACTCCAAAGGGTCCATTATTTATTTGTTGGTCCTGACTGCTGGAAAATCAGTGTCCTGGCTTTTTAAAAGATGTATTTTTAATTGCCAACATAACAGAAAGAAAAGAATTCTGTGAACTGCAGTTAAGGGTACTGAGAGCTGCTAGGAAACTCTGATTCCCCTAGCAGAGCAACAATTCCCAGAGTGGCTTAACAATCAATCCCTCTTCCTAGGGATCTCTGGAAATTGTAGTTCTGTGAGGGGAGTTGGGGGTCTCCTAAGAACTCTCAGCACCTTTAACAAACTACAGTTCCCAGGATTGTTTGGGGGAAGCCATGGCTGATATAATATAGTGCAGATGGGACCTTAATGTAGAAAGGGTAGTAAGATCTTTAGATCATTGAGTAATGGGTGCAGGATGTTTATCCTTTCAGCATTGCAGGGAGGGGGCAGCAGGAATGTGTCCTCAAAAGACAACTAACTATTGTTTGCAACAGAACAATTCTACAACATGGTTCATTGTGTAGAAAAGACAGAGAGGTATTGAGTTGGGAACGGGAGTAAGGCAGTTGTAATATCTCTTAAGGGCATGAGCCTGTATCTGACAGATGTTGCATTTCTCCAGAAACTGCCCGTCACTTTTAGAGATTCTAGTTGGAATTCTGCATTGATTTATCTTCCAGAGGAAAAGAATGACGTTTTGACTGTTTAATTAGGATTTTTTTAATCGGTATAATCACTTTCTGTTTTTACCCACACAAGAGATTTAATGGAGCCATTCAACAGTCAATAAACCATAAAAAACAAAAGAATCAGAGATCTTTCTCTAACTAATAATATTATGCCGTAGCTCAAAACCCCTGGACCATCGTTGCTTTTCATCAGTTCCAGCTATGTGTTAACACAAGGACATTGGCCTTAATTTGCACTGTTTCTCAGAGTGATAATGATTCTGATAACAACACTAATTGCAGGCAAAACTCCTATTGATTTTGAGAATGGTTTAGGTAGTGGAAGAAGCTTGAATTCACACAGCAATTTTCAACCTTTTCCCCTCCTGCACAAGCATTTCTTTTGTTCTTTTTTTCTCCAGCTTGGCATGTAATTCATGTTTCAGAGGTATCAAATACGGGATTAATATAAGAAATCTTATCTGTTTTTCGGTGAAGTTTTCTAGAGAGGTTATTCTAAAATCACACTGTGGGATTAATTGCTGGTTGTTTAGATACTGGCAAGAATTGCATCATGGTATTTTTTCTTAAACCTGGCTTCTCTTTATAGCAGGGTTTCCCAACCTGTTGTCCATAGACCACCAGTAGTCCATGAGCTTAACTCAGGTGGTCCATGGCATGTCTGTGAGGAACAGGAGCAGTGGCTGTGAACAGTGGCAGCAGTGGCTGTTCCAGATAGACCGCTGTCCCAGCACTTAATATGGTTTCCTTACTGTGCCTAATGGTAGGACTGGCCCTGCCAAATGGTACAGCTGCCATTTGGAGCCTGTGATGTGCAGGAAACACCATAGCTCAGTGTAGCATATATGTAAAATGTCCTAGGACCTGTCCTTGCCGTCTCTAGGCAGAGTTGGGAAAGACCCTTGTCTGAAACCCCGGAGAGTCACAAAAAACACAAGAAGAGCCAGTTGGACCAGGCCAGTGGCCCATCTGGTCCACCATCCTTTTCTCACAATGGCCAACCACATGCCTATGGGAAGCCCACAAGCAGGACCTGAGCACAAGAGCACACTTTCCTCCTATGGTTTCCAGCAACTGGTATTCAATAACATACTACCTCTGACCATGGAGGCAGAACATAGCCATCATGGCGAGTAGCTACTGATAGCATTATCCCCCATAAATTTGCCTGAGCCATCCATATTGGTAACCATCACCGCCTCTTGTGGGAGCGAATTCCATAATTTATGCACTGTGTGAAGAAGTCCTTTCTTTTGCCTGTCCTGAATCTTCTAGCATAGATGGGCCAATCTTCTGGTTCTTTATCAAGCAGCCATTTTGAGCAACCTCCGTGTGGAGATGCAGCCTTTAAACTGGTCTGAAGAGGGCTAAGGAGAATAAAATTCTTGACAATGTTTCCTTTCTGCCATGCTGCCTCCGTTTAGTCTGTGCTGTACTCACGGGATGCAGCAGGACAGTTTTATCTGACAACTTAATGGCATTACAACCCTTTGGAAACAGTGCTGAGATCTTTTTTAGGATTAAGCCTATTGAACCTCTGGGAGGCCTGACAGCTGGGAGCTGGGAGTCTTATTCTGGTGGAGACAATTTAAGCAGGGCGTAAAAAATTACTTCAACTTTTCCTCGTTAAATCCTAATAGGCTTAGGAGGGGGATAATAAAAGCCGTTAATTTGAGGTTAGCTGAGAAGTTGAAACGGGGTGGGGGTGGGGTGGAAGAGAGAGTGAGAGAGAGAGAGAAGTGGAGGGAAGAGATCTAGGCAGTAGAGTTAGCCAACTTTTGCTCCTTTTTTTAAAAAAAATATTTGTGTTTAATTGACCATTCTCATGTGTTGATTTCAGGCCTGTCAGAAGAATTGGTTGAGGAGGTCTTCCATTTTGTGACAGTAATGAATTTTAATGGCACACCACATGGCCTCTTGACACGGAGCTCTGTGATGGGCTACGCTTGCTAAAGCCTGCCATGTCCCTGACTTGGGAACTGTCAGGGCTGCAGCTGTTACTGGACAGGCAGATTGGCGCGCTCACTTGCTCTCCCCTCCCCTCTCCAATATCTTCCATTTCTCTCAGAGTTGGCAATAAATAGATTAAATTTCCAACAGTGAGTGGGCAGTTCAGCCTGGACCATTTTTTTTCCTGACAATATTCCTGAGATTTTTCTTTTTCTCACCCCCTTAAGAGAAGGAGAGCAGTCTGGAGAATTTGGAGAATCTTCAGATACTCTCCATCATTTCGTTTTGGCTGGCACCATTCAACACCACCAAAATGCTCCGAGTGATGCTCGGTCCAGGGCATTCTGGAGGATGCAAAATGGTGGCTGTGCTGTCAATGCTGTTGCCACTTCCAGTAGGGTCTCTCTCTCTCTCTCTCTCTCTCTCTCTCTCTCTCTCTCTTTCTCTGTATGAATAGATGCAGATCTAGACAGATATGAAAGCAACTGTTCTATTGTTATCACTGCTAATGGTAAGCCCCGACCTTGAGAACCTGTTGGAGAGTTTCTGCTCCACCAATTTCTATACCCACAAATAAGGTGGAAGATTCCAAGAGGCCATTTCCATGCAGCTGTAACATAAAAAGAACATAAGAAGAGCCTGCTGAATCAGGCCAGTGGCCCATCTAGTCCAGCACTGATTCTCACGGTGGCCAGACGCCTATGGGAAGCCAGCCAGTAGGACCTGACCACAACAGCACTTTCACCTTCTATGGTTTACATTCAGTAACTAGTATTCAGTAATATGCTGCCTCCAGCAGTGGAAGAAGAAACATGGCCATCAGGGTTAGTTGTCATGTGCTCTAGTTCAGCATATCCGAAGAAGGAATTATCATCATCATCATTATTAGTGGGGCAAGATGTTCAAGATATTTTCTGATGGTATACATCGCAACATACTTCCCTCCCTCAGCCCTTGAAAAGTCCAGTTGGCTCTGAAACGTCAAATAGAGAATTGTCCTAAACAGACACCATGATCTCTTTCAAGAGCAGAGGTATCACTTTTACTGTGTTGAAGCATGGATGTCAATGGCTCTGGGGAAATTAAGTTTCCTGGGTTTACTTGCATCTAGTGTGCTGTACAGCAGCCTGCTAGGCACATGAAGGGGGAAGTGGGGGAAGACCCTCCTCCTCTATTTCCTTCCTCCCACTTGTCATTACTGCTAGAGTAGCAGTGAGTGGGAGGCTAGAGAGGAGAGGGCTTGCAGGATTTCTCATGGGTGGGAGGTGGAAAGAGTTTCCAATTCGAATTAAAAACTGAGCCAAGGAACAATTCAGGAGCTGTAACACTCACATTGTTGCTACTGTTGTTGCTGTTGCTGTTTACATGTATTGCCCTCCCTTCACCCAAAGGTCCCAAGGTGGGACACAACCGTTTTAAAATCGTTAAGGTGAATGTGGCCAGCCCCGGAGACTTGTATTTCTGAGTCAGGAAATATGAATCTCAGTGATATCTCTCAACAAAACAGTGCACAGGCAGCAACACAATCTTACCATAGCAAATTAAAAGGCCGAAAAAATAAATAAAAAGGTCAAGTTTTTACTTTGGCTCCTGTACTTCAGGTGGGTGTCTCTAGGAAATGTAAAGTTGCAGTGCCCCCACAGAAGGTTTACTTACTCCAGATCCAACGAGTTCTGAAATGATGTCAACAAGGAACCCAGAAGCAGGCTTCCCCAGTGGATCTTTAAAGAGTTGAGTTTCAGGTGGTTTGGTTCATATGGGAGGAGATGTTCTTGTAGACAGAAAATCCAAAGTTCCATTTCCTTTTGGATGAGGCAGTCCTGGAGATGTAGGGTGTTTTTTGCGTAACAAACTGCTTATTTACAAATATATATGTCAACGATGCAGAACTTGTGGCCAGCTAGATGTTGTTGGACTCCAGCTCCCATCACCCCTGACCATTGGCTATGCTGGATGGAGCTGGCATCCATGAACATCTGAAGGGCCACAGGTTCCCCCATCCCTGGTGTAGGTTGAGCAGATGGGAAGCAAGCATGCATATAGGCACTGCTCATCATCACTACTGCCCTTTATTATTTCTATGGTTTCTAGCACATTCTAAGCACTTTATTACAGATTTTTGAAAAGGTCAGTAGGAACATCAGCCCAGCTTCCCAAAATCCTAGAAACTGCTTCTGTCAGCCAGGAGCTTGGCAACTTTTTCCAGCCAGCTTCAAAACTCAAATGTGTTTATTTCCTTCGCTCACTTGCAAGGTTACAGAATACAGCAAGTCTGCCTCTAGGGTATGAAGGCAGGGTATGATACAAATTCCAGTTTCTTGAAGAAACCAGCAGTCATCAGAAAGCCATCATCTAAGAAGATCCTATTGCTCTTCAAGTGCCAGACATTACATCCAGAATGGGAATCTGTTGTCCTCCAGATGTTGTTGGACTTCACATCCCACCAGCCCCAGTCTGCCTGTACAATAGTCAGGGATGATGGGAGTTGTAGTCCAGCAACATCCTTGTTACACAAATAAGATGGGGGGGATCTTCTGTACAACCAAGGAGCATGAGAAGAACATGAAATACAATCTCACCAGTAGAGCATCTGCTTTGCATGCAGAAAGTCCCAGGTTCAGTCCCTGGCATCTGCAGGTAGGGCTGGGAGAGAATCCCATGGATGAATGGTCTGACTCAGGATAGGCAGCTTCCTAAAATTAAAATAACAGATCCTGAAAAGCCACAAAGCCTGTGGTTTAACTTGTCAACTCAACAAGTTCTTTGTGATCAGCTTCAACTACTGTCATTAAATCTTGACCAGGGCATTCATAATTTGTCTTGCTGACAGAACTGTTATGTGCAATAACCACGCTTTGCCCTTAATTATTCTGCAATGTACACTGCTGCCAGAGATAATCTGACCTCAGCCTCAGTTAGATTTGTTGATGGGAGAAAATATGCTGTCTCATTTTTTTTAAAAAAAATAACATTATGGCTATTTCTTTTCTGGGAAAGGAAGAGCAACAAAATGAAAATAGGTGCAGGCCTGGGAATAATGGCTGCACTTCAATATTGATAGAAAGCTATCTGCAAATTTGTGTGATCAGGAGGGAAAATGATATCCATAGGAAGGCATTATGCTCTTAAAGCATCAATGGATGGAAGGGGGGCATTGATATTCTTGCCAATTTTACATGAAGGGCAGCTCAGTCTCATTTATCTGAATCCCAGCCCAGAGATCCATCCTTTATAGATTACTTGGCTACTATCCAGCTACACCTGCACTAGAAGTCCAGGTTACATAATAGGCTGTTGGGAAGGCAAAGAAGAAGGGGGGCAAAATTCAACTCATAATAAATTTGTTAGCCTTTAAGGTCCCACAGGACTCTTTATTTTTTCTGCTGCCGCAGATTAAAGTTGAAATCCTGTGCATATTTACCTTGCTGAAAGACCCATTGAAGTCAATGGGAATTCTGAGTATTTATTTTTATTACTTCGTTATTTTATATATTTATAACATACCCTTCTTCCGTCATGGAACTCATGGTTCCCTGGTTGTCTGGCATCCAGGCGCTGACCATACCCAGACCTGCTTAGGTTCAGCAAGTTGGAGGTCCCATACTGTAAAGTGGCTCCAGCTTGGGACTAAATTCATCCTCATGTTCCACCTCCTAAACAGCTGGTCGATACCATCAGTGATTTTCTGATCTGTGCCGCCTACGCACCCATGCAACTCTGGCAACTGGATTGAGAAATCAATGGTCCACACTGCTTTGTTGAAATCTAAAAGTCTCTTGACTACATCAAAAGCTGATGGGATTGATCCATTGGTCAACGCACAAAGGATTTAAGCCTCCCCTTGAATCTACTCCACTAACCCCACCACAGATACAATGTTCTCCCAGTACCTGTGATTAAGTGCATCTTTGTAGCTAAGAAAGATAATAAGCTGCGAGTTGGAAGATTCAGGACAGACAAAAGGAAGTACTTCTTTACTCAGCGCATAGTTAAACTATGGAATTTGCTCCCACAAGATGCAGTAATGGCCACCAGCTTGGATGGCTTTAAAAGAAGATTAGACAAATTCATGGAGGACAGGGCTATCAATGGCTACTAGCCATGATGGCTGTGCTCTGCCACCCTGCACTCAGGTCCTGCTTGCGGGCTTCCCCCATGCACCTGGTTGGCCACTGTGAGAACAGGATGCTGGACTAGATGGGCCACCGTCCTGATCCAGCAGGCTCTTCTTATGTTCTTATGTTCAGACGATTGAAACCAGTGTGTGGCCCCTAGATGAGTGATTGTGTCAAACCTCAGATTACCACCTGCACTATGAGGGAAAGGAGAACTTGAAAGGGTTTTTGTTCTGAGCAGCAACCAGTGGGGTGCCATAGGCAGGGTGGAGTTGCTTACCTGGCTTCCCAGTGCTGCATTTCGCTGCCAGCTCCTGAGGGGGGGAGAGGGGCAAGCCAGCAGGAAACTCGGCACGGTGCAGTGGCCTCTTTGGAGCCACCCCAATGCTTCTGCCCCTGTGCCCATACTGCACCTTGCTCCCTGCTGCCTCGCTCCTTCCCTTCTCCCTCTCTTTTTTTTTTTTTCAATAATTTTTATTCAAATTTTCATAAAACATACAAGACGAAATCATAAAACATCCAAAGACAAAAAACAAAATCAAAAACAGCTAAACAAAAAAAATAAAAATAAAAATAAAAATAAAAATAAAAATAAAAAATAAAGAGTAAAATATTGACTTCCCATTTGTCAAAGATCAGATCAGTTATAAGTCTATAATATATAACAATCCTGTCTCTTAAGTCATATTATAAAATCACTTTCCTCCAATAGTTATCTTACTTAATCATCAAATCTCATAAACATTACTTTATTCTTTCCACAAAAAGTCAAAGAGAGGTTTCAATTCTTTAAGAAATATATCTATCAATTTTTTTTTTCCAGATAAGCATATCAATTAATCCATCTCATTACTAATTATGATAATCTTATTGTCATAACCATAGTCAAAATAAACATTTCAATTAATCTATCACATCAGAATCTGTTAGGTTCAGTAATTTCAGTAGCCATTGTTCTATTATCCCTATTAGTTCCATTTTCCATCTTCCATCTTCAGTAGTCTTGTTAAGTCCAGTAATTTCAGTATCCAATCTTCCATTATCAGTATTCCATAATAATCTTGCTGTCAAAGCCATAGTCATATAGTAAGAGTCTGATGGGAATTACCTCTATCCCAAATATTTTCTTGCCATCCATTCTGAATAGGTTGCTGAAATACTGCTGTAAAATCATATCTCTGTTCTTTTTTTCAAAATACACTGGGTCATCTCTTGAAAGTTTTTCCATTGTTACATGGCTGCAGTTAATTCCATAAATTTTCTCTATATTGGGCTCCATCACATCATTCCAGTCCAGAAGATTATCCATGCCATTGATAACTTTATCTCTAGAATCTTCATTAATTTCTTCAGAGATAACATTGAGTTCCAAACAATAGATTTTATTTCTAAAGTCCATAGACTCCAAATCTTTTTCCTGTTCCACGTTTGTTCCAATCTCCGGGGTCTCCTCTCTCACAGGGACCCCTGTTCCAGTCTCCAGGGTCTCCTCTCTCACAGGGACCCCTGTTCCAGTCTCCAGGGTCTCCTCTCTCACAAGGACCCCTATGTCTTTAATCTCCTGTGTCTCCAAACAATAGATTTTATTTCTAAAGTCCATAGACTCCAAATCTTTTTCCTGTTCCACGTTTGTTCCAATCTCCGGGGTCTCCTCTCTCACAGGGACCCCTTCCAGGGTCACCTCTCTCACAGGGACCCCTATATCTTTAATCTCCTGCGTCATTTTACTCAATTCAATTTTCAGCTCCTTACAACCCTGTCGCAGGTTTTGTTTCGTTATCTCAATCTCATCCATTATTTTCTGAAACATAGTTATTTCCAGATTCTCAGCCACTTTCTTAATTGCCATTTTAAAAGAAAAATATAGGAAAACCACTTCTTATTTCAGCAACAATTGGGTTAATACTCCAAACTTGGTGACATCACAGTATAAACAGAGCAGACAGCCTTATCTCTCCATAGTTAAGTAAACAAAATGCAGTTCCCAGGATCGAAACAATTAATGGCAGTCGTCAAGAAACAGATTCGTCAAAATAAAATAGACCAAAAAGAGAGTAGTCTCAGACAGTATAATATTCTTCAAAATAAAAATCTGGAATAGAAATCCCTCTTCTGTGTATATCTTTAGAATGCAAATCCAGGACAGCTTTTTGCAACAAAAACAGAGATAAGCTATTAATTAGTGCGTAGCAGAGAGAAGTTATGGCTCCCCAGTGAGATGTCAAAAACCGATCAATCTGGCAAATCTCTTTTAAACAGCAACAATTTAAGTCAAGTAAAAGAAAAATATAGAAAGAAGGGTGCTTGCCTGTTAGTGCGTTCTCTCTTAGAAGATAAGATGAACGTTCGCTTTAACAGATAGAGCTTGCTGTTGAAAATCCGTCCCACCTTCGTCGGCTGGACCTCGTCCCATAAATTAATGAGATCTGGTCGTCCCAACAAAAATAGGCTTTGAGGTTAATCTCTTCGTTTCTCCCTACCCGGGAGAAGTTTAATCAGTCAAAAAAAAAAGAAAAAACTGACTGATATATCTGAATAAGCTTCTTTTGAGGCAGGAGCCCGTCTCAAAAGCAGGCACAGGCTAAGTCACCCTTCCCGGAAGTCCCCCTTCTCCCTCTCAATAACTGGCAGCAACGTGCAACATTGGGAAGCCAGGTGAGTGACAACGTCCCACCCACGCTGCCTTGCTAGCTTCTATTGATTGTTCAAATGGTTTATGAGAAGGAAGGCCGCAAGAGTTTGTCAATAAAGACATTGGCCACACTCACACTTCCACTATTATTCCACTTTAAACAGTCATGGTTTCCCCCAAAGAATCCTGGGAAGTGCAGTTTGTGAAGGGTGCTGAGTGTTGTTAGGAAAGCCGTATTCTCCTTACATACCTGCAATTTCCAGAGTTCTTTGGGGCGAAGGACTGACTCTTAAACCACTATGGCAATTGTAGCTCTGTGAGAAGAATAGGGATCTTCTACCAACACTCATCACCCTTCACAAACTACACTTCCCAGGATTCTTTGGGGGAAACCATGACTGCTTGAAGTGGAATAATAGTGGAATAAATGTACAGTGTGAATGTGGCCATCGTTGTGCACACCCCAATCTCCGAGTGGCGAGAGACTGCCAGGGATTCCTTTGATTACCCAGAGTTTGGTTTCCTTGGAATGAAGGTCAGCGGGGACTGCATTGTCTTTAGGATATATGGATTATTGACACATATATACAACCTGAGTGTAAGATGGAGGGGTTCTCAGCATTAACACTACCACAGATCTTGCTTCCCCATTAGGCTTCCGGGGAGGCTTCCCAAAGCCGTAGTTTCGGATTTAGCACAGAAAGCGAGGCAGGCGTCTCTATGTCTTTCCAGCTTCCAGCTTCAGACTAACACAAAATCTACCTCCTGCCCAAGCCAGGGAAGGGGGAGAAGGCATACTTTTGTTTCCATGGCTCTCCTGGCCAAACCCTTACACATGTTAATGGAGGCACTTGACAGACCCCTTAGCTTATGAAAGGATCTGGTTTGACTAGTTCTGCAGGTTCCTTCTACTGCAGATCCCACCTTCATGATACAGGATTACAGGCTTGAAGGGGTCCCATAGAAATCATCCAACCCAGCCCCATAATGCTATAATTTAATCTTTAGATCAGGGGTGAGGAACCTCAGGCCCAGGAGCCAAATGTGACTCTCCAGGCCTCTCTGTCTGGCCTTTGGGGCTCTCCCCAGGCCCTATACCTCCCCAGGCCACACCCCTTCCCAGCCCTGCTTTGCACCCTCCTTGCGTGTTTTTGCCTGGCTAGAATGTGTCCTTGAACTCTGATCCCGGTTCTTGCTGGCCTGGATGGAGGACAGAAACTAGCCTATTGTACAAAGGCAATATTTACATTAATGGGTCTGCCTACGTTTGCATCCAGCACCACCCACTGCTGGCATGTGGCATCCGGAAGGTTGCACAGATGGGAACGTGGCCCTCAGGCTGATAAAGGCTCCCTACCCCCGGTTGAGATTAAACAAAACTTTAGCCAATGGAGGCCCAACTGGTGAAGATGAAAACATCAGGTGGTTTGGTTCTGGTGTCTTGGTGTAGTAGGAACTGAAAATGTATTAAAGTTGTTTTCCCTCCACCCTGGTTCATACATGTGGCTTGCATATATAAATGGGCCATTACAGATTTGACACTTCATACAGAATTTATATGCCACTTCATCGTATCATCTCATTTCAATATCTTGAGAGCAGGACACCTTTTTTTTTTTTTGCAAGGGAGGTGTCCCTAATTTCTCCCAACTCCTCCCCCCCTCCAGTTACAACCCCCTGCTCCATACAGGCCACCAGGTCACAGTCTTCCTTGCTATGATGAGATGTGTTGCATTTAAATATGATTACATTTAAATTATAGTAATGATTTCTAAATTTACACCTATAGATATAAATTAGCATATGCAAACCAGTTGTCATATTTTGACTTCTTTGTGTGTGCGTGTGATCCATTTCCTCTCTTTTTTTACAAAGCATAAGTGACCACTCTCTCCCCTTTTCCTTTGGCTTTGCAGCAAACAAACTTTGCCGCTTAAAATTTGGTGACTCTCAAACTTTTCTCATTTCTAGAAAGATGCAAGTGTATATCTTACCAGGAAAAAAAAATACTGGCTTTGAAGAGGTTGCGGATGTTTTAGAGGAGGGATTTCAGGGACACAGGAGGCTGCACATTATAATTCGGGAGTAGGAAGAGGGCAACTTCTACATCCTCTTGGTTTCCCTTGGAGTTGAGAGCTTCAGTCTCTATTGACTGCTCTGAAACTTAAAGCATAAGGTGAATCCTAAATTCTTAAAACAACAACTGAAAAAGACAATGTTTGTAGGAGGTGGCAAACTGTGCACATAGGCATTAGCTAATCCTTTCTGGGGTGGTTGTTGTTGTTGTTATGTGCCTTCAAGTCGATTACGACTTATGGCGACCCTATGAATCAGTGACCTCCAACAGCATCTGTCATGAACCATCCTGTTCAGATCTTGTAAGTTCAGGTCTGTGGCTTCCTTTATGGAATGAATCCATATCTTGTTTGGCCTTCCTCTTTTTCTACTCCCTTCTGTTTTTCCCAGCATTATTGTCTTTTCTAGTGAATCATGTCTTCTCATGATGAGTCCAAAGTATGATAACCTCAGTTTCATCATTTTAGCTTCTAGTGATAGTTCTGGTTTAATTTGTTCTAACACCCAATTATTTGTCTTTTTTGCAGTCCATGGTATGCACAAAGCTCTCCTCCAGCACCACATTTCAAATGAGTTGATGTTTCTCTTATCCACTTTTTTCACTGCTTCTGAAATTGTCCTCATTCAAATTGCCCCCACCCCCTGCCACATTTCAGAACTCTGAATTACCAGGTCTTGATCAATGCATCTCAGGAGGGACTGTAGCCCAATGCAAGAGAACCAACTTTGCATGCGGAAGGTCCCAGGTTCAGTTCCTGAAGGGGTCCCTATAGATAGGGAAGACATAGTGGGGCCTTGGGATGATATGGCTCACCCCATATGCTAAGAATGTAAGAAGAGCCTGCTGGATCGGACCAGTGGCTCATCTAGTCCAGCATCCTGTTCTCGCAATGGCCAACCAGAGGACCCAATGGGAAGCCCACAAGCAGAACCTGAATACAACAGCACTCTCTCGACTTGTTATTCCCAGCAACTGGCATTGAGAGGCCCACTACTCTGACAGTAGAGGTAGAACATAACCATCATGGCTAGTAGCCACTAATAGCCTTATCCTCCATGATGCCTAATCCCCTTTTAAAGCCATCCCAGTTGGTGGCCATCACTGCCTCTGGTGGGAGAGATTTCCATTGTTTAACTATGTGCTGTATGAAGGAGTACTTCTGTTTGTCTGTCCCAAAACTTCCAACATTCAGCTTCATTGGAAGTTCCAGAGTTCTAGTTTTATTTGGGGGGGTGGAGTTTATCCACTTTCTCTACACTATGCATAATTTTATGCAACTGTATAATGTCTCCTCTTACTTTCATTTTCTCTAAATTAAAAAGGCCTATTTCCTCATAGGGGTGTTGCTTCATCCCCTTGATCATTTTGGTTGCCCTTTTCTCAACCTTTTCCAGCTCTACTATATCCTTTTTCAGGTGAGGAAACCATTTCCCAGCTGGACCCAAACCATTTTGGAATGAGATGAGGCCCAAATCCAGTCCTGAAACTGTTGCATCCCAATCAAAACATGGGATTTTGGTCTGGTTTCTGATCAGAAAGATGAATTTGTACTGTCCCTGTGCTTATCACTATAATAATGGCCTAGATGGCTATGAGTGGAGAAGTCTGTTTGCTTCCAAGGGTGGAATGGCATTACTGGTTCAAGCAAGGAGCTAAAATCAGAACGTTAAGAGGAAGAGAGGGAAATGGGTTCTGACTGGAAAGAGTTCCTCCCACCAATGTCCCATCCCTCTGGAAACAACAGTAAGGAAAAGGCTTTCTCAGTGCAGAATTAGGGGTTTGTAACATCAGAAGGCAGGAGACTAATCCTTTCACTCTTCCCTCTCTCCTACCATTCAAATGTCATGTCCCTGATGAGTGGTGGCTGGTGGCTCCATGTCAGTGGGGCAGTGGAATCCACTCTGGGTTTCAGTCCAAACTTCCAAGGAGTTGTCTAAGGTGCTGAAGCTGAAAGTTCAGACTCAAACTCGGAGAAGATTGCACTGCCCCACTGGCAAGGAGCCACAGCCACCACTGTCCCTGATGCTTTTAAACTTCTATATGAAGGCCCTGGAGGAGGTCATCAAGGGATTGGGAGCAAGGTATAATCACTACACTGGTGACACTCAGCTTTGTTTCTCATTTGCTCTATCTGCACTATACATTTAAAGCAGTATCACACCACTTTAAACAGTCATGGCTTTCCCCTGAAGGATCCTGGGCACTGTACTTATGTGAAGGGTGCTGAGAGTTGTTCGGAGACCCTTGTTTCCCTCACAGAGCTGCTCATCCCACAGTTCCCTGGGCAGAGAGATTGATTGTAAAGCTAGTAGTTCTACCATTCTCTAAAGTGGAAGAAATCTTCTTAGCGAGGGCAGTGTATGGCTGGCAAGTTGCACGTCCGAAGAGTTCAACGGATCAACAGGCTTGGGAAAAGATGCTGCCCATGGCATCGTTCCCAGACCAAAATGCTGACTTGTTGTATCCATTTTCTTTATGATCCGCCTCTCTCCCTTCAGTCTGGTCCTCTGCCCTCCACTTCCCTGCTGCTGCTAATTCCAAAATCATGTTTGCAAAGATTTTCCTCCACCTATCTAATCTATAAAAGTCTGGTTCAAGAATGGATGCACACAACACATGCTTTTCACTTAACTTTGTTCTTGCTGGACTGTGATGTTCCTGTGACTCTGGGAAACCTTCTGATTCCCAAATGTCTGGATCAGGAGATCCCCAGGAAGTCCACCTCAGCCTGGGTCAGATATGTCCTCTGAACCACAAGCTTCAACTTCACCACCTTTTCCCCAAAAGGTGACCACTGGTGTAATCTGTCTGTAAAACTGGTACAGAATAGGATCTTAGTATGGTAGCACTCTTGGTCAAGCTGGCACGTGGGATTTTGAATCAAACAAATAAACTTTATTATATACAAAATGTTAAATGTGATAATAAATGAATAAGTTGTTATTGTCCCTATCCCACCTACCTATCCTACCCCACTAATCCCAATGAAATCCTCCCCCCAAACCAGAGCCCTTCTAACTAGATGTTCTCTTCTTGACCTTGAATCCTATCTAACTCTAGCTGTCAAATCCCAATGATTTTTCTCTTTAAAACTCCCCTTGGAATTCTCACTCACATACCCCCTCCCACCCGTCAGTCATACCTCATCCGCACCTGCTAACATTCTATTAACGCTTTCTTACCTGAACACAATTTCAAATCAGTTTTAAACATATAAATAATTCTGATTTCATTCCATGTACCAACAAGGCCATCCATCAAAATCAACAACAAAAGCAGAGACCTCTAATGTGGGTCTGCAGATCTGGAGGACTCCATCCTTTTTCAGTCACAGGGAGTGCAACTGAGTGGGAGAAGCAGGTGCTGTTGCTTTTTCCTGCACAAGCCCCACTGGGCTTGTGGGATCTATTCTAGAGCACAGGCTTACAAGGAGATTTTAATCTCCAGTTTGAGCATAACCACAGTCCATTGGAATGGTTAGGGTAGCCTGAAGTGGTACAGTCTAAAACTTTCTGCATGGATAGGATGTGCTCTGCTGCTAAGCCAAGGATGGGGAACCTTTGGCTTGGAGGCCAAATGTAGCCCTCCAGGCCTCTATATCCAGCCCTCAAGACTCTCCTTAGGAAACGCCCCCTTCATAGGCCATACCCCTTTTTATCAGGTGGCACCTCTTACCAGCCCTGCTCTGTTACCTCCTTGGGTGCTTTTGCAAGGTTGGAATGAGACCTTCAATTGTGATAATGCTTCTTGCTTGCCTAGATGGAGAGATGTGTGTATAGAAACCTCTGGTTTTTGCAAGGCCAGAATGTAACCAATGGTCCAAAGATAAGAGTCCCATCTGTTGCTCCACCCATTTTTCCCTCTGGCTCCATCCACCACTAGCACATGGCCCCTGGAAGGTTGCCCATGAGACAATGCAGCCCTTGGGATGAAAAAGGTTCCCCACCCCTGCAATAAGCTACGAGTCCTCTATGGAGTGCTGTGCTACTTTACTGGCAGAGCTGATTTAGGGAAGTGGATACATTGTCTTCAGTGCGGGATCTATTTTGGGGGAATATCTAAGCTGTGGAGCTTCACCAAACGCAATGAAAAATAGCATCTCACATACATATTTTGTCGTTCTTGTTCCTGACTAGTACATTCATTTTGTTGTTGTTGTTCCTGACAAGTAAAGCTTCACTGTAATTCATAAGATCGCTCCACTTGGGTAGTTCTGTCAGGGAAAATCAAGACGGATTCAGCTTTCTTGAAACTAGACAATGACTCTTGCCCTTTTTAATATTTGTTCTTCACAGGCGATGTAGGACAATATATCCCCCCCCTTTATTCAGCCGGCAGCTACAGCAGGGGCACAGCAATATAGGAATTCATGTTTGGACTTTGGCAATCTTAGATGTGTGTGTATTATTTTTCACCCACCAAAAAAATCACCCTGGAAAGCATTTCTGAGCAGGGATGGTTTTCTGGGAGCTGCCTTTCCATTCTTCCCACTTCTAAAACACTACTAACCAGGGCGCTGAAGTGTGTGTGGCTTTTCATGCTTTTCGGGATGCCTTCCAGAATTCTTTTATCATAATATAATCTTTTGAATGGGTTTTCAAGTGAGTGTCGTTTTTGCTCCTTCCATGACCTTGAAAAGCTACGTGCTGATAGGCCAAAAAAAGAAAAGGTGTTCTCATGAGTGCCATGAACATGGATTTGGCTCACTGAAATTAACTCAGGTGACATTACTCTTGAATGCAAAGAATGATCTGTGCAGCCTCACATTATCGAGAATGTCAACAATCGAATGCAGAGTTCAGCATGTTGAAGCCCATTGATTTGCCCATGTCCTGATGCAGAATAAGGCAGCTTGAGGTGTTCCCTTTTTTGTTTGGTAAAAGCAAAATGGACATTGTTGTCCACTAACCAGTACATACATTGATTTTAAAAAAATTATTTCAGCCTGGGTCTCTAAGATAGCTTATGAAAAGATTTACAAAACTGTATATAGCATTGGTAAGAACATAAGAACGTAAGAAGAGCCTGCTGGATCAGGCCAGTGGCCCATCTAGTCCAGCATCCTGTCCTCACAGTGGCCAACCAGGTGCCTGGGGGAAGCCCAACTAATGGATCAGGACCCACTACTGGGTCACGGCCTGATCTAATATGGGTCACAACAGTGGTACTATCAGCATACAGATATATGGTGAAAGAAAGAAAGAAAGAAAGAAAGAAAGAAAGAAAGAAAGAAAGAAAGAAAAAGAAAGAAGGGGTTCCCCAAATGCATGTTTGGGTTAAGAGTAGGTCTCAGCTCTGAAAACAGTGGAGACTAGTGGTGGATAGCAATGTAAAAGAAAATCAAATCACACTAAAAGGAAAAACACAGACTTTAGAAATTATCCTCTATCTGTAATCATCCAGGAGAATACAAAGGCCAGTACCCAGCACCGGCAAGACAAAAGAGCCAGTGCCTGGTTGGCTCCTTTAGGGAGAACATTCCACACATGGGGTTCCACCACTAAAAGGCCCTGTCTCCAGTTGACAACCATCTCCAGTTGCCACCCAGCTGCCCTGTCTCCAATTGCTACCTAGATGATCTCACTTCCACAAGCGGTGGCATCTGGAAGGGAGCCTCGGAGACAAATCTTAACAAATTAGCAGGCTCATATGGAAACAGGTCATTCTGTAGAGGCATGCATGTGTCTCACCACTTGATGACTCACAGGTAAACTAAAACATATAGCTGATGCTTTAAGGCAAGGATGGGGAACCTCATGCCCGGTGGCTGAATGCAGCCCTCTCTTTCTGACCCTCTGAGCTCTCCCTAGCTACACTCCTACCCTTAAGCTACACCCCTCACTGGCCCTGCTTCACACCCTCCTTGCATGTTTTTGCCTGGCCGGATACGTCCTTGAGCTCCATTAACATCTCTTGTTTGTTGGGATGAAGGAGACAGAGGTGTGTGTGTGTGTAGAAACTAGCCTTCTTTTCACAATATAGTCATTGCTCCATAATATAATAATGAAAACAATGAAATGAAAAATCTGAAAGGTACAAAAATATATATAAAAAAGAAATGATATATGAATTTCCCTACCCATGCTTTAAGGAAAGCAAGCAGATGCAAAGGAGGAGAGGGCTCCTGCGCTGCTAAAAATTATAGAGAAGATACAACTTTTTAATGCTGATTTTATTTCTTTGCACATTTATATTCTTCCATCATGGAGCTCAAGACAGTACACATGGCATTGCCAGGCAGTCTCCCATTCAGGCACTCACCAGACCCAGACCTGCTTAGCTTCAGCAATGTGGCTGCATCTGTTCTCAAAGCAACTTTCCTCCCCTATGCTTATGAAGTTGCCCCGGCTGGAATTCTCTCCTCTAGACAAGTAGCTCTGTCATTCTTCACACTGGCTCACCCTGTTTGCGAGATCCAACAGTTCAACCAGTAATGCAGGATCTTAAACTGCTGCAGGTCTAAGTGGCATTACGCCCAGATTATTCTGTGGAATGCCACAGTGGGAGAAAACCTCTTTCATCATTCCCCCCTACCCTCCTTTTGGCAACATTTTTAGCTTGTATGTTTTTGCTCACATTCTTGGCCCCAGTGTCCTAGATATTAAATCTCTACCTAGTTATTATCCTTCAAGATTACATAGGCATTTAAAGAGGGATTGTGCTCAAATCTTCCTTAGGTCCAGCAGCAAGGTCAAAGCCCATCAAAGTCTAGTCACTGCTCCAACCTTCTGAAACTTTTCCTCTCTCCCCCACGGCCTCCCACATCTGTTACTACAATTCTAGCAGTCATTTCCATGAGTGGATTGTCAAAGGCAGGTGCATAACGTGGATTCTTCCGGCAGGGACTGGGAATATGGGTTTGGAAAGCTTGCGTACCCTCTCTGCGCTACAGTTTGTTTGCCAATAATACAGTCTGAAATGTAAGAGTGGCATGATATGGCGCTTATCCTAGGACAGGGAGGGAGGATTTGAAGGAATCTCAACAGCTTTTCACAGCTGAGCTGGAGGAAAGGTTGTAGTGGTCACTTTCCCAGTAGAACAGGGATGAGGAAGCTCAGGTCCGGGGACTGAATAAAGCTCCTCCCAGCTTCTCTGTCTGACCCTTGGGGATCTTTATTGGCCATACTCCTTCTCACCAGATCTGCATCACAACTTCCTTGAGTGCTTTGCCTGTCTGGATTGTGTCTTGGAACTGTAATAATGCCTTTTGCCTGTCTGGATGGAAGAGGAAGAAATGTGTGTAGAAACTCTGATCTTTGTGTGGCTGGAAGATAGCCCATGGTACAAAGGTAGGAGCAGAGCTTGGAAAAGTTACTTTTTTGAACTACAACTCCCATCAGCCCAATCCAGTGGCCATACTGGCTGGGGCTGATGGGAGTTGTAGTTCAAAAAAGTAACTTTTCCAAGCTCTGGGTAGGAGTCATATGGTTGTCTCTGGACCAGAGCTTGGAAAAGTTACTTTTTTGAACTACAACTCCCATCAGCCCCTGATGGGAGTTGTAGTTCAAAAAAAGTAACTTTTCCAAGCTCTGCTCTGGACACAACTGCCAATGGCATTTGGCCCCAGAAGGTTGCCCCAGAAGTTATGTGGCCCTTGGGCTGACAAAGGTTCCCCACTCTTGATATAGAAGGTCCCAGGTTTGAACCCCAGCACCTCCATTTAGAAGGGGTTTAGGCAGCAGGGCTGGGAATCTGCCTTCGTGTCAGGGCTGGGCCAGGGGAATCAGTTTGGAAGAGTCATAGCTCAGCCATAGGCCTGCCCAGACTCCCCATTTGGCCAAGGCATGCCCACATGGTGTACATCTGATACCATGTATAATGTCAGGTGTGGGACAAGTAAAGATGCAGCTGACCCAAAAGGGGGGTTGAAGACACCTCCAAAATGCCATATGCAATGCTTTGCAAACAGTGACAATCAGTTGATCATCAGGGTTTGCATAGCACTCCACATGCAAGTCACAATGATTGTTGGGTCTTCTGTGCACAGCACTATGAAAAAAGGAGTCACATGGTGTCATTGTGGCATCATGTGATAGACTGGTGGGTGGCCCCATCCATCTGTCAAACTTGGTTCATGTGGGTGGGGGAGATTCTGGCCAGATTCTGTTCTCTACCCCTGCTCTAAACTTTGACCTAATGACTTGCCTTCACTGGGGATGATGAATCAGTCTGTTTATTATTATTATTATTATTATTATTATTATTATTATTATTATTACTCTTTATTTTTACCCCGCCCTTTTTCCAAAACTGGAACTCAGGGCGGTTTCCAGCCCATGTCAATTTTGCATGTGTGTATTTGCATGTGTCTGTTTTTACCCTATTTTTGCATTAACCTTCAGTTTTAAAAATCCATATGAAAATAAGCATTGAAAAATAAAAACATACATTTTATCACAAAACACATATGTAAATATGTGTTTTATCCCAGTGCACACTTTTATAAATGTATTTTATCCAAAAGTGAGCCCTTTGAATGCATTTTGGTTTTGGTTGTTGTTGGCGAGAACTGTATCACAAAACCAGGAAAAGTGCAAAACCCAAAGGATAATTATGTTCTGATCCATGTATTAGTCTCGGACAGTGCAAATTAGATCAGTTTGCATAAAATGCGGACGAACCAAAATTCTCTTCCATCCCTCGGCTCCACCACCCTCTCAAGGGACGAGAAGCCAAGCTTTCCTTTTGTCGTTAGTGCATAATTGCCAACCGCTCCAATACAACTGAAGCTTATTATGGGTTCAGCAACAATGCGGTAAATTTCCAGGGTTTGGGCCAAATGGCATCACAAACGATGCACAAAAGGCCAAGCAATTAGTGCTTTGCACAAAAGTACATGTATAGCTTCATGCTTCACTTGTGGGTGTTGCACGCATTGTTTGGAAGAGAAGTTTGTGCATTTATAGGAGCCATGCTGGCTAGATGGCATTGCATATAGTTCCTGTTTGCATATGCTACCTTCTGTAGCAAATTAAAAGCACCGGCTATGCCAGCATTGGGAAACTTTCTAAGCCTTAGCTTCACTGCACAAGCAGCAGGTCAGACATTAAAACGGTTCCTGGAATTTACCACTGTGGGTCATAGCTTTAAAACTCGCTGGACAAAGAGAAAGCTAGCATATCAGGAAGTACATCATCTCTCCATTTTATATCAACAATAAGGTCCTGCCAAGGGTCACAAAGGGAGAGGAGATATACTTAGGGAGGGGAAATATATAGAGGGCTAGTGCACTTTCCCTCTCATTCCAGGGGTGTGGCAGGCGGATGGGATCCAAAGCTTCCTCTGGTCATTGGTGACTGGTAACCACTGGAGCTGGTGTGGCAGTGGGCAGGGCAGACAATGAGAGGTGGAGCCAGAGGTGGTGGCTTTTTGTGGCTTTTCCATAAGAGTATAACAGAAGAAGAGCCTGCTGGATCAGGCCAATGGCCCATCTAGTCCACCATCCTGTTCTCACAGTGGTGAACCAGATGCCTACGGCAAACCTGCAAGCAGGACCTGAGTGCAACAGCACTCTCCACATGTGTGATTTTCAGTCACTGGCATTTAGAAGCATACTGTCTCCAACAGCAGAAGCAGAACATAGCCATCATCATGGCTACTAGCATTGATAGCCTTACCCTCTATGAGTCTGACTAACCCTTTTTTTAAAAAAAGCCAACCAAGTTGGTGACCATCACAATGACACAGCATCACACATGTCCTTTCCTAGAGTGAGTATGGGAACTGGATGCAAAGTTGCTGCATGACCTGTCACAATTAGTTGTCCCTTCAGCGCTTTGTATCTGAAACCCATGACTGGTCACAATCATTTCCACCTTTAGCGCTTTGCATCTGAAACCAGATGTGGACTTTTGGGCACATAAAAGCAGCACATAACAGTGACGCTTATTTGTCAACACCACCATAAGCACTTACAACACTGCCATAAACGTTTACAAATTTCCCATTTCACAATTTCTGAATTAATAGGTTAACCATTGCTCTATTTCTTAACTGATGCTTTCTAACTGCGGCAAACCAATGGGAACCAGATCCTATGGTAAACCTGCTCAAGCAGAACCTGAGCACAAGAACACTCTCTCCTCCTGCGGTTTCCAGCAACTGGCATTCAGGAGCACACTGCCTCCAACCATGGAGGCAGAACAAAGCCATCATAGCTAGTAGCCATTGATAGCCTCCATGAATTTGTCTAATCCTCTTCTAAAGCCATACAAGTTGGAGGCCATCATTGCTTCTTGTGGGAGCGAATTCCATAGTTTAACCACGTGCTGCATGAAGAAGTATTTTTCTTTTGTCTGTCCTGAATCTTCCAACATTCAGCTTCATTGGATGTCCACAAGTTCTAGTTTTATGACAGCGGAATTCTCTGTCCAATTTCTCCATCCCATGCATGATTTTATACACTTCTATCATGTCGCTTTTTCTCTAAACCAAAAAGCCCCAAATGCTGCCCCATCCCCTTGATCATTTTGGTTGCCCTTCTCTGAACCTTTTCCAGCTCTACAATATCCCTTTTGAGGTGAGGTGACCATAACCGTACACAGTATTCCAAATGTGGTTGCACCCTAGATTTGTGTAACGACATTATGAGATTGGCAGCTTTAATTTCAATTCTCCCATCCTCCTTCCTTGCACAGATACAGTGGACGCTTAAGCAATTCTCAGACACAAGCATCAGAGATTTAAGTCAATGAGGAGAAAAGTTGGACATCTAAAATTTCACATGTCTAAGAATCAGCATGAAATACCTGTGATTTTTCAGTTCTGCTTATACCTAGAAAAATGGGCAGAAAAGACTCCAAGGAGCCTCTTAATGATCAGAGATTTATAAACAGTGTTACGGCTTTGCCTCATCTTGCCCTTGCCCCTGCCTCTGGTCCACCTCCAACACCACCCCGCCTCCTCCTCTTCCGCCTCAGGATTTCCACAGGTGGAAGCAGCATGCCTCCATGAGCCAACCTCCTGCTCCATGTGCAGATCTCTTTCTCTGCCCTTGGAAAGGGAATTCTACACCATCCTATGACCCCTGGATTGCCCTCCCAGGAGCCATAGGATTGCAACTAGGAACGGACAGATCCATCAGTTTTGGTGTCTCTCAATTTCTCATTTTTCCAGTCTTAAGTTCAGTTTTCCACATTTCTACATCAGTTTGCAATATATTATATATATTTATATATATGTCTTTATGAAAATTCACCAGCATTTTAGTGACAACCCTCCTAATATATACACATTATTGTATACAACTGTCCCTAGCACACACATTTTTGCAAAGCAATCTTCCCTAACATAGTACATTAACACCCATTAAGTACATTTTGCTATCAGGACTTACAATTTTTGCACCCAGAAAGATCTCTGTGGCAATAACATTGCTGCAATGTTCTTTTTCCTATTTATGTAGATATCATTATTATATCTTGATCATTCAATAATTCTTCTCCACTGCCAACAATGCTGCCAGCTTCATTGTCCCTCCCATTTGATCTATTGATCTGTCAATCTATCAATCCATCAGCATATTTATGTATAATAACAAATAAACTATTGCACAGCGCTGACTGAAAACAAAACACCCCCACAACATTCAGAGCTTAGAAGTCAATGACTTTAATAAATTTGAATTTTTATTACATCCAGGGATGTTGTGTGTAAAGGTCACGTGAAGGTTTTATTTTGTTTGCTAGTTATGGCTTTGAAGATTATTACTGCAGTCTAAGCAGTGAGAATTCCTGCTGAGTACTATATTGCTCCACTGAATGAGTAAATATGCTTATATTTAATGGAAAGGTAGATTTGTTTCTCCTTTAGCATGATCAAATGTGCCTTGCTGGCAAGTTATCAAAAGAATGCTGTCAGAGAAATCTATGAGGATTTTAGTGTATGTTTTCACCATTTTCAGCCTGATCTAAAAACCAGGACTTGCCCAGTCAAGGGGGTTATCTGTACATTATTAAATTAACCTCCCATTGTCTCCACATGTTGGTGGCAGCTGTGTGTGTTTATGTGTTGTGCAATGACCCCCATCTGATGTGTAAAGGAAGGGAATGTAGTGGAAGAAGGGAAGGGAATCTAAATTGTAGGTCCCGGGACAAGATTTACAACAGAGATGGAGATCTTGTGGTCCTCCAGAGGTTATCAGACTACTACTCCCATCACCCCTGGCCACTGGCCATGCTGGCTGGGACTGATGGAGTCCAACAACCTCTGGAGGGCCATAGGTTCCTTGCCCCTTGATTTACAGTCATGCAGAGGTTGTGGACTGGTGAGGGATGTTGGGAGGGGAAAGGCACCTGAAGACAGTTCCTAAAAGAGTTCCTAAAGCTCGATGGCGTAGTATTTCCCATCTTTAAGATCTGCCTTCATCCACCTTTCTCCATCTAGTCATGCAGTGCCAACAAAAGATCCTGCCTTGTGCTTGTAGAAGATTTTCACATTTGCAGAAGATTCCTCATTTTCGCTAGAAACTGTAAAAGGGTCTGTTTCTTTTACCAGCTGTTTGCTTATAGACCCTGTATGTACTGTAGAGCACACCACAAAATGCAGCATCCCCAATCAAGCCGAAAGAGCCTGTGAACTTATAACATGTTTGCAGGGGGGCTGTGTTCGGAGCTTTGAATGGGAAGGCACCATAATGCAGTCAAGTGATGGGCACGACTTCAACCCTGTGTTCTGCAGGGATCAGCTGCGTGATCAAGTTCCTCATGGGAACTTGGTCATGAACTGATCCTGCAGGCTTGAACTCCCTGTCCAACAGCTGATGGGTAGTGACTTCAGCTCTGCTTTCTGCAGAGATCAGCTGCACAACTGAGTTCCCTGTGGGGAACTTGGTTGCACAGCTGATCCAGCCACGTCTCTATCTGCCTCACACCTGGCATCACATCGGACATCAGGTGTGAGGTGGGTGGGCATAGTTTGAGGAAACTGGCCGCATAGGCCAAATTGGGATCCATGCTGGACAAATCTGGGGCAGGAGCTGGAGGTTTCCCATGCATGCTTTGCAAGCAGAAGGTCCCAGGTCCAATCCCTGGGATCTTCAATGACAAGCTCAGGCTGGTAATGGGAAATATCTCAGTCTGAGACTTTGTAGAGCTGCTGCTTCTCAGGGTAGATGCCCCCTATGGACTACTAGACTGACTCAACATGAGGCATTTCATTGTATGATGAGAGGGCAGGACCATCTCTCCCCCTCCCCATCTTCTCCATGGTTGATGTATAAGTTGCCCATGGATATGTTGTCTGAGTGGAGCAACCCTGGTTGCTTAAAGTTGTGGATTAGAATTGTGAATTCCTAAATGATCATGCTAAATCATACGGCAGTGTGTTGAACAGACTACTTTTCAAATTTGACTGTAGGAAAATAGTAGTTCAAATGAGCAGTGGTTCTTAATAGGGTTGTGGATTGGATTCAGCTGAGTCCCGAATCAAATCGAGCCTATTTGAAGGGATGTGGGTGTAGCAGGAGTCAGGTTCAGACAGCCACAAATTGCTATGGGTTGGGTTGGATGACCCAGAGCAATCCATGGCTGTCAGAGGATGGAGCATGAGGCAAGAAGGAGAGCCAGGCAAGGTGGGAAATCCCAGGGAAAAAGCCAAGACCTACTGGAGATCTGGGAGAAGGTAGGCTCAGCTTCCTGCCTGCCTGCCACCTCCTCACGCACACATCGATCCCTCCACTGAGGAGTGATTCTGCAGGGTGCTATTGATGCTCTGCAAATGGCTTTCCTAAAGGAAAGTCACTTGCTGAGCATCATCTGTGCAGAATCTGCCCCACCGCCCAACACGTCACCTGTTCGGTTCTGCAGCATGTTGGTTATGTTCCACAAGCAGCTTTCCTTTAGGAACGGCATTTCTGGAACATCACCGACAGCTGTTCGGTGAAGGGGCTGGTTTTGCAGAGTGCTGCTATGCCCCCTCTCCAGGATCAAAGTTATGAGTGCATAGCATTGTCCACTTTCTCTGTACATTTCTATACATTTCTGTCATCTTGCCTCTTCCTTGCCTTTTCTCTACCGTTCACACTTGCATTAAGCTAAGTGTATGTAGCTCACTTGGTGGCTTTGAGCAAGCCACTATCTTTTGGCCAAGCCTACCTCACAAAGTTGTTGTGAAGATAAAAGAAAGGGATTTGGGAGGAAAAATCACTTTGTGGGCTGAAAACCACCCACAGATTAGGTAGCGTACACAAATTGTGCCAAAGCATGTTGAAGATCACTCTGTGTTTTGAGGGGCAATGTGAGCTTGGAACACAAAAAGAGAAAAGAGCTCTGTTTTGATTTACAAACCTCTAAAGCCATATTTGTTTCAGCTCAGCTGCTTAGCTAATATGCTCATGGTCTCTTAAAGAAATAGTGAGCCACATCTATTCAGAACAGTGGCTTTCCCCTCAATTTGCATAAATGCTCCCTCACACAGTTGCTTTACAATATTTATTTCCAATCTTTTAATAAAACAATGCCCTTAATTTTTTTGGCAATGACACAGAAGGGTTCAGCCCTCTGATTCCAATTAAATTCCATAGGAAATTTTCTATAATTAAAACCTATGCATTATTGAGGCAGAACCTCTGGAACAGAGAGAGCTGGGAAACTAATTAAGAGCCATTTCCAATCACTCAACTCCTGCGGTCTATCAAATTATTCCCGGATTGGCAAAGATGCAGTGATGTGGGGGAAACTGTAGTTTGCTGAAGGAGTCGGCATGGCAATGATAATAAAAGTATATTTTTTAAAAAAATATACAATAGCAATACACTCATACACACACAAAAGCCCATGGTGGACCAGATTCCACAAGGGCAAACAGAGGATTGCTATTAACATAATTAACAGCACAGTCCTATTCAGTTTCATAGAATTCAATGAGATTTAGGGAGCAATCCTAACTATGGGAATCGGGCATAATTTTCGACAGCTTAAATTAGCCTGCATAAAGAGTATCAGATCCAAACCCCATTCAGGAGCGAACCAACTGCCGACTGAGCTAACTTAAGCTTGGCAGAGGGAAAACAAGCCTTCAAAACAGAGTTTGGCTTCCAGCACCCTTGTTGCTGGTCTAAGTTATGCTGGGTTGCCAGGCCACATGATGGAGCTGAACGGGGTTAGGATCCAGCATAAATCTCCCCCTGCCTGGTTCCTGCTACACTCCCGAATGCTCCCTTTTGGGGACTTATGCTGGCCTTGGCTCAGCTGGCTTCGGGATTCATCCCAATGTATCTCTGGCATAACTGGGGTTGGGGAATCAGGCTGCCGTAGCCCTGGCTGAGCCAGAGTTCAGCCAGCTTAGCCAGAGATCCATCAGATCCTAACTCACTCATCCTGGCAAATCTTGGGTTTGGATGGCTCACTTAAATGGTTAAGTGGCAGTTCAGCCTAAAAAAAAGATGCCTGTGATTGTTGATGGTACCGATGTGGCTGAACAGTAATAGTCCCCATTTATTTATTAAATGGGTAGTTTCCATAGCTCTTGCCTTTATACATTATTATTATTATTATTATTATTATTATTATTATTATTATTATTATTCCACATCAATAATAATAACAATTTCAATTTATATCAGTAATAATAATGATAATGATATTGATGATGATGATGATAATAATAATAATAATTCCAATTTATATCCCACCTTTCCTTCCAAAGGTGCCCTGTAGGCTACATTCTAGCCATGCAAATGTCAGAGGTTTCTCCTCCTGCCTCCATCAGGCAAGCAAGAGACATCATTGCAGTTCAAGGATCTCCTCCAGCCAAGTAAAAGCACCCCATGTAGGATGAGCAGTGTGGCCTGGGCAGAGTCCCAAGGGCCAGACAGAGAGGCTTGGGGGGCCAAATGTTGTCCTCCATCCCTGTGCTAAAACATCCTCTAAGCATGCAGGCATAGATTTATTGCTTAATTGCACTATTTATGCATTGTTTATTGCTTAATTGCACTATTTTTAATGTGTTTTTATTTATTTTAAGTGGATGTTAAATGTTTTAATCGTGCTAATGGTTTAATCTTATTTTAATGTAGAATTTTGAATGTTTTCATCATATGTATTTATGTTTGTTGTAAGCCTTGGAAAAAGGGTGGGGTATAAATAAAGATAATAATAATAATAATAATAATAATAATAATAATAATAATAATAATAATAATAATAATAATAATAATAATAATAATAATAATAATAATAGATGCGGAGAAGCAGGCCATTTAAATTCAAATATTGGTCACTCTCTTATTAGTAGGCTGATCCCCCACCTACCCACTCCAAAATCCAAAATTTTACTCAGGATCTGACATCCTATAGTTTTAAACTTACATTCAGTCTCCACTTTGACAGGTATATGGAAACAGAGAGAGATGTCATGCAGCCTCTGTGTAAGTAACTCTCTTGTGGGTAAATTAAAGGAAGGCTACGTGGCTGGCTGGGACTGACTGCAGGTGTTCTGCTCAAATGGGAAAGGTGTGTCGTAGCAGAGCCCTCATAACTAGTCAGCCGTGGCCCATCTTTGGAAGTGCTGAAGACCCCGAAACCTCCACCAAGGTCTCTGGGTGCTTGGTGCAACCGAAACATAGCAGTCTTGGATTCAACCCTAATGAGGAACGATGGACACGTTTCAGGAGGCTTAAATCATGAGAAGGCAGGAGTTTCCCTCAGTTGTATTAAAAGCCCCATACCTCTGCCCATGAAAGGCACTCTTTGTTGGAATTAATAAGCACTGAAGAGCACAGAGACACCCGGTGTCATTCTGCTTATTCTTTGGAAGGGCTGCCTGTCCTCCCTCTCTCTTTGTGGTTGCACTTCCCAGTTCATTCCTTTCCCCTCGGAATTGTCTCCTCTGGCTACAGACTCAGAGTAGCAAGTCTGAGACCTGCTAGTGAACACAGAGACATGGAACGGAGAGGAAGTTGCCTTATACCGAGTCGGAGCATTTTCCCCATCTAGCTCTGTATTGTCTACACTGACTGGCAGTAGCTTTTCGGCATTTCAGACAGGGGTTTTCCTTAGTCCTACCTGGAGAGAGATTGGGGATTAAACCTTCTGAGTGTAAAGCGAATGCTCTGCCTTTGAGTCACGACCCTTTGTGACTCTTGGCTTCATTGTTTCTGAGGGCCAGCTGATTCAGCATGGGAAGGGTTTGACCACCCTCCCCTAGCAGCATCACCCTGACCTGATTTGGTGGCCTTTTCATGGCTATTTTTCATGGCTACTTTTCATGGCCTTTTCATGGCCACACACACACAGACAGAGAGGGAGAGAATGGGCAAGAATTTCGATTCAGTTCACATTTCAAGCCAAATCTGTCAAATTTGCACTTTCCGACCCGATGAGAACCAAAACAGAAGCCATTCTTTGACATTTGCCCTTATTTGAATTTTGCAATGCAGCTCACCAACCAAACAATGTGTACAGAAATGCACATATTAGGGGGGAATGTGCATAAAATGAACATGTGAGTGAAAATAATATGCAATAATGCATTATATGATGAGAAATGGCTCACGAAAATGCGTGCATTAGTCAAAACTGCCTACAGAACTGGAGAAATTAGGAGAAATTCGCACTGAAATGTTGGGGACTTTTCATGAGGATTTTTTTAAAGAATTGCAGATTGCTGCGGAAATGTGGAGAACTGAATTTAAGATTGAGAAAAATGAGAATCGGAGAGAACCAAAACTGACAGATCTGTGCATCTCTCTCTCTCTCTCTCTCTCTCTCTCTCTCTCTCTCTCTCTCTCTCTCTCTCTCTCTCACACACACACACACACACACACAGTAAAGCAATTTAGGGACTCTCTACATGTGACATTAACCACGTGATTTACAATTGCACCGTGCATGTGTGTATTTAAACACTAAATACCATGGGTTGCATGGGGTGGATCACAGCATATGGGGGGTGGGGAGGAAGGCTTGAACCCTGCCTTCCCAGCTACAAATATGTGAAATCTCCCTCCCTCCCACCCCTGCATTGCAATTAATATTGGGGGGGAAACATTCCTTTTGGTGCCAAAGGCAGCTTTTCCCTTAATACTAATTGCAGTGCAGGGGGCAATTTCATGGAGATTGCAACTGGGAAGGGATGGTTTGGGTAGGTTTGCATGGCTTAAAAAGTTTGCAGGACACAGGAACATGGGGAGCTGTCTTATACTGGCCCATCTAACTAACGTTGTGTACAATCACGGGCAGCAGCTCTCTGGCATTTCAGTCAGTTTTACCCAGTCCTAACTGGAGAGGCCAGGGATTGAACCTGGGACCTTCTGAGTATGATGTAAAAGATCCAGGATTTCAGACACGGGTCTCTCCTAGCCCTACCTAGAGATGCTGAAGACTGAACCAGAGATCTTTTGCATGCAAAACAGATGCTGAGAGAGGAAGGCTTAAATGTCCCATCCCCACATGCTGAAATCTTGATGACAATCCTTTCCCCACACATAAATATGTGGTATTTAATAACAGGATGTGATTGCCACTCATGTTGTCAACATCATGTACAGTGAGGCCATTAGTCTTCACCATAGGGATGCATGATAATGGAAGAATCTCAAGGAGCATACTTAAGGACACCACTGGAGTAGGAGCCCAATTTCTTACTCTTCCCTGGTGATCCATTAAGAATCAAGTGTGTCCCTATCTACATAGCCCTGCCTCTTCATCTGCATGAATCAGGAATAGAGATCCTGTAGGCCTTCAGATGTTTTGGGGCTCAAGGTCCCACTAGCATACTTGGCTGGGGTTGATGGAAGTTGTAGTCCAACAACATCTGGAGGGCCACCAAGTCCTCTGCCCCTTTCATGGGTTCCAGTGGTGGTTGGTGCTCATTGGGACTGGTAGGGCACGAGGCAGGGAGACCAATAGTAGGTGGAGCCAGAACCAATGTCAGGCAGAGGCAGAGCCAATGACAGCCAGAACGAACTAATTCTAACCTTGTCCTCCATCTTCCTCCCAACTGAGTTCTCCGAAGGCAGTATTGAGACTAGAGGGGTACAAGATGACAGGCAGAGCCAATCCCTGACTGGTTAAAAGAAGGAAGTCAGGTGAGGTCTGGCTGAGGACAGACTGAGGTTGGAGGGGCAATGTCCCATTTGCCCGAATGAACCAGCCTCCCCTGACTGGTTCTGTTTCTTGGTCATATTGAGAGTTGGGAACTGATATGCATTAATTGGTAGCCATACCAGAGACTTAGGCTATTTTCAGGATCCTCCTCTCCCTTGTAGATCATAATCTTGACTCAGCGTGATGTTGCTGGAACCAGGACATTTATAGATTGCTGTGTTGTCAGACACTTTCTTTCTCATGGAAATATTTTGATAAGGTGTTAGTCCTTTGCTAGTGTTTCGGTGACTCATTCACGGGGCTGCCTGCAATTCATAATGATGGCAGCTTTTTCCAAGCCTTTGGGAAGTTCCCTGGGGGCATTGTTTACATTTTTTAATTGCTTACTAATGTAAAAATATCATTGCCGGTCTACAATAATTCATGACAATTTGGCCCCACCAGAGGTTCCGAGATGCACAAGATGCCATCATTAAGTGATACTAATAGATCTAGCAATTAATGTAATGGGAGCTTTTTACAAGGTTAAAAATGGCATCTCCTGACTCTGGGAAAAGGCAAAGATGAGACAAGACAGCGCAGAGTGCAGTGCTCCGTTATGAGTTTCTCTGAGTCAAAAAGAAAAAAGAGAAAAACTTTGCATTCAGTTTAGTGACTACAGTTATCTACTGCCTTACTGTATAGATGCCAACTTTTGCCAGGCTTATGGCAAAATCCAGGGAGAAGCTGGTAATAACAATATACTTGGTTAGGAAAGGGAATTGCATTTATCTGTCTGATAAAGAGGTGCACATATAAAATAAACCACATACATGCAGCCTTGCCTTGCCACAATCTGCTGTCTGCTGCTCAACTGACCTGATAACAGTATATATGTATATATATCAGAATAATCTCATAGGTATTTCAAAAAGAAGTGCGTACAGTCACCAAACACAGAAACACACACACACACATCCTTACACACATAAAGCATGCATGTCACACAAATGTATCTGAATTCCCTCTAGCTGGTGGCCATCACCACATCTTGTGGTGCCGAACTCTGGATGGTATTCAATGCTAGCCCTACTCAGAGTGGAACCACTGAATGTAATGGACATGATTATCTTAGAATTATTAATTTCAGTGAGTCTACTCTTAATAGGCCTTGGTTGAATCCAACCCTCTGGCATTTAAATATGTGTAGTATGAGAAGTACTTCTTGTTGAATGTCCTGAATCTTTTGCCAATCACTTTTGTTGCTTGGTGCACTAAAACTACATTGCAAAATCCAACTGGGTGGTATGACCCCCTGGTCCCAAGAAGGGGAAGCACTTCCCTCTAGCCATTTTCTCCACACTATGTATCTTTATAAACTGCTTATTATGTCTGCCTAATTTATATACCACTTCATATTTCAACAGAAATCTCTAACCAGTTTACAAATTGCAGCAAAAAGGAATATATATCTATACAAAACCTTACAAGTAGGATACTTCTTAAAGAGGAGACTGCTGATCTCCTTGTTAATCCAAATCCCACCCCTGGAAGGTTTTACATGCTGCCTAAAATCCACAAAGCCAACAAACTTGGTCGCCCAATTGTCTCAGGTAACAACACAGCTGCTGAAAGGATTTCTCTGTACATTGACTTAAATTTACAAAACATGGTGCAAAACCTCCCATCGTATATCAAAGACACCAGGGACTTCTTGCTTAAAATTGAGTCTTTAAACAAGCAGTATCAATTCCACAACAATATTATACTACTACTTTAGATGTCACATCTCTTTACACCAATATACCACATAATGATGGGATTCAGGCTTTAAATGAGTTCCTTAACACCAGAGATATGAACAATCCTCCAACAGAGGTTATCACAACTTTAGCTACACTAGTCCTGATTTGCAACAACTTTACATTCAATGGAGAACACTACCTGCAACTACAAGGCACAGCTATGGGGACTCGCATGGCTCCATCATATGCAAATCTCTTTATGGGTAAACTGGAACAGGAGATCCTCAAAAAGGCCATCAACAAACCACTTGTATGGTGCCGATACAGTGACGACATCTTTATGGTCTGGACGAATGGTAAAGAGAGTTTGGAACAATTTAAAAATTACATCAACTCTATCCATCCCTCTGTTAAGTTTAGATTTAATAGTACAAATGACAATCCGCACATCCCTTTTCTGGATGTCTTTCTCACCATTGAAAACAACAAAATAGCCACTGATCTCTACAGCAAACCCACTGATGCCCACACCTATTTAAACTGGAAATCCTGCCATCCTAGGCATATAAAGAAGAACATTGTGTATAGCTTAGCTCTGAGAATCAAACTTATTTGCAACACTGAAGATAAATACCAGAGAAGGATCAGTGAACTTAAAGAACACCTTCTTCTAAGAGGATATTCTCCACATATTATCAATTGCAACATCCACCGAGCCTCCATTCTGTCCAGAGAAAACCTCCTCAATCATACTGAGGTGTCAAAGGGCAGAGAGCAACGGATTCCATTTGTGGTAGATTTCCATCCAGCATCTCCTAACTATCACCGAGCAATCAGGGAGAGCTACCCATTGCTGGCAAACTCTAAACATCTTGCTAGAGCCATCAGCAGGCCTCCTGTTGTAGCATTTCGCCAACCTCCTAATTTGCGCAGACTGTTGGTGAGAGCTGTGCTTAAGCCACCTATCACCAATCCAGGGTCTCATCCTTGTCACTCCAAATGCTGTATCACCTGTGTGTACCTCAGGGAGACAGCCACTTTTACAAGCACTAGGACAGGCAGGACATATTACATCAAACAGAACATCACCTGCAGGTCCTGCAATATAGTTTACATCATCAAGTGCAAAAGACCAGGATGTCATATCCAATACGTAGGAAAGACCACAACTGACCTACACACGCGCTTCAGGAACCACAAGTCAGCAATCTTGACAAAAAAAGTGGAGCAACCAGTTGCAAAGCATTTTAACATCGAGGGTCACAGCCTGTTGGACTTTTCCATTACAGCGATAGAGATGCCAGCAGATCCAGCAGCACTGACCAAAAGGGAGAACTTTTGGATTTACTCTCTGGACACATTGGCACCACATGGCCTGAACCTGGAGGACAGTACCAGCATCACTTAGCTTCTGCAAATGAACCCCTCTGAGCATTCCATCCTCAAAACTCTATAACTGCCACCTTGGTAACAGCATTTGTATGTTGGCAGCTGATGAAGGCGGAAGCTGAAACATTTTGTTAATATAATAAAAACCTCTGTTTGGTTAATCACAATTACGTTCATATATATATATAAAGAAATGAAATACAAATTACACATTCACAATCAAACTGTACTACCACTGCTGTTGCTCCTGCTGCTCCTACCTATAATTAATAATAATTTCACATTTTAAGTAATATAACCAATAATTATCTATAAACAATGTTCATAAAACTAAGGGCCACAAAAACAAATCAAAATAGATCAAGATACAACATCAAAATGTGACACAATTACATTCAGGGCCAGCGCCAGGCATTACTATGCCTTTGGGTACCAGCTTGCCCCAGGCCAATAGCCCAACACCCCGCCAATGCAGGCAGCATGGGGCTAATAAGCCTGCCCACGTGCTCCACCCACCTCTTGTGTTGTGTGAAAGATGTGCACGCATAGCACACATGCCTGCCATCAACGAAGATGGTAGTGAGGGCATCAGTCTCTTAGGGAAGCCACCACAGCCATAATGGGTAATGGCAGGCACGCGCACACAGCGTGCACAGCATTCACACTGATGGGAGAGGTAAGTGGGGCGTGCGTGTGGGCTTACTGGAGCCCGCGCTGTCTTTATTGGGGGGTGCCTGGGAGCTTCTTCTCTATGATCTGCGGCAGGTCATGTTGCAGGACCCAACAGCCACGGATCATGGAACGAGAGCACTGGCCCACCCTAAGGAGGGGCCCTTCAGGGGCCTCTCTGGGCCTCAAGGGCCCTCAGCCAGGGCCCAACCTGGCCGCCCTCTGGCTCCGGCCCTGATATTCATTCATTTATTTATAAATAAACAGTATACATATCATAAGAACCTCATAGGTATTACAAAAAGTGCATACAGTCACCAAAGCCTCTCACATATACAGCCACACAACACTAAACTAATCTGGACGCAGCAATCACTCAGTGGTCACATTCCTTGCCCCCACCTCATCACTCCCTCCACTCAATTCTCACTTCAGTAAGCACTCAAATGTTCAGCTAATCTGAAATTCGTAATCTTAAACCTACTTACTAGGACATATTACTGAAATCACAAGAAATGCTGCACAGGGTCAAGGAAATAAGAAGTTTCCTAAGCAGAGAGAGTAAGGAAAAGTGAAAGAGAAGCATTAAGGCTGCAATCCTTTACATACTTACTCTACTGGAATCAAAGGAGCTGAGCAGATGTTAATAGGATTGCACTGTAAAGCTTCAGGCAGAAGCCCACTGAGGAGTAAGCCCCATTTAAACGAATGTGACTTACTTCTGAGGAAAAATTTGTTTGTTTGTTCATTTATTTATTTATTTATTAGATTTATTAGTTGCCCATCTGGCTGGTTGTCCAGCCACTCTGGGCGACGTACAGAGTAAACACATACAAATACATTAAAACATTAAAATCTCAACAATATTAAATATTAAAATCTCACCAAGCATTAGTACTGGGCTTAAAGCAGGAGTGGGAAACCTGTAGGCCTTCAGATGCTGCTGGACTCCAGCTCACATTGTCCCTAACCACTGGCAATGCTGACTAGGGCTGATGGAAGTTGTCCAACCACACCTGCGGTTTTATGGGTTCCACACCCCTGGCTTAAGGGTTGCAGAGGAGGTGTACCTGTATGGACGCTTAAACAACTTCTGCATAAGGATTCCTTGCTGGATCAGGAACTATGCATACTGATTGGGCACTGATATGACATGAGGCACTGAAGGCAGTATCTTTCCCACTTCAGGGAGCATGGCTTTCCATCCATCTTGCAACATGGATGAGAATTTGCACCATCATTTACTGTTTCAAACCTCTTATCGGCGTAACGGCACCCCCATTTATATATAGACTGTATGAATAGATAGGTTGGAGAACAATAGAAAGAAGAAGCAGTGTTCTCCATAACCTCCAACATACAACAGATGGTGGTATGCTTTAACATGGATTCCTGCATTGAGCAGGGGGTTGGACTGGATGGCCTTATAGGCTCCTTTCAACTCTGCTATTCTATGATTCTATGAGTTCACCTTCAGGCAGCTCATTGGTTCGCCCTGAGCTTTCTGATGCGACTCATGTGTCTACCACTTATTTACAGGTCTTCCTTTCCTCCTGCTGCATTTGCCCTGCCCTGTCTGTTCCCTGGTCCTTCCTCTGGCTTCCTCAGAGGGATATTTCAGCTTTAATGGCAGACAGTACATAAGTCTTGCTCTGTTCAGACATCCTTCTCTGGATGCTGGAGGGAGATTCTGATTCTGCAGCTGATCCTGACTCCTCTTTGTGCTCAGCATCCATGTACTGTTTGGAATGTGCTCATCATTATCTACGCAAGTAGGCATGGATTGCCATGATTGGTACCCATGATTCCCCCCCTAGGGTACTACTGAGGATTTCTGCCTACACACATAAACACTACTGCTGCTGCTGCTGCTGCTGCGACTACTTGCTTGTTACTCAAAAGTCTCTATACAATAGTAAATGCCCCATACCATAAAAACAAAATAATAAAACCACCCCCATATAGCCACAGAAATCTTGGGCAACATCATCTCAGTCTATCAAAAGTCTGTGAGAAAAGACAAGTTTTTACTTGGCACTGAAAAGATGTCAATGAAGGCACCAGAAAGAGCTCACTGGGGAGCCCATCCCACAGATGGGGAGCCAACACTGAAAAGATAATCTTCCTTGTCACTATATACTTTCTATCCAGAGCATGGAGGGTGGGCTTCTGGAATGGACAAGTCGGCAGTGCCCTCCATGTGTACAGTGACCAATCTGTAGAGGGCTCTATGGAAACATGAACAGAAGTAAGTCTCATTGAAAGAAGTGGTGTTCCTGTCCAAGTAAACAAACATAACATGCAGCTAATAACCTTTCTTACACTCTGAAATGGCCAGTTCCTATTGGAACAATATAGCTATGATCACTTGCACAACACCAGTTAGGTCATATCTGAAAATCCCAAATTCTCTTGGCTTTGCAGTGCCAACAGATTCATAACTGGCTGTTGAAAACAGTTTGTTAAATCCACAGGCATTCTGCTTGTGGCTTCTCCAGAAGTATTATTTCACACTTTCTTTCATTTTTGCAACACATAGACCCAAATTGCCTCTGGCTTTTCATACAGCTGACAGCCCAGCATCTAATGTTTTGACCACTGAACAGAGCTGCAAGAAAATAAAGACCTTCTTTTAGCAGTGTGTTCTTGGGGGTGGGAGAGGCATAAAAAAGCAGATTTGGCTCCCTCTTTCATGTTAAGTAAGCTGCTCTGATCATAACTCACTCAAGTCAAGAGTTCCAGCTGTTTAACACAGTCTCTCAGACCTGAACAAGCTGTAATTTTTTCTCATAGCTTAGCTTAAAAAAAAGGCAGCATGAAAAAAAATGAACAAAGATTCCTTTGGGAAGGAAAAACAGCAAAAAGGAGTTCTTGGTTTGTTGTCGCTGAAGGACTGCAAATATCCTTGACCTAAAGCTGTTTGTGGTATCTACTAGGGAGGCCCAAGAAATTTGTTTCAGTTCACACTTCAAGCTGAATCGATCAAATTCACAGTTTCCCCCAAAAAAATGAGAACCAAAACACAGCCATCCTTCGAAATTCACATTTATTTGAATTTTGCAGAGCAGTTCGCCAACCAACAACGTTTACCAAAAAAGCATATGTCAGGGGCAAGCGTGCATAACAATTTGAGTGAAAATAACACAAAATGAACTGTGTGGTGGGAAATTGCTGGCAAAAATGTGTACATCGGTCACAACTGCCTACAAAAATGTGTTTATTAGGAGTAATTCACACTAAAATCCTAGAGAATTTTCATGAGGGTCTTAAGAAAACCCTGCAGATTACTGCAGAAATGTGGAGAATTTAAGATTAGGAAAACGAGAAACTGAGAGAACTGAAACGGACAGATCTTTCCATCCCTGGTATGCACTGATTCCTTGGATGCCTTTGCCTCATACCTGAGTTGGATCTAAAGGGTAGTTGGAGGCTGCACCATCAGTAGTGAATGCAATATATTTGGCAAGCTATGCGATCTAAGAGAAAGGGCCTAGATGTCAATTCTGCCAAGTTATATGCCATGTATCGTGCTCTTTGCCACTCATGAGGCCTTTGTCACAGCTGTTTTGGCCACAACCCACAACCACTTCTTTCTGAGAAATTCAATTGTCTGTAATAACCTACTCAATAAACATGTTATTACAGGCTCCCTCTCTTTTTTTAAATTTGTCCTTCCAGAAAGGAGAGATTTAATTCTTCTAGCAGCCAACCATGGCTCACCATGTTCATTTATCTCGTTATAAAATGCCGTGATATGAGTCAAACTATTGTGCACTGGGAGTTCACTGGCAGATATTATAATCTCATAATTACAACGGCACCTTGGACAGCTCCTCGAAAGTTTGGATTAAAACCCAGACTGATTTACTGCCCCCCTGACATTGGAGCCACCAGGCTTCACTGGATATAAGCAAGCTGAGGGAAGATGGGATTGGTGGGGCAATGCTCCTTTCGCCCCAATGGACCAGGCAATACTGGTCTGGCTGCTATTCCTCCCACTGTCCCACAGTACTAGTCCAAGGGCGTAATGCAAAATGGTGCCCATATTGCCAACACAGTTGCTGCTGGTGTCATAGTGGGAGCAACAACAAAAAGAGACTCAGCAAAAAAAAGAAAAAAGAATGAAAATATGCTACTACTACTGCTAATGGTGAGCCCACACATGAGAAAATGCTGGAGAATTTCTCCTCCCGCTGGAAAAAATCAATAAAATAGGCCCCCACAATTTATTGGCCCAAATGCTAGACTAAATGGGCCTTTGACCTAATCCACAGGGTTTTTTTATGATCTTCTGAGTATTGTGTTGTTAGATTACCAAAATATAGGAAACTTTGATGTGGTAAACCGTTCAGGAAAAAAAAAACTAACAAAAATAAAATAAATCGCATATCATGTTCAGGCCAATCATTAATCTCCATAGTACACAAGCCCTATGAGGAGAGGCTGAAAGAACCGGGCATGTTTAGCCTTGAGAAGAGGAACCTGGGGGGGATGTGATAGCACTGTTCAAGTATTTTTTTATTTTTTTATTTGTTTGTTTGTTTGTTTGTTTAATTTGTATCCCGCCCTTCCTCCCAGCAGGAGCCCAGGGCAGCAAACAAAGCACTAAAACACTTTAGAACATCATAAAAACAGATCTTAAAATACATTAAAACAAAACAGAATTAAACACATTAAAAAAACTTTTAAAAGGGGTTAAAAACATTATTTAAAAACATACTAAACAATTTGAAAGGTTGCCACACAGAGGAGGGCCAGGATCTCTTCTCAATCATCCCAAAGTGCAGGGCACCGAATAATGGGTGTCAAATTAGAGGAAGCCAGATTTCAGCTGAACATTAGGAAAAACTTCCTAACTGTTAGAGCACTATGACAATGGAACCAATTACCAAGGGAGGTGGTTGGTACTCCAACATTGGAGGCCTTCAAGAGGAAGCTGGACAGCCACCTGTTGGGGTAACTTTAACTTGGATTCCTGCATGGAGCAGAGGGTTGGACTCAACAGCCTTTTAGGCCTCTTCCAACTCTGCTATTCTGTGATAATCTCCATTTGTTGCAGCATCATTTTCCCTGTTAATGATAGTATTTATGCATTTTATGCCTGATCGTTTGTCTGAGGGCCTCATCAAGTTTGTGACTAGGTGACATATGTAGGCAGCCCCTTATATACCAGAATGGGTAGAAACCATTGGAGATCTGTTGCTGCCTTTAACATTTTTGAAGCATAGTAGGATGTTTGGGGGGGGAGCACAAATCACAACTCATAAACACATTTCCCTGATCTTGTCCTCCAACTCTGATGGGAGTTTTAGTTTTGCAGCCAAATGGGCCAGACAGCTGTACTGCTCCAGCCGCGTGGTATGAAGTGCGATGCAGGCCTGAACTTCTGCTGGGTCCCTCCTCAGTTTTCAGCAGTGTTTGCACTTCATTTCACCGAACATGTATATCTGATTCATTGACATCTGTTATGGAGGCTGCAGAGAGGTAGCCATGCATATGCAATTGCACTGAATAACGTCTGCATTTCAATGAGCCCAGTGCAGTTATATAGCCGTTTATTCTGTGGCCTTTTGTGGGGGTTCTGCCAGACAACACCCAATGTGCCTCTCATCAGTCAGAATCCCGGTGTTTGCTCAGCAACACTTTCACTATCAAGGTTTTGGCTTAAGGCAGCCCTTGTCAATTCCATCACACAGAAAAAAAAAACATCTTACTAAACCCAGCATGAGATTCTTTTGATGTGCTGACATTTAAACAAAAATAAAAAGTGGAAAAGGGCAGGAGACGGATAAGTTCCAGCAGGAGGAAGGAAAGAACAGGAGGATATTCAATTGGTGTTCATGCCAGTTGGCACAGGATCATAGGGAACTGTCAGACCATTGGTCCATCTAGCTCAGTATTGCCAACACTGACTGGCAATGGCTCTCCAGGGTTTCAGGCAAGGGTCTCTCCCACCCCCATCTGGGAGATGCCAGAGATTGAACCTGGGACCTTTTGCATCCATAACAAGTGCTCTACCACCCCAATGATGCTTGCATGGCAAAACTGGGGAAGTGGTTAGTCCAGGGTAGCTACAATGTGGCCCTTTTAAAGAGCAACTGTGCACCAAGGGTAGGCTGGCCTTGAATCCATCATCAACTCTTGCTGGTACGTACAAAACAACTTGTCCTTGGCAGTTGCTCTTATTGGAAGCTATCCATGGTCCTGAAGAATGTGCCCAGCTGATTCTTTGACCTGCCACTGCATCTGCCCATTACCAACTCCAACTGTTAATCTCCACTTCCTGCAGCCTGTCCTGTGATTTGCCTCATCCCTGTGGGCCTACCGCAGAAAGGACATGTCAGCTAGGGAGACAGAGGAAGACAACAGGACTAGGGAAAGTATGAGTGGGAGAAGCAGTGGCCTACTCATCTTCAAGAGCAGCAAGAGATTTAAAGGTACACCACAGAACTCTGAGTTATGCCCTGGCATCTCTAGGTGCTGACCTGACATGGGTCCAGATTTTTAATATCTACTCATGCAGGCAAGGTCTCAGGGAAAGGCCAGGTATATAAGCTGCATGGCTGAACTACTCTGGAAGATTTGCTCCACTGGTTTATGTTTTGCTTCACCTTTATTAGAAGGCAGCCGATGTTATGCAGCTGCTCGGGCAACTGACAGGTTGCTTAAGGCAGACTTCATTGTGTTTAACACCCTGTGATAAATGCACTCTGCAAAGCCCTCCAACACAGGCTCGAGATCCTTTCCCGGCAGTTCCAAGTGTGTCAGCAAGAAATCCTCCACTGCTTTTGTTGATGCAATTGCAATTAAAGCAATGTTTCTCCTTATGCTCCCTAGCCAGCAAACACATCCACTTTCCCTGTTTCCATGAAATATTTAAAGAACTCTCACAAGCAATAAAATACATGGGAAATCTAAAGCAGCAGTTGCTATGTGTGAAATCACTGATATTTTTAGATAATTGCATTCAGAGTTCAGGCTCATAATAGATCTTATGGATTGGGGAAGGCCTGGACTGATATGTGGTGGAGCTCAACTGAGGTCCAGGGATAGCTCCCTCGCCCCTTCCTGCTAATGGACTGGCTTCATGAAGGCTAGTTAAAGTCATTTGCAATGGTGTGGCCCCACTATAAGGCACACACCAGCCATTGAGACACCTAATAAGAAAATAAACAAGGTAGCTATTAATTAAGTGTAATTGATGGATGTAGATGATTTGGCAGTGCAAGAGATCCCAGGGACAAAATGTCTTATTTAACTATTGGCAACCAAGCACAGGGTAGAGTAAATTAGGCCACTGTAGAGTGCTGGAGATGCCCATCAGTGCAAAATTGCAAGGTGGGTTTGATGGTTCCTGCTTAGATATAACATTTCAAGGGGCACATAGAATAAACACTAGTTACTAAGGGAGCTCTGTAGCTCTATCTGCAGAAGATGGGCTGCAGTTTTCCTTCTTGGAACACTATTCTAAGAATATGATTGAGTGTCTTTGCCTGTGTCCTTGAACTATTGTAGTGCTGCTTATTTGCCTGGATGGGACATACGAGCTTGTGTGTAGAAACTCGCCTACTTTACAAAGGTACATTCATTATGCCTTGGGCCCCACCCACCACTGACATGTGGCCCCTGGATGGTTGCCAGAAGGGAATGTGACCCTTGGGATGAAAAAGGTCCCCCAACCCTGCATTACATCCCCTTATGCCAGACTCTTCCATATGTGTTCCAGTGTATCCTTGAGATGCATCATCTCATACTTCATGATTTGTGGCATACTTGCTGATGTATTGGACTAACTCTAGAATAATGAGTTGGACGTCCATGGGGGATAGCCATGATCAAACTCCTACTCAACCAAGAAGCTCTTTGGATGGCCTTGGAAAAATCAGTTTCTCTCCGCATAACCTAGTTTACAGAGTGGTGAGGCGAAAATGAAATAGCCTCCTGCATGCCATTAGGATCTCCACTAGGATAAACCAGGGGGATAAACTAATGGAGTATTTTATGTGAAGCACATGGTTCAGTGACACAGGGCAGGCCCCTTTCTCTGGGGGCACCCTAGTCATGGAAAGCCCTTCCATCTGGAATGTATCTGCTGAGTTCTTCGCGCTAGCTGAAGACTCATCTCTTCTCCCAGACTTTCTTAAGAGGCTGATGTAATAAGCCCAGTCATAAACATTTGAATTGTCTGTCTGATGCATTGCTGATCACTGATTGTTTTAAAATTTCATCTGTTTTTAATAATTTTTATATTGGCATTTGACCAGCTTTGTTCAATGATCGCTAATGGTTTTGTTGATTGGTTTTTTTCTTTTGCTATCTGCTCTGGCATCATGAATCTGCACATACGACATTGCATGTCCCGCAATGAGGATTGAAAAGTCTTTTTGCAGTAGAGGAGAGACAAGAAGTGGATGCTACAGGCCTGATGGGCAATGCCCCAGGGGCCACATCCAACCATGAGCTGTCGGTTCCCCATCCCTTCTCTAACACTTATAGTCACAGTTTCCCCCCCCCAGGTTTCGCCAAGAATGAACAGTTAATGCCATGTCATTTCTTCAAGCCTCCCTTGTCCTCAGGCCTATTTATTTATTTATTTATTTATTTAACGTCCCAGCATTTCTTCAGAAGCAAGAAGCAGAAGAGGAGTTGCCTGAGGGGGACTGGAGGAGATAGGAATGTGATATTGCTCCCAGGATGAAATGGAGATATGCTTTGATAAATTATTTCACTGTTCATCCATATTAGCTTTGTGGCAGTTTCTTGGAGGCTGGAACTGATAAGAATGATGGGTTTTATTATACACAACTGAAAGGCCCTGAGATAGAATGTTGGCCTTGGCCAATAAGGAGGCAGACTTCAGTAGAAAAAGGAAGAACTCTGGGAGTAATGAAGGAGTTAATAAAAAGTTGGGAGGGGGAGATGATTGAGAGGGAGAGAGAACCAGGAAGACAAGTGGAGGAGAGAACAAAAGAGATGGAACAAGAAGGAAGAGAGCAACCAGAAAAAATAAAGGACTGTATGACTAGCTACTTATCGTGCGAAGGGTCTGTTCAGACATGCCTGTTTATCTCCTGATGCATGTGACATCAAGTGATGACTTTCATGTGTACAAGCCGTCAAAGATCAGATACCACAGAGAGACCTTTTGCTCATGATCAAATTCTAGTTTAATAAGCTAGGATGCGCATGAGCCCCATTGCACCCTCATGCAGACTCCCGTCACACCTCCCTGTACGCAAGTGGGGAAACAAACCAGGAAGCTTCTGTTAGCCATGGCTTCATTATGGCCACCTGTCTGGCCACTGTGAGAACAGGATACTGGACTAGATAGGTCATTGGCCTGATCCACCAGTCTCTGCTTATTTTCTTGTGTTCTTACTTGTGAACCAAGAAACTATGCTTAATAGCTTCCAAACAATCCAGGATTCATAAAGCAACTTTAACCTGTGCCTTCATATCCTGGCTTTTCAAAGAAGCCAATAACCTTTGCTTCCCGGTTTGCATGCAACAGGAAACTATAGTTCACTACAGCTCCTTAGTTTGTTTTCCTGGCTGGTGCAGTTGAGTGGGGGGTAATCAGAGGGGCTGCATGCAGGCACACAGAGCTTATGCATATCCTGCCTTGTTAAGCCATGGCTTGAACTTTCAAATGTGGTTATTGAGTCTTTTCAATGGGCAGTTCACACCTTCAGCTATGAGTCATCAAGTGCTGAGTGGTGAAACAATGTAATGCATATGCTTACTTAGTACCAAACATGGATTTACCACCTACTCAACAGGAAGCTGCTACAAATCTTGCTTTTCTGATGGTCCTACCTATAAGATGCATGTGCTTCCTACAGGTGCTTCAGAACATGTGCTTCTCTCATTCAAGTTACATATGTTAGGTGTACACACACACAAAAAATGATTTAATGTATGGGAAGATTCATCTGTAGCCACATCTTAAAAACATCAAGAATATAGACAACTCTGGAGAGCACAGGGAAAGGGGGTGGTGAAATATAGGGACATCTGCACTGCTTCTGTTGCAGAACTGAGAAAGAAGGATATGGAAGGAGACTTTTGGAAAGGTTAAATCACTGGCAATTGCATTAGTAGAGACATTACATTGCTGACTAAGAACATAAGTAGCATAGGAGTAAGCTGAGTTTAACCATGGTGCAGTTAATTACACTTTTTTCATGAATAATTTCTATTCATAAATAATTGCAACCTGCATTGGAGAGCTTGAGTCAATCAACAGCTCTTGGTTCTTCATATGCTCCAACAATCTCTATTTAGGAACACAGGAACATAGTGTATATAGAGTAGGAACATAGGAAGCTACCTCATACCGAGTCAGAACATTGGCCCATCTAGCTCAGTATAGTCTACACTGACTGGCAGCAGGTTTCCAGGGTTTGAGGCAGGGGTCTCTCCCAGCCCTACCTGGAGATGCTGGGGATCAAACCAGAGACCTTCTACATGCAAGGCAGATGCTTGACCACCAAGCCACGGCCTTTCCCAAATAGATCTGCTATTTTCTAGGTTCCTTCCTGCCCCTTGAATAAGCACTGCCCCTATTTTGTCTGTTGGGGAGAGTATTAAAATTATAAGAAATTATAGGCTGCCAATCAATGACAGAGCACATATTTTGCATGCCAAAGGTCTCAGGTTCAATCCAAAGCTCTGAGAACGACTCCTACCTGAAACCCTGCAGGTCCTCTGCCAGTCAGTGTAGACAATGTTGAGTAAAGCCAACCAATGGTTTAATTTGGTATAAGGGGTCTTCCTATGTTCCTCTAAAGCAGCGGTAGCCAATGTGGCACCCTCCAGATATTGGTGGACTACAACTCCCCTCATCCCTGGCCTTTGGCTATGGCTGGCTGGGGCTGATGTGAGTTGGAGTCCAGCAACATCTGGAGGGCATTACGTTGGCTACCCCTCTCTAAGGTCTTTCTAAAACCTAGTACGCCCTGATGCACTAGCTTTCCCCGCTCCTTCTTCCCATAACTACCTCCCCAAAGAGTAAATATAGCTGAATACATTTGAACTGCAGCTAACCTATAAAAGTCCATCCAGATCTACCATAAATTGGTCATTCTCTTGAACGTTCTGGAGTCTAAAAGGATGAAATAGTCCTGGCCAGTTTACTAACGTAATGTGTGTCAGTACACTGTGCAGAACAGACTGTTGCAGAGTTAACTGAGCAGATTATGGCAGGTAGAGGGGAACCATTAGCAACATATAATAAACAATGAGACCTAGATGATCCGAGTGAGATCCTTGATCTGAGAATCTGGGTATTACAAGCATCCCACAGTGTGTGCAATCATTCTTGTATTTATTCACCAGGAGACGGGAAAACTGTAGCTCTTCAGATGGTCCTGGATGACAGCATCCATCATCCTTGGCCATTGGCCATGCTGACTGAGGCTGATGGGAACTGAATTTAAAAAACATCTGAAGGGTTACTTGTTTCCCACCCCTGGTGTACAGGATTGCAGCTTTCCATATTTTCATTTGTGAAACACTGGAGGATATGCCCTTTTCATATCGTAATATCTGTCTCTTGTTGCCTTCTTCTTTTTATACAACACTAAAAGGAAGATTTCATTGTTAAGGCAACCCTGCAGGAACTGATTTACATGTCTATTTTAAAGCAGCTCTGCAGGACTTGATTTATGAGGTTTTTAAAACCCAACACAACAAAACAAAATCATGAGATAGGGACAAGCAAAGGCACTTGGTTGTAGTCAGGGAATATTTTGACAGAACTGGATTTCTTCCCTGAATTCTAGCAATCATCTGGAATGCTTACATTTCTGCTAGCCAATGTACCAGAGACTATGGAGGTTCCACTGGCACTATAGATCAGGGATGAGGAACCCATGGTTTTGTTCTGGCCCAAAGACAAGAGTAGTGATGAAGACAGAAAGGAGAGAAAATATGTTCAGGGTGGAGGAGAAGGTGTGTGTGTGTGTGTGTGTGTGTGATAGTGTTTCAGCTCTTAATAATGTTCTATATATGTGTGTCATGCATGGTAAGGTGAAATGCAAATTAATATGCCTAAGAGTGCTTATGTCTGTGTGTCTGTGCCTGCAGCTGTGTGCATCGGTGTCTATGGTGGAGCCAACACCAGAGTTTAGGATCAGGAATTTCCATGCTTAAGTTTCCTCCTAAAACTTATAAGCTCTGCCCACTTGCAGTTACTCTAAGCCTTAGTGTGTCAGCCAAAAAGGGAAACTCAGCAAAGGAGTTTATAGCATCTTAATACATTTGCCCATGTATGTGCACAGAAAATAGATCTAGCTGGAAGGCAACACATGGAGATCCACATTGATCATTGCAAAGCATCATGAAGGGAAAAGACTGCAAACAAAGTAAGAGACTGAAAGCTCATTTTATTGTGTAATCTTAGAAGGTTGTATAGAAGGGGGCATGGATATGCAGGGCAATGGCTGTGAGGGAGCATGGTGTGACTATCATGAAAGGACCCTGCACTTTTAAATTTGCCACTGTACTTCTGGTAGGCACTACTGAGCTAGAAGGACCAGTTGCCTGATTCATTATATGTTCCTATGACTCCAGCTTCCATGAGTCCCAGCCAGCATTGCCGGTAGTCAGGGAAGATGGGAAATGTGGCCCATCAACATGAGGACCAAAAGATGCCCACCCCTTTTGTAGGCTACAAATGACCAATAGATGGCCCATGGCATATGAAACAATGTTATTTGGCTCCTGTTAAGTTTATCTAATTTTAACCAGCCGTGATAAAACATTTGTTGATGGCTTCAAGCACATGGGAAAAGAAAACTGTTTCTGAGCTGCAAGAAATGGAGATTCTTCATATGTCAATGCTACATCTCTGTTTTGGATTTTGCAAGCCAATTTTTCACTATGCCCACAACCGTGGTCCTTATTACTTTGGGGCCAGTTATGGAGCCTGACCAGGTGTCAGGTATCAGTTTGCAAAATGTGATAAACTTCCAGCCCCTGAATCAACAAATGGAAAATACAAAAGTGACCTGTGATTGTGCAGAGGAGCCTCCTGCCCTCAGGATTCCTTTTCTTTTTAATGAAACTAGCAGCACGCTCTTGAGGATGATACACAGTGTGAGTATACCAAGAGAAGGTAGTGTATTGCCAAGATGCCTAAAGACGATGCAATGTGCCTCTCCTCCCCAAGTGCACCTCTCTGGAATTCTTATCACTAAGCACCTACCCAGCCATTGCCAGAGGTGGTTTTGGTCTCACTTCAGCAGCTATTAAAATGCATCATTTTTCTCTGTAGAAATGAGAAGAAATCATGTACTTGTAATGGAGAAAAATGATGAGTGTAGGGTGGCTTGAAGTCTAAGCACTCTCACTGCCTCTAAGGAATGCACCCATGAATAATCAAGCCTATTCCTCATTGTGGAAATCAAGCCTATTCCTGTCTGTGAGAATCAAGCCTATTCCTCATTGTGGAAATCAAGCCTATTCCTGTCTGAGAATCAAGTCTGTCCCTCATTGTGGAAATCAAGCCTGTTCCTCTGGATATAATCCCACCCTACGTTATGTTTCTTGGGACATTAGGATGTACTGTATTATTGGAAGAATGGGGCAAAGGTTGGGCACTGGTTCTCTCCCTGAGATATCCCAGTCTGTGTAAGGACAAAGCAGCATAATGCAGGATCAGAGGATTTCTTTCCAGGGCACATGAACTGCAAGCAATGGATCATTTATTTTCAGCATGATCTGGAAGTGAGTGGGGAGAAAGTAAATAAATGTGGCCCCAATTGCAGTTCTGGAGGGTCTTGAGTGCATGCTTTCCATGTTTACAGAATCTTGCTGTCTTGTTTGCTTTGTGTACGTGGTTTCTCTTTCTCCCAGACCACTGATTAATCACCTGCCTGGGCATCTGAAGTGCTGATTAATTGATGACCTTGAAGAGTGACCCAGAAATACTAACTGCCATTCCCCCTGCATTTAAAAATGATCTTTTGCAGGCGAAGAGGAACCTCGGTCTCGGTGTACTTTGATAGAGGGACTTGCCATTTTTAGCCTCAGCTTTCTCCCTTTATTGTGTGTGAGTTTGAAGAGAATTTCTGTGTGTGTGTGTGTGTGTGGACACTCAGTATTCAGGGAAAATTCTTATGGGAGCTGCATATCGGAAACTTGACTTGTATTGGCTCAGACCACTGATACATTTATTCCAGCACTGTCTGTTTGGAATGCCAAACTACACACTTGACATGCCAAAAGCTGCCTTGGGGAGGCTACATTTTTATTTATTTATAAAAATATTCATATACAGCTATTAAAAAAATCAAAGTGGTTTAGAATAGTCATATGTTGTTGTTATGTGCCTCCAACTCGACTATGACTTATGGCGACCCCATGAATCAGCAACCTCCAAGAGCATCTGGTATAAACCATCCTGTTCAGATCTTGTAAGTTCTGGTCTGTGGCTTCCTTTATGGAATCAATCCATCTCCTGTTTGGCCTTCCTCTTTTTCTACTTCCTGCTGTTTTTCCCAGCATTATTATCTTTTCTAATGAATCATGTCTTCTCATGATGTGTCCAAAGTATGAGAACCTCAGTTTCATCATTTTAGCTTCTAGTGATAGTTCTGGTTTAATTTGTTCTAACACCCAATTATTTGTCTTTTTCACAGTCCATGGTATCCGCAAAACTCTCCTCCAACATCACATTTATGTTTGACACATACACACACACGCAGTAAACGATGTAAAATTTTAAAATCAGAAATCATTGACTATCGCAGAAACATATCTTTTCAATTGCCAGCAGAAGACTGACAGCATAGAAAAGTTTCAGCAGGTGTTTAAAAGTCAGAACGGAAGACTCCTGCTGAATCTATATTGGCAGAACATTCCACGGGGCTGAGCTGATGGCACTAAAGCCTCGATTCCTTGTTGTTGTCAAATGAGCCTCCCCAGCTTGGGAGATGGCCAATGATGCTCCTGCAATTTGATCTCAGTAACTGAGCTGGGATGGAAGCGTTCAGGTGGTCTCTAAGGTACAAGCCTGAGTGGAAGGCACTGCAAAGCATTAGCAGGGCCTATTCTCTAGGTTAGCATCTCTGCCCTCAGCTAGCAGTTCCTTCTGCCCATTCCTCTGGAGGGAAGAGCCAGGAATCTGGACTCGGACATCAGTTGCTGGGAACTAGAGAAGGCTGATAATGAATAGAGAGCCAGTGTGGTGTAGTGGTTAAGGTGTTGGACTACGACCTGGGAGACCAGGGTTTGAATCCCCACACAGCCAAGAAGCTCGCTGGGTGACCTTGGGCCAGTCACTGCCTCTCAGCGTCAGAGGAAGGCAATGGTGAAACTACCTCTGAATACCGCTTACCGTGAAAACTCTATTCATAGGGTTGCCGTAAGAATCGACTTGAAGGCAGCCCATTTCCATTTTCCATGCCTAATGCAGGGATATGGGATCTCAGTCCCGGGGCCCAACAGTGGCCCTTGAGGCCTCTTTATCTGGCCATTAGGACTCTTTCCAAGCCATACCCTCTCTTCCCAGGCCACACCCCACACTGGTCCTGCTTTGTTCCCTCTCTGAGTGTTTTTGCCTAGCTACAATGCATCCTTGAACTCTGATAATACTTCTCGTGTGCATGGATGGAGGACAGAGAGGGGTGTGTGATCATGTGTAGAAACTATGGTACTATACGAGACTAAAATTTACATCCATTGCTCTGCCTACCTTTGCCTCTGGCTCTGCCCACCACTGTCATGTGGCCCCTGGAAGGTTGCTAAGAAGGGAAGGTGCCCCCCTGGGCAAAAAAAAAAAAAGGTTCATCACCCACCCACCCCAGCCTAATGTATGAAACCCTTTTGTGTATTTAGACTGTAAGATACTTTGGGAGCCAATCTTGTCTGAAAGCAGGGCATGAACGAGAGAGAGAGAAAGAGAGAGGAAAGAAGGGAGGAAGGAATTTTTTATAATTCATCAACAAAAGACAGCGCTGGACTAGACCTGCTGACCATATGGCTTTGTATAAGGCTGCTTCGTATAGCTTGCATATTTCAGTTTAAAATAAACATTTCATACAGCTGTACATTCTGCACGGCTTGGTAGGATCTCCTGCAGATCAAATTCAGGACTGGGCAAGGCCTCTGAGTCTGTTCCTGATTGGATGGGGGGGGGGGAGATGATGGGAATTCAGGGCCCAAATCCCCTTATTTAGGATTCTGGTCTGTCATACTAGTACAGCGTCCTCATCAGCTGTCCCTGATAAGGCAGTGTTTGCAGCACTTTAGGATTCCACTGCGCATGCACTCTGTTCTACTCCATGTCTCTATCATTTTTTACCTCTTCCACAAACATATCAAGACATACATGATGCAGAAGAGGAAGTGATTCCCAGGGGTGTGGTACAGACAGCAAGGGTAGGTCCATAATGCCCAGAAGGCCAGGTGAAATTAGGCCAGGGACCTCAGGTTCTCCACCACTGGTCTAGGGCATGGGTCAACAACATTTTTGGGCCAGTGGGCAGATTTGCAAACTGAACTTTTGGCTGGCATAGAATGCTTTGTTCAGTCCTGATTTCATCAGGAAGAAGGGTAGGGGACCATGTGGGTGGTGGCAAAGGCCTCTGTGAGTGCATCTGCACCCATGGGAGCCACACTGGCAATCCCGAATCTAGGTCATCAACTTGTTTCCACAATGGCCAACCAGAACCTTCTAGGGCACCCACAAGAAAGGCCTCTGTATCCATTGGAGCATGAAGGAGAAACTTTGAACCCCTGCTACAAGGGTACCCAACATAGTGCCCTCCAGACGTTTTGGACTAAAACTCCAATCATTCCTGACCGCTGGATATGTTCACTGGGGTTGAAGCGAGTTATAATCCAAAACATCTGGGGGGCACTACTTTGGCTATCCCTGCCCTACCTTATTTTTATTTTTTTTGCTACGGCAATGGGCCTCCTTTGCTGCCCAACCCAACCTTCCAGTTTCTCTATTTGGGCTTCAGCCCATGGACAGAGCAAGACTGGGATCACAATGTAGATGTGAGGTACACCAAATCAGTGCATTGTTGTTTTTACCTACTCTAATCAATTTTAAGGTGTTGTATAAAATGCGACTGAGACAAACTGATTCTATAACACAGTGAAAGCTAGTTGGCCTGAAGCCGGTAGACAGATAACTATGCCCTAGATGCTGTGTGCATGAAAAGGAGAATACTCTGTAAAATTCTTCCCCTGAATCATCTTCCTGGTTTGCAGCATCCTGGGAAAACTCACGCTGTCGCCCAGCAAAGAGTTAAACGTGCGAGGGAAGAAACAATAATGATTGTGTTTAGAGGCCCTTGTTCTCATTTTGGTGCCTCTGCTGGGCCTGCCTTCGGTTCCTTCACAGGCTTCTAAAGTGGAGTCCTGGTGAGGAGCTCTGCTGTCATTCTCTCTGTTTCGTTCCATCCCCCCTTCCACCTCCCTCCACCGCTGTTATCGTGCAGTGACTAAATAATGGAGAACTGAGGAATGGAGATAATAGGACCACTGACATCTGGCTAATTGCCATTCCAGCTGGAGGTTGCTTGGCAGCTGAGTGGGACATGATTTGTGGATGAAGAACTTCTAGTGAACCGTGATGGACAGAAGTCACTGGGGGTAAAGAGGGAGGGGAGGGGGAGGAAAGAGGGACTGTAGGGTTTTGTGCCCACAAAGAGGCCTTGTAGGGGGGAGGGGGGCAGTGCCAGCACCTGTGATGTCATCCTACCTCTAACGCCTCCAGGTGTGGTTGAAGACACATTGATCTACCAGTTTAGCACAGGGATAGTCTGGAGCTGGAATATAAATGGTTGTCTTTAACAACCATCAAAAGAAATAATAATCTGCTTGCATCTTTGGAATTTGCAGACGGCAAAGCCTGCACTGAAAGAAATCACACCTCGTTCTGCTGACACAATGAGGAATCGATATTTCCTTTCTTCCCATTTTAATATTTTGAAATCACATTAAAATGATAGCCAGGATTGTAGGATGAGAAATGGGCAATATATTTCTCTTCCAACAATTCACTGAAATGTTTCTGTTTCACTGTCCACTTCATTCTTTAGCTGATATTCGACTTTAGTCATACTCAGGGTAGTATATGGACTTCTATGGAGTAGAAATCAGTTGACTTAAATAATGGGTCTACCTTGAGTATGACTAAGGCTGCAACCAAGGGTGCAGTCGTCCAGGGTTGTGGGGCGTCGCAGACCCGTTACTCTTTTGGGAGCAGGGTCCCAGCCAGGTCTCTGTGTATGAGCCAATCAGCATGAAAGGGGAGTGTGTTAGCCACTGAGAAGGGTCTGTGTCCTTTCATGCTGATTGGAGCCAATAAAAGTGAAAGGCAGTGAGTCAGCCACTGAGAAGTCTCTTCTCAGTAGCTAACACGCAGCCTCCCCTTTCAAGCTGATTGGCTCCTAGGGATGTCTGTTGTAGTGGAGAGTGGACTTGCAAGGTGACAGGGAGAGCAAGGGAAATGAGGGAAAGTGGAAAAGAGGTGTGACTGTGATGAGGCATGGCAAGACTCTCAAATCAAATCAAATTTTATTACAGTCAACAGACCTTTGAATTATCAGATAAAAACACATAATATTATTACAACCTCATTTTAGGAAATATAATGGAATGTATACAAACAGATAAAATAATACTAATTAAAAAGAAGTTACAAAAGACCAAAGATCACACAACTGATTTGGAGACTGTCAACAATCATTAATGGTCTAATATGAATAGCTATGTTCAGGAATTTGGCCAGTTGCTCTATAATTAACTTGTTAGTACCCTGAAGTATTATTTATTTTTATTTATTTATTTATTGTATTTATATACCGCCCCATAGCTGAAGCTCTCTGTATAATCACAAGAAATTTGCTAGAATGACCAGGAAAGACTGGGTAATAGGGTATATTAAGTCATTCCTGGCAGTGAAAGAGAACACGCAGGATGGACTCAACCTCTGCATTGTTGCAGGGACAGCACCTAGAATTCATAGGAGTTTTGTTATATCTGCCACCAAGCAATTTAGAGGGGAAAACATTAAACCTTGCTAGGGAGAAGGCCTGCCTATATTTGGGGATGGTTAACCATCCCAAATAAGGTTTCCCATCTTTACAAAGGCAGCCTAAAACATCCAATGACTGAAGGGAACATGGGCTCCATGCAGATCTATGGAGCTCTTGATGGCCTATATCTAATAATCTCTGCTTGACTATCGTTTTAGCACTCACTAAATCCATAGATGTCAAATAGGAAGGAAAAAAACCTACTTTAGTAACTTCATGCTCCATAGCCTTCCTCTAGGGAGATTGAAAGACATTTGACGGTACTTTATAAAAACCAAAGAATTAGAGGGTGGCACGTGAGTGGACATGTCAGTGCCCTATCCTGATTTTTCTTTATGCAGCCATTTGGGTCTTTAAAGCTAAAATTGTGCCACAGATTCTTTTTGGAGCTCCAATTTGGCGTAACTACCACGAAGATACCCTGCACTTCTGAATTTGCCACTACACTGTTGGTTGCAACCCTAACCCCACTTATCTGGAGGTAAATCCCATTTTCAATAGGATGTCTGAGCAGACATGGTTAGGATTGCACTGTTAAGTAGATATCAACTGTTTGTCAGCCCCCAGCCATTATTAGATTAAGCATTGTGATTAATTAGCACATGAATGTTGCCACAGATGGATCTTCTGAATGCCGCAAGGTAAATGTATAATATTATTTCCTCACCTTTCAGATATGCATAAGTGAATGTTGACTATTATATATAGCATCTCATACCAGCATTTACCAGTGTATCTCTGACTTTTCAGACATTCACAACATTCATCTGCAGTTGTCAGTATTCATATATGAACGTTGTTATTCACCTCATCTTGGACGTTTAGTGGTACTCACACATAACTTGTGAATTCCAGCAACTGGTGTTCAGAAACAGACTGCCTTCCACAGCTGAGATATACATTATTGTTCACTGGTATATTTTATTGCTAAATTGCTAGCCTGGGGCCAGGGAAATGTGTCCAGTTAAATGTCCTATATCAGGGACACAGAACTTCAGGACTGGGGGCCAAATGTGACCCTCAAAGCTTCTCTGTCTGGCCCTCTGGACTGTCCCCAGGCTACATCTCTCACTGGCCCTGCTTTGCACAGTCCTTGAGTATTTTTGGCTGGCTTGAATGTGTCCTTGAACTCTGATCATGCCTCTTGATTGCCTGGCTGGAGGACAGAGAGAGATGTGTGTGTGGAAACTAGCCTGTTGTACAAAGATAACATTTACACTCATTGTTCTGCCCACTTTTGCTTCTGGCCCTGTCCATCATTGGCATGGGGCCCTCCAAAGGTTGTCCAGAAGGGATGGTGGCCCTTGGGATGAAAAGGCTTCCCCATTCTTGTTCTAGATATTTATGATAAATAACAACCCATTCCCCATACTGAGTAGATTAATTCATCTGAAGGTCTAAACAGAGTCAGCAACAGTGGCTGCCAATGTGGTGTCCTTCAGATATTTATTTGTATTTATTTTACTTTTATACACAGTTGGTATGTCAGCCATAGCTGGTAAAAGGCAATCCTAGTCACTGAGGTTATCTGAGCCTCCAGGGACAGGACAGAGCCAGACGCACCCCCAAAATATAAACAGGTTCCTTCAGAGGGAGTCCAACCCTGTCCAGAACACACATTTGGCCACTCTCCTGGATATGGGAACCACCCACCCACTGTGTCTCTTCCCAGGATTCAAGCTCAGTTTATTGGCCCTTGTCCAGTCCATCACTGAACCCAGACGATTCAGGTCTTGCACTGCCTCTCCTGACTCAGGTGGTATGGAGAAATCAACTATATGTCATCAGCATATTGATGACCCTGATTGATTGATTAATTTATTATGGTCAAAGACCAGCAAATTACTGATGACCCTTGTCTGAACTACATTGACCATGACCATGACGTTGGCCATGCTGACTGAGGAGTCCAACAACATCTAGAGGGCACCACATTGGGTCCTCCTAGCCCATGCACTTACAAGTTGTAAGGCAGTCTCCACAGGACTGGGAAGCCCACAAAAAGCTGGGTCACTGATTTTGCTTATGGTTGCACCTAAGTAAGCTCTGTTCACACCTTCAAATGAATGCAATCAGGAATGGGGATAGTGAATGTAATTCTAATTCCTCTTCCATGCATTAAAAGAACATGTCAAAAAGGCTATAGGTCCATGTCTGTACCTTCTTTTTTCATGCAGATGAAGCGTTTGAACAGCTGCAGCTCATCGTACTTATATAACTAATTTCAAAAGTTCTTTTAAAATCTTTATTTCTTTGTAATGAGAAAGTTAATTTCATTATGAAAGGGCATTTGCAACGATTCAATTAAAATTTAGCTAAAAATGTGTTGTTTGATCTTGTATAACACCAATTCATTTTGATAAAAGGTAGGTAACGCTAATTACAGTGATGAGTTAAAAAGGAAATTTCAGTAGAAATAAAATGCTTAAACTAGAGGGTCTAGCAATTATTTAGTAGCAAACTAAAGTTTAAGTTAAAAAATGATTTTAGGAAAGCTGATAAGGAGTCTTTCAGGTGTGAAAATAAGATATGCCTTTTCAGAAATTAAAAAAAAATCTAATTAATTGTAACAAGCAGTGAAGAAACAACTAACAATTCCTTGTCATCCTAAGCATGGAATAAGTTATGACTCACTTTGCCATTGCAGTGTTCTCCCCTCCCTCACACACACATACAAACACCCCATAGGAAGTTTCTTTCTGAGTCTGACCATTGGTCCATTCAGCTCAGTATTACCTACACTGACTGGCAGAGGCTCTCCATGGATTCATGTGGAGACATTCCCAGCATTTCCTAGAGATGCCAGGGATTGAACCTGGGACCTTCTGCCACTGAGGTGGTATCCAGTGTTGCACAAGTGGAAAACAGCAACTAAGGATGGAAGGATCTGTCAATTTCAGTACTCAGAGAGTCCCATTTTTTCAATCATAAATTAAATTATCCAAGTTTCTGCAGCAATTTGCATTTTTAAAAAAACTCATAAAAATTCTTCAACATTTTAGTGCAAATTTCTCCCGATAAACACATTTTGTCTGTGGTTTTGACTAGCGTGCACATTTTTGCAAGCAATTTCCCTTAATATAATGCATTTTTGTTTGTTGTTTTCATTTTATGTACGCTTTTATCTAATATATGCATTTGGAAAACTGCATCACAAAATTGGAAAAAGTGTGGATTTTGAAATATGGCTGTGCTCCATCTCATCTTGTTTCAGAAAGTGCAAATTTTATTCATTTATTTATTTTACTATTAAATTTATACCCCACCCTTCCTTCCAGAGGGAGCCCAGGGCAGCAAACAAAAACACTAAAAACACTCTAAAACATCTTAAAAACAAAAGTCTTTAAAACGTATTAAAACAAAATATCTTTATAAACATATTAAAAAATCTTAAAAAAACATTTTTTAAAAAACAAAAATCTTAAAAACATCTTTAAAAGCAATTCCAACACTAACGCAGACTGGGATAAGGTCTCTACTTAAAAGGCTTCTTGAAAGAGGAAGGTCTTCAGTGGGCACCAAAAAGATGACAGAGGTAGTGCCTGTCTAATATCTTCTCCCAGGCATTTTAGCATGTGTTTTTAATTTTTTTTTATTTTAAATATTCAATGGTGGGCCCCATTACTTACATCCCTTTTTACACAAATAAATTCAACAGGAAAAATTCCATCAAATTGGCTTGAAGCAGTGATTATACCAATATACAAAAAAGGGGACAGGGGTGATCCTGCAAATTATAGACCCATTAGTCTCCTTTCTGTTGTGGGCAAGGTATATGCCAGCCTTTTAAATGTAAGACTCCAATCCTGGTTAGAAGAGGAACACATTTTAGGCAGAGAACAAGCAGGTTTTTGCAAAAATAGATCTACCATTGACCACTGCCTAATTTTAAGCTTTTTGGCAGAAAAATAGATGTATGGCACAAATAGGGGCCTAAATGTTGCTTACATGGACCTTAGGATGGCCTTTGACTCAGTTCCAAGAGATCTACTTTGGGCAAAACTAAATGCGACCTCAATGGATAAAAGACTGCTACTCCTTATAAGACAACTATATAATTGTACTTCATTAAGGGTGAGATATGGAATAAACAGAAATCTAACTAAATCTATTCCTGTAAACATAGGGGTTCGCCAAGGCTGTGTTTTGGCTCCCTCTTTATTCAATCTCTTCCTCAATGTTTTAAGTAATAAATGCCATAATGAAAACCTGCATTCTCCTAAAATAGCAGGAGTGAGTTGCCCCATGCTTCTCTATGCAGACGACACAGTACTGATGTCTTTTTCCGAAATCGGTCACAAACGCCTCCTCCGAATTTTTATAAATTATTGTGAAAAAAATTATCTCTCTATTAACTTTAACAAATCTAAGATAATGGTTTTTTCCAAAAAGAGACCGAATACACAATGGAAAATAAAGGACAAAATGTTTGAACAGGTCAAAAAGTATAAATACCTTGGAATTATATTTTGCTCTACACTTTCCTGGACCTCTCATATCCGGGCTGCAATACAAGCTACTTATAACACCATTAGAGTTACAATCAGATTTTTTCATACCAAAGGTGGCCGTTTTATTCCCACTGCACTAACAATTTTTAAAACCAAAATCCTCTCACAATTGTTATATGGCATCCCAATTTGGATTTTAAATTTCCACAATAAAATAGAAACATTACTCTCAAGCTTCCTCAGTTCTATTTTTGGACTTCCAAAATGTGCCTCTCCTGCTGGCCTTCGCCTAGAGGCCGGAATCTCCTCAATAGAATGTACAGCCTGGATACAGGCCTATAGGTTTTGGCTTAAAATAGCTTATTCCGAGCCCATTTAGGGCTCTTGCACCTAATTTGGAAAGATCCCTTCGAAAGTACATGGACCAAAACCTTTAGTGGGAAGCTAAAATACCTAGGCCTGTCTCTCGAACTATAATCATCTTGGAACCTAGCGATGGCTAAGTCTACCATCATCCAACGATTAAAGGATATTGACCAACAATATCTAATCTCAAAGGCCCACGCATCATGCTCCCCAATGCACTTTAATTTAAGTTTCCGTTTCCTGTCTTCAGCAATATATCTGGAAGAGTTAATGTCCTCACACTATAGATTTCTGTTCTCTCGTGCCAGATTCAACTGTCTGCCATCAGCTGTCTTAATGGGTCGTTATCAAGGTATCCCGCTAGAAAGACGCTACTGTATTTGTAATCAGAATTTACCTGAAACCCTGGAACATGTCCTACTTAACTGTGAGATATACAATGTTCCAAGAGTTAAATTAATTCTACCATCCATTTCTACCTTTTCTGATAGAACACCAGAATGGATTGTTCACTTTCTTTTGTCCGATAAAGACAAAACTCTAACAGAACTAGTTGCCAAATTTCTCTATGTATCACAGTCCATAAGTAAAAACCAGGTTCGAATTATGCACTCTTGATTTAATGACTTATTTTAATTCTCTGTTCATGACAAATTGCTAGACGAAAAACTTTGTCTGTTAGCTTAAAACTGAACTTTGGCTTATTTCTGTCTTGTTTTATTTTTAATTCTATTACTGTTAAATGTACTTATCTGTATATTTAAATTGTATATAACCAGCTCGGGTCTATGACCATAATAAATAAATAATAATAAATTTTTTTTTAATTTTTTAAAATTGTGCTTTTAAATTTTTTTGTGTGCTTTAAAATTTGTTTATTTGTTTTTAACGTTTTTAATTGCTCTAAACTGCCCAGAGAGCTTTGGCTATGGGGCGGTATATAAATGTAATAAATAATAATAATAATATTTAAAGGGAGGGAATTCCAAAGGGTAGGTCTGCTTCCTGTTGTGCAGAACAGATCTCCTGATAAGATGGCATCTGCAGGAGACCCTCATCTACAGAGCGCAGTGATTGACTGGCTATATAAGGGGGTAAGGTGATCTTTCAGGTATCGTGATCCCTAATCTCTGACTCACTGCTTCCAGGGCTCAGGGATACTTCAATAGACCGAGTATCAGATCACACATCCGAGGTGGTTCTATCAGATCATCACATCTGAGGTTCTATTAGATTACACATCCAAGATCACACATCCATTAGTGAAAAGCATGACTGCCACTAATCCCATATAGTGATTGGATCCCTAATTGCTAACACTCCAGACATTGATGAAGGCTTTAAAAACTGAAATTGCTGTGTATTTTGAATTTAGTATAACCCCTGAAGCTCAGCCAGGAATAATCTGGGATGCCATGAAAGCCACTGTTCATGGCCAATGAGCAGCTGAACAGGTGAAGCATAAGAAACTTACAGCTATGGAAACCCAGGAATTATTGCAGGACATTGAAATGTTGGGGGCTAAATCAAACCTTCTGGCTCCCAAAAGGTTTGTATGAAATTATTAGCTAAACTAGCTAAACCTAGACTCAAAAAATAGCTGAACTGCTGTTATATGTCAGGCAAGCAGAGCTTAGAAAAGTTACTTTTTTGAACTACAACTCCCATCAGCCCCAGCCAGCATGGCCACTGGATTGGGTTGATGGGAGTTGTAGTTCAAAAAAGTAACTTTTCCAAGCTCTGAGGCAAAGATATTATAAACTGGGAAACAGGAATTCAAGATTATTTGCCAATGCTCTGAAGAAAAAAATGGGATAAAAATAGAATTAATTTACGTAAATTGTTTTAATATGTTTTAAAGTATTTTATTTTTAAGATGTTTTATAGTGTTTTTTGTTCGCCGCCCTGGGCTCCTTCTAGGAGGAATGGTGGGATATAAATTTAATAAATAAATAAATAATGATAATAATCCTGATCCCAAGCTGTATAGGGCTTTTTACAGCAAAACCAGAACCTTCAACATGGCCCAACAGTTAATAGGCAGCTTTAGATAAGAGTTATGTTGAATTTCTCCCATCTCTACATGCACTTGATCTTTCATATCCCTTCCTTCTCCTTGCAGATCCCATGAAAAGCCACTCCATAGGGTTGGAGGAGGGCTATCAAACATTGCAGGTTGTGTCTTATGAGATTTCAGCAGGCAGAGGGAATTGCCTGAAACTGACTGGAGGAATCTTGCACTGCTCATGCAAGGCAATCCCCCCTCCCACTGCAGCCCCATAAGACATAGTCCACAATGTTCAGTAGGTCCCCCCACCACACACTCTGGAGATATATTTTTCAGAGGGCTGCAGGGGTAGGGGAAAATGTTTGGCAAGCTGCCTTAAGAACACAAGAAAAGTTCTTTTGGAGAAGGCTAAGGACCCATCTAGCCCATTATCTTGTTTCACACAGGCCAACCAGATGCCTATGGGAAGTCCCTAAGTGCAAAAGCACTCTCCCCTCATGCAGTTTCCAGTAACAGGTATTCACAAGTACAATGGTTCCAACTGTGGAGGAAGAGCATAGCCATCATAGCTAGTAGCCACTGATAGCTTTATCCTCCATGGATTTGTCTAATACTCTTTTAAAGTCATCCAAGTTGGTGGCTATCCCTGCTTCTTGTGGGAGTGAATTTCACATGCCCTGTGTCAAGTACTTTCTTTTGTCTGTCCTAAATCTTCCAGCATTCAGCTTCATTGGATGTCCACGAGTTCTAGTATTTTAGGAGAGGGAGAAAAACTTTTCTCTGTCTAATTTCTTCATGTCATGCATCATTTTATACACTTCTGTTATGTCACCTCTTTCTTTCCTTTTCTTTAAACTACAAAGCCCCAAATGCTGCAACCTTTTCTTATAGGGGAGTTGCTCCATCCCCTTGATCATTCTGGTGGCCCTTTTCCGAACCTTTCCCAACTCTGCAATATCCTTTTTTCTTGTCCTTTTGTTCTTTGCATGGATTCCCTTGCAAGATCAGGCTCTGTCTATGCAGAGTGCTGTGTCAGACTCATCCGCACAGCCTGTAACAGCATGGTTAGCTTTGACAGTATTGGTTAGTTTAATGTACTAAACATCTGTTTTATGGTCACCTAGGCTAAGCGCATTGAGCACAGAGGCATGTGTGGAACTCATTGTTGTGTGCAAGGATCTGGGGTCAATGCCTATGTATGCAGAGTTATGCCAATGTAGCTGAACCTTGAATGTCCTTTATGATGACTAATAGTAAGTCTTCCCAGACCTGTCCCATACATTTCCTTTTCCATGCACTGTTGTTTCACATCATGGTGCTGCATGTGATGATAGTGGCTGTTGCCAGGTTGCAATTCTGTACCTCTGGACCTGTTTGCCATTGCAGCGAGCAACATATATCAGATCCCCACTGCAGCAATTGTCAAAGTTCAGCCATGAGCCAGGAGGGAGCCAAAGACAAATGTGGTCAAAGGCAGGCAAAGAAGTCAAATTCTGTAAGCATCAGCAAAGAGGCACATGGGCCAGAGGCAAGCATGATTGCCCAGGCAGGCGAACATTCAGGTTAGATCTACAAAGCATCAACTATCACAATGAAGAGTGGCAAACTCTGTCAGAGTGTGAAGAGCAACCCCTGGGATCAAGACTTTATAAAGCCTGGAATGGGTACATTAGTTCCGTGGCCATTGGACCCAGAACTGAGTCAGCTGGCGAGGTTCGTAATGCCTAGGTGGCACCACTTGGTTGCACAGTGTCCTTTGGCAACTTGGTAGTGTAGGAGATCTGGTGCCTACTCTGAGACCACTGTTACCTTACCCTTTGACAAGCATCTCATCCTATAGCACTGGTGAAGCTAAGGAGTTGTGGAATCCCTACATAAGCTTCCATGAGCCTAGTTTCTAAAGAACGGTGGGATGAATATAAACAGGGTTACTGCTGAATTAGGAGGATCCTGTTTTGCAACCATGATGGAGGCAGTAAGTCTGAATACCCTTCTTCTGGAGAGTGTTGTTGGACTCAGATTCTGCTTGTGGGCTTCCTATAGACATCTGGTTGGCTACTGTGAGAACAGGATGCTGGACTAGATGGGCCACTGGCCTGATCCAGTAGGTCTGTTCTTAGATTCCTAACTGCAGGAACTCTGGAGGAAGCAAAAAATCAATAGATTATCACTCCATCTTTGCCTGAGGATTTTTAAAAATGCAAACTGCATGAGTGGGGAGGGGGAGGTATTAATTGGGTGAGGGTAAGCAGGAAGAATTTCCTTGCCTTGTTGTAGTGCTGGGGGAAATCCCCCATTGGCACCATTAAATTCTGCATTTAATGCCGCATGTAATTTGGCATTCAGTTCTGGCTGAAGGAAAGCTGTGAAGCAAATTTTGAAGTTCACATTGAACTTCAAGAGACGTAGTGAAAAAAGGATTTTCACTGCCGCAAAAAAAATAATATGCACAGGGGATTCTGCATATCCCAAGTGATTTCCACCTCCCCTGGGGGGCTTTCATACATCTGTAAGTTCCCTTAATTTTGACCTTGTAAATAAAAGTTTGAGGTGAACATGGAGAGTCTCCTCATGGGGAAAACAACAACATATGCATTCTAAAAGGAATGTAAAAAGAAAAATGTTGGCAACATTAGCAAAATATTTTGCATCTCTCCATATGCAGCAATTTCTAAGGCCAGGCCTTGAGACCTCCGAATGGTAATAGGAGTAACATTGCTTATTTGCCACTGTGCCATACATAGTTTGCATTTCAAATAATTCAGCTGAAACTGATTGAATAGAAGAATTCGATCAAATTGCATTTTCAGTGAAGAATCTATTCCAATTAGGCCCTTTAAAAGAAACATTATTTTAATTAGAAAATGAAGCTGTACACTGCTAGAGAAAGTAAAGGCTGTCAAAGGTTATTGATGGGACTCTTCATAGTAACATTATACATATTAATGCACATTTCCTTCATTTTTAAAGATTATGAAATTAAAAAAACTTTATATTAAAGAAAACTCAAAGTTTCTACCAAAACAATCCAATTCGGTTTCAAAATGAAATCTTAGTTACGGGACTGAAAGAATAGCTTAAATGTAACTAGTAATGGCAACAAAAGTCAAAATATGTACTGAGCCCAATTTTCTATCTAACAAATTTTAATATCTTCTTAATTCAAATCAAGGTTGATTATGAGTTAATTTCTAGTTTTTGCGCAGGCAGGGTCTGTATGACTAAGCCATTTTTCTGCATATTCTAACGTAGCCCGTATTTTCTGATGGATTGGTAAATATTCCATTGGCAATGCACATATTCGTGGAATATTTTTACTTTAACCCTTTGACTACTCTTTGCCGAAGGCTACTAGCCACAATGACTATGTTCTGTTGCCACTATCAGAGGCACTACACCTCTAAATATCAGTTGTTGGGAATCACAAGAGGAGGGAGAGTGCTTTGCACTTGGGTCCTGCGTACAGGTTTCCCAAAGGTTGACAAGTCTGAAAACAGGATGCTAGACTAGATGGGCCTTTGGCCTGATGCATCAGGGCTTTTCTTGTCCCTTTGGGTCTTCCCTCTGGAGTCATCATATCTCATTTACGTTACTATTGTTGAATGTATTATACAATAGGAGAAAGTGAGGGATGGTGGTAACTGGATTTGTGTTGTTTGTTTGTTTGTTGCCCAGAGTGAGGGTATGGCTTGTAGTATTTATGTGTGTTGTAAAGTTGCTTAATACCACTTAGTGTGAGAGACTCAACAGATATAGAGTAAGGTTCTTGGGTTAAACCAATCAGTTTGAAAGTTTGGGTCTGAAACCTTCAACAGACTCATCCTTAAGACGAACTGTGTGAGTCCTCCTGTGTGTTGCTGCTTCTGCTGCTGCCCTTTTGCTGCTCCCTCCAGCTCGAGCCACTCCCTGTCAATCTGACTGAAAACACCAGACATGAAAACAGCCAATCAGAGAAGGGATCACGTGACATTGTGGTGCACATGATAAAGTTATGAGGTGTACAATGCACAGCACATTCCCAAGATGCACTTTGCTGGCAAGCATACTAAACAAGCAAAGCGTATATGCTACAAGATCTCAGTGTAATGGACAACTCCCATCTTTGGAATGTGCTCCCCAGTGAGGTCCGCCTAGCACCTTTGTTGTCATATTTTCGGCACCAGATAAAGATGTACCTTTCCTCCCAGGTGTTTGATAGATTGAGGTGATGTTTTGTTTTATTACACTGCCACATCTTCCTGTGGCTGTGTGGAGGTGCTATTGTTTTATTGTTGTTGATTGTTGTGTTTGCTGGTGTGTTTTATTTGTTTTTATTTTAACATTGTGTAAGTCACTTGGAGATCTTTGGGTACCAGCAACAAATAAATCTATACAAGAACAACAACAGCTTACATTTGACCTTGCAAAGTGGGATCCGTAATTTTGTGAGCTATTTACCATTTCTGATGGGGTACATTTTCCCATAACTTCAACATAAGCAATATTGTAGAAAGTAGGCCAAATTTCCATAAATTTATTAGTCATATTTTGACTAATGTGATGGGACTAAAAGTGTGACTCTGCTCCAGAGTAAACATGGAAATGACCTACACACATGAGTAATGTTTGAATAGGAGGTACATGGTCGTATCTCAAAACCATCGTGTTCCATCATTGCGTTTAAGAATCTTGTAGCATCCATGTAGGATACTCAGAATATGTATGGACTATTGACTGGCATGCTTTCTCCCAACCCCATGTCAGTTCAATATAGAACAGGGCTTGGCAAACCAAGTTATTTTCCAAAACGATAGGAAAATAGCTTGGTTACTTATGAGCTCAATTCCAACCCAGTAGGGATTCCTCCCTGGTCCTGATGACATCACTAGGAGGTGGCATGACAGTAAGGAAAGGAGGTCTCATGTCCTCTGCCCTCCTCTCTGATACTGGAGTACTGCTGTGGAAGAAGCCAGGATGGCTGGCTGGCTGGCTGGCTGGAGGACAGGAGGAAGCTTTCTGTCTCCCCATTCCCTCCCTCTTCTTTGTCATCTGGGATGCTGATATAGCCAGGGAGGAGGGAATGGGAACACAGCTACTACCTGACAAGGAGGGATGGGAAGGATTTGGTTTGGTCCAGCAGCATGCTTCAGCACACCTGAAATTGCTTGAGAAGTGGAATGCAACTCCGAGTCTGTATATACACCATACATTTAAAGCACATAATTTCCCCCCAACCCAAGAATCCTGGGAGCTCTAGTTTACTCCTTACGGTGCTTCAGTCCCCAACATTCTTAACAAACTGAATTCCCAGGATTCTTTGAGGGAAGTCATGTGCTTTAAATGTATGGTGTGTACACAGCCCAAGTCAGATTATGCACTTCTCAAGATGTTGCAGTGTATTCTTGGTGCACGAAAGAATATAAAATCTTTTGTATTTTATGCACAAGATGCACACACAATGCATATTTTACTGGGGAATGCACTGACACGACTGCAAAGTGTGTATTTCACATAAAAAGCATGTATTCACATAAACAGGGTGCATAAAATGAGTATAATGGAATGGGATATTGCAGAACATGATGAAACAGTCCTGTGATCGATGCCAGAGACATCAAACTGGGACAGAATTAGCTGCTCAGCCCCTTCCTACAAGTAAGTGAGTGGGAGGGATTGCAAGCTCTTGTCTGCCTTAGATTATCATCACAATTGGAGAAGAACCTGGGGAGGAGGAGTTCAAAACATGAAATGCTTTAAAACTGCACCAGATCTGTATTACAAACCAGGTAATCGTGGGGCCCAACCACACTGCTAGCAAGGATCCATTCTAAGCAGTTGGCTGTATACTCTGAACACCACAGGCTACAACTGTGCAATTTAAGTCTGGGACAATTCTTTCATGCTTTTCCATCAAATTTACAACAAAGCCTGGTTGTAAACTGTGAATTATGCATCAACATATGTTCATGCTAATTGATACACCAATGACAACATTTTGGCATCAGATCAGTAACTAACAATTATATGTGTAAAAGTTTGTCTATTAATACTGTCAAGGAATTGGGAGTGCCACTTCATAAGACGTGGGACATCTTTTGTTATTTTAACTGGCATAATGAGAGTTCTAAAACCAGAAAAATAGGGTGTTCGTTAAAAAAATGTCTATAATTGTAATCTAGCATGGATGGGGTGTCGCAGAGGAAATCAAATCAAACCATGGGGATTTATTGTGCTAATTTCTTGATGTCCTTCACAAGCACACTCTTTCCCTGATGACATGCTTTGTAAGTGTAGTGTGTCCCAAATGTGGGACCTGTGCGTGTGTTATGTGCCTTCAAGTCAATCACGACATGGTGACCCTATGAATCAGCGACCTCCAATAGCATCTGTTATACACCACCCTGTTCAGATCTTGTAAGTTCAGCTCTGTGGCTTCCGTTATGGAATCAATCCATCTCCTGTTTGGCCTTCCTTTTTTTCTTCTCTCTTCTGTTTTTCCCAGCATTATTTTCTTTTCTAGTGAATCATGTTGTCTCATTATATGTCCAAAGTATGATAACCTCAGTTTCATCATTTTAGCTTCTAATGATAGGTCTGGTTCAATTTGTTCTAACATCCAATTATTTGTTGTTTTTTCATGGTCCATGGTATGTGCAAAGCTCTTCTCCAACGCAACATTTCAAATAAGTTGATTGTGGGACCTAGACTGAGATATTTAACCCTGACCTAAATCTAGGGTGATGGGGGAACGGGGGTGAAATTACTGGTGTGATTTTCACCACAAAATTTACACAAGGGAAGGTCTAACAAGCAGTGGGGACTGGTGGTTCCAATGTCAATGGGGGACTGAATCTGCTCTGGGTTTTAGTCTGAATTTTCAGCACCTTGGACAACTCCTTGAAAATTTGGACCAAATATGGCCTTTCAGACCTCTCTGTCTCATCCTTGGGACTCCATGCGATATCCACTCACTGGCCCTACTTCATATCCTTCCAGGAAGTGTTTGTTTGGCTGGATAGAGGACAGAGATGGGTGGTTGAGTGAGCATGTGTAGAAACTAGTCTACCATACAAAGGTGACATTTGCAGCCATTGCTCTGCCCAATTTTGCCTCTGGTCTATCCCATGACTGGCAAGTGTCCCTGGAAGGCTGCCCTGAAGGAAATATGGCCCTTGGGATGAAGAAGGTTCCTCACCCCTGATGAACAACATAGTCCTTCTAGGGCATTGCCACTTGCACAGTAGTAAAGAAGGACTCCACATTTCATCCATTTATCATTTATGTACAGTTTTATTTCTGTACACACACACACACAGAGAGAGAGAGAGAGAGAGAGAGAGAGAGAGAGAGGTAAAAATGCTTGGGACAAAACAATACACTCCCAAACCTATTCATTTTGCCTTTGGGGTGCTGTTTTTTTCCACCCAATCTTAATGCAGTGGGGTAATTTCCCCCCCAAGAAAAACCGATCCAGTGATGAAGATGTAAATACCCAGACAGATTTCAGAAAGTAAGAAAAGCCTTGCTGGATCAGGCCAAAGGCCCATCTAGCCAAGTGTCTTCTCACAGTGGGCTGTTTCTCTGTCCCAACCAACGCTAATAAAATGATAAAATGATGCTTTTCAGATAAACGCTGATCCAGGGAAGCAAACTTGCTCAGACACTACATCCTTTGGTAGGTTTTGGGACATTCTACTTCCCTAAGATATAAGTAAAACCTCATTTAAGTAAAACCTGCCCCCCACCCATGTTAATTTTGGAATGCAACTTTTTTTCATAAATCGATGGAGAATCGTCAAAATGGCAGGGATATAAATCGGCGCAGCGCTTATTGCAGCATTCATTGATCCTCCAGGGCATCCTGGGAAGCTCTTGACAGTTGCAGGAAACCAGCGCTAAAGCAACTTGTTTGTCTTGTTCTCAGCTGCAGGGATGCTGCCTCTGGTTCTGAAACTCTTACTCCTGGATTCTGACCCAGCACCCTTGTACCTCTCCAGGGTCCTAGCCTCATTGGAGGATGAAGTCAGCTTGTGAAGTCCTGGGCCTGCCTTCCATAGTCTTGTTTTGACCATCCCATTTTCTCAGTAATAGAGGTATCTACGGCCCACAAAAAGAGGATTCACTGGTTGGGAGTGAACAGAAATTTTTTTCCATTCCCACATCAGACCACAGGGAGATTCTCCCACTTACTCTGATCTGTTGTTGACTGGGATAGGCATCCTGATTTGGACTAGGTGGATAAGCCAAGCATTGTTACCTGGCAGGCTTCACCATCATATTTACAGTTTTCTCCACAATCCACCAGTACATTTTTTCCACATATATGTCATTGAGATGAATGGGAGCTATACTCTTGTGTAGCTCACTTTCATGTCAATTGGGCTTGTTCAGGAGAGCTTCCCTGGGGATGGTGTCTGCAGGGAAGCTGGTATGGTATGTTTTTAATATACTGTTTCAGTTCTGCATGATTCCTGACTTGCTCAATAACATGGATGCATAGCTGTTTGAAGTTTAGATCCCATAAATTTAAACACTGGTAATGACTGCATCCATGATGAATAGGTTCCTGATGGCTTACTGGTTATGATTTATAGATGACAAGTTTAAGCAATCATTAAGTATAATTATATTTAATTGATGGGGTATTTTTCCTAATGTTTGCTAGCAATATGAATGAAAATGAATGGATGAAGAATACACAGTATGGTTAAAGTGGCACATGGGTACATTAATGGCTTACATATGTAGCAATTTACATGTTTTAGTAATGAATGCATGAGGATGAATGAGTCTCAGATGTATCAATAGCAGCCTCACTTTGGGAGGACTCTAGCCATGAAAATATCAAACTGATCCAAGAAGGTATCAATCTGCTTAGAAATAAAGTTGTCCCGCTTAACAGCAATGTAATTAAAAATAAAAACTTATTTTATCTTTATTTTATTTTATTAGATTTCTTACCTGCCTTTTACCACCAGGTCGCAGGGTGGATTACAACAATAAATGATACAATTATAAAACAAATAGAAGAGCGACAGATGTAAAACATGTGTAAAAACAATTTAAAACAAAATACAAACATTTAAAAACAATTCCATATTTTATATAAAATAGAAAAACAATTAAAAAATAGTTCCAATACAGATGCAGTCTGGGATAAGTTCTCCACTTAAAAGGCTTGTTCAAGGAGGAAGGTCTTTAGCAGGTGCCAAAAAGACAACACAGATGGTCCCTGTCTAATATTTAACAGGAAGGAATTTCAAAGGGTCGGTGCCACAACACAAAAGGCTTTATTCCTGCATTGCGCAGAACAGACCTCCAGATAAGATGGTATCTGTAGAAAGCAGAGCCAGCTCCAGATTTCTAAGGGCCCTTGGGCACAGCTCCTGTGATGAGAAAAAAACCTTTATTTAAGCCTAGGCACAACCACAATCCCCCCCCATTTGTCTGCTGGTGATAGCTGCGGAAGCCTTGCTGCTGCTGCTGCTACTGCTGCAACTCTTAGCTCCACATGCCTCTTCCCTTCTCTGGTTCTTCTTTGAGTGGTTTAGCACCACTAGTCCCCAAAGTTGGCTGTCCCCCACTGCTCTTCACTGTTCAGTCTTCAGTCCTCAAAGTCCTCACTGGAATGGCTGTGGAGAGAGGACGCAGGCTCCCTTAAGAAGCCCACAAGTGGATTTGAGGAGGCTAGTTCCCTCTCAGGTCTGCCCATAGGCCTGAACCCTTGCAAGAGCCAAGCAGCCAGCCAATCAGCTCCAGCAGTGGCATTCCATTTTCTCCCCTCCTCTGCGCTGGAGAAAAGATGCGCTCAAGCACAACCTCCTCTTCCTTCCCTCTGGATGCCCCACCAATCCTCAACTCAGGCTCCCAGTAAACTGGGAACTATGATTTATAGTTGGATCTGCTAGCAGGTTTGGGACCAGTGAGGGGCCCATCTGAGCTTCTGGGCCCTCGGCCAGTGCCCCATCTGGCTCATCGCTACAGCTGGGTTTGGCAGAAGGCCCTCTCCTGAAGAACACATCAGTTGAGTATATAAGGAGAAATACGACATTTTAGGCTTCCTGGTCACAAGCTGTACAGGGGTTGTTTCAGCATAAAATTGTTTCAAGAGAATACGAAACTACCCAATCTTAGGTATGCTCTGAAGTAACAGGGCCTTAGCTTGGTAAGAGCCAAAAAAAAAAAAAAAATGGGGCAAAGTCAACTTCCCCAGCAGGAGGCAACTGCAAAGTGTTGGTGGTGCTGAAACATAGCTGTCCTTTGAAATTCTTCCTTATCTGCATTTTGCAATGCAGTTCTCCAACCAATGTTTACAAAAGTGAGTATATTTGATAAAAGTGTGCGTAAAATGAATATATTAGTGAAAAGAACATGCAAAAATGCATTACATTTGTAGGAAGTGCTTGCAAAACTACAGACAAAATGTATTTATTAGGATAAACTCACACTAAAATGCTGAAGAATTTTCATAGGCATCCTATTTGGGGGAAGGGTCATCTTTGAGCCGTCATTGAATCACAACCCTAAAGCTTGGGGAGTTGAGTTAGGAAGATATCCCTCAAGGTCTAAGGTGTGAGGATCAGTCCTTCTCTATACAATGGGTTGTGTGTTCATTATGAGAAAATGAGTTTAAGGGAAATAAAACTGGATTTATATTTATACTAAATAAATAGCATGCTTAACAAAAGCTTCCCAAAATTCCATAATCCTTGATTCCTGTCAGATACAAAGTGGATCAGAAGGGGTATCTGAATGGAAGGAAGAGGAGGAAGAGTGGAACTGAAGGAATCCGCTCATCCCTACTTAATTGCACACTAGACTTTCCATTCAAAACCACAACAGACTCTCTAAGCAGTCTGAAATACTGCTATCTCACTTGCAATTGGCTTAATCATGCATCAGCCTTTGTTTTCATTTATGTGTGTGTATCCATTGATAATATTCTCAAGATCAGATCTCTTGTATTTGGGGGGATGTTTATCCACAACAGTGAATATGTGTTATCATTTTCATTTTACATCAGGAGCAGAATATTAAGGATATTTGCAAGATTATCAAAAATTAAATTTAAAAACAAAAGAAATATCAATGTAGGCAAGAGATAGGAGAATGAGAATAAAAGAAAACATGGATGAATGAAACTCAGTGCATACCCATAATTCATAGAATGCAACCTACAATCACCTGCTAGAAAGCAGGAGGAACTTTGCCAGATGTTCTTGAAGGACAGATGCTAATGAGACATGTGCAAATGACTTAGGGAAGCAGGAAACACTAAGGGAAGGTGGGAAGAAATAGCCCACAGCCAGCTTGAACTGCTGTCAGTAAATGATCTCATGTTGTAACAAAAGACTGGCTCCTTGCTGTTAAGCGCTAGAGGTGGTAAGCCTCATGTTTTTAATTTTATAGTTCATGAAGACAAGTAAGTGCTCTGATGGATTGGATCCAGCTGGCTCATATATGGAACTGTTCCCATAATTGTCACCAGCTGATTGGATGAACCAAGGCAACTGATCTCGGGTCATCATGTTGTGTTATTTAAAGTTAAAGCATGCCCAGATGACAGCTTTCTGCATCCCCTATTGAAGCTGTAGCCCAGAACTGGGAGCAGCGATTCTGAAATTAGTCTTTAGTTAGGACTGCTGCTGGTGTACCTTCTCCTCCTCAGCAGTTTTCCTGCTTGCCAACCCTTTCTCTCTACCATTCCATTGATTTCTATGGGGAAACCAAAAGCTACCAAGCTTGAATGCAGTAATCCAGTTTGAGAGCCAGAGAAAACTTGGAAGTAGCATCATCAGATACTTGGCCAGTCTGATTAGGAATGGGTTCCAGAGACAAGAGAGCCACACCAGTGCCAAATGCAAGAGCTGTATCCAAAGACGCTCTTCAGAGTCACTTTCATTCTTCAAAGACCTGATGTGTTTCCATAACTCTTTGGGAAGGGGTCAGAGTTCAGTGGGAGAGCATATGCTTTGCATGCAGAAGTTCTCATGTTCAGTCTCCGGTATCTTCAGTTAAAAGGATCAGCTGACAGATGATGAGAAAGATCTCTCCCTAAGAACCTGGAGAACTGCTGACAGTCAGAGTAGACAATCCTGCCCTTGATGGACAAATAATCTGGCCTGCCATTAGGAATTGGGGTGGGGAAGATAAATTTGTGTCTGTTTGCATTTTAATGTGAAGCTACCTAATTCACATTTGCTGAACCAACGCATGAACCAGCATACAGCTACTCCTCAAATGTGCACTTCCCCACATGTTGTGATCCAGTCTTCCAACCCAAAAAGTGTTCAAAAATGTGTTTTGTAGACAAAATTGCATACAAAAATGTGTATATTAAAGCAAATGTGTATAATAAATGGAAAATGTGTACTAATGTTCATGCATATATATTTTTTAAAAAACGCAAACTGCTGTGGAAATGAGGTGAACTGAATAGAAGATTTGAAAAATGAAAAATGGAGAAAATTGAAAACTGACAGAACTGCCTATCCCTACCTGATATATGGTACTCAGCTTCCACAGAATTATATCCCTTCCTCCAACTCTTTTGTGGGAGGGTGGCCATTCTCTGTACACAACAGTCTGTTGGATAGGATTCCTTTTGTTTTTGGCAGTCTGGTTAGGAAAATGCCTCTTTGCCACTGCCTTGTTGGCCTCTCCCCAGGGGATAACATTTGTCATCATTTTGTGTCTCCAAGCCCTTTAGAAGTAGCTAATCTGAAGTGGCAAAAAGCCTGGCCAACATCCCTCCGTAAGAGTGTTCCCATTATCGCCTGAGTTCTTGTGTAGTGTTGTGACAGATTTCCTATCTGGAACCTGCAGGGAAATTTGCTGTTAGCTTTGTTATTAATTGTACGATGATTTTATCTTACAGTGAACAGTTCTCTGAAGTCTTAGCACAAAGAGACGTTCGTTAATAAGTAAAAATCCCAGAGTCTAAGTCTGAAATCGTTCTCTCTGGAATTCTTGGGCATCAGAATCCCCCCACAATATTCTTCTACTAGTTTCATTTTTCTTAATGGATGAAGCTCTCATAAGCCTAAGGCTGTGGAAGGTGATTCATAACAATACTTGCAGGTCACTTCAAAGAATACACATTTCATTCATACTGCATTTTTTTAAGCTGGTCCTTTTTTGCATAGTCATCAAATTCCAGATTTTGACAGATACCAAGTTCTCTTCTAGCAGGGGTGAGGAACTCGATGTTGCTGGCAGGCCAGATAATTACTCCCCCACCCTCCTCAGGCCAAGTTCGACAGGTGGGTGGGGCCACCCATGTGTCAAGCACCTGACATCACAATCACATCAGGTGTCCCTGGTTGTTTTTGCCCTCATGGTTTGAAATCGTAAGGTTGTATGCAATTTCATGCCAGGTAACCATCCTATCTGTGCAAGGATTCCCACTTGCACAACAGAACTTCCCCTCTTTTCCTCCTGGACACCCCCAAATCTGTTCTAGAGGCAGCAGCGTCACTAGCGGGAGTGTGGGGGGGTGCGGACCTCCAGCACGCGCCCTCCCAGGTGCAGGGACGGGGGTGGCTGGTCTTGCGTGTGCACATGTGCGTGCACATGCACATGCAGTCACCACACCAGGCTGGTGGTGGAAGGCCCGTCCCTGCTTCACCGCCAGCTAGTGGGCACCTGCTGTTGGTCTCGCCCGCCCACCTCCGAGGAGGAGTTGGCTGCACCGACCCAGAGTGCTTCTCGGCTCCTTTGCCGGCCAATGGCGCGGGGTGGAGCAGCTCTGGGTGTCACCCCCCTCAGGGTGTCACCTGGGTGCGGTTCACACCCTCCGCACCCCCGGTAGTGACGCCCCTGTCTAGAGGTTCCCATGATCCCCCGGAGAAGATTTGGGGAGGGTGCAGGGTATGCATGAGGGGAGGGGAGAGAGGAAATTCCATTGTGTAAGTGGAAATCTTGGCACTGATGGAATACTTTACTGGGATACCACTCCTACATTGTGCACAAAGGCATAGACTGCATGCTGTCCAACAGGCTTTGCTTTTGCATATCACTCAGCAAGCCCAACACTCCCATCTTTACCTGCCCCACACCTGATGTCATATATGGCGTCAGGTGAGCATGGCTTGGCTGAAATGTGTAGGCAGGCCAATTGGGGAGGCTATGTAGGCTTAATTAGGCTGTGGCCTGGAAATTCCCCACCCATCTTATAGCCTTCTTCTTTCCCACATTAATTTATAGAATTCACAGACCTGAATTTTGGTGATAGCCACTAGGTTATAGGGCTTTAAAGAGAATTTGCCAGATTCATGGAGGACAGGACTTTCAATCACTAGTAGATGGAAACCTCCATGTATGTAGGAAATATATCTCTGAATAACAGATGCTGAGGGTCAGCTTATATCAGTTCAACTGATATACACGTGTAGTAGAAATATGCCCTAAAAATCTAGTGCAGGGCAACCCAGCCCAGAAGATTAGGATGACTCAGAGCCACCTGGGTAGTATTTATTTATTTATTTATTTATTTATTTATTATTTGATTTATATCTCACCCTTCCTCCCGACAGGAGCCCAGGGCAGCAACCAAAAGCACCAAAAACTGTAAAACATCATAAAAACAAACTTTAAAGCACATTAAAACAACATCTTCAAGAATGTTACTTAAAAAAAGGTATGAAAACATCTTCTAAGATTAAAACCACTTTAAAAAAGAAGGTTTAAGAACAGATTAAAAAGCAATGCCGACACAGACGCAGACTGGGATAAGGTCTCAACTTAAAAGGCTTGTTGAAAGAGGAAGGTCTTCAGTAGGTGCCGAACAGACAACAGAGATGGTACTTGTCTAATATTAAATTTAATATTTAGTAGCTACTTGTGGAAATAAAGTGCTGGACTAGATTGTCTTTTGGTCTGACCAAGCAAAGCAATTGCTATTACTAGTGCTACTACTACTATACAGCACAATAAAATGTTGCAGTATTTCCTTCTCTTCTAACAGGAGTGCTCCTGTTCGGGGTTCCAGGCAGCCAGCCATGCCCTCCTCCAGATATTCCATTTCATTCCCCCCTTCCTATTTCCCATTTTTCCTTTTTTCAGCTCACGTGCAACATTTCCTGGCTTGTGAGCATGCTCAGTCTTCATTGGGCCTCTTATGTTATTGGTTCATGACAGATGCTATTGGAGGTCACTGATTCATAGGGTCACCATAAGTCGTAGTCGAAGGCGAATCACAACAACAAAAAATCTCAGGCTCCCTTCACGCATGCTGATATTTCCCCTCTTCTTTTGGTCCCACTCATCCCTTGAGCTGGCCATTAGAAAGGATGATGCTAATGATTTAGAAGACCGAGAGCCTGGCTCTCAGTACTACAATGCCAAAGGCAGGGAGCAACAGGTAAAATCACAAATACAGTCAAAACAAAGAACATCTATGATATCAACAACAACAGAAGGAGCCGTAGGCAGAAAATTATGGAGCAGCCAATAAAACACAACAAAAACAAAAGCATATTAATGTAAAAACAAATGTCAGTTTTACCTTTGCACAGAAGGCTAGTTTCTACGGACACTCACACACTCCTTTCTGTCCTCCATCCAGACAAGCAAGAGCCATTGTCAGAGTTCAAGCACACATTCCAGGCAGGAAAATCTCAGTCAAGGAGAATGCAAAAGCAAGGCCAGTAAGGGGTGTGGCCTACGGAGAGGGCGTGTGACTGAGGAGAGTTCTAAGGGCCAGATAGGGAGCATTGAGGGCCATGTTTGACCCCAGGCCTGAAGTTCCCACCTCTGCTGTAAGGTGTTAAAGGTAATCACTGGCATCTTAAATGTAACTCAAGAGCAAATATTTAACCAGCAAAGACCAACCACAATCCATGCTATGGACATGAACGCCAGAGATCACCTTTACTGATCCATTGTGGGCCAACTACAGCTTCCAAACAGCCTTCAAAGAAAGCTCCACATGCAGCACATTGTAGTAACCCAGCCAGGAGTGTACCAGAGCATGAACCATAGAGGACATGTCTTACACTCTTAGCCCACAGGAGCTCTTTACAGTTGCATTCTAAAACATTTCAGCAGAAAATCTCGCTATGTTTCTTCTAACTGACCGCAGTTGTAGGTTAGCTTATGCTTTACGATTATATGTGGGTTATCTTCTTCTTCCGTGAGGGATCTGTCTTGCTGCAGTAATGCACATGTTGCCATTGAAGGGGAAAGATGCAGAGTTATCAAGAGCTGTATGAAGGAATTATAGCAAATTCCATCTTAGAAGGTAGCAAGTGATTGAAATCAATAATCAATCAACCTGCTCATGACAGTTATCATGCATCACTTTCAGCAACAGATAGTCCCTAACACTGCTTCAAAATGATAGACATATTTTGGGAAGCATATTTATATTTCAGCTTTGTGGTCCCAAGGGTACATTTGGAAATCTAAGGAACTGTTGTGGGCATGACAAAGTACCCCTTTCACACAAGGAAAAATTCTGGCGATGCTCAGACTTCAGCCCCCCATAGGAGAAAACACTTATACACCTCTCCCAAAAAAAATAACACAGACAATAGAAGGAGGCACCCCCCCCAAGAAAAGAACTGGCAACTCCAAAGAGAGTGTCTGAGGGTGCCATGGTGCCCGCAGGTGCCTCGTTGAGGACTCCAGGCCAAGGCTGTCCTGCCTATAAATCTATTGCCTTTTGTACCAGCTTAACTGCTATATCTCCCCCTGCCCAAGAATTCTGGGAATTCCAATTTTGAGAAAGTGTTTAAAATTCTCCATTAGAGAGCCTTAGCGCCCCCCCCCCAAAAAAGCCCTACAGAACCCAGGGTTCTCTGAGGAGAGAGAATAATTACTAAACCTGTTTGAAATTTGTGCGTAGCCTAGATTTGCCCTTACACAGGATAGGTAGAGGGGGACACCTTTGGGTCCTGGGGCAGCAGAAGTAGAAGAAGAAACAAGAATGCAAGTTTCTGTTTCTGTAGGTGACACTGGTGCTGTCAGCGGCAGAAGTTTAAGGTCTCCCCCTAAGCTGAATGAGCAGACGAGCCCCCAAATACCACATTGTGAAGTAAGTGGAATAATGCACATTACAGTGTAAAGGCAGAGGGTGTAAATCCATTGAATCCAGAGTTTACGATTATCATTGCAAAGTGGCCAAGGTCAGAGTGCATGCTTTTCTTTCCAGTAAACATTTCTTTGACACTCTGCAGCCTCCCTGGCAGCCCATGTTTCAAGACATCATGGAAGGAGTTACTTCATGATGTCTTCTCCTGGATATTACTGGAAGCTCAGGCATCTGGGATGGCTGCAGAGTACAAACCACTAGTGAGATGATTTCTACTGTGAAAGAAAGGACATTCACTCCTTGGTCAACTCAAAAGCAAGGCAAGGACATTAAAGACCCATGAGGGCCTCCTGCAGATACCACCTCATCAAGAGATCTGTTCCACACAACAGTGTTGCGGCACATACCCTTTGGAATGCCCTTCTCTTAAATATTAGATAGGCACCATTTCTGTTGTCTGTTCGGCGCCTACTGAAGACCTTCTTCTTTCAACAAGCCTTTTAAGTAGAGACCTTATCCCAGTCTGTGTCTGTGTTGGAATTGCTTTTCAAGATGTTTTTAAAGCTGTTTTTTTTAAAGTGTTTTAAGATATTTTGTTTTAATAGGTTTTTAAAGATGTTTTGTTTTATTTATTTTATTTTATTTATTTATTACATTTATATACCGCCCCATAGCCAAAGCTTTCTTTTGTTTTTAAGACATTTTAGAGTGCTTTTAGTGTTTTTGTTTGCCACCTTGGGCTCCTTCTGGGAGGAAGGGTGGGTTGTAAATTTTTATTATTATTATTATTATTATTATTATTATTATTATTATTATTGATGGTAATGATGATGATACTAATTTAATAAAAACACACCCTACACACCTTTCATCAGAATTTCACCAACATTTCCTCTTCCTTTTGTTAATATTCAAACAGAATTTCTTATCTCATTGAAAGAAAGAAAGAAAGAAAGAAAGAAAGAAAGAAAGAAAGAAAGAAAGAAAGAAAGAAAGAGCTGCAGGAGAAATTTCCGACACAGCCCTAATCCTACCATATATTTACATTTATGGTGCACTGAAGTTTCCCTTTCCTTCATTCTTCAATCATAAAGGGATTTGCAGTCAGACAGGTTTTTTAACAAGGTTTTGCTATATTGTAATAAAGTCAACAGGGTTTTTCCTTGCCTGCATTTGCCTAAGGGCAAATACTGGGTTAGGGGGAAAACGTATTCTCTTCTACTAAATACCTCACGGGATTTGCAGCTTTCGAGCTCCTGCCTTCTTAGAGGCACATCCTTCCCTTTCCAGTTCATACTTTTTGCTTTCCTTGCCCCCACTCCCCATCTAAATCCTTTTTTCCCTCCAAGTAGCAAGAAGAAGAAAAAGCCAGGGAAGAGACAATGGTGAGCCTAGGAAAGATATCTAAATTTATGATGGAACAAGATTGCATACTGTGAATGCATTTGCTCAACTCTTTGCCAAAGGAGGAAACTGCCAAAGTAGCTAATTTGCCACTGATTTTCACCGTGTGGGTCCATCCGCCTGTTTGAGACTCTAAGTCTGCATATTTCAGAATGAAGAGAATATATGTTCTCTCCAACTGCAAGGTAAGATTTTCCCATAAGGGGTTGCTTATCAGTTCCAAGGAAAATCAAAGGAGACCTTCCTTACTCCATTAGGATCTTTAAAGAAACACAAGGAACATAGCAACCTGCCTTATACCAAGTCAGATATCATGGGTCCATCTAGCTCAGTATAGGAGAGTGGCTGGCAGCCGCTCTCCAGGGTTTCAGCAGGAGATGCCAGGGGTTGAACCTGGGAGCTTCTGCATGCAAGGTCTACCACGATCAAGTCTAATTTCAGCCAGCGGCAGCTGATGCTTACTGGGACTGGTATGGCGGAATGTAGGGAGCTCAAACAGTAGGTGGAGCCAGAGCCAATGACAGGCAGAGGCAACTATTTCTAGCTTTGTCCCCATACTCCTCTCTGCTGGGGTCTGCAAGGGACAACACTCAGATTGAGGAGGAGGATGATCACAGGCAGTACTACAGCCTGGGCTGGCTGGAAGCAAGAAGATAACTATGAAACTGAGGTTATCAGACTATGGACACATCATGAGAAGACATGATTCACTAGAAAAGACAATAATGCTGGGGAAAACAGAAGGGAGTACAAAAAGAGGAAGGCCAAACAAGAGATGGATTGATTCCATAAAGGAAGCCACGGACCTCAACTTACAAGATCTGAGCAGGGTGGTTCATGACAGATGCTCTTGGAGGTCACTGATTCATAGGGTTGCCATAAGTCGTAATCGACTTGAAGGCACATAACAACAAAGGTAGGGGCTGGCTGAGAGCAGATCAAAGGGGCAGTGCCCCATTTGCCCTAATGGACTAGCCTCCGCTGATTTCACCCGGTGAAGGGGTGGGGATCGGGCCCTGCTGGTGCCGGGGAAAGTCCCTGCACCTTGGGAGCCACGTTGGTGATCTATGTGTTATGGGCTTCAAACAATCTTCCCCACATGTTTAAAAATATCAAGGGATTGTGGGGTTGTGCGGGTTAATCCTGCTCACTGCCATATCCATCCCCCACTAACCACACATTTGGCCCCAGCAGGATCTTTCCCTACCCTTCCCCCCTTGTGTGGAATTCCTGTGGAATTCCCTCCCTTTGAATATTAGGCAGGCGCCATCTCTGCTATCTTTTTGGTGCCTTTTGAAGACTTTCCTCTTCCAACAAGCCTTTTAAGTTGAGACCTATCCCAGTCTGCGTCTGTGTCAGAATTGTTTAATATGTTTTTTTAATAATGTTTTAACCCTTTTTTAAAGTTGTTTTTTTTTTAAAAAAATGTTTTTAATGCTGTTTTGTTAATGTATTTTAAGATCTGTTTCTATGATGTTTTAAAGTGTTTTAGTGCTTTGTTTGCCGCCCTGGGCTCCTGTTGGGAGGAAGGGCGGGATACAAATTGAATAAATAAATAAACTCTCTCAACCCATGCACATCAGCACATGCAGGGATGCTTGCCAAATATACGGGCAGCAGTGGTGCTAGCCTGCATGACATTGTGATACATGGGGGATACATCTGAACATAAGATCAGCCCTGCTAAATCAGGCCAAAGGCCCATCTAGTGTAGCATCTTGTTCTCATGGTGGCCAACCAGGGAAGTCAGAAAGCAGGACCTGAATGCAACAGCACTCTCTCCTGTTGTGATTCCCAGGAACTGATATTCAGGAACTGGTATTCAGAGGCATAGTGTCTCCTCTGTTGGTGCAGGACTGAACACCCCTTTTGTTGTGCTGATGGATGGGGAAGGAGATCTATACTTTAGCTCTCTGGAGGAAGGGTGAGAAACAAATGTAACATATGTTGGAATTACTGGATTTCAAGATTTTATTTTTTTAAAAGTAGCCCTAATGCTCACAGTCAAATACAGACTGGTTGAGAGATTCACCATTCAGTGAATTCATTCCCTTGACTACATGGCACTTTAGCATTTTGCATTATCTCCTTAGTATTCATGCTGAACCACCAGAGGAAAGCACCAAGGCAAAAATATATTCCACTAAATCATGGCCTTACATTGGACTCTTAAAATTTTTTTTATCACTATCCCCCCCCCCCTGAACAATGGTTGTTTATGAATTCAGGTGTGAACTTTGCCGGGTAATTTATTGTTTGCTATTTGATTCGATCTTGATTAAAGCTGTAGCATAACTATTTCAAGTTGATAAGTATCACATTTGTGAAATCAATCATGAGTCCCCGGGGACTTTTTAGCTGAGCTGTGTCAAACTCTTCCCTATCCAACCTTGTTGAGAGGGAATCTTTCATTGTCTTGAAAAAATGCATTGATCTTTCAGCGTAGATTTGGTTCAAAGATGCAATTTTCCTCCTTTTGAATGCTGGTGTAGCAAATACTTTCCAATATTTCATGGTTGGAAAAAGGAAAACTCCTCTTGCAGTGCCGCTATCAAGGATTACTGCCTAGAAACTCTCCCCGCAACCCAAGAATTATACATTACTGATTCTTCTCTGCCTACTGAATGTAGTATTTGAAATAGCTTTTTCTGCACTGATTTAAAAGACAAAGGGGTGCTGCTTGCGTGGCTGGGGAGTGCTGCCATTCTATTGCTTGTGGGCCCCTGCCGCTACGGTTGCCGCTACTGCTGTCTGCTACTGTTGAGACGCCACTGTTGCTGCTATTGTCCGGATGTATGAGTGTATGTGTGGTCTGTATGAGTGAGAGTGTGACTGTGTACAGATTATGAGTTTTGTTACTTATTTTATTTTTATTTTCATTATGTGCCTGGGCGGGAGGATAGTGCATTGGGAGGGAGGACCAGAGGGGCCCCCTATTAGCGTAGTGACGGGTAATGGGAGGTACGGCGTTGTGAGGAGGACATGCCAGTTGAGGGGAACTCGACCCAGACAATTGGTGGCTGTGCCGCGTTCTGGTCCCCCCCACATCCACAGGATTGCTGGTAGTTCTATCAGCCAACTCTCGGATCTCCAGTTGCTGCTTCTTAATGCCAGATCGGTAAACAATAAAACCTCCCTCATCCATGATTTAATTGTGGATGAGGCGGCCGATCTGGCGTTTATTACCGAGACCTGGGTGAGCGATCTGGGAGGCATTAATCTCTCCCAGCTATGCCCACCTGGGTACTCGGTTCAGCATCTGGGTAGATCCGAGGGTCGGGGAGGGGGAATCGCTGTGGTCTATAGAAGTTCCATCCCTCTTGTTAGGCACCCTATCCAGGTGGCTAATGTTCTGGAGTGTCTCCACATTGCGTTGGGTCAGCGAGACAGACTGGGAATACTGTTGGTGTACCGTCCACCTTGCTGCCCAACAGCCTCCCTAACTGAGCTGACAGAGGTGGTCGCGGATTTATTGTTGCGATCCCCCAAGCTTTTGTTATTGGGGGATCTCAACATTCATGCCAAGACCACTTTGTCTGGGGCAGCTCAGGACTTCATGACCTCCATGACAGCCATGGGGCTGTCTCAATTTGTTACTGGCCCTACGCATATCTCAGGGCACACTCTAGACTTGATTTTTGCCACTGGATTAGGGGATGGTGATCTGGGAGTGAGGGATTTTACATCTATTCCTTTGTCATGAACAGATCACCGCCTATTGAGGTTTAGACTCACAATGTTTTCTCCCCTCTGCAAGGGTGGAGGACCAATTAAGATGGTCCGTCCCCGGAGACTAATGAATCCTGAGGGTTTTCAGAAGGCTCTAGGGAGTTTTCCGGTTGATAAAACTGATGCTCCTTTCGAAACCCTGGTCACTCTGTGGAATACGGAAATGACCCGGGCAGTTGATGCGATCGTCCCGGTGCGCCCTCTCCTTTGCAGAGCTCAATTGGCTCCTTGGTTTACCTCGGAGCTAAGAGTGATGAAGCAAGAAAGGAGACGGCTTGAGTGCAAATGGAGACGAACTCCTGACGGCTGTAACCATGCACTTGTGAAGGTCTCTACCAAGCTCTATGTGAAGGTGGTGAGGGCAGCAAAGAAGCAGTACTTTGCTGCCTCCATTCAGTCATCTTCTAACCACCCAGCGGAACTTTATAAAGTTGTTCGGGGACTTTTACACTCTGGTCCTCAGAACGCAATAATACCATCAACAGCCCGCTGTAATGAGTTTGCGAGACACTTCCAAGATAAGATCATGAACATCCGCTGGGACCTTGACTCTAACATTGTAGCAGTTGAACCTAATGAGGTGTCTGGAGCACAGTCCTGTCCAGTTTTATTGGATGAATTTCAGTTGGTACAGCTCGAGGATGTGGACAAGGTGCTTGGACAGGTGCGGGCGACCACTTCTGCTCTGGATCCTTGCCCCTCGTGGCTAATAAAAGCTAGCAGGAATGGAACAGCCGGCTGGGCCAAGGAGGTGATCAATGCCTCTTTACGAGAGGGAGTGGTACCACTCTGCCTGAAACAGGTGGTGGTGAGACCACTTCTAAAAAAACCCTCCTTGGACCCTGACAACTTTGACAACTATAGACCGGTAGCAAATGTTCCATTCCTGGGCAAGGTTCTAGAGCGTGTGGTCGCTCGCCAGCTCCAGGCTCTCTTGGATGAAACTGATTATCTGGATCCATTTCAATCGGGCTTTCGGCCGGGGTTTGGTACAGAAACAGCCTTGGTCACCCTGTATGATGACCTCTGTCGGGAGAAAGACAGAGGGAGTGTAACTCTGTTGGTTCTCCTTGATCTCTCAGCGGCTTTTGATACCATCGACCATGGTATCCTTCTGGGGCGACTTGCGGACTTGGGAGTTGGAGGCACTGCTTGGCAGTGGCTGTGCTCCTACCTCGAGAATCGTCTCCAGAAGGTGGTGCTTGGGGAGCATTACTCGAGTCCCTGGGTACTCCAATATGGGGTCCCGCAGGGTTCAGTTCTGTCCCCCATGCTCTTTAATATCTATATGAAGCCGCTGGGTGAGGTCATTAGGAGATTTGGAGTGCGTTTCCAGCAATATGCTGATGATACGCAACTCTACTTCTCCTTTTCATCTTCTTCAGGTGAGGCTGTCAATGTACTAAACCGCTGCCTGGCCGCGATAATGGACTGGATGAGAGCTAATAAACTGAGACTCAATCCTGACAACACTGAGATGCTGCTAGTGGGGGGGCTCTCTGCCCAGATGGTTGATGTCCGACCTGCCCTAGATGGGGTTACACTCCCCCTAAAGGAGCAGGTCCGTAGTTTGGGGGTCTTATTAGATCCGCTCCTGTCACTGGAGGCTCAGGTAGCCTCGGTGGCACAGAATGCGTTCTACCAGCTTCGGCTGGTAGCCCAACTACGACCCTACCTGGACAGGGAGAACCTCGCCACAGTTATCTATGCTCTGATAACCTCTAGATTGGACTACTGTAATGCACTCTACGTAGGGTTACCTTTGAAGACGGTTTGGAAACTTCAGCTGGTGCAGAATGCTGCGGCCAGAGTATATAACACCTGTCCTGGCCCAACTGCACTGGCTACCAATATGTTTCCGGGCCAGATTCAAAGTGTTGGTTCTTACCTATAAAGCCCTTAACGGCATCGGACCGCAATACCTGGTGGAACGCCTCTCCCTCTATGTACCTACCCGTTCGCTACGCTTGATGTCGAAGGCCCTTCTCCGGGTCCCAACTCATAGGGAGGCCCGGAGAGCAATAACTAGATCTAGGGCCTTCTCAGTGGTGGCCCCCGAATTATGGAACGCCCTCCCTGATGAGATACGCCTGGCGCCTTCTTTGTTATCTTTTCGGCGCCAGGTAAAGACCTACCTCTTTGCCCATGCATTTTAATTTTTAATTTTAACTGTAATTGTATTTTAATCTTTGTCTTAACCTTGCTTTTAAAATGTTTTTATAGTTGTATTGTACACACACTCACCTGTATTTTAATGTAGTTTTATTCTGTTGTACACCGCCCTGAGAGCTTGTCGCTAAAGGGCGGTCTAAAAGTATAATAAATAATAAATAATAAATAAATATATTAGGAAAATGTGTTTATTCTATACTCACAGCTGGAAGCAAACTTCACCAGCTGTGGTGTGTGAAATGGCAGGTCATGTGCTATAGTGCTCATATGGGTACATCTTAACATCCATGTGTTCTAAACTCCCTACTCAGGCCTATTTATATGCCAGCCATCCCCAACCCTCCAGGTGTTTTGGACTACAACTCCCAACTCTTTTCCTGCCTTTAGACACTCGGCATATATATTGTTATAGGATTGGGGGGTTGATCTGGATGATGTGTGTGGGTCCCCTTCAGCCTGTAATTTTTTTATCTGTAGATATGCATTTTGTATAAGAGAGACCTGCTGAACTGGTTGAGCCAGTTTCTTTGTTGGATAGATGGGTCTGTCAAGCACCCAGTCTGCATGTCTAAAGACTTGGCCAGGAAAAGATGTGTTACCATAGGAATGAAGGTAGCACTCCCCCCTCTCCTTGCTGGAGTAGGAGGTAAATTTTTCATTAGTCTGATGTGAAGCTGGGAGTGGAAAAAACAGAGAGGCTTGACTCTGTGCTTTTGGGAGTCCCCTAGAAATCTAATGAGGAAGCAAGATCTGTTGGGGTGTTAATGCTGTGAGCCCTTCCATCTTATGCTCAGGTTGAACATATGTGTAAATAAACCATATATCATAAGGACACTACAGTCTCTGCTGACCTTCATTCCAAGGAAAGTGAACCCTGAGTAAGCATAGGAACTCCTGCAAGTCTACTACCACTCAGAAATTGGGGTCATTTGGCCATTGCAAGTCCTCCATGTGTTCCCTCTCATGTTTAAATGAACTTACAATGGTAAGGACTAAGGACTTATTATGGAGTACTAACAAAATGGGCTGGCTCACACATAACATTAGCACACCAGCAATCAGTGGCCTGGATGAGAATGCTATTGATGTGCTAACACCACACGTGAATGAGTCAGTAATTTGACAAGTGCATGGCAACATGATATGGAGCACATAGAATGTCACTGCTTAGGTATTTTTGAAATATTAAGCAGTATTTATTTATTTGATTTATATCCCGCCCTTCCTCCCAGCAAGAGCCCAGGGCGGATAGATGTATAGACAGATGTAAATCTTTTGCCTACAGTCTACATCAAGCAACTATTCAAGCAGAGGTGCCAACATTTCATTGCACCATCTCTATCTGGAATCTCCCCCAAAGGTAAAACAGGACCAGCATCATATAATATGAGGATCTTTCTTGGTAGGGAGGGAACATGAGACAGGGGAAAGGGCCATAGCTCAGCGGTAGAGTGTTTGTTTTGCATACAGAAGGTCACAGGTTCAGTCCCAGGCATCTCCATATAGGGTTGGGAGACAATCCTTTCCGAAACCCGGGAGAGCTGCTGTCAGTGCAGACAGCACAGAGCTAGATTGACCAATGGTCTGACTCAGTGTAAGGCAGCTTCCTGTCTTCCTGTGATACCAGAAGTTGAGAAGCCCTTCCTACTTAGGTCAAATTTCACACGAGTCATGAAATCACTGCGGGGGGGGGGGCAGGCAGATGCACACAATTTGAAAACAACAATGTGGCAACTGCAGCAGCAGCAGCAGCAACAGAGTGCTGAGTTAAACAAAGTGATGGCAGACCGTTTTGTTCCAACCTGGAGTCCCCAATGTGGCATGGGTGGACCTCATGGCTTCTTCACACACAAACCCCCCTTTGTGCCTGCCAAACCTCCCTGCCCCTCCCAATTTTTTCATTTCATAAATGATGGGGTTCTCTCTTTTTATTGGGGATTGTCACCTGCTTTTGTGTCTGTTTGTTTTGTTTTGGGATGTGTACAGGTGTACAGGCGTAGTGGTTAGAGTGTTGGACTACAACCTGGGAGACCAGGGTTCGAATCCCTACATAGCTGTGAAGCTCACTGAGTGACCTTGGGCCAGCCACTGCCTCTCAGCCTCAGAGGAAGGCAATGGTAAACCCCCTCTGAATACTGCTTACCATGAAAACCCTATTTGTAGGGTCGCCATAAGTCGGGATCAACTTGAACGCAGTCCATAGTTTTTTTTAACTGCTTTTTTTGGGGGGGGGGGTTGCCTCTGAGCATCACTAGTTTTTCTTCTGCAATATGTGTATTTTGTGGTGCTCACCACATTCCCAAATGCATCCCCAGGCCCCAAACATGTTACCTGCCCCATTGGTGTATAAAGTGGGGAGGAAAAGGGGATGTGGCGAGGGAACTTGAACTGTATCCTTCATTTTCCTTCCTACAATCTCTGCTGTGCTCTCTCCTCTCCTCCCCGACAGTGCTTTCCTCCATACTAATGTCACTTCTGATTTTCAACTCTGGCTGAGCAAAAAAGGTCCTTTTGTAACTGGCTGCAAAGAGTTATAGCATTATAACTATAGTGGCTTATGTCACTGCAGCCAGACATTTATGGTTATTTTCTCCTCAGCAGCGGAAGAAATGGATGCACTGTAAGCAGTGGATGCGATGAGTGATCTGCTCACTTCATTGGTGAACTCAGAATTCAGTACCTGAAAGCATGTTCCACTGTCAGGTTGATGTATTTCCATGCCCGATACGCATCAAATAATGTATTTGAAAACAAAGCCTCATGGCAGCCGCACAATAATCCTGAGAGGTAGGTTGTACAGAAACACTGTGATTGTACTGTGGTCAACCTGTAGTCTTCAAAGCTGAGCTGTTATTGGTTAGAACTCAGGCCAAGACTCTACCCATCACACCACATTGGGACTTTCATATTCCTTTTATATCCCAGAGAGGGGTCCTTTCTCCCTGACATGCTACTTTTCTGCATGCAGAGAACTTCTTTGTTCACAGGGCCATGTAATCATATAAGCTGCCACCCACACGCTCTGGAGCGGCATAGTCCAGAAACATGATTATTTGCTGTGTAAGGACTAGAGTGACCTCACTTATCTTCAGTAGCAGCTGGTGTGGCGGGGGGCAGAGCCACAGAGGTGCCCTCCCGACAGCAGTATCATTGAAGCTTACCTCAATGGGGCAGGGTGTCAACAAGGGCATGGCTGCTCAGATGCACCGCAGAGTCAATCCAGCACACCCATTAGTACATCTATACAGCCTGGACCTCACCACTGCGCTGCCCCAATCCAGGTAAGCTGCAGTGATGCTGGCAGTGGAGAGGGATGACTCTGATGTCAGTAGGGCAGTGAATTCACTTTGGGTTTTGTCTGAACCTTCAAGGAGCTGTCCAAGGTACGGATTCCACTGCCCCACTGACCTGGAGCCACCAGCCGCCACTGACTACAGCTCCTTGAAAATTCAGACTAAAACCTAGAGGGGATTCCACTGCCCCACTGACATCAGAGCTGCCAGCTGCCACTGGGCAAAGTGACAGCAGTGTCCCTAGACAGCAAAAAGATGGCGGAAGGCAGACGGGCAGCTTACCAGGCTGCCCGAGGGTGCACATGTTCACCACCCTTCCCGATCCAGTGCCTGGGGCAAATGTCTCAGTATGACTAGTGCAGACCAGCCATAGAAATGTTTACTTCTACTTTCAGAATCACAACTTTGTTTTCTTCTTCTCTGTTTAAATATCGCTTTTACACATTCAGCAGCAGCTCCATATTGAAGCACTTTATCTGCTCTAGTGGAGCCATTTCGGAGAGACCGATCCCCACGTGGCACCTTGAGACACCTTGGACAGCTCCTTGAAAGTTCACACTGAAACCCAGAGCGGATTCAGTGTCCCACTGACATCAGAGCCACCAGTCTCCACTGGATGCTGATATTGGGAGAGCGGCTCTGCAACTCTGCCACAGCACATACCAGCTACTATTGCCTTTGTTTTTTTGAAAGGGTGAACTAATGGCTATGTACACAAAGAAGGGGTGTATGTAGGCTGAATAACAGTGCTAGCCTCTATCTGCTCTCTCTCAGCCTAACTACTGGTTACCTGTCACTAGAAGCCAATCTGCTCTTTTCTTTCCCTCCTTCCTGCTTTTCTAGCATGCTTCTGACACTTGGCCGTCCCGGGGGGGTGTCCTCTGCCAGTCCCTCAACCATTTCAGTTCTCTCTGCAAAGAAAGTTTTTGACAGCCACTTAGGAATGCTCCTGAAATGGTGCGTCATAAGACAGAAGAGCTAAAGGGTTAATTTTTTGGTGGTGTATGTAGTTGCAATTGAAAATTTGTTTCCATGGGCATCCTGCCTGTTTTTTTATTTATTTATTTATTTATTATTTGATTTATATCCCGCCTTTCTCCCAGCAGGAGCCCAGGGCGGCAAACAAAAACACTAAAAACACTTTAAAACGTTATTAAAAACAGACTTTAAAATACATAAAAACAAAACATCTTTAAAAATATTTTTTTAAACAAGCTTTCAAGACATCTTAAAAAAGGTTAAAAATGTATCTTTTTTTAAAAGAAGGTTAAAAGCATTTTTTTAAAAAGTTTAAAAATATATTAAAAAGCAATTCCAACACAGACACAGACTTTTTAAGAGGTTCATACATTTCCAAGTGCATTTCTCTCTTTGTCTGTTTTAAAGATGTCGATACTGTCCTTCGGTAGGGCAGGTGCAGCCAATGTGGTGTCCTCCAGATGTTGCTCAGCTTCCATCATCCCTGGCCATAAGTCATGCTGGCTGGGGCTGATGGGAGGTGGAGTCTGACAATGTCTGGAGGGTCCCATATTGGTTATCCCTGCCATAGAGCTTCCAGAGCAGGCTACCAAAATAATAATAATAATAATAACAACAACAGCAACAGCAATATCCAATGAAGTTGAAACCTGGGAGATTTGGGATGGACAAAAGGAGGCACTTTGTCATTGTTGTATCATTAAACTGTGGAATTCACCACCACAATATGTTGTTATGGCCACCAAAGTGAATGGGGATTATGCAGATTCATAGAGGATAAGGCTATCGATGGCTACTAGTCATGATGGCTAGATATTCCCTCCAGTATCAAGAGGCAGTGTGCCTCTGAATACCAGTTGCTGGGGGACACAACTTGGACGGTGCTACTGCATTCATGATCTGCTTGTGGGCTCCCAATGGACGTTTGGTTGGTCACTGTGGGAAAAATGTTGGCCTAGACAAGGCTTGGTCTGATCCTGCAGAGCTCTTATTACATTCTTAAAATACACAAATACATAATAATGACCAGCCTGAGAAGGTCTCTCTCTCTCTTTCTCTCTCTCTGGTTGACGCCTGCCTTCCTTCAGATGGAGGAAGCACTTGGAAGAGATCCTCCCAAGATGATCTCAATACATGGGAAGGTTTGTATGCATTCATTCAGGTTCTTTAAGCCATATAGGTCTTCAAAGGGAGGCAACAGAACTTTGAAGTTTGCTCAGAAATGAACAGGAAGTCAGCAGTGTTCTTTCGTAGGAACACAGGAAGCTGCTTTATACCAAGTCAGACCTTTGGTCCATCTGGCTCAGTATTGTCTATACTGACTGGCAGCAGCTGCCCAAGACTTCAGACAGGGACTGTCTTCCATCCCTATCTGAAGATGCCAGGAATTGAACCTGTATGCACAATGCTGAGCTATGGCCCTTCCAATATTGGTGAGATGGGTTCCTACTCACTGGTCTCAGGCAACAGCCTGGCAAGCTGTATTTTGAGCTAATTAATATTTCCAAACAGTCTCCAAACGCAGCCCTGCATACAACACATTACTTCAATCCTAAATTAACCAGATGATGGATTACTGTGTTCAGAAACATCTAGGATATTGCGCCAGCATAAGCTGATGAAAGGCAGTCCTTGCCATAGAAGCTGTCTGGCCTCCCATGACAAAGTTCAATCCAAGTATATCCACAGCCTAAAGCTCTGCTTAGGTGTTGTCCTTGAACAGAGTATCCCAACACTCCAGCCCTATATCCAGTTCATGCCTACTCCATATCCAACCTCCCCACATTGAGCAGGAAGGTGTCTTTGGACAAACACAACCCTCCCTGAATAATCAGCAAAACAAGAGGTAGGAATTTTCAATGAAGATGAGCATTAAGCTGCTCCCAGTTTGGCATGCAAAGTCTGACATGAATCTTCCAAAACAGACCTGGTGATTTGCCTTCAGTACCACGTAACCCTTTGGCTGTCTGTTACTGTTTCCCAGATCTCACATTTTCACCAACCAAATGTGAACGGCTTCTTTTGTGAACAATTAGCAGACTAAAATAAATAACACTGCATGGCCTCAAATGTCGGTGTGGGTGCTGGGATAGCCCCTGTGTTTCATGCAAATTGGTTTTTTGATTTGTTGCATCATAGAGTTGGAAGGGATATGTCATTCTCCCCTAATGCTTTGGGGAGAGAGTGAGCTCTGGACTCTTCTAAAAAGTATTTGCTTTAGCACAGCGATGGGGAAAATCCTTCAGCCCAAAGGCCACATTCTCTTCTAGGCAACCTTCCAGAGGCCACACGCCAGTGGTGGGCGGGGCCAGTAGCAAAAGTGGGTGGGGCAACAAAAGGTCATTTATTATCATATTCTTCTCCATCCAGGCAAGCAAAAAGCATGGATCGAGTGGCACATCCTGGCCAGGCAAAAACACTCGAGGAGGATGCAGAGCAGGGATGGGAAGGGGTGTGGCTGGGGAGAGTCATGGGGGCCAGATAGAGAGATCTGGAAAGCCACATTTAGCCCCCTCTCCTGAGGTTCCCCACCCCTTTTTGGGTAATTAACAAAATCCCCTCTGTTCTAATAAATGAGGTTGCAATCCTAGCCTCCCTTACCTGGGGGTTAAGCCCCACTGAATTCAGTGGTGCTTACATCAGAGCCCACATGATGAGGTTCACAGCCTTAATGCTTTAAATGCTTAACCATTGTTGATGATAATTAACCAGCCAATTCATCAGTTCAGGTGTGGGTTGTTGTTGTTTTTGACTGGCCAAATCCCAAACCTTATGTAAAGTGTCAGATTAAATGGTGCCAAGGGATATCACTCAATGGTAGAGCATCTGCCTTCCATGCAGAAGATCCCAGGTTCAACCCCTGGCATCTCCAAGTAAGGCAGGGAGAGACTCCTGTCTAAAGCCCCAGAGAGCTGCTGCCAGTCAGTGTAGACAATACTGAGCACGATGGACCTATGACTTGACTCATTATGAGACAGCCTCTTATGTTCCTGTGTACTCCTCTTAGGCCTCTTTAACAGATGCATGACAGACATAAATTACTCAGGGATCCTTTCTAAAGGGTGACTTATAAATATAATAAATACATTCAACAGGTAGCATGGAGCTGCTCCTGTTGAATTCCTGCCTGCACATACACAAAAAGTGGGGAAGGGCATCAGATGATCCTTTAGCATCTTAATGCAACACTTGGAGAACTAATAAAACATCCGGGCTGTAGACTAAACAAACTCTCCAAACTGTGGGTGAGCAAAAATCACCTGGCTGTGCGTGCAGATTTAGCATAATCCTTTGAGATTTCTGTCTGGAAGGGTACCACAGCCTGATAGTCTAAAAAGTGCTCAATCTGAGTAAATTTCCAAAACTACAGGAACCTCTTGGAGCTAAAAAGGAAATGACTTGGGGAAATCAGTAAAACCGCTTTGGACATTTTGCAAAGTTAGTCTTTGCGTAAACGTTTCTTTCTCTAGACTTTTAGTCCCAGCTGGGAAAAAAAAATCTCTTGCAAACCATCTTCTTTCCTGAGGTAACATTACTGCAACCACAGAGGTAAGCCAGTGTGAAATTTCAACTATGACTGTAAATGCCTAGCAAAGATAAATGTTGCCTGCACTGTGGGATTTAACCACTTTTTCAATGCGCATGGCTTAGATTAGAATCCTCATTTTACTTCAGTTACTGATAGTGCCCAAGGGTGCGCCTGTGGTGCGCGCGCTAGTATTTAATCTGAATTAATCAGTGTGAAGCCCAAAAGTGTGACAGAATTACTAGAATTAAAAATAAAAGTCAGAAATAGTATCCATGTCAGCTCTGAGTATTACATGAGCTGTTGTTATGCCGCTTATTACGTAATAAGTGTCTGTATTGGGTGGGTGGGTGGGTGGGGTGGGGATTCAGCACCAACATTTTAATTGAACTGAAAAGGTGGAAGGGACAACAGCCTCAAGGCAGGAAACACCTTGGTTTGGGTTTCTTAGCCTCAGATGAACCTGAGTTTATTATACTTTGGACACATCATGAGAAAACCTGATTCACTAGAAAAGACCATAATGCTGGGAAAAACAGTAGAAAAAGAGGAAGGCCAAACAAGAGATGGATTGATTCCATAAAGGAAGCCACAGACCTGAACTTACAAGATCTGAACAAGGTGGTTCATGACAGATGCTCTTGGAGGTCGCTGATTCATAGGGCGTAATTGACTTGAGAGCACATAACAACAACAACAACAGCCTCAGATGAACAATATTCCATTCTGACTCAGAAGGAGATAAGCATAACTGAGCATGCCAAACATCTTGATCCAACCTATAGATGGAAGTACAACGTTTCACATGCATTTTGACGTCAAACACATTTACAGTGCAATTCAAACCCAAGATCCACTAGGTTGAGCAAGTTTGGAATAGGCAGATCTTGGGCTGTATATGGGCTGTTGTGCTGACATAACTCGCACAGCCAGGGATATGTCTCCATAAGTCCCTCAACTTGACTGAGCTGGGGCTCTGCTGGCTCAGCTGGGGCTCAGCCACTGGAACTTAAGCTTGCAGAACATATGCCAGTGTGAGTTCAAAGAAGGAGCATTCCAGGGGCGGAAGAGTGCAAGGGGAGACATACCTATTCCAACCTCTTTCAGTTCAGTCACATGATCTGGCACCCCAGTGGAATTTACATTGGCCAAAAGTATGGTGTAGATCAAACTCTGTTTTAAAGGATTGTTTTCCCTTTTCTAGTCTTGGGCCAGCTCAACTGACAGTACCCCTGCTCCTGAACAGAGTCTGGAACAGGGGTAATTTACGCCAGCTTAATTTAAACTGATGTAAATTCCACTGGCTTTCTATGGCTAGGATTGTTCTGCCTGTTTGGGCAACTGGAAATTATTTAGATCAGAGATGGGGAAAAATGTCTGGCCCTTCAGATGTTGCCTAACTCCATCTCCAATATGCCTAGGCCAACATGGCCTATGGTCAGGGATGATGAGAGCTATAGTCAAGCGATGTCGAGAGAAACACAGGTTCCTCAACCCAGACTGAGATGATGGAGAGTGGGCATAGCAATACTGTTAGTTTAGTATTTTGTTTATTGCATGTATAGTTTGCCTCTTTTTCAAGGAGCTTAAGGTGGTGTACATGGTTCGTTATCCTACATTTTACCAATACAGTGATCCTGTGAGGAAGATTAGAGACACAATAGAAGGTTAGAGACACAGTAACACTGTCTAGAGATGTGAAGGCCTGAAGGTAAAAAAAATGGAAACATTCATGATATTTTCCCCAGTTTTTCTATTTTCTTTCAATTTTTCAGGGAATGAACTAGAAAAAAATCAGAATTATTTTTTACTAGAAAAAATGAACTAGAAAAAAATCAGAATTTTTTTAAAAATATATTTTTTCCCTGGGCCTTCACATCTCTACACTGTCCCAGTGTCACTCAGCAAACTGTATGCATAAGTGCTGATTTGAACATGGGTGGGGATATGAACATCCTAAGGTTAAGGTAAGGTAAGATCTCCTCAGTATCTTTTACCTTCTTACAGTCAGAATCCAGGAATACTGAATTCATAGAAGGGCAACAGAATTGAATCCATTGGCCTCACTCCCAGTCCCCATTTCCAGTGTCCTTTCTTTGCAAACAGGCTGTGCAATACACCTATACTCTTCAGAAAAACGTGTGGAGATTGGAGTGTGGCTAGCAGGCACAATTCTGTCACACCATCCATGCATTTCTATCTACAGTTATGTCATGTGCTCATATGTACATTTCAACTAGAGCTGTGGTCAAACAGGCCCCCACAATTTTAATGGAGGGAGAAATTCTCCTACAGTAGAAGTAGCATCGCTTCCTGTTTTCCTAAGGTTTGATTTTTCTCCTTTTGCAAGTGGCAACAATAGCAACTGTGATGGAATTCATGCTACCACTTTGCTTCCTGAACAGTGCCCTGACCTAGTGTCATTCCAGGCCATCACATGTGCGGGGGTGGGAAGGGCATGGAGACTTCAGATATCCAGCGAAAATTCTGCAAAGTGGTCTTTTTCTTGGGGGTGAGAAAAAGGAACTCTCAGAAATTTTCTCAGAAACTGTCTTTTGAGAAATGTCTACTGTGCTCTCTTTTCAACCATATTTGAGCCAAAATCACCAGTGGACTTGTTCTGGAAACTTCAGATATAGAATATGCAGGGGAAGAATAAATACGTAGAATTCCAATATATGGTCTACAGGGAAGATAAAAATAAGCTCAATTAAATTTTGTAACCGTGATTGCACTTTCCCTGAGTTTAACTTTACCCTTTCAGGAAATATCCATTCCCTGTGTTTTAGGGTATCATGTCATGTAAGACAATCAGCTGGTTTTCCACAGAGGGAATCTGCTCTGGGCTCCTACTGGGAGGAAGGGCAGGATATAAATAAAATAATAAATAAAATAAAAGATAATAAAATCCCTTTGCAAACAAAGCATGGGGCTTAAAAATGTATTTGTCTTAAAAGAGGCACGAGTGCAGCACCATGGAAGATGCATGGACTTGAATATATGGCTCATTGGGCTCTCTGGCAAAACAAATCTCAGCAAAATAATATTCTGCAGAGAATTTGTGGATTATCAGGATTTAGCTGCCTTCTTTGCCAGAAGCAGAACAGTAGTAGTTGCTAAATGGGGCAGGGTGGGGGGTGGGAACAATTTTGGACTTACAGAGTCAGAGTGTAACCTGTTTATAGTAACTGGAAATCTTTTTTCTCTTTAATTTTCTCCACAGGCATTAGAGCTATGCATGAAGCTTTTAGTGATTAAAGATTGCGTATTTTTACTTTTTATTTAACAACATTTGTGTACCACTTAACTCTAAATAAGTATATGTTCAACAAGTACCTCAATATCATTCATTCATTGGCGATCACTTGTGGCCGAGTAAGATTGTCTTCCAAGATAAGGTCTTTAACGGTGGGTCCGTAAGGGACTGTGGAGGCCAATTCTGGATCCACACAGCCTCCCACAGTGAGGACATAGGCTTCCAGATGGAAGATGGTCACGATGAGGATTTGCTTGACATGCCTTCCACTTAGCTCGTTTGTCCCTTTCGCCCTGTACTCGTGCTTCTTCAAAGTCCATACCACCTTTGATAATGGCCGACCTCCAATTGGGACACTCATGGGCCAAGGCTTCCCAGTTCTCGATGCTTATGTTACTTTTTTTAGATTAGCTTTGAGAACATTTTTAAACCTCTTTTGCTTTCCCCCGATATTCCGTTTTCTATCCTGAAGTTGGGAGTAAAGTAGCTGCTTTGGAAGACGGTGATCAGGCATTTGAACAACATGGCCGGTCCAGCGAAGTTGATGTCGGGGATCATTGTTTCAACGCTGGTGGTCTTTGCTTCTTCCAATACGCTAACATTAGTCCGCCTATCTTCCCAAGTAATTTGCAGAATTTTTCAGAGGCAGCGTTGGTGGAATCTTTCAAGAAGTTGGGAGTGGCTTTTATAGATGGTCCATGTTTCACAGGCGTATAGTAAGGTCGGTAGCACAATGGCTTTGTAAATAAGCATTTTGGTCTCCCTGCGAATATCCTGATCCTCGAACACTCTACGCTTCATTCAGGAGAATGAATATACATGGATCTTCACAGAGTAACATAAGCAAAAGAACAGGTCTCTGCCTCAAAGAGGCCTACAAAACAAAATTCTGATAGGCCCAGTGTTGCTGTTATTAAAAAAAATTACTCTGCCTTACTTTCTAAGGAAACTCCAGGTGGATGACACATAATAATATGATATAAAACAAATTACACCCCAAATTAAACCCAATTCAATAAAGCAAAAAATGGCAAATCCAAGCAGTCATGAAAAGAAGCACAATCTAAGCCAGAAAAAAAACGTTCTTCAGATGTCTGTTCGAAGTAAGCCCTGTTGAGTTCACTGGGACTTACTCTCAGGTACGAATGGAAGGATCTGTCAATTTCAATTCCCTCTCTTTGTCATTTTTCCAGTCTTAAATTCAGAAATCAGAAGAAGGCTAGGACTGGGGAGGGCAGCTATGAGAGAACTAGAAAAGGTCCTCAAATGCAAAGATGTATCACTGAAGACTAAAGTCAGGATAATTCAAACTATGGTACTCCCGATCTCTATGTATGGATGTGAAAGTTGGACAGTGAACAAAGGGGATAAGAGAAAAATCAACTCATTTGAAATGTGGTGTTGGAGGAGAGCTTTGAGCATACCATGGACTGTGAAAAAGACAAATAACTGGGTGTTAGAATAAATTAAACCAGAACTGTCACTAGAAGCTAAAATGATGAAACTGAGGTTATCCTACTTTGGACACATCATGAGAAGACATGATTCATTAGAAAAGATAATAATGCTGGGAAAAACAGCAGGAAGTAGAAAAAGAGGAAGGCCAAGCAGGAGATGGATTGATTCCATAAAGGAAGCCACAGACCAGAACTTACAAGATCTGAACAGGATGGTTTATACCAGATGCTCTTGGAGGTTGCTGATTCATAGGGTCGCCATAAGTTGTAGTCGAGTTGGAGGCACATAACAACAACAAAATTCAGTTGTCCACATTTCTGCAGCAATTTGTAAAATTTTATTTAACATTTCTCATGAGAATTCTTCAGCATTTTAGTATGAATTTCTCGTAATAAACACGGTTTTGTATGCAATCTCAACTAATGTACACTCCGATCCTGGTGGCATTCAAGATGCAGCTGGTCAGCCACCTGCCAGATATGCTTTAACTTGGATTCTGCATTGAGCAGAAGGTTGGACTCAGTGGCCTTATAGGTCCCTTCCAACTCTACTGTATGATTCTACACATTTATGCAAACATTTTCTCCAACTATAAAGCATTTGTATGTAAGTATAACTAATATATTCATTTTTATTTATGCATTTTTGTAAATACTATTTGCCTAGAGAACTGCATCACAAAATTTGGATGTGCAGATTTCAAAGGATGGATGTGTTTTGGTTCTCATATTGTTTTGGCAAGTACAAATTTGATAGATTCAGGTTAAATAAAAACTGAATTGAATTTCTCCTCCACCCCTTCTCTCATTGGGTCTTTATGAAGAAAGACATGGCAGTAGCACTATGACAGAGCCCAAACTGAGCCACTTCTAGTCTTAGCCTTCAGGGCTGGCCCTTGGCATGCCGGGGCCCTTGGGCATCAGCTTGTCCCAGGCCCCGGCATGTGCACATGTGTGTGCGTGCGCATGCATGTGCAGCCTGACATGCCCCCACCTACCTGTCTCACTCCCCTTCCCCCCACACCCCACACCTACCTGTCTCCCCTTCCCCTTCCCCTGGAGCTACAGGGACCCCTGCACTCCCCTTCCATGATCCACGGCAAGAGCCGTGGATCACAGGGCAGGAGCTTCTGCCTGCCCACCATTCCCTTGCCCCACCTACCTGTCTCTTGTCTTTTATCATTGCCATTAACCAAGATGGTGGCCACATTCTCCCTAAGGGGATGACGCCTCTGCCACCATCTTGGTTGATGGCATGTGTGCGTGCTATGCACGCGCATCTCTGCCATCAACCCAGATGGTGGCAGGGGCTTCCGCACATTAGGGAAACCTCAGCTGCCATCTTCATTAAGGGCAGTGCTAAAAGGCAGCAGACAGGTAGGTGGGGCGAGGCGAGGGAATGGTGGGCAGGTGGAAGCTCCTGCCCTACGATCTGCGGCTCTTGCAGTGGATCACGGAAGGGGAGCGGAGAGTTCCCTCAGGGGCCCCTGGCTCGGGCCAGGGCCCCACCTGGCCGCCCTTTAGAACTGGCCCTGTTAGCCTTGTATTCAAAACAGGATCAGAACCACTTCCAGCAGCTCTCTATGTTTTCCTGCGGAGGCTTTTCCCTTACTGGCTGCTTGAGACCCTACCGAGATGGTAGTGAATAGGGATGGGTGAATCTGTCACTTTGGGCTACTCTCAGTTTCCCATTCTTCTGTTCTTAAGTTCTCCACATTTCCACATCAGTTTGCAATTTAAAAATAAAAATACAAGTCCTCCTGAAAATTCAGGAGGAACTTTAGTGTTGCACACAAAAACATCTATATTAGGAGACAATTGTGTTTTTCTATGCAATGTTGCTGATGTACACATTTCTGCAAAGCAATATAATGCATTTTTGTATGCTATTTTCACTAGTATATACATTTTATGCACACTTTAACCCTAGTATATGCATTTTTGTACATATTACTTAGCTGGAGGACTGCACTGCAGAATTCGGAGAAGTGTGAATGTCAAAGGATGGCTGTGTTTTGGTTTGAATATTGTTTTGGAAAATGCAAAGTTGATAGGTTCACCTATAAATCTGAATGGGATTGAATTTCTCCCACATCCCTACTAATGAGCTAACATGGGATTTTTTTTTCATGAAAAAAGCCAGTGTTTTTTTTCATCTGGTGATGATCCGTGGATTGGCTTGTGATGTTCTATCATTAGTGACTGATGGACACATCTGGTCTCCAAATGATAAACATTTTAAGACTTGTACATTGTGATAATACCACACAAGGATCCTGACAGTTTGCTTGTGGAGAACCTTGTGGATTTGAATCTGGTTTAAATATGAAATGTAGCCATTTCCTAAGAAACACAAAATGAGCCAACAGTAAGTCATTAAGAATTTGCTTGAGATAATTCTAACTGGCTGTCACTCAAAAGATATTTCTGCAGTGTCCATTCTCCTCTCACTCCATGGAAAAAAATTAAATTCATGCCTGCACTGATGACTGAAAGCAAAGCTCTCTTCTTTGCCTTTTCGTGCACTTTATTTCCTTTGTTTTCTCTTTGACACTGTTATAATTCATAGTGCAACTTTTTGCTGGAAGCTTTGCTCCTGAGAACAGACAGACATAGACTTTGTCTAAAGTCTGACCTTGATGTGGCTCTCTTTTTTTTTTCTTCCTATCAAGTCCTTTGTTCTAAACCAGTTGAGCTAGTCTTGGTATTTTTCTGAGTGAAGCTTCCACCTAATGAGATCATATCAGACTGCACAGATCTCTCTTGGCCCTACTGGCAGGGATGGAAGGATCTGTCGATTTCAGTTCTCTCAATTTCTCATTTGTTTTGCCAATATTAATATATTCAAAAATATATTCCAACATTTTTCTATTATTAGAAATATTAAATTCAGTTCTCCACATTTCTGCAGCAATTTGAGCTTTGTAAAAAAAATTACATCAAAATTCATCAGCATTTCCATGCAAATGTTCCTAATAAACACATTTTTGTATGCCGTTTTAACTAATGTACACATTTTTGCAAGCAACTTCTGACAGAATGCATTTTTGTAGGTTATTTTCACTGATATATGGATTTATATGTACTTTTTACTCTAACATATGGCAAAATTCAGACAAGTATGAATTTTGAAGGATGGCTGTGCTTTGGTTGACAAGTTATTTCAGAAAGTGCAAATTTGATAAATTTGGCTTTAAATGCAAACTGAATCAAATTTCTCCCCCATCCTTAGATACTGGACACCATGGATATCCTAGCTTGCATTCAGAGGATAAAAAGACCTTCATTAACTGACACCAACATCAGTCCTGCATATAGAAAGCACACAGCTGCTGGTGTTGCAAATTATGAATGCCAATGGTGGAGATGACAACTGAGGAATGGGATAGAGGAGAAATTCAATGGTGTCTGCATGCTAATGAGAAGCTACCTAATTCACACTTCTCAAACCAATATGCAGACCAAGACACAGCTGTCCTTCAAAATGTTGTGATTCAGTTTTCCAAACAATGTGTACAAACATGCATATATTACCGGAAAATGTGCATAAAAATGCATATATTACAGAAAATAGCATCCAAAAATGCATAACATATTGCTTCCCAAAATGTGTCTATTAGCCAAAACTAAATGTACAAATGTGTTTATAAGGAGAAATGAGTCCTAAAATGCTGATGAATTTTCATGAGGATTTAAAAAAAATAATCGCAAATTGCTGCAGAAATGTGGAGAATTGAATTTAAGATTGGAAAAATGAGAAGCACTGAGAGCCAAAATTGACAGATTTGTCCATCCCTGCTGAGAAACTCAGGGATCTGCTTTATAGTGTGCTAGACCACTGGTCCACCTATTTTGGTATTGTGTACACTGAGTGTCAACAACTTTCCAAGATTCCAGATGGGGGTAATTCCCAGCCCTATCTGGAGATGCTAGGGATTGAACCTGGGGCCTTTTCATGCAAAACATGTGCTGTACCACTGAGCTCTATGATCATTCCCCCACCCAATAAAGGCAGATAACTCCTCTTTTGTCCTGCATGAGCTTGTCCAGAATTCAAACTGGGGGGCCCTCACACCCAAACCAAGTATCATATGCATAGACCAGAGGCCACTGGTTCCATTGCCATACTGCTCTAACAGTTAGGATGTTTTTCCTGATGTTCAGTTGAAATCTGGCTTCCTGCAACTTGAGCCCATTATTCCGTGTCCTGCACTCTGGGACAATAGAGAAGAGATCCCAGCCCTACTCTATGTGACAACCTTTCATGTACTTGAAGAGTGCTATCATATCTCCCCATAGTCTTTTTTTCTCCAGGCTAAACATGCCCAGTTCTTTCAGTCTCTCCTCATAGTGCTTTGTTTCCCATCCCCTGATCATCCTCGTTGCCCTCCTCTGAACCGATTCCAGTTTGTCTGCATCCTTCTTAAAGTGCGGAGACCAGAACTGGAGGCAGTACTCAAGATGAGGCCTAACCAGTGCTGAATAGAGGGGAACTAATATTTCATGTGATTTGGAAACTATACTTCTGTTAATGCAGCCTAAAATAGCATTTGCCTTTTTTGCAGCAACATCACACTGTTGGCTGATATTCAGCTTGTGATCAATGACAATTCCAAGATCCTTCTCACATGCAGTATTGCCGAGCCAAATATCCCCCATCTTATAACTGTGCATTTGGTTTCTTTTTCCTAAGTGTAGAACTTTGCATTTATCCCTGTTGAATTTCATTCTGTTGTTTTCAGCCCAATGCTCCAGCCTATCAAGGTCCCTTTGAATTTTGTTTCTGTCCTCCAGGGTATTTTGTCCCAATACCCTGTAACCCAATTTCGTGTCATCTGCAAATTTGATAAACACTCCCTGCACATTCTTCTTCTTCTTCTTCTTCTTCTTCTTCTTCTTCTTGAAAGCTGCCTTATATCGAAACTAAACATGCCCAGTTCTTTCATAGGGCTTTGTTTCCATTCCCCTGATCATCCTTGTTGCTCTCCTCTGAACCTGTTCCAGTTTGTCTGCAACTATGATAACGCCTCTTGCTTGCCTGGCTGGAGAATGCAGTCATGTGGGTGGGTGCATGAACCTTTGACTTTTGCATGGATGGAATGTAAGAATCCCATCTGTTTCTCCACCTACTTTTGCCTCTGGCCCCACCCACCAGTGGCATGCACACACACACACACATACACTCCAGAAGGTTGCCCATGGGGAAATGTGGCTCTGGGGCTGAAAGGGGTTCTCCACCTCTACCCTAGACAAACAGGCCTGATGCAACAGAAGGTATGGTCCCTCTTTTTCCCAGTGCATCTGTGTCCATTTAACCCAGGGATCAGCAACTATACTTCCATGTGACCCTTTCCTCATTTAGTGCAGCCCTTGACCTCATCTCAACCCCCCCCTGCAAATTTTACTATCCCTAAATTCAGAAAAGCGTTCACATTAGCTAGAGTCGATGTTCTGCCATCCCACACTTTTGAAGGGAAGATTCAGAAGGGTTACTTATCATGAACGAGTAGTTGAAACAGTTAGATACTGCTCCTTTTATCGTGATATCAGATTTATTTTTTATGACCCCAGTGTTACAGAAAATTCCTGGCAGATCTGATGAAGTTTGCTTCTCCTATCTTCTGTCTGTCAGATCAGAATTCCCAGGTTACTGCTAAAGTGGCTAATTTCTGTGCAGCCGCCATTGCCTGTCGTAGATTTATTATAAAATTATTTTTAATATTTTAATTTTTTTACCAAGGGTTTTACACCAGGGTCTGAGTGCTTCTACATTTTACTATATTATAATGTTTAATTGCATTGTATATTGCACTAAATTGTATTGTATTTATAAGTATTGTATTTTACATCAGCTGGTCAATGACTGAAATAAACAGATCAATCAAATGCAGATGTCTAGCAAGAGTGATCCCTCTCTCCCCCTAAGAGTTCCCTGGGGGTGGGAAGAAAGAAGGAGTGAAGGGTGTATCAGAAAAAGAAACAGTCAGAGAGAGAAAGCTGGGCAGAAAGAGAGAGAATGGACGGGTCAAAATGAGAGATCAGGGATTCTGCTCACCACTGGCTTCAGCCTCTCCCACAGTTGGCATGTGGCCCCTGATAGATTACCCCCAGGGAAAAGTGGCCCTCAATAGAACATAAAAGGTTGCTCAGCCCTGATCTAGCCCAATACTGTATGCTCTGGCTATAGCTCTCTGACAAAGGTACCTCCAGTAACCTGCCATCTGAAGCCAGGATCTGAACCTATCATCTTCTGGATGTGAGGCAGGTGCTGTGCCACTGAGTTGCCATCCTTCCCCAAAAGGATGCCTCTGGATCCATCTGGCATGTGGCCCCCAGAAAGTTCCACACAAGGGAATGTGGCCCCCAGGTTACCCACAACTGTCCTGAGCGTGGGGGTGGTTGCCTTCCGCCACATGAATTGGCTCACTTTTTTGAGCCTTCTAGATAACTGTGCTGTCATTTGCCTGCAGGCAGTAGCAACACGATGGGGAGCCTTGCTTTTCTTTGCAGCTGCCTGTGTAATTCTTTGTGTCTTTCTGGGGTGCATTGGATTAAACTATCACTGTGTTCCATTGTTTCTAAAGCACAGGGAAGCCCTTTAACTACAAAAAGACACTACAAAATACTCATTAAATACACCACTCTAGATTCCAGTCTACATGTAACACTAATTGAAGTTAAAATGTTGGCAGTCACTGGAGTCACATCATTCAAACTCTCCTCTCCCCCCTTTACTGGTGTGGAAAACAGGCATCAAGCAACCCTTACTCATGTCTTCAAGTTGTCAGAATCCGTAAATGAGGGACCTTGTTCTCTGTCTGTAAAAATTAGCTGACAATGAAGATGAAGGTGCAGCAGCCCAGCTGCTGGCATTTCATTCAAATTTCAAGACAGATTGTGCCAGAATATCACTAGCATGTATCTGTGGTAGCCTAAGAAAAAATGTACTCAGGTTTTTTTGGGGGGGGGGGTTGTGTTAAGCCAGAACAGTAATAGAGGAAGAGTAGTTAACTGTGTCTATAGAGAAAGGAGGAAAAACCACGTTGGGCTGTAACCAATTAAGTTCTCCTCAGAGTAGACCCATTGAAATGAATGCACTTATTAACTTTGGTCCATTCACTGGATACAACCCATTACCTAGACTGGAGCAGGGAACTTGAAGCATATGAGTCTAATTGGATGTTGTCTGATGGCATGCAAGCCCTACCAGAATAGTGGTCAGAGATGATGGAGGTTGTAGTCCAAAACATCTGTCTGGTGCACCAGGTTGGGGAAGGCTGCTTACATTAATTTGCATGTTGATATGTTGAAGAACCCATGGCTTATCTTGGCACTGGTGCTGGAATTTTCAGATCAGAATTGGAATAGGATCGAACTCCAATACTGCACTTGATTTTTTTTTTCTAGTTTGAGATTGCAACTTGTGGGCATTCAGTGTTTTTTTTTTAAAGAAGCATACCAGGTTTTTATTGCTGATCTCTTAACGTTGCTTTCTTACAATTTCATCTGGGCAAATGTTTTCTAAGCACACCTTGCTAAATAACAATAAGGCGCCTGAGGAACTTACAATCAAAGGAGTGGCTGACAGAAGGCAGGGAGGAGGGCAGAGGTGAGTGTCAACTGGGGAAGGATATGCCTTCAGTGCATTTATGCTAGACATCCTTCCAGCGATGGGTAGATATGTTAATTTCAGTTTATTTTATTTTCTCAATTTTCAAATCTTAAATTCAGTTTTTCACATTTCCACATCAAATTTGCAATTTCATTTAAAAAAGAAGTCCTCATGAAAATTCATTTTAGTGCAAACTTCTCCTAATACATTTTTTGTCTGCAATTTTGCCTAGTATATACACTTGTCTCTCAGCCTCATGAAAACCCTATTCATAGGGTCTCCATAAGTCGGAATCGACTTGAAGGCAGTACATAACATAATCTAATAGTATGCATTATTGTATCTTATGTTTACTAATATATGCATTTTTATGCATACTTCACCCTAGTATGTACGTTTTGGCTGGAGAACTGCACTGTGAAATTTGGAGAAGTGCACATTTTGAAGGATGGCTGTATTTTGGTTCACATATTGTTTTGGAAAGTGTGAATTAGGTAATTTTGCCTTTAAATATGTGCTGAATTGAATTTCTCACCCATCCTTCCATGCTTAATGCTCCCCCCACCCCTTGCTGAATTTCTCTTTGAAAAGTAGAGCTCCTTATTACCTGCTTTAGCATTTAGAATTCTCCCACATGCATTTGTAGTCCTCTGTCTCTTTATTGCTGAATTTTTTTAGAGAACATAGGAAACAGCCTTATACTGAATCAGATATTGGTCTGTCTAGCTCAGTATTGTCTGACTCTACACTGATGGGCAGCGAATCTCCAGGGGTGCCTTCCCACTCTTCCTGAAGATGCCAGGGGATTGAACTCCATGCACTTGTGCAGTTTGCTGAAGGTTTCCATCCCTTCCATCGATCATGTCTCTCCTTCCCTGCATCACTGGTTTGTACATAGATAAAACACCATCAAAACCACAATCTTGATGGGATTGCACATACACTTGTATCAAGATTTTGCATGCGTAATGTGCCAGAGTAAAGCACTCTTTTAAAAAAGGCAAAAGACAAACTAGAATCTCGATGTAATTGTACACACACTCTCATCTAGAATTCTTTGGGGGGGGCAGTGTTTAACAATATATGTGTGTGTGTTGTTTAATGACCTCCAGTTGCGTACTCCTAGAAATTCTCCTAGCTAAATGAGAATTTAGGACAAATGGAAATCTTGGCCAAATGATCCCATGCAATAATAAAAAAAACTGAAAGAGTTGAAATTGTTGTGGCCCCAAGGAGAACCCCTGGCAAGGTTGGGAGAATGGGAAGTGGGATACAGACATTGAGGAGAACATTGATAGCGCTGATGGTGAAAATGAGGAGGTTACAGAGGAGGTGTCTCCAGAAACCTTAAAGCCAGCTCCGGAGTCAGCCAGCATTTCCTCGTTTCAACCGGCTGGTGGGAACTTTCTGCTGGCATCAACAACGGTTGAAGAGCTAAACCCTAAGGAACACTTTGGAATGTCTCTGGCACCGGAAAACAAAAGTAATTCAGCAAAGGCAGAGATTACCATGTCCACACACACACACACATCGCATCCCCTGCCTTGCAGCTTGTGCTGGAAAGCCTGAATTAATTCTTAGCATTAAGTGACCCCCCTTATATGAAGTAGCACTGCTCGTATTTGTGGTTGCAGCAACTCATCTGCTGCCGCTTCCAATATCTAGTATTTCTGTTCCTGTTTGAATCCCAGTTTAGGCCTAGCATGAGATGCTAGATCCCTGTCCTGATTTCTGGAATAAAGCTTTATACAGGGGGAAAAAAAGTCTCTGAGTCCTGAGTCAGCTTCTCTGAGCCAGGACAGAAATGGTCATTCTTCTCTACCATACACAGGCATAGTGATTAAGAAAGTATCACCTGTGCACAGTGCTAGGTTAAGAAGCTAGAGCTCTGGAATGTCAAAAGACAAGCCAAACTTATTGTTGTGTCCATCACATCCCACCAAATCCAATAGGCGGCCATTGTGTTGGACAGCAGTTATTTTGCAGCACATTGTGTCTAATTAAGGGCTCCCAATAATGACATCTCACACAATTTGTTTGGATAGCTAATGAGAATGGAAGTGCAGATGCAATTAGTAGCCGTCATTCTTTCACGCAAACGAAAATTAGACAGAATGATATGCTTTGAAAAGTCTCCAATTAGGGACCACTTGTAGCAGCTTTTATAGACAACTTTGGCCTGTCTTATAACTGGCCAACTAAGCACTTTATAGCAGCCTAGTGAGGATACACTCAACATTTGCCCATGGCAGTAATCAAAGAGTTGGCAAAGACTGAAATTGTTACTAGTTCCCTGTTAGGTCTAGGAGGTATACCACCACTACAGAGAAAACCAAAGGACTAAGTAGGACGGAATGGGAATGGGATGACTCTCCATGAGTAATGCCAGCAAATTCAGAATTTTGGACAGTTTGGAACTTCTGGCCCTAGCAGGAACCAAGCCCAAATCTCATCCAGAGTTGAGGTTCAGCTTGTATGAAATTTTCTGCAAGTTATTTCCTCCTGCCTCTCTCCCTTCTCAGTCCATCCTACCCTTGTAAAGGGGATGTATGGATTCAGGAAGGGATCATCCTTCACATTTGAAGGCCTCATCCTTGACATTCAGATGCTTTTGACAGTAGTCATCTGATCATTATGGGATTAACTTTAGAACCTCTTACTATTATAGTCTGGAGCAAAACAGAAGCATACTCAAGCATCTTTTCCTGCAAGGGTACATGGGATCTATAGCTTCCTTTGCTCTTGGGCCTAATTCATGGAGCTGGGAAGCAGAACAAACTACAGATCCCATGTGCCCCCATACGGGCTGCGGAGCATCCAAACCTTAAAGGATGAGACCAATAAGTCCTCTTCTGTTCACAACGATCCATCATTGCTGCCAGTTTCCCCCATTTTGAGTTTACTTGGGAAGATGAGGTCTGGTAGGAGGCTTTAAAGCTAAGCCCCCTGAGCCTTTGAATTGTCTGAGGGAGCTTATATTAAATGAAGCATGAGGTGAGTCAGGGAAGAGCTTGCCCCCAAACACTTTGCACATGCGATTTTGTATATAGAGGGCAGGAGGCCTTGGTTTTCTCACTGCAGATGGTCATTTATGTGCATATTTGCAGGTAGAGAAGAGTTCTTCTGCTCACCCATCCCAGCCAGTTCAGTAGCAAGGGTGGGATGCTGCACCTTTGATACCGCTACAGCTGTAGGAGAGCCAGTGCCACCATGGGTCACAGGAACATAGGAAGGTGCCTTATACTGGCTCAGACCATTGAGTCTTTCTCCATTGACTACTGAGTCACTGTTCTATCTCACTCCCTATGTTCCATCACTGGCAGTGGTTCTCCAGGATTTCTCCTTGACCTGTGAGCCACAGATCTTCCCTATGGGAAGAGCATGAAAGCAGGATCAGGCCTGGAGAGCAAGCAAGGAGTGGAAGTGGTCTGTTTGAATCATTCTGCCTTTCCAGCTCTATAATCCTGCCCAAACTAAGCATGACCAATGTGTGTGTTTTGCTTCTCTCCCAAAAACTACCCTGCCAAGCACTAATCTCCAACAATTTGCAAGGGGAACAACTCAATGACTGTGTGACTTTTCTGGCTTTTGGACAATTGGCTGGATGTTGCTGCCTTGGATATAAGCATGATATAAAGGCAGGATATAAATAAAAAAATGCCTATGAAATGGCAATGATAAGATCTTTTAGCAATGTACCAAACAGCACTTGCAATTTTAATCCCGGATGGTTTTCTTTGGTGGTGTTATGGGTCATTTTGGGGGCCACAGGAAGGTTGCAGTAGCAGAGGCTGACGAGATGCAAGTGCAACATGAAGCATAAATTGATGTTGCATGCTGCAGCGGTTTTGTTGTCTCTGCATGAAATTTTAATGTAAAACAAGCAGTCCCTTGATGTTTCTCAGGAAACCGTCCCGTGGGGGGGGGGACTTTGGTATGAATGCTCATTACCGATGATGCCTTATTAACATGGGAGTGTTTCATGCTATATAGAAAAGATTGCCACAAATCAAGATGAACCTCACTGCAGTTGTGCTTGCTCATAGTGATGGGCAAGCAACTTGGTGCTTGCCCCCAAAAATCAAATGGGCCCTTTCAGCATCCCTTCTGTAACCTGCTGTGGTTTTTGAAAACAAATCCTTGAAGGATCCCAAAAGGCTGCCTGCTGTCCTATTCCTGTCTTTCAGAGGAAAGAGTGGTCCCCAGGGGGAAGTGGGTTTTGTAGCAGACTGTCAGACAGTAGTGGATGGCAGAATGGGGAAGCAGGACTCATCTGAACTCTGGTCAGCTGCACCACTGCTGCATCCCACGATGGAGAGGGTGAGGGATGAGGCAACGGCCAGATTGGCATGGTACAAATGCACCGGTGCAGCTAATCCAGTGCTCTCTCTGGTGCATTGGCACTGCATGAGCCTTGCCACCATGTAGGGATGGGTGAGAATTCCCATTCAGTTTGCAGTTTCCAATACAATATGAGAACTGAAAGAGAGCCATCATTCAGTGCAGTTCACCAACCAAACAGTGTTTACAAAAATGCATACATTAGGGGAAAGTGTGCATAAAATGAATATATGAGTGAAAATGGCCTACAAAAAATCCATTACATGACAAGAAAAAGCTTGCAAAAATGTGTACATTAGTTAAATCTGCCTACAAAAATGTGTTTATTAAGAGAAAAATGCTGGAGAATTTTCATTTTTTTTAAAAAACACACAAATTGCTGCAGAAATGTGGAGAACTGAATTTAAGATTTGAAAAACGAGAAACTGAGAACTGGAATTGACAGATCTTTCCATCCCTACTGCCGTGTTGCCCTTCTTCCTCTTCGTCCTGGTGTGCAGCAGTCTTACGGGTGACCAGAGTTAACGTGAGTGCCGCTGCCTCACTAAGAGGCTACAGTGTCCTCTTTGATTTGGCTCGCGAGAAGATGAGCATCCTTGCACCAAATTCTTGTCCCACTCTTAGCTATTTGCCAGGAAATCAGAGGCAGGCCCATGTTAGTGTCATAGTTGCATGTTGACTGACAGGAGGCAAAAAGCTACTTGGTAATGCATAACGTTCTCTCCCCGTATTCGGGATTTCATTGGGAAAGTGAGAAAGATTTTGGGAAAGATTTCATTTATTTATTCCTCCTGCTGGGAGGAAGGGCAGGATATAAATCAAATAATAAATAGATAGATAAATAAAGTGGTTAAAAGATGGAAGCTGTGAAGCAGAATATCCTGAGTTCAAATGGTGCTGTTCACATATCAGAATGACTGTAAGGGAGAAGATGGAGCAGATGTCTTCTCTGTTGCTCCAGAGGACGGGACTAGAACCAACAACTCCCTGATTAATCCAGATTTTAGGGGCTGTTTTCATCCCCACCCCTAAAACTAATGAAACATTCTGGGCTGTCCATATGTTCCATCTGTGACAAACCTCATGATCATAGAAACTCCCAAAATGCACTGGTATCATTGTACAACCACTGAAGAGTTTTAATTCCTTTCTTAACTGCAAAATGACCAGGAACCTTTTTTTTAACCTTCAAACTAATCCTTTCAGCCCCAGTGAGAGAGAAAAAAACTGCAGTAGGAATTGCTGATTGGATTCTAGTAACATCACTCGGAGAGCTCTTCCAGATGGCCAGATCTAAATAATCAGAGCTCTGTTTTTAATTGGCAATCAAAGCCATTAATCGGTTAATTACAGCAATTGATGCTTTCAGTTCTGCTTCCAGAAAACAGCGGCAACAGCATTTTTTTTATATGCTGGAAAGTGATCAAGGGGCTCTGCTCTTCGCAAAGCATTGTGTGGGGATCTCAGGAATTAAAGACAGCTGATTTGGGGAGGAGGAAAGCCTCTTTCTTTTGGGGGGAGGGGTCTTAGAAGAAACAGCCAAACACATGGGCAAAGGAATGATGTGATAAAGAGTGTGCACCTGTACCTTTAAAAGCTGCAGAGGATATGACTTTCATTATTAAAATGTTGCAATAATTAAAGGTCAGTTGGGGGAATGGCCTTTGCTCATATTGTGTTCTGCATGAGAAAGATCCCAGCTGCAATCCCTGGCCTCTCCAGGACAGAACAGACATATAAATGTTTCATAGGGAAAAGGACAGAACAGACATATGAATGAACACATGCAAAATTGGCACAGACTGGTAATAGGCGATCTGTCCATTCATGTTTGTCAGAAGCAGTTTGCCTCCGAAGACCAGTTGCTAGGAATCCCAAGTGGGGAGACTTGGTGCTCAGGTCCTGCTTGCAGGCTTTCCGTAGGCATCTGGTTGGCCATTTGGAGAACAGGTGACTGGTTTGTTTTGCTGAAAGAAGATAAAGACAATGCTTTAAACATAAAAAAGATGACAAATGTGGGCAAACTCAAGGCTACCTGGAGGTTTGGTTTGGTTTTGTTGTAGGGGGCAGTAGCTCTAAACTATATGCACTCTTTGAAGTTATGGATCTGCTTATGTAAAATATGTGTGCTCATAATATTCTGGGTTGCAGCCTTGTATATTTCCATCCAAGTTGTCTGGGGAGCTCATCAGGCCAGAATGCCTTCATCTTTATTGAGGGTCGCTATAGTGGTGTAAGCAGAGGTTTCTTAAGATGCCTAAGGCCCCTCCCCTGTACATAATTGGGATAGCAGTCTGTTGTTGTTGGACCTTCCTTCTATCAAGATGGGCAAACACTGCTGAGAATAAAAATGTGATATGCTGACCCAGGAGTTTTCCCAGTAATTGAATGTCTGTAGTTGTATTTCAGAGGTTATGAGGGAAGGGCTAAACACATACAGCGTGATTTAGCAATTAGTGAATAGTTAGGAGAGATCAATGGGAGGCACATGAACTCTACCAGGAAAGGCTTGCATAGGGTCATGCTCACACTGGGGGATAAAACTGCATGCCATAGCCTTAAAGATTAATCCACTCGGCCCAGTGGGCATAACTGAATAAGGTATGTCACTGATGTATTTAACATCTGCATGTTTTTGGACACTAGGCTGCCTATCCTTTCCATTAATAATGCATACCAGGTAAACACAACTTTGATTAAAAGCCTTGGGGAGGGGCAGCAGAGTGTGTGTTTATCAAGCTTTTTAATGGAATACCAATCCCTAATGCTGGTCCGCTCCACAGTGCTGCTTAACAGACTGCCATGTCTGTGTATATCTGTATGCAGATGTTTGGACTGACGTGCCCAGTTCATTCCATCTCAGAAAGGGTATCATAGAGCTGAAAAGGGTGAAGAAAAGGATAGCCAAGATGACCAGGGGGTTGACATGCTGTCCTCACAAGGAAAGGGAAAAGTGTTTGGGACATTTTCATTTCTAAAAATGAGAGCCAAGAGACAGAGACATGCTGGAGGTATATAAAACTTATTCATGGTGTGCATAGAGATTTGTCCCATTTCTTCCAATTCTCCCATAGCTCTAGAACTTGGCTTCTCCCAAACAGATTGGTGGTAGATTCAAGGCAGACAAAAAGAAGTACATATGCATTCATAATGCATTAGAGATATCATTATCTCTGGGGAAAAACCAGAAAAACTAGGGGAAAATGTGTTTCCTGTTGGAATAAGCAAGCTTGCATGCCGTCCCCTTTGACAGGGAGATGTTCCCTCTAATCAGTATTGGGGACATCTCTATATGTTTGTTTACCATGATATAACTTCCTTAAAGGGTGGGGTTATTTTCCTTCTTTGTCAGAGAATTTGATCCTTTTGCATATTCTCCATTAACCTCTAGCAGAGGGAGCAGGCAGACGCTCCTTCCAGGAGCATCCTCACCAATGACTGAAAATGGACTGAGACTACAGATTATTTCTGTCTAAACTAGAGCCTGTTTTCTTAAACATATGCTATGTGGGTGGCACTCTCTTCATGTGATTGGGAATCCTGGGAGTCAGTTGCTGGGAAAGAGGCCCATGCACATTTAGCCATAAATATGTGGCCACTGTGCAACTGTTCAATGTGTGAAATAGACTGGGGACACAGCTGAGAGTATCTGAAACCAAACTTCTCTCCCCAGATAGTGGAATTACCAGAGGCGATACTAGGCCTGTGACAAAGGGGGCAATAGGTTTCTGACCTGAAGCTTCCCTCACCCACCAAAAAATTGAGATCACGTTTGGAAGCAAAGTTTCTAGATATTCTAAATGACTATTCCCTAGACCAGTTGGTCATGGAACCGACCAGAGGGACGGCAACCCTGGACTTAATCCTCAGTGGGGACCGGGACCTCGTGCAAGATGTAAGTGTTGTTGAACCGATTGGGAGCAGTGACCACAGTGCTATTAAATTAAACATACATGTAACTGGCCAATTGCCAAGAAAATCCAACACGGTCACATTTGACTTCAAAACAGGAAACTTCACAAAAATGAGGGGATTGGTAAAAAGAAAGCTGAAAAACAAAGTCCAGAGGGTCACATCACTCGAAAATGCTTGGAAGTTGTTTAAAAACACTCTATTAGAAGCTCAACTGGAGTGCATACCGCAGATCAGAAAAGGTACCGCCAGGGCCAAGAAGATGCCAGCATGGTTAATGAGCAAAGTCAAGGAAGCTCTTAGAGGCAAAAAGTCTTCCTTCAGAAAATGGAAGTCTTGTCCAAATGAAGAAAATAAAAAAGAACACAAACTCTGGCAAAAGAAATGGAAGAAGACAATAAGGGATGCTAAAAAAGAATTTGAGGAGCACATTGCTAAGAACATAAAAACCAACAACAAAAAATTCTATCAATACATTCAAAGCAGGAGACCATCTAGGGAGACAATTGGACCCTTGGATGATAAGGGAGTCAAAGGTGTACTAAAGAACGATAAGGAGATTGCAGAGAAGCTAAATGAATTCTTTGGATCTGTCTTCACAGTGGAAGATATAGGGCAGATCCCTGAACCTGAACTAACATTTGCAGGAGGGGATTCTGAGGAACTGAGACAAATAGTGGTAACGAGAGAGGAAGTTCTAAGCTTAATGGACAATATAAAAACTGACAAATCACCGGGCCCGGATGGCATCCACCCGAGAGTTATCAAAGAACTCAAATGTGAAATTGCTGATCTGCTAACTAAAATATGTAACTTGTCCCTTGGGTCCTCCTCCGTGCCTGAGGACTGGAAAGTGGCAAATGTAACGCCAATCTTCAAAAAGGGATCCAGAGGGGATCCCGGAAATTACAGGCCAGTTAGCTTAACTTCTGTCCCTGGAAAACTGGTAGAAAGTATTATCAAAGCTAGATTAACTAAGCACATAGAAGAACAAGCCTTGCTGAAGCAGAGCCAGCATGGCTTCTGCAAGGGAAAGTCCTGTCTCAGTAACCTATTAGAATTCTTTGAGAGTGTCAACAAGCATATAGATAGAGGTGATCCAGTGGACATAGTGTACTTAGACTTTCAAAAAGCGTTTGACAAGATACCTCACCAAAGGCTTCTGAGGAAGCTTAGCAATCATGGAATAAGAGGAGAGGTCCTCTTGTGGATAAGGAATTGGTTAAGAAGCAGAAAGCAGAGAGTAGGAATAAACGGACAGTTCTCACAATGGAGGGCTGTAGAAAGTGGAGTCCCTCAAGGATCGGTATTGGGACCTGTACTTTTCAACTTGTTCATTAATGACCTAGAATTAGGAGTGAGCAGTGAAGTGGCCAAGTTTGCTGATGACACTAAATTGTTCAGGGTTGTTAAAACAAAAAGGGATTGCGAAGAGCTCCAAAAAGACCTCTCCAAACTGAGTGAATGGGTGGAAAAATGGCAAATGCAATTCAATATAAACAAGTGTAAAATTATGCATATTGGAGCAAAAAATCTTAATTTCACATATACGCTCATGGGGTCTGAACTGGCGGTGACCGACCAGGAGAGAGACCTCGGGGTTGTAGTGGACAGCACGATGAAAATGTCGACCCAGTGTGCGGCAGCTGTGAAAAAGGCAAATTCCATGCTAGCGATAATTAGGAAAGGTATTGAAAATAAAACAGCCGATATCATAATGCCATTGTATAAATCTATGGTGCGGCCGCATTTGGAATACTGTGTACAGTTCTGGTCGCCTCATCTGAAAAAGCATATTATAGAGTTGGAAAAGGTTCAGAAGAGGGCAACCAGAATGATCAAGGGGATGGAGCGACTCCCTTACGAGGAAAGGTTGCAGCATTTGGGGCTTTTTAGTTTAGAGAAAAGGCGGGTCAGAGGAAACATGATAGAAGTGTATAAAATTATGCATGGCATTGAGAAAGTGGATAGAGAAAAGTTCTTTTCCCTCTCTCATAATACTAGAACTCGTGGACATTCAAAGAAGCTGAATGTTGGAAGATTCAGGACAGACAAAAGGAAGTACTTCTTTACTCAGCGCATAGTTAAACTATGGAATTTGCTCCCACAAGATGCAGTAATGGCCACCAGCTTGGATGGCTTTAAAAGAAGATTAGACAAATTCATGGAGGACAGGGCTATCAATGGCTACTAGCCATGATGGCTGTGCTCTGCCACCCTAGTCAGAGGCAGAATGCTTCTGAAAACCAGTTGCCGGAAGCCCCAGGAGGGGAGAGTGTTCTTGCACTCGGGTCCTGCTTGCGGGCTTCCCCCAGGCACCTGGTTGGCCACTGTGAGAACAGGATGCTGGACTAGATGGTCCACTGGCCTGATCCAGCAGGCTCTTCTTATGTTCTTATGGAAGGGAAAGGAGAGTTGAGTTCAGTGACTCCTGAGTGTGGAAATTGCAAAGAGAGCCACTGGAGACTGGCTATAGGAGCAAGGAAAAGTAAAGATAATGTTGTGCACAGTATGGCAGATGGGGGCTTGCTATGTGAAGGGTGAGGGTGAGCAGAAAGAAGACAGATGCTTTCTTTTCTTTGAATTTCAGGTGCAGCTCACCAGCCAGGGCAGAGCTGCTACACACGCTTCCCGGCAAGTGAGTCACTGTTGTACTCCCGAAGCAAGAGGTGGCGAGGTGGTAGAGAGGTCAGTGCAGAGCAATGTTCCAACAGGAGCACTGGATTGGCTCCGCCGCTGCAATTGCACCATACCAACCTCCCTGTTGCCTCATCCTGCCCCCCTCACCTTCTCGGTAAGCAACAGGGACCAACCTGCCAGGAAGCTACTATAGCAACTCTGCCCAACCTGCCAAGCCACGTCTGTTTAAGTTTCTAGAAACCTCATTAGGTACTGTAACAGCTCAGGTCTTCTTCAGAGGAATAATGGTTCTTGGAGGCTTGCCTTCTTCAACACGTATCACATTTATTAATTGACAAACTGCTTAGAACAAACTAAACTCTGCTTCTACAAACTGTAAGAAAAAGAAAGTAAGAAAAAGGCGGGAAAACCTAGTTGCTTTCACTTCTCATAATACTCAATAGGAGTTATATAAAAAGATATCCCTTTAGGCCTCTCCCTGTGCTACACTCAAACCTTTCTCCTGAAAGAGACAACTCATAGCTTCAACATGAGGAATGTTAAAGTGCAACCTCAGGATTGCTCCTTGGTGCGAGACGTCATGCAGGTTTTACAGCAGTTATGCTGCTCCTTGTTGAATGTCATAGTCTAAGTTATTGTGTGCCACGTTCTAGCTGCTTGAAGTCGTGGGGATGCATATGAGTGGTAGGCCATAGAAATGCAAATCTGAAGGAACACAAAGCGGGTCCTAGTCTGGTGCCAGGTGAAAATTGGCCACATGAGATGAAAGTGCCTGCGATGTTGCCGGCTTCATCATTTTCATTACAGTTACTCACCCTTCCCTCTCCCTCTCGTTCAACATCATTTCAGCATAGTACGGTAACCTTCTTCATAAATTCTGCGGTTGCTAAGATGCAAAACGTGAATGAGTGCAAAAATCCCTGGGAGTGAATTGTAAAATGGGACAGATTCAGGCTTAACAAGAATTCTCATGGAAATAAATTCAGTCTGCCGACTCAGTGCCTCCATAGATTTGGTATATTTCAGAGCCATAAAACTTTCAAAAAGCTCCAAAGCCCTGGGAGGAAGGGAGGAATTTGCCCAAACAACTCTGTTGCTTTCTGTTCTCCCTGCTACAGTTCACTGTGCTTAAAGATTCAAACCAATCGTCAGTCATCTTGTCCTTCGATGTCAAAGAGAGGAGACAAAAAGTTTACTCGGGTATGATGCGGCTTTATAATCAGATAAACAATGCATCATCGAAATGCCACAAACTACTGACACTGCACTTCAGCAGGTTTGAATAGTCCTGCCAGCAAATGTGCCAACTTTTAAACAAGTAAATCAAGGTGAATGCCTCTAGTTCTTGTGCCTCTCTTTGGCAATAGGAAGACCTAACCCTCATCCGACTGGGGAAAAAACACACTAAGAGTTTTTTGGAGGGCATGTTTTGACCCTAATGAGCTTTCCAGTTTAATAATATTGTTCCTACAAGTAACCAGGCTACTGGAATTTTGCACCCTTGCAGGACAGGTGTATTAAACAAATGGCTTGCATTGCTTTCTGAATGTGGTGAAACTAGGAATGGGAAGAAATTCAATTCAGTTCGCATGTAAAGCTGAATTGATTGAATTTGCATTGTCTGTAACAACATGAGAACCAAAACACAGCCATCCTTCAAAATTTGCACTTGCCCAAATTTTGCAGTGCCCCAGTTTACAAAAATGCACATCTTATGCAGGGATGGAAAAATCTGTCGATTTCTGTTCTCTCGGTTTCTCATTTTTCCAATCTACAATTCAGTTCTCAGCATTCTGCAAGAATTTGAATTTTTTTAAAAAAAAGATCTCCATGAAAATTCTCCAGCATTTTAGTGCTGTAAGGTGGGGTTATTTTTTTTTCCGGGGGGGGGTTAAACACATATGTGCTTAACAATACTCAAACACCCAGAGCCAGAAAAAAAACTTATATAAAGGAGGTAGAATTTTTCTGTGCAGTAAACACTTGCCCTTTCCTCATGCCTTTTGATTAAACAACATTTTTTTAATTTACAAAACCCAAAAACTATGTTTTACAGTTAAAACAAAGTTAAAATGCCATGAAGGTACTGTAAACTGTTAACATTGTTAACTTTAATCTAATGTTGGCTGAGGTCAAAATAGACCCCAGCATCAAAATTCAATTCCTTTCTGGGGTTTATTTTGACCACAGGTGTTTTTTTTGTTTCCAAAAGGAGAACGGTCAGTAGTAACTGGCTGAAATTTGTAAGGCTGACAGTTTGTGACAATGTCCTAGGGGGACTACCCTGTAGATCTGCTTATGTGTAAACCGCAGAATGAAAAGTGTGCCTGAGAGTCAGAACAGGGTTTTTAACTTGCATATTATATAAGCAATTAAGTCCTGATATAGAAGTGGTGGTCCTGGTGCCTTCCAGATGTTGCTGGACTACACCCCCCATTATCCCTGACTGTGGGACATGCTGGCTGGAGCTGATGGGAGCTGGAGTCCAACCCATCTGGAGGGCCACAGGTTCCCTATGTGTGGTCTAATGCATAGGTCTTTCCAAGGTGGTAAACCTTTGTGGCATAGTGGTTAGTGTGCTAGACTACGACCTGGGAGACCAGGATTCGATTCCCCACACAGCCATGAAGCTCACTGGGTGACCTTGGGCCAGTCATTGCCTCTCAGCTTCAGAGGAAGGCAATAGTAAACCACCTCTGAATACTGCTTACCATGAAAACCCTATTCATAGGGTCACCATAAGTTGGAATCGCCTTGAAGGCAGTCCATTTCATTTCAGGCTAGGAATTTGGAAATCAGCCTAAGTCCACATTACAGTATGCATTATTGCACAATTTCCCCCCAAATACATATTTTTCAATGCTTTTCAGTATGTTTCCCATAGAGTATGTATTTTAACAGTAAATGTGTATTTTTTGTGCACACTTTTTGTGCACCAAAACTGCATTGTAAAATCCTAGGAAGTGCATAATCTGATTGGGAGTTACATTGAGATGTATTTATTTAGACCATTTATATACCATTTATATTTAAATAAAACTGTAAGCGGTGTACAACACAAGTCAGAACGTCTTAAAACAGCAGATACAAAAACCCATAATCAATAAAATACAATTAAATGAACAAAACATCTCCTTTAGTAGCAACATATAGTCTAAACCCTGCATATAAAATTAAATACAAGAAATACAAGGAAAAAATCATAACATAGTAGACTAAACAAAATATTCCCTAGGCTTCAAGAAAAAATAAAATAAAAATCAAGTTAAAAAAACAAGCTTATTATTAAACATAGTAGATTAAACAAGATCAGCCCATTTCTTAATCACAATGTAATAAAAAGCAAAACAATTAAAAGAGCCAGCCCCCTTTAGAAAATAGATATCATTTAGTTTCCTCAAACACACAAGATCAACACACTCGTGTTCAAACATATCAACATTCTAAACCAACACACTCAAGCTTACTGTTTTAGCACACCTCCAATCATATTCTACAAGCACTCACATAATTCAACCTCACATCCTAAAAACAGCACTCACATAGCCATACCATGAGAACCACCATGAGAACCACTCAAATCTACATACATACGACCAAATAATGTGCACGTACACTCACTCTAAATAAAACATTCAAACCAAACACTCCCCCTTGTCTCTCACTCAAGGGGGCAGAAACTATCCCCACCAGGCTCTCACCCTGGGGGTATGATGATGAGCTGCCTTCAAGTCGATTCCAATTTATGGCGACCCTATGAATAAGGTTTTCATGGTAAGTGGTATTCAGAGGTGGTTTACCATTGCCTTCCTCTCTGGGGGTATAGAAACCACTTTTTCCAACATAGTAGGCAATGACACTTCCCTCATCTCTCAACTGAGGAAATACAACCATTCAAGTATCAAATTTTCACCCTAAAGAGGGGCAAGGTTTCAATCACAACAACTTGTAAGTTTGCCTGTCTCTCTCCAGCACTTGTAGCGATGATTTTTCTTGGCGGATGGATACCAAACTGACTCCAAGACAACTCCAAGTGTGATGCTGAGTGAGCACTTAGAGTTCCACTTCGCACAACACTGAGGTGCTGGGTCAGGCAGCTCTTCCCCTTTATATACCTGGAGCAGAAGAAAATATGGCAAAGTTGTGGGCAAATGGCAACAGCTGCAGCAGCACACAGAGTCCTTCTAAAAATCCACACAGTCGAGTTCAGGACCACTGAATTGGGTCAGCCTGTTGCTAAAGCAGACCAAACTAATTTCTCCTCCATTACTAGTCTGGGCTATACCACTTCAGGCAATACCACTTCAGGTGAGGTCCCACATGACTGAATGTTCCTCATTACAACAACAACAACAGAAAAGCTTCCTTCAGATTTGCATGCTGGGAATAAGATAGCCTGGAATTGGGAATATTCCTTATGGGGGCTCATTCAGTCATATGATTTCCTCCATGGCAATCTGAAATGGTTCAGGCCAAGCACAGACTTGCTACCTCTTTAAGAACATAGCCTTTGTGGAGAAAACAATTGCCCGTCCTCTTTTTTTCCCCTGTAGCTCTGGCCTGGAATTTATTTTGAAAGGTTTTTATCAAAAACCTAGAATGCTGAGGTTTAGAATGTTGTTTTTTGTTAACAGTTTCCAATCTGTTTAAGTGCATGTGTACAATTTTGGTAGGTGGGTACTTTGCCTTACTTCTGCAATGCTTACAGTATAATATGCACTGTTGAAAGAAAAGCTTCTATGAGAAAAATGTTTAAGCATATATAGAGGACCAATACAAGAATAAATTTTCAGAATGGCATAAAAATATTGTTATAGGAGTGGGAGGATGGTTTGGATGATGTCTTTAGGTCCGCTCCAAGCCTCTGATTCTATAGCTGTAAGGTATAGGGATTTGTAGCAGAAATTTATATTTGTAGCAGTTTGCCAAACTGATCAAATAGGATGGTGGGCCTGGCCAAGTCTGTCAAGTGCCCCCATTAACATGTCTAAAAACTGGGCCAAGAGCATACGTGTTGCCATAGGAATAACTGGCTTGTGACGCTCTTTCAGGAATGAGACCAGGAGCTAGCCTTTTTCTTTCTAGTCTGGAGCTGGAAAGACACGGAGGGGGTATTTTCAATTTAACATTGCAGAATGTGAAAAATCCACACTGGCTATAGTATACAACCACTCTCGTGGCTGTATAATTCAACAGGGTTTTGTTCAGCCGTGTTAGATCAAACCAAAGGCCTATCTAGTCCAGTATCTTATTCTCATAGTGGCCAACCAGATGCCTATGGGAAGCCTGCAAGCAGACCCCAATGCAACAGTGCTTTTCTCACTTTTGATTCCCAGCACCTGGTATTTGGAGCCAGAACTTAGCCATTGTGGCTAGTAACCATTGATAGGAACATAGGAAGCTGTCTTATACTGAGTCAGACCATTGGTCCATCTAGCTTAGTATTGTCTATATTGACTGGCAGAGGCTGTCCAGGGTGTCAAGCAAGGAACTACCTGGAAATGTTGGGGATTGAACTGGGATCTTCTGCATGCAAAGCAAATGTTCTACTATTGAGTTATAGCCCTCCCCCAAAGTCAATAGCTTTGTGTTCCATGAATTTGTATAATCCCCCTTTAAAGCCATCCAAGTTGGTGGCCATCACATTTTCTTGTGGGACTGAATTCCATAGTTTAACTATGTGCTGTACCAGAGACCTACTCCAAAAAGTTGAAATCAATAAGATAAAGGATTGTAAAATATGATGTGCATAAAAAGTACTATATCACTGATGACTGATAGGTATAGATGACTGAGTGAACAAATCTCTCCTGCCTGAATGTTTTGTCACATGCAATGAAAAATTAATGCAAGGTCTGGTTTATTTTTTAAAATTAAACCCAACCAGAGGCAAAAGTTCACTGAGAAAATGAGAAACACTACAGTGTTATAATCATATTCGGCACGTTCTTGCAGAAATCTGAATGTACTTTGCAGTCATTAAGAAGTGAAGTGATGAACCTTATAATGTACCTCTAGGTAAGGGAAGAGGTCTTCTTTCTCATTCTATAACAGACTGAAAAATAATCAACAGAAGGGGAGTGATGGTCACACAGGAAACTTGCAGCTAAGCCAATAAGACAACACTTTTATGGATCCCAAATTTAGCTCTTTGCTCTTGATTTGGAAGGCCCCTGGGATTTGCCTTTATTGGAATTTGAACTGGATCCCCATGTTACATTTGGAGCATTGCACTTGCTGAAATCCTCTATAGACCCCTTACTTTTTTGGAAGCAGAGTCCCAGGCTCATCTCTACGTATGAGCCAATCAGTATGAAAGAGAAGCATGTTAGCTACTGAGAAGAGTCCTTGTACTTTTCTGCTGACTTGAGCCAATCACAGTGCAGGTGTCCCTTCATGAGAGTCACACCATGCCCCCTCACAGCCATGGTCCCTTTTCCATGTTTCCTTGTCTTGCTTGCTCTCTGTGTCTGAGTCTACACTCCACTACAAGAGTTGTCCCTGGGAGCCTATCAGCATGAAAGGGAAGGCTGTGTGTTAGCTACTGAGAAGAGTACTGACTCACTTCCCTTTACACTGATTGGCTCCTAGGGACAACTGTTGTAGTGACTGTTGGCTCCTGACAGTATGAAAGGACAAGGACTCTTCCTAATGGCTAACACACTTCCCTTTCACACTGATTGGCTCATACATATGGACTTGGCTGGGACTCTGTTCCCCCAAAAGTAAAGGGGATTATCACCCCCCATATGACCTCAGAAAATTATACCCCTGGTTGTAGCCAACATTAGCCATACTCAAAGCAGTTCCATTTAAATTAATGAGCATTACTAGCTTAAGTAACGATGGGTGAATATGTCCATTCTGGTTCTTCTCAGTTTCTCATTTTTCCTAGATTGAGTTCAGTTCTCCACATTTCTACATTAGTTTGTGATTATTATTTTATTTTCATTTTTTTAAAAGTCCTCATGAAAATTCATCAGCATTTTAGTGCAAATTTCTTGCAATACACACTTTTTTTGTAAAGCAATTTTCCAGAATGCAATGTTTTCTTGCATGCTGCTTTCATGAATATACCTATTTTTATGCAGTTTACCCTAGTATATGCATTTTTGTACTCATTATTTGGCTGGAAAACTGCAGTGCAAATTTTGAAGGATGACTGTTTTCAGGCAGTGTGTGTATTGTTTCGGAAAGTGCGAATTAGATTGGTCCACCTGTAAATGTTAACTGAATCCGATTTCTCCCCCATCCCTAAACTCAGGTCCAGTAGTGCAGTGGCAAATTCAGAAGTACAGGGTCCCTTCATGCTAGTCATAACCATGCCCCCTCACAGCCACACCCCCTTCTAAGATTATACAACCTTCTGAAATTATAGAATAATAACCAGATTTGAATACTGCTTTCTGCTTCTGTATTACTGTCAACATTCAACTGTCCTTACTCACCATTAGAGATATTATTTGAATTACTGAATTCAGTGTCTACACGTTCATCTCCTGCTGCTACCAAACTGCTTGATGATGTAGGTGGGATGCTATCATCAGGATTGACAGTCTCTTCTTCTGCAGTTACAGAATTGTCACTCCACAGCTGGTTTTGGCTTTGAAGTAGGAACTAACGAAGGCTTGCTTGCAATTGACACTCACTGAGACTCTTCTTGGTGGCTAACACACTCCCCTTTCATGCTGATTGACTCATAGGACGCTGGAGACATAGGGACCCTGCTGGGACCTGGCTCCCACAAAAGTAAGGGGTATAAGCTCCCCCGGGACCCTAGATGACTATACGCCTGCTCAGCTCCATTAATTTCAGTGGTTTTACTTTGAGTAAAATCTTTGTGGTTTTTTTAAAAAACGAATGCTATGCTGGTATGGCCTGCCTCCCTTACATTACCATCCTCAAATCCTATCTAAATGTTGCATTTTCCGTATACATTAACCCCCACTCCCTGTAGCCTTCTGGAAGTCTACTGCTCCTGTGCACCTTTTACACCGTTCAAATAGCCATCCATCTTTAGAGAAGACAAGTTGCTGTTATCGAAGGCTGCTGTGGATGATCAATTGCAACTCACCAAGGTCATTATCAATATACAAACAAGTGGATAAATATCATTCAGGATTCATCAGCAGTATGAACAATGAAGTGAGGGTACTGAGTTACTGCCACCCTGCTTAATAGTTTAGCAACTTAGCCTGATCACACTCTAGTGTGACCTCCCCTGTCCCCCTTACAAAAAAGAAATGAGGATCCAGGGCAGCATTATGCAGACAACAACAAAGAAACGCACTGGATTCTGGGAACAGTTTGTGCAGCAAAACCAGCCTCTCCCCTTTAGACATTTTGTGTCCTCATCTCTACTAGAGGTAGAAAGTTCTGCCAATTTCGATTCTCTCCATTTCTCCTTTTTCCAATCTTTAATTCAGTTCTCCACATTTCTGCAGCAATTTGCATTTTTTTAAAAAAAAAAAACCTCATGAAAATTCTCCAGTATTTTAGCATGAATTTCTCCTAATAAAACATGTTTTTGTAGGCAGTTTTGACTAGTGTACATATTTTTGCCATTTCTCATCATACAATGCATTTTTGTATGTTATTTTCACTCATATCTTCATTTTTATGCACACTTTCCCCTAACATATGCATTTTATGTAAACATTGGTTGGCGATGCAAAATTTGAATAAGTGTGAATTTCAGAGGCAGGCTGTTTTGATTCTCTCATTGTTTTGGAAAGTGTGAATTTGACAGATTCAGCTTGAAATGTGAACCAAATCAAATTGCTCACCCATCCCTAGTCTCTACTGACAGGAACTTCATGTTAGGGCAATATCTCTCTATGCACAGAACACACACATACACGTACACACACATACTGCATTAATTGCAGGATACCTATAATATCTAATGTACCCTCCCCAGCTCATTATAATAATGACCGTTTTGCTAGTCAAAAGTACCCACAAAAATGTGTTCATTAGGAGAAATTTGCAGTAAAATGCTGCAGGATTTTCATGAGGATTTTTTTTTTTAAAAAAAATGCAAATTGCTGCAGAAATTACTGAATTTAAGATTGAAAATGAGAAATTGAGAGAACCAAAATTGACAGATCTTTCCATCCCTACTGGCCAGCGGGACTTTCAGCTTCACCCTACAGTCACACTGCCTTGAGATGGTATAAAACACAGCATTCTTCCAATAAGGTAAGATAAACATGGGGAACCTCAGCCTGGGGAGCCACATACAGCCCTCTGGACTTCTCTGTTTGGCTCTTGAGCCTCTTCCTAGGCCACACCCCCTCCCAGAGGCCACACCATCCTTGACTCCTTTTCCTAGGTAGAATGTGTCTTTGAACTATGTTAATGCCTCTTGCTTGTCTGGATGGAGGCTGGAGAGAGATAGGTGTGTGTGCAGAAACCTCTGACTTCTGCAAGACTGGAATGTAATATACTGTCCCAAGGTAAGATTCACATCCAAATCTCTGCCCGCTTTTTCATCTAGCCTCACGGATCACTGGCATGTGGTCCCTGGAAGGTTGCCCTTGAGGAAATTTGGCCCTTAGGCTGAAAAGTTTCTCCACTTCTGCAATAAGGCATTGCAGGAGAAACTGGCAACCTTCTGGCCAGTAATGGTTAGAGTGCCTTCACAAGAAAGAAGAGTTTTCTTGGGGGAGGGAGGCAGAAGCAAAGTTGCTAGAATTTCTTCCCCCACTTTCACAGCCAAGAACATGAGACATGTTTGGTTCAGCCTTAATATAAATACATATTTGAATGCAAAATTTAGTTCTTTTTTAAATAAATAAATGCATGAATGAGCAGGAATGGATTTGGGGTTAACACATGTAAAGTGATATGGTTTGGAAAGAAACGGATTCATCCATCCCTAGTTCTTTTACGAAGTCTATATATTTAAAACATTTGATATTCCTCTTGACTCAATGCCTTCCTTCAGCTTGACTGAGAAAAGACATCCCAAGATGGATAACTGATACATTATTTTTATGAATAGAAGTCAACTCTTCATGCTTTTTCATGTGATAAAAAGAAAGCATCTAATTGAAATCTTCCTTGGAAAACAGGCTGGTAGGGTTTGGCTAAAATGTAGATGTCTCTGTCAAGCTCTGGTCATTATGCATCTCAGGAAATGATAATGATCCTCCACCTGTTGTGTTTAATGACATTCACTATTTAATCTCCAAGTGTAATTATACCAGAAATTTATCTAGCAGCTTTTGCACTGATTAGCTTGTCAAAAATCTTAATAACTTTGCCGATCTTAACCCTTTTGCTAAGTACTTTGCAGAAAAGGGCCTCAGCCAACATGGCCTCCTGATGTGCTAACATTATACTGGAGTTTAGAAACTTGTCCCCTAACTGAAGTTACCAGGATATGAATTGTATTTTTGTATTTGCATAAAATCTCCTCCTCAACTTTTGATCCTTCTCTGACTGCCTCACCTCTCAGAATGTCACTGGCTGGTCTGTTGTGATGTCAACCTGAGTTTCGGCAAATTAGAGTGTCATGCACCCTCTGTTTGCCATGGGTATGCCACCTCATACTGGGGTCAGGCAAATGACTGTTTTAAGGGGAATCTTAGAACCAGATTCCATTCATTTTTTGCATTTGTTTAGGGGTGTGCACTGACCACAGGATTCCATTCAAATCCGAGTTTGGTGCTTCAGAAAACAGCCTTGTCAGATCCTAAGCTCTCCAGAGAATGCCTGGTTTGATTCAGATTGAAGTCACAATTTGGGAAAATGAAGCTCTGGGCCTCCCCCATTCATTATTATGGGGAGATTAAAATGGCTGCACCTTTTTTCCTCCTTTTAACATTGTTGGATAGAAGCTGCAGTAAGTGTTGCCCCTTCGGAGTGGATAAAGACTACCAAATTACAGACTGATAAATCCAGGGGATTTGGGGCTAAGCATGTTTGAAGTTGCTTTCTTGGAGGGAGGATTAAAAGGGTTTTGCTTCCCTCCCTGTGGTTTTGTGGGCCATGAAGTTATGATGATAATGGCATACATTGTACAGGTTCCTCTAGGAAAGTAAGTTACTCGGAAGCTGCAAAGTAACTGCAGCATTTCAGAAGGATGGGTACAGGGGCTGCAGAGTTAAGATGAAAATGGAAATGTGCTGCCTTCAAGTCGATTCTGACTTATGGCAACCCCATGAATAGGGTGTTCATGGTAAGCGGTATTCAGAGGGGGTTTCCCATTGCCTTCCTCTGAGGCTGAGAGGCAGTGACTGGCCCAAGGTCACCCAGTGAGCTTCGTGGCTGTGTGGGGATTTGAACCCTGGTCTCCCAGGTCATAGCCCAGCACCTTAACAGCTACACCACACGGGATGAATAAAATAAAAGCAGCTTCAGGCTTGTATTCTGGTCAGCTGGTGTGAACAAGGAACATAAGAAGCTGTCTTATACCACGAGAACTTTGGTCCATCCAGCTCAATATTGTCTACACTGACTGGCAGCAGCTCTCCAGGGTTTCAGGCAGGAGTCCCTCTCAGCCCTATCTGGAGATGCTGGGGATTGAACCAGGGACCTTCTGCATGCAAGGCAGATGCTCTACCACTGAGCTATGGCCCTGTGAAAAGCCACAGAGATTTACGTGCAAAGCTGATTTGACAGGAGTGGATGAGGAAGCATGTGGCAGAGATCATTGGGCTTGAGCACCCAGCAATTTTCAAGCAAGCACCACTAGCACAGCTAGTGAAAAGTACAGGGGAGATAAGAACAAGACGAAACATTACTTCAGCTCCTGCTGGGAGGAAGGGCAAGATATAAATCAAATAAATAAATAATACTTCAGCATCCCTCCCAACATCCCATTCTGTATCATGGTGCAATGAGTACAGCATGGACCACTGGATGGACAAAATTTAAAATGGCTGTAGTTTCTCCAGATGTACTATTGTCACAGCATAAGAAGTAAAGGACCAGAACCTTGATCTGCATCTGGCACTTTGGGGCGCTTTATACTCACATCATCTGCATGTGGGCTATGTTAGGTGTATGTTGTATGGGCAAACAAGTCTTTGATGGTTTTTGCCATGCACTCAGTATGCTGATCAATTTACTGTTGAAAACATATGCATCAGAAGTAGAGACACCATCAGGGCCTGCGCCAGTCAGATCTTCCCCCACTCTTCCCCCACACATAGGGCCAATAGACACCATTCTGCACTATGAGAAGGAAGATCAAGGGCTGGGGGGACGTGGTTGTGAGTGTTTTATTTTTATATGCTGGTGCATGGATAAGAGAATTGCAAAAATGTAAACCACTTTGGTTACCTTGGCAAAAAGATGGTATATAAATCCAATATAAATCTCGTCCCCCATGCTGTTTAACATCTGCATGAAGCCCTTGGGAGTGGTCATCAGGAGGTGAGGTATCGGCAATATGCTGATGATACCTAGCTCTATTTCTCTGTAACATCTGAATCAGGACAGGCTGTGCAACCCCTGGACTGGTGCCTGGACTCAGTGGTGAACTGGATGAGGGCCAATAACCTGAATCCTAGCAAGATGGAGGCACTGTGGGTTGGTGGTTCCTGAGTTCAGATAATTGGTCAGTTGCCTGCTTTGGATGGGGCTATACTTTCTCTGAAAGATCAGGTCCGTAGTTTGGGGGTGCTCCTGGATCCATCTTTGTCGCTAGAGGCCCAGATGACCTCAGCGGCTAAGAGTGCCTTTTACCAGCTTCGGCTGTAAGACAGCTGCAGCTGTTTTTGCAGCAGGATAGCCTGACCACAGTTGTCCATGCACTGCTCACCTCCAGGCTGGATTATTGTAATGTGCTCTATGTGGGCTGCCCTTGAGGTTGGTCTGAAAGCTTCAGCTGGTGCAAAATGTGGCGGCACAACTGCTCAGTGGGGCAGGATATTGCCAACATGTCATCCTGCTGGTGAAATAATTATGCTGGCAGCCCATTAGCTACTGGACCAAGTTCAAGGTTTTGGTTTTGGTGTACAAAGCCCTATGCAGCTTGGAATCAGGATACCCGAAATATCATCTTACCCCTTGTATACCCAGTCAGTTACTGCACTCTGCAAGTGAGGGCCTTTTGCAGATACCATCTTATCAGGAGGTCCATTCTACACAACATAGGAAGAGGGCCTTTAGCGTAGTGGCACCTACTCTTTGGAATTCCCTCCACTTAAATATTACACAGGCACCATCTCTATTATCTTTTCAGCGTCTACTGAAGACCTTCCTCTCTCAACGAGCCTTTTAAGTTGACCTTATCCCTGTTTGCATCTGTGTTGGAATTGCTTTTTAAGATATTTTAAAAGCTTTTTAAAAAAGATGTTTTAAGAACATAAGGACATAACAAGAGCCTGCTGGATCAGGCCCAGAGCTTGGAAAAGTTACTTTTTTGAACTACAACTCCCATCAGCCCAATCCAGTGGCCATGTGGCTGGGGCTGATGGGAGTTGTAGTTCAAAAAAGTAACTTTTCCAAGCTCTGATCAGGCCAGTGGCCCATCTAGTCCAGCATCCTGTTCTCACAGTGGCCAACCAGGTGCCTGGGGGAAGCTCACAAGCAGGACCCGAGTGCAAGAACACTCTTCCCTCCTGAGGCTTCCGGCAACTGGTTTTCAGAAGCATGCTGCCTCTGACTAGGGTGGCAGAGAACAGCCATCACGGCTAGTAGCCATTGATAGCCTTATCCTCCATGAATTTGACTAATCCTTTTTTTAAAAAAAAGCCAGCCAAGTTGGTGACCATCGCAATGATACAGTATCACACATGTCCTTTACTAAAGTGAGTATGGGAACTGGATGCAAAGTCACTGCATGACCTGTCACAATTAGTGCCACCTTTAGTGTTTTGCATCTGAAACCAGATGTGGACTTTTGGGCACATAAAAACAGCACATTAACTATGCGCTGAGTAAAGAAGTACTTCCTTTTATCTGTCCTGAATCTTCCAACATTCAGCTTCTTTGAATGTCCACGAGTTCTAGTATTATGAGAGAGGGAGAAGAACTTTTCTCTATCCACTTTCTCAATGCCATGCATAATTTTATACACTTCTATCATGTCTCCTCTGACCTGCCTTTTCTCTAAACTAAAAAGCCCAAAATGCTGCAACCTTTCCTCGTAAGGGAGTCGCTCCATCCCCTTGATCATTCTGGTTGCCCTCTTCTGAACCTTTTCCAACTCTATAATATCCTTTTTGAGATGAGGCGACCAGAACTGTACACAGTATTCCAAATGCGGCAGCACCATAGATTTATACAATGGCATTATGATATCGGCTGTTTTATTTTCAATACCTTTCCTAATTATCGCTAGCATGGAATTTGCCTTTTTCACAGCTGCCGCACACTGGGTCGACATTTTCATCATGCTGTCCACTACAACCCCGAGGTCTCTCTCCTGGTCGGTCACCGCCAGTTCAGACCCCATGAGCGTATATGTGAAATTCAGATTTTTTGCTCCAATATGCATAATTTTACACTTGTTTATATTGAATTGCATTTGCCATTTTTCCGCCCATTCACTCCGTTTGGAGAGGTCTTTTTGGAGCTCTTCGCAATCCCTTTTTGTTTTAACAACCCTGAACAATTTAGTGTCGTCAGCAAACTTGGCCACTTCACTGCTCACTCCTAATTCTAGGTCATTAATGAACAAGTTGAAAAGTACAGGTCCCAATACCAATCCTTGAGGGACTCCACTTTCTACAGCCCTCCATTGGGAGAACTGTCTGTTTATTCCTACTCTCTGCTTTCTGCTTCTCAACCAATTCCTTATCCACAAGAGGACCTCTCCTCTTATTCCATGACTGCTAAGCTTCCTCAGAAGCCTTTGGTGAGGTACCTTGTCAAAAGCTTTTTGAAAGTCTAAGTACACTATGTCCACTGGATCACCTCTATCTATATGCTTATTGACACTCTCAAAGAATTCTAATAGGTTACTGAGACAGGACTTTCCCTTGCAGAAGCCATGCTGGCTCTGCTTCAGCAAGGCTTGTTCTTCTATGTGCTTAGTTAATCTAGCTTTAATAATACTTTCTACCAGTTTTCCAGGGACAGAAGTTTAGCTAACTGGCCTGTAATTTCCGGGATCCCCTCTGGATCCCTTTTTGAAGATTGGCGTTACATTTGCCACTTTCCAGTCCTCAGGCACGGAGGAGGACCCGAGGGACAAGTTACATATTTTAGTTAGCAGATCAGCAATTTCACCTTTGAGTTCTTTGAGAACTCTCGGGTGGATGCCATCCGGGCCCGGTAATTTGTCAGTTTTTATATTGTCCATTAAGCCTAGAACTTCCTCTCTCGTTACCACTATTTGTCTCAGTTCCTCAGAATCCCTTCCTGCAAATGTTAGTTCAGGTTCAGGGATCTGCCCTATATCTTCCACTGTGAAGACAGATGCAAAGAATTCATTTAGCTTCTCTGCAATCTCCTTATCGTTCTTTAGTACACCTTTGACTCCCTTATCATCCAAGGGTCCAATCGCCTCCCTAAATGGTCTCCTGCTTTGAATGTATTTATAGAATTTTTTTTTGTTGGTTTTTATGTTCTTAGCAATGTGCTCCTCAAATTCTTTTTTAGCATCCCTTATTGTCTTCTTACATTTCTTTTGCCAGAGTTTGTGTTCCTTTTTATTTTCTTCATTCGGACAAGACTTCCATTTTCTGAAGGAAGACTTTTTACCTCTAAGAGCTTCCTTGACTTTGCTCGTTAACCATGCTGGCATCTTCTTGGCCCTGGCGGTACCTTTTCTGATCTGCGGTATGCACTCCAGTTGAGCTTCTAATAGAGTGTTTTTAAACAACTTCCAAGCATTTTCGAGTGATGTGACCCTCTGGACTTTGTTTTTCAGCTTTCTTTTTACCAATCCCCTCATTTTTGTGAAGTTTCCTGTTTTGAAGTCAAATGTGACCGTGTTGGATTTTCTTGGCAATTGGCCATTTACATGTATGTTTAATTTGATAGCACTGTGGTCACTGCTCCCAATCGGTTCAACAACACTTACATCTTGTCATGACTGGAACACATATGCGGGCAGCCTATGTCCGGGTAGTTGAAGTCACCCATTACTACCACATTTCCTAGTTTGGATGCTTCCTCAATTTCATATCTCATCTCAAGGTCTCCCTGAGCATTTTGATCAGGGGGACGATAGATCGTTCCCAGTATTAAGTCCCTCCTGGGGCATGGTATCACCATCCACAACGATTCTGTGGAGGAGTTCGCCTCTTTTGGGGTTTCGAGCTTGCTGGATTCAATGCCTTTTTTCACGTATAGAGCGACTCCGCCACCAGTACGTCCTTCCCTGTCCTTCCGATATAGTTTATATCCAAGGATAACTGTATCCCACTGGCTTTCTCCATTCCACCAGGTCTCCGTTATGCTCACTATATCAATGCTGTCCTCTAAGACCAAGCATTCCAGTTCTCCCATCTTGGTTCGGAGGCTCCTAGCATTAGCGTACAGGCACTTGTAAGCAGTGTCTCTCTTCAAGTGTCTTTGGCACTTGTGGTTAGGCCTGTGGTAATTTTGCTCTTCTGAATTTATATCCTGTGCCCCTGCTCTCAAAATGCCTACTTCTAGGCCTACCCCTTTTAAAATTTCATAATTTCTTTGGTTTTTATCCCAGGGGAGAGGTTTATTCCGAACCGGACCTTCCTCACCTCCTGTTGGGTTTCCCCCCTCAGTCAGTTTAAAAGCTGCTCTGCTACCTTTTTAATTTTAAGTGCCAGCAGTCTGGTTCCATTCTGGTTCAAGTGGAGCCCGTCCCTTTTGTACAGGCCCGGCTTGTCCCAAAATGTTCCCCAGTGCCTAACAAATCCAAACCCTTCCACCTGACACCATTGTCTCATCCACGCATTGAGACTGCAAAGCTGTGCCTGTCTGGCTGGTCCTGCGTGTGGAACCGGTAGCATTTCAGAGAAAGCCACCTTGAAGGTCCTGGCTTTTAGCATCCTACCTAGCAACCTAAATTTTGCTTCCAGGACCTCACGGCTGCATTTCCCCATGTCGTTGGTGCCAACGTGCACCACGACCACTGACTCCTCCCCAGCACTGTCTGCCAAACTATCTAAACGACGGGCGATATCCACAACCTTCGCACCAGGCAGGCAAAACACCTTGCGGTCTACACGCCCATCACACACCCCACTGTCTATGTTCCTAATGATCAAATCACCCACTACAAGGATCCCTCCACCCCCTGGAAATATATCCTCGGCACGAGAGGATAGCTGCTCATCCCCCAAGGAATGGGTCCCTTCTAAGGGATCATTTCCCTCTTCCTCAGCAGGATGCTCTCCTTCCCCAAGACCATCGTTCTCCATGATAGCAGGAGAGCTATCATCGTTGGAGTGGGACACAGCTATAACGTCCCTGAAGGCCTCCTCCACACACCTCTTTGCCTCTCTCCGCTTTTCCAGGTCCGCCACCTTGGCCTCAAGGAAATGAAGTCGCTCCCGGAGAGCCAGGAGCTCATTGCACCGAGAGCACACCCACGACTTCTGTCCAACAGGCAGATAGTCGTACATGCTGCAGGCGGTGCAAAACACTGGAAAGCCTCCACACCCCTGCTGGCTTCTTACCTGCATAGTTTTGTTTAAGGTTTATTACGTCAATGGGTTGGAGACTGCGGTTTAGTTGAGGTCAGGGAACAGACGGGCAGAGTGGGGGGCCCTGGCCTCCTCGCCCTGCTGCCGAACTCGCTCTGCTGCTTAACTCGCCTTGACACTTTGTCAGCTGGGGCCTAGAACAGCCTGACCTTTCTTTAACCTAGGGAAACAGAGCTTGTGGTTGTGTTTTTAAAGACATGTTGTTTTAATATATTTTAAAGGCTGGTTTTAAGATGTTTTAGAGTGTTTTTAGTGTTTTGTTTGCCACCCTGGGCTCCTACTGGGAGAAAGGGTGGGATATAAATTTAATAAATAAATAAATAAATAAACTTAAAATCACAAATATCACAATAGGATGGATCCTAAAAATATACACCTCAGGGGTCAAAGGCTAAGGTAAAGAGGCGCGGTGAAGAGTAGAGGCTTAAGCATACAGCAAAGTAATAAAAAGTATTATTATTATTATTATATAGACTGCCATTCATCTGAAGAAGGAATACCAAGGCAGTTCACAAACAAATAGAAGCTATCCGCAAAACAAGAATAAAAATAAAGCTACCCATAATTAAAATACATAGAAGAACAACTACATTAACATATCCATAATTAAAATATGCAATACGCAAGCCCATTAAAACAGAATAAGAGTGAAAACAAATCTGCCACACAGCCAGCTTCATTAAGGATCAGCTGACTGACTATGCTGAAACGTAGCAGGGAGAATCCTCTGAACAGATCCTGAAGAATTGATATGCCAGAAATAACACACTCCAGAATTTGACTATCATACTCTTTTGGTACCACAATATTCTGGTCAAATTACCTTGTGGGTGTCCTTTCCTGAGGCACACCGCAAGGGATGAACAAATCTGGGTCTGGGACTCTATTGGAAGGAAGGGCAGAATTCTTTATTTTATTTTTCATTGTTACATTTATATCCCACCTTTCCTCCAAGGAGCTCAAGGTGGTGTACGAACATGGTTCTCCTCCTCCTGAATTTATCCTCACAACAACCCTGTGAGGTAGGTTACACTGAGAGACGGCGATTGGCCCAAGGTCCCAGTCCAACACTATCTGCTGCACCACACTGGTGTATTAAATAAATAAATAAATAAAGTCTGTTTCAGATATGTGACACTGTCATGTTTTTACCCATTATTCTGCTCCATTCCATTCCTGAATTATTACTCTTCATATTTAAACAAAGGAATCCTCTCAATATACTAAGTAAATGCCAAATATATTTAAACATATTCTGATAAGTTTTAAACTGCTGAAAACTGCATTGCCACATTCAGAGATGTGCAAAATCTAGTGGATGGTCATGGGATAGATAATTTCAAAGGATGGCTGTGTTTCCATTCCCATATTGTTTTAGAAAGTGCAGATTTGACAGATTTGGCTTGAAATGTGAACTGAACCAAATTTCCTGCCAATTCCTGATCCACACATTAGTCTAAACAGTATGGATCAGATCATTTCATATCGAAATTCACAAAGGCTGAATTCCTCCAACAGCCCTACCCATCATGAGTGAAGCTGAGTTTATCTTTTTGGGGGCATATCATATACTCTCACTTTTCTTCTTTCAGTGTCCTAGACATGAAGAATTGGATAAAATAGGGCCACCCCCTATTTCCCCCCTGCCCCATATCTCAGGCTATGAGAGTGATTAATGATATTGTCATTCTTTATTACTAACATTTCTCATGCCATTTTTTTCTGTGCTTGGCTTCAAGCCTATAAACATACATACCTATATCACCTAGGTTGTTTTATTTTGCATTTTAGCTGAGGAAATAAATGCTACTATACAAGGATTTGGGGGACTTTTTTGTTCACTTATGACATGTCATTATTTCAGTGATGGTATCCATTTATCAAAATCATGCATGCTAGCATGTGTGATTGTCACTTAAATGGGAGTGCACATCATAATTAGTCTTGCTGGGTTAAATTCTACGGTCAGCCTAAGCAGGTGGTAAAACTATAAAAGGGATCTCAGCAGCATCTATAAATGTGAGATTGGCCAAGATAGAAATAGCATTAGAGCTGAACACATAATTTGCTATAAATTCTATGTGAAGCACTTTGAGCACGTAGGGAAAGAGCTAAGAAACATTATTATATTACACATTCAAATCATAGAGAATATCTCTAATGACAAAAAAACCCCTGAACTTTGAGATACAAAAGTCCACATGCATGTTAAAGAACAGATGTGTTCAGGCAATTGCCTGAATGTGGAGATGTTCAAACTGTTGATGTGGCTGCATTTGGCCAGTAGGCCCAAGGTTCTCCACCCCTTGCTGTAACATGACAGGATGGCAGTGGCAACTAGTAGCTCCATGTCAGTGAGGAATGCATTCCGGGTTTCAGTCCAAACTTTGAAGGAGTTGTCCAAGGTGCTTTCAGTTCAGAGTAAAACCTGGAGTGGATTCCACTGCTGCACTGACATGGAGCCACCAGGCACCACTGCAGGATGGGTTGTGCAAACATGAATAAATTGTGAATGTTTTATCTTCATACTAAAGACATTGACATTCTGATGAACTCAAACACAATACATTAACAATGAAGAAGCTTTCTCTTTTAAACATTTACCAAAAGCTGAATCCATTTTAGAACCTTCACTACATGCATCTCTCTACAGTTTTCCTCTCCCTCTCCAAATTCTAGATGGATTAAATATATTTAAAGTTCTTACTCAGTCAGCATACACTGTTTGTAAAAACCTATAGACTGGGGGGGGGAATGTGTGACCCTGTCCAGGGACTGATGCAAATTGGAGTCCAGAAACATCTGAAGGGCCACACATTTCCCACCTCTGCTACAAATGAATGAATATTGGTGCAACCTAATGTTATTTAAGGACGGAGGCGATGAGAAATGAGTGCAGTAAAAATCAATGGTTTGTAACCGATGCTAGCGTTACTCAGAGTAGACCCACTGAAATTAATAGGCCTAAATTAGCCATGCCTTTTAATCCCAATGGATCTACTCTGAGTAGGACTAACACTGGGTACAACACAATAGATGTAAATATTTATGGGCATCACTGACTGACTCATCCACTAATGGAGGTGTCCAAAGGATTATCGTCCTTCCTCAACACACACACAAAAGCTGAAATTTGGTGCAGAGATATTTACTCATGCAAGAAAAGGTTCCTAGCATCTTTCCTCTCACCAACCCAATGTAATCCTTTCTCATCAGGGCTAATGCACTGAAAAATTCTCCTGCATGCCCCCATCAGCCATTTTCTATGAATGAATTAATAAAATAATCAGGGTAAAGAATTTCAGTGAAATTCTCAGGGTTAGGGTAGAGGGTTTTTGTTACACTTACTTTTGAGGTGGCTGAGTCTCCTTTCTTTCATTCTACCAGTGGTCTGTCCTCTCCAACTTCCCTGGGTATCCTCACCTCAATTAAAGCCCAAGAAGACACTTTTGAGTGACTCCTCCCATGGGATGTTTTCAGATCAGGAAGAATGGGCAGCCAGGGAAGGTGTGGTATGCTGGGAAATGTTTACTGGAAATAGAAAAAAATGCACTACCCTTGGTCACTTCAAAACCCCATTTAAAAAAATGGAAATGGACTGCCTTCAAGTCGATTCCACCTTATGACGACCTTATGAATAGGGCTTTCATGGTAAGTGGTATTCAGAGGTGGTTTACCACTGCTTTCCTCTGAGGCTGAGAGGCAGGGACTGGCCCAAGGTCACCCAGTGAGCTTCATGGTTATGTGGGGATTCGAACTCTGGTCTCCCAGGTTGTAGTCCGACACTCTAAACCCATACTAGCTGCAATTCTAAAGAAATCCTCAGGGCATTCTCAAGAAAAATGGAAGCCGTTTTTAGAAAGGCAGAAAACTTTCAGTAAACTGGAGGACAGATTTTGGTATAGCACTATTTGTAATGCTTTATGTCTAATCCACAGATTATTTATTTATTTATTTATTATTTTATTTCAGCTATTTATATAGCACTTATTCACCCAAGTTTCTAAGTCGTGTATAGTAAGATTACAAAAAATAGTGGATAAAATCAGTTAAAATGGAAAACAGAAAACATCCTTAAAATTCCTATTGCGATAGAATGTTCTTCATCGAGTACCTGAATTCAACAAGTAGGACACCTGTCTGATCTCAGCCAAGAAGGAGTTCCACGCCATTGAACCCAAAATACTGAACACACGGCTCCTGATAGATATCAGCCATACAACTGAGCCTTGGGAGATTCCCCCAAAGATCTCAGTGATCAGGCAGGGATACAAGGAATAAGGCAGTCCTTAAGGTATCCTGAACTAAAGTTGTTAGGGGCTTTGTAAATTAACACCAGAACCATGAACTGGGCATAGTAACATATGGGCAGCCACTGCAAACCTTTAAGCACTGCTGTTATGTGCAGGTGGTAAGATCATTTATAAAGTGGCTTGCAATTAAGTGCAGTGAGCTGCTGAACAGAGAGGATGTTGATGGGAGAAATCTAGCTAAACCACATACGCAATTACTGTCTCCTGTGCAAGTGCTGTCCATCTCAGAGGAGAGCAGACCTTGTTTCCTGGACCTTTTTTATTGTTTGCTGAGAACAGCTCCTGTTACAACAGCCTTTTAACTACTGGAGAATTGTTATCACACACCCACACCCCAGTGCCTTCCTTTTTTGCCCTAGATTGAAGGCATCCAAGTGCTGCTGTCACTCCTCATATAGCCCTCCTAATGCCAAGAATCTGGATGAGCTTTGTTTACAGGCATCTTCAGTTCCTCAGGACAATTACCTCCTCATTATTGCAGTGATGGGTGCTCTATAAATGCCTCCTGCAGATCAATGGATTAGATTTATCTTGCACAGGAACATCAGTTGGACCAAATCTCTCAGCTGCAAGAAACTGACGCAGTTCCATTGATTAATATAAAGTGTTGCCTCCATCATTCATCAATATAGTCCCCCCCTTGATTTTTAAGCTATGATGGCATAGCTTATTGCAAGATCCACAAGTTTCTAAATCAGCCTTTTGAAAAGCTTCATTTTGTTTTAATAATGGTTTTAATAATGGTTGCAGTTAGAAAGCATCCCTCAGTTAAAAAACAGGGCAATGGTTAACCTATTAATTCAGAAATTGTGAAATGGAGAATTTGTAAATGTTTATGGCAGTGTTGTACGTTATAAGTGCTTATGGTGGTGTTGACAAATAAGCGTTACGGTTATGTGCTGTTTTTATGTGCCCAAAAGTCCACATCTGTTTTCAGATGCAAAACACTAAAGGTGGCACTAATTGTGACAGGTCATGCAGTGACTTTGCATCCAGTTCCCATATTCACTTTAGTAAAGGACATGTGTGATACTGTATCATTGTGATGGTCACCAACTTGGTTGGCTTTTTTTAAAAAAAGGATTAGTCAAACTCATGGAGGATACGGCTATCAATGCTATTAGCCACGATGATGGCTTTGTTCTATTTCTACTGTTGGAGACAGTGTGCCTCTAAATGCCAGTGGCTGAAAATCGCACATGTGGAAAGTGCTGTTGCACTCAGGTCCTACTTATAGGCTTCCCATAGGCATCTGGTTGGCCACTGTGAGAACAGGATGCTGGACTAGATGGGCCACTGGCCTGATCCAGCAGGGCTTTTCTTACATTCTTATATTCTTATTATATTGTGCATTTCTCTGTATCCCCCTTGGAGCAGCAAATAATGCTGAGCTCACTTTCACTGATCCTTCGCACTTCCAAAAGGGGGAGAAAGAAAACAAAAACTGGGAGAATTGTGTGCACATTAATGCACTCTGTTCTTACTTTCTTCACATAGTGGTGAGCACGCACATTCTCAAAATTGGAGTGTGACCCTCAGGGTTTGTAGTGCCATTCGGCAGAATGAGGCAGCTGATTTTGGACAGCATGAAAGGGCAGGAAATAGCTGTTTAATTTCTCATTTTTTGTATTTTTTTCTGCCCCACAGTGTTTTGCTACCTGAGGAGCAAAGAAGAAAATGACACCCTCACCAGTCCATGTAGAGAAGCCGACAGGACTGGCAGTTGAATCATATTTCAATACTGGCAATGGGAAAGTGCCCTCCACTGCACCTGAAGGCAGCAGGCTAGTTATGGAAGTGGAGGGCAAGCCAACTCTGCCCTCCAGCCAAAGGGTGGTTGACTAAGTCTGCCTAGTGATAGGGCCGGCAGCTCTGTTGCTGGTGGGGAGGGAGATTTTTGTGGGATTTTTTGCCTCAGATGACAAAATACCTTAGCTAGTCTTGGATACTATGCACCTTCATTTGATGGCTGCCATTTGCTGTTCTGCCTCTGTCTGGCTCTGGGATCCCTTCTTGAGATCTATACCTATGGCCATTTTTTTCTGGTAAAAAATGAGGTGCCACTAATATCTTGATATAAGTGCTATGGATGCCAGCACAAAGTGGCTGCCTTTGGCAGCAAAAAGAGGCGCCGTTACTCCATACCAGGGAGTACTGTCTCACACACCAAAAGCATTGCCTATGGCAAACACTGAAGGAGTCCATCAGTTTGGGATTGGCTTCATAGGCAGCCATTGTTTTCTAATAGTGGTGAGACTTGGCATTTTTACTTCCTGCTCCCCACAGGCAAAAGAAACATGCCTCTTTTCTAGTCCCTCTCTCAGGAGGAAAGGGGTGTATGTGTGAATACTTACTACTACCAGTAATCACATGGAAAAGGAATGTTGCTCAGTGGTAGAGCACCTGATTTGCTTGCAGAAGGGCCTGGGTTCAATCCAGAGGATGTCCTCTGGAGAGCCACTGCCAGTCAGTGTGCAAATAATACTGAGCTGGATGGACCAGTGGCCTGTCGTGGTATAAGGCAGCTTCCTCTGTTCCTAAAGCAGTGTCTCTGTGTTGCACACTCACCTTAGTTAGCCAGTTGAAGGGTGGGGTCGGGTCAGCTTTCCACTCACTCATGGAGGAGGAAGCTGGGAGATGGGTGGGTACAGTTATATAAGCTGGCACCACCCCAAGTGCCACCACCATCCTCCTGACCTAACAGCCTCACTTCAGGGCCAAGTAGAGTTTGGGGGGGGTTGCACATTGTCCTGATTGATGGTAGATTGAGAGTAGGGATGGGCGAGAATTTTGATTCAGTTGACATTTCAAGCTGAATTTATCAGAGTTGCACTTTCCAAAACAGTATGAGAACTGAAACACAGCTATCCTTTGAAATTCACACTGACTTTGAATTTTGTGGTACAGTTTGCCACCCAAATATTGTTTACAATAATGAATATGTTAGGGGAAAGTGTGCATAAAAATGAATATATGAGTGGAACTAACATGCAAAAAAGCATTATATGATGGGAAATGGCTTGCAAAACTGTATGTTAGTCAAAACTGCCTACAAAAATGTGTTTATCAGGAGAAATTTGCACTGAAATGAATTTTCATGAGGATTTAAGACTGGATAAATGAGAAACTGAGAGAACCAACGTTGATAGATCTTTCCATCCTTAATAGAGAAGCATTGGCCCCATCTGCACTATGCATTCAAAGGAGTATCACACCACTTTAAACACTCCTACCAGCTCTCAGAAGGCTTAACAAATTATAGTTCTCTACTGGTGCTTTAAATGTATAGTGCTTTGGGAAAACTGGCTGGGGTGGTATTGTTTCAGTACAATTGGTCACACTTCGGAGGGTGGGGAAATGTGGGAATGAAGTGGAGTAGCAGAGTCACTGGGGAGCACCCCAAGGCACTTCTACAGTGGCAGGGATTCCCTAGCCTGTCTTCGTAAGGCTGAAACCAAAGAACAGAGGAGGGAACCACTCTGAAGCTTCACCAGCTCACAAACCTAAAACTGTGGGACTTGCAGGGGTAGTGAGTCACAGAAACAGCTTCTGGCTTCCTTGCAGCAGGGTTGGCCTTTTTAAAAAAAAATATTTTTATGCAAGGACTTATTAAAACTATTGCTTGCAGCTTGCACTTTAGAAGAGTCACCCTCTCCTTTCTCAATAAGCATGGATTTTTTAAAATTTACTTGTGACAGTTCTATGCCACCCAATAACAAATGTTTTCCGGATGGCTTACGATAAAAATAAAGCAATTACTTACAAAAATAAAACCATTACATCTAAATTCTGTATAAGACAAAGTGATGGAACACAATTCACAGCAGCCTCTTTTAAAGTGGTGCTTGCTTCGAACTATGTCAGTAGTCTAAAAACAGCAATAGGATGATTTCTTCAGTAATGTTCTTTTATTCCATGTATGCGTATGCAGAGTTGATTGATTAATCAATTTATTTTGATTATTTTAATTAACTGATTAATCAATTAAAGTCCATATGGTTATCTACTGAGATTTCTTTTAACTTGCAGTGATGGGTGCTTGGCAATTTGATTCCGTCACACTGATCATGTGTAATTTGTTTTAGCTGCTAAATTGGTCCCATCTGCACTATACATTTAAAGCAATATCGTACCATTTTAAATAGTCATGGCTTCCCACAAGGAATCCTGGGAACTGTAGTTTGTTACGGATGCTCCGAATTTCCAAAGTGGTTTAATAATCAATCCTTCTTCCCAGGGAACTCTGGGAATTGTACCTCTGTGCAGGGAATAAGGCCTCTTAACAATTCTCAGCACCCTTTACAACGTCAGTTCCCAGGATTCTTTGGGGAAAGTCATGCCTTGTTAAAGTGGTAAGATACTACTTAAATATATAGTACAGATGGATCCCTACTCTCAGCACTCAATTCAAAGTGTTGGTATTAACATTTAAAGCCCTCAATGGCTTGGGGCCTGGGTACCCTTAGAACTGCCTTAGGGTAGCCAGTTATGCATTGCCAAACAGTACAAAAGAGGACACAGATTTGTATACATTTGCATATGCTAATTTATAGGTATACATGCACATTTAAAAATAATTGCTATAATTTAAATAGAAATATAATACATCTCACAATTTAGTGCAAATTTCTCCTAATAAACACATTTTTGTATGCAGTTTTGATTAATGTACACATTTTTGCAAGCAATATCTCCTAATACGCATTTTCCATGTTATTTTCACAAATATCTGCATTTATTGCCTATTTTACCCTAAAATATGCATTTTTGTAAACATTTATTTGGTTAGAGAACTCCATCGCAAAATTCAGGTAAGTGTGAATTTCAAAGGATGGCTGGGTTTTGGTTCTCATGTTGGTTTGGAAAGTGCAAACTTGATAGATTAGGCTTTACATGTGATCCGAATTGATTTTCTCCCTTATCAATAGACATTACCTTCCTTCAGGCACCTGGTGAAGATGTGGCTTTTTAAGAAGGCTTTTGGCTCATTAAGTAAGCTTTTTATGGCTTAGACTGTGCTTGGGTTCGCTTTGCTAATTTTTGTTTTATGGACCTAGTTTGCATGTTGCACTAAAGCAAACCATGACTTAGTGTGAATGTGTGGACTCCCAGAGAGGAAATCACAGCTACTTCACTCCTGCCTGGTTGTTTCATTGCTGTGCCATGCTGAGCTAAGCCATAGATTGCCTTTGCATGTCATCCAAACCCATACTCTTGGTTTAGTTCTCTCCAGACTAGCCACAAACTGTAATCAAGGTTTGCCGTGTGGTTAATGGTTTGTGATTTGTCCAGTAGAGTTAATCCTCCAGGTTTGGACAACACTCTAAGCCAAACGATAGCTTAGCTCAGCATGGCACAGCAGCAAAACAACGGGGAGAGGAACAAAGCAGCAGTGATCTCTTCTCTAGGAGCCCACACACTCACACATTTATGCTAAGCCATGGTTTGGCTTAGCATGACATGCAAATAAGGATATAAGGCAGCAGTTCTGTGTTCATTGCAATCAACACTGTTTCTGTTTCACTACAGTTCAGTCTCCCCTAAAACCTATGCTGTTCATCTCACTATCTGCGATGGCCAAAACAAATGTAATTCATTACATAATTTATTAATAATTAATTCCAATGCATTTCAGTGAAAGGGAAGTGTCAAAAACAATGCAGAAAAATAATGCAATTATTTACATAACGTTAGCATGCTAAAAAGGAAAAAAAGACAATAGTGAGTAGCATTTATATTTGCTTGCATGATTTCCCTTCCTGACCTTGGATGAACATAAAAATTGCGGCAATCTCAGCCTCCATTTTCTGTTTCGGACAGAATTCTCTAACATCCCTACATACAGAACAGGCCATTGTGTTGGGTTTCAGTTGGGGTGTTATTTGTTTCATATTATCTAATCTATCGGCCATCTCGGGTATCATTGGACTATAAGGCGAGGTAGAAATTTTAAAGATAATAAATAACAACACTGGATTTAGGGTTTTTTGGCGATGCTCATTAAATTACTGCTGCAGAGAGGTGGTTAAAGATCCAGCAAACTGTTTGGCAGGTTTGTGATGGTTCTAGAGCTGCATGTGAATAAACCCCATTACTCCCTTCTGCCCCCACACACCCTCAGTTGTCTTTCTTGTAATCTGAGAAGCAGAGAGGCTGAGAAACCAGTGTTGAGTCCTGGCAGTTAATGTACACTGTAGACAGCTTGCCTGCATTTCCTTTAATGACAGACTGCTGCTGTGGTTTTTTTCCCCCTGTCTTAAACACAGCTTTGAAATGAAAAGACCACTTTAATTTTCCTGTGTTTATAAAGCCAATCAATTGGTGCCTTCAAGCAATTATTGACTAATTAAAGACTATCTCACAGAAGACAGAGAAAGCAATAGGCTCTTGCATGTGCAGTTAACGCCACTTCATAATATTTGCGCAATGCCGCCTGTATGGAGGAACAAGCAGGCATCTATGGAACTGTCTAGCATGTTCACATCTTAATTTACTAAGGAGAAATCTTTACCTTTTACATAGGCATCACTGGTGTTGCTTTTACTGAAAAGCACCCAGGCAGCCTATCCTGTGCATGCTGCAGCCAAATGGTCAGAGCCCAAGATACTAAAAATCTAGGTTTTCTAACTATTGCAGTCTATGGAAGACCCTGGGTTTATATTTTAAATTCTGGCTGTCTGGGTAGTATTTATTGTTATAATTTCTGTTCTTACTATGAAGCACCTAATTTGCTAATAATTGCATATTTAGTTGCAACTAAATAATTGCAAATAAGGGCTAGATATTATTTTAGGTTTGTGAATTATTAGACTGCCCACTTGTCATTTAATTAGATAAACAGAATCACACAATTAGAAAGTACATCAAAAGTCATCTAGTCCTGTTAACAACATCCCTGATAGGTGCCCATCCAGCTTCTGCTGAAAAAGATGTAAGAAATGAAAGTTAAAGACTGAAACCCTAAACACAGTTGCCTGCCCTTTGAACTCAGTTGGACTTGTGATAAGAAATGCATAGGATTGTTCTCTTAAAATCCTGCAGCTCAATTAAACAGATCCTCTCAATTAGCCAGACAGCAGATTTCTTTAAAAAAAAAATTGAATTATTATTTCTTGTAAGTACTTACAAAACTGAATCTCGGCTGACATATTAGAAATGGTATTCCTTTTTGTCACTTACACAATGCCTCTTCTAATATGGGGAGTTAGCATTACCCATAATATTCTGCCTCCCAAGGCAATGTTTTTTACTTAGGGTGGCCACTTATGAGTCATGAGAAAGCACACAGATTTGCATAAAATTTGATTATGCTAATTTATATGTGTACATAATGCATCCCTCCACAGTGGAGAAGTTTGTGTCCAAGTGACCTCTGTGTCTGCTCTCCAGGTGCCAACTGTTTGATGGGCAACTTCATGGCCTCTCCTGCCCACCATAAAAATGGTATGCATGGCCATCCTATTTATACTATGCAGATTTAACTGACTGGCCACTGTGAGAACAGGATGCTGGACTAGATGGGCCACTGGCCTGATCCAGCAGGCTCTTCTTATGTTCTTATGTTCTTATGATTAATGGAACAAAGCCCATATGATTAGTCAGAAGTGGGGTAAAAAAGAATGCATCAGTTTCCCCCTTCTATTGTTTTCATGAGTCTCTTTTAGATTACAAGCCCTTCCTGTTCTTTGTAAAGGGTCTTGTACATAGATTGTATTATATAAATAAATAAATATCTATCTATCTATCTCCAATAGCGTGTTGTAGTTGCTCTAGCACATACTGACTAGAACTAAGAACTTAAAAAGAGCCCTGCTGGATCAGACCAAAGGCTGTGTAGTCAACCTGAATGCAGTAGCACTCTCTCCACTCATGAGTCCCACCAACTGGTATTCAAAGGTATACTGCCTCTGACAGTGGAGGTAGAGCATAACCATCACGGCTAGGAGCCACTGATAGCTGTTGCCTCCATGAATTTGTCTAATTCTCTTTTTAAGCCCTTCCAAGAGAGACCCATGCTCAGATCTCACTCAGTCATGATGCTTACTATGCAACCCTTAGTATCATCAAACTTGCATGATAGTTTTGGGGATAAAATAGGTGGAAATGACAAATAATTGGGTGTTTGAATTAAACCAGAACTATCACTAGAAGCTAAAATGATAAAACTGAGGGGCACATAATGAGAAGACATTATTCACTAGAAAAGACAATAATGCTGGGAAAAACAGAAGGGAGTAGAAAAAGAGGAAGGCCAAACAGGAGATGGATTGATTCCATAAAGGAAGCCACAGACCTGAACTTACAAGATCTGAACAGGGTGGTACATGACAGATGCTATTGGAGGTCACAGACTCATAGGGTCCCCATAAGTCAAAATTGACTTGAAGGCACATAACAACAACAACAATCATGTAGATGATCCTGAACTCCTTAAAGGAAGTGTGTGATAACAAATACATAAAAATGGAAAGCCCTTATGCAATTCAAGAAAGGTTAATTTTCACCATAGTTGAATGAAGGTCTGCTTGATCTTTTGTGGTTGTACTATCATTGTTCCTTTTTCCCTTGTTTTTTTTCTTTTTTACTCCTACTCAGCTTGAACCAGAATGAGATCTTGAATATACAATCTATGAGGATGTCAGCATGTTTTTTTTTTTGTTGCTGTTTGAGATCAGAGGCTTCATTTTATACAAAGTGCTTTTAGGAGAGGAAAAAAATAGTTTCTTGATTGGAATTCACACTGGCAATTCTTATAAGAAAATGAGTATGTTTCAGCTCTCCGAAGACATCTTTGACAGGTCTCTTTGGAGCAATTGAACCTCCAATTTTGTAATCTTCACCACCAGAATTCCTAAAATGATTTGGGGACCTAAGATGTAGCACCCAAGAGACCTTCTTTCCTTAGCAGGCTAGATTGTTCTTTCTTGGCAACATGTTATGCAGTCAGTTTCTTTTTGTCTCCATCTATTGTAAAGAAGAATGGTATGGTAGCCAAGTAGTTAGAACTGTCTAAAGTATGCCTGTAAATGTCCTTCCTTTCTCCTATACAGTTTGCTTTTGGTCAAGGCTGGCAGGTGGTCATTTTCCTAGGGGAAGGGTTGTCGCCCAGTGCAACCCCCCCCCTGGGTTCAGTCCTTGGCATCCAGGGCTGGACCAAGTTATGTTGCTGCCTGAGGCAAAGTACAAGGTGGTACCTTCCCACTCAATGTAGAATTACTGGCTGGGCTGTTAGCTGATTCTTATGTAGGCAAGAAGACAGCATCCTCCAATGCAGCTTGGGGAGGCAAACTAATTTAGGAAGTGTATAACAGACCTGTGACACACATAGCTCTGGTTTCCAACATAAGAGGATAGCTGGGGGGCTCAGGAAGGACAGTTGGAGTGGGGCCTGCCACTCCTACTCCCAGCATCTGCTGCCTGAGACAGTTGTCTCACTTTGCCTAAAGATAGGGCTGGCCCCACTGACATCTCCAGGCAGGTCTGGAAAAGAGCCTGTCTGAAACCTCAGACAATGACTGCCTCTCAGTTAACAAAATACTGAGCGACGGGCCAATTGTCTGACTTAATATAAAACAGTTTCCTATGATCCTAAAACTCTATTCAGTCATTCGCCTCTATGCATATTAAGTGTACAAAAGTGCATAATATAATGCATGGTGTGGAGGATGTGGATAGAGAGAGCTCCTCCCACCCTCATTATACGAGGATCTGGGGCCATCCAATGAAGGGGAAAGTTGGAAGATTCAGGCCAAACAAAAGGGAGCACTTTTTTATGCATTGCATAGTTATAAACGATGGAATTTGCTACCAAGATGTAAGGGATGGTGACAGGGGAGGCTGGTCTCTCTGGTCAAATGGGGCAGTACCCTCCCAAGATTCTGAACCTCCTGAAACCTCCAATGCCATAGACTACTCTTTCTCTGACACCCACAGTAATATTAATAAATTTCCGCTGACTAAGAGGCTTCCTAGATGCACTTCCCGTGTCCTGGGAGGGAAACCATTAAAAAAAAAACAAGCATGTTCACAGAAGGCTTAGAGCTTATCCACATGGGAGGATAACATCGTGCTAAAGACGTTTTTGCCTCCATTTTCTGTTTGCACTGTCCACAGTAAGGACTCAGTGCCAGCTGCAAACAGTGTTTTCTAGTCACACTTGAGGGGAAGCATCAATCACACAGTTTCCTAAAGACCATGCCCTCTAATTTAATATTTCCACTCCCTCTAGTTACCTGGCATGCTCAGTTTGTTCTGCCAGTAAGTTTCATTTTTTTAAAAAACCAACAACCCGGAAGTGCGATTATTTGTATTTTCACTGGTACAATACAGATGAAATGCAAATCTTTGTTTGAGCGGTGTTATGCTTTTGTGCACAAGTTAGGGGGAAAGAAAAATAAGGCACCGTTTGCAGCAACATAAAAAAGGCTTGCAGAACAGGAGGGAGCAGCGGACATTTCTCTTCAGCCCACAGGAAATGAAATGAAAGAAGGGAGGAGGAGGGAGTGGGCGTGGAGAGGGGAACGATAAACACATCCACCTACAAGCATTGGAGCAAAGCATCTGTAAGCCCTAGAGATACGGAGTGAAGGCATTTTTTCCTTCCTTTTTCAGATTATCAGAGGATTGGGTTAGTATGGATTTACAGGGAGGAAACTGCGTGATAGCTTCTCTTTGCCAGTAATGTCATGTGATCCATGTGAATTAAAAGGGGATGTGAGTAGCACCAGATACACAGTAAACCTCTGTGTAGACGAGCCCTTAGCTAGGGAGGGCAGTAGACAAAGTGTTCATTCATTTCCCCCTCCCCCTTCTTTTCTCTTAGTAGCTAATGGACTCATTCCCATATCAAAAGACAAAGAAAATAAACAGAGATGTGGGTGGGCGTGCTGGGTGGGCATCCCTTAAAAGACTTGTTGAAAGAAGAAGGTCTTCAGCAGGTGCCAAAAAGATAACTCAGATGGTGCCTGTCTAATATTTAAGGAGAGGAAATTCCAAAGGGTAGGTGCCACTACACTAAAGGTCTGCTTCCTATGTTGTGTGGAACGAACCTCCTGATAAGAGGGTATCTGCAGAAGGCCCTCACCTGCAGAGCTCAGTGATCAACTGGATATATAAGGGGTAGCAATCTTTCAGGTGTCCTGGTCCCAAGCTACGTAGGGCTTTGTAAACCAAAACTCGAACCTTGAACTTGGCCCAGTAGCTAATGGGCAGCCAAACGGGATTTAAGTGCATAACATTGACTGGATCTTGTCCAGTGTATAGTTGTGCAAAATTTGTCAGATGGTATCCACTGTAATATTGGGGTTAGGCTCTGGAGATGATAGATTAACTACTGTTTGTTTAATGGAAGCTTTGCTAAAGCAGCTTCGTGTTTTTCTGCAGTAAATCATTTTCTGTAAAAAGTAATGTTTATGAGGTTACATGCTGATGGTTTAATCCCTTTAATCTTTTAATATTCTATAACTAGCTCCTACTTACTGCTCAAAATCCTCTTTGGAAAAAAAATCTTGTCAGGCATCAATGTTTTTTGATTGGTAGGCAGTAATGATATCCTGAAAAATAACACAATGAATGGGTTGATGATTCACACATGCACCCGTCAGTGTAAATACCTCACAGGGTGGTCGTAAGATCTTCTCCTGGGAGGGTCTGGAAATATATGCCATAAATGCAATTTAATGTCCAATTTAGTGCAATACCTAATGATTACTTTCATGTTTAAGTAATCACAAATTAATCACTACAGGTGATCACTTCAGATTATTTGATGCCTGTTCAAACAAAATACTTTGCAGTGAAGGTGGTTCACACGTTTAGCTAACATGCATGGATTTGTGATTTGTATTTGGATGGATTTAAAAGAGGATTAAACAAAATCATGGACCAAAAAGCAATTAATAGCTACTAGCCATGATGGGTATGCTCTGCCTTCATAGATGGAGGCAGTATACTTCCAAATACCAGTTGCCGGAAACTGCAGGAGGGGAGAGTGTTCTTTGCACTCAAGTTCTGCTTTGAAGTTTCCCATGAGCACCTGGTTGGCCACTGTGAGAACAGGATGCCAGACTAGGTGTGCCAATGACCTGATCCAGCAGGCTGTTCTTGTGTTCTTATGTGAAACAGCATCTAGTCAGTTGCAGGGGGGTCTTTTCTTTGTCCAGCCTATATGGGAGCAACTGATTTAAATAAGGTTGTCACAGGAGTGCAGGCCTCCTTAAAACACCCCTCGCAGAGCTTGGAAAAGTTACTTTTTTGAACTACAACTCCCATTAGCCCCAGCCAGCATGGCCAATAGATTGGGCTGATGGGAGTTGTAGTTCAAAAAAGTAACTTTTCCAAGCTCTGCACCCCTGCACATAGAAAGTTGGCATGTAAGGGACAGGGTTAGTCTAAAATTCTTGCTAGTTTTCCAGTGGCAGGAAGTGTTTGACGAAGGGGCTTCCTCAAAGAGGTGAAATGGTAAGGGTCTGCAGGGCTGTTTTCCTAAACAAGCTGATGTGCCTTAAGACATTGATTTTTTTTTAGGCACCAGTCTTGTTCAGTTTCTGTGGGTTTTGTTCATGCTGGTTTTGAAGACACTAGATGTGACACCTGAATAGTTGACAGGAAATCATACCGCTTGAAATTCTTTATTGGTGCCGAGCAACCTGAGTAAAATACAATTCCATCTGCTCGCATCAATTTGCAAGAGATGCCTGCAAAACATCCTATGGAGTTGCGAGCAAATGAGGTTTCATCTCATTGTTAACAAGGTTGAAATGCCAGGCCTGTCACCAGCAAAGATGACCCTTGTGCTCCGGCAGGCCTGTTATATTCTCTGTTCCAGCTGGTGCTATTGGTTGTTAATCAGAAGTGTTTATACTTTTCCATTCTCACTCGATTCTTGCCCTCCCTGACCAACTTTATATTCAAAGTCGGCTCGTTACAAAGTGTATTGTGGCAACCTGGTCTTGACATTTTGCTGTCAGCTTCCAGTGATTGGTCAATATTACTTCTGCCACCCGTCACAATGCAGAAAATTTGTGATCACACCAATTAGGATGCTTACTCAATGTTTTGTCTGCAAGATGGCAAACTCAGGCAGGGGATCTCAGGCTGGTGAATAAAGAACAGGAGGCAGGGGTGACTGGCAGCTCCTGTAACACCGGGGCAAGGCAGTGGGCTATTGATGTCGTGAAACCAGATTTGAAGGAAAGTACCACAATAGGCAAAAGCCTTGCAGATGCGCTGTGAAGCCAGCCTCTTTAATCTCTCTAGGGCTGGGGTGATAAACCTCAGGCCCGGGGCCCAAAAGCAGCCCTCTAGGCTTCTCTGTCTGGCACTTGCAACTCTCCCCAAATCACACCCCTCACTGCCCTGACTTCACACTCTCCTTGAGTGTTTTTGCCTGGCTAGGATGTGTCCTTGAATGCTGATAATACCCCTTGCATGCCTAGATGGAGGGTAGAGAGAGGGTGTGTGTAGAACATAGGAAGTTGCCTTATCACAAGTCAGATCATTGGCCTATCTTGATCAGTATCATCTAGAGTAACTGGCAGCGGCATTTCAGGGTTTCAGACAGGAGTCTCTCCCACTCCTACTTGAAGATGCCAGGGATTGAACCTATGGCCTTCTGCATGCCAAGCAGCTGTTCTACCACTGAGCCATGACCCTTCCCAAAGGGTGCATGAGTGTGTGTAGAAACTAGCATACTGTACACATTTACATTTGCTGTTCTGCCTACCTTTGCCTCTGACCCTGCCCATTGGCATGTGGCCCCCTGAAGGTTATCCAGAAGGGAATGCGGCCCTTAGCCTGAAAAACGATTCCCCACTCCTGCTCTAGGGCACTCATATTATCTTGCATTATCTCACCGGATGGCCATTCTGAAATACAAAGCTGCAATTTACTCTAAACTAAGGATAATGAATCTGTGGCCCTCCAGATGTTGAGGCCCTCCAATTTCCATCAGCCGGCATTCAGGAAATCTTTCCTGAGAGCGTGAAAATGGTGACAATAGTCAATCAGATTTATCTACATGATTATATCACTGTGGAAAAATGAAGCTAAGTCAAACAGGTGTTACTATGTAGCCAAATCTGATATACTCTGCAGTAATACAGGCAGGCCCCGCTTATACAGCAGGTTCCGTTCCGGACCCCTGCCGTAAAGCGGAAATCACCGTGAAGCAGAACCCCATTGAGTATAATGGGGCGCGTTGCATGAAAATGACCTGAAAATGCCGCAAAATCGGCTTTAAAATGGGGAATGAAAGCCGCCGCATTAGCGGAATGCCGGTAAGCGAAGCGCTGGTAAGTGGGGCCCTGCTGTATTGTTTGCTCCTCAGAAAAAGAACCCTGGGGGAAAAAAGCAGGCCTCCAGATCAGGTGAAGATCCTTAAATTGTGAAGAGGCTCAAGTCTAGCAAGAAAGAGGTAGGTGTTTTGGAGGGAGAGACTTTGGAGAACTCTTTCCTCCAAAAGTGATTGACCACCAATATTCAACTCATCCCATTCAAGGGCCTACTATATTTATCAAAGAGTAATCTGTAGAGCAGAGCTAGCCAAGGTGATGCCTTCCAGAAGTTGTTGTACTACAGTTCCCATCATGCCTGACCATTGGCCAAGTTGGCTGGGGGCTGATGGGAGTTTAAGTCCAGCAACATCTGGAGGGCACCATGCTAGCTACCCCTGCTGCAGAGTTTAAAAGGCTGCTCTTGTCATTCAGGGTTTTCCAGCAAGATTATATAAACAAAATGTTCTTAGGAAATGAACACTTGCTTCCTTTTGAATTTAACTGAAGTACTGTTAGTGTCAGAAAGGGAGTGTTTATGAAGTTGTCGCTGTTGAGTAGAGAAAGATAGCAATGTTTAGATCTCTGTATGCCCAACCAAAAGCGGCTCACTAGACAAATGGAAGATGTTTATCCTCACACATACACATTAATGGGCTAGTTGATTTAATATAAAGTCGGCATTTTAAACTTCTCAGAGCTACATTTGAGATTGTGATGGGCGGGCAGGGACATCAGCATCAATGGCAGGTTTGTCTACCACAGTGGCTGATTTAAAATCTCATGCTACTGTTTAACACGGGATCACTGAAAGTAGGCACAGCATGGCAATTATTATAACTAATAAGCTACTTTAATCAATTTGTTAGGCACCAGCAAATCCTGTTACTGCATAGCTGCTAAGATTAACTTGCTACTTATTTGGGTATTACTCCTCCTCCAATGGCATTAAATGGTCCACTCTTCGCAGTCACATGCAAGTCTTTTAATACATTATGGAATAAAGTATTATGTGTAGGAAACAAATAATGGCTGCTGTTATAGAGAATGGATGTGACACCATTTAGCACATTCCATATGAACTGGGACTATCAGACCCCTTCTTCTTCCACGTTGTGCAGTTGAAGAATAGGAGATATTACATTCTTGCCTATGTTGGGTTGGTAATTGGGGTAGCCCAGGCTAATTTCACCACACATGTGGATTAAATAGCTAGTGGAGGAGGGAGGGACACCATTCAAGTGGGCCCTGCTATGAATCACAGGTGGAGAACCTTTTTTCCGTCTGAGGGCTCACAGGCAACTTTCTGGGAACCACGTGCCAGTGGTGGGCAAAAGCAGGCAGAGGAGCAGATTTGACTCATACCTTTGTACAGTAGATTACATTCCAGCCATGCAAAAGTCAGGTGCTTCCTCTACCTGTACACCCAGATCTCTTCATCCTCTATCCAGGCAAGCAAGGGGCATTATCCGTTCTTTAGAACACATTCCACCCAGATAAAAGCGCCTGGGGAGGGTGCAGAGCAAGACTGGTGAGAGGTGTGGCCTTGAGAGGGAAGGTGTTGCTTTGGGAGAGTCTCAAGGGCCAAATAGAGAGGCTTGGAGGAGTGCATTTGGCCTCTGGCCCTGACGTTCCCCACCCCAGCAATAAATCACGGGTCTCCTCACGCTTCTTAGAATTATACAGTCATAGAATCGTAGAGTTGGAAGGGGCTGATAAGGCCAATGTATCCAACTCCCTGGAATCCAACTTAAAACGTACCTGATAGGTGGCTGTCCGGCAGGGCTGACTCCACAAGCAAAACCATTTGTGTCATGGGGAGGGGGGGAGAATATGTGAGGCACTCTCAGTTTACTTGGGAATGCTCAATTGTTGTCATATTTATATCACACACCTCCTTCCAAATGTGGACAAGTCCTTGATAGAACGTGTTGCTTTAATCTCTGGCATCTCTCGTTAAAGGATCTCATGTAGGCCTGGGAAAGACATCTAGCTGACAACTTTTCCATGTGGAACTCCCTACCCTTAAATATTAGACAGGCACCATCTCTATTATCTTTTCGGTGCCTATTGAAGACCTTCCTCTGTCAACAATTCTTTTTAAGTTGAGACCTTATCCCATTCTGCTTATGTGCTGGAATTGCTTTTTTAAATATGTTTTTAAACCTTTTTCTTTAAAAAAAAACACAATATGATTTTAACCTTTTTTTTAAGATGTCTTCAAAGCTTTTTTTTAAAGTTTTTAAAGTTGTTTTATTTTAATGTATTTTAAAGTCTGTTTTTATGATGTTTTAAAGTGTTTTTAGTGCTTTTGTTTGCCACCCTGGGCTCCTGCTGGGAGGAAGGGCGGGATATAAATCAAATAATAAATAAAATAAATAAATAAACTTGCCAATCCTCTGCCAGGCAGAGTAGAGAATCCTGGGATGGATATACCAATATTTATTTATTTTATTAAAATATCCATGGCCTGGACTTTATGTATATAGATACCAGGGTGGGATAGAGTGTATAATGATCCACTTTGCATGTAGTGCTATGCCAAACCACAGCTTACCAGAAACATGCAGGTTTCCAAAGAGGACATCACAGCTACTGTGATCCTTTTCTGGATCTTCCTGCTGCCACACTATCCAGGCCTAAGCCATGGTTTGGCTTAGTGTGCTCTCCAAATCTGTGCTCGTGGTTTGTCAAATAATGTAGATTGTGGTAGAAGATGAACTGCAGCAGAACTGAAACAGTGCTGCATGCAATGAATACAGGGCAGTACAGAAATCAATGCCTTCTTACATCTCTATCCACTGCATGTGAAGGGGGTGGGCTAGTTATGGGGATGCGGGACAGGACAGGTGGCACAACTAGGGATGGGTGAGAATTTCAATTCAGTTCGCATTTCAAGCAGAATTTATCAAATTCGCACTTTCAGAATATGAGAACCGAAACACAGCCATTCTTTGAAATTTGCATTTATTAGAATTTTGGGTTGCAGTTCACCAGCTAAACAATATTTACAAAAATGCATGTATTAGGGGAACGTATGCATAAAAATGAATAAATGTGTGAAAATAACAGGCAAAAAGGCATGATGTGATGAGAAATGGCTTGCAAAAATGTGTTCCTTTGTCAAAACTGCCTACAAACATGTGTTTATTTGGAGAAATTAATACTAAAATGGTGGAGAATTTTCATGAGGATTTTTTTAAAAAAATTGCTGCAGAAATGTAGAGAACTGAATTGGAAAACTGAGAAAGGGAGAGAACCGAAATTGACAGATCTTTCCATCCCTAGGCACAACTAGCTCTGTCCTCCAATAGGAGACCCAGGAGGAACAGTACTGCCACCACTGCCCCCCCAGCACTTTTCACCTGAGGCAGTTACCTCACTTTACCCAATGGTAGGGCCAGCCTTGCCTAGAATTTATGACAGAGATAAAGAGAAGTGGACCTGCTTTTTTACAGCCAGTTGATAATCTCTTGTAGAAAGAGAGTTCTGCTCTTTCTGACTATATCTAGGCAAAAAGAATAACATTTTACAAAATCCCTGCTTACATTTCCTTATATCAACTTTTTTTCTTCATTCCTCTTGAGTTCTGGATGTCATACAGCGGCTGCTCCATGAGTAAAGACCTAATTGATTAGGGATAATGGGAGTAGTTAAATTTTAATCCAGCCGTCCATCCCTCTGTGGGATCCTTCAGAATTTCAATCGATTCCCCTCGCTATTAGGTCTTCTTTGTGGTAATGATATAGGTTGCTGGCTGGGGTCAGTGTCTTTTATCAATTAAAGTGTGGGAAGCTGGCAGGAAACGATGCAACAGAGTTCACCACAGTTATCCTGATGACAATACATTATTTCTTGTAGACTGGGGGGGGGGAGAGATGTAAGAAATATCTGAGGTAAATTAATTCAAGGGAGCCTCTGAAATGAATTTAATATTGATTATTATGAGTCTCCCTCAGCAATTTTATCCAGGCTATATGGTTTACAGGCACCAAGATTAAAGAGCCCAGAGAGGTTTTAAAACCTACCTAACGTACCTAAAGGAAAATGTGTCTGGTAGACATTTTGTTCTTGGATACAGCTACAGAATCATACATCAGAGAAGCTTCCAGGCAGGGCCAACGTTGTTGTCTTGTTTGTTGTTGTTGTTACAAATTCGATTTCTTACCCATCCTTAACCATAAGGTCCCGTGTGTGTGTGTGATAGCAATTTAAAATTCTATATTAAAAACAGTTTAAAACAAATTACATTCTCAGGAATAGGGTCTGTCTTGAAAATGTATATATCAGGTGTCAAAGGCCAGATTAAAGAGCTGTATATGTATGGTCTGAACATATAAAACCAATTCTGGCCCGCTTTCATTTGCTGCCTGTATGTTTCCGAGCTCAATTCAAGGTGCTGGTTTTAACCTATAAAGCCTTACACGGCTTAGGACCACAATACCTGATGGAACTCCTCTTCTGATACAAACCCACCCGTACACTACGCTCAACATCAACAGCCCTCCTCCGGGTGCCTACTCCGAGGGAAGCTTGGAGGCTGGCAACAAGGGAGAGGGCCTTCTCAGTGGTGGCACCCAAATTATGGAATGATCTTCTTGACGAGGTGCACCTGGCACCAACACTGTTATTTTTTCGGCACCAGGTCAAGACTTTCCTCTTCTCCCAGGCATTTTAGCATGTGTTTTTAAATTGTTTTACATTTTTAAATTGTGTTTTAAATTGTTTTTAAAAGATGTGTTTTAAATTTGTATATTTGTTTTAATGTTTTTAGTTATTGTAAACCGCCCAGAGAGCTTCGGCTATGGGGCAGTATATAAATACAATAAATAAATAAATAATGAAGAGGCCAGGTGCACCTCTGCGGGGAGGGAATTCCACAGCTGAGGGGCTGCCAGAGAGAATGTCCTCTCCCAGGCCACCACCACCCTGAGCTTGTGAGGGTGGCGGAACTACCAAGAGGGCCCTTTTTGCCAATCCAAATACCCGAGAGGGTGTTAAGGGAAGGAGGCAGTCTTTCAGTTGTTTGGAACGTCAGTCATTTATGGTGTTAAACACCTGAAATTGGATCTGGAAACAAATGGACAGGGGCAACCAATGGAAATGTTTTAAAGCAGGGGTTATATGCGTTCTACAGGGAATCCCAGCCAGTAATCCGGCTGCCGCATTAGGCAGAGTGAGGTGACCACCTCAAGCAGCTGATTTTGTGTGTCATGAAAGGGCAGCAAATTGTTAGTTATTTAATTTATTATTATATTTTATTTTAGGGAGGGGAACTTGTGGGTTTTTTCTGTCTGAGTTGCCAAATTAATGTGGTCAGCCTTGGGTACTAGCAGGGATGTTGGAGGAACCTGATGGAAATGGACAATCAACCTAATTTCCTTCTGTCTGCCTGTTTGATACCCATTACGGCTCAGACTCTTGCTATGATTCTTGCCTTACTTTTCTACTGTAAATGTGTGTTTTTTAAAGTGCACATCTTCTGTAAATAGATACATAAATTGCTTTGCAATGTACATTATTTACATATTCAATGATATATCATTGCCACTGATATACAATTGTCCCTTAACAAGTGTCTCATTACATTATATATTTTTCCTGAAGTGTTGTTTGTTGATTTTGTTGACTTTGTGTGTGTTGTTTATTGCTAGGGACAGATTATATGCATTAGTGCTGTAATCCTAACCATGTTTACTCAGACGTAGGTCCCAGTGAATTCAGTGGGGCTCATTCCCAGATAAGTGGGATTAGGACTACAATTTTAATTTGCTTCCTACTGTGAATTTTAAAAACCAATGGAATGCATTGTTCGTTGTTCTTTTCACATGGAAATTAGCTTTATTTATTTATTTATTACATTTATACCCCGCCTTTCTTTCACCATGGAACCCAAGGCAACATATATGTGGTTCCCAGGTGGTCTCCCATCCAGACACTGACCAGACCCAGACCTGCTTAGCTTCAGCAAGGTGGTGGCCTCATGTGACTTCAGACCATAACCTGGAACAAGCTTGAGCACTATGTATCAGCAGACACACATATGGGCATTTTCTGAATAAAATATGCATTTATGAAAAAATGTTGCCATTTAAAAAGGACATATATGTGTTTAAGTGGCAGGTGTAATTCATACAACAATAATTGTTTTATTGTATATTTTAATTAAGGATATTTAAATGTCCTGATTGAATTGTAATTGGGTATTTTATTATGTATGTATTTTATAATTGATTTTATGTTGTAAATCACTTAGAAACCATTTTGAGTGCTATATAAATCAATATTATTGTTGTTATTATTATTATTATACGATACAGGTCATAAAGGACAAAATATCATCAGGGTGCTAAATTGCCCCTCCCTGATGCCTGAATGAGAGAAAGAAGACAGGATGACAAGTTTATACAGAATTGTGAAATCAAGCTAGTGAGATAGGCTGCAATCCTAATCCCATTTACCAGGGAGTGAGCCCCAATGAATTCAATGACATTTACTTTTAAGTAGACTAGAACTGAAGCCATAGGTGGCTTTGTGATGTGCCATTAGCCACTTCACCAACTTTGTCTTTAAGGTGCCATAAGACTCTTTGTTGTTTTTGCTGCAAAAGACTAACAGGATTACCCCTCTGGAAAATCAGGAATTTTGAAAGGGAAGACACAGTGAAGGTCACTGATTTGTAAATATGTATTGATAGCTGAGATGTGCATGTCTGTTGTGTGCAATGAGATACGTAAAAAAATACATATATTTCTACATCAGTGGATAATGAAACAGAAAAAAGACTTCTGCAAAACAAACCAATTGCAGCAGGACAGAAAATACCAGATGAAAGTGTGAATGAATGTTGGAACAGATTGAGGCATGTTCATATACCCCTAGGCACTAGACTCCTTGACTTGGAAGGAGGACACAGTTTTCTATTCAGCCTCAGACAGCAAAATGTCTTAGGCTGGTCCTGCATCCAGGGATAGTATAAAAGTGAAAATCAGTTCATCTCTTTAATTGTTGCAATACAGCTCTTATATTGGCCCATTTTCCTTAAAGCCCATTCCCCAGAGAATTCATGAGAGGGCTGGTTCACAAATGCATGTTGGTCACTTGATGAGTGTGTAACCTCATGTGGTGCCTGACATATCTCAGTGAGCTCTTGCAAAACAAATGCCAAGGATAAAACTTTAACATCACCAAGGTGGCCATGTGTCCTACTTTGCTTGCACACTAGCCATATCCCCAGCAGTTGTTTGGAGGAGCTGTATGCACATACATTCTGTTACCAAACTCACAGCTGGAGCAGTATGACTAACATGCATATCTACAGCAGAGCCATGGCTATATAGCATGGCCCCAGAATTGCCTCTTGCACTCAATTAACACATGAGGGGTTTGAGTAACCCCCCCCTGTAGGTATCCTATCCTCCTGTAGGTTTGTGGAGCCATAATAACACCAGTTACAGTGGAGAACATTGAGTACCTGGCAAGAAGGAGCTCAGTATCATGAAAGATAAGGCCCTCAGGAGCTAAATTCTTGTATCATAATAGCGGGATGTGCCTTTGATAAGCAGCTCAAAACAATGGATTATCTTACCAACAATATGTTGATTTGATGGGTAGATTCTTGCTCCAAACAGCACATCCAAAGAATTGTAGAGGTAGAGGCTCTTCAGAAACCATCTAGACCAGGGATGGGGAACCTGTGCCCTTCCAAATGTTGTTGGACTATAGCTCCCATCATAACTGACTATTGGCTATGCTTGCTGGTGCTGATGCACGTTGTGGTCCAGTAACATCTGTAGGGACCCAGGTTGCTCAATCCTGATCTAGTTGGACCCTTTTCATTGTAGAGTCTGCAGTGATATAACAGCCCACAGCTTTAATTTGATGTTTAGCCTCTAAGACTGAAGATAAGGTAGTCTGTAAGATCCAACCTTCATATGTTTCCAACTTAAACAGGAAAGAGGATTATTGTGAATCAGGATCCTAGGGCGATGAAGGGAGCCACACAGAAATATTAGTTCAGGATTAGTTTATTATCTGTGCTCTGGGCAAGACTATTCTAACTAGAGGAGTGGTAGACAATTCAGCTCTTGTAGTACAGGAAGGAGCTTTGATTTTAAACATACTGTTTGCATAATTCATATCTTGAAATGGTTACTTATAACTCCATGCCTCTTTTCAGTTCCATCTTGCTCTGATCATGATTTAGGTGTGAATGGGTATTCCAGAGCCATTTGAGAATGCTTTACATTGACATTTAAACTCTTCCTTAAACATGATTATCTATCCTTTAATCATGCTTAAGGAGAAGTTTGCTGCAGAGCTAGGAAGTAACTGGTTACAAAAAAAAAAGCTTGTAATTTATTACTTTTTTGAGAAACAAGTGGGTAATTTCTTTACATTTTGATTATAATCGAATGCGGAGTAATTGTAATGTTTCCAGCATTTCTTTGGGCATTATTTATTATTTATTTATTTTATTATTTGATTTATATCCCACCCTTCCTCCCAGCAGGAGCCCAGGGTGGCAAACAAAAGCACTAAAAACACTTTAAAACATCATAGAAACAGACTTTAAAACACATTAAAACAAAACAGCTTTAAAACATTTTTAAAAGCTTTCAAAACATCTTTTCTTTTTTTAAAAAAGGTTAAAAACATATCTTTTTTTAAAAAAAAAAGTGTTTAAAAACATATTAAAAAGCAATGCCAACACAGATGCAGACTGGGATAAGGTCTCAAGATGGTACCCTGAGGCACCCCACAGCACAATTGCCAGGGAGTTACTGGGGGGGAGTCTTCTGCTCCTCTGATTTGTGGATAAAAATCATACCTCAGACTGGGCTTCTGCACAGCGTCACTCTTCCCTCGTGCTCTGTGGGTGTTTAGGAGGCAACGAGGGAGGAGGGAGCCGGGGTGGAGTGGAGAATACAAAAAAAATGGATGGTGGTGGAGAACAGCGGAGTGGAGGGAAAAAGGCACCGGACGGCAAGGATGTGGATGAAGGAGGAGAAGGAGGCAGCAATGGAATGGAGATAAAGAACTGTGGAGGTGAGAGATGACAACGTGTGTGTGTGTGAATCCTGTGTCCGTGCTTGGTGTTCAAAGTGGCCTCTGCTGCCCTCCCTGACTACTTTGCTGCATTTGCAGTGTTTTTTGCACCCCAGGGGAATATGTTTACTTGGGTAGGTGTGCCTTAGTGGCAGGGTAAGGACCAGGAGGTGGTTGAATGAGAGAGATGATGTTTGCTGACTGAGAGTGTGTGGTGGTGGTGCGGGTGGGGGTTGCACTTGGTTTGATGCACAAAGATCAGAGTGGTGGCCTCTTCCTGCCTCCCCGGCTCCCTTACCAGTGGAGAGACCACCACTGCTATTTTATGGATAAAAAGAATTATTCCACCACCTCTGTGTATGTGAGTTTATTTTTAATGTTGTTTTAGGTGACTTAGTGTGCTGCAGTCAAGGCCAGTACCTTGTAGACACTCTAGGTTTTCTTTTTAAAGTAACTTAACTGTAATTGTAATGATTGTTTTTGAGTAACGGTAAAGTAATTAATTTCTTTCAGAACAATTGTAATTATAATGGTAATTTATTCCTTTTGGGGGCCATGTAACAGTAATTGTAATTTATTCCTTTTTTAAAAAATAATCTTCTAAGGTCTGGTTTGCTGAGTTCCATAAGTAGGTAGAGTTTTGGTGGTTTTCTTCTGACCATCCTCAGAGCAGAGAGTGCTTCTGACTACTTAAGGCCATTAAAGTAGTCCCAGGCTATGGTCCCAGGCTATGGTCTGAAGGCACATGAGGCCAGCAGGTCTGGTCAGTGCCTTGATGGGAGACCACCTGGGAACCATATGTAAGCCGCCTTGGGTTTCTATCATGAAAAGAAAGGCGGGGTATAAATGTAATAAATAAATAAATTGAGACAGCTGACTCATAGCAACAGCCTTTAGGAGCAAACTGCTTATGTGCCCCATGAAGTCGGGGGTATAAAATTGATCCAAGAGACTTGAACCTAGTAGCCACCAACCGGCAGCTCTCCCCATATGGGCCAATAAATAGATGATAATATTTTCATAGCTAATTAAGCATCACAATGGCCCTCTGAACAGTTGTCCCCATTTTACAGATATGAAACAAGAGTTGAAGTTATAGGTTACTCTGTGAGTTGGTATCTGAACTGGGATTTGAATATCAGTCTCCCGAGTCTACAAATCATAGTGCTCAGGTTTGTCAGACACCAAACCCCTATAAAAAACTGTTTTTGTCAAGCACATTTTGCTTATCCAAGCTATGTGCTTTTCCTTTATCTCTCTGTTTGATGAACATTTGTGCATGAACCGTGAAAGCAAGCAGTGATGAACGAACTTCCCCAGGTCGGTTCAGATCAGCTTAGAAAAAGGGGAGGAGTTGGAGGACTCATGTGAACTGGGCCTCTGTGTCATTGGTGCTTGAACAGAGGGCCAGGTTCATTCTGGGACTGTCTGAATAGTGGAGGGCAGAGACTCTCTGGCTGAATGTGTGACATGGGGCAAAATGTCACTAACCCTAGTGGGGGAAAAAATCTCTCCTGTCTTTATTCTTATTTACTGCATGATCTGTAAGCGTAATTGAGAAACCAGGCACAGTTCAGAGCTTAACCCACGCTGTAGAACAACCAAGGTGAGCTGATCCTCCCGGGCATCTAACCTTTTCTGAATGCAGCAAACAGCAATCACTTTCCTTTTTTCAAAAGTGCAAAATTGCCTGTTTTGGAACATTTCATGTATTATTACAAAACCGATCATGAGGGCACTTGGAAGGTAACAGCGAGGTGAAGAGGTCCTTGCTGAATGCAGAATTTTAATGTGATGCAGCATAGTACCTAAACTTCTCAGATGTTGTTTATAAGATGGTGGAACTGCCAAGAATAACTAGGCAGAGGAGAATTGGAAGAGGAGATGTTCCTGCATAGTGTGACCCTCCTGTGTTGGGCATTTTCAAAAAATGCCATGCTGACACCCAGGCAACGTTGCTGATAAATTGCTGCTGGACTATTTTTTTTCCTCCAATGAGTGCTCTAAAAACTCATTTGTCTGGGTGTGAAGGATATGTTGCATATTGATAAATCTGGAATTCGTACAGCTCCTGTCTCATAGCCTGTTGCACATGATTGCTGAGTGGTCCTAATTCCCTTAAAGTGGAAAATGAAATGGATTTTCAAGGCATAGAGGGTTCTTCTAATTATTTACTTTTTTGAGTTTTGATCTCATAAAGAAGAAAATGGAATATGCTTGCTTGGTAAAAACTGAATAGATGATGGAACATGAATCATCTGGCAACTCTACCATGCTTCATGATAGTGCCAGCTCCAGGTTTTGAAAGGCACTGGGGCAACACAATCCCAATGCCCCCTCTCCCTCAGTGAGTCTACCTCATCACTGCAGCAGATTCAGGAGGCTCTTGTTAGTGGGACCCCTGCCATGGTGTGGCCCTTGATGATGCCAGCCATTGATGATGCTGGTTCTGTTTCATGAAGAGTGGCTTTAGAGATTAGAATCAAGCAATTTCACCATACAACAAATGGAATGGGACTGATTTTTTGAAAATATACTGCCAGCATTAATTAGTGCCAATTTGAAGGGTAATTTCTTTAAATCAGTGTATCAGTGCTACTTCACTCCACATAGACTTCTATAGTTCCATTTGCTGGGGAGTGACAGAAAGGGAGAGCTATCGTCTTCATATCTGATGGTTGTCTTTCCAGAGACATATGGTTGACCACTGTGGGAACTAGGATGCTGAACTAGATCAGGGGTAACCAACATGGTGACCTTTAGAGGTTCTTGGACTCCAACTCCTATCAGCTCCAGCCAGCATGGCCAATGGCCAGGGATTATGGGAGTACTTCAACAATATCTGGAGGGTACCATGTTGGCTATCCCTGGATTGGATGGACCTTTAGTCCCATCCATCAGGACTTTTCTTAAGTTTTGCAATGTGATGCGTACATGCATGTATGCATGCATGTTCTCTCTCTCTCTCTCTCTCTCTCCATAATGACAGTCATTTATGTACCTTTCTCATAAACAAAATGCAAGAGAAATAACATTAGCAAGAGATCACTTCAACATCTGCACTCAAATTGAAATCGCTCACGAAAGGAGGGAGGTCTCCTCTTTCTGCCAGATAGAAAATGTCATTTAAATGTCAGAGATTTCCACACGCTTGACAATAGCTTCAATAAAAAACAATATGTAAAGTTTAACCAAATACCTTTGAAAAGTCAACCCTCAGTTTAAAAAAATATCAGTGTGATGAAAGAGAATACTGACATGTTGACTGGGGAATCATTGCTATAACGATGTTTAGTACACTGTTATTGGTGGGGCGAGCAATACCTCTTTGCTTTGAGCTAGCAGGAGAGGAAGAGAACACAAGGACACTATATTAGCCTGCTGCATCAGGCCAATGGTCCATTTAGTCCAGCATCCTGTTCTCACAGTGGCCAACCAGATGTCTACAGGGAGCCTGAAACTGAGTGCAACATCACCCTCCCTTCTTGCCATTTCCAGGAACTGGTGGTATTCAGAAGCATACTACATCTGGTATTACCTTTCACCAATTGGACTATTAATTTATACAGTGTCACCTTTGACAGTTGCCAGCTCCAATAAACACTCTATCCTGAGACACCCAGTAGACAACAGATACGGAAGATGCTGTTTTAAGTGCTTATTCACACTTTATATTGAATATAATTCCTACTAGGCAGCGTTTCACACTCTCACAACTATGCAAACACAAACTATTAACTATTAACCTGATACTTAGACACAGCAGCTTGTTACCATTTCCACACTGACAGAATTAACCTACTATCCAGACGATCAGTCTGAATAACAGGGAAAGAATCTTACCAAGCCAGAGGTATACGGAAGTCATGATGCACCCCCTCTTTCTTGGGTGTGATGTGATGATATATGTCTCCATTACTACTACTGGTTACATACGTAGGCCTTGCTATACCTACTCCATCCCAGGCATTCCCTTGGGTGTTCTTTGGGTGTTTTTACCTTATCCTGGCCATCATGTCTGTAAAATCTCACGATCACTCCATCTGTGTCCCCTAACTAATGACCCCACTTGTTTTCACTTACATATTTTCCCAAAACGTACACTTTTCATAACATGTTTACCCCTTAACATCTATGCTGATCAAATATTCCACTCCACCCTTAGCTATCAGCTCTTCCCAGCTGTCTCCAACTGTCTCTTCCTCTGCTGTCAGGCTTCTTGATTATGTCATCATCCCAGTTCTGTGTCCTTCTATGTCCTTTCCTCAAGCTGGTATTTCATCCAATATCTTTATATTTAGAGGTCACACCACAGAGCATTTCCTGGGGTTCCAGGTTCTCCCCAGTTCCATACATAGAGGAGAGGAGGAGAGGGGAATGGCTATGAAACTAAGCTCACTAAATGACAGAATAGTAGAGAAATTGTAGAAGATTCCTTCCACATCTGCTGGGAGAGAGCTTTCCTTCTCCCTCTCCTGCAACCAGGGCTACATCTGCACCAGGCATTTAAAGCACCATTATATCACTTTACCAGTCATGGCTTCCCCCAAAGAATCCTGGGAACTGTAGTTTCCCAGAGTGGTTTAACAACCAGTCCCTCTTCCCAAGGAACTCTGTGAGGGAAGTAAGGGTTTCCTAACAACTCCCAGCACCCTTAACAAACGACAGTTCCCAGGATTCTTTGGGGAAAACAATGACTGTTTCAAGTGGTATGCAATCCTCCTTTAAATGTACAGTGCAGATGTGGTCCTGGAGCCTTTGTGGAGGCCAAAGTTGTTCTGGCCATCTTGCCAAGGCTTTCCCCATCTTAAGAACAACATGGCACCTGAAGTGGCTTCTGTGAATGGTTTCAAGGCAGATGAAATCCAAGTGAACTTTTCCAAAGTGTGTAGAGACAAGCCCAGTGCCAGTCCAAGATATTTTGCTGCCTGAGTCTCAGGAATGGCACCCCGTCTTTTGCCCCCACACGCCCCCACACCACCCATCCCCAAGCCAACATGCACGTTTTGATGGCACCTGAGATAGAAAATCCCACCTTTCCCTCACCTAAAAAATACAGTAACAATACATTAAATAACTAAAATTGTTCTGTCGTGTCATGAGTTGGCTGCTTGAGGTGAAGGACATAAGGGTGCCTCCACTCCACTGTCTCATTTTTTTTTGCTACAATGTTATTTTTATTTTTTATTTTTTAAACAACATTATATACTGCTTGATTGTGAAAAACCTCTAAGTGGTTTTAAAAAAACATTAAAATTATCAATAAAAACAAGCAATTTAAAACGTTTTGAAAAATGGTTAAAACAACAGTAGATTAAAAAGAGATTAAAACACCTCAGAGTATATGTATCTGGATAGGCTTGCCTAAACAAAAATGTATACCGTACATTTAAAGAGCATTGCTTCCCACCAATAATCCTAGGAACTGCAGTTGACTCCTCACAGTGCTACAATCCCCAGCACTCTTAACAAACTATGTATTCCCAAGATGCTTTTGTGTAAATCACTTGTACTTTAAATGTGTGATGTGAACACAGCATATTTCTTCAATGTGTGGCCTTCTCTTCCTGGTTGTTCCCATTTTTTTCATTTTGATTTGTGAGTTCTGCTCAAATGTGGCCAGTAGTTTAGAGTAATTCTCATCGCCTCCTGTCTGATCTATCCCAGAGCTTGGAAAAGTTACTTTTTTGAACTACAACTCCCATCAGCCCAATCCAGTGGCCATGCTGGCTGGGGCTGATGGGAGTTGTAGTTCAAAAAAGTAACTTTTCCAAGCTCTGAATTCTATCCATGACCTTTTACGTTTAATGTGATAGGTGACAGAGGGTTATTGGGGACTGGAAGCTCAAGTTAGCAGCCAGTAATGGAATCTCTGATGCAGCACCACATCTGGGGAGATAAAAAGTCACTGTCCTCCATTCTCCTTAATATCTAACATCCGTCCTCTACAAAGCTATCTAGCTCTTCTTCACCTGCTCTTCAAGGCTGGCAATCCAAGTGCCTCTTTGATTTTCTGAGCACCTTACTCAGCCTAAAGAGCTATAGCAGTTGGTTCCCAGGGTGTATATATATATATATATATATATATATATATATATATATATATATATCTGTTCTTCCCAGCCAGATCTAATTGTATTTTTGTATCTTTAAAAGGACAGAGCTCATAATTTCATTTCCATTTTATTTTGCACTGCCCCCCAAACCCCCCCCCCCCACAGATGAGTGCTAATTTAGCATCAGGCAGGAGACCTTCCCAACTTTACCTGGTGATGCTGGGGTTCGAACCTGGGACCTTGGGCATGCCAAGCAGATGCTCTGTCATTGAATTATGGCCCTTAATAAGTCCTCACAGGTCTGCTCCTCATCTGGATTGTTCCACTCTGGATTGTTTCACCCCTAGCCATGTTGGCTCCTCTTCCCATTTCCCTGAGCTACCGTCTTTCTCCATTCATTCCTGATGAAGATGACATACCCACACAGGGGTGTGGGGGCTGCGTGCTGTGAGTGTATATGTATGTGGTTTGTGTGGGTGTAACTTTGCACCATGTGCCTGGGAGAGAGGATTCAGAGCCGAGTGGGAAGATTTGAGGGGGCCCCAATTGGTGTAGTGACGGGTAGAGGGAGATACGGCATTGTGTGGAGGACTTGCCAGGTGAGGGGAACTTGGCCCAGACAGTTAACGGCTGTGCCTTGTTCCGGTCCTTCCCACATTCACGGGTTGCTTGGTTGCCATATCAGCCAGCTCTCAGATCTCCGGATGCTGCTTTTAAATGCCAGATCGGTATACAATAAGATCTCCCTCATCCATGATCTAATTGTGGATGAGGCAGCCGATCTGGCATGTATAACTGAGACCTGGGTGGGCGAGCAGGGAGGAGTTAGTCTCTCCCAGCTGTGCCCACCGGGATACTTGGTCCAGCATCATGGTAGACCTGAGGGTCAGGGAGGGGGGGGTCGCTGTGGTCTATAGGAGTTCTATCTGCCTCTCCAGGCATCCTGTCCATGTGACTACTGGTCTGGAGTGCTTACACCTTGTGTTGGGTCAGCGGGACAGATTGGGGATTCTGTTGGTGTACCGCCCACCCCGCTGCCCAACAGACTCCCTAACTGAGCTGACAGAGATGGTCTCGGATGTGCTGCTGGGCTCCCCCAGACTTTTGGTGCTGGGGGATGTCAACATTCACGCCAAGGCCACCTTATCTGGGACGGCTCAGGTCTTCATGGTCCCCATGACAACCATGGGGCTGTCCCAATATGTTGTTGGCCCAACGCATGTGGCAGGGCATACTCTAGATTTGGTTTTCGCAACTGGACATGGAGATGGTGATCTGAATGTGGGGAGTTTTACATCTGTCCCTTTGTCATGGACAGATCACCGCTTGCTGAGGTTTAGACTTACAGCGACTTTTCCCCTCTGCAAGGGTGGGGGACCTATTAAGATGGTCCGCCCCCAGAGACTAATGAATCCGGATGGTTTTCAAAGGGCTCGAGAGTTTTCCAGCTGATAGGGCTGGCGCTCCTGTCGAAACCCTGGTCGAAATGTGGAATACAGAAATGACCCGGGCAGTTGACATGATCGCTCCTGCGCGCCCTCTCCTGTGTAGAGCTCATACAGCTCCATGGTATACTCCAGAGCTGAGAGCGATGAAACAATATAGGAGATGGCTTGAGTGCAGATGGAGACGAACTCCTGATGGCTGCAATTATACACTGGTAAGTGCTTATACTAAACTGTATTTAGGAGCTGTGAGGGCAGCAAAAAAACAATATTTTGCTGCCACTATTAAATCATCCATTTGCCGTCCAGCTGAGCTTTTCAGAATTGTTCGAGGGCTAGTACACTCTGGCCCTAGGGACACAGTAGAACCATCTGAGGCCCGCTGTAACGAATTTGCTAAGCACTTCCAGAAAAAAATATTTTGCATCTGCCAGGACTTGGACTCCAATGTTATAGCAGTTGAATCAAAGGAGGTATCCAGAGCACAGCCTTGTCCTGATTGTTTGGATGAGTTTCAGTTGGTGCAGCTTGAGGACGTTGACAAGGTGCTTGGACAGGTGCGCGCAACCACTTCTGTTCTGGACCCTTGCCCCTCATGGCTAATAAAAGCTAGCAGGGATGGAACAGCCGGTTGGGCCAGGGAGGTGATTAATGCCTCATTACGAGAGGGAGTGGTTCCTGGCTGCCTAAAAGAGGCGGTAGTGAGACCACTTCTGAAAAAATCTTCCCTAGACCCAGAAGATCTTAATAACTATAGACCGGTGGCAAATGTCCCATTCCTGGGCAAGGTCCTAGTACGAGTGGTTGCTAGCCAGCTCCAGACACTCTTGGATGAGACCGATTATCTGGATCCATTTCAGTCGGATTTCAGGCCTGGTTTTGGCACGGAGACAGCCTTGGTCGCCCTGTATGATGACCTTTGTCGGGAGAAAGACAGGGGGAGTGTGACTCTGCTGATTCTCCTTGATCTCTCAGCGGGTTTTGATACCATCGACCATGGTATCCTTCTGGGGAGACTCGCTGATCTGGGAGTAGGAGGCACTGCTTGGCGGTGGTTCGGCTCCTACTTGGCGGGTCATCTCCAGAAGGTAGTGCTTGGGGAACACTGTTCAGCACCCTGGGTTCTCCAGTATGGAGTGCCGCAGGGGTCAGTTCTGTCCCCCATGCTTTTTAACATCTACATGAAGCCGTTGGGTACAGTCATCAGGAGCTTTGGAGTGCGTTGCCATCAGTATGCTGATGACACGCAGCTCTATTTCTCCTTTTCATCTTCTTCAGGTGAGGCTGTCAATGTGCTGAACCGTTGCCTGGCTGCGACAATGGACTGGATGAGAGCTAATAAACTGAGGCTTAATCCAGACAAGACTGAGATGCTGCTAGCTGGAGGTTCTTCTGACCGGATGGTGGATGTTCAACCTGTTCTGGATGGGGTTGCTCTCCCCCTGAAGGAGCAGGTTCGCAGCCTGGGAGTTTTCCTAGATTCATCCCTGTCACTCGAGGCTCAGGTAGCCTCGGTGCCCCGGAATGCTTTCTACCAACTTCAGTTGGTGGCCCAGCTGCGCCCCTATCTGGACAGGGAAAATCTCGCTGCAGTTGTCAATGCTCTGGTAACCTCCAAATTAGATTACTGCAATGCGCTCTACGTGGGGCTGCCTTTGAAGACATTCCAGAAATTGCAGCTCGTGCAAAATGCAGCGGCCAGACTGTTGACAGGGACAAGGCGGTCCGAACATATAACACCGATTCTGGCCCGCTTGCATTGGCTGCCTGTATGTTTCTGGGCTCGATTCAAAGTGTTGGTTTTAACTTATAAAGCCTTACACGGCTTGGGACCACACTACCTGATGGAACGCCTCTCCCGATATGAACCTACCCGTACACTGCGTTCAACATCGAAGGTCCTCCTCTGGGTGCCTCCTCAGAGGGAGGCTCAGAGGATGACAACAAGAAAGAGGGCCTTCTCAGTGGTGGCCCCTGAATTGTGGAACGATCTTCCTGATGAGGCACGCCTGGCGCCAACATTACTATCCTTTCAGCGCCAGGTTAAAACTTTCCTCTTCTCCCAGGCATTTTAGCATTTTAGTATTTTAGTATTTTAATATGTGTTTTGTCTGTTTTAAACTGTTTAAAATTTTGAAATTTTGGATGTTGTTTTAAATTGTTTAAATATGTGTTTTAATTGTAGATGGAAGTTTTAGTTTGTGCACCGCCCAGAGAGCTTCGGCTATGGGGCGGTATAGAAATTTAATAAAATAAATAAATAAATAAATATTTGGCTGAATGCACTTAGAAGTCTTCCTACAAACAAGAAACCAGATTGTGCCGTGCTCCCAATTATGGGAAGAATTCTATGTGCATTCAGCCAGAGTTTGTCTTCATCAAGGAGCAAAGGTTGGGAATGGAGCTGGGGGGCCAGATGTCCTGCCAGGGGCAGAGGTCTGTGAGGATTTGGTCAAGGCAATGAGCATATTCCTTTCCAGTCAATTTTATTCGGAGGAAGAGGAAGGATAGTAACAAAACAAAACCAAAAAAGGAAAGGGAAAGGAAGTTACAGAAACTCAAGTCCTTTTGGATGCCAAGGACCCCACTATAGCAACAGACAAGCTCCAGGGCTAGTCAGCCCTGGTGTGATCCATCCCCGTGGAGAAGTTCTCCATTAGGGGTTCCCTTGGGACTTTTATACCATTTCCCCATCATAGACTCCAATACATTTTGCCAGCTCATGCTTACATAACTATATGATTATCAGTTACGAACCTATATTTTGGCTGCCCTCTAATCAGACTTGGACACCTGCCTATTGTCTGAAATGTTCTCCCTAAACTTTCACATGGGAGGACACCCAAAGGAACAATAGGTACTGAAGGGAACAACTGTACGATACCAGACTAACCCCTCAATATTACAGTGGGTCTTCAGGAGGGTCAAATTTCAACAGGGACATCAGTGGTAGGCCAAGGGAGCACATATTCCCTCCTACACTTTAGTCCCACAAATGTTCTCTGAATGCCTGAATAGGGCTAATAATGCATATGAGTATTTATATATCCTATTCACCTGTTCAGTTCAAGCAATCTGTGTCCTGTCTAGGGATACTATTATTATTATCATCATTATAATAGTAATTATTATTATTAGACTTGTTAGTTGCCGAAGGGCTCCAAGCGACTTACAACATTGTTTAAAACACAAATTAATAAATTGTATCATAAAATAGAAATCAAAAACCAAAAAAATTAAACAACAACCCCCATAAAAGCCACAGGAAGCTTTGGCCCAATTAAAACAACAAGCAACATCTAATCCATGAAAAGCCTGGGGGTGGGGAGGAAAGTCGCATTACCTGGAACTGATCCCACAACACTGGGTTCGACATTACATTGGACACCTCAGCTGCCACTGCCACTGCCACAATAGTAGCATCTAAATCGCTTTGGACCTGAGCGACTTTGTCCTCAAAGTGTTTAGCCAGTTGGTTACAGCTGGACACCATGTGCTCCAGAGGTCCATCCCCCTGGTCAGGAGTGACCAACCTCAGGATCACATGGAACAATTCAGCCAGATGGTTCCTCAAGGATGCAATACAGGCAGCAAAGTAGGACCCCTTTGCTGCCCCCACTGCCATGTGGTAGGCCCAGTTGTGAGATCAAACACAATTTGGTCTGTTTCGGGGCAAGATCTATGCCACTTACACTCTTTCCCTCATCTGGTGCATTTCATCAACTGCAGATCCTTAGTATACTTAGTATACCAAGGAGCAAAGTGGCCTCCAAGGCACCAGAGAGGGTCCTCAGGAGCAATTGTGTCAATGGCCCTACCAGTCTCTCCATCCCATAGTAAGACTAGGGCCTCAAGAGGATCACCTGCTGTATCCACTGGAAAATCCCTCACAGCGTTCAGGAATCTATTAGATTACATCAGTATCAGGGGGTGGACCATTCTAACTGGTCCCCCAACCCTGCAGGGGAGAATTGCTCTTGCAAGACCAAACTTCACCAGGAAGTGGTCTGATCATGATAATGGGGTGATAGCTATCCTACCAATTTCCAGACCACCACCTTCCCTACATGGAGTGAAGACTAGATCATGGGTATTCCTTGCTCTGTGTGTTGGACCAATGACATTTGAGACAGGCCCATAGTTGCCATGAAAGCCATGAACTCCTGAGCTGGACCTGAGGTGGCCTCAGCATAGATGTTGAAGTCACCCCAAACCATCATTCTGGGTTCCTCCAATGCCACATCTGAGACAAGCTGAGCCAGCTTGGTCAGGGAGGCTGTTGAGCAGCAGAATGGGGGATACACCAACAGCATCCCTAATCTTGCTCTTTGAACCAACATCAAATGCAGGCCCTCCAGTCCCGCTCCAAGAGAGAGGAGTGTCCCAGTGATAGGGAGTGAACTGCTATGAACTACAGCAACACTTCCCCCGCTCCACCCCTCCAGTATGGGCTGATGTTGTACCAAGTACCTAGGTGGGCAGATCTGAGTCAACCCAGATCTCAGTGATACATGCCAGGTCAGCTCATTCATCCATGATTGAATCATGGATCAGCATGGTTTTTATTATGGACCCACCTGGCATTCAACAGTAGAACCACTAGACTGTTGGGGACAGTGGTAGGGCATCCATTAGTATCAAGTGTAGGGAAGACCTCAGAGAAGGATATCATCATTCCTCCAATGTCTTCCTTCCCCTCAGTGTTAGTATTGCCCTTTGTACAACTCAGCTGGGAGGAGGATGGAGAGAAAATGAGGGTTAGTTGGCTGGCTCTGCCTGCCATTGGCTCTGGATCCACCTACTGTCTGGGCATGTTCTACCTCAGTAAACAACATGCCACCCAGCCAGGTTGCTAAGCAACACCACCACCTCCTCTCTTGCTTAACTAGCTAACTGTAAACAGAATTAATCTTTAGATTATTAACTGAATTCCTCTGCTGTTGTACCTATTTTTTGTCTTGGTTTTAGGTTGTTTTTAACTGTTTTTAATAATATATTTCAAAACTGTTGTAATTCACCCTGGGATCTTTGGGTGAAGGATGAGTAATAAATTTAAATAATAATAATAATAATAATACTTCTAACAAATAGACTGATCAAGAGATGTCCTGGCATTCTGTTGTGCATGAATATTTCCTGTCTTCCCCACCAGCCATATGGTGTTGATCATGCGTTTGGGACAGCGGAGAAGGGAAAAGAAAGAGGACATGAACTCAGTGCCCTGTGGAATAGGGTCACAAGATGTTCTTCCTTTGGTGCTGTCCATGTGGTAGAGGATGCATACAATGGTCACTGCTGATTCCAGGTTTTGGGGGGCTCTTGGGCACCATGACTTGCAGGCGGAGGATGTGATAAGAGAGATATCCTCCCTCGTATCATTGCTTTTATGCTCAAGACTGCAGGTCAACAGCAGAGAGCAACAACAGACCAAGGAACAGAGAAGCCCTGGCAGTGGGAGCTGGGTGGTATGGGCTTTACTCCCCCAATTCAGGCTTTTCCCCATCCAAGGATCCATTTGTCAAACCCTGTTTCCCCTTGCAGAATTTTAGAGATTTTTTCAGTTATACTGGAAAGGAAGCAGAGGGCTATGCAGAGCAAAAGAGCCCCAGAGAGAAGAATAGTGGAACTAAATGGAGGAAATTCACTCATCCCCATTTAGTTCCGATTAGACATTTATTTATTTATTTATTTATTTATTTATTTATTTATTTATTTATTTATTTATTATATTACACCCTTCCTCCCAGCAGGAGCCCAGGGCTGCAAACACTAAAAACACTTTAAAAATAATAAAAACAGACCTTAAAATACATTAAACAAAACAACTTGAAAAACATTTTTTTAAAAAAAGCTTTAAAGACATTTTAAAAAATATTAAAAAACGTATTGTTAAAAAAAGGTTTTTTAAAAATATATATATTAAAAAGCATTACCAACACAGATGCAGACTGGGATAGGTCTCAACTTAAAAGGCTTGTTGAAAGAGGACATGCATAAGATTGCAGTGTTAGAGGCCTAGAGCTCTTCTGATTCAGGAGTTTCTGAGCCCAGATCCTGGGGAATGACCCAGTCAGACTTTTGGTCCATCCAACTTTTTCTTTGCACTGAGTGCAGCAGCTCTCCATTGTTTCAGATCTACCTGGAGTTGCCAGGGATTGACCCTGGGACCTTCTGCATGCAGAGCAGAAGCTCTGCCCCTGAGCTATGGCCTCATCTTTTGTCCAGCCATTTGCCCTCCTTGGCTGCTGTCTTCTCTGTCCCCGTCAGTTGGCCTTCCTAATTACTTTCCTCTTTTCCCCATTCAGATGTTCATGGGAGTTTTGTCTCCCATCCAGTATGCTACAGCCATACATGTTTACTTGCATGGTTTAATCTCATTACATTGTTTCTCTGTGAATGGAGCCTGTGAGCTAACTGTTGTAACTGAATTATACGCACTGGCTTTTAAAAATTTTGATTATCACAGTTCTCTAAACAAGGTTATTCAAGGACTGCTGCTTAGTGTAGAATTCCTCTTTGAGACATTTTCCTCTTAATTTAAGCACTCAGTTCAAGCTTTCAAGTTTCCATTTCTTCTCCGTTCATCTCACCACCAACAACACCCTTCTGGATTTTTTTAATGTTTTGTGTTTGCCAGCAATAATAAGCAGTGGCCCATTTTTTTTTCCAGCTGTTGAGAAACAGCTTTGTGACTTACCATAATGTCGGCAAGGACGCCAGAATTAATCAGCAATGCAGAAAATTTAACATCAAGTACATTGGGAAGGAAAAGGGGAATTTATAAGAAACAAAAAGGAGAGAGAACTACTTTGCTCCAATAAAACCATTTTGTATTCTTGTGTTTGCATTCACCATTTTGATTCAGCTTGGTCACAAGTGCTTCGTGGAATTCCACAGTCCCCAATCACAGAGTCTGCTGCAAAGGCAAGGATTCAATTTCTCATATAACTTGCAGCAAGGGGGCGGGGTGTCAAAAAAAGAAAAGAAAGAAACCCTAACATCAACCCAACCCTCCAAGAAGCCCAAATCTGTGCATTAAATTTCACAGAGCATTTTTAAATGCACCAGCTCAGCTGGGTTGAGTGTGTGTGCCTCTTCATAAATCTGAGAGAAAAATTAAATTACACTAAGCTAAGACTTGCATCTTGTAATTAAAACAAGGCTGATTCCGTTAAGCCCTAAATATAAATTAACGTTTTTATTTCCATTTTTATGTGCTCATATTTTCTCAGGATGAAAAAAGGGAGAGAGAAAAGAGGAAGATGCATGTGTGCTGTAGGGACAGAGAGGGTGACAAAGAGGAAGAAGATTTATTTTGGGGGGGGCAGGTAGCCCACAAAGTGTATTTGGCTTGTATCCACTGCTAGCCCTATTCAAAGTAGACCCACTTAAATTATGCACCTAAGCTAGTCATGTTTATTAATTTTGCTGGGTCTACTCTGAGTAGTAATAGCATTGGCTGCGACCCATAGTGTTTGAACATTGATTATTTCCTCTCTTCATTCAGTTCCCAAGGTTCCGTCACACTCTAGCATGACCAACAAACTGTAGATGGGACTATGCAATGAAAGAGCGAGGCTATGTGGACAGAAACATGCTTGGAGGAACTAGTCCAATGTCCCTGACACTAGGTGGCATTGGCCCTTTTCACCCAATCAGGTGTGTTCAGTGAGTCTGTTGATGCCTCTGTTGATGGGTTCTGGTGATCTTATCTGGCAGTGAGCAGCAGCAGTGTTCCAAACAGCACTGAGTGGCTGGGTCAAGCTGACTTTTACATTTCCAACAATGCCCCAGAGCAACGCTACCTTGGGGAAAACCGGCTACCCCTGACCACCTGGTGACCTGGAGGCAAGGGTCAGCTGTGGGACTTGTAGGATTTGCTTGTTTATTTTAAAAGGCAGTGGTAAGGTACCACCATAACTGAAGACTCTGATGGGATGATGTGAAAGTGTTCACTTCCCAGACCTAAAGCCAAGCATGGCTGATGAGAGTTGGAGTCCAGGAACATCTGGAGTGCCACAGGTTCCCCATTCTCCAGGCTTTTGATATCACTGCTGCTGTAGCTGCTTCTACTGTCGTTTTCTCAAGGTTCTGTGGCAGCCTTCACCAACCTGATGACCTCCTGGTGTTTTGATTTTAGACATGAATGTGTTCTTTCTATACCCTGCCTTGGCACTTTTTATGAAGGACTGGCAACAAATATTTATAAATAAATATGAATAAATTAAGAAAGGGGGTGTGGAAGTTTTCTGAGACATATTTGGAGGTGGAGTATGTTTACCTGCAAACTAGTCAGGGGCTGTATTGTACACCCGGGCAACTTGTGTCATTTTAGGGCAGGAGTAATAATAATAATAATAATAAATTTAATTTCTGTGTCGCCTATCTGGCCAATGGCCACTCTAGGCGACGTACAAAATCATTAAAACACAATATAATAAAATACAATAATACAATATAAAAACAGTATAAAAGCAATACAGCTGCAACAACAATATTAAAACAGGGCAGGAGGCATTTCAATCAAGACAATTAACCCTCCCCGGAGATCCCAAAGGCCTGTTGAAAGAGCCAGGTCTTTAAGGCTTTCCGAAATACATTTAGGGAAGAGGCGTGCCGGAGATCTTGTGGGAGGGAGTTCCAGAGGGTGGGGGCTGCCACTGAGAATGCCCTCTCTCTAGTACCCGCCAATCTGGCTGTTTTTGTCGGCGGGATTGAGAGAAGGCCCTGTGTGGCTGATCTTGTCGGGCGGCATAATTGGTGGCGTTGAAGGCACTCCGTAAGATAAACTGGGCCGAGACCATATAGGGATTTAAAGGTTAATACCAACACCTTGAATTGGGCCCGGAAAACAACTGGAAGCCAGTGTAGATCGAACAACACTAGTGTGATGTGATCTCGGCAGCGACTGTTCGTAAGTAGTCGAGCCGCCGCATTTTGTATAAGTTGTAATTTCCGGACCGTTTTCAAGGGTAACCCCACGTAGAGCGCATTACAGTAATCCAAGCGAGAGGTGACCAGGGCGTGTACTACCAGTGGGAGCTGATGAGCAGGAAGGTAGGGTTGCAGCCTTCGTATGAGGTGTAGTTGATACCAGGCTGCCTGGCTCACTGCCGAAATCTGAGCCTCCATGGACAGCCTGGAATCAAGTACAACCCCAAGGCTGCGGACCTGGTCCTTCAGGGGTAGAGTTACCCCATTGAACTTCAAGTCAACATCTCCCAACCTTACTTTGTCCCCCACGAGCAGCACCTCGGTCTTGTCGGGGTTCAGCTTCAACTTGTTCCTTCCCATCCATCCACTCACAGATTCCAGGCACTTGGACAAGGTCTCCACAGCCAACTCTGGCGAAGATTTAAACGAGAGATAGAGCTGAGTGTCATCTGCATATTGGTGACACTGCAGCCCAAATCTCCTAATGATTGCCCCCAGCGGCTTCATATAAATGTTAAATAGCATGGGAGAGAGGATAGAACCCTGTGGCACACCACAATTGAGAGGCCAAGGGTCTGAAACCTCCCCCAGTGCTACCTGTTGGTACCTATCGGAGAGAAAGGAATGGAACCACTGCAATACAGTGCCTCCAATTCCCAATACCTCCAGGCGACGTAAAAGGATACTGTGGTCGACAGTATCAAAAGCCGCTGAGAGATGTGTTGCCTTTGAGGTGTTGTTGGAGTCCAATTTCCATAATCCCTGATGATTGGCCATGTTGGCTGGGGCTGATGGGAGTTGTAGTGCAGTGACATCTTGTCGGGAGGATGAGCTGGGCTCCTGGGGAGTTGTCAGAAGAGGATTCAAATGGCTGGCAGAGGGAGGAGGGAGGAACTTACCCTCTGTGGAGCGAAGCCGAAACAGAGGACATGCCAGAGATAGGGTCGCCTAGCAACGGGGAGCCTGAGAGCCTTGAAGTTTTAGAATCCCCCCCAGACATTCCCAGGCCCTCCCTTCTCCGCAGCTCAGAGCAAGAGGGAGGGCTGATCACAGCAGAAAGGCGGAGAGATGGTTTACCCTCAGCTCCTCCTTTATCACCCATAGGGGAATCGGACACTTCAGAAGAGGAGGAGGTGATGCCTCCCCCCTCACCACGCACACGCAGACGGTTGAAAAGACAGGAGAGAAGGGGGGGAAGGCGGGCAGTACCTGAGGGGGAGTTAAGGAGGAGCGAAAGGTTGCGCGCCCGTTTAGCCCCTTCTTAAAGAACAGGCGGGAAGCAGCCCCTTGCTCTGTCAACTTTCTCCCAATGTCGCAGGACCTGTATCCCTGTATTGCTTCATGAGAAAGCGCAGTCTTTGTTGGACATTAATAAAACACGAATTAACTACAACCTCTGGTCTGGTTCCTGAGTCGCATCCTGGGCCTGACACATCTAGAGGGCTGTATGTTGGCTCCCCTTCTTCTAGGGCATAAGGCCTATTATACTAGGTCCTAAAGATGAGTATAGTTATGATGAGGACCCAGTCCTGCCTCCCTTATTGATTCTTTTGACTTCTCTGCCGGGACGTCTAACATGAAAGCCTGTTATTGCAGGTCAAAATTGTATAATGTCAGCTAAGTACTGGGCCAAGATAACTCACTTAACTCATGTCAAATAGCCGTTAGGTTGCTAGAGCTTCATATCACTGTCAGCTAAGGGAAGGTTCAGCCTTGCTACTTTATATAACAAGGCTCTCTAGTGTCTTCCTGTCACTGCGTCTGTGAGTCATTTTCTCCCTTTCTTCATTAAACTGATGTCTTCTTTCAGCTCTTCACCATTTCAAAGAGACTAGAGCTGAAAGGACAAACCAAGTCATACTAGATTAACTATCAAGATAGCTACTGTAGAGAGTAGGGACTCCCTCTTGAGGTACATCCTTGCCAAATATTCTCCTGTTCTACTGTTTGGGTTTAAATGAATCAGGTCCTCCTTCTGGACTTCCTATAGGCTGTTCCACTATAGGTTGGCTATAGGTTGGCCACTGTGAGAACAGAATGCTGAACTAGATGGCTCATTGGCCTGATCCAGCAGGGATCTTCTTAGGTTAATGACTCTCCACCCAAAACCCATCCTGGGCTTCTGCTGGGAGGAAGGGCGGGATATAAATCAAATAATAAATAAGTAAATAAACTAAATACTTTGGCTGTACCTGATATTCTATTTTTCTTTTCTTTTGTCCTGGTAAATAGCATTGGTCTCTTGGCTGCATCTTCTTCACCACCTTTTTTCATCCCTGGCTGATGTCGATAATGCTACATAGCTAGTAAGGTTTGATTGAATGATTGATTGATTAATTATCCGCCCTTCACCAGCAGGTCCCAGGGCAGGTTACAGTAATTTAAAATTCAGTATTAAAAACAATTAAAACAAATTACAATCACAGGAATAGGGTGGGTCCTGAAAGCATACATCTCAAGTGCCAAAGGCCCAGGTGAAGAGATGCATCTTTAGCATTCACCAAAAACTATACAGTGAAAATGCCAGCCATACCTCTGTGGGGAGGGAGTTACAATTTAGGGGCTGCCACAGAGACTACTAACTTCTGAGGATGGCAGAACTACCAAGAATACCCCCTCTGCTGATATTAACACTGGAGAGTGTCTGTAGGGAAGGAGGCAGTCTCTCATGTATTTGGGATCTGAGTCATTTAAAGCAGCCTTTGCCAACCTTTGGGTTCCCAGATGTTGCTGGATTACAACTCCCGTTAGTCCCAGCCAGTATGGCCAGTGCTCAGGAATTAGGGAACTGTAGTTCATCAACATCTGGGGACCCAAAGGCTAGGAAAGGCTGGTTTAGGTCTTTTATTGTACTTGTTGCAGTTATAGACATCTGCATTTATCTCCCCTTCACCCCCGATGGGTAATCACAGAAAGCAAGTAAGGTAAATTTAAATGGATCAGAATCTTTGCAAGGAATGTGCAAAAAAAAAAGTCAATATTATTATTATTATTATTGTCTTTATTTATACCCCCCCGTCCTTCCAAAACTGGAACTCGCGGCGGCTTCCAGATAAAAAACACATATAATTAAAACATACAGAGTCTAGATTAAAATAAAATTAAACTAATTCCAATATTAAAACCATTCATACTTGTAGCTAAAAGAGAGTCAAAAAACCAGTTTAAAAATGGAGGAATGAGGCATTAGCAATGCAGTTCCCATCAAGCCCTATCTTTAGCAGCCGTCAATACCAAAGGCTTGTTGGAATAGAAAGGTCTTTGCTTGACGCCGGAAGGACTGCAAGGAGGGGGTCATTCTTACATCCCTAGGAAGGGAATTCCAAAGCCTAGGTGCAGCCACCGAGAAGGTCCTATCACGCGTCCCCACCAGTCATACTTGAGAGGGCGTAGGTATTGAGAGAAGGGCCTCTCCTGAAGATCTCAGGGCCTGGGCAGGTTCATACAGGGAGATACGGTCTGATAAGGAAGGGACTTTTTTTTTTCATTTGGCACTGTCAAAAATGTTTTGGGGAAACAGATTCTGCTCACCCCCCACTTGTAGCATAATAATGGGAAAAGCCAGAAGTGGCACATTGGGCAGGGTGGAAGTGCTACGCCAACTTCCCAGCAGGTGGGGCACTGTTGCTTAGGTCAAAGCAGTAGAGCAGCCTTTCCCAACCAGTGTGCCTCCAGATGTTGTTAGACCACAACTCCCATCAGCCTCAGCCAGCATTGCCAATGGTCAGGAAAGATGGGAATTGTGGTCCAACAACATCTGGAGGCACACTGGTTGGGAAAGGCTGCAGTAGAGAGATAAGCACACGCTGGCCGAGCCAATCTGTCACTTTGCACCACGACAACCTCCCCATCAACTCACCCCTCCCCTTCCTGATCAGCAACAGTGACCTCCCTGCCAGGACACTAGCACAGCACCTCTGCTCCCACCTGATTGGCTGTTTCTGGGAATACCGTGCTATAGAAAAGAATGGTGGAGAGGTCTGCAATCTTTTCATCTGACTGCTGCAGATGACGATGCTGACCTCTTTGCTGTGAAAAGCTTGATGCACTGTTTCCACAATAGTGATCCTGTACATGTAGAACAGTAGGGTGGTCTCTTTCAGGTTAATTTGCAGCCCCAGTGGCGCCATTTCTGCTCACAGGATGCACATACTCAGAGCACTGTGTAAGAATGACACAAGATCATTTGATTGCAATCAGCAGAAAAGTTGGGTTTGTTTAAGTACCATAACAACTTTTAATATGTGCTGATCAGACACATGAATCTGTCTGACTTTGACTGTTTCTACAAATAAGATATTTGATTTTACATTCTCTCCTTACATTTTAAATGTACTATCACTCAAAATAATATCCTTCAGGTTTTCACATTGAGTGTACCTTTCTAATTTTACCTGTTTCTCTAAAGCAATCACTTTTGCCTACAGAGATAATATTTATGGTTTTCCCCCCTCTTCCCATACTCTCATCTATATCAACCTGTCTTTTTCTCTCTCCCCTTCTCTAAATTCTAAATGTACTGATTGTCCTTCACTGCACCTTCCTGAGGACAATAAAGAACTTTTCCAGGGATAGAAAAAAGTGACCTATACTGAACAAATAAGAACCATGCAGATAAAACCAAACCAAGCTCATCCATAGTAATTATATGTCTTCAGTATATGTCATTATTTGGCTTAGTATCGGAATCGCCTGCAATCACATATAGGTGATTGTATCAAATATAATCAAAGAGAGCTCCTTAAATGACTTTCTTGATATTTAAAACAAAGTGCCATTGTGCTAGTAAGTTGGGTTTATTTTCTTCTCCCAATAAAAAAACAAAAAAACAAAATAAAATCTGGGGTGCAGAGAAGAAAGTGGGGTGGTTGTCTCTGTGTCTTGTAATATTTTTTGAAAGCCTCTGTGGGTAGGAATATCTTTTTCCAGCTACGGCTGGTTTGCCATCTAAAGTCCCTTTTAGACAGAGATGACTCCGCCACTATACTCCACCCGCTGATAACACTCTATGAGGGGCTCCTCTTGAAGATGACTGAGAAACTTCAACTGGTCAAAAATGCATCAGACAGATTACTGGCTGAGGTTCCCTTTAGAACTCATATAATCCATGTCTTAAAACAGCTCTGCATTAGTTGCCAGTTTGTTTCAGGCCCAATTCATGGTTTTCGTGTTAGTATTTAAAGCCCTACATGACTTAGGTCCGAAATACCTGAAAGACCGCCACCTTCCCTACAGACTCTATCAGGTGTTGAGATAAGTAGAGGGGAGCCTTTCAGTAGTTCCACCTCCTTCAGAAGCTTGGGAGTGGTGGCCTAGGAGAGGTCATTCTCTGTGGCAGCCCCAAAGTTGTGGAACTCCCTCCCTACAGAAGGCAACTTCACTGTACAGTTTTCAGTGAATGCTGAAGACACAACTCTTTACCCTGGCCTTTGACACCTGAGATGTCTATTTTTAGGACCTACTCTATTCTTGTTATTTTAATTTGTTTTAAACTGGGGTGTTAGGGTGAAGGGAGGGGAAAATAACAACAACAACAACAACAACAAAGTCGCTTAGTGACTCTTTGTAGGAGTGAATGAGCAATAAGTCAAATAAATAACAATATTTTCAAAAGGAGCTTGAGAAACTCCTGGGCTAAGTATGTGCCTCCTCTGAAAGTGTTGTTTCCACTTAGGAATTGTGTGCCATGAATTCAGCAATTGATCTTACTTGACTCACTTATTGTGAGTCAGTGGTGAAATGAGGCCAAAATGGTGTAAAATCGTAAGAGTTGGAGGGACACTTTGTAGGCCAACCTGCAGTTTGATGCAGGAAATCCAGAGCTATGACATTTCCAGCAGGTGGCTGTCCAGCCTCTCTTTGGAGACCTCCAGAAAGGGAAAGTCCACTACCCCCCTAGGTAATTGGGTCCATTGTCAAACTGCTCTTACTGTCAGGACATTTCTCCAGGAAATGTCGTATCTGCACTGCACATTTAAAGAACTGTGATACCATTTTATACAGTCATGTTGTTGTTATGTGCCTTCAAGTTGATTACGACTTATGGCAACCCTATGAATCAGCAACTTAGAACAGCATCTGTTATAAGCCATCCTGTTCAGATCTTGTAAGATCAGGTCTGTCACTTCCTTTATGGAATCAAGCCATCTTTTGTTTGGTCTTCCTCTTTTTCTGCTCCTGTCTGTTTTCCCCAGCATAATTGGCTTTTCTAGTGAATCATGTCTTCTCATTATGTGTCTAAAGTATGATAACCTCAGTTTCATCATATTAGCTTCTAATGATAGTTCTGGTTTAATTTATTCTAACACCCAATTATTTGTCTTTTTCACAGTCCATGGTATGCTCAAAACTCTCCTCCAACACCACATTTCCAATGAGTTGATTTTTCTCTTACCCCCTTTTTCACTGTCCAACTTTCACATCCATACATCAAGATCGGAAATACCATGGTTTGAATGATCCTGACTTTGGTGTTCAGTGATACATCTTTGCACCTGAGGACCTTTTCTAGTTCTCTCATAGCTGCCCTCCCCAGTCCTAGCCTTCTTCTGATTTCTTGACTATTGTCTCCATTTTGGTTAAGGACTGTGCCAAGGTATTGATAATCTTTGACAAGTTCAATGGCCTCATTGTCAACTTTAAAGTTACATAAATATTCTATTGTCATTACTTTAGTCTTCTTGACGTTCAGCTGTAGTCCTGCTTTTGTGCTGTCCTCTTTAACTTTCAACAGCATTCATTTCAAATTGTTACTGTTTTCTGCTAGTAGTATGGTATTGTCTGCATATCTTAAATTATTGATATTTCTCCCTCCAATTTTCACACCTCCTTCATCTTGGTCCAATCCCACTTTCTGTATGATATATTCTGCATATAGATTAAACAGATAGGGTGATAAAGTACACCCCTGTCTCACACCTTTCCGATTGGGAACAAATCCCAAAGAATCCTGAGAACTGTAGTTTGTAAAGAATGCTCAGCATTGTTAGGAGACCCTATTCCCCTCACAGAGCTACAGTTCCAGAGTGGTTTAACCATCAATCCCTTTTCCCAGAGAATTCTGGGAACTGTACATCTGGAAGGGAATAGGGGCCTCACATCAGCTGTCAGTTCCCTTAATAAAATAAAGTTCCCAGGATCCTTTGGGGGAATGGATGCTATACAAAAATAGTTGTTTGTTTCCCAGCTGATTCGAATGAGTTTTGGTAGCAAGTCTAGTTTCAGTGATATAAACCAAGACTTCAATTGTTAAACCAGGACCTAAAAGTCAAAGTGGATTTTCTGTTTGTTGTTTGGCTTGTTTAAAGCCCTGCTCCAAGCAAGCACAATTATTGGCTTGTTTCTAGCTAGCAATTGGGAACACTATTCTCCCCAAGTTGTCCAGCAAATTAAAGATATATTTGCTCAGCAGTGGCCCCTTGAACTTAAATGAGATCTCAACAGTAATAACGTTTTAAAAAATAGCTTTACTCATTCCTTGCAACGGCTGTTGGAAGTGAATTGATTTTGATTGCCACAGCTGTTCAGATGAGAATAAAGAAGAAAAACTTCCTTTTCTTAATTATTATACAATGCCTTTTTGTGAATATTTAAGATTTTCAGCGTCAAATCCTGGCTGCTCTCGCTGCTTTCATCTATACAGAAACAGCAAACTTCATAACATCTTGCTTTTGATCTGCTTTTAATTTTCTTTCTTTTAGATAAGTCAATTTTCCATGGGGAAAACACATGCATACATCTATCATACAAATTATTTCTTCCTTCTTCCTTAATTGTATTAATGTTCTGAAGATAAATCTCAGGGAACGGATGCGCCCAACAGTGTACTAAACAGCGTAAATGGTTCAGTATTTTCAAACACATCTACACTACTGGATAGCTGCTTTTCAAATATATAATACCATTTGCCAAAGTGCTTTGGGTAGGCCTTTGTTACACGTGTGCACAGACAAAGGCAATGAATTATGTATAGCTCTCCCACACTTAGTCATTGTATTAGCCCATGTAGTATTTGTGCGGAATCTTTTCAAATTCATTACCAAAGTATTATCATATTAATGACTCTGGTAACTGAAGTTATCAGGAAGAAGGAAAGGATGGTGGTGGAAGAATGAATATTAAAAACATCCAAAGTCCCTGACACATGACTTGGGGAAATAGTAATTGTCAGTTCAGGTACTGAAGATATTTGAATGTCAAGAAATATTGTAAAGACTCTTATAGCAGGAGAATTACAGAAGTGGTGTATTTGTTGTACGGTTAGAGTGTGTTGTTGGCTTTGGCCTGATTCACACAATCCAATTTCTCTCTACACAAACAACCATGGCACTATAGTTGTGTGAGGAAACCAGAAACATGACGGCCAATCAACCTAACTGTATTCTAGTGATTGCTAAATCTGTCCATTTTGTTTTCTTTCCATTTCTCCTCCCCCCCCCCAATCTTAAGTTTAGTTTGCCACAGTTGTCCATCACCTTGCAAACTGTATTTTTAAAAGGTCATCTGCCTTCTTTTCCTTCTGGTGAGAGAGAGAATGAACATACACAGTAAGGCAATTCCAGTGGAAATGATGCTGCAATTTGAGATTAAAGGTGAGCCCACTCCTGGATGGCACAATGAAACAAGTCTGGCATCAGAGGTCGGCACTTCACATCAGGTGCCTGCTGAAATCCGCACCCATGCAGGGGGCCTCCAGTGTTTTCTGGCACTGCTGCTGCTTATCGTTCTCCTCACTGTCGCTATCTCTTCACCTGCCACCTATGAGCATACAAATTGTGATAGAAGTGGGGATATGGAAGGGAGGACATCTCCCTCTCACGTGCCTGGTGCCCTGCTTCTTGGTGCGTAGGCAGACTGGGCACCGAGGGAGAGGACAAATGAATGGGCAGCACTGACAGTGGCTAGGAGGGAGTGGTTTTACTGAGGCCCCCAAAATTAGGAGCTGGCACTGGTCTGAAATGTTGGAGATTGCTCCCTTACAGAGACTGCACATCAGTCATCCACTCTGTGTTTCCAGTGCTGTCGTTTACCTGAGGTCACCAGTTACACATTGCCAAAAAAGATTTACATCACCACAAAAAGGACGAAAGAAGACACAGATTAGCATAAAATATGTATATGCTAATGTATATGTATGCATGCACATTTAGAAATAATTACTATAATTTAAGTAGAAATACAGTATCTCTCACCTTAGCAAGGGATAAGGTTAAGTACAGGCGACCTACGTGCCTGCCTGCTCAATTGACTGTCCAGGTCCTACCACCTGGTCAAGGCCCCTGCTATCTCTTCTTGTTGTTCTTTATCCTTAAACCAGACTAGGACAAGATAACCTTTCGAACAGAGGACACCATCAAATAGAGAACTGTCCTCTGTAAACTGGCCACCCAATGTTTACATCAGGCTCCTTGAAATATTTTCTCATCCAATGCTGTTGGACCCCAGCCTTGGCCAGCATAGCCAATGGTCCAGGGTGATGGGAGTTGCCGTCCAAAATATGTAGAAGGCACCTGATTGGTGAAGGCTGCTTGATACTTGCACTTGGCCAAGGGATAAAAGAGAGGCAAGAGCCTCGAATTTTGTGAGGAGTCAGTAGGATTCATTTGAAGTTTAGGGTTGTCTCTGAACATGAAAACAAACCAGAAGTTGAAATGAATCAAGGGGCTTTGTTACCCCCCAGATTCATTATTACATACACTGGCCAGTGACTTTGCTTCTTTTCACTCTTTGTTTCCTTTCTACAAAACCCGTTGACATTTGTATTTTGTGAAATGGAGTTCACCGAGCTGTAGACAATAAATCCCCTCAAACCTTTCAAATCAAACTGAAACCAGTTCCAGAAGAAAACTGCCCATCTCTAAGAAATGAATGATTTCAAACAAAACAAAACAAAACCATGAGACAGGAAAACCACTCAAAGAAGAGGGAGGAAAAATCAATGTTCTTCAACCAGTATTGGAGAGCTGAATCATTATGGCTCCTCAGGTCTTAATCTGTTGGGTAAAGCTACATCAAATAGTTCAGGAAAGAATTTCTTGCCTCTGACTGAACAATATCCCTCCTTCTCTTTTTAAAAAGAGCAATATTTTTCTGTATTTTCCCCCCATGGAACCATGGAGTAACTTAGCTAGCCTTACATTTTTTCAAATGGCATCCGTTCAACAGTAGGCCAATAATGAGCATTATGCCGAATCCCTTCCTAGTGTCTTGGCAAATGCTGAAGTTGTGTAGAGCTACCTCCTGCTGCGTTTAGATAAAGCAAGAACCAGCTTGAGACACGCACAGGGCACTGTGTGGTCTACAGTTGCATAAGTGCCCTTCCCCAAATTATATGATCTAAGGTGAAGACCCAAAGTGGTTAAATGACTTTATTTGCTGAAAACTGAGGCACTGAAATATGAGCTGAGATTTGCTAGTTGAATTATTTCTGTTTTGTTTTGGGTTTTTGCCTCATAGAACATACTGACCTAGATTATCATGTACATAATCAGAGGTTGTGTAATTATACTTGTTTTGCAAATTATTTCTGAATTGCTGTTGACTGAAATGAGGAAGCGGCGTAAAAGCTTGGTAGCTGTGAACGGAACAGAGCGGAGAGAGCTGGAATTTAAACAGCTCCGGGTAGAATAATGTTAGTAAAAAGATGTGTGGTTGCCAAGAAGGTTGAATTTTTGCTCATTACCTCTGAAATGTGTGGTACAAGTTGCCCATGTCCTCCTGTCACTATGCTGAGCTTTTCCCCACCTCTGCCAGCTAATGGAATGGGAAGAGACATTTTGCTGCTTGTGAAGGTGGCACTCCAATTCCATGTAAAGAAGTTGACTGGACTGGCAGCTGAATTGCGCTTCAGCACTGGTGACAGGACAACATCCTTCACTGCACCTGAGGTCAGCAAGGAACATGGTGTAAGAAAGGAGGTCTTAAACCTTTGCCTCGTCTGTAGTCCTGAACTGAATCAGGGCCACAGGTACTTGCTTTTTACAATGGGAGGGAAGCCCATTGATGCCACTGTAAATAGCAGGCATGGAGGGGCAGGACTGTGAGGGGAGGAAAGGTTAAAGTCTCCTCCTCTGATCCACAGTCCTGATCCACCCTTCTCCCTGACCAGCTATTGATTAAAAAAGAGAGGCCAATGCTGTCAATAATGTCACATCTAGCCTAGTCTTTAGATCAGGTGCAGGGAACCTTTGGCCCTACAGGCATTGCTGAACTACAACTCCCATCAGCTCCAACATACATGGCCAATGATGATGGAAGTTATAGTTTAGCAACATCTGGAGAGCCAAAGTTTCCCCACATCTGCCTTAGATCCTAACCATGATTGCAATCCTAACAGCCTCATAACTTGGTCCACATGCCCAACAGGGCATTAGGACTTTTTCTGTGAAACAGCACCTCCAAGCCCCATGCCTTGTATCAAGCTACTTTTGAAACTGTAAAGAGAGCTGGGCAACTAACCCCCATCTGTTATTTGCAAAGTAGGGCCATTTCTGTGTGATCAGTACTGTAATTGTTTCTTGTACATATAAACTGGCCCTTAGTTGGTTGGAGGCAAACTCTAGATGTAGCTTAGTTCAGTGGTTTGATAGACAGAGTGGCTGTTAGGCCTTAATTCAATACCTTGTTCTACTATGAGGTCTTTTGCTCATTCTGAGGTCTCAAAAATCCTCGCCAAGGATGCCTCAAGCAAACATGCCCTTCTAGTATAAAACCCAGAATCGCTGACATGACATTTTCTTGTTCCTATTTGTGACTGAAGAAATGGTTTGATGGATAGTGTGTTGGTGTTAGGCCTCAATTCAGTGGTATCCAATTCAACTTTGAAGTCTCTCAGTCATCCTCAGATCCCCAAAAGAGGGAAACCATCCTGACCCACCAACTTCCCACCTTGGAACTAGCAGTTGGCCTCATCTTTATCTCTTTTGTGTCTGCAAAGATTTTTGAGGGACTTCTCTTGCTGGTTTTAGATTAAAAACACATGTTGCAGCAGCAGTCATCACCACAGAAAATAACTTTACCCTCTTCACTGTCACGTAGCAAGTGAATGCCTCTTCCAAGATGATGTGCCTTATGCAGTTTTTGTAAGAACTAGCACCAAAAAAAGAGAGAGAAGACTCAGGGCACCTTTTTAGTTTTCAGTGGATACTTCTTATTAATTGACTAGGCATTCCTCCTGATTTTCTTATCCTTTTTGTGTGCAGTATATATGTCTCTTGTTCCTTTGCTTACTTATGTTTTATACTATCTGTGTTCCTGTCCACTCTCTTAGTATATCTGGTTTTCTTTCTTTCTTTCTTTCTTTCTTTCTTTCTTTCTTTCTTTCTTTCTTTCTTTCTTTCTTTCTTTCTTTCTTTCTTTCTTATTGTGGTATTTTATTGTGAGGCATTGTTTCATCTCTAAGCATTTTTTTAACTTTAAAAGTCTTTTAACTCTCTTTGCCTCTCATGTGCTTTCTTGCTGGTTTCTTTTCCTTTTCAACCCACACCCTTTTCGCTTAGCACCTTTTCTCCTGCTTTCCAGTTTCCATTGGCCTCCATCCCTTATATTGCCATCCCTTGAATTGTAAGCCTATGGACAGGGGCTGTGCCAACTAAATACACCTGTATAGGGTGCTTAGCCACTGTAGGCACATAATAGATGGTTTGTAATAAATAATAATAAATGGTACACCAGAGTTTCCACTTCAGTGTGTGACTGCCATCAAACCTTGCTCCTTCAGCCTTTTTCTTACTGTTTCTCTACTCTTGCCTCAAAAGGCACCTCCAGACTGCCAATACTTTGTGGGAGAGATTCAAGCACATACTGGGAAACAGGTTTACACAATGGAAGTGGATTAAAGAGCTTGGTCACCTTAGTACAACAGATTCACTTTAAAAAAGAAACTGACTTTTTTGCTGTTAGGAAAGTGATGGAGAAATATATTGAATAGTGTGGAATGAACAAATTGTTAACTGAAAGCTGTATAAACACCCTGAAAGCAAATCAGGATGAATACTCATTTTTGTATAACCCCCCCCCAAAAAATCAGAAGAAATGCTTAATTATAATCTCACTTCCACATAAGCATTGCACAAGCAAATCAGGAAGAATGCTCAACAAATTGGTTTTCTGGAGAAGGAGCCCAAGGTGGGTAGAGAAATGTAACATTTGCTTATGACTCATGCTTTATGGTTGGCTTTAGAACTGCCTTTTTTATGGAATTTTAATACAGACTCGTCATCACCTCCCCCACATGCATTTTAGTTCACATTGTAAAGAGGGACCTCTTCCTTTGCGATTAGACGCTCCCAAGCGGTTGGATGCCTCTTTGATACGAAACAGGAGACGAAAGGGTTGGTAGTCTGTGAAATCTTGCTGTGACAAGGATGTGTCGATATACTTTGTTACTGAGACTGTTGAAGCCACGTCTTGGTCCTTTGCAATGCCAGCAGATGTAAATATGTTTGCGCTGTGCTCAGAGCTTGGAAAAGTTACTTTTTTTGAACTACAACTCCCATCAGCCCCAGCCAGCATGGCCACTGGATTGCGCTGATGGGAGTTGTAGTTCAAAAAAAGTAACTTTTCCATGCTCTGGCTGTGCTCAGGCAGATAAGGACATTTGACTTATGTGCCGTCAGTGCACTTGCGCTTTGGTAGGGAAAATGAAATCTGTGCTCGACGCAACTAGTCAGAACTTTCGAAGAGCAGAAATGACAAAAATATCTGAAAGTTAGTCATTCTTCTTTACTTTCTCGAGAGGCAACAAATATGGCTTTTCAGCATCCAAGCCCAGCCTGAGACATTCTACTAGTGAAAGGATCCAATGTGATCAGGCAGAACTTTAACAAAAATGATATAGTACACCACTTCCCCTCCCCCCCCCAATTATGGATATACAACTTCTTTCCTGTCACTGCTGGTTGGGTTGACATCCATGACCAATGCAGGCTTCTCTCAGGAGAAACACATCTTTTGTTTCCTTTGTTCTAAAGGGAACTGATCCTGGAACTTTGGGAGCTCTGATGTGGTTAGCCAGGTGGGCATCAGGTTAAAACCTGAATATTTACTCAAGTTTTTAGTAATGGTTAGTCTCACTGCTAAAATTGTCATAACCATTGCTTGTGTTTTGTAATTTATTTTTACCATTTTTCTGCTCCGTAGTTGGATTTGCTGTGTTTGGATAGAGTAATGAACATGGGTACACAGGAAGCCGTCTTATACTGAATCAGACCACTGGTCCATCTCTCTCCGTACTGTTAACATTGATTGGCAGCAGTTCTCCAGAGTTTCAAGCAGGAGTCGCTCCCAGCCATACCTGGAGATCCCAGGGATTGAACCTGGGACATATTTCATTTTTAATTTGTATATTGCCTTCCTACTTTATTCTTCTCAGGGTGGTTTACAGTCATAGAAATGACAAAATATACCAAAAAAATCCCCCACACTGACATCCTATAAATCAAAGTATATAACTAAAAATAAACAGTTATCTAAAGTTATCTTCAAAGCCAGTGTGGTGTAATGGTTAGAGTGTCAGACTGGAACCTGGGCAATCCCCGGTCGGCCATGAAGCTCGCTGGGTGACCTTGAGCCAGTCACTGACTCTCAGCCTAACCTACTTTACAGGGTTGTTGTGAGGATAAAGTCAGGAGGGAGAGGACCATGTTTGTATGCCACCTTGAGCTCCTTGGAGGAAAGGGGGGGATACAAATGTTATAAATAAATATATAAATAATACATTTCTATTGCATCATAATTACTTTATGGCTTAGCCATGTCTATCACAATGTGTTGAAAATGATTCTCCATGTTTGGCAAGACAGGACTATAGGAGCATGTTCTGGTCTGCAGACCAGCAATAAGACTGTGCCCTTTACATCCTACTTGTGAACTTACCAGAGTTCTCCTACTTGAGACATGATGCTTGATGAGAGAGACCTTTTGTCTCATCTGGCAAGATAGTCCTTGCATGTTTAATCATCTCAGGGTGCATTTGTATGAACAAAAAATCACAAGAATTTTAGTGGTTTCTGTGCTAATAAAACAGACTATTTGTGCATCCTCCTCCTCACTTGGTCATCATCATCTTCATCATTAGTTTTTGAATGGCATTCTTTATTTGTATACATTTTGCATGTAGGCAGGAGTAGGCTGTTTTCAGATGAGTAGAAGGCACTTTTTCCACTAAAAGGATGGTTTAACAATTCAGAATGTTTACTACATGTGTTATTGATTACACAACAGCTTCCCCATTCACAAGACCCATTTTCCTCAAAGGACTCATAAGACCTATGTCCATAAACAGCTCACGTTCTGCCTGCGACATCCCATAAATGCATGTTGCCTTAAATCTTCTATGCAGGAGTCATTTGATCCTTTTCTTCTTTGCTGCAATTGTAGACCTAAACCCATCCAAAAAGATGGACATGCCATGTTGTTTAAAGGAAACTTTGCTTTCCCCCATCATTCCATGTACCTCCTTTGCCTCTCAAACAATTATTGGAGATCTTGTTTTAGGAGACAGAGGAATAGTGGTTCTTTCAGCACCATAAATTAATGTTCACTGAGCATTAAACACAGTGCCAATCAGACACCAGTCTGATGCAGTTTTTATTGCTAATGTTTCCTTGACTTTCAAAACAAACCCTGCTTATTTTGTTTTCTTTGTGTCACTGGTCAAAGCTGTCACTTCCCTGGGGCTCCTTTCCACGTTGATCTGGTCAAGGCTGTAACTTGTCATTTCCCTGCCCAAGGAAAATCCCCAATTTTCCATCTACCAATCCTCCATCAGAAATTTGGGTGGGTTAAGAAGGCCTACAGACCTTTTGACAGCACTGCTCCTGGAGTTCCAATCATTTGGATCTAAAAAAGATCCAGAACTGTTGGCTTCTTTATCCAGTACTGTGTATCACTAATTTTCTTCTCTCCGGTATTGAGTAAATGGAAGTGATTTATTGTCTTAAGCTTGGGGTGCTGGACAATGAGGCACGGCAATGGTATCCCACTATGTGGCCTACTGCTTTCACTACATCTCTGAGTAAGCTGATAAACAGCTTATCATCTACCATCTTGAAAATGTGTTTCGTTTTTCACAGAATCATAGATTTGGAAGGGACCTTGGAGGTCATCTAGTTCAGCCTTCCCCCTAATGCAGGATCTGAAATGCAAGATATTTATTTATTTATTAAATTCATATCTCACCCTTCCTCCCAGGGTGGCAAACAAAACACTAAAAACACTTTAAAACATCTAAAAAAAGCCACCTTTAAAACCTATGAAAACAAAACATTTTAAAAACATATTTTAAAAACATCTTTAAAAGCAATTCCAACACTCCACCAGACTGGAATAAGGTCTCTACTTAAAAGGCTTGTGGAAAGAGGAAGGTCTTCCAGTAGGTGCCAAAAAGATAACAGAGATGGTGCCTGTCTAATATTTAAGGGGAGGGAATTCCAAAGTGTTGGTGCCACAAAACTCAAGGTCCGCTTCCTATGTTGTGCGGAATGGACCTCCTGATCAGATGGTATCTACAGGAGGCCCTCACCTGCAGATCGCAGTGATTGACTGGGTATATAAGGGGTAAGATGATAAGGGGTAAGATAATATAACAGCAGTAAAAGGACAGGGATAGCCTGGTTGTGGTCATTCATGCATTCGTAACCTCACTGCTTGATCATTGCAATTTCCTCTCTGTGGGGCTACCCTTGTGTGTTGTCCGGAAGCTCCAGCTGCTGCAAACCACTGGGGCTAGACTGTTGATGGGGACAGACTACCACCAGCACATAATTCCAATAAAGTTTGTGCTAGGTTCAAGGTTCTTGTGTTAATTTATAAGGCTGTTAACAACTTGGCTCTAAGATACCTTAAGGACCATCTGATCCCTTATACATCTGCCTGATCATTGGGGAGTCTCTTGTTAGTGGTCCCCCGTGGCTCAGATGCACAGCTTGTAACAACTAGAAGTCATGCATTCAGACTTAAGGGCCCAAGTTTATGGACCTCCCTCCTGATTGAGTTTAGAGAGGCACCCGCCTTGCTGAACTTCAGCTGCAGGACAAAGATTTTCTTATTTCAGCAGGCATTTTGAGGTAGCAGTGGGTTTGATGAGGAAGTTGTATAGTTCTTATTCTTTGTATGGTTTATTTTTATTTTTTTATATTTTTTATGTACACTACTTAGAAATGTTAATGATTAAGTGAGATATAAATAACTTAAATGAATGGATTCCTGAGAGGTGGCCATCCAGCCTCTGCTTAAATGGCCCCAGCAAAGGAGAGCACACCACTTCCTGACGCAGTCTGTTCTGCTGTTGAGCAGCTCTTACCATTAGGAAGTTTCTACTAATGCTTCCCCCAAATCTGTTTCCTTATGGCTTCCACCCATCAGTTCTAGTTCTGCCCTCTAGAGTAACAGAGACCAAGCCTGCTCCAACTGCTGGCACCTTATGTGGCATTTCCCCAATTTTTAGTTCTTATCCAGGCAGCGGAGACTGATGGCTCCAATGTCAGTGGGGCAGCGAAATCCACTCCGGGTTTTAGTCTGAACTTTCAAAGAGCTGTCCAAAGTGCAGATAACCAGCCAAATGCCCACCACCACTGTGCAAAGTGACAGCAGTGCCACTTTGTTCTAGATAGCAAAAAGATGGTGGATGGGCAGCTTGCCAGGCTGGATGAAGGTGCACAAATTCACCACCCTTCCCAATCCAGTGCCTGAGGCAAATATCTCAGTATGACTAGTGGGTAGGCCAGCCATAGAAATGTTTGTTTCTGCTTTCAGAATCAGAATGTTTTCTTTCTTCTCTGTTTAAATATCGCTTTTACACATTCAGCAGCAGCTCCATATTGAAGCACTTTATCTGCTCTAGTGGAGCCATTTCGGAGAGACTGATCCCCACGTGGCACCCTCTCAATATAAATGACTATGGCCAATCTCTACCAGAGCTTGGAAGATTACTTTTAAAAAGTAATAAATTACAGTTACAATTACATCGCCCAGAAAAGTAGTAATTACTGTTACAATTACAATAGCTCTGAAAGTAACTGATTACTTTACTTTTTCTCCAAAGTAATCACTACAATTACATTTTAGTTACTTAAAAAAAACGCCTACGAGGTGCTGCCTTGGCTGCTGCACATCTAAGTAGCCTAAAACAACATTAAAAATAAACACACACATACAGAGGTAGTAGAATAATTATTTTTATCCATAAGATAGCAGTGGTGGTCTCTCCACTGGTAAGGGTGGTGGGGAGGGAGGCTGAGGCCACTACTCAGATCTTTGCACATCAAACCAAGTGCAACCCCCCCACTCAGCCAGCCAGCATAATCTCTCTCACTTAACCACCTCCCAGACCCTGCCCTGCCACCAACTAAGGGACACTCACTCAAGCAAACATTTCCCCCTGAGACGCACCCAGAGAGGGTGGTGGAGGCCACTTTGTGTACCAAGTGCGAACACAGTATTCATTCTCTCTCGCATGCATGCACGCACGCACGCACGCACGCACGTCATCTTTCACCTCCACAGTTCTTTCTCTCCATTCTGCTGCTGCCTCCTTCCCCTCCTTTATCCATGTTCTTGACCTCCGGATCCTTTCCCACTCCACTCCATTCTTCACCACCACTATTCATTTTTTTAAATAATTGTTTTCTCCACTCCACCCCGTCTCACTCTCCGCCTCCTCCCTCATCGCCTCCTGCCCATCCACAGAGCATGAGGAAAGAGCGACACTGCACAGAAACCCAGTTTGAGGCACATGATTTTCATCCACAAATCAGAGGAGCAGAAGATTTCCCCTGCCACCCCCTAAGTAATGCCCAAACGTAATTCTGGAAACGTTACAGTTACTCCACAAAAGTAGTAAAATTACTCCTAGTTCTATTACAATCAAAATGTAAAGGAATTACCCACTCGTTACTCAAAAAAGTAATGAATTACAAGTAATTCGTTACTTGTAACTAGTTACTTCCAAGCTCTGATCTCTACGTCCATTACAAATGAGACAGAAGGACATGCTGTCAGCATTTGCAACCAATAATTTTCAGATGATTTCTCCAATCTTCCTAACTCAAACTTGCTTGTGCAGCTGTGATAATACAGAAGGTTGACTGCATGGTGTTTTCTCTAAAAAGATGTCTCCTCCAAAGTATAGCACAGACCTGGTTGCAGGTGTGTGTGAGTACTTTATTTATTTATTTATTTATAGGAATATTTGTATACTGCTGTTTCATTGAAAACATCAAAGTGGTTTACACCATGTTTAAAACAACAACCACAGAATAAAATATCAGTTGTTGCAGGAAAAAAGCATGTTCTTAATTGCCTGCATAAGCCTGGCGAAACAGAAGGGTTTTCAGCAGGTTTTAATATTGGAGGATATGTAAACCTCACCTATTTGTCAAGCACAATATTTTCAATAAGGCTTGGGAAAAATGATGCTATAGTTTTGCTAAAGGTTTTCCTATTGACGTGTTTTATGGCAGTTACAACACACTAACGGCTCATGGCCAAATAGGTGGTTTGTGGGTTTCTTTGTATTGTGTTTACTTATTACATTTATATCCTACGAAGATAGGAAGCTTCCTGGGGTCATCTGGAGTTTTGGAGTATGTTGTCAGCAATATCCTGATGACACAAAGCTCTATTTCCCCTTTACATCTGCAGATGTGGTAGTGGATGTGCTATATTGGCGTCTTGCCTCGGTGATCCGCTGGATGAGAGCCAATAAACCCAAGCTTAATCCAGACAAGACTGAGGCATTATTAGTGGGTAGTTCTCTAGACCGGATGGAGGGGTTGTGGCCTGCTCTGGATGGGATTACACTCCTCTGAAGGAGCAGGTACGTAGCTTGGGGGTACTCCTGAATCCATTACTGTTGTTTGAGGCTCAAACGGTCTCCGTGGCATGGAGTGCCTTTCACCAGCTTTGCCTGGTGGTCCAGCTGTGCGCCTGTCTGGACAGAGATATCTACACTCTGGTAACCTCTAGGTTAGACTAAAAATGTGTCATACATGGGGTTGCCTTTGAAGACAGTTCAGAAACTTCAGCTAGTGCAGAATTCAGGGGTCAGATTGCTGACCAGGATAAGTTGGTCTGTACATATAACACCAATTCTGGCACAGCTGACTGGCTACCAATTAGTTTCCAGGTTCAATTCAAAGTGCTGTTTTTGACCTATTAAGCCCCAATATCTCAAGGACTACCTCTCACTGTATGAACCTACTCAGGCCCTGTACTCATCATCAGAGGCCCTTCTTCATGTCCCTGCCCCAGCAACATGAGAACAGACCTTTTCAGTGGTGCCACCCCTAGCTGTGGAATGCTCTCCCAAGGGAGGCCTGCTTGGCGCTTTCTTTATCTGTCTTTTGGCACCAGGCAAAGGCCTTTTCACTCAAGCCTTTGGCGCTTGGTGTGGGCTGACTTAATTTCTTTTGTTTGGATTTTAAGTTTTTATACTGTATGTTTTAAAATCTGTTTTATATTGTATGTTTTAAATCTGTCGTAAGTCACCTAGAGACTGTTGGGTATGAGGCGACCAAGAAATGAATTTTATTGTTGTTGTTGTTGTTCTACTGAGTCAGACCAGAAATCTCAGTTCAGACCCCTGCTCAGAAACCAAACCAACTGACAAACCAAAGCCAGATAAGAACTAAGGGATTGTAATGCTTGCCTCAGAGTAGAGGTGAGCATTATGAATTGCTAAAGTTCAGCTCCACGCTAGACATAGGAGAGGGTTCTGTACCATGTTCTAAGGTGCACACTTCCATTTAGGCAGTCAGTAGTCCCTCTGGACCTCATTGGTGTCTTGCTTAAGTGTGTGAACTAGGCTTGGAACCCATCACAAGGAACTGTACATCGCTCCAGCAGATCAGTAGCAGTGCCCAAGCTGTCTTTCAGGGATGTTTGTTTAGTATTAATGATCTCATTGAGCAACCTTTGAAAGGGAAGGGGCATAGCTCAGTGGTTGAGCATGTTGGTTGTACGCAGAAGATCCCAGTTTCAATCCCCCTGGCATGAATATGAGCCAGCAGTGTGATGCGGCTGCAAAAAAGGCAAACAGTATTTTAGGCTGCATTAACAGAAGTATAATTTTCAAATTGTGCAGTATTCTTGGTCCCTCTATTCGGCACTGGTTAGGCCTCATCTTGAGTACTGCATCCAGTTCTGGGCACCACACTTTAAGAAAAATGCAGATAAACTGGAAAGGCTTCAGAGGAGGGCAACGAGGATGATCAGTGGACTGGAAACCAAGCCCAATGAGGAGAGACTGAAAGACCTGGCCATGTTTAGCCTTGAGAAGGCTTAGGGGAGATATGATCGCAGTCTTCAAGTACTTGAAAGATTGCTACACAGAGGAGGGCCAGAATCTCTTCTCAATCATCCCAGAGTGCAGGAAATGGAATAAGGGGCTTGAGTTACAAGAAGCCAGATTATGGCTGAACATCAGGAAAAACATCTTAACTATTAGAGCAGTATGACTATGGAACCAATGACCTAGGGTGGTGGTGGGCTCTCCAACACTGGAGGCATTCAAGAGGCAGCTGGTCAGCCACCTGTCAGGTATGCTTTAAGTTGGATTCCTGCATTGAGCAGGGGGTTGGACTCGATGGCCTTATAAGACCCCTTCCAACTCTACTGTTCTATGATTCTATGATGTCCAGGGCTGTGAAATATACCTGTCTAAAACTCAGGAGAGCCACTTCCTGCAGAGTAGACAATAGTGAGCTGGATGGACCAATGGTCTCAGTTGGCATAAAGGCAGCGTGCTCTGATAAGCTTTCAAAGAATGCCAAGGATCCCCATAACATGGTTTAAAGACCACCATTCAGTCATGATATACAACACCTCGTCCTAAGGAGGCTAAGAGGCTTTATCACATAACCATCCTATAAATCAGTGTGGGAGATCAAAGGTCTGAAACCTGAAACCCTCTTGACACTGCTATATCAGTTGGCATAGTAAGTAGATGTATGTAATGGGCCGTTAGTTTAAATACAGAAAGTCTTCCCTCCCCACCCCAAAAATCCTAGCTCCAGCAAAGTTATATGGTGCAGTTGTCCATTATGCAAAACTGTCTTTGGAAGTACAAGGGGAAAGAATTGGCAACTAATGACACAAGGAAACATTGCTAAACAATAACATTAAAAGAAGGGGAGGAAATGACACTCTCAGCAACTAAGCAGATGCTTTCTCTCCACTAAATTCTAATTAAGTTCCTGACCCATGGAGCATGGCAGGTAGACAAATCCAGCTTTATTGGCCATGAGGAGACATCATAGAGTGATAATGGTTTGCCTGCTGTTCTTATTGATCTCCTGGAAACTTGGTTAGTAATGCAGATGGTAAGAGAAAAGGACTTGAGTGTTCTGACCTTAGAACCGTGACCAGGCTGTATGGGAAATATTAATATCTATATGAATGATACTGACCAGTAAAGAGCGCTGACACCTCAATTAAAAAAACCCTATCTATCTATCTATCTATCTATCTATCTATCTATCTATCTATCTATCTATCTATCTATCTATCTATCTATCTATCTATCTATCTATCTTGGTGGCTTTAGAAGAGTTACAATGGTTGGAGGGCAACCCAAGGTTATTCATTTTCTGAAATTACATGTGTCATTCACCGGCTGGCACTGAACACCATTTTCCTGCATATCTGTGCCCTGTACAGAAAAAAAGGGGGGGCTATCATAGGAACGTAGGAAGCTATCTTCCACTGAGTCAGACCATTCGTCCATCTAGCTCTGTATTGACTACATACTGGCAGTGATTCTCCAGGGTTCCAGGCAGGGGGCATTCCCAGCGCTATCTGGAAATGACCACGATTGAACCTGGGGCCTTCTGTGTTCCAAGCAGGTGCTCAGCCCTCCCCTTTCTTGCAGTAGCAAGAAATATCACAAGAGAGCAGAGCTGTGCACCATAGCAGCAGGAGAAGCCCTCTTCAAGTGTACACCACAGGACATGCAGAGGTCAATATGTGTGGGGCTAGTGCCACCTCCTCAGTGTGCTTCATACACTGGCGGAGCTTCAAAGAACAAAGCAATCCTGTGGCAAGGTAAGGCAAGGCAAGCTTCCAAACTTCCCATGGGTACATTGGAGGAGGGGGGGAATGTTCACCTAGGCACATTTGTATCACATTATTCTAGAGCAGCGGTTCTTAACCTGGGGTGCATGCAAGGTGCAACCAAAGATTTTGGAAAACTGTCATTTACCTTAGCTAAGTTAGGCTAAAACACACATTAAAATAAAATTTTAAAAAATGAATGGTATTTTTTCAGGGGGTACAAGAGCATATTTTGGAAATCCAAGGGGTGCTGGCAGTATAAAAGGTTAAGAACCACTGTTCTAGAAGAAGCCAATGTGGTGCTCTGCAGATAGGAATGGGGGAGAAATTAGATTCAGTTCACATTAAATGACATCAAATCTGCACTTTCTGAAACAATGTGAGAACTGAAACACAGGCATCCTTTGCAATTTGCCCTTATCTGAATTTTGAGATGCAGTTCTCCAGACAAACAATGTTTACAAAAATGCATGGATTAGGTAAAAACGTGTGTAAAATGAATAAATAACATACAAAAATGCATTAAGAGAACTAGCTTGCAAAAAAGTGTACATTCATCAAAACTGCATACAAAAATGTGTTTATTAGGAGAAATTTGCTCTAAAATGCTGACAATTTTTCATGAGGATTTTTTTAAAAAAAAACACAAATTGCGGCAGAATTGTGGAAATCTGAATTTCAGATTGGAACTGAAATTGACAGATCTTTCCATCCCTATCTGTACATGTTGTTGGACTATACTCCCATCATCCCTGACCATTGGCCTTGCTAGCTGGGGCTGATGGGAGCTGGAGTCCAACATCTGCAGGGCACCATGTTGGCTGCCCTTGCATTACACTATGGCATCCAAACACAGTCTATGAAACTGCTTTTCTTCTCTTTCCCAACATTTTTTCCCATTTCTTTTTTTTCCTCCATAAAGCAAGCTGTTGAAACATAGTGGATGTCTCCTTTTGGCAAATCACTCTAAGAAATTATATGATAAAGGGAGTAGAAGCTCACCTCACATTTGTTTATAGTACACTAATTATCAGCATGCTACCTCGGAGGACATAAATATAATCATATTAACCTTAATTACAGATCATTAATTACAGAGAAACTATTTAAAGTGTTGCATAGAATTGCAGAACGTCAGTGGCTGTTGTACGCTTTGTTGATGCAGAGGAGCAGATGCATCTGAAGACGACTGGATGATGTCCAGAAACTGGCAATTTGGTCTTGATTTACAATGGTGATGGGGAAAATATATATGTTTACTTTGGAAAGCCAATGGAATTGTGCACCATAATGAGCTGTAATTGCCAGGTAGTATTGCTGTAATTATACTCTTTCTGCAATTACAACTGGAGCCACAAATTGAATGCAGATATATAGGATAGGTCAGATCTGTTGTTTTTGCTCGTTTGCAATTTCCACACTTGTAGATAAAAGAGCTGCAGATTGGGATCCTTGAAATGTTCCTGTATCTCTGTGGGAGCCATGTGCCCATGAGTAACCGTATGTCCGTGACTGGCTCTGTTGAGGTCGAGTTAACACTTACATGACCCAACTCCAAGCACCAGTGGAAAGTAAATTCCATGGTCAAGACCAATGCAGTCAAGCTCTGTCCATGTGCTTGGGTCATTTAACTCACTGATGTGCCCAAACCTATCCTCCAGTTTCTCAAAAGTTTCATTTCCCTGAAAAAAGAGTGCTTCTGTTTTTCTGCTTCATTCACTGGATGGTTTAGAATTTCAGTGGTGCAGGCCAGGGTAGGCTATTGCCCGGGTTTCCTATAAAGCCCAGTCAAGGACATCATAGGTTTTTCAGGAAGTGCGGGTACCTGGGAAGGCTGCAGAATGCAGACAACTGGAGAGATGATTTTGTAGAACGAAAGGACACTCACATTTAGAGAGAAACTAAAGTGTTGCCCAGAATTGCGGAACAACCCCACCATCCCGATGCATCAAAAATAAGGTAAACACAATGAAAACCCAGCACAACTCCTATGAGAATTTCACATTTTACCTCCCATTCTCAGTTAGTTGATGAGAAAAGAAATTTCACAAATTATCAAAAGTAAGAGATCTTTTCCCCCTACATCAGGGGGTATATAGGGAGCTGCTTTATACTGAGTCACACCATTGGTCCATCTAGCTCAATATTATCTACTCTGATTGGAAGTAGCTTTCCAGGGTTTCAGGCAGGAGTTTTTCCCAGCTCTCCCTGGAGACACCAGGGATGAAACCTGGGACCTTCTACATGTAAGGCAGATGCTCTACTACTGAGTAATGGTCCTTCCCCAATTTTTTCATTAATTGATGGATAATGGTAAAAAAAACCCCACACACGTTCAGAATAAATATTTGCCACAGCAGTAATTTAAATTTCATCCCAGCCATGTGGGAGCTAGCTGGGGTGTGTGTGGCTGGGCTCAACTTTAAGGGGCACAGCTGTCTCATAGAACTGGGCCCTAAGAAACAGACATTTCATTTGCTCATTTCCAGAGCAGGTTTGATACCCTGCTACCTTCCTTCCTTATTGCTTTTCCTTCCTGGGAAAAATGAGTTGCAGCAGTCATTCAATTATGTATTTATAATGAATATGAATATTTCCAGCTGCAGCTAATAATATAGCTGTGACTCTGAACTCTTGGGAAGATAGTTGAGAGTTTGTTTTAAAGAAGACCAAGTTAATTTTTGGAAGGAGGGCAGTGCTGGGACATTTAGGCCAATGATTTGAGGCTAGGATTCAAAGAAGCGTTTAGGCAGATTTGAGTACCCAATGAGATGTTGAGAACTGAAGATATGACTTGGTCATTTGATTCAGCAGGAGAGGGTTTTAAGGATGGGATTTAAATGTACTTGCTTTTGGAGGGATCCTGGCCTATATTTCATGGACAAACAGCCCCCAGACTAGGGATGGCGGGGGAATTTGATTCAGTTTGCATTTAAAGGCAAACTTAACTAATCCCCACTTCCTGACACAGGATGTGAACTGTAATACAGTCATCCTTTGGAATCCACAGTTCTCCAAATTTTGCAATGCATTTCTCCAGCCAAGTAATGTGAACAAAAATTCATACATTAGGGTTAATGTATGCATATTGATGCATATATCCATGAAAATAGCATACAGAAATGCTGATGAATTATGAGGATTTTTTTTAAAAAAAATCACAAATTGCTGCAGAAATGAGAAGTGAATTTAAGATTGGAAAAATGAGAAATACAGAGAACCGAAATCGACAGATCCATCCGTTCCTAACCCAGACCCCTACATGGCAAACCACTTTTGAGACTTGTGGGATTTTTTTAAAAAACATTGTGAGCTAGAATAGTGGTCTGCTGTTTGAAGATTTTTTAAAGTTAAAAATCCTGCTACGTATTCTCAGAGCTTGGAAAAGTTACTTTTTTTGAACTACAACTCCCATCAGCCCAATCCAGTGGCCATGCTGGCTGGGGCTGATGGGAGTTGTAGTTCAAAAAATAACTTTTCCAAGCTCTGCGTATTCTTAAACTATCTGTTAGCTCTCACAGACTGAACATAGCTCCCCATCAGAGGATTCCATTCTGGCCTCCTCTTTGCACAAACTGACCAGGATCGCAGCTGGTGACAGCAAAAAACTGGTATTTTACTTAGTTTGTTCAGCTAGGTTAGGGAGAAGAAGAAACAGGGCCAGCCCAAGACATTTTGCTGCTTGAGATGGACAGGATGGCATCTCCCCCATTGTACATGCAGAAGCCGACTGGACTGGCAGTTGAATCTTACTTCAACACAGTTGACCAGATAGCATTCTCCATGGCACATCAGGACAGCAAGCAAGACGAGGGGGCTCAGAATAGGCTATGTGGCAACAGAGGAGAATGGCTAGGGGGGCTCAGGAGGAACAACTGCAGGCGTTGCTGCTGCCACTCCCAAATCTGCTAACTAAGGCAGTTGACTCGTTTGCCTAATGATAGGGCCAGCCCTGAGATGAAATGTGTCAATACGATTCTTGGCCATCGTTCTGAGATTTTGGCAATCAAACTTCTCTGTAATAAGAGAGTCTTTCAGAGAGGCTGGTTTCTACAAATACCAAATTCATTATAAATTCAGATATCTGTATTATGTGCCCAGGCTATGGTCTGAAGGTGCATGAGGCTACCACCTTGCTGAAGCTAAGCAGGCTCTGGCTCTGGCCAGTGCCTGGATGGGAGACCACCTGGGAACCACATGTATGCTGCATTGGGTTTCTATGATGAAAGAAAGGTGAGATATAAACATAATAAATGAATAAATAAAATATGCAAGAGTTGTCAGTCTAACCAGTCTGCATACTGGATGTATAGTACAGGGTGAGAATAATGCAGTGGGATTTATGGTCATTAGGGATAAGTCAAAAGGTACAATTCAATCCCCCCCTCAAAAAAAAAAAGTTTGGCATCAGCAAAAGGCACCCTATATTTTAATGGCTGGGGGCAGCACATTGAAGAGGGTGAAAATGCTTGGTCATTGAGAATGAGGAAAATATTGACACAGAAAGCAGTTCCTTCCCTCTCATTTGGCTTGGTAATATGATTGCACAGCAAAGTCAGATAGGCTATGCAGCATTTTGACATCATCACCTTCACCATGTGGTCCCTAATTGGTCTGGTCTTTATTCCCTGGAAGAGAGAACCCAGTTTTTTTTTTTTAAAATGATGTTGAAACAGCATCTAATCAGGGAACAAAATGTAGAGAACAAGACAAATAATTTTTTGAGGGAAAAGTTTGGCATCCTCAAAGCAATACTTTTACACACATCTAAATTGAAGCAGGTGATTTTCCCCCATGCAGTCTTATGGGTAATTTCTTAGTTCAAAACCAGTGCAGCAGAGTACCTCATGTTTTGTTTTTAAATATGGGTCTGCCAGTGTTGGAGCCATTTATTTTTAGAATATCTGTTTCCCCACAACCAAATTTGGCGAAGGTTTATCAAGGCAACACTCTAGCAGGAGGTTACATTTGCATCTGTGCCTTTGAGGAGGGAGTGCTTTTTGTCAAAGCCCATCTTGACAGTCCCGCCTTCCTTTTTGACAGTTGTGGCAAATAAGAACAAATTTATTCCTGACAGCATTTGCAACAATATCCTCTAATTTATGCAGCATTTCTCATGGGAGAAAAACGGGAACAGACACATCCTGCCTAACAGCCAAGGGGTACATGGGAGACCCCAGGCTCGCCAACTGCTCTTCCAGAAACAACAGGCAGTAGGCCAAGCAGATTGTCCCTTTTCAGGATAAAAGAAAGCATGATAAGGACTTGGAAGACAAAGAAATGAGCATTTGATGGGTCATCTGTCAGCAATCCCTGATAAGGCTGCTGAGCAAACAAAGAAACATCAAAGTGAGCCCGGCAACTTTGAAAAGATGCCAGTTTTTCATTCTTGTAAAGAGAAGTAAAGCAAGTCAACATTTTAAAATCTATCAATCGAGCAACACACTTTTCCCCACCCTTCCGAGGCTTTGCATATCCTTTTGCTTTCATATTTACAAATGCGCACAGACAGTCCTATCAGCTGCAGTGAATGCAAAAAGAGAATGTTTGAGGCTTCCTTGTTCGAGTTGAGGGCAGAGAATGGCAGGTCTGATTCATGTTGCTAAAGAACAGAGAGAACACTGATTAAAGGAATTCTTGTAAAGACAATGCTGGTACCATGGGAAGATTTTTTTTTCCTTTTCCCTTGTCTTATTTGTGTCTCTTTGAATGTTAACAGAAAACTTTGAGCAGGACCAAAGAATATATTTGGACTCTATCTTCATGTATTCTAATGTGCTCAAAGGAGTATAACAACAGAAGGGAATTAGAGAGTTTACACCAACAGGCTACAGAAAAGGCATGTAAGAGGGGACATGACAGAGTTGTATAAAATGATGAACAGCGTGGAGAAGATGGACAGAGAGAAGCTTTTCTGAATGAAGCTGAATGCTGGAACATTTTGGACAGATGAAAGAAAGTACTGTCTTCACACAACTCATAATTAAAATTACGGGATTCACTCCTGCGTGAGGCAGTGATGGCCACCAACTTGGATGGCTTTAAAAGAGAATTAGACACACTTATGGAGGATAAGGCTATCAGTGGCTGTTGGCCCTGATGGATATGTGCTACCTGAATACCAGTTGCTGGGAAACATTAGTGGGGAGAATGCTGTTGCGCTGAGATCCTGCTTGTGAGCTTCTTTATATGCACCTGATTGACCACTGTGAGAACAGGATTGCTGCACTAGATGGGCCACTGGCCTAATCCAGCAGGCTCTTCTAATGTTCTTGTGTTTAACAACTGATGATTTGGAAGACCCACTCAAACAAGTGTTATTCCTCAACACACACACACAAACACACTTGTGATTAACAAAACAGAGGTTTTTATTGTATTACCAAAACATTTCGACTTCTGCCTTCATCAGCTGCTAACATACAAATGCTGTTACCAAGGTGGCAGTTATAGAGCTTTGAGGATGGAATGCTCAGAGGGGCTTCGTTTGCAGAAGCTAAGTAGTGGTGGTACTGTCCTCCAGGGTCAGGCCATGTGGTGCCAATGTGTCCAGGGAGTAAATCCAAAAGTTCTCCCTTTTAGTCAGTGCTGCTGGATCTGTTGGCATCTTTACAGCTGTTATAGAAAAGTCCGTGACCTTCAATGCTGAAATGTTTTGCAACTGGTTGCTCCACTTTTTTGTTAAGATTGCCGATTTGTAGTTTCTGAAGCGTGTGCGTAGGTCAGTTGTGTTTTTTCCTACATATTGGATATGACATCCTGGTCTTTTGCATTTGATGACATAAATTATATTGCAGGACCTGCAGGTGATGTTCTGTTTGATGTAATATTTCCTGCCTGTCCTAGTGCTTGTGAAAGTAGCTGTCTCCCTGAGGTACACACAGGTGATTCAGCATTTGAAGTGACAAGGATGAGACCCAGGATTGGTGATAGGTGGCTTAAGCATAGCTCTCACTAACAATCTGTGTAAATTAGGAGGCTGGCAAAATGCTACCACAGGAGGCCTCTAGCAAGAAGCTCAGAGTTTGCCAGCAATGGGTAGCTCTCCCAATTGCTCAGTGATAGGAGATGCTGGAGGGAAATCTACCACAAATGGAATCCATTGCATCCATGTTGACACCTGGTCATCAGAAAACCCCACCCGTGAAATGTATCTCTTCCCAGGGTCCTGGAGGATTGGTCATCACCATAGGTGCCTCCTTTTCCATGTCACTTTCCTCATGTTGACTGGGTAATGCAGGGACTTTGCACTGGATATTTTGAATGTATCAAACAGGGCATAGATAGAGGGTGATAAAACCTAGCTATCTCTTTAAATGTGGGACAGATTTTCATTTTGGTCTGATGATCCATTTATGGATCAGTGTTCATTGATAGCAAGGGCATCCCCAATAGGTTTGGCACCAGGTCAAGGGCTTGTGCTATGTCTCCAACAGCTTAGTGTGCATTTGTTCCCCCAAATGCTCTGAGAAACCTCAAAGAACGATTGATTGATTTATGGGGTGGGGCCATAGCTCGAAGTAGAGCACCTGCTTTGCATGCAGAGGTTCAGTCTCTGGCATCTCCAGAAAAGCAGATAGACAAATAGTCTGACCTATCACCATACACATGGACTACCGGGCAGGTAGTAATTGTGTGCTTGTAGAGGTGAGGTTGATGTGCATTGGTGGCTGTCCAGTCTCCTTCCAAAGGGATATGTGCATACACCCCAAGAGGTGATCATGACTAAAATTACCATCAAATGTCCCCTGAAGCAGAATATATGGTGAATGCCAAGGGTAGTGTTGTGGCCAGCTGCTCTTACAGAGTGTTGATTTGCCCTGCATGCAGAAGGTCCCAGATCCAATCTCCGGCATCTCTCCAGGTAGGTTTGGGATGGGCTCTTTCCTGAAACCCTGGAGAGCCTCTGCCAGTCAGTGTAGACAGTACTGAGCTAGATGGACTAATGGTCTGACTCAGCATAAAGCAGCTTCCTCTGTTCCTATGAGAAGGAAAGGAGGAATGAGAGCAAACATAATTACCTTTACTTAGGAGCCTAAGCTTGAGCCTTATTAATGTACTCAACTTAGGCTTGAGTACATGCATGGAGGATGAGTGGAGTCACGTCCATTGTCCTCAGCCCAACATGTGCACATTCAACTGAAAATGAGAAAATGATGTGCACACGTGAAGCCTATAGATGTGATGGTGAAGCCGGCTTGCACATACAGATGCTGCACACGTGCAGATTGTCCTCATGCAGGAGAGGGGAACTCTTTTCAGCCTGAGGGCCGCAGCCCTTTCCGGGCATGCCAGAGGTGGGTGGGGACAGGTGCAAAGTGGGAGGAGCAATGAATGTCAAATTTACTTTTGTACATTATGCTGGTTTCTACACACACACACACACTCACACCCTATGTCCTCCAAGCAAGACGCATGATCAGAGTGCAAGGCCTCTTCCAAGCCTGGGAAAAACCCTCAGGGGCAGTGCAGTCAGTGACGTAGGCCCAGTGAGGGATGAGGCCTGGAGAGAATGGGTGTGGTCTGGGAAGCATTCCAAGGACCAGACAGTGAGGTCTGGAAATGGAAATGGACTGCCTTCAAGTCAATTCCGACTTATGGCGACCCTATGAAAAGGGTTTTCATGGTAAGCGGTATTCAGAGGAGGTTTACCATTGCCTTCCTCCAAGGCTAAGAGGCAGTGACTGGCCCAAGGTCACCCAGTGAGCTTCATGACTGTGTGGGGATTCGAACCCTGGTCTCCCAGGTTGTAGTCCAACACTCTAACCACTACACCACACTGGTTCTCTACAGTGAGGCCTTGAGGGCCTCAATCTGGCCCCAGGCCTGAAGTTCCTCACCCGTTTGAATGCAATGAGATAAGAAGTGGGACCAGCAGTCATAATCCCACTTCCCTTCCATGCATCCACTCAGTGTGCAGAGCCAAAAGAGGGAGCAGGCCTTTGGTTCTAGATCACTGGGAATAGGGTACAAACTTCCTGTGATGTGTATGTGTGTCAGTGTATGTTGTTCAAAATGAGTGCTAGGGAAAGATACAGTTAGGTCAACTCTTCTTCAAACCGTTTTCCCCAGTCTAAATCCACACACACACACCCCTGAAACTGCTATTTTTCCCACAAGAAGGAAACCTTCTGATACTGGCTACCCGTATTTCTCTCTCCCTCTAATAATAGCTGGGGGGGGGATTTAGACTTGGAAAATAGTGCAGGAGTTAACTCTCTCCTAGTGCTACAGATCAACCTCTCTACCACTGCATGTAACTTCTTTTTTTAAGGTGAGGATCTCCCAAATTAACTGCCTGGTTTTACCCTGCGGGGTTTGGCCATAATGCAAGACTGTTACATCTGTGAATAGTGTCATTTCACCTTTCTTTTCTCTTTCTGGTCTCGCTTTCTCTTTCCACGTATTAGTTATTAATGTGCTGACCTCTGCTGGGGAGGATCAAGATGACCAGATGCTGGGCCTTTCGGCTATTTTGAAGTCTCTGAAACGAAGCCACTTCTGGAATAGAATAGCTGGTTGCCGTTGAGAAGCAGGATCAATAAAACAGGCTCAGCCGCCTCTTCCTTCCACCCCCCATTTTTTATTCTGATCACATACAGCTGACCACTAATCACCAGGGAGAAGATTTTCCTTTGCCAGTCAAACCAAAAGCATGATTGAAACTGTGACCAATTAGAAAAATGGGATCGTTAGGATAACAGGAGGCTGGTTTGCCCATTTCTCTTCACTCCCTCGTCTGTGTCGGCTACCTTTGTTCTGTGTGATATGCAAAGTGCCGTTTCTGATCTTTTTTTCCAATGTGCATTAAAACATGCACAGAGAGAGAAAAGTCCAGATGATGCCTTTCGACCCTCTGCGTCTTATTTACCATCACAATGGTATGGAGTGATTCTTTGTGCTCGCAGTTTGCTATTCCTCTTGCCTTTGCGGAATTCAACAATATTGACACTGTAGCAAACAACTGAGAGAAGTTTCCAGATTATTCTACATGCAGGAAGAGTGGGGTGGGTGGAATCCACCAGGAAGATCCCCTCTGCAAAACCTATTGGAAAGAGAGCTCCCATGCCCAGCTCCTATCCACCATTGGATTGTGACCAAGATCTGTTTTTAGTGGCTAAAAGGCACTGTGGGCCGCAGGTCCTGCATTGGATTCAGAGGCCTTATAGGCCCCTTCCAACACTATGACTCTATATTTCTATGATTCTATGGCGAGCCAGTGTGGTGTAGTGGGTAAGGTGTTGGACTACGACATGGGAGACCAGGGTTTGAATCCCCACACAGCCATGAAGCTCACTGGGTGACCTTGGGCCAGTCACTGCCTCTCAGCCTCAGAGGAAAGCAATGGTAAACCCCCTCTGAATACCACTTACCGTGAAAACCCTATTCATAGGGTCACCATAAGTCGGGATCGACTTGAAGGCAGACCATTGCCATTTTCCATGATTCCTCATTCATTTCCCAGTAGGGTTTTATGCACATTGGAACAGGGGAACGGCTGCAGCTCACTGGCAGAGCATGGGCTTTGCATGCAGAAGGTCCCAGGTTCAGTCCTTGGCATCTCCAGGTAGGGCTGAGAGACCCTGTTTGAAACCCTGGAGAGCCTCTGCCAGTCCGTGTAAACAATACTGAGCTGGATGGGCCAATAGCAGAGCTTGGAAAAGTTACTTTTTTGAACTACAACTCCCATCAGCCTAATCCAGTGGCCATGCTAGCTGGGGCTGATGGGAGTTGTAGTTCAAAAAAGTAACTTTTCCAAGCTCTGGCCAATAGTCTGTCTCAGCGTAAAGGCAGCTTGCTATGCTCCTAGAGATGCTTACATAATCAAACACCCCCAGTCTAATGTTTGCATCAGGACTGAGGCGTGCAGCCTTGAGCAGCTACCTCTGTTACTGCTGCCTTCCCCCGAAACTTGCAAGGGCTTTGAACTAGAGGGATTGAAAGATCTGTCAGTTTTGGGTCTCTCCGTTTTTCATTTTTCTCAGTCTTAAATTCAGTTCTCCACATTTCCGCAGCAATTTGCAATGTTGTTTAAAAAATATCCTCATGAAAATTCTTCAGCATTTTAGTGCGAATTTCTCCTAATAAACACATTTTTGTAAGCAGTTTTGACTGATGGACATTCATGTTCCATAGATCTACTCTGAGTAGAACTAGCATGGGATGCAGCCCGTGGTGTTTAACATAATAAAAACCACAGGAAAAAACAGACAATAGGCTTAATAGAACCTGCTGAAAATGCCTGCTGGAATAGAAAGGTCTGCATCAAGCACCTGAAATTCAACAGGGAGAGGAGGGCTGCCTGATCTTAGCTGGGAGGGAGTTCTATAGTCAGGCCCACATTACTGCGAGCCATGCATCTGAGCCATGGGGAAACTAAGAGATTCCATCAAAGATCTGAGTGATCGGTCCTTAATGTATCTGGGATCCAGCTTGTTAAGAGCCTTGTAAATTAACCCAGGAACCTTGAACTTGCCCTGGTAACGTATGAGCAGCCAGTGCAAGCTTTTAAGCACTGGAGTTATGGGCTGGTGGTAGACTGTCCCCACCAAGACTCTAGCTGCAGCATTTTGCACCAGCTGGAGCTTTCGGACCAAGCCCAGGCTGGAGCTTCTGTATCAACCCCAAGGGTAACAATAAAGGAATGGCATTGCCAATCATAGAGTTGGAAGGGGCCTATAAGGCCATCGAGTCCAACCTGCTGCCCAATGCAGGAAATCAAAATTAAAATGCAAATTGAAGCATACCCAACAGGAGGCTGTCCAGCTGCCTCTCGAATGCCTCCACCACCTCCCTAGGTAATTTTATTTATTTATTTATTTATTAGACTTTTATACCGCCCAACTACCAATAGCTCTCTGGGCGGTGAACACAAGAAATACAATAAAATACACAGTATAATACAACAAGGACATATAAAAATAAAACAATCTAAAATCAATTACAACAAATTTAAAATTAAGTTAGCTTAAATTAAAATTAAATTAAAATTAAAATGAGAATGCCTCGGAAAAGAGGAAGGTTTTAACTTGGCGCCGAAAGGATAACAATGTCGGCGCCAAGCGCACCTCCTCGGGGAGACTGTTCCAGAGTTCGGGGGCCACCACTGAGAAGGCCCTAGATCTTGTCATCACCCTCCGTTAGGCCATCATACTGCTCTAACAGTTAGGAAGTTTTTTCCTGATGTTCAGTCAAAATCTGGCTTCCTACAAGTTGAGCCCAAACAACAATAACAACAAGAATATCTCTGAGCTGCTCACACAGACTTGGATGGCATGAAAGAGCCTCTGCTGTGTCCCAGTTCAAAACATGGTGTTGCTTTCAAAACGATTCTTCAACTGAGGTTGCAAGGGTTGCAGAGCTAATGTATGCAAAGCACTTTGAGCACTCAAGAAAAGTCCTGGATAAGGCAAGGGCCCAAATATGCTAATTCCATGTTCCCAAGGGGGTCTTTGGTCAGGGGTTTCTCAAAGCGCAGCTGCGCGTGCTGCTTTGCAAACTGTTTTTGAATTATCAAAATCATTTTGTTATATGCCATTATCCAGAAGAGGTCCAGGGTGTATTCAAACCTTCATCCATCCCCACTACTGCACAAGCAGTCCACCCCCCCAAAAAAGAATTTTAGTACCTGGGGGGTTGGTGATGAAGAGAGCAGGAAGGGGCGGGCAGGAAGAGAAAATAACAGCGGAAGAAGGAAAGAAAGAGACGGAAAGACTAGGAAAATCAGAAAGGAAGGCAATGACAGAGAAGGATGCCGAAAAATGGAGGTGCCGTGGAACAAATGGGGGAGTAAGTGGCTGCTTTCCTCCCCCAAAGATTTTGGGATGAGATTATCTGACTTCCCTAGTCTATAGCTACTAAGGCGTTATCCCCCAACAAAAATGATAATGGGGGGGCTGGGACCCCCTCCCTACTGTCACTGTGATGACTATTATTATATTATTATTATTATTATATTTTATTTATTAGTCGCCCATCTGGCTGGTTGACCAGCCACTCTGGGCAACGTACAAGATAAAATACATTGAACATTAAAAAATTAAAATTTAAGAACCCAACAGTAAAACTTAACCCATCCCAAAGGCCTGCCGGAAAAGCCAAGTCTTCAAAGTCCGACGGAAGCTCATCATAGAAGGGGCATGGCGGAGATCATTTGGGAGAGAATTCCATAGGGTGGGGGCCACTAGTATTTCCATTGGCAAAACGATTCTATGTTGAAGGCTCTGTTTATATTTACTTGTAGGGCATACTCGGAATTAATGAAGATGTGATGTTCCTATATTAATGTATGTATGGTAAGTGTTGTTGTTTTAGAAGATACATGGTAAGTGGAGTGAAAGAGGAGGGGGAGTGAATGGGCAGTAGAATGCGAGATGATTGGCTGAGTTTTTAAAATGGCTGAATGTATAAAAGGAAGAGTGAGAGTGGAATCGGGGGGGAGAAGAGAAAGAGTGGATTGCTTGGTGGGGTTTGAGAGAGTTGTTTGCCAGGAGAGAGTGGAGAAGGAGGGGGGTGGAGTTCGGATTAGTATTGAGTAAAACCATATGCTTATGTGCCTTAAGAAGAAATCTTGTTAATCTTGTTAGCTTTGTTATCTGTAATAAATACTTAATTTGGTTTACCAAAGGCCTGATCCTTGGCTGGGGTTTCACAGACCAGAAGGGAGGGTAAGGTAATGACCAAGGCTGAAGGGGAACTGTAACAAATGGTGGCAGCGGTGAAGAGAATAACAATACCAGTATTCAGAGTCTCTGGGAATACTAGTATTGGGACGTTACTGGTGGTTGCCTAGCAGGGGGATCTGTTGAGATCTGTGCTAGAGCGGGGAGAGAAACCATAAGAGAGAGCGGTCCGGACTGGTGGAGTCCCTGGTGGTGCCTAGAGACAGGCAGTAACCACGAGCAGGTAGGAACCTGACAGGGAGAGCCAGGGGAAAAGCCAAGTCTTCAAAGTCCGACGGAAGCTCATCATAGAAGGGGCATGGCGGAGATCATTTGGGAGAGAATTCCATAGGGTGGGGGCCACTAGTATTTCCATTGGCAAAACGATTCTATGTTGAAGGCTCTGTTTATATTTACTTGTAGGGCATACTCGGAATTAATGAAGACTCTTCTCAAAACAGCTTCTCGAAAGCTGCGTAGTCATTGCCTGTAATAAGGAACTCCTGTTCTGTTTGGAAACCTAACAGTACAGTATATCTGATCATCCTTCAATTTGTCTGGGGACCTTGGCCTCTTGGCCTCCCTAGCACAGCCTGCAAGGCCTTGCAGTCTGTTGGACCTAGGTGAGGCTTTGTTTCAGTCTGAGAATCTCTCTGAGATGTTGTCTTATCTTCAGGAAGAAGTCAGGTCAAGGGCTTAGGAGAACTATAGCTGCTGGAGACCACCGTTTTTGGACCACAGGTGATGAAGAATGAAAGTATTTTTATTTTGTATTTCTTTATATCTTCATCTGTTCATTTTTAAGAACCACCTACTCCTTATTAAATCCTATATGCTGAACAAAAACATATTTTGCATGGCACCATTTTTGACACTGTACTAAGTATGTCTGGCTACATGTTGGAATAAACCATGGATAAGGCTGATGGATCCTCTTGCATTTTTAAAATGGTATCTGGGTAAAATAAATGCACCCCACCAGGGCCAGCGCCAGGCATGACTGGGCCCTTGGGCACCAGCCCCTCTGGGGCCCGCAGTGCCTGCCCACCCGCACAACCCACCTACCTCTCCAGTCCTTAGGAAGGATGCCCTGTGTGTTATGTGCACATGGCTGCCATCAACCACAATGGTGGTGCGGGCTTCCCTAAGGGGCTGATACCCCCACCACCAACTTGGTTGATGTCACACATGCACACTACACGTACACGCATGCCTGTCATCAACCAAAATCGCGGTAGGGCATCAGCTGCTTACAGAAACTTATGCTGCCATCTTGGTTGATGGCAGGTATGCACATGCAGCATGCACATCATTCATAACAAGGGAGAGGTGCGTGGGGCATGTGGACAGGCATCATGGACCTGCACAGTCTGTATGGGGGCTGGGAGCTTCCTCTCTGCGATTTATGGCAGGGTTAGGGGTTGGTGCTACTGTGGATCATGGAATGGAGGTGCTACCCTCCCACCCTAAGGAGGGGGCTTTCAGGGGGCCATCCAGGCTGCAGGGGTCCTCAGCCAGGGCCCAACCTGGCCGCCCTTTGGTGCTGGCCCTGACCCCCACTGCTGAAACTTCCAGCTTAAATGGAAAACACTAAACAGTTATGGATGAGCTTTAAGGGCTGGGAATAGCCTCAGAGCCTCTGATAGCATTCATTACATTTGGGGAAAGGATTGACTCCACTGCAGGATTTTGCATCCCTCTGTTTTTGATTTTATGCTCAAGTAATTTCTGCTTGAGCATATCCTTATTTATTAATAATTCCATGTTATTGAGAAAGTGATTCTATTTTCTTCCAGACCACTTCCAAGTTTATCAAGGGAAATTACTTCCATGTGATCTTTCCTTGATTTTATAAAGATGCACCATGTAGAATTTATTCTGTCTGAAACTAGAGTGGGAACAAATTTGGCAGCCAGGATATCTAAATAAGCGAATGCTGATATGTCTATGCATAGAAGTGCAGAATATTCTCCAGTTTTGATTTACTCCCACAGAAGCTAGATATTTTGATGGGGATCACTACCCTAGTCAGTACATATACTGGGTCAAAATTTTTTAGCTTTTAAAAATCCAGTTCGGTGTCATTGTTTTCCAAGACTACCGTTGTTTGGATACCATTTTTCCTCTGGTTGCTGTCGTTTCCTGCTTCCTAGATCAGCCACATGGATGATCTCTATGCAGATTTGGTTACATGATGACATCAGAGAAGGAGGCTAAAGGAAACTGAGAGTGAGGGCAAAATAAATGACAAAATATTTACACAAGGAGCAATAAAAAATAATTGCCAGAGGGGGAGTGATTGTAGGCATTGCCAGAAATGTTAAATGGGGAAAACTTTTGAGTAGTTTTAGTTCAGTTCTAGTGTGTGTGTGTGTGTGTGTACGCATGTGTGCATGCATGTGTGCACTTGCGTGCACACACATACACACGCACACACACACACACACAACTGTCTTCCATACTAGCCAGAACCTATTGTGATATTTTCAGCCTTTCATCAGTGCCTCTTTTATTGCTACAAACACAGTGTTTATATTAAACATAATTCTTAACCAATATGAACTTTCTGTCATCGGTTATAACAGTACTCAAGGTAGCACATGTAGGTTAAGAGTATGTGCAAGAGAGCAATTTCTGTAATGGCTTGGTCAGTGACCTTCAACAAAGATGGTGCAATGGATAAGTAATTATTACTTTGGTTCCCTGTTCTCTGTGGTTTGGAAAAAGCATTGCAATTGCCTTAACCAAAGAGATTTATACAGGAATCTGTCCTAATAGCATAATTGTGTTCTATACATTTCCATTGAGAGTGAACAGGGAGTGGAAGGTGGGGGTGAAGGGAAGTGAGAGAGAAGCAGACTGTTTGTAGTTAATGCAGCCAGCAACAATGGACGTGTCTGCCACACAAGATTTATTTGCAGGTCAACAGCTATACATTTGCAGCTTTTCTACCTTCTGGGAAAGTGAAATAATGATTTATTGTAGGCTTCACTTCTTATGTGCCAAGTATGTGGGTAAATGGAACCTGAGAAAAGGGCACTTTATATATTTACATTGTGCAGAAGTGGTTCTAAACTGTAAGCTACTAAAAGATTTAATTAACCTTTCTGACTAGAGATCTCTGTCCATTGATCATTTACCCTTTCCCTCTCCATCCCATCTCTGTTCTCTCTAAGTCTGGATATATAGGTACAAGAAAGTAGCGGAATTGCATCAGTTAGGGTGGAAGGGCCATAGCTCTTACTGGCGAGCAGGGATGCAAGAAGGCATTGTCTTCCATTCTTAAGGAATATAGGAAGCTGCCTTATACGGAGTCAGACCTTGGTATATCTAGCTCAGTATGGTCTGCACTGAGTGGCATCAGCTATCCAGGGTTTCAGGCAGGATCCTCTCCCAGCCCTACCTGGAGATGTTGGGGATTGAACCTGGGACATTCTGCATGTAAAGCAAATGCTGTACTACTGAGCTACGGGCCTTCCCCTGCATTTGTTGCATGCAGCACTGTTTCTATTCCACTGCAGCTTGTCTTCTGCGCAACACTACGTTATTTGTCTTGCTGTCCACTGTGGCAAAATGTCGTAGCTTATGTAATTGACATAATTATGTCAATTATATCATTACATTATTCCACCCCATTCATGTCCTGCAAAGGAAACACAATGCAAATGGGGGGTGGGGGTATAATCAATTGTGTCTTGTTTGCAGACTGAAAGCAGCAACAACAGACATGGGACAAAGAAGCAAACACCAGCAGTTTCTGCCCCCGTTTCCTTTTCTGTCACAATTGTCTGACATTCCTGAGAGCATATGCTGTGCATGCAAAAGTGGGCAGATTTCAAACCCTTGTGTTCAGGTAGGGCTGGGAAAGCCTCCTGTCTGAAACCATGGAGGGTCACCTCCAGCCAGCGGAGACCAAGCATGGACACCTGTGACCCTCCAAGTGGTGGACAACTCCCATCAGCCTCAGTCTGAATTGCGAATGGTCAGGGAGGATGGGACTTGTAGTCCAAAAACTTCCCCGTCTGGTGTAGACAGTACTGATCTAGACAACCCAGTTGTCTGACTTAATGCTTCCTATGTTCCAGGCTGCTGGTGACTGTTCCCCCTATGTTGTTGTTATGTGCCTTCAAGTCGATTACAACATACAGCAACCCTATCTGCTAACCCTAAAAGTGACCTCCAATAGCATCTGTTATAAACCACCCTGCTCAGATCTTGTAAGTTCAGGTCTGTGGCTTCCTTTATGGAATCAATCCATCTCTTGTTTGGCCTTCCTCTTTTTCTACTCCCTTCTGTATTTCCCAGCTTTATTATCTTTTCTGGTGAATCTTGTCTTCTCATTATGTGTCCAAAGTATGACAACCTCAGTTTCATCATTTTAGCTTCTAGTGATAGTTCTGGTTTAATTTGTTCTAACACCCAATTATTTGTCTTTTTTGTAGTCCATGGTATCCGCAAAGCTCTCCTCCGACACCACATTTCAAATGAGTTGATTTTTCTCTTACTCGCTTTTTTCACTGTCCAACTTTCACATCCATACATAGAGATCGGGAATACCATGGTCTGAATGATCCTGACTTTAGTGTTCAGTGATACATCTTTGCATTTGAGGACCTTTTCTAGTTCTCTCACAGCTGCCCTCCCTAGTCCTAGCCTTCTTCTGATTTCTTGACTATTGTCTCCATTTTGGTTAATGACTGTGCCGAGGTATTGATAATCCTTGACAAGTTCAATGTCCTCATTGTCAACTTTAAAGTTTCATAAATCTTCTGTTGTCATTACTTTAGTCTTCTTGACATTCAGCTGTAGTCCTGCTTTTGTGCTTTCCTCTTGAACTTTTATCAGGCTTTGTTTCAAATCATTACTGGTTTCTGCTAGTAGTATGGTATTGTCTGCATATCTTAAATTACTGACTTTTCTCCCTCCAGTTTTCACACCCCCTTCATCTTGGTCCAATCCCACTTTTTGTATGAGGTTCCCCCTATAGGGTGTAAAAATCCCAACTCCCACAACTAGAAAACTAGCTTGGTAGACCAAGACTAGAATCTTTCTTCCTTGTGTACTAATGTTCTACTTGTAGAATGCTGTTTTTATGGGGGGAGGGGTTCGGGAGGGGGAGGTTTCAGAATGCAGTCTGTAGCAATATCATCTGACCTGCCACCTCTTTGCATCTGGATGTAACTGGAGGGCTGACCGCTGAGGTGATCAAAGGGATTGTACCACTTCAGACTTCAGGTTTTCTAAATACCGGTTTGAAATCATCATCTTGTCATCCCCCCCCCCCCATGCATACATATAGATCATAGATTAAGGAATGGTAAGATGAAAGCTACATCTCTTTCTTATTTGGGAGTGATGATTCCATCTTTGGATTGATGATAATGATTATTTGATTAAATGTATTGGGTAGGAGACAATGGGATAGATAGAACTGGGCTACAGGGACATGTATTTGGACCAGGTATAAGGCAGCTTTCCGTGTTCCTAAAACTGTCATGAATTATAGTAAAGTGACTGTGAGTGCCACCCTTTTAAGTGAACTGAACCTGCGGTGTTCTGTGTGCAAAGCCACTGAACTACCACTCTACCACTGAACTACAGCCCATAAATGAGGATATTGTGAGGGTTTCCACGAACAAAGTACCCAGTAGAGGTACTTTACTTTTCATATCTTCCTAAATGCCGTAGAAGCAATCCACACATTCAGCTGCAAGACACTGAAGGACAGAGCATCAAGGATAGGGTGGTGGTCCTCTATTGGAAAGGCTGTCAAAGAACCGTCGTCTGTTTAGAGGAATCCTCAGAATAAAAAGCTGTCTGGTCCACAACTTGGTTAAAGATAAAGATCTGTCCAAAGGGACAGCAGGAGGGCCCCCAAAGTTGCTGGAGAGTTGCAGACTGAAGCAGCAGACCGAGCAGATGCCCAGGTCATAGTCTACCCCACTATGATGGGATGTATTGCATTTCTATTTAAAGTATAGTAATCATTTCAAAATTTACATCTATGCATATACATTAGCATATGCAATTTTGGGGAAAATCTGTGTCATCTTGGCCTCTATTTTTAGTGATGCTTTACTTTTTTTTTTTTTTTAGGAGATGTTACTGCAGCCATGCTAATCAAATCTTAGGGTGAGCCAGAGTTGCTAGCCAGAGATGGATGCAAGGCGGCTGCTGCTGCTGCTGGATGAGCTTGAGCCTTTCAAAGGGGCCAAGCCAACCTGTCATTTTGCTTAGTGGGAAGAGTCAGTTCTCTGATGCCGGCTTGTTCAATAGTGTAATTAACCAACATGCAAGGCTGGCTGAGTCCACCATTCACAAATGAAGAGTAAGAACAACCTTCCTGTATAACGCACAACTCCATTTTGCAAAGCTTGTCATTAGGGATCTCCCCTTTCAATTACAATGAGTTAAAATGCATTAAGTGCAATTTTCTTCCCGTTAGCCATTGGGGTTTATTAAGCTTGATTTCCTCGTGCTTTAACTGAAGACTTTCACCAGTGTGCCTCTAACTCAATTTATACTAGAAAAGCGTTTAAGCTTTGTTAAAACATTTCCAAAAATACCCATTTGAAAAGCCGAAATGGGAATCACAATCTATTTGTCTGCTAATGGGGCTATGTTTAAACTATGCCATTGCCTGCCTGGGTTTAGACTGCTTTGTATCCTACTACTGTACCTTTTGTTCATGAAGCTGTCACTGAGAAATGTAGCAATTGATTTTAATTTGTTTAGGAAATATACGATCAGGCAGGCAGAGAACTCTTCAAGCTCTTAGATCCAAGTCTCATAATTGAGCGTTCAGTTTCCCAATAAGCATTTCCCCCCCCTTCTTGTGTGTGTTTTATTCCACTGTAGTTAGCTTTGTCAACTAGCAGATCTTAAATCTTATTCTGTTTTTACCTTGAAAATGGCATGGCTTCCTCCCAAAAGGTGCACTAGAAAATGGCATGTGTGCAACTAATAAGGGACGGCATTTTGCTGTGCAAGAAAATAGGCAAAACAGCTGCCTTTGTGGGCCTTACTTATGTTCAGTGAATGCATGGGGGGGCAGAATCATGCCTAGTGGTCCCCTGTCCAACTTGAGCATGTGTTGTTGCTGTTGCTGCTGCTGCTGTTATTATTTTAATTGTTAAATTTATATCCTGCCTTTCCTCCCAGTGTGGAAGGAGCCCAGTGTGGCCAACATACAAATGATAAAACAATTAAAACATCTAAAGAAATCTAAAAACAATTCCAGTACAGAGGCAGACTGGAAAAATGTCTGCTTTAAAGGCTTGTTGGAAGAAGGTCTTCAGTAGGTACCAAAAGGACAACAGAGATGGTGCCTGTTTAATAATTAAGGGAAGGGAATTCCAAAGGGTAGTTGCCACCACACTAAAGGGCCGATTCCTATATTGAGATAAGATGGTAACTGCAGGAGGCCCTCACCTGCAGAGCATAGTGATCAGTGGAGCATATAAGGGGTGAGACGATATTTCATGCAGATGTGTTCAACAGTTTGAATAGAATCTAAACAAATGCAACAATAGACTTGATCACATTTTATCCATTTTTAAAATGTGCAAATATAATGGAAAAAAGAAAAAAGTCAAAATATTAATTAAACAACAAGAAGAGCAACATGTCAACAATATGCTGACAACACACAATTCTATCTCTCCTTTACACCTCCAGGTGTGATAGTAGATGTGCTAGACCAATGTCTTGCCTCGATAATGGACTGGATGACAGCCAAGAAACTGAAGCTGAACCCAGACAAGACTGAGGAACTGTTACTGGGTGGTTTCCTAGACCAGATGGAGGGGTTGTGGCCTGCTCTTGATGGGGTTACACTCCTAAGGAGCAGGTATATAGATTAGGAGTGTTTCTGGATCCACTACTGTTGCTTGACGCTCAAATTGCCTCAGTAGCAAGGAGTGCTTTCTATCAGCTTTGGCTGGTGGCCCAGCTACAACCCTGTCTGGACAGGAATAGCCTGACCTCTGTTGTCTATGCTTTGGTAACCTTTAAGCTAGATTACTGCAATGCATTATACGTGGGGTTGCCTTTGAAGACAGTTCAGAAACTGGAGCTGGTGCAGAATTTAGCACCCAAACTACTCACCGGGACAAGACGGTTTAAGCCACATAACACCAATTCTGGCACAATTGCACTGGCTATCAGTTAGTTTCTGGGCTCAGTTCAAAGTGCTAGTTTTGACCTATAAAGCCTTGTACGGCCCAGGACCCCAATACCTCAAAAAAACCCTCTCCTTATATGTACCAACCTAGACCTTGTGCTTGGCATCAGAGGCCCTTCTTTGTGTGCCCCCTCCAAAGAAGGTGCAGAGAGTGGCAACACGAGAACGGGCCTTCTCAGTGGCGGCCCCCCATTTGTGGAACACTCTTCTCAGACAGGTGTGCCTGGCACCATCATTACCCATCTTTAGGCACCAGGCAAAACGCTTCTCTTCTCCTAGGCATTTGCTACTTAACTTTGGAAGGCTTTTGGAGGGCTTCTGTTATGTAGCCTTCCAAGAAGGGCTGTTCCACTGCCTTAAACACACACACACATGTGTGTATGTGTATATATATGTATATATACATATTAACTGTAAGTTCTTGGAGTGTACATATTTGTGTAGCAAAGCAGCTAACAAATTTAATAAATAAACAAAACCATTGCCAGCTGACATTAATTAGAATATTCCATCAATCCTGATTTAAACAAATACATTAATATAAGCAATCCAAATCTCTAAATAGGCATCTAAATGAAAGTAATGATTATAAGCTATTTGTTCAAATGTAGAAAGGACAGTGAGATCTTCAAGCCACTGGGTGTTAGACAGTGGATGTCTGAATTGCCTTCCAACCTTGCAACATAAGTCTCTCAGGCACCATAAGGACTCTCAGAACTCGCTTTTGTTGCCCATCTGTTAGTCCGACTTGTTCGCATGTTACACTGAATACAGGTACAAACTGTCTCTATGCATGTACAAATATGTGGGCAAAAGAGTGTAGACTTGCAGACTTGGGCTCCTGATGGGAGGAAGGGCGGGATATAAATAAATAAGTAAGTAAGTAAATTTGTACAGCTCGCCTGTTGTGTTCACAGGGACAGACTGTACCTTGAACGTTACGTGTGAATAACTGTATGAATGTACACCTTCACTATTTGTGTACACAAGCTGTACACACATTATTTGAGGACACCCTTTCTTTGACAGCCAGTGTGGGGTACTGGTTAGAACGTTGAACTAGGACTGGGGAGAGACTCACATTCAAATTCCTATTCAGCCATGAACTTTACAGGGTGACTTTGGGCCAGTTTTTCTCACCCTTCCGCTCTCAACCTAACCTACCTCACAGGGTTGTTGAGAGGATAAAATGGGCATGAAAGAACCATGGAGAGATTAGGTGGGTTACTACTACAGCAAGGGCTTTTTCTGTGGTTCTGCCCACTCTGGGTATGATGGACCCCCCCCGGGAGAGCTATCTGACACCTCTGTTGTCATTTAGGGGCCAAGCAAAGACTGTTTATTTGGGTTTTGGTGTTTAATTGAATTTTGTTGCATTATACGGGTTTTGTTATCCACTGGTGACTAACAAATGACTAACAAATGGTGACTGAAATACTTCAATCGGCAATGCAATGGGGTGCTATTGATTTTTTTACCTGATGGTTTTTGTGCTTTTACAGTGCTTTTTATTTTAAAAAATGGGGATTAGGGCTGCAGTCACTTACCTGAGAGCAAGTCCTATTGAACTCACCATTGCTCGCTTCTGAGTAGGCATGTATAGGATTGCACTGCTGATGACTTGTTAAGCTGCCTTGAAAACCATTTATGCTAGCATACAATTATTTAATAAGCAAATACGTGTGTATAACTTGTTCAGTCATGGAATCTATTCTGCAAGATCTAGGCAGAGCAGCAAATGGCACCCATCGCACCAAGGTGCATAGTATTCAAAACCAGCCAAGTTATTTTTGGCATATGAGGCAGAAGAACATAAGAAGAGCCTGATGGATCAGGCAAATGGCCCATCTAGTTCAGGATCCTGGCCAACCAGATGCCTATGGGAAGCCCGCAAGCAGGACTGGAGAGTGAAACGGCAGTTTTCTGGCATTCAGAAGCATACTGCTTCCAACAGTAGAGGTAGGACATAGCCCAGGGCTGTCTTATCCAGTAGGCACAAGTGCCTAGGGCCCATGATACTTTTAGGGGCCCACAAAAACGTTTTAATTTCTTTTAAAATCAGAAGAAAAAAAACAAACTTTTAGGGTCGAAGAAAATCTTTTAATTTTTTTCCTCACATCAGAAAAAAATGAAATTTTTAGGGCCCACAAAAATCTATTAAATTTTGCCTAAAACAGAAAAAAATAAAATGTTGAAGTATTTAAAGTTATATCAAAAATAATTTTAATATTGATATTATTATGGTGGGAGGGGCCCACGAAGGCAAAAGTGCCTAGGGACCACAAAAGTCATAATGTGGCCCTGACATAGCCATCAGGGTTAGTTGCCATTGATAGCCTTCTCCTCCATGAATTTGTCGAATCCTCTTTTCAAGCCATTTAAGATGGCAGCCATCCAAGATGGTGGCCATCATTGCTTCTTGTGGGAGTGAATTCCATAGTTTAACCGTGTGCCGTGTGAAGAAGTATTTTTCCCCCCAACACACAGCTTCTGTCTAGAGTTCTATCCTTATGAGAGAGGGAGAAAAACTTTTATCTATCCCCTTTCTCTGGCAAAAGATCCCATAAGCACCTCTCCCTGGCCATAAAAAAAAAAAGTAAATGCAAAAATGATACATTACACAACTAACAATTTCTTACCCTTTCATGACATCCAAACGCAGCTACCTGAGGCATCCACAAGTGCTGTGCACCTGATTTGACTGAATCCCAAACCAAAACAGGCCTCTTCAGAGGTACTCAGGCATCAGACAAGTCAGGTTCAGACGGCCAAGGCTTGCTACAGTTGAGGTTGGATGACCCAGCACAATCTGCGGCTGTCAGGGGGCAGGGCATCAGACAAGAAGGAGAGCCAGACAGAGTGGGAAACCCCCGCATAAAAGCCAAGACCTACCTCGGATCCCCGGATGTGTCTTCCAGGAGAAGGTAGGCCCAGCTCCATGCTGACACCTCCACCCTCGCCCTGGATTGATTCCCTTGATGATTCTGCATGGTGCGGTTTATGCTCTACAAATGGCTTTCCAAAAGGAAAGTTGCTTACTGAACATCACCCTCGCAAGATCGTCCCCTCCGCTGTTCAGCTGTTCAGCAGAGAGGTCAATTCTGCAAGGCGTTGCAAAGTCTCCCCCCCACCCCAATCAATGCCTCTTCAAGGGTGTGATGGCCTGATCCCCCTTCCCCCAACTAGAGCTACAGGCAGGGGGGTGCTGTGCATAGCCCTAGCATCCACCTCACTTTACCCCATAATAAGACTGACCTTGAGGAATTGGGACAGTGAGTGTGGCGCCAGTTTCTACTTTGTTCATTTACTGAACACAGGTTCAATGTGAACGAGGCTTTTGCCTCAGGTTTGAAATTAGCTATTCACCTATGGGGAATTAAGAATCTGTTTTAGGTGACAGAGTGAGGAAGAGTTTCAAAGGCTGGTTCACCACCACCCCCTTTTCTGCTAATGCCACTCATGACTAGTCTGTGAGGCCAAATAGGCTATCAAACATTGTGGAGGGCAGGAGGAGAAGGGAGTAATTTTGAAGTCTTAATTGAAAGGCTGATCTGTCTATATACCTAATCCCTTTTTGACTGCTAGAGGCATGTTTGATGAGGTTTTAGTTTGGAAGACTTGGTCAAATATTGAGCTAGTGCTGTAGGTTACACAGGGATCCTGTGCCTTTAATAGCTTCCTGAGAGCCAGCTGTTTAAGTAAATCAATGCAGTATGTAGATTTTTAAACCCGTTGAATACATATCTATTTATTCAGAGGTTTTAATATCCACATACTGTACTGATTTAGTGTCTGCATATTGCACTGATTTACTTAAACAGATTCCTTGGGTAGCTGAGTTTCCCATCGGGACTGCTGCTGCCTTTATTTCTGAGGCCTGGGGACAATTGAGGAGAATCAGGGATCAATGTAGGGCTCAGGACAGGTTTGAGTAGGTTCTTGAAGGGCCCAGGCAAAGTAAACCTGGGATGGAACTCTTCGAGCTGTCTTTGGGTTGTTGCACATGGACAATATGATCCCTGATTGGCTGGCTGGCATAACCAACAAGCAGAGATTTATTTATTTAAAATGCTAGCACAACTGCTGAGAGGATCAGTGAACAGAGTAAAATGGTTAAGTGCCCCCCTGAAGGTTTGGGGGATCTTGAGAGGTGAGGCCCAAACTCCCTTTGCCCTGAAAACATTCACTTGTTAAAAAATTGGCTCAGCTCTGTTCATCATTGCTTGCTAGGTGACATTTTCACTAACTTTATATTGCTGTTGCAATTTCCCTTCTAGGTAACATTTCATGTACACTCCCTAATCGTGCAGGGAATAAATTACATCTCCAAACCAACATTTTCAGCAGTTATCTCATAGACATTAGACTAAAGATGTTATTCAAAAGCATTTGACTGCTCTACTATTGTAGTGCCTTGGGTTTGGGAGGAGGAGATAGGATATCTGTTCCCAAATAACAAACACAATTTAGCAAACTGGCACCATAACCAGTAATTTGAACAAATATGACTGATTTTTCCCACAATTTAAATCTACTTCAAAGTTATTTTCCTGAATAGCTGCTTCCATTAATTTTACTCTAGATAATGATACAATTATATCTAAATCATTGACAGAGTTCAGTATGTGACACATCAATTGCATTGTTCACAGCCTGGGAAAGCCTTCTCAATGGCTTGGCTTTCTGAAAGCTTTGCATTTGCCAAGAGTGGAATCTCTCACATTTTGCATGACATTGCTCCAAACTAATATAGCCAGGATCCCTGGTAGTCATTCTGCCAAAATACTGGTCCATCTTGTCGGGGTTGAGTCAGCCGCTGAAAACCAGCATTTTGCATCAAAAGCAGCTATCCAAGTGTACATGTATGATAAAGTCATTTTTCTTTTAATAATGCAGAGAGGCAATCTTTTTAGAGTGATAGAATGTATTCCAGGAAGCAGCTTTGAGTTGCAATTTATGAAAAAAAGAAAGAAAGATGAGTGGGTCATAGCTTAGCAGCAGAGCATATGCTTTGCATGTATAAGGGGGGGAGTTCAGTCCCTGGTACCTTCTGTTAGAGACCTGCAACCAGAAAGTCTCTGCCCGAGACCCTAGAGAGCTGCTGTCACTCAGCATGGACACTGACAGCATGTGCAAAACCCAGGAGGAATGCTGTTTTGCTGACCCCAAGCAGAAGATTTCTGCAGAAAATCCATCTGCCTATTTGATTTTCAGCCAGATCCATTTGCTCTGCCATTCCTTAAATATAGCTGATTGCTCACAAGCGCCCAATATTAAGTATCTTCCTGGCATCTCTCTGCAACTTGGGATTTGTAGTTTTTAAGGCTGCATAAACAGCTTGTGTGTTGCGCTCAGGCAAGGTGGTTTGGCGGAATGGTTTGGTGGAATGAAGGTGGTTTGGCGATTCTGCACTTCCAACAGGCTCATTTTATTTGCATTGTGAGTGATGAATTAATTATTGTGAGCAGCGTTATGGATCAGTGAGGAAAAGCAAGGCCCACATTTTCTAAATAAATTAATGAATTTAAAAATACGAGGTAGCTGATGGTTTGATGTGAGAAAGCGAAGAATGACGATACTGTGAAAGCACCTACCAGTCATTTATGTAGTCTGGGTTTGTACATGAAACTGCAGAAGACACAATCCCATGCGAAGTGAATGAGGATCTCCAAAATCTGTTGCTTAGGGTGCTGAGGGCCACACCTGCCTAGTTTCAGCCCCCAACTCAGTAACAGTCAATACTATAGCAGAACAGCTTTGGGTAAGCACCTCTGTCTTTCTGTAAAATGAAGCCTCTAGTATATGACCTCCACAAAGTGGATCACGGTTTGTACAATCATCAGAAATATGAAAATATGAAATAATGAAAATATGAAACAATCATATTTGTACAATCATGAGAAACTGCCCTGTTTTCTAGAAAGAAAATAATCTGCTCTGATAACATAGCTGAGAATCTCAATCTGCCATGTTATGTACAGTGAACATGTGTTCCGTCCCCTTTGAGGTCGGCATGGAGGTCATATGATGGAAGCATACTGCGTGATGCAGAAGAAGCTTGGCCAACCATGGGTTAGGATGCCAGCCTTCTATAAAGTAGTGTTGCCCACTTTATCTCCCTCTTTGCATTCAGCACAGCACAGCAACTCATCCACAATCCTCACAAGGTCAGTGCAGGCTGTGCCAGCCCCCTTTGTGGGATCTGCATAGGGATTTGGGGGAGATCACTTCATCCCCTTAGATCTGTTCCATACCGTCCAAAGGCCAGGGTGTGGTGCTCAACTGATTTGGCAAATTGCTTTTGGTCATAGGTTGCAGGAAGTACAGATGGGCAGGAAATTAAGACAAATTACCCTGGTAAGCATCCAGAGGTACCTGGAGGGCGAAGGGAGGTTCTCAACCAACCTCTTATGGTAGGCTCAAGATGATGTTGGGAGTAAAGCACCAATGCTTGTTGAGTAGCCACTTGTTGCTGGTTTTTCCTCAGGCTTTCCTTCCTTCCTCTTTCTAGCTAGTTAGTCTTAGTGTCTATGAGTTTTAGCCTCATGACTGTATGAGGGCCACATGTGTGCCTGTACTCAGAATGGCTTTATTTCCCATTAGTAAAAAACTTGACGTTTCTTTATTCTTTCAACCACCACCCATCTTAACAGGCTATTCATTTCTGCGCTCCGCTGCTGTGGACTCCAATAGGATGGAAGCTTCCCTTGGGCCTGGGAGGATCTTGCCCACCAACCGCCAGCAAGTGAAGGTGACAGCCGACCCAGTCTTCTTGTTGGCTTGCCATTAGGACAGGGCTGGGGAACCTGTGACCTTCCAGATGTTGCTAGACTCCAACTCCCGTCATTCATGACCATTGGCCATGCTGGCTGGGGCTGTCATAGTCCAGTGGCATTTGAAAGGCTCTACATTGGCTGCCCTTCTTTTAGGGCATAACGGCCTATTATATGAGGTCCTAGAGATGATTATAGTTATGATGAGGACCCAGTCCAGCCTCCCTTGTTGATTCTTTTTGACTTCTCTGCTGGAACGTCTAACACAAAATCCTGTCATTGCAGCTTCTGGAGGGCCACAGGTCCCCTGACATTGCAAATAAGGGTGAGCATGCAAAGAAGATGCAGACCAGCTGGACATCCAGCCTGTGCCTTGAGCTTGGGTGGTCCTACACATACAAGAACTTGAGGGAAGTTGTAATCTCAAACAGCTGTTCAAAGTTGGAAGTGCCTGCACTGCTTTACAGTATGCACGTTGGCTATTATTTTCTCATTACAGATCTGGAAGTTTAATGAAGCTATGATGCTCAACCCCATATGTCTTCATTCTTGTGGGGGTGAGGATAATGTGCAATTTTCACCCCCGAATATAAAAACCATGAATAATAACTGCATCGGTTGTCAAACCAAAGGAACAGTATGAATATGAATGTTAGTGCCTGCAAGTGTAATCACAGTGGGTTCCTGTAGTGACTGTCAAATATTTGGAGTGACTATACAGTGCTTTGTAGAACAGCTAGAAAATGTGACACTTCTTTGGAGCTCTGTAAGGAATGTAGAAGATGGGAACTCCATTAAGCTGAGAGCTTCATCAATTGACAATTTAAGTGTAATAGGAGTGTGGGGAATCCTAAACACTGACTAATAGGTATGCCGGTGATGGCTTCTGAAATGGAAATGGACTGCCTTCAAGTCAATTCCGACTTATGGCAACCCTGTAAATAGGGTTTTCTTAGTAAGCAGCATTCAGAGGTGGTTTACCATTGCCGCCCTCTGAGGCTAAGAGACAATGACTGGCCCAAGGTCACCCAGTGAGCTTCATGGCTGTGTGGGGATTCGAACCCTGGTCTCCCAGGCCCTAGTCCATCCTTCCTTGGAGTCCCTTGTAAACTGTAGACACTCTTGGCCCAAACCTTTTTCAAAGCTACCTGAACCTTTGTTTTACCATTTGGGGGCTGTTGGGGGTGGGTGGGGAAGAGTAAAAAAAATGCCACGTGATTTATGCCATTTCACCTGTCAGCAGAACAGAGCTGATTCTCCATCTTAGATTTGGTAAGTCTTACTGCATACTGTGTTACACTGAGGGGAAAAGTCAGTTTTATGCAGTGGGGTGCATGTTGGAGTTAACCTTAAAAAACCTATATCAGGCATTTGGTGAGTTAAGCCCAGATCTGTGTACAGAGTATGCTTAAAAAATTGCACACAGGCAATCCAAATTCTGCATCAAGAAAAGCTGGATTCCACAACCTGCATAAATTATATGAATTGAGCCATTTTATATAATTCTTACTTTTTTTTAAAAAAAAGTTTTTCATTATTGTTTTCCTTGGCATGAGAAGGGAAAGAAGCTGTATAGATAATCCCCTCTGCCATCTAGTAGAAATCTCCATCAGTTTCAAGGATATCGCCCTAATCACAAGGGTTTGTGTGTGTGTTTTCCAGAAGCAAAATTATCTGTCTGCTTGCACATCTGGTGCTTTTTTTGTACTTTCATGGAAATATGGCATGTATATAGACCTGCCTTAATTGTGTGTGGGGTTTGTTTTACCTCCAGTTCTGAGCTTGTAAACTGCACAACATGCAAGGTTGTAAAACCAATTTGCATAAAAAGTGATCAAAATAATAAAAAGACATTTAAGATAGCATATAGTGGACAAGAATGAGTTTGGGACAATTAATATACTTAGAGGTGACTGCTCTCATAGAAAGCAAGTGGAAGCATTGGAATGGTCTGGTCATTGATGGTAGATAATGGCAGCGAATGGATAATTAATGACATATGACTTTTGTTTTGCTGTATTCCATAGCTTCATAGTCTTCCTTATTACTGACATTTTGATAACGCAGAGCATCTTGGGAGCTAGACGGTACCAAAAATAAATTCGTGGAAGGTTTATGCAGACAATCCTGCTCTATGGATAAGGGAGACCCATACAATTACAGGTTAATTTTGGGGCTCCCCACCTGGCTGCTCATAATGCAATTCACCATTAAATTCCAAAAACGTTTTCAAAGTTCTAGGTAGAAAGGTTTGGCCTTTCCCCCATTTCCTTCCCCAGTTCTTTTTTTCTATTCGAGCAATGTTACAAGCTTATATGGTAGGCTTCGTTTGCACTTAACATACTGGAGCCATTCATTTATCTTACAACGCGATGTAAAAGGTTTTTATTGACATTAGTAATACTGCAGCAAATGTTATGTGGCTGCTTCCTGAAGGTCTAGCGGGTGAAAGGCATCCAGTGTGAGCTGAGGATTTATTTTCTTGCCCCTAACGCAGCATGCTATTGTGAGGCACTTTTTCTTTTTTTAAAAAATGGGGGTTATTGCTTAAATTAATGGAGTAGAATGACGACTGCTTTCTCCCAGAGGCTCTGAATTCTGATTATGGTAAGCAGGCAGGTAAAAAGCTGTGGAAAGAGTAGTAGGGCTTGCTGTTCTTGTGGCACCATTTGGGAACTTCATGGCCAATACTGAGGCAATGTAGTGCTTTTCTGATACTCTTCCACATGCCACAGTGACATCTGCTGGGAGAGTAGCCCGTCATACTACTCAATGCATCATTTCTCTTTTGCTTAATCCTGGAACCTTCTGAGGACATTGCAAAAGAGTAATCTACTTAAAAACAGAAAAAGAGCCTTGCTGATGGATCAGGCCTAGGGTTGCCAGGTTCAGGGCCTGGGACTGATCCTGCATCATTAGGAGACAAGAAAGTCAGCCAAGGGCAGGTGTTCTTGCAACACTGTAATGGGAAAAACCACAAGGTGGAATTCTCCCTTCCCCCTGCACAACTTTTAAAGATACAGAAGACTTCTTGGTTGCTCAGTGCCTGGATAGGAGACTGCTTGGGAATCACATGCACACACCCTTGGGCCCCTTAACTGAAGAAAGGTAGGATATAAATGTAATTTTTAAGAAGAGGAGGAGGAGGTGGTACCATAAACAAAGGAGATGGCTCTTTGTCCCACAATGCTTGAAAGCTTTGGGTAGAGCATCTGCTTTGCATGCAGAAGACGCTGGCCTGAAACCTTGGAGAGTCACTGCCAGTCATTGAGGAAAATATTGAGCTAGATGGACCAGTGCCTGATTCAGTATAAGGCAGCTTCCTATGATCCTAACATGGCCTGGGCCGGAATTGCATAGTGAATTCCGTATTGGCTATTAAGGTAGAAATCAACAAATACAGCTTACCCTCTCTTATTTTCTTATGTCCAAGCACACACACTCTCTCCCCCTTTCCTCCCTGTTCTACCTGCTGCCAGCTGTCACTGCCCCCCATGCTAGAATGCAACTGCAGCAGTGTTTTGCACCACTGCCATAGTTTTGTTGGGTGGGGACGGTGGGCAGTAAAAAGAAAGCAGCAAGGAAAGCTGTGTGGCCCCCTTCCCCAGGACTATTCCCTAATTTCCCCACACTCACACCCATGCAAAAACGTGCATCCAGTTTTGATGGCAGAGATGAAGATGTCGACCTAGTGTGCGGCAGCTGTGCAACAGGCAAAATCCATGCTGGGGATCATTAGGAAAGGGATTGAAAATAAAACTGCCTAACACAGAAAATAAGAATAGTGGAGGGGAAAAAGAAAAGTAAAGACTCTTTTGAAGCGTATTGGTGGCCTTTTGTCTTGGCTGCTACATCGGACACTAGTTTGGGACCAGTGCGCTATCCTTTCAGATCGTTGTGGATATCTTAAGAATGGAAGTTTCTCAGAGAGGAAAACTATAAAATAAAATCTTGAAAGTTAAAGTCATTAGGGGAAAGGGAGGGAAGGGGAGTTAATAGGTTTTTTGTATTATTTTGTACCTAAACACGTTAGTGCACAATAAAATAAATAAAAATAAAAATAAATTAAAAAAAGAAAAGAAAACTGCCGATATCATAATGCCGTTATACAAATATATGGCGCAGCTACATTTGGAATACTGTGCACAGTTCTGGTTGCCTCACCTCAAAAAAGATACTGCAGAGTTGGAAAAGGTTCAGACAAGGGCAACCAGAATGATCAAGAGGATGGTGCGACTCCCCTATGAGGAAAGGCTGCAGCACTTTGGGCTTTTCAGTTTAGAGAAAAGCGAGTCAGAAGGGGCATGATAGAAGTGCATAAAATTATGCATGGCATGGAGAAAGTGGATATGATGGCTATGCTTTATCTCCATAGATGGTGTTAGTATGCTTCCAAATACCTGCTAGAAACTGGAGGGGGGAAATTTCTTTTTGGACTCAGGTCCCACTTGTGGGTCTCCAATAGGCATCTAGTTCAGCACTGAGAGATCAGGATGGTGGACTAGATGGGCCGCTGGCCTGATCCAGCAGGCTGTTCTTATGTTCTTAGATAGCTGCCCCTATACCCAGTCAGACCATTGGCATATCTAGCTCAGTATTGTCTACGATGACTGGCAGCAGCTCCCTGGATTTCAGGCAGGAGTTTATCCCAGCTCTACCTGGAGAGGCCTGGGATTGAAGCTGAGACCTGTTACGAAGGGACCTTCTGCACTCAAAGCAGCTGCTCTGCCACTGAGCTACAGCCCTTCTCCTATGGTTCCATTGAACCATTTTTTTTGCCCAGATTTAGTTGCAACCTCACTGTTTGAAAACTCTCGCCTTTGTGTTATATTGTTTTTATAATGTAGTCAGAAAGCCTGCGCTCACTGGAGCTCTTGCCCTGGTAAAGACTCTCATGAATAATCTCTCGCAGGACCTGGAGTGCCTCTGCAAAGCAGGCATTTCCTTTCCACAAATACAGAATATCATTCTTCTTTTCAATAGGTGGGGTGTTTGTTTGAAATAAGCAACATTGCCTCTTACCTGGTGAGTGGGAGGTGCCCCCTATTCAGCTCCTTACAGCTGAGTTAAAATTCTGCCTGGCAGAAATGCTAATAAACACCAGTAATTTTCTAGTGGGGATTGTTTTCCGTGTGGCTTCCTTGGTCCTTTCACTATGCTCATAAACATAGGGATAAGCGTATCTTGTCAATTTCCATTTCTAATATTTCCATTCTTAAGTCCACATTTCCACATCAGTTTGCATTTTTTTAAAAAAATTAAGCCCTCATTAAAATGCATGAACATTTTAGTGCATATTTCTCTTAATATACATATTTTTGTATGCAGTTTTGCCAAATATGCCCATGTTTGCAAGCAGTTTCTCCTAATATAATGCATCTTTGTACATTATTTCCACTAACATATAAGTTTTTATTCAGGCTTTAGTATATGCATTTTTGTACACAGTATTTGGTTGGAGAACTGAATCACAACATTTGGAGAAGTGTGAATTTGGAAGGATGACTGTGTTTTGGTTTGCATACAATTTCAGGCAGTGCAAATTAGGTAGATTCCCGTTTAAATGCAAAGTGAATGAAGTTTCTCCCCAATCCTTAAACATTTCACATAGGGAAAAGGTGAGGCAATGGCTGTTAGCAAGGCTTTACTTTGGACTTAAAGAAGGTGGAGATGGTTTAGCAGACTGCCTGGTGCTTTCTGACTCTTGAGAAACACTGAATTATTTATTATTTTTATTTTTAGTATTTCCATCCCTCCATTATTTCCAAAAGGTAAATTCAAGAAACAAGTTACTGTGCACAGAGAAAGAGAGAGAGACTGTAGAATGTGCATATCTCAGAACTCTGACAAGAAGCAGAAAACATATTATGGATGGGAGTTGCCCATATATTTCTGCATATGCAGAATTGTGCATCCAAACTAGGGTTGGGAAGATCTGTCAGTTTCACTCCTCTCAGTTTCTGACTAGGTACAAGGCTGCTTCCTATGTTCTCATGTGTACAACATCCATTGGTTAAGTTTCAAAAAGGTGTATTTGTGAAGAAAAGGTGTTGGCAGTTTGCAAAGAGTAATAAGCATATAGTAATTGTAACTGTAATCATTGTAGAAATAGACTGTGAAACAGTGGCATTTATTTTGTTTGCTCTTTAATAGCTTGGAAATGTAGGGTAACAAGGGGCTGTAATGATCAACTTAAAGCACGTGGGACCAGTTTCCAACTCCATATAACTGAAATCTAGATGAACTGATATTAGAAAGAACTCTGTCAGAGTTTGATGAGGTGTGAGTCCTGAGCGATAACAGGGCCAGAACCCCAAGACCATGAAGCCACCAGCCTGGTGGAGACCAGATGCATAATCTAAAGCAGGCCAAAATGTCACATTCTGGAGGATGCAGCTGTGGAGCAGATGGGCCAACAGAGATGTGTATTGCAGGGTCAGAGGCAGGCAAAGGATCACGCTGCATGGGCAGAGTGTGGAGGAGGGTGGAGGGTAGGTGCTCAGGCTGGCAGAATCATCTCATTGGGAGGCAATTTTCTCAGAGTGAAGACCAAGACAGAGAACCACAGCTTTTTTTTGGACTCAGTTGGAACCCTACTAACTCTATGAGTCATCTGACTTCACGTTGAGTCATTATAATGCTGAGGGGACAGCATATATTCATTCTGCCTAGTGATACTTGTGGAATTCTCTCTCTGCGAATTCCAGTGCCAACTGACCTGATCCACACCTCTCAGACTAATGTGTAGGTCAGAATGTAATTATCCTTCAGACTTTTCACTTCTCTGAATTTTGCAATATAGATCTCAGCTGTAATACTTGGATATTAATGGTTTCTGAGTAAAGTAGACAGCACTGGCATTTCTCCTTTTGCTTCACCTTCTTCTCCAAAGAACTTTCTGCTACTTGTTTTTTAAAGACCTTCCCACTTTTTAATATCCCAGCCATGAATTCTGTGTCACTGCAGCTGTTTGGCTTGACTCACTAAATAAAATCTGACATTTCAGTACTGAATCTACACCGCATTGTTCCCTGGGTAGTCATTTTGTGGTCACCAAGGAGGGCAGTAGCTTGGCATTATCAGAAAAGGCTCACTTAGTGAGCTAAATATGTGATATTCTAAGTATTTGCATCAGGTCCTTCCAGGTAATATGCATGAAAGAATAGAGGCCACAGATTACATGAGGACTAGTGAACCACAATAAGTTTGTGGGGGCTGGATTTGAAGAAGTTCTGGAAATTGTCCATATCCAGTTGTGACAGGGGCTGGATCCAAAGTGCTAGAACTGTTTCTCATCGCATGCTGAGGCTGTTTTGTTCTGCTCTGCTAAGTGCTTAGCAGCAGATTTATACTAACAGTCAAACTGTTTAGTTAGGTTCCCTGCTGTTTGAGCTAAACTAGTGAGTGATCAAATGTGTTGGGAGTGGATTTGCTCAGGTGTGTGTGGGGGAATCCAATAAGATATGCAACAATCCTTGAGAGTTTTGTTAGTTTCTAGACCCAGCCTGAGTTAAATGCATTCCAAGTGTATGTACACACCTATTTGTCTCATTTAATCTAGTTCTCTCTCTCTCTCTCTCTCTCTCTCTCTCTCTCTCTCTCTCTCTGTGTGTGTGTGTGTGTGTGTGTGTGTGTGTAAAATAGAGAGAGGGAGAGGGAGAGAGGCAGGACAGTCTTCACCTGCATTGATTGATCATTCCTCCTAATTCCAATGTTCAGGCTCCCCTGGCGTTGCTTATGTAGCCAGAATGGCACCATCCATGCATAAGAGGGAGATATCAACTAACTTGAGGGAATCCAAAGATCTGCACAACTACCATAAAAATGAGGAGGAGGGCCACAGAGGGAAACTGCTGGGAATCCATGGAGCAAGTTAGTTGTTGGGTGCTGCACTACCATTGCATGCATTGCAGTTGATACTAAGGCCTTAGCAAACTTCTGCCTTTTATTGTGTAATCTACACATGAGTAGACCTGCGGGGTTGTCCTTTTAGCACATTGTCACAAACTGTCATCCATACAACGTCCCCAAATTTCAGCCAGTAACCACTGGGAACTGTAGTTCATTAAGGGATCTGAGAGTAGACCCCTATTCCTCTCACAGAGCTATAGGTCTTAAGAGTTCTCTGGGAAGAGGGATTGATTGTTAAACCAGTCTGAGGATTGTAGCTCTGTGAGGCAAATAGGGGTCTCCTACCAACTGTCAGCACCCTTCACAAGCTATAGTTCCCAGGATCCTTTAGGAGAAAGCCGTGTCTGTTTAAAGTGCTATCATAGTGCTTTTAATGTAAGGCACTGATGGGGCCTTTTGAATTTCTGCCTTTCCTGCAACTGTAAAAGCTTGCAGAGCCTCTGGCTACAAACGTATCAGGGGTAGCTAAGGGGCAGCGGAGGAGAAAGAATTATGTGGCATTCTAGAGGATCTTTGAGGACTATCAATGTTGTTCATATGGCACCAACAGTGTGTGGTGATTTACAAAGCAAAAAGCCAGGTCCCTGCCCCAAGGGGCTTACATTCCAAAATTTGACACTGGAAAGGCAAGAGGAGGAAGGTGGGGAAATGGAGACAAGGGGTAAAAAGGGGAAGAATATGTCATTATTTCTTTACATGAATTTAGGCTGAGTTACAGTACTCTGGATATATTCACTGAACAGGCTACAATCACAAGATGCTAGTGCTGGTGAATTTCTCATGATCTTTAAACAATGCCACTGAAAGAAGTTTCACTCAGAAATGTATTTCCAAAGTCGCCTTTCTCCCTAAAGGGGATACTTTTTAACTGCAAATAAGAAACATCTGTTTGTGATATATTTGCTTTCTGATACTGCTGTGTTAAACAAGCTTCAAAACCAGAGGTAGAATTAGCTTCCTGAGAGCTGAACACCCCGTCACCATCAGGGTGATAATGGAATTGTAGTTGTATTAGGAGCAGCTGCAGCATAGCTGGTCTGTTACCTAATTTCTCTTTTCTACAGAACTAGGACAACAAAGCAATTGATGAAGTGCATGTTGAGCTGGGAAATTTCTGCTCAGATTTCATTTCCCTGAGTTGGCCTTAGAGAAGCCTGCCTGTAATATACCGATAGTTATATTGGCCTACTTTACTGAGTTGTTGTCAAAAATACTGAGATAATGCATTGCAATGTTTTCATTGCTCAGAAATTATTATCCAGTTATTACTTTCTCCAACTGAAATCTGAAACTTTGAGTGCAAATGCTTTGGTGGACCCTTTTATCTGTCAAAGGCTGCATTCTCTTGGAGGTCATTTAACACCATAAGAAGAACCTTGCAGGCTAATGGCAAACTAGTCCAGTGGCCAACCAGATGCCTGTGGAAAGCCTGACAGCAGGACCTGACTGCAACAGTGCTCTCCCCAGCTTGTGACTAGGGATGGTGTTTGCTGCTTAGTTCCAACCCACTTGTATTCCGATAGTCCATTGTTCAATCCCGATCCACCTTTGTTTTGTTCCAGCTTGCTTTGGCACTTGCCAACTCGATCAACGGGAAAAAAAACCACCTTAATTTTCTTTTTAATAAAAATGCTTCTTTAAATCCATGGAAGTTAATGGATAATAGCAATTGTAATTACAAAGATTATTACATAAAATCAGGGTTGTTTTTTTTTTAAAGCTGTGCCAATTACAGCTGCGGCCCGCCACAAGAAATCAGTGCCGGTCCGAAAAGACAGCAGACTGTCAAATTCAGTGAAAATCTGGTACTAAGTCTGATTGAGTGGATATTCTCCTCCCTCCCTCCCTACTTGTGACTCCTGGCAACTGGCATTAGAGTCCTAATGCCTATAACAATGGGGGTGGTATATCGTCATTGTACCCAGAAACCATTGATAGTCTAATCCTACATGAATTTGTCAGAGGCTGCCTGCCAGTGCCAAGCAGGTCCAAAGCCAAAAATGTGGACATGGCCATCCCATTTTCTCTCTTTCTGCCACCCCTTCTCCATCCTCACTTTCTCATAAGAACATATATAGGAATAACTTGCTGGGTCAGGTCAGTGGCCCATCTGGTCCAGCACCCTGTTCCCACAGTGGCCACTGTGGTCTATAGGAAGCCCACAAGCAGGACCTGAGCACAAGAACACTCTCCCTCGCCCCCGTGGTTTCCAGCAAGTGGCATTCAGAAGCATGCCGCTTCTGAACACGGAGGCAGAGCAGCCATCATGGGTAGTAGCTTCTGATGCCCTCAATCCTCCATGACTTTGTCTAACCCAAGTTGGTGACCATCACCACCTCCTCTGGCAGTGAGTTCCATAGCTTAACTCTGCACTGTGTGAAGAAGCGCTTTCTTGTATCTGTCCTGCATCTTTCAGCATCTCTGTTCCTCCCTGACCAGCACACTGTCAGCAAAGGGACAGCTCACTCTTGCCAGGAATCTGAGCTGATCACTTGCAGAGGGATTCCTCTCCAATAGCCTATGTGGGCTTTAAAACAAACAGGACACTTTTATTATTATTATTATTAGTAGTAGTAGTAATTATTATTATTATTATTATTAGTAGTAGTAGTATACCCTGCCTTTCTTTTCATGATAGAAACCCAAGGCAGGTTACATATGGTTCCTAGGCTGTCTCCCATCCAGGCACGGACCAGACCTGACTCTGCTTAGCTTCAGCAGGGTGCTGGCTCCATGTGCCTTCAGACCACACCCTGGGACACACAGCCTGGGACTGCCCAGCAGAGCTCCAGCATCATTTGGGGGGGGGCTCCCTCTCTCCGACACACAGCAGTGGCTGGTGCTGATTGGGACATGGGGTGAAGGTAGGGAGACCAACAATAAGTGGAGCCAGAGACAACGAGAGGCAGAGCCTACTCATTCTAGTTTTGTCTCCAGCCTCCTCCCTTTTATGAGAGTTTTACAAGGTTACCGCTCTCCTTCCAAGGAGGAGGAAGCGGACAGCCAGGGCCACTCCTGGAACTGGCTATAAGTAAGGAAGCAGGCAGGAGGGGGCTGGCTGAGGACAGATTGAGGTTGGTAGGGCAGTGCCCCATTTGCTCCAATGGGCCAGCCTCCATTGCTGATGCACCTACTATGATCTTGTCCTATGCATGCAATCTCATGGGCCAGGGAAGAGAACTTTCTATTTTTAACTCAAAAATCATGCTTTCTGCATTTCTGAAATTACGTCATGGTCAACACTGGAGTTTTCTGCCATACAGTCACACCCCGCCTTCTCTCTATCTTTGTTTAATACAGCATCCAGCGGAAGATGCTTTCTACAAAGCTTGCTGACTAATTTGTAACTTTTGGTTGGTCTAAATAAAAACATTGTCCTGTTAATTTTTTTTTTTAAAAAAAAACAGTCTACAGTGTCAACGAGGCTGCAGACATTTCATATATCGACAGATTCACTTTGAAGCTTTATGTTTTGTGGTCTTTTTCGTTGCAAAATCATGCATAATCTCACCAGAGTATACTGCTCTTGCAAGGTCCCACTTGCTATACAAAATAGTGAGCTGGTTCAACTGTCCTAGTCGACTGGTTTTGTGGGAGTGTGAAGCTCATGGGGGATGCAGGCAGAGACCAGTTAAGAAGAGAGTGTACAGACCTTGGACAGTTCCAGGGCCCCCTGCAAAGACAGCTTCATGAGAACTTGGGCAGGTCCACAGCATGCATTTAAAGCATGGCCAACATGCATCTAAAGCACATGACCTGCCCCAAAGGATAATGGGAACTGTAGTTTGTTAAGTGTGCTGGAAAGCTGCAGCTCCGTGAGGGGAAAACCACATTTCCCAGGATTCTTTGGGGGAAGTCATGTGCTTTTAAATATGCATTGGATGTGCTTTAAATGTATGATGTGGATCTGCCCCTTGGCCCCGCAGGGAGCTAAAGCCAATTGAAGCTTTATGTCAGCTCATTTGGCCTGAGAATAAGCTCTATCACTGTGAAGGAACTGACTGACTGATGAAGGACCCTTACCTTATTTTGTAGTCTTTGGCTTCTGTGTGGCTGGTGATATAGAGGTACTGCAGGCGACATATTCTCTGTGCCAGAGGATAGTGGCAGGTCTGTGTACTCCAGCCAGAAAGATCCTGAATGAGGTAGTGATGGTGTCCTCCCCGCGAAGAAGTAGCCTGCATCTTGTCCTCATCTGAGTCCTCCTCCATGCACTGCAGATTCCACAGGTGGGATGGGCAAATCTGTCCATTCTGGTTTCTCTCAGTTTCTCATTTTTCAGATCTGAAATTGAGTTTTCCAGATTTCCACATGATTTGGCAATTTTTGTAAAAGTCCACATGAATGTTTATGACATATAGACATTTTTTGGTATGCACGTTTGCCTAACATATAGTTTAGCAAAGCAATTTTCCTAATATATGTGTGTTTTGCATATATTACCTTTGCATATGCATTTTTGTACACATTACTTGACTGGATAACGGCATTGCAAAATTCAGAGAAGCACAAATTTTTGAAGGGTGGCTGTGTTTTAGTTTGTCTTTCCATTTACCTATTGTTTCAGAAAGTGCAAATTAAGTAGGTTTACTTAATGGTGATATTAGCCAAGGCTTGTATCCACCTATGTCATAATGAGCACACCCACTCAAAGAAATGTTAATCATGCCCATTTAATTCAGTGTGTCTCCTCTGAGTATGATAATTCAACCTTTTGAAATCATTTAGGCTGAAGTTGCATGTTGCATCTGCCAGCTTATCCTCAGCCTCAGTTGCCATAGACATAGGCGCTATATTGAAATCTTCATGATATTTTTCTTCATCTATTTCCTTGTTATTGTCTGAGCCACCCCAGAAAAGCCTGTTCTGAAAAGTCGGAGGATTAATTGGAGTCCCTTCCTGTATTTTAATTCCATTCTTATGTTTCTGGTTTCTTGATTTTTACTTATAGTCAGACATCACAGTAGGGTACTGTTACCTTTATTCTGTATATGTTTTTGAGAATTTTTTTGGTAAGTTGGTTTGAGTTTCATTTTGGGAAAAAAGCGACTAATAAATATAAATAAATAAATTAATATGGTAGTTTGTGCAGGTGTGAACTAGACATTTAGGCCACATCTGCACTAAACATTTAAAGCATTCTAGTACCACTTTAACAGTTATGGCTTCCCCAAAACAATCCTGGAAACCGTAGTTTGTTGAGGTGTTAAGAGTTGTTAGGAGACCCCCCATTTCCCTCACAGAACTACAGTTTGATTCATCAATCAATCCCTCTTCCCAAGGAACCCTGAGAACTGTAACTCTGGGAAGGGAATAGGGGTCTCCTAACAACTCTCAGCGCTCTTCACAAACTACAGTTCCCAGGAGTCTTTGGGGGAAGCCATGACTGTTAAAGAGATATCATAGTGCTTTAAATGTATAGTGTGGATGGGGGCATTTTGATACATTTTTGGCCTGAAAAAACTACCTGTAGCACTGGCTCCCATTGTCCCTGGGATCAAGTCACAGTGAACAAACAACACTGTTCCTGGGTTCAGTCAATTGTTTTGGTGTTTTGCCCTCACTCCAGTTTTTATTTCCTTCTGTCAAGATCACTGGGACTGCTAATTCTTGAGAGAGCACATCATCTACGGAGGGACAACTCTCTCTGTCTCTTATCCTTCAAGTCCTAGTTTAACTGCACATACTAGTGCTCTAGAGAAGCTCCTGGCCAACAATTCACTGTAAGGAATTCACTGTGCACACTCCACTGCTTGTAATTGGTTCCAGCAAATCTCACAAGATTCAGACCACAGTTATTTTTTATTTATTGAATTTACATCACACCCTTAATCCCAGAGGAGACCAAGGCAGCAAACACATCAAAACAACGTTTTCACAACAACAACAACAGTAGCAACAGCAATCTAAAAACAATTACAGATAAAACATTCCAAAAACAATTACAGATAAAGACATTCTTGCCAGCCTTTTTGAATACTAGTAGGCATACTGGTACCCATGGCCTCACTGGCAATCCTGGAACTGGATGATAGGTACGTAAACACAGGAAAATATGTTGCCCCAAATATCCTCGAGCTACAGTCTAGCATCCTTCCCTCTCCCCCCTAATGGTTATGGAATTGCAGCCTGGGACAATCCCACCCCTCGAATCTCTAAGTAAAATGTATCCTTCCTACTCTCTGTGCAGTACAAGTGCAGACAAAGGAGAATTAGTTCTAAACCAAATGTGATTCAACTGCTCTGCTGCCTGAACGGCACATGGAATATTTTGATAACTACTTATTAATCTAAATGGCTTTCTATTCTTTCTGAGTTTATTCTTGGAGACGCTCAGACACCTCTGTTCCATCTATTCCCCCCCCCCCACACCACCCTGATTAACTGGCATAATTGGCAGAAATGGGCCATTTGAGAGCTAAAGCCTCTTTAGTGCTTTGCTAAAATGACGGAGTGCTGTTTATTGGTGGAAGCACTGGTAATCTGAGGTAAAATGCTTGATTGTAACCTTCTACACTTCCCATGCTGTGCTTTTTAAACAAAAAATCACACCAAAGCAACAGTATTCTCTCCAGAAGGGTCTATTTAACTCTTTGCTTTATCCATCATATGCTTTGACTGAAGACATCTATGTAGCCTCAGTGTTTATAGAGAAGTGCAGGATCCGTTGCTATAGAATTATACCAGGGCTGAGCCAAAACGATTCACCTTGTTTTATGATAATTTTGGGAGTGTTGTGTTTTCTGCTTTCAGTATTTTTTTTGGCACTCATTTATACAGTTGTGCTGTGCTTGATGTTTGCTCTCCTCTGCACCACCTCTCCCCCACCCCACCTCCTCAGCAATCTCTCCTCACTGTTTTTTCCTTGCTGTGAAAGCCAGTGTGGTATAGTGGTTAGAGTGTTGGACTACACCCTGGGAGACCAGGGTTCGAATCTCCACACAGCCGTGAAGCTCACTGGGTGACCTTGGGCCAGTCACTGCCTCTCAGCCTCAGAGGGAGGCAATGGTAAACCACCTCTGAATACCACTTACCATGAAAAACCCTATTCATAGGGTCACCTTAAGTCAAAATCGACTTGAAGGCAGTCCATTTCCATTTTGTTATGGTTTAAGGCATATCAGAAAAAAAATATAAGAAAAGAAATCAACTGATAAGAACATAAGAAGAGCCTGCTGGATCAGGCCAGTGGCCCATCTAGTCCAGCATCCTGTTCTCACAGTGGCCAGCCAGGTGCCTGGGGAAAGCCCGCAAGCAGGACCCGAGTGCAAGAACACTCTCCCCTCCTGAGGCTTCCAGCAACTGGTTTTCAGAAGCATGCTGCCTCTGACTAGGGTGGCAGAGCACAGCCATCGTGGCTAGTAGCCATTGATAGCCCTGTCCTCCATGAATTTGTCTAATCTTCTTTTAAAGCCATCCAAGCTGGTGGCCATTACTGCATCTTGTGAGAGCAAATTCCCTAGTTTAACTATGCGCTGAGTAAAGAAGTACTTCCTTTTGTCTGTCCTGAATCTTCCAACATTCAGCTTCTTTAAATGTCCACGAGTTCTAGTATTATGAGAGAGGGAGAAAAACTTTTCTCTATCCACTTTCTCAGTGCCATGCATAATTTTATACACTTCTATCATGTCTCCTCTGACCCGCCTTTTCTCTAAACTAAAAAGCCCCAAATGCTGCAACCTTTCCTCATAAGGGAGTCGCTCCATCCCCTTGATCATTCATTTGAAATGTGGTGTTGGAGGAAAGCTTTGCGTATACCATGGACTGTGAAAAAGACAAATAATTGGGTGTTAGAACAAATTAAACCAGAACTGTCAGTAGAAGCTAAAATGATGAAACTGAGGTTATCATACTTTGGACACATAATGAGAAGACATGTTTCACTAAAAAAGACAATAATGCTGGGAAAAACAGAAGGGAGTAGAAAAAGAGGAAGGCCAAACAAGATATGGATTCATTCCATAAAGGAAGCCACAGACCTGAACTTACAAGATCTGAACAGGATGGTTTATACCAGATGCTATTGGAGGTCACTGCTTCATAGGGTCGCCATAAGAACAACACAATGGTTTAAGGCAGTTAGCTGTGGCAACTCACATGATATGATGACACTGGGTCTAATGCAATGGCATCACGGACACTCAAGAACAAAATCATGTGAGGTGCAACAGCCAATGGGATTAAAGACCAGTAGGGGGCAAAGAAGAAGCAGCAGCAGCAACCAGAGAAACAAGAGAGCAGAGAGGTTCCCCCCACCTGATAGGGGAGTATTCAATATGCAAAGCCTGCCATTTCTTGCAGCTAGAAATGGTCCAGCCCAGGAAACGTTTTGGCTCTTAATTCTTCTAACTGCAGATGAAGGATTTGGATTTTTTTTTTTTTTTTGCCCTACAGGCCCAGCACCTGACACACAGCTAATTAACAGCAGCTGCTGAAACTCCAACGCTATTTCAGGTGATTGTTTGTTGCAATGTTCCCATCATTGCAATGCTCAGGAGAACCTGAGGCCCAGAGTCCGACTGTGACTCTTGAGGCTCCTTTATCTGGCCCAACCTTGAACGGTTGCTCAGAATGGAATATGGTCCTCATGCTGAAAAGGTTTCTCCATCTCTGTGGTAGTCCGTTGCCTCACAACCTTGACAGTGGTCCTCTGGTAATGTCAGTCATACTGCAAGCAAACCCTCACCACTTTGCGTACCAAATGGCTTTTCTTTCTTTCTTTCTTTCTTTCTTTCTTTCTTTCTTTCTTTCTTTCTTTCTTTCTTTCTTTCTTTCCTCCAAGGAGCTCAAGGTATGTATGTGGTTCTCCCCTTCCCATTTTGTCCTCACAACAACCCTGTGAGGTAAGTTAGGCTGAGAGATAGTGACTGGCCCAAGGTTGCTCAGATAGCTTCATAGCTGAGTGGGGATTTGAATCCTTGTTTCCCAGGTCACACTGCAACACGCTAGCCATTATGAAGTTGTGGGGGATGGGGAGAGAATGCTGGCTACTTTTGGGGGGACGCAGGTGAGCATTGCAGCTTTTCCAAGCAGGGGTTGCGTAACAGTTTGACAAGAGGGTTGAAGTTCCTCCCATTTGTCTTTGTCTTTTTTTTTTTAACTTGGGGAGGGGAACATGCAGAACATGCAGAAACAGAAAAAGCTGGACTGAATACATTGGACCAGCAGTAGTATTGTGCAGCTTGCTGCTTTTTTGTCTCTGCTGCAGTTTGCCCCGTTGTGGTACATTGTTTTCTCACATTCCATGGCCAGTGACTTCGTAATCTGCAGAGACAGCAATCTGTGCTCTGCTCTTACATAAGGTTGATTCACCAAGTGCCCTTGATGGCTTGGTCTGCGCAAATGCTGTCGAAGTCTTGTCATACTAAAAATACCATTGTGCTTTCTCCCCTCTCCTTTCCTATATTTCAGTAGTTCTTAAGATATAAAAACAGGACAGAAGAGCAAGTAGGCAATGGAATGGTATCCTAACAGATGATAACCCTATCCTATGGCTTATTGCACTGGCAGACTATGTTTGTAAGATGATGGCGATGATGATTGTTCATTTATATCCCACCTTTTCCCCAGAACTGGGACTCAAGGCGGCTTACAAAAATTAATATAAATACAGTTAAAATCATAAAACAAAACATGCAGAAGTTAATTAAAATGTAATTAAACTAATTATAAAATTAAAACCAATTAAAATTAAGCAATTTTAAAACCCCCCATAAAATACAAATAAGTACCCTATTTAAAAGATCATGTGCTGTGATGCTCCTCTGGTCAGACAGCCCAATAAGAGGGCATGGGCTCAAGCCAGGAATTTTCATGAGGACTTTTTTAAAAAAAATGCAAACTAATGTGGAAATGGAGAGAACTGAACTTACAGTTGGTTTAAAAAAAGGGGGGGGAATCAGAGAGAAACCAAAACAGACAGATTCACCCGTCCCTGCATGCAACTCTTTCTTTCACAGCAATGTACATGCTGTCATAACTTACTCCCTTACAGAACCACCCTTATCAAGCATCATAGTATAATCGGCCAAAAGTGGGGGACTCCACCTTTTTATTTCTTCTTCATTTATTGGAAAGCTAAGAAAAAAGAAATGGCTCATTAAGCAATTCACCTATAGTTTTCATTCCAGTATTAAATAGGCTCCAGCCACACCATTCATTAATGTAGAATACTCTGTTGGCAGCATCCATCTCCCTTTGTTTCTCAAGAACATGGATGTCCGAGTCTGTTCTGAACACTGAGATAACATCCAAGTGATGCCTTAGACTCAACATCCTGACCTTCTCAACTGCCAGTATGTGAGGCTTAAGTCAGTCTTCAATAAAGAGAGAGAAAGAGCACGAGAGAAATCATTACAAACGGGGAGAATCTGTTGACTGCCGTTGGGTGGCTAAGTCACTGTGCTGCTACATGCTGAACGGATAGGGTCATTATCTAAGCCTCTGTTGTCATTAACTGTCATCCCACAGATCACTCATTTGTGGAACTGCACAGCTGACTCACAGCATAAACTGAGCATACATTTCTGAAGTCAAAAGTGGAGTTTCCACCAATTCTCGCAGGGAGCAAAATGATCAGGGAAAGTTAGAGAGCCCTCTTACTTGAGCTTCAGTACATTAACCTGGGGAATTTGGAAGGAAGCAAATGGGTTTCAGTAAAGCTGGCAGAATTTCTTATTCTGAGCATCCCTTGGCAAGTAGTGAACAAATGGCTCTCAGTGCCCTTAAACCTGTGGGGAACCTCTGGTCCTCCAAATATTGTTGGAGCCCAACTCCCATCAGTCCCAGCTAGCATGGCCAATGGTCAAGGATGATGGCAGTTGGAGTCCAGCAACATCTGGAAGTCCAGTATATGGTCAGTATGTGATTCTGTGTATGTATAACCTTTATACAAAAACTCACAATAACTAGTAGAATTATGGGAGACACAGTAGCTCAGTGGCAGGTGAGGAAAAAGATTTTTCTCTGCCTGAATCCTGGAGACCTTCTCCAAGTCAGAGATAACAATACCAGACTGGAAGGACAGTCTTCCCTAGTATAAATCAACTTCCCATCTTTGCAACTCTTAAATCAAGGAGGCAGAAATTTTGTCTCTTCAGATGTTATTGAATTCTACCTCCCAGCATCCCCAGCCAACATAGTCAATGGTAAGACATGTTGGGAGCTGTAGTCCAGCAATATCTGGTGGGCCATAGATTAGCCAACTCTGCTGTAAACAAAGGACCACACTAGACGTTGTGCTAAATAAACAGCTATCACTGATAACAGCATGCAATTCATGGTCTACCTCACACATCAGATTGGCTGGAAAATAAGCAAAACTATTTCTCAAAAACTGGGAAATATTCAATTCTGAATATCAATTGCTAGAGGAGGCAGGATAATAGGAGGACAGAATGCTGTGTCTATTCTTCCATGCTTGTCTGCTTTCCAGAAGCATTTGGAAAACACCATGCCTGACTAGATGGGCATTTGGTTTGATCCTGCAGTTATTTTTCTTACGTTTCCTTCTCCTCTGGAACATCTAGAATAGCCTTTTCCAACCTTGGTCCCCATATGGTGTTGGTCTAAGCGCCTTTCATCCTCAGCCAGCACAGCCATTGGTCAGGAATGAATAGAAGTTGTAGTCCAAAAACATCTGGGGAAACAAAACTGGGAGAAGCTGATCTACTAGAAGTTATTTGGCATTAATGTCATTTTTTTTTACGAGCAGAATTTCCTGGAAGGCGACACGCATCTCAATGTGTCCACAAACTGTTTGATTAGAGCAAAATCTATGGTGAATATGGATGGTCTGATTACAATGAAACAGTTGTAGGAATTTCAAGAGAAGTTTACAGAAACTGGATAAGATCGGTGGCATTGCTCAGGAGGGTGTCATATATCAGTAAGGAGAGCATAAGCATCTGGTTGACCAGGATGCTGGACTAGGTGGGCCACTGGCTTGATCCAGCAGGCTCTTCTTATGTTCTGTATTTCATGCTTATGTAAAGGTTGGTTTTTTCATGTGACCCAGTCAAGAGCATAATCTAGACTAGGACACAATCCTACTCTTGCTGCACATATGTAGCTAACATGGAGGAACATGTATTAAAAGTTTAAAAGATACTGAGGAGTTCCCAGGAGATGGGGCAGGTGACCTTGTTGAAGCCCTTGTCCTGCTGTGGAACAGCGAGGCATGTCGGGCTCTTGACACAGTTGCCCCTGAGCTCCCTCTCTGGTGTTGTGGAGCCCAGTTTGCACCTTAGTATACCAGTGAGCTAAGGGCAATGAAACAGGCTGAACAACAGCTAGAGTGCAAGTGGCAAAAGATGTGCTGTGAGGTTGATTGGGCACAAGTAAAATATAACTGTGCTACTATGCTGTGGTGAGGATGGTGAAGAAGGCCCACTTCTCTGCCACCATTGCATCCTCAAGCAGCTGTCCAGTGGAGCTTTTCCTTATTGTCAGGGGTCTGTTGACATCAACTCCAGGAAATTGAATTTTAGACCCTTCGGAGGCCCACTGTGAATTGTTTGCAAGGCACATTGAGGGTGAAGTTGCTCGCCTCCATAGCAATCTTGATGCCCTATCCACATCTACTGTAGTCCCCAGAGAGGTTTCCAGTGCAACATCTGCTGCAACTTCTTGGGAACGGTTTCAGTTGATGCAGACTGATGATGCGGAAAAGGTGCTTGCAATGATGCGGCCAGCAATATGTCCTCTCGACCTTTGCCCTTTTGGCTTATTCAGGCTTGCCGAGGGGGTTTGACCGAGTGGATCCAGGATGTGGTCAATGCACCATTGTGGAAGGGAGTGGTTCCTGCCTCCCTGAAAGAGGCAGTGATCCGACTGCTCCTGGATGCATTGGTTTGCAATAACTACCCCCCAGTCGCATATACCCCTTCTTAGGGAAGGTGATTGAGAGGGTTGTGGTGCAGCAATTGTAAGTACTCTTGGATGAAACAGATTATCTTGACCCATTCCAGTCTGAGTTCAGACCTGGTTATGGAACTGAATCGGCCTTGGTCACCCTGATGGATGATCTTTATCAGCAGAAGGATGGGGGAGTGTGACCCTGTTATTCTTACCTAATCTCTCAGTGGCTTTTGAAACCATTGACCATGGTATCCTTCTGGGCCAACTTGGTGAGATGGATATTGGAGACACTGTTTTACAGTGGTCCCGATCCTATCTCCAGGGTTATTTTCAGAGAAAATAATTGGTCACTTGCCTGCTTTGGATGGGGTCGTACTCCCTCTGAAAGAGCAGGTCCATAGTCTGGGGGTTCTCCTGGATCCATCTTTGTCTCTAGAGGCCTAAGTGACCTCAGTGGCTAGGAGTGCCTTTTACCAGCTGTGTCTGGTAAGACAGCTGTGGCTGTTCCTGAACTGGGATAGCCAGACCACTGTTGTGCATGGACTGATAACCTCCAGGTTGGATGACTGTAATGCATTCTATGTGGGGCTGCCTTTAAGGTTGGTGCAGAAGTTGCAGTTGGTGCAAAATGCGGTGGAGAGACTGCTCACTGGGGCAAGGTTTCACCAACATGTCACCCCGCTGCTGAAAGAATTGCACTGGCTACCTATTAGCTACCCTGCTAAGTTCAAGGTTCTAGTTTTGGTGTACAAAGCCATATACAGCTTGGGACCAGGATACCTGAAAGTCCATCTTATCCCTTATATACCCAGTTGATCACTGCGCTCTGCAGGTGAGGGCTTCCTGCAGATACCATCAGGATGTCTGTTCCACACAACATAGGAAATGGACCTTTAGTGTGGTGGCACCTACTTTTTGGAATTCCCTCCCCTTAAATATTAGACAGGCACCATCTCTCTTAGCTTTTTGGCCCCTACAGAAGACCTTCCTCTGTCAAAAAATCTTTTAAGTTGAGACCTTATTCCAGTCTGCATCTGTGTTGGAATTGCTTTTTAATATGTTTTTAAAGCTTTTAATAATGTTTTTAAAGATATTTTGTTTTAATATGTTTTAATGGTTGTTTTGTTTTAATATATTTTAAAGTCTGTTTTTATGATGTGTTAAAGTGTTTTTAGTGCTTTTGTTTGCTGCCCTGGGCTCCTACTGAGAGGAAGGGTGGGATATAAATATAATAAATAAATAAAAGATGCATTCAGTCTAAAGAGGCTCAGATGAACACTCAGGTTGCACATCCAGATTCATATAGACTAAACATATATGAGTTTGCGTCTATTCATAAATCTCTCTTGCTGGATTCAGCTGTGGTTCTGCAGCATTCATTCATTTGAGAGACCATAGCTCCATCAGAGAGCACATGCTTTGCATGGAGAAACTCACAGACTGTTTTTTTTAATGATCTGAGGGATCTCCTCCAATCTTGAGTCCATAATGGAATATCACCCCCATTACACCAGCAAACATAGCAAATGGTCAGCGATGGTTGGAGCTGTACAACATATGGATTAGTCTACAGCGGGGACTAGGTTGCTGGGGTCACTAGTAGCATTCTGGGAGCAGACCTTGGCAGCAGACAAAATCACACCTTGCAAGCATCCCTCAGCTCCTCACCTTGATAAGGCAGCAATGATGTGTGTTTTAAATCTAAATTTAATTTTAAATTTTAAATCTAAGTGTACGGAAAGTGAGCAACAGACTGAGGCAACGATGGTAGCATATCTGTGAGGAAGGTCTGTCTCTTCTGGCGCCTCAGAATAACAAGTGTGAACAGCTCCCTTGCTAAATGTGTCCTCTGAGACAAGCAATATTAGAGGTCAGTTCGCACAATTTGCTATTCACATTAAATGTTATGCCACAATAAATCCATCAGTTTTGCACATGTTGCTAAGGAATCTTCTGCTTGCCATTTCCTGCAAGCTCCTAGAGGTTTGCATGAAATAAATCCCTTTTTAAAATAGTTGGGAGTTTGTCACCACCAAAGGGAAACAGAAGGAACAGCCCTATGTTAAATTGTTTCTCTGAATGGGTTTCCAAATTGAAATCACTAAGATTGCGAGTGTGGAGTTGTTACGGCAGAGAGATCCATTTGAAATAATTTTCAGATTGGAATATCACCATACGGTCCCCCTGCTTTCAAAGGCGGAAACTTAGTCATGTAGGGAATGCTAGGCAGATGGGACCCTGGCTTTAGGGACATGTGCCAAGGCCTTGTCTGCTCTTGGCCACCCTGAGAGCCAAATGCCTCCTCATTAAAATCCATGGTTGGCAAATCTTGCTAACAGAAAACTGTACACCCAGATATTTACTATCTCTCAGCAAGGGATAATGCTGCTTATGCTGCTGTATAGCTGACCTGCTTTTTCTAGAAGTCCAAAACATTAAGCTCCATTCTTCTATGTACTTTCAATGCCATTAAATGCTAGGGGAACCTGAAAGTCAATGAGATGTGTAGTGAGAAAGACATATGAGACCTAGGAAGCTGCCTTATTCTGAGTTAGTCCATCTAGTTCAGTATGGTCTACACTGATTGACAACATCTCCCCAGGATTTCAGACAAGGATCTCTCCCAGCCCTACCCAGAAATGGTGAGGATTGAACTTGGGAACTTCTGGTTGCAAGGCAGATGCTCTACCATTGAACTATGGCCATTTTCTGTATGAGTTAGACTAGTGGTTCATTTGCCCTAGTGTCGTCTGCTCTGACTCGGAGCAGCTCCCCAGGAGCCGTGGAAGTCACCAGCTATCCCAAGCAGAGGGGTCCCTTCCAACCCTTCCATAGGCAAAGAAAAAAAAAGATGGGCCCATCCTAAAACATGGCCTTTGGTGGGCCTAGTTGATTGGAAGGCTCTTCATGCAAAATGTGTGCTCTGCCACTGAGCTACGGCCCTTCCCTCAACATTAGTGGGCAAATAACATTTCTGCAAAAAATTCACAACAAGGAGACATATGTGCTGATGCCCTAGGGTCTTTGTGTGAGCTGTTGGGCATTTGGTGAGTCGTAATAGATGGGCAGGTGGGCTGTGTCAAGTTTGGGCGAGCCCTGTGTTATGCAGGCTTTAAAAGAAATGCAACTCTGCATTTCAAAGACACCCCCATGTCATATTTGCAGCGTCTCTGGGTTAGGAACATAGGAAAATGCCTGATACTGCATCGAACCACTAGTTTATCTCAGTATTGTCTACACTGACTGGCAGCGGCTCTCCAGGCTTCAAGACAGGAGCCTTTCCCATTCTTACCTGGAGGTGCTGGGAATTGAACCTGGGACCTTCTGTATACAAAGCAGATGCAGTACCACCGAGCTGCAGCCCTTCTTGTTGTTGACTTCTCTGACAGTCTACATATTCTGCTGAGTCATTTCTGATTCCTCCAGTGTACCTGCTTGCTGTGTTTGTGGCAATCTGTGGTTCCATAGATTAGTTCAGCCTTTCCCAACCAGTGTGCCTCCAGATGTTGCTGGACCACAACTCCCATCTTTCCTGACCGTTGGCAATGCTGGCTGAGGCTGATGGGAGTTGTGGTCCAACAACATCTGGAGGCACACTGGTTGGGAAAGGCTGGATTTGTTCGTGGGAAACTGTGGAATGGAAGGTATCTCTTCCTTGCTCAGGGTTACATTAGGTAGCTTTCTGCTCCTGACTTTGCATCAGGACCTCACCGCTTACACTGATCACATGTCATGTATGGTGGTCCATCAGAGATTCAAGAAAACTGTGCCTGCCTGTAACTGCAAAAAAGCAGGAGAAGTCAAGCACCTGGTAAGGACATAATACATGGCTGTTATGCTGCATTTTGTTTGATGAGTCACAAATTGTACTGTTCTGTATCATGCATAATTTAATATGCAGAAGAGGAAGGGCCAGGAGGAACCAAGTGGTTTCATGGGTGTCCATGTACTGTTGTGAACTGTGTGATGATAATTCTCAAGTGCTCAATCATTTCCTGGCTTCCTCACCTAGTCCTCCGGATGCGATGGACGGAGACTAACATGACTGGAACCCCCCTTGCAGATACCCCTCAAGAAGAATGTAATTTCACTGAGATGCAGATGATGTTGCACCATTTAGTAGGTCTGGGTACTTTATGCTTTTAATTATGCCCAGTTTTGCAAATCCCTTCTCATGAGTTCCCAACAGCTGAAGTACTCCATTCAGAATCCACGCTCTGTTGGCATGCCAGGATCTTTGTAGCTTGGAAAGAGACTGCTTTATACCCACACTGAATAATGTCATTTGTTTCCTTAACGGTCCCATACATTATCTTAGCAGTGCCATTTGTTTTCTTAATGACAATCGTTTTGCTCTTCTTCCCCACCATCTTTCAATAAAAAGCTCTAAAGATTTGGGGGAAGGAGATTTCATGCCAGAAATGAAATGGAGCACTTTCTTATTTTGGCTATGGAATAATGGGTAAAACATAATTAATAGGGAGAAGTTGTAGCTTGTCAGAGAAAGGAGTATAAAATTATTGTTATTTATAGGCATGCCCCAATGTACAGGTGTGGAAAATTAAGCAAGTTTCTCCAATATGAGCATTTTTGAGGGTCTCTCCTCACTTTTTCTATCGTGTAGCTGCTCCCAGTAGGCAATGAACAAGCATAGCCAGGTATCATGTTTCAAGCTGGACAGTCCATATTTTTACCTCTGTCTGCTTTAACATCCATATGTCATTTTGTCCTCTGAAAATCTGGGATGCTTGGTGCTATGAAAGGTGGAGAGGGGCTTGCTCTGCTGTTTGTTTTATGTGGGGGGGCGCAGGTCATAAGGGATTGCCAAGCCAGTCAAGTATGTGTGTATGTTAGGAATGGGTGAGAAATTCAATACAGCTCACATTTCAAGCCAGATCTATCAAATCCGCACTTTCAGAAAGTGTTTGTTTATGATGAGAACCAAAACTCAACCACCCTTTGAAAGTCACACTTATTCAAATTTTGCAATGTAGTTCACCAACCAAATAATGTTTACAAAAAGTGCATATGTTAGGGGAAAGTGTGCATAACAATAAATAAGTGAGTGAAAACAAACATGCATTATATGACAAGAAATTGCTGCCAAAAATGTGTTTATTAGGAGAAATTCGCACTAAAATGCTGGAGAATTTTTATGAGGATTTTTTTTAAGTTCACAAAATGCTGCAGAAATGGGGAAGACTGAATTTAAGAATTTAAGAAACTGAGAACTGTAACTGACATATCTTTTCATATTATACAGAACATATATGTATATGTCATTGAAAAGGTTGTATAAGGTTGGTTTATTGACCAATTAGGTATTCAAATAATGGAAAATATTATATAAATTATGCAATGTAGACAGTTAAGTTAGGAACAAATGGAAAATTGTAAATTATGGACAGACAATCCAACCCACTAATTCTTTAAGCTACGTATAAGCCCATTTACTCCAAAAGATAATCTTCTGAAGCCAGTCAATGAGCGATGAGACTCTTAAATGCTGATAATTCAGAACTAATGCTTCTTCAAAGAAGTGCAAACAAAGCCCCTTGATTTCATATGTTGTTTGACATGGTTTCTTCATTTGTTCGTTTGCTTAATTTATATACCGCTTTATATTTCAAAAGAAACTTCCAAGCGGTTTACAAATCCCAACGAAAAGGAAATAATGCAAGAATCAAGATAAGAAATAGAATACAAATCCCACTTTCAAAACCAAACAATGCTAGTACTGCTAAGGGCAATAATAAAAGTCCACGTTTTAAGTAACAAAATGAAAGAAATATCTTTTAAACAAAAAGTACATACAAAAAAACAGATGATACAATTTTCTCTCTGTCTTCCTCTCTGGGCTTCACACCCAGGCAATCTATCCAACTCCCTCCATTTTATTTCATTCCTCTGTTTCCTTGGGCTACTTCTTACAGCACCATTTTATTTGTTGGATCACCATGATTTTTAATAAATAAATAAATAGGGCTTAAAAAAAAAAAAGTTGTGTCCTGACTGTGACTCAGCAGATCCTGAAGAAAAAAAAAACTTTGAAAACTTGGTTGTGTCCATCTACAGTTGCTACTGAATTTAATCTAAAAACCATTTCAGGGCATAATTTGGAGTTCTGTGAAGTTGGCAAAGCTTTCCAAGGCAGGTAGATGTGCAGTTCTGCTTTGTTTTGATTGGATCTGCTTGTAGCTACAGCCAGGAAGTGATCTCAGTCAAAATAATGGGGAAATGTTCTGTGCCTGCACCAAACCATGTATATACAACCCCCTCCCCTTTTCACCCTAATGGCACCCCTGCCTCTCATATTCTCTGAGACATTCTGCTTTATGATTGTTCCACATGAGCAGGAGTTTAACTGAGCCTTCCCTTTGGGAATATCATTCCCAAAGAGCCATAAATTGCACTGGAACGAAAACTCCCTTCTAGGTTTACTCTGGGAGATCTCTGTACCCTTTCATATTCCTGTACAGCAGATGATAGGCTAGGAAACAGCTGACCTTCTGCTGTCAAGGCTGCACCAGGTCATCCCACCTCAACCCCCTGCACAAACACAACTTTCAGCCCCAATGAAAGCAGCAGCACATAATTTGTCCATGCATCATTAAGATAATAGATATTTACAAGCCCCCTTGTAATTTTCTGCTTTTTGCTTTTGGATGTTGGAGATAAATCACAGCTGCAAGAGGCTCTGAGCCTGAATTTTGGGTCTATTATGTTGTCTTGATAAGGCTAGCCGATGTTGTTCACCTTTCAGATGCAATTCACTGAGATTGATTGAAGTGCCAGGCTTCTCCTAGTTGCGATGTGGTGTAATTAATGTCTCCTTATGCTAATATATGCAAATTCAGGAGTGTGTTGGATTTGGGAGGAGGGAGAGAATAACAACAACAAAAAGGATTAAAGAGTTCAGTCCAAAATACAAATTAATTTATTGCCTAACTAAATGGCCTCCGATGAAGGAGGAAACCCATCAGAGGCATGAACAAAAGTGGAAAGCAGAAAATGTTTCCAAATGCATTGCCTTTGTGGGACCCCATTTCTTCTAGGTTGTGTGACACAGACTGGACTTGTGGTGTTAGTGGAGGAAGTGCTGTGTTTGGGTATATAAAACAGAAACTCTGGATTACTAAGAGGATCAGCACTCTACAACTGAAGCTGTCTTTGAAAAAGCAACGGAATATTGATCTTGCAACCTCCTCTCCCACATGTACTTTCATCTCAAGTAAACAGTCTCTTGAATTTAAATGAGATCATAGTTTTATAATAGTACTAAACTCTCCTTGCCGTGTTGACAGATGTAGTTCAAATCAGCTTTTGGAACCCATCCCTTTCTTTTACATTCTCATTGCTTGAAACAAAGCTTTTTTGTGTGTGACAGTACTCACTGCTACAAAGTATTGGCACGCCTTTTTTTGCTGCCATTTTGTGCTGGCACCCACAACACTTTTATCAATATATGTGTACTGGTGTTGCATTTTTTTAAAAAACAAAAAAGCACTGGCTTTAAAATAGATCTCCCACCAGCCCCAGCCAGTGCGGTCATGCTGGCTGGGGATGATGAGAGTGGCAGTCTAAAACATCCAGAGGCAACAGGTTGACAAAGGCTGCCTTGAAGTTATAAAGCTGCCCTTATTGCCTTTTGCCCTGTAGTGTGTACTCTTGCCTATAAAGATGCTCTGAAAGCCTCAGGCAGAGATCTTTCCCAATTCTGCTCCGTAAGACTCTTTAAACTTGGAGACCTTGTGCATTGTGAACTGTGGCCCTTTCCAGCTACCCCTCTGTTCTGTGGATGAGCACATGGTGACCCTTGGGCACTGCTGTTGCATGCTACATGTTTTTGTTGGGATGGCTGTGGTGGGCATTTTGATGGACAGTGGAGGTTGGTGGCTCTGATGTTAGTGGGGCAGTCCAAACCTGGGCAGCTCCTTGAAAGTTCGAACTAAACCCCAGAGTGGGTTCATGCTATATTGACATTGGAGCCACGAGCCTCCGCTGCTGATGGGCACATTGGACAGCTCCTTGAAAGCCTCCATGGCTGATGGATCCACTTCCTGGAATGTTTGCTCTTTCTCAGTGTCCTACACTAGAGTTGATTCATTTGTTCTTTGGAGGAGGCAGTGGTGGCTGCAACAGCAAACCTTGGCTGAAGAGGGCACTAACCCATCTGCCTTAAGATAAGGCTTGCTCCACAGTTTGTGGAACTGTGAAGTAATGGGCAGCTTTTGATTGACTTCACTGGCTTCGTGGCATGTCAGGCCCATTATCATAATAGGACTTTAAAATTAGGAACATAGGAAGTGTCTTACACCGAATCAGACCACTGATCTATTTAGTTCAGTGTTTTCTACGCTGACTGGCAGCAGTTCTCCAGGCAGGAATCTATCCCCGCCTTACCTCAGAAGTCGGGGATTGAACCTGGACCTTCTGCATGCAGAGCAGATGCTCTGCCATTAAGCTATGGCCCCTCTAGGTTTTTGCCTCTGCCTGCAGTGCCATATCTGTCCAGTGCCATATTGTCCTGTGTAGCTTCATACTAGCGTTGCTGTACTTCAGTGCACAGGCCATTTCCAATGTACTTGTTTGATTGCACAGCATGACTTAGTATTGTTTATTTATTTATTTATTTTATTTTATTTGTTTCATTTTTAAACCGCCCATAGCGAATAGCTCTCTGGGCGGTGTACCAAAGGATTAAAATACAAAATATCATAATAAAAACAGCTGAACAATAATAAACACAAACAGAAACCACAGAAATATAAAAATAAGCATATTAAAATGCCTGGGAGCATAGCCAGGTCTTAACCTGGCGCCGAAAAGATAGCAGCGTAGGCGCCAGGCGTATTTCTTCGGGGAGGCTATTCCACAATTCAGGGGCCACTACAGAAAAGGCCCTAGATCGTGTAACTGTTCTCCGGGCTTCCTGATGTGTTGGTACCCGGAGGAGGGCCTTAGATGCTGAGCGAAGTGTCCGGGTAGGTTCATAGTGGGAGAGGCGTTCCACAAGATATTGCGGTCCCACACCGTGTAAGGCTTTATAGGTCATGACCAGCACCTTGAATCTGGCTCGGAAACAGATGGGTAGCCAGTGCAAATGGGCCAGAACAGGTGTTATATGTGCTGACCGGCTGGTCCTTGTCAGCAGTCTGGCTGCTGCATTTTGCACTAGCTGAAGTTTCCGAACTGTCTTCAGGGGCAGCCCAACGTAGAGCGCATTACAGTAATCCAACCTAGAAGTTACCAGAGCATGAACAACTGAGGCGAGGTCATCCCTGTCAAGATAGGGGCGTAGCTGGGCTACCAACCGAAGGTGGTAGAACGCATTCCTTGCCACCGAGGCCACTTGCGCCTCAAGAGACAAGGAAGGATCGAAAAGCACCCCCAGACTACGAACCTGTTCCTTCAAGGGGAGTGTAACCCCATCTAGAACAGGGTAAACATCCACCATCTGAACAGGGAAGGCATGTTGGCTTGTGTGCGTTGTTGTGTGAAACAGCATACATTACGTTGGAGTTAAGTTGAGCAAGAAACTTCTTCAGAGCATGTTAAGAGTCTTTATTGAAAGACATTAAGGCCAGAGGCTTAAGAGTAAATACATGTAGAGATTCTTCAGTCACCCCCCTTCTGGTACATCTCTCTCCATAGATAAACACAAAAGACAGCCTCTCAGCTCAGAGGCATAATTCAGAAAACGACAACACATAGACTCTGTTAGAACTTTCCCAGTCGCTATCAGATGGCTACCATAGCAACGGCCCTGGCCGTCCGTTCCCAGACAGGGCATAGACATAACTCCCCCTTAACCACAGTTACGTCTTCACACTTGCAGGCTTCATGGAAAACTACTAGAGACAGTAATGCCTACTGGTCACCAGCCCAACAGCTTCCCTTTTTTCCATTAAGACTGCAAAATACACATGAAATACATCTCCATAATACATAGTCATACAGTCATACATTTCTACAATACCTCTTGCAATACATTTCAGTACATTGCATTTTCAGTTCAGTACAGTTCAAACTTACATCTCAGTACAGTTCAAAACTTTATTCACTCAAACTTTGGTTCAACACATGTCAAATAAAGTGTCTCAGGATCCATGTCTACAACTTTATTCATGCCAGGACTTGTTATTAATCCCACAGTAAATCTGTCAGGTGGTTTGCCTAAATTCGCTCTCGTGGAGCGTCTTAAAGGAACCAGAGCCTCGGCTCTCTCTGCCCCCCCATTTGTGCTTGTGCTTGGCACAACCTGCGCAGGAGCTTCCATTTCTTCAGCTTTTCGTTTCTTTGATCTGCGTTTTCCAGAAATGAGCTCATTCAAAGCATCTCTGAGAGGTATTTGTGTACTTTCCACTTTAATGTTAACATCTGGCTGAAATTTCTGTGATTGTGTTCGTGTTTGTGTTTGTGTGTCATTTGTTCCTGTAAGAAGGACTGTCTCCCTTTGATCCCAAGGCTTTTCTGAGACTTTAATGCTTCTGCTCAGAATTAACTGCTGTGTTTCTGGACACCAAACTCTGTAATATGAATTCTGAAATCCCAAAACAAAACCTTGCTGTGCTCTGGGCGCAAGCTTGCCCCTCCTTTTTCCCTGTGGAATGTGGATCCAGCACCTTGCCCCGAATTTTTGAATGTGTTGTATTCTAGGCTTTCTGCCAGTAAGTTTCTCATAAGGAGACATTCCAATAGCACTGTGTAACACCCTGTTGTGAATGTAATTCGCATAAAGAATTGCTTCTGCCCAGAAAGAATTCCCTAAACTGCAATCCAGCAGCATGGCTCTCATTGCTTCCCCAAGCACCCTATTTTTTCTCTCAGCAGTTCCATTGGAAAACGGGCTGTGTGGAGCAGTGAAATTCTGGTTTATTCCCTTACTCTCCAGAAAGTCACTCAATGCTTTACTCGTAAATTCCCCACCTTGGTCCGAGCGTATAGCCCCTACCGTGACCAAGTGTTGAGTTTCGATTCTCTTAATGAACAGTTTCAGCTTCTGCTCAGCTTCACTTTTATGCTTTAACAGAAAAACATGACAAAATCTTGAAAAATCATCTACCAGTACCATGTAGAATTTCGCACCTCCTCGTTAAGCATTTATTGGCCCTGCTAAATCAACATGTACTAGCTGGTAGGGAGCTGTTGTGGTTCTCTCAGCCTCCCGGTTTATTGGTGCAATAGTCATTTTAGCTTGATTACAAGAATCACCATTAACTGTCCACAATCTTTTAAACGCATGTCTTCACTGTGCAAAGGGGTTTTTCTCATCGTGTCAAGGTTTGCATGCCCCAGCCGTTGATGCCATTCATGGACGCAGCCCCGATGTACCTGTGCCTCAGCGTTTAACACAGCACACCCTGCTTGACTGCTCTTTATTACAAACTGTGAATCATTAAGGCTTCCCTGCATGCACACTTCATCTCCCCTCATTATAAAACATTGGTCTTTGTGGAACAAAATTGAATAATTACAACTTACCAGTTTGCTAACTGATAAAATATTATGAGCCAATTCCGGAACAAACGAACAGTCTGACATTATGCCAAGCTTGTCAAATTTCACCAGACCTTTAGCTTTTATGGATTTCCGTGATCCATCAGCAAGTAAAACAAAGTCTTTCACTTCTTCTGAAACGTAAAACAAACGTGTGTCTTTAATTAATATATGGCTTGCTCCGCTGTCGACAATAAAGTTAATTTGTTCCAAGTCTTTAGACTTCTGTTTACAAACAAAGTTCACACTTCCCTGCTTCAAGCCTCCGTCCCTGGAGTTTCGCTTGACTGGACAACCCCGCTGGAGATGTCGTCGATCTCCGCAAACAAAACAAGCCTTCAGCCTCTGTTGCTGCTCCTGTTTATTATCCTTCGGCACGACAGTTTTCACCTCTTCCTTCCTGACAGCCTCCATCGACTCGGCTCTTTTCGCCTCCTGTCTCCGCTGCCATTCTTGGGTCAATTTTTCCTCAATAAACGCAACGTTCAAACCTCCGTCAGGCATGGCTTCGAAAGCCATGACCATATTATTCCAAGTCCCATCAAGTGAAGCCAGGATCAGATAGGTCTTCTGAAGTTCAGAATGTTCGACGCCTCGGTCCGTCAACTCAGCAAACAGGCGTCTGAATTCCGTGAGATGCTCACACATGTCGCACTCACCCGTGAAGCGCATTTGATAAAGCTTCCGTGCCAAACACAATCTAGATCCCGCGGTCTGTTGCACATGAATGCCTTCCAACCGGTCCCACATCTCCTTGGCGTTTGTAACATCTCTCACGTGTAGCAGTTGAGAGTCAGATAGAGCCAGAAGTATAAAAGCCTGCGCCTTCTGATCTCTACGCGTCCAAGCCGCAGTCAGCACCGCCGGAGTGGGTCCATCTATTGTGTCCCATAAATCCTCTTTTATCAGCAAAGCCCTCATCCTCGGCTTCCAGCTGCCAAAATTCTTTTCATTAAGTCGTTCCATCGGCAAGCCTCCCCCAGACAGGTTTACAGCCATGTTGCTCACCTCCGTCTGGTTCAATCAATCAAGCTGCCTTCTCTGGAACTCCATCTGCCGTTCAGACCAGCAACTTACTCCGGTGTAATGCGCTGTGGAGCGTAACCATCCTCTGCTACCACTGTTGGCATGTGTGCGTTGTTGTGTGAAACAGCATACATTACGTTGGAGTTAAGTTGAGCAAGAAACTTCTTCAGAGCATGTTATGAGTCTTTATTGAAAGACATTAAGGCCAGAGGCTTAAGAGTAAATACATGTAGAGATTCTTCAGTCACCCCCCTTCTGGTACATCTCTCTCCATAGATAAACACAAAAGACAGCCTCTCAGCTCAGAGGCATAATTCAGAAAACGACAACACATAGACTCTGTTAGAACTTTCCCAGTCGCTATCAGATGGCTACCATAGCAACGGCCCTGGCCGTCCGTTCCCAGACAGGGCATAGACATAACTCCCCCTTAACCACAGTTACGTCTTCACACTTGCAGGCTTCATGGAAAACTACTAGAGACAGTAATGCCTACTGGTCACCAGCCCAACAAGGCATTCACCAACAGTGTCTCAGTCTTGTCTGGATTGAGTCTCAGTTTATTAGCTCTCATCCAGTCCATTATCGCGGTCAGGCAGTGGTTTAGCACAACCACAGACTCACCTGTAGAGGATGAAAAGGAGAAATAGAGCTGCGTGTCATCAGCGTACTGGTGGCAACGCACTCCAAAACTCCTGATGATGGCACCCAGAGGCTGCATGTAGATGTTAAAAAGCATGGGGGACAAAACTGACCCCTGAGGGACTCCACAATGGAGAGTCCAAGGTGTCGAGCAATGTTCCCCAAGTACTACCTTCTGGTGACGATCTGCCAAGTAGGAGCGGAACCACTGCCAAGCAGTGCCTCCAACTCCCAACTCCGTGAGTCTCCCCAGAAGGATACCATGGTCGATGGTATCAAACGCCGCTGAGAGATCAAGGAGAATCAACAGAGTCACACTCCCTCTGTCCCTCTCCCGACAAAGGTCATCGTACAGGGCGACCAAGGCTGTTTCAGTGCCAAAACCAGGCCTAAAACCGGATTGAAATGGATCCAGATAATCGGTCTCATCCAAGAGCGCCTGGAGCTGACCGGCAACCACCCGCTCCAGAACCTTGCCCAAAAAGGGGACATTCGCCACTGGTCTATAGTTGTTCAGGTCATCTGGGTCTAAGGAAGGTTTCTTTAAAAGAGGTCTCACTACTGCCTCCTTGAGGCTACTAGGGACTACTCCCTCACTCAAGGAGGCATTTATCACTTCCTTAGCCCAGCCGGTGGTACCAGTCCTACTAGCCTTCAGTAGCCAAGATGGACAAGGATCTAGCACAGACGTGGTCTCCCGCACCATTCCAAGCACCTTGTCCACTTCCTCAAGCTGCACCAACTGAAACTGTTCCATTGACTGGACAAATTAAAGGTGTAACATTAGCATTTTCTGTTGTGAAGCTCCTATCAATAAGCATGGACACTATCATGGTTTATTCTTTAATCATCCTGTCATGTCTTAAACAACCAGGAGAGGCAGGATGGAGCATGAAAAGAAAGCAAGATCGATGTTAGTCGATTTATCAGGTAACTGCATTGATTATTGATAACAGCATCATGCATCCAAGATAACCATAGGTTTCAGGTAATAAACCTCCATGTCTTGTCATACTAATTGACTGTGTGAATTGGCCCATGTTGTCACATTATCAGGATACGGGCTCATTAATTTCATTAAAAGTAACCCCACATCACAATTGGCTTTTGCCTAACTTGGGCAACATTTCATAAAGTCATTAGCTGTAAAAAAAAAAAAAAAAAAGTGCAGAGAACTAGTTTTGGTCAGAGGGCCACATTGCATTGTGGCCAACCCTCCACGGGCCACATTTGGCATGTGGGCAAGATGCTCACCTGTCAATCGCTTGATATCATCTGGCCCCAACTGAAAGTTGTGCAGCTTGCATTCAGCACCAAATTTCAAACAGCACTAAATAGTTTAAAGGGTGCCTTGCATTTGGCTCTGTTTAAATTTGGCTATATGTCTGAACAGATCCCTGATCTGTAGCTTCTGCGCGCATTCAACATCTGCCAAAAGTAGTGCAAATAGTATTTAGCATCATATGCAGAGCTTGGAAAAGTAACTTTTCCAAGCTCTGTATGTAAACAGCACCAAATGGCTTGCAAAGGAACAGTCACAAGTACACTTTCAGTGTTCTTTTATAAGTGTTCCTTTTCAGCCATGGTTTTACGTGTTTCATGGCTGACATCATATCAGGGGTGCCTTGCACAGCCCTAGTTAAAGCATTCTAGTGTGAATACCATGATCTACTCACTATGAAATGTCCATATCCTGAACTGTCTTATGTCTGTAGTTAACTTTAAATTTTGCTAGCTCACATTTTCAAAGAGCGACACTGAGAACCCTGTCAGCAATATCTTTTTAATGGTGACAGCAAAATGACAAAGGACAACCACAAGAAAAACTTCACCAGTATTCAAAATAAGGGTGTGTGGTTTTTTCCTTTTTTTTCCTTAGCTCTTGTTCACAAAGAATATATTTTTGAATGATGAAATAAGCCCAGCTGTGAAGCGGTATTAGGAACTGCAAGTATTTGGAAACAGAAAAGCATTTTTCTCCTTGACTTTATCAACAAAAAAGTGCACCCAGCTGTACACAATATCGGGCTGTATTTCCTAGCCTGAGTTTCTTTCTGATTACATGTTCATACTGCTTGAGTATTGATCTCAAGGCTTATACTGTTGTCGATAAAAAAATGTAACCTTATGTTGCAGAATTGGGTAGAGCCTGATGTCTCGATAGCCTTTTAAAATAGGTAATATATCATTAAACCTTTGAGCTGTGCTATTTTCTTCAGTGCACACACATGCACACACTAGCACATACACACACCCCAACATATATACCACAAGCCCTTTTCAAACATTAAAAGGTGATCGTGCAGGGGGGCAGGGTAGAGCCTGATGTCTCGATAGCCTTTTAAAATAGGTAATATATCATTAAACCTTTGAGCTGTGCTATTTTCTTCAGTGCACACACATGCACACACAAGCACATACACACACCCCAACATATATACCACAAGCCCTTTTCAAACATTAAAAGGTGATCGTGCAGGGGGGCAGGGTAGAGCCTGATGTCTCGATAGCCTTTTAAAATAGGTAATATATCATTAAACCTTTGAGCTGTGCTATTTTCTTCAGTGCACACACATGCACACACTAGCACATACACACACCCCAACATATATACCACAAGCCCTTTTCAAACATTAAAAGGTGATCGTGCAGGGGGGCAGGGTAGAGCCTGATGTCTCGATAGCCTTTTAAAATAGGTAATATATCATTAAACCTTTGAGCTGTGCTATTTTCTTCATTGCACACACATGCACACACAAGCACATACACACACCCCAACATATATACCACAAGCCCTTTTCAAACATTAAAAGGTGATCGTGCAGGGGGGCAGGGAAGAGTTTGTGAGCTCTGCTCCCTGTCACTAATGTTGTTGCCTTCGATGAGTTGGAGGGTGGCCATCTGAAGTCGGGGGCCTCTTGTACTTGTGGCGGCTGTCTGTGCATTTTAGAATCCTGGAAAATCAGGATCCTCCACAAATACAGGATGCTCCTCTTCTTCAGAAGATCACCCTCCTTCTTGAGGATAATGAGAACGGCAGGGAGGGGGAAATGACAAAAAAGATGGTGATGAGGGGACTCTGAATTGCCTGGTGGGGACTCTGGACATTGAAAATATCAGCCTACCTCTGCCTTTAGTACAGTTTTCACTTTGTAGATATTTATTTTAACTTTTTTATTATTTGCATTTGCCCATCACTTCATAACATGTGGTCTCTAGGCTCTCTTGTTTTAATTGCTTTAATGCTGTGGATTTTCTCCACTCTCTGTTTCTGAGTGATCTGTTTTTGATTTCATAGCTGTGTTTTATTTGCTGTTTTTAACTGTATTCCTCTTGTAATTGTGATTGTTTTAATTTGTCAATGTTTGATCTTGTAAGCCACTCTTTTCTTATATGGTGGCCTATGCATAGTATACCTGTATACACTTAATAATTAGTGGATGTCTTTTGGGGAAGGGGCCCTGTTTTTGTTGGTTGTGCCATTAGTGATATTTTCATTGAGGAACTAGTCCAGGGTGCAGATTGTACCGCAGATGATTTCTTTTCTTTTGCAGAAATCTAAAATGTGGTGAAAGATTCAGAATCTGAGTTCAAGTTTTAAAATATTTTACGAACTTCCCCAGACCTGATCTTTGAGGGATCCTTTTTATTTAAACAATAAATAAACATTTGCTTGGATACAATGAACTATGAGAAAAAAAGAGAGAATGTGTGTGTGCTGTTCTTTAACTCTTGTGCAATAGAGAGCCTTCTTGCACTCCACTGTCCCTGTATTTATTTATTTGTTTCATTTATAGACCGCCCATAGCGAATAGCTCTCTGGGCGGTGTACAAAAAGGTTAAAATACAAAATACGACAATAAAATCAAGCTACACACAATAACGTTATAAACATTTAAACATTTAACAGTTAAAATGCCTGGGAGCATAGCCAGGTCTTAATCTGGCGCCGGAAAGATAGCAGCGTAGGCGCCAGGCATACATCTTCGGGGAGGCTGTTCCACAGTTCGGGGGCCACTACAGAAAAGGCCCTGGATCTAGTAACTATCCTCCGGGCTTCCCGATGAGTTGGTACCCGGGGGAGGGCCTTAGATGCTGAGCGAAGTGACCGGGTAGGTTCATAGCGGGAGAGGTGTTCCACAAGATATTGCGGTCCCACACCATGTAAGGCTTTATAGGTCAAAACCAGCACCTTGAATCTGGCTCGGAAGCAAATAGGTAGCCAGTGCAAATGGGCCAGAACAGGTGTTATATGCGCTGATTGGCTAGTTCCCGTCAACAATCTGGCTGCCGCGTTTTGCACTAGCTGGAGTTTCTGAACTGTCTTCAAGGGCAGCCCTACGTAGAGCGCGTTACAGTAATCCAATCTAGAAGTTACCAGAGCATGAATAACTGAGGCGAGGTCATCCCTGTCAAGATAGGGACGTAGCTGGGTTACCAGCCGAAGGTGGTAGAACGCATTCCTCGCCACCGAGGCCACTTGTGCCTCAAGAGACAAGGAAGGATCGAAAAGAATCCCCAAGCTACGAACCTGTTCCTTCAAGGGGAGTGTAACCCCATCTAGAACCGGGTGAACATCCACCATCTGGGCAGGGAAGGCACTCACCAACAGTGTCTCAGTCTTGTCTGGATTGAGTCTCAGCTTATTAGCTCTCATCCAGTCCATTATCGCGGTCAGGCAATGGTTCAGCACATCCACAGCCTCACCTGATTCAGATGAAAAGGAGAAATAGAGCTGCGTGTCATCAGCATACTGATGGCAACGCACTCCAAAACTCCTGATGACAGCACCCAGAGGCTGCATGTAGATGTTAAAAAGCATGGGGGACAAAACCGACCCCTGAGGGACTCCACAATGGAGAGTCCAAGGTGTCGAGCAATGTTCCCCAAGTACTACCTTCTGGTGACGATCCGCCAAGTAGGAGCGGAACCACTGCCAAGCAGTGCCTCCAACTCCTAACTCCGTGAGTCTCCCCAGAAGGATACCATGGTCGATGGTATCAAACGCCGCTGAGAGATCAAGGAGAATCAACAGAGTCACACTCCCTCTGTCCCTCTCCCGACAAAGGTCATCATACAGGGCGACCAAGGCTGTTTCAGTGCCAAAACCGGGCCTAAAACCGGATTGAAACGGATCTAGATAATCGGTCTCATCCAAGAGCACCTGGAGTTGGCCGGCAACCACCCACTCCAAAACCTTGCCCAAAAAGGGGACATTCGCCACCGGTCTATAATTGTTCAAGTTATCTGGGTCTAAGGAAGGTTTCTTTAAAAGAGGTCTCACTACTGCCTCCTTGAGGCTACCAGGGACTACTCCCTCCCTCAAGGAGGCATTTATCACTTCCTTGGCCCAGCCAGTGGTACCAGTCCTACTAGCCTTCACTAGCCAAGATGGGCAAGGGTCCAGAGCAGACGTGGTCGCCCGCACCATTCCAAGCACCTTGTCCACTTCCTCAAGCTGCACCAACTGAAACTCATCCAATAATGAAAGGCAAGACCGTGTTCTGGACACTTCAATGGATTCAACTGTCATAACATCAGAGTCTAGGTCCCTACGGATGCATGCGATTTTATTTTGGAAGTGCCCCGCAATGTCGTTACAGCGAGCTTCAGATGTTTCTATGGTATCTTGAGGACCAGAATGTAAGAGTCCTCGTACAACCCTAAAAAGCTCTGCTGGACGGCAGAGAGATGTCCTAATAGAGGTAGCAAAATAGGACTTCTTCGCCGCCCTTACCGCTTTCATGTACGACTTAGTGGAGGCACTTACCAAAGCATAATTGTATAACAAGCAGGGTAGCATACTATGAGAGATATGGTGAATAAGGAAGACACAAGGTGGGCTATAAACAGGTGTTGAGAAGAAATGTGGCCATCACTTTCTCATGTAACTAGTCTCTTCCTTTACTCCGGAACAGTCCTTCTATGAGTGGAAGATGCTTTCCACCGGTAGAGGGGCATTTTTTGGATCTAAGCCAGTATGTCTTGGTTTTATGTCAATGAAGTATCATTTTGCCCAGCCTAATATGTTAACATCAAAAACAACAACACCTGTGATCTAATGCAGCCATAACTGGGAAAACTGGAGAGTTTAAATGAGGGAAATACTCTCTCTCTCTCTCTCTCTCTCTCTGTACGTGATATATCAGGAAAATCACTGATTAATTTGTTTGAGAATTTACTCCCCCTACCTACTCCATCCCTAAAACATTTGTTCTGGTGCCAGTGCTGATATGGGGTTCCTCCTGGAATTGTGAATAACGGTTGCTGATCCTTTGGCAGAAAGTTAATGGCCATTTTCCCATTTGCCACCTAGCATTCATTCTATCAAATCAATTAGCTGCTTGAAAAGAAGTGTGTCCTCCACTGTACTCCCATCTCATCAACTGTTCAGCCAATGCCACTTCTAGATAATTACACGTAACTTCTTAGAGCTTCATCATATTTCAGATTTTCTTCCACAGAGCTCTGATTCATTTCTCAGCAGGTCTTTGTCCCCTCCACAAGTCAGATCTAATGGAAATGGGATGTTCCATGAATAGTAGGGGTGGGAACTGACCACAAGGTTTGGTTGGAACCCTGATTTGGTGCTTTGGAACAGTCCACCTTGGTCTGAAGCTGCCTGATTTAACTTGGAGTCTGAAGCTGCTCTGAGGGGGAAAGAGACTTAATTCCCCCACCTCAAATTCACTATTGAGAAATAAAGAATGACTATGAGTCAATTTTTATTATACAGCATTTATTATTTGTCAGTGATTATAAAGAACGATATCAAAAGTCTAAATACACAGCAGGAAAATACATTTCAATACAAATGACAAATTGTTACAAGTATTTAAATAATTTTGTCTGTTTTTGTTAAAGTCATCTTCAGAATAAGTTAATAATGTTAGAGAAATATTAAATATTATTAACGTTTAATTGAAACCCAATCTTGGTTCCAAAAGGAAGGCCCACTTTCTTATATTTTGATAGAAATCTGTAGGCACAGGAGGTCATCCAGAATGAATTAAGCCTGCCAAATTATAGGAGAGCAGGTCCAGAGGATTTTTGGCTAAGCCTCTCTAAAACGTAGCTTTTTAAAAACAACTTTTTATGTTTTGGAGAATTGGGTGAAATTTGCAGGTATAGCTACTCTTTCTGAGGGGATGAACACTGCCAAATTCCAGAAGGATAGCTACAGTGATTTTCCTGTCATCTTTCCCTCAGGGATCAGTTTAAAAGCTTTCTGTTGATCTCCATATAAGAAAAGTGATCTCCATGTAGGAAAAATGTCAGTAGTGAAGCTGCCTGTATATGAGGCGTGATAATTTCCTCTGCAGTGATCAACTCTGCACTGCTAGTGCATCCTAGGGTCTAGATAGTCATACCTGGATTGGGACAACATGGATTCAAATCTCTGTTCAACCGTGATGCTTACTGTATGACCTTGGACAAGTCAATGTCTTTCATCCTAAGCTACCTCATGGAGCTGGTGTGAAGATGAAAACTGTAGAAAAGAGGGAAATGGATGGAACACAGCAGCTGACAGGCGAATGCAATTTTATGCTACATTAATAGCACCATAGTTTCCAAATCCTGGGAAGTACTGCCTTCACTTTACTCTGTGCTAGTCAGACCTCGAGTACTGTGTCCAGTTTTAAGTGCCACACTTTAAGAAGGAGTTAGATTAGAACGAGTTCAAAGGAGGGCAATAAAGGTTGCCAAAGGCACAGGAAGTGAGTCCTAAAAGGAAAGGTTAAAGAAACTTGATATTGTTGTGTGCACCTCAATCTCCAAGTGATGTGAGACTTCCAGAGGTTCCAGTGCTTACCCAGGGTTTGGCTTTCTTGGAATGAAGGTCAGTGGAGACTGTGGTATCTTTATGATATATAGTTTATTTACACATATATACAACCTGAGCATAAGATGGAGGGGTTCTCCACATTAACACTCCAACAGATCTTGCTTCCCCATTAGATTTCGAGGGGACTTCTCAAAGCCATAGCTTGGGATTCAGCAGACAGAAAAATCCTCTCTGTGTTAGTTCAGCTTCCAGCTCCTCACCAGACTAACATACAGTCTACCTCCTGCCCCAGCCAGGTGAGGAAGGAAGGACTACCCTTTGTTCCTATAGCAACACATATTTTCTTGGCCAAATCCTTACACATGTTGATAGGGACACTTGACAGACCCATTAACCAAACAAAGACATTGGCTTGGTCATTAAAGCAGGTTTCTTTCTCTGCAGGTCCCAGCTTTCAGATACAGGACAACAGGCTTGAAGGGGACACATAGAAATCATTCATCCCAACCCCATGATCCTATAACACTATGTTTAGCCTAAAGAAGAGATAAAAGAATGACTGGGGGGTGGCATGACAGCATTCTTCAAATACCCGAAGGTCTGCACACAGAAAAGGGCAAAGACACAGAAGAGGATGAAGGCTTGGTTTCTGCTGTCCCATAGCATAGGAGAAGACCTAATGGGCTTAAGTTATAGAAGGGTAGATTTCAGCTGAACATTAGTCCAGTGGTTCCCAAACTTTTCCTCCCACAGACACCTTGAAAATTGCTGAGAATCTTGGCAGACCACTTCATGATTTCTCTGCCTCTTGCAGCATTGCAATGCTCTGTGCTAGATGCTGTATTATTTTTAATTGTATTTTTATTGCTCCTTTTATTTCTTCTGTATTTTATTGGGTTATAATTTGAATCCCATAGAACACAATATAAAATACAATAATTAAACTGAATATAAAAGAAATAAAAAAGCAATTAAAATGCAATTAAAATCTTCATAGACACATCATGGGCCACCTGAATAGGAATGGGATCTGCTGACCAGTGCCACTTTAAAAGCATCCCATCAACCTAACAGGCTGGTATCAATTCGAGTTTGTTCTTTGTCCACTATCTGCTTTCACCCATCCGTTTTTTCCCTCTCCCAAAAATATTGATATCAATATTGATATTTTGAAAGGAAACATTAATATATGAAAGGAAATATCAATAACATTATTATTCTTAATACTGATATGTTAGAGGCAGATTTTTTTTTTAAAAAAATCCATATTCGAAAATCGTTGCAGAAAATGGCTACATAAAAATGATAAGAGAATAAGCAAATTAATGGAAAATTTGGAACCAAATCTGAATCGGGTGGAATTCCAGAGCATCCCTACAACTGAATGAAGCTCTAGGCAGAGCCTGGAACAGTTACTTTTTTGAACTACAACTCCCATCAGCCCCAGCCAGCATAGCCACTGGACTGGGCTGGTGGGAGTTGTAGTTCAAAAAAGTAACTTTTCCAAGCTCTGGCTCTAGGGCTCTTCGTGGGAACCCTTGCATTAGAAGAAACGTATTAAAGGTAAATGCAGTTCATTAACGGAACCCGTTGCCTAGAGAGGTGCTGGGCCATCCTTCACAACTGATCTTCAAACGGAGCTTGCTGGGGATGTCCTAATTCTGGATTTTCCTGCATGCAGCCCTGAGTTTGACTAGGTGGACATAAAAGCTCCCCTCCAACTCTCTGATTCCATGAAGATGAAATGGTGGAAGGGTGAATGAAGGGTGAGTTCGTTATGTCTCACTGTCAGATGAATTAAGAACAAATAAGTTTGTACTAGCATGTTGACAATTGTTGAGCCTACAACAAGTCTCTGGCGCTTAAGGGAGGTCAGGCTGGGATTTAACCTTTGTGCCCCACCAAGCACTGGCAAAAGGAGATTTCAGGAGAGTGGCTAGGCAAGGAAGGAAGCTTCTTAAGCACATGATGCCCAAACAGATCAAATAGCCTTATGAAATCTCCCAGGGCAACCTTGCTGACCAGTCTGAACAACTTATGCAGTTCACTCCTGTTGTTGGTAATAGTCAGTAAGCCTTCCTCCCCCTCCTCCATGAGAGTAATTTTACAGACTTACATTTCTGAATGATTTCATTACAAGGAATAGTGCATCTTTCTTTTCTAGTTTTCATTCTTCACCTCTTTTTGTATCCACCATTTATAGTTATTGAAGGTGATTTTCTCATGTGGATGAGCATTGCAATAGACTAAGGCTGCATTCAGACAGCAGTTTATTCTGTTTTCTCGACGTTTCCTTACCTGATAATTTCTGCATTTTATGATCTTTCACATGACATAAAAGCCACATCTAGAAGAATGTTATGGAAGTTTCGTGATCATTTCTGTGTTAATTACTTCCAGACAAAAAATAAAAATCAATTTGCAACCCCATTAACCCAGAAAATCATGGGAGTAAAGTGATGCGCACAGATGCCAAAGGAGAGTCTGGAGTTGTACAATGCACACAATAGGAACATGGAATGTGAGAAGCATGAACCAGGGAAAGTTAGAAATTGTCAAGCAAGAAATGGAACATATCGACACACTTTCATCACTGGACCTTCTAATATTACTTTGTAATAAAGTCTCTGCATCCCTTTTGTGTTTACAATGGGGGGACTTTTGCAGACTGAGGGCCACAATCCCTTCAGGGCAACCTTCCAGGGGCCACATGCCAATGCTGGGTGGGGTCAAAGGTGAAAATGGTTGGGGCAACAAATGTAAATTTTACCTCTGTACAGTAGGCTAGTTTGACAAACACTCAGACACCCCTCACTATCCTCCAGCTTGGTAAGCAACAGGTGTTATCAGCCAGGTGTGATCTAGAGAATGGGGATGTGGCTGCAGAAGAGGTGTGGCCTAGAGAGAGTCCCCAGGGCCAGGTAGTGAGACTTGGAGGACTATATTTTGGCCCTAGGCCCAAAGGTCTCCATCTCTACTTTATAGTGTGTATGCTCATGCGCACAACAGTCAATTGAAGATAGCATTTTCTGTATCTGACAAAGAAGGCTGTACTCCATGAAGGCTTACAGCACAAAAAACATTTTTAGTCTTTAAGACTTTGAGGTTTTCTCTAGCACTGGACCCCTGATTTCAGTTCCTGGGACCGGAGCTGGAAGGTGAAACATGAAATGCAGCAGCCAGAAAGCACCATTATCTTGACAATATAGATGGGGTAGAAATGTGATTGTTTGCATTACAAGCGAGCCTACCAATATGTGAACTGAAACTCAGCCATCTTTCAAAATTCGCATTCTCCAAATTTTCAGTGCAGTTCTCCAACCAAGGACTGTATTCCCAAATGCATAGACTAGGGTAAAATATGCATAGAGATGCATACATTAGTAAAAACAGTGTACAAATGCATTATGTTAGGGAAATTGGTTTGCAAAATTGCATACGTTAGGCAAAATTGCATACAAACATGTACATTAAGAGAAATTTGCACTAAAATGCTGATGAATTTTCATGAGCATCTTTTTTTTTTTAAGCAAACTGATGAGGAAATGTGGAGAGCTGAACTGAAGGCCAGAAAAACAGAGACATGGAGAAAGAGACCAAAATGGAAAGATTCACCCATCCCTAGTTGACAGTCAACAGAAGTGCACCCTTTGACTGTTTCACTTCAAATTCCAGTGCTTCAAGTTCCAGCTTTTCCCATCATTTAATTAATTTTGCCCCTGAGATCACTGAGCTATGGTCTGTTGCCATTTCAAAAGAAACATTGTGCTTTGAAGATGATTGAGTTCTGAGCTCATCCACCAATAGCAGAGGAACAAATAAACTCGTATGTTACATAACTTAGGCGAAAAGGCAGGGATACTTTTTCTCGAGAGAGAATCTGGCATGAAAGGAGAGATGCAGCTTCAGAGGTTAACTTTCAGAAGACCTCTAGCACCTCTAATTTTTAAAATTATTTTTATTTATTTAACAAAATTTATATACTGCTTGAATGTAAAGATCTCTAAGCTGTTTACACACAAAAAAAATTCAATAAAAGAGTTAAAAAACAAGTCATTAAAACATATTTTAAACAATTAAACCACTGCTGTCTAAAAAGATTAAAACACATCAACATTTATATGTCTGGAAAGGCTTGCCTAAACAGAAAAAAATTACACAGGTGCCAAAAGGAATACAGCGAAGGCACCTCCTTGATGTCGAAGAGTAGGTAGTGCCACACTAAAAGAACCATTTCTTACAAGTGCGGAACAAGTATTATGTGGCACCTGTAACAACACCTCTTCCTCAGAGCAAAATGCTCAAATGGGCACATATGGGGTAAGGATGTCTCACAAGTGATCGTGTCCCAATTATTGTTTCTTAACCTAAAGGAGAGCTCTTTCCCAGGAGTAGTCATCGGGATGGTGGTGGCTGTGTTTAACTGGCCTCCTGGCACCAGCATTGATGCAGCTTACCAGGAGAGAAGGGGGGAGGAGTTGGGCAGTGGGGAGATCAATGAAGTGTTAGCACCCTGGTGGAACCTATCTGGTGATCCTGCTGATGCATCCACGCTGACCTCCCCACCATCTCAGCCCTTCCTTTCTCCCAGTAAACATCAGCAACAGCGGCACTGGGAGGCTAGGTAAATGCCGTCGCTCCTCCCTCCCTGCCAGCTGCTCCTATTCTTTCGCATACAAAGAAGTGCGAATACAGTTTGAATGTTCCTTCAGCAACTCCTAGAATAGTATTCATGCCATTTCTGTGGGATAAAAACCCTGTGACTCTTATCTCTAGTTCCTTCACTGTTGGACTACTTTGGAATATTCAGGTACCATATATCTTTCACATTCCAAAACTCCTTCACCAGTTATTTAAACTGTTAAGCATCATATACCAAAGCAATTTTTCAACTGTAGCTTTTGGAGTGAATATGAATAGCTGAAATTGTGACTCAATGGCCAGGGTAATTGCTTGAAAATAGAGTTAATCTTTGTTTAACTCCTGTGACTTTATATACTCAGCACACTGAAAACTGACAGAGCACCACTGTTTCAAAATACGGGGATTGTTTTCCTGTGGTAGTAGATCACTAGTAGGTCTTGCATGTTTTTGCTAAAATGAATGGCATCTTCACTGAAGTATACACAATGTCCCTCAAGATTTCATGGGTATTTTTTCTCACTGCCAGTGAAAGTAGGGAGAAAAAGTTTATTTTGTAGCGTTCTAGGGTTTGGAAGTTGGACTCTAAGTGGGGTCACATAGAAGTGCAATAGAGGCTATGGAGGAAGGGCAATTTTTATTCAGTCTGCATTTTAAGCAAACTTACCTACTTTACATCTCACAGGCTAAAAGAAATGTATACTTGTAATTATCCTTTGGATTTTGCACCTTTCTTAATGTTATGATACAGTTTTCAACTCCAAAAAAGCATTGATTTTAAACAGTTTTATCAGTATTAAAAATACCCCTCTAGGTTAAGATGTGTATATAAATGCATCCAAAATACTATTGAAATGCATATTTGTGATAAAATGCTTATTTAAATATGAATTTTCATATAGTGCAGTTTAACATTATTGAATAGATTTATGCATGAACACATGTGAAATTGATGCAACCTGATGCAGACTGATCTGTCCATCCCTAGTAAAGGCTCAGGAGCTGGCAACTGAGGTCTGTTTTACTGGCCTTCTCTAACATGACATCCTCCAGATCTCTTGGACTCTAATTCCCATTGGCCCTAGTGAGCATGGCCAATATAGTTAGGGATGATGGGAGTTGTAGTCCAAAACATCCAGAGGACACCAGGCTGAGAATGGATACATTGCAGAAATCCATGTTTGTCACCCACAGTATGCTTGATAGGGAGCTGCCACCATCCTTAGCTTTGTGGTAAGGTGCATAATGCACGTGGCTGCAAATGCACATTTACGCTTTATATTATGGAGTGTACACCTAAGCAAAGCAATGTATGAACAAACGTTGAGTGTCTACTGTGATGTTCCTGTATTAATGTAAATATGGTAAGTGCTGTTTGTATAGAAGATACATGGTAAGTGGAATGAAAGAGGAGGGGGAGTATTGGAGGATTGGCTGAGCGTTTGAATGGCTGAGAGTATAAATGGAAGAATGACAGTTGAATCTGGGTGGATGTTGTGGTGAATGTTGGGGTGGATGTTAGTAGGTGAGAGTTGGTGGAGGTGAGAGGAAGAAGGTGTTTGGTGGTGGATGTCAGGAGAGTGTGGAGAAAGAGGGAGTGGGAGTTCAGATTAATAATAAGTCAAGTACCACGGGAATAGATGAAACCATACGCTTATGTAACATTATAAAAGTAATCTTGTTATTTCTGATATTTAATAAATACTATTTTGGTTTACCGAAGGCCTGATCCTTGGCTGGGGTTTGCACAGACCAGAAGGGAGGGCAAGGTAATTACCAAGGCTGAAGGGCAACAGTAACGAATGGTGGCAGCGGTGAAGAGAAGAATAATAACATTACAAGTATCCAGAGCAACCCCGAGTTATATGAGTTATCTATATAGATACAAAGGGGTTGGGAACAACATAAGCACGCAGTCACAAAAGTAACCAGATAGAGAGAGACTCAGGCAAAGTCTCTGGGAACATTGGTTATAGGATGTGACTCGTGGTGCTGCCTAGCAGGGGGATCTAGTGAGATCTGTGCTAGAGCGGAGAGAGAAACCATAAAAAAGGACAGTCCTGACTGGTGGAGTCCCTGGTGGTGCCTAGTGACAGGCAGTAGCCACACGCAGGTAGGAACCTGACAGGGAGAGCCAGGGAAGGGCGTCACATCTACACACACTAAGAAGATGTGCTGTCAGTTTGTTCCTGATCTTAATATTCTGCCTGTGGACTGACTAGGATGGTGTAAATGGAACGAATTCATAGGTTGAGTGACTCACTCTGTTTTCAGTCCATGTGACTTTAATGTGTGTTCACCTCTATGCCTATTTCATCCTGTTTCCAATTAATCTGTGACTTAAAAAAATGTGTTGTGCGCCACCCCAATCTCCAAACAGTGTGAGACTTCCAAGGGCTCCTGCACTTTCTCATGGTTTGGTTTCCTTGGAAAGAAGGTCAGTGGCAATTGTGGTGTCTTCTTGACAGATGGTTTATTTACACAAATTCACAACCTAATCTTAAGATGGAGGGGTTCTCAGCATTCTCAGACCAACAGGTCTTGCTTTTTCATGAGGCTTGCAGGGAGGCACTCCAAAGTACCCAAAGCAAGCCTCTCTGTGTCTTCCCAGCTTTTGCAGACTAGACTAAAAATACAAGTTTCTTTTTTGCTCCCAGATGTGGGGGGAGGAAGGTCCATCTCCTGAAAAGAGTTCCTTTGCATATGCAAATTGACCATTCAGTAAGTTTATTAATTCACAGGCTGATGTGGCTAAACTATTGGATTAGCAAAGGAAACTAGTCTGACCAGTAGAGCAGGTTTCTTGCTCGCATATTCCAACTTCAGGCTTGAAGGGGACCCAAAGAAATAATCTATCTCAACCCTCAATCCCATAACACTATATTTCAATGGCATTTTAAAGTCATAAACATGCATTTTAAAAATGTATTTTGATGTGATTTTGAGCCAAGAACTGAACTGGTATGCTCAGGAAGTGTGGAAGCTGAGAGATAACTAAATTCTGGTCCATACATTAATTCAGGGTGTGTAGATTAGGTCAGTTTGACCTGGAATGTGCAGAGGTTGTATACGTTAGGCATCCTTCCAAATTCATTTATGTGGTTGAAAGTCAACTGATACTCTCAAGGATTCTAGCCAGGTATTGGCATAACCTACACGCAACAGTCACCATGTCTAATCTTTTCACTGGGGAACCTTTGATAAGTTTCTGAGAAATCCAGAGGTCCCCCAGAGCACAGCTTGAATCCTCTATAACAGAGGTTAGTGATACAAAAACTCATGTCTTCCTGCTTTACAGATTTTACAGAGAGCTGTTGTACTGGGTTTTATGAAATTGGAAAGAACGGCGGGCAGTGAGATGTGTACTGTACCTTGGTGTTCCACCCAAGAGGCTTGGTGGCATTCATAATTTGCTTTGTCTTCCCTAGGAATGTGTTCATTCGAGAAAGCTCTATCAAATAACAGCAGTCCTCTTGGGAGTAAAATTCATCTCTGTGCAGAGGGCTGGCACAGATGTAATAAACCACTTACAGTAAATCCTAGCTAAGCCCTTCAAATAAGAAATCAGTTGAACTGAAGTTGTTGTGGGGCTTTTGCTGCTGGTTGAATTTGATGTTAACTGCTCCTTTTTCAGTAGGTTATCTAGACTGGCGACTCAAAGGCCCTGCAGAGGAGATAGGCTTGGCTGCTTAAATTACAAACTGGTTTCTCTTTTCTCATTAGAGGGTTTGCATAGTTTGATAAGGTAATAATATATCCATGTTGAAATTTTATTCAGAAAGATTCATTTTCCTTAAATAGTATTTGTAGAGTTGTCATCAATTTTCTCCCAAAGCAAAACTCAAGGCAGATTGGCTGGGTTAGGTGAGGGATGGTTTTAATTTTTTCAGAGGCTCCACACAACCATGCGTTGTGACTGACTTTTGCCTAAACCAAAGATTCAAGGTGCATTTCGGTGTTCTTCCACAGGCAAAACAATGGTAGGAATTTCAGCAGCAGATAAATTAAATATATACAATGCCAGCATCATTTATTTGGAGGCAATCTGAATGTTCCCCAGACTGAAATGTTGCGTTCCTGGGATTGTAATGGACTAACTGGAATATCCTTCACTGTTCATCCCAACAGGCACGCAGGTTAAGGGCTTTACAACACTGCGGTTCCTGATTGAGCCTTCGGATGCTGTCACCATGCGGGGAAGTAACATGTTGCTCAACTGCACGGCAGAATCAGAACAAGCATTTCCAGTCATCAAATGGAAAAAGGATGGTGTCTTTTTAAACTTGGCAGTGGATGAGAGAAGGCAGCAGTTTTCTAATGGATCTCTTTTGATACAAAACATAGTCCATTCCAGACACCATAAACCTGATGAGGGCCTTTATCAATGTGAAGCATCACTAGAAGGGATCGGAGCCATCATCAGTCGGACAGCCAAAGTCTCAGTAGCAGGTAAGAGTTCACCTTTTTTTTTTTGGTACCATGAGAGGATGCTCTCATGCTAACTCAGCATGGATTACTTAACTCTGTGGTGTATTCAAAGTAATGTTTTATTTGTGCTCTTTGGATGAATGTTTTTCCTAATCTTTGCCAGGACGCAAATCCGCAGTGGGTATTTATCTGGGGAACAGTCAGTTTCCAGCAGGGATTCAGACTATGCACCAACAACCAGCTGTGGTCAAAAGAGGGAACTGCAGGGAGATGAGGTGAACAAACATGGAAGCCTCTGTACAGCAATAGACCAGAGGAAGTGAGGAGCTACCCTTTGACTGCACGAAGATCCTCCAGTTCAGGCTTGGTCATTGGCCTGCAAATGCTGGGGACTGAATTGCTGCCGCTAGCTACAGCGCATATCCTAGAACTGAGATGTATGGCGTAATGATGATTTAGGGCTTCATTTGATGCAGAATATGGCCATTCTGACTTCTGCATATCACACCAATTTTAAAAGAACTTCATTGGCTGCCAGCTCATTTTATTGACCCAGTTATGAGTGCTGGTGCCTACCTTTGGAGCCCTTGGAACTCAAATACCTGGGGGATTGTTTCTTCCCATATCAGTGAGTCAGTGAGGGTTTTTTTGGAGGGGTGTCTTCTGTCTGTTCTCCCAGTGCCTTATTTAGAGGTACAGAGTTTAACAACAAAGGAAAGGGTGGTGTCCAGGTTATGGGGTACCCTCCCTAGGAAAGCTCACCTGGCCCCTACACGGCAGTCTCTCTTTTTTTGGCTCCCAGCAGGAACATTCTAATTCACCCAGGCATTTTAATTTCTTATAATTTTTTAGTTTGTTTTGAGGATTGTGTCTTTTGTTTTATTGTTCTGTTTGTGTTGTTATGCAATTGATTGTGTACCACCCTAAGATAGCTGAAGGGTGGTATAGAAATGTATCAAATAAAATAGGGTTAGTAAAAGAAAGGGACAAGCCTCCTGATGTGCATTTTGCAAGCATCTGGTCAGCTACTGTGAAAAATGAGACAGTTGACGACAAATACCCTTGGTCTCCTCTACCAGCTGTCATCTCATGTCATTACATTCAAGACCTTGTAAAGGACATTTTTTTTAAAAAAAGGCAGACTTCAGAGGACTGTGGACACTTAGGGATGGACTAGATGGTCTATTTCTAGTCTCTGCCAGGTTTTCATGTTTTCATTTCTTTTATTTAAGTATTTACAAACCAAACTTTCATAAAAATACAGCAAGATTTTATATGCTATACAAAATTATAATAAAATCTATTAAAACAGTAGCAAAATCATTAATAAATACTGGTTGGCAAAGAGAAAATTCACATTGCACAGGTCTGTTTGAAAAACATTGTTTTTAAGAGATGTCTAAAAGAAGGCAAAAATGAATCATGCTGAACTTCTACTGGCAGGGAGTTCCACAGGTCAGGGCCTGCCACACTAGAGGCTATCCCTAGTAAAGGCCAACCGAACCCCAGGGACATGGGGAACCACACATAGTGCCCCATCAGAGGTTCTCGGGGATCAAGGTGGAGCCTAAGGAATCAGTTGGTCCTTAAAGAATCAGATGGTCCTTAAGGTATTTGGGCCCAAGGTATATAAATCTCTTCCATCCTGTTTCCACATTAAGCTGCAGAGGGTTTTTTTTAGAAAAATCCACAAAAATGTCTTATTTAAATATGCATTTTATTGTAGAATGTGTCAATGTGTATTTTATCTCAATTTACACATTTTACCTCAGTTTATACATTTCTAAACACATTTCATCCTAAGACACACACATTTATATTTATTTATTTATTGAATTTCTTAGTCGCCCATCTGGCTGGCTATCCAGCCACTCTGGGCAATGTACAAAATAGGCATACAAATATAATAGACATTAAAAATCTGAAAACAATGACTATAAAATCTAGCCCACCCCAAAAGCCTGCCTGAAGAGCCAGGTCTTCATGGCCCGGCAGAAACACATTATAGAGGGGGCATGGTGGAGATCATTTGGGAGGGAGTTCCACAGGGTGGGGGCCACAATTGAAGAAGCCCTCTCTCTAGTCCTCACCAGTCTGGCTGTTTTGACTGATGGGATAGAGAGAAGGTCTTTTGAGGCCGATCTTGTTAGGCGGCATAGCGGATGATGCTAGAGGCGCTCCTTCAGATAGACTGGGCCAAAACCGTGTAGGGATTTAAAGGTCAAAGCCAACACCTTGAATTGGGCCTGGCGAGCAACTGGTAACCAGTGCAACTCTTTTAGCACTGGAGTTATGTGATCTTGCTGGCAGTTGCCTTTAATCAGGCGCGCCGCCGCGTTCTGTACCAGTTGCAGCTTCCGGAACGTTTTCAAGGGTAGTCCCACATACAGCGCATTACAGTAGTCTAGGCGAGAGAAGACCGGGGCATGTACCACCGATGGGAGCAGATGATTGGGAAGGTAGGGGCACAGCTTCCGTATCAGATGGAGTTCATATAGTGCTGCCCGGCTCACAGTCGAGACCTGAGCTTCCATGGACAGTTGGGAGTCAAGAATGATCCCGAGGCTGTGGACCTGGTCTTTCAGGGGCAATTGTACCCTGTTGAGCACCAGGTCCAAATCCCCTAACCTTCCCTTGTCTCCCACGGTTGGTTTTCAAATTAATTTTATAAGAAGAAAATGCAATTTAAAATTCATTTTACTGGTGTCTATTAATTATATATATGGGGTTGTATCCACTGAAATTGCCTAAGCAGAATGACCTGCTCGCACAACAAAACTTCATCTCCCTCTCCTTCTACCACACCTCTCCAAACCTCCTTTTGGGGAGGGGAGTGTTCTCACCACCCTCCAGAGTAGATTTGTGGGGTGTGAGGAGAGGAAGAAGTTCCATTCACTCATGCAATGAAGATGTTGCATTCAGTCCTTTACTTCTTAAAGTGTATATTTTTGACCCAATCATTGCTGTGCAAAATTCAGAGATGTGCAAAATCCAAAGGGCAGAAAAGGTACCGCCAGGGCCAAGAAGATGCCAGCATGGTTAACGAGCAAAGTCAAGGAAGCTCTTAGAGGCAAAAAGTCTTCCTTCAGAAAATGGAAGTCTTGTCCAAATGAAGAAAATAAAAAAGAACACAAACTCTGGCAAAAGAAATGCAAGAAGACAATACGGGATGCTAAAAAAGAATTTGAGGAGCACATTGCTAAGAACATAAAAACCAACAACAAAAAATTCTATAAATACATTCAAAGCAGGAGACCATCTAGGGAGACAATTGGACCCTTGGATGATAAGGGAGTCAAAGGTGTACTAAAGAACGATAAGGAGATTGCAGAGAAGCTAAATGAATTCTTTGCATCTGTCTTCACAGTGGAAGATATAGGGCAGATCCCTGAACCTGAACTAACATTTGCAGGAAGGGATTCTGAGGAACTAAGACAAATAGTGGTAATGAGAGAGGAAGTTCTAAGCTTAATGGACAATATAAAAACTGACAAATCACCGGGCCCGGATGGCATCCACCCGAGAGTTCTCAAAGAACTCAAAGGTGAAATTGCTGATCTGCTAACTAAAATATGTAACTTGTCCCTCGGGTCCTCCTCCGTGCCTGAGGACTGGAAAGTGGCAAATGTAACGCCAATCTTCAAAAAGGGATCCAGAGGGGATCCCGGAAATTACAGGCCAGTTAGCTTAACTTCTGTCCCTGGAAAACTGGTAGAAAGTATTATTAAAGCTAGATTAACTAAGCACATAGAAGAACAAGCCTTGCTGAAGCAGAGCCAGCATGGCTTCTGCGAGGGAAAGTCCTGTCTCAGTAACCTATTAGAATTCTTTGAGAGTGTCAACAAGCATATAGATAGAGGTGATCCAGTGGACATAGTGTACTTAGACTTTCAAAAAGCGTTTGACAAGGTACCTCACCAAAGGCTTCTGAGGAAGCTTAGCAGTCATGGAATAAGAGGAGAGGTCCTCTTGTGGATAAGGAATTGGTTAAGAAGCAGAAAGCAGAGAGTAGGAATAAATGGACAGTTCTCCCAATGGAGGGCTGTAGAAAGTGGAGTCCCTCAAGGATCGGTATTGGGACCTGTACTTTTCAACTTGTTCATTAATGACCTAGAATTAGGAGTGAGCAGTGAAGTGGCCAAGTTTGCTGACGACACTAAATTGTTCAGGGTGTTAAAACAAAAAGGGATTGCGAAGAGCTCCAAAAAGACCTCTCCAAACTGAGTGAATGGGTGGAAAAATGGCAAATGCAATTCAATATAAACAAGTGTAAAATTATGCATATTGGAGCAAAAAATCTTAATTTCACATATACGCTCATGGGGTCTGAACTGGCGGTGACCGACCAGGAGAGAGACCTCGGGGTTGTGGTGGACAGCACGATGAAAATGTCGACCCAGTGTGCGGCAGCTGTGAAAAAGGCAAATTCCATGCTAGCAATAATTAGGAAAGGTATTGAAAATAAAACAGCCGATATCATCATGCCGTTGTATAAATCTATGGTGCGGCCGCATTTGGAATACTGTGTACAGTTCTGGTCGCCTCATCTCAGAAAGGATATTATAGAGTTGGAAAAGGTTCAGAAGAGGGCAACCAGAATGATCAAGGGGATGGAGCGACTCCCTTACGAGGAAAGGTTGCAGCATTTGGGGCTTTTTAGTTTAAAGAAAAGGCGGGTCAGAGGAGACATGATAGAAGTGTATAAAATTATGCATGGCATTGAGAAAGTGGATAGAGAAAAGTTCTTCTCCCTCTCTCATAATACTAGAACTCGTGGACATTCAAAGAAGCTGAATGTTGGAAGATTCAGGACAGACAAAAGGAAGTACTTCTTTACTCAGCGCATAGTTAAACTATGGAATTTGCTCCCACAAGATGCAGTAATGGCCACCAGCTTGGATGGCTTTAAAAGAAGATTAGACAAATTCATGGAGGACAGGGCTATCAATGGCTACTAGCCATGATGGCTGTGCTCTGCCACCCTAGTCAGAGGCAGCATGCTTCTGAAAACCAGTTGCCGGAAGCCTCAGGAGGGGAGAGTGTTCTTGCACTCGGGTCCTGCTTGCGGGCTTCCCCCAGGCACCTGGTTGGCCACTGTGAGAACAGGATGCTGGACTAGATGGGCCACTGGCCTGATCCAGCAGGCTCTTCTTATGTTCTTATGTTCTTATGTTCCAAGCCACAAATTAGTCTTGGGATATGGATCAGGTCATTTACCACCGGAATTCACAGAATTTGAGATCCTCAAACAATATTCCATCCCTCTTGAAGGCAAAGCTTAACTCTTCTGACGTGCAGCCATGGTGATTAGCCCCAGGAAATCTTGTCATTTGAAAACAACTTTTAATTTTAAGTAAGTATCAGGACAAAAGGGAAACTTTTTCGTTCCTTAAAAAAAGAAAAGAAAAAACAGTGCTTCTCCTCCACAGAAATGAAGTTAGACATGACATTACTGCCACAGTAATTTATTTCTGACAAGCTACTATTCATGCTTAAATATGTCTAATCAACCCTTTGTTGCTGTGTGATATTTGAAGCATGTTTATTATCTTTGAAAACAAGAGGCAGCCTTTGAAGCTAGAAATTAACTGCTTTCCAGATTAATTCAGGGTCAGAAAAAATAAAATACCAAACTTTTGCAGAATGTGAAATGCTCTTTCATTAGTATTATTTTTTTCCTCCCTTCTGCTTAGCTTTTCTCAAGTGACAGGAATTCATTAGAGAACTTACTGGATTCAGAAGCATTAGTTTCTGCCGCTCATTTTTTTTTTTTGCTGAAGTGCCTCTTACACAGAGCTGACGCAAATTGGCCACTTCTGGAATCGCAAGATGATTTAGGGTGTTTAACAAATACTTGAATTCAGATTCATGACCCTTGTGAAGGTTGCCAAATTCAACACTTTCCTTCATTAGGATGTTAAAGAGAGTCCCACCATTTTTACTTGGTAATCCGTTGTCTTGTACTTTAAAAAATGTGTTCTTTTCACTTTGTCATGCTGTATTTGCTTAACCAATCAATAGAACTTTGAACAGAACCTCCAAATAATGAATGAAGAGTGTAGGGAAGAAATCCCGATGTCAACAAATGCCAAATACTTGCACTGAAACCGGCCCCCACACCTGCCTTGGAATGTTAAATGAAAGTTTTCAGGATATATGTTCTTATCTGAGAATTTCTGAGAAATATACCCTAGGAAAAGAAGGCCACATCGCAGAATTTTCTCAAAATGATCACCATTTTGGTGACAAACACTAATCTCTCTCACTCCCATGGTTCCCCAGAACAATGCTGGGTCCAGAGCATGGTGGAAGGTGCAAAACGGTGGGCCAGGCTGCCAGCTCAGTTGCTGCTGCTCCTTGCAGCAAAGCAGAATATAACAACAACACCAAGAACGAAAACACCCCACCTCTTATGTTCAAAGGAAGAAGCTGTGCTACTGCTGGTGGTGAACCCTGCCAAGGATGGGCTCCCCATTGATCCGCTCCGCCTTGCTCAACTTGGCTTCTTGGAAGAGGAAGAGGCTGGAGAAAAGGGGCTCTTCCTGGCTGGAAAAGCAGCAGCCGAAGCAGAAGCCTTCCCAGCAAGGCCAGACCACAGTGGAGGAAGATGAACAGGAAGAGGAGGTGCCACGCCGCAGGGAAAGCAACAGGCTGCAATGGGTGAATACCCCATGGTCGGAATTAAGCAGATCTTTTGCCCACTCTAGTCTGAAGCCTGTTGCTTGCCCCACAGTGCGGTACCTCCTCTTCCTTCTCTGTGGTCTGGTCCTGCTCCAGGAGGCTTTTGCTGTGGCAGCTGCTCTATCCTTCCTCCTGAGGGTGGGCAGGGCATGTTGGACCAGTGGGGGGCAAATCTCATCCGTAAGTCCTTGTCTAAGAAACTGGGATAATTTCTCTTCTCCCTGGAGACATTTGGCGGCCACAAAGAGGGTTAAAGGGTTATAGTATGATGGGGAGCATGTTTGAGTCTGCAAGGGAAGAATTTCTACATTCGGCTGCAGGGAACATTTGCCTATGTGAGATAGATAAATATTGCTAGCTGAACTGGAAATGTGCTTGAGATGACCCTAGTTAAAATATTGACAGCACATTGCTGACTTAAGGCACTGGGCAGACGGAGCATAAGAAAGAAGAGAGAAAAAAAGTAAGAGTAAACAAAAAATGAAGAGCTGACCTGCTCTCATGTTTTTCTTCAGAACTCTAAGGCAAAGTCAGGAAAGTTTGAGGGATATTACTGTCAGAGGAACACACGTTGTTGCTTGTGGTAGTTCATGCAACTAAGGGGACATAATAAAGATTTTTAAAAAGGATGCATGGTACAGAGAAGGTTGGTAGAGAGAATGCCCCCCCTGACTGATTTGGCAGTAGGCTGAATATCAATAAAATCACATGCCAGTTTTACAGAAATGTGTAATTGCTCTCATGCCTTGCTTGTCGACTTTAAGAAAGCACCTGGCTGGCTATTAGTAGAACAATTGTTAGTGTTTTTGTTTGCCGCACTAGGCTCCTACTGGGAGGAAGGGAGGGATATAATAATAATAATAATAATAATAATAATAATAATAATAATATGGACTAGATGGCCCTTTGGTCTAGTCTAGCAAGGCTGCTTGTGTGTTTTTAACCAGCCAATACTGCAATCACAACAAGCGCCAGACAATTTTAACTCCCACAGGAAGACGCTATGGAGATATGAAAAACATAGAGCAGCAATATGTGATTGATTGCTTAGGTGGCTTTGCACAACAGGTGGTGGTGGTGATGATTAATTAAATTTCTACCCCACTTTCTTCGTCCTAAAGGTCCCCAGGGTGGCAAACACCAGAATGTTAAAACTATACAATTAAAATAAATTAGAAACATTAAGTACATCGAAAGACATTTAAAAATGATCACACACCTTCACAGCTTATCAGGGTTGTCGGGAACAGTATCTTTCAGCCACCAAATGCCTGATTAAACAGGAATGTTTTTAAGTCCCTCCTGAAAGTTAATAATGAGAGAAGCAGATGCTCCTCACTAGAGAGGGCATTCCACAAATGGAGAACTGCTACCTAGGAGGCCCTTTCACGGGTCATTGCCAACCAGGGAATGTGTTCCACGCACAAATGTCCCTTCCCTCCCTCTTTTTAAGCATAACTGGGAAACCCTCTGAATATAAGCTGATATATAATGAATGCTTCAAACAATAAGAATGATGCATGATAATCCAATGGCAAACATGACCCTGTTAGTCCACTGTAAACAAACCATAAGAGAGGATTCTTGGACACCCTTTTTGCATTGTGCCATTAGTGTGGAGCAGCCACAACGCCGCCTCCTTCTTGCCCTGCAAAGCTAAGGTGAGATGCTGTGGGCCACCGGAGAGAAGCCCACATCAACATTGCCAAAGTTTCCAGCAGGATACTATTTATTATTGTTATTGTTAGATTTGTTAGTTACCCAGATGTCTCCAAGTGACTTACAACACTGCTAAGAACAAAAATAAATATATCATACCATATAACAAAACAGTACAATAACAGCCACCACCCCCATAGAGCCACAGGAAGCTTTGGCAGCGGCGTAATAACAAAATAACCTTGTCTCAGTCTATCAGATGCTGGGGAAAAAGGTTAAGTCTTTATCTGGTGCCTAAAAGATGTCAATCATGCAGGCATAAGGAAAAGGCACAGACAGGCTCCTCCCTTGAGGCCCTGAGGTGTCCCCTGTCAGCTGCTGCTTGTAGCAAAGGTGTTGTAGGACATCTAGGAAGCTGCCTTATCCTGAGTAAGAGTATTGGTTCATCTAATTGGTTCATCTAACTGAGGTGGATGCTTAGCAGGGAACTCTGCGCTTCAACTTAAAAACATCTTTAAAAAAACTTCAATGCCATCAATACCATCATTATCATCTGCCGGTTTGTCTGCCTGTCACTACGGGCTGAATATTGCTGCATACCTGGGGCCGTTGTCGCCGCCGTTACCCGCTGTTGTCGTCCTTGCAGGCTGTGCTGCCTGGGGCTTTGCTGCTGCTTGTGTGCGGGCGTCGTTGCTGGGTTGTGCCGCTGCCGCCGCCTGCCCGCTGCCGCCGCTTGCCCACCTGCCGCTGTCGTGGTTGTGTTGCTGCCTGGGCGTTGCGGCTCTGTTTCATCGCCGCCGCTGCGGGCCGTGCCGTGCTGCCGGGGTGCCGTTGTTGCGGCGGTCGGGCCGCTCTTCGGAGTGCCGTCGCAGAGGCTGGGCCGTTGCTTTTCGTCGCGACCTGTGCTGCTGTTACCGGCGCTTGTCCGCCCGTGTGCTGCTGCAGGCTGTGTCGCTGCCCGGGGTGCCGTCGCTGCGGCTGGTGCTGTCGCCGCCGTTGTTGCGGGCCCGCCCGTGTGCGGGTGTTGTGACCGCTGCCTCTGCCGCTGCGGGCTGTGCTCTCGCCCGGGTCGTCATCGTTGCGGCTTGTGCTGCCGCCGCCGTCGTCGCCCCCGCCGCCGCGGGCCGTGTCGCCGCTGGAACATCATCGTAGCGGTTGGGCCCATTGCTTTTCCACTGCTGCCGGGGCCTTCGTGCCGCTGTTGCTCGGACATTCTTTCGGCTGCTTCTGCCTGCTCCTTGTTGTTGTTTCATCGCTGGATCGTTGCTGCTGGGCTCCGTTGCTTCTGCCTGCTCCCATGTCTTTGTTTCATCGTGGCTTTCTGCCTGCTTGCCGCCACTCCATTCAAGTTCGCTGCTTGGGGCGTGTTTAACCCTTTTGCATTGCTTACTTGTTTGTTTGTTTATTGGGTCATGGGCAGATATTTTACAACTTTATTTGCAGATATTATTTATGGACAAAGTTTGATGTGGAGGAGTATTCTTAATACCGGCTGCTAGTGTTGATGTTTGGGTGTATTTTAACTTGTTAGTTAGTTAGTTTGTTTGTGCATGTGAATGAGATTGTGTGGATGTGTTTGTGTGCGTTTATGTGTATTTTATGTGTTGTTGTGTGAATGTGCCTGTTGTGTTTTAGTATTTTTAAATATGTGCCTGGGAGAGCATATTTTGCATTTAACGGGGAGGCTTTCAGGGGCCCCAATTAGCGTAGTGACGGGTTATGGGAGGTATGGCGCTAGGAGGAGAACATGCCAGGTAAGGGGAACTCGCCCCAGACAAGTTGTGTCTGTGCCTTGTTCCGGTTCTCCTCAAGGCCACAGAACTGCTGGTTGTTCTATCAGCCAGCCCTTAGATCTCCAGGTGCTGCTTTTGAATGCCAGGTCGGTATATAATAAAACCACCCTTGTCCACGACTTAATTGTGGATGAGGGTGCCGACCTGGCATGTCTAACCGAGACCTGGGTGGGTGAGCAGGGAGGAGTTGCTCTCTCTCAGCTTTGTCCACCTGGGTATACGGTACAGCACTATGGTAGACCTGAGGGTCGGGGAGGCGGGGTCGCTGTGGTCTATAGGAGTACTTTCTCTCTCACCAGGCATCCTGTCCAGATGGCGACTGGTCTAGAGTGCCTCCACCTTGTGCTGGGTCAAGGAGACAGACTGGGAATCCTGTTGGTGTACCGCCCACCTTGCTGCCCAACAGCTTCCCTAGCTGAGCTGACAGAGATAGTCTCGGAGGTATTGCTGAGGTCCCCCAAACTTGTGTTGTTGGGGGACATCAACATTCATGCCGAGACTGTTTTATCTGGGGTGGCTCAGGACTTCATGGCCTCCATGATAACCATGGGGCTGTCTCAATTTGTTACTGGCCCAACGCATGTATCGGGTCACACTCTTGATTTGATCTTCGCCACTGGTCATGGAAATGGTGATCTGGACGTGGGGTGTTTTTCATCTACTCCATTGTCATGGACAGATCACCGCCTGCTGAGTTTTAGACTTACAATGACTCTTTCCCTCTGCAAGGGTGGGGGACCTATTAAGTTGGTCCTCTCTCAGAGGCTTATGGATCCTATTGGTTTTCAGACGGCTCTGGGAGTTTTTCCAGCTGATAGTACTGGCGCTCCTGTCGAGGCCTTGGTCGAACTGTGGAATACGGAGATGGCCCGGGCTATTGACACGATTGCTCCCGCGCGCCCTCTTCGATGCAGAGCTCATACAGCTCCGTGGTATACCCCGGAGCTGAGAGTGATGAAGCAAGAGAGAAGGAGGCTGGAGTGCAGATGGAGACGAACTCCAGACGGATGCAGTTATGCTTTGGTAAGTGCCTCTACTAAGTCGTATATAAAAGCGGTAAGGGCGGTGAAGAAGTTTCACTTCACTGCCTCTATCAGGACATCTCTCTGCCGCCCTGCAGAGCTTTTTAGGGTTGTACGAGGACTCTTACATTCTGGTCCTCGAGATACTATTGAAACATCTGAAGCTCGCTGTAACAACATCACAGGGCACTTCCAAAATAAAATCGCATGCATCCGTAGGGACCTAGACTCCGATGTTATGACAGACGAATCCATTGAAGTGTCCAGAACACGGTCTTGTCTTTCATTATTGGATGAGATTCAGTTGGTGCAGCTTGAGGAAGTGGACAAGGTACTTGGATTGGTGCGGGCGACCACGTCTGCTCTAGATCCTTGTCCATCTTGGCTAGTGAAGGCTAGCAGGACTACTACCACCGGCTGGGCCAAGGAAGTGATAAATGCCTCCTTGAGTGAGGGAGTAGTCCCTAGTAGCCTCAAGGAGGCAGTAGTAAGACCTCTCTTAAAGAAACCTTCCTTAGACCCAGATGACCTGAACAACTATAGACCGGTGGCGAATGTCCCCTTTTTGGGCAAGGTTCTGGAGCGGGTGGTTGCCGGTCAGCTCCAGGCGCTCTTGGATGAGACCGATTATCTGGATCCGTTTCAATCCGGTTTTAGGCCTGGTTTTGGCACTGAAACAGCCTTGGTCGCCCTGTATGATGACCTTTGTCGGGAGAGGGACAGAGGGAGTGTGACTCTGTTGATTCTCCTTGATCTCTCAGCGGCGTTTGATACCATCGACCATGGTATCCTTCTGGGGAGACTCGCGGAGTTGGGAGTTGGAGGCACTGCTTGGCAGTGGTTCCGCTCCTACTTGGCAGATCGTCACCAGAAGGTAGTACTTGGGGAACATTGCTCAACTCCTTGGACTCTCCATTGTGGAATCCCTCAGGGGTCGGTTTTGTCCCCCATGCTTTTTAACATCTACATGCAGCCTCTGGGTGCTGTCATCAGGAGTTTTGAAGTGCGTTGCCACCAGTACGCTGATGACACGCAGCTCTATTTCTCCTTTTCATCTTCTACAGGTGAGTCTGTGGATGTGCTGAATCACTGCCTGACCGCGATAATGGACTGGATGAGAGCTAATAAACTGAGACTCAATCCAGACAAGACTGAGACACTGTTGGTGAATGCCTTCCCTGCCCAGATGGTGGATGCTTACCCTGTTCTAGATGGGGTTACACTCCCCTTGAAGGAACAGGTTCGTAGTCTTGGCGTTCTTTTCGATCCTTCCTTGTCTCTGGAGGCGCAAGTGGCCACGGTGGCAAGGAATGCATTCTACCACCTTCGGTTGGTAGCCCAGCTACGCCCCTATCTGGACAGGGATGACCTCGCCTCAGTTGTTCATGCTCTGGTAACTTCTAGGTTGGATTACTGTAATGCGCTCTACGTAGGGCTGCCCTTGAAAACAGTTCGGAAGCTTCAGCTAGTGCAAAACGCAGCAGCCAGACTGCTGACGAGGACCAGCCGGTCAGCGCATATAACTCCTGTTCTGGCCCGTTTGCACTGGCTACCTATTTGCTTCTGAGCCAGATTCAAGGTGCTGGTTTTGACCTGTAAAGCCTTACACGGCGTGGGACCGCAGTATCTTGTGGAACGCCTCTCCCGCTATGAACCGACCCGGTCACTTCGCTCAGCGTCTAAGGCCCTCCTCTGGGTACCAACCCATCGGGAAGCCCGGAGGACAGTTACTCGATCTAGGGCCTTTTCTGTAGTGGCCCCCGAATTGTGGAATAGCCTCCCCGAAGAAATACGCCTGGCGCCGACGCTTCTATCTTTTCGGCGCCAGGTTAAGACCTGGCTATGCTCCCAGGCATTTTAAAGCATTTAATGTTACAATTTTAAATCTCTTTGTTTCAGTTTATTTATTGTGATATTTTGTATTTCTGTACTTTTAATCTTTTGTACACCGCCCAGAGAGCTATTCGCTATGGGCGGTTTAAAAATGAAATAAAATAAATAAATAAATAAATCTAGTTCGGTATTATCTACACCTGGTGTAAGGAATCTTTGGCCCTCAGATGTTGCTGAACTACAACTCCCAGCAAAAAGCAAGGAGAGAGGCACCCAAAGAAGCTGCAGCTAAAGAGAGGGAGAGTTGCTGGAAACCACAGGAGGGGAGAGTGCTCTTGCACTCATACCCTGCTTGCAAGCTTCCCATAAGCATCTGGTTGGCCACTGTGAGAACAGGATGCTGGGCTAGATGGGCCATTGGCCTGATCCAGCAGGCTTTCCTTATGTTTTTATGTTCTTAATTGTGCACTTAATTCTAGCACTGGAGAGATGATATAGATTGCATGGAGAATCAAGGCATTGAGAGTGAAGCTGACCTAATTGCAGGGGTGGCAACAAGGTTCTGCATGGTTAGGTATTTGCTGAGGGGCCACGCTCCAACAGAGGGCCCCTGATAAGAGCCCCCTGGATTTGCTGCAGTGAGAAGGTAGACACACTAAGGAAGAGGGGTCCCATAGAAGATGTCCACGTTGCCCAAGTGGCCCTCAACGTCTGCAGCTGGCATAGATCATACAGAGATACCCTGCATATGTACAACTGTTACTCAGAGAGGCTCTGTGCAGAAGGTCTGATTAACGTATGGAGACCAGGAGCAGCCAATGGACATGATCCCCCTCCCCACTCCGTGCATTTGATTTAATGTAATTTCAGCAGGACTTCTTTCAGTAAGAACATAAGAAGAGCTTGCTGGATCAAAACTAAAACGTGTCTAGCCCAGCATCCTGTTGCTCACAGTAGTCAACCAAATGGCACTGGGAAGCCCTCAAGTAGGACATGTAACCAGCAAGCTACTTCCTGTGGAAGGGAGATGTCTGCCTTTTGCTATCAGATGTAAAAAACGTTTTGAGCTCATTTGACCAAGCTGTATGATGTTAAAATTGCAGTCCACTCTACTAATACTTGTTGTTATGGCACAAATTCGCATACTGAAATTCTTCAATACTTCCTTTGCTGGAGCATCTCATCTCCGTCCAGCTTACTCTTGTAACTCACACTTGCAGCCAAGTGTCTTCTTTCTGGAGTCAGACCGTTTCTTTCCTTCTATGGAGGTTGGAGATATATTCAATAGTGACTGATGGGCCACCATGTTTTCAGGTGAGGAAACTGTCCCAACACTCGGTCCTATAGGGATCTTAACAATAATGTATCAAAAAAAAAATCTGTGGTATGGAGGAAAAAATGGTCAATAGAATCAGAGCAGCATACAAACTCAGCCAAATAAGATAGATGAAACTGAATTAAGACCTGAGACAAAAATAAAAAAATAAAAGTCTTCACTTGGCCCTGAAATGTGATCAGCATAGACAACCAGCATAACAGCACCCTTCTGGAGAGCATTCAAGGTGCCAACACTGAGAAAGCCCTTTCCCCAGTAGCCACCTGCCACACCTTGGATAGTGAGGGATCTGAAGAAAGGGCCTCCATTGAAGATCTTAGCATACAGGCAGCACATGAAGAGACAGGCAGTCTTTCTGGCACCCTGGTCCTAAGCCACAATGAGCTCTGAAGATCAAAAGCAGCACTTTGATTTGAGCTCACAAATAGACTGGGACTTAGGAAATACCTGTAAATCAACACTAAGGACAGGGATACAGAACTTGATTGATTGATTGAAACTTTATTTTTATTTTTTTACCCTGCCCTTTTTCCAAATTGGAACTCAGGGCGGCTTACAAATAGAACTACATGTAGTTAAAAACATAGAAAAACAAACAATTAAAATACAATTAAACTATGCACAACCTTAAAACCTTAAAAGGCACTTAAAATCTAAAAACAATTTAAAATAATACAAATATCTATCAAGAATTAGAATAAGTAACTTGCACTTTAATATTCCATACAGTGACTGGGCATGAATTTGGTCACTGAATTCTTACAATTTAATATTAGACTATAATCTAGAGACAATAGGGGTGCTTGCAGAATTTTAAGATTTGCTACTATGTCTTAGTAACATAGTATAAATCAATGTCTTCCATGGTTATGAATGACAAACCACAGGGACCCACTGAGTCAAACTTATTTTCTTTCAAGAGCGTGTATGTGCTTGGTTTCATCTAATTTTCAAAGCATTAGTAGTTCATAAACCAGTTCCTGATGAAAGCAGTCAATTTTACTTAGCGTAGCATTCATGAGTCTCATAAGTGCAGTGTTGTTTAAAGCTAGAGTTGCTAGGGAAATTTTGTACAAACCAACATTTGAAGTGGATTTTGAGGTATTTCTTCAAACATCTGAGGAATTTTGAGGACATCCAAAAGAGTCTGGATAACAATAGTGTGGAAATCTCCACAAGACAACATCCCATCAGTGTGTTCTTTTGTCAGGGACCTAGAACAGCTCTTGGTTTTTGCTCTTGGATCTAGGAGCCCCAGCTCATAATAGAGGAAGTGTAATGACTGCCTGCCCACTTGCCCCTTACTTCTGCAAACTGACTAACCATTCCTAGAATCTACCCCATTGTTTCTCCTGCTGTGTGTTCTTCCTCCCAATCTTCCTCTGCCCCATGAGTTCTCCTCCTCTCCCCCTTCCATGGTGTTCACTGCAGCTTATAAAGGGGAAATGATTCCTCCTGCTCATCCCACACCCACACCCTCACCCTCACCTGGGCTTAATTCACAACTAACACTCTACACATCTTCAGACTGTAACTGGATTTTGCCTATAGTGAAATGTGTTGGCTCTGTCGTGAGTTCCTGGGACTAGAACTGACAACCCAGAACTCTGTGCACACCTGCGCTGTTGGGTGAGCCACCAGGGCTACACATTGAAGACTCTTCTTGGATAGATTCATGGAGGAAAAGACTGTATATGGAAGCCAGCCATAATTTAGCTCCTCTATTGCAGGCAATATGTCTCTGAATGCCAGTTATGAGTTGGGAGAGTGTTGTTGAGCTCAGATCCTGCTTGCGGGCTTCACATAGGCATCTGGATAGTCATGGTGGGAACAGGAGAATGTACTAGATGGGTCTTTAGCCTGATCCAGCAGGGTTCTTGCTATGTCTTAGAAGGGTTCCTCACATGCTGCAATGGTTCCTGTCGCCCAGCTGGCCATTGGCAATCCTCAACAGACAGGGCTATAAAGCCTCCCTATTCAGGCTGGGAACTTTTACTTGGCCAACCATTCTGGGTCATCTTGCCTCTTGGCTTGTATCCATCATCTCTGGATACTGGTTACCAGCTCCCACTTGATGGCTGCCTACAGCTCAGCCCTGACAGATTCCTGCACAGGCAGAACATCTGAGGAACTGCAAGGGAAGTTGCAAGAGTGTTGATATGAATAATGGTTTTTTCCCCTCAGGAAGGTTTTTATTGTATCTATTTACTACATTTCTATAGCTGACCATCAATCAATATTCTATGGGATTTCAATATTCTCTACAGATGTGAAGGTCTGGAAAAAAATCCAAAAAAATCTGGGGGGAAAGAACCACTTTTTAAAAGTTTCCTCCTGAATTTTTTCCGTTTTTTCCTCCAGGCCTTCACATCTATACAGATCCCTGCGTAAAACATCCCCCACTTTCAATCCTCCCCACAAATGCTCTCCACAGCTTTTGTTCCACATTCAAATGTCATCATGGCCTCAGGATCAAACTCCTTATGTTTGGGGGATGTGGCCATAGAGTGAGGAGCTGATGGAGTAGGGGACAGAATTAACCTCAGCGCTGATCCCAGAAGATATCGCTTCCTCAAACTCAAGCACATCAAGATTCTGTCTTGCCACCATCTCTGTGATCTGAGGAGGTCACACTAACATCCCAGGAGTCTGAAGACTCCACCTGAAAACTACAGCAAAGCCACAGTCCCACCCCCCAGCACCATTGGAGTCAAAAACTGCTAAAACAGACCAGGGCCCTTTAACTTCAAGAAGATTCTCTCAGTGGAGGTGGAGTTACCTGCCTAGACAAAACTTCAACCCTATTTTAGTCTCAGTCTAGTGTTGTCCACTGTGGAAGCAATATTTGCATTTGCTCACGTGAGTCTCTAGCTCAGCCTTTCCCAACTAGTGGGCCACCAGATGTTGTTGGACCACAACTCCCATCAGCCTCAGCCAGCATTGCCAATGGTCAGGAAAGATGGGAATTGTGGTCCAACAACATCTGGTGGCCCACTACTTGGGAAACGCTGCTCTAGCTGGTGCTTCAAGTAGAGCTGTCGAAGGTGCTACCTTGAAACTGAAGCCTTGCTTCGCTTTGCTTTGGAACTCTACTTGGACCGGAGCCCCCATCTGCCTCTGATCACCACCTGGAACAGAACAAATATGCATTTTGATCAAAGAAAAGAGAATGAATGAAATCCTTCTTTTAAAAAAATAGAAAAAATGTTTTATGTACAGTGCTCACAGTGCATCTCAAACCATCATTTTCCAGGACTTTCTCAAGGGCTCTCCAGGCCTGTGCCATCACTTTTGTAAAAGTGTTCTTGGCTGGAGAGAGAATGAGAGCAGTGAAGAGAAACTAAGAGGCTGCCTCCTACTTTTACAGCTTATTAAAAGTCCCAATTTAACAGGCTACTGATTATTGGTATTTCTTGTAATTGGTAGGTCTGAAGATAGAGACATTATGTTAAACCATTTGGTTTTTCTTTTCATCAACATTTCCTGGGTCAATGCACTGGGATTTCTCAGGCTTTACTTGCTAGCATAAGCATTGGTCAGTGGGAGGATGTGAGGAGGGAGGGAGGGGAGAAGGACATTTTTCTTCATGTATCAGTTGCACGCATTGGTAATGATGAGAATAATTGCAGAGGTCATCGAGCTCTGCTAATTTTATTGAGTAAAGCATGATTTCCTTCAGATTCAGATCAGTTATCCTGCAGCTATTATTGTGCTTTCCCCCCTTTTGTCTCCCATTTTGGGAAGCCTATGGATCAACTAGCATGTTCTGCTCCATTTTGTTCACAGATTTCATGATCCTATCTGAAAACATGTTAAAAATGTAAGCCTAATTGGGGTGGGGGAGGGTGGAATCAAGAAACAGGAGGAAAGCTGAAGCTTTTTTCTTCATCAGCCAATCACTGTGTTGTGGGTAACATTGAAGGTTCTTGAGGCGATTCTTGGAGGCATCACACTATTGGTAGTAGTGGGTGTGTCCTTGAAAAACAGAGCTTCCTCAACACTTTTGACCTCCCCCTGCAAAGTATAGCTTCAAGGGACTGTTGGGTGATCGCAGTATCCACACTGTAAGGATATAGCTTTACAACCACCTGCCAAATCCCAGTGAATACTATAAACCCCCTAGAGCTACAGATCACGAGTGACAAGTCCACTTCAACAAGGAGTCCTTCTCACGTTATTGATAGCTTCTAATTCTTGAGGGAAAAGTTCTTTGTTAGGTTCCAGCCTGAACCAATGACTCCTTCATTGTTATTTGGGAGATTCATTCACTGTTGTGAGACTCTCAGAGTCTGTATCTCTGTTTTGGTATAAATGTGTGTTTTAGATCAGGGGTTCCCATGCTCCTCCCCCCCCCCCGGTGGACCACTTGAAAATTGCTGAGGGTCTTGGCAGACGACTTAAGTAAATATACAGCCAGGAGGGGGGCAGGGGAAGGAAATGCTGCATCTCCCCTCCCCCCTCGATGAGGAGCAGGGGGACAGTGCTATGGTGGCTGCTTTTCAAAATCCTTTTCTACAGAGGTGGGATGGAAACTCCCCCCACTGCACTCGGTTGGGGGGGGGAGGGAAAGGAGCATATCTGCAGGCAGCCTCCTGGGGTTTCTTCCCCCCCTCATTAAACATACAATCAAAAAGGGGACAGGAGAAAGAGATGCTGTCATGCTTCTTCCCACCCCGCCTCCCACCATCAGTAGCATAGTGGCACATTCAGACGTGCAGGGTCCCTTCAGGACAGTCACAGCCAGCACCCCATTCTAAGATTATACAACCTTTGAAATTATAGACTAATCTGGCCAGGCTTGAATACTGCTTTTTGCTTCTCTGTCACCTTTTGACTGTCCTTTCTCATGGTCAGAGATAGTGCTTGAATTACTGAACTCAGCGTCTACATGTTTATCTCCTGCTGCTGCTACCAAACTGCTTGATGACATAGATGGGATGCTAGCATCAGGACTCACTGTCTCTCCTTCTGCACTTACAGAATTCTCCCTTTCCACAACTTAGCTTGGTTTTGTGACATAGGAACTAACAAAGCCATACTTGCTATTGACATTCATTGGGACTCTTCTCAGTGGCTAAGACAATCAGGCTGATTGGCTTGTAGGACCCTGGAAATGTAGAGACCCTGCTAGGACCTGGCTCTCAAAAACGTAAGGGGTCTAACAGCCCCCAGGACCCTGGACAACTACATCCCTGCCCGCAATCACTTATTTAATTGGGGTTTAAAAGCAGGAAGGGATTGGTAGAGGAGAGGCTGTCATTTCCTCTTCCCTCCCCTCTACAATCACTTGTTTAATCAGGGTTTGATACCCTAATTAAACATGCATCAGGAAGGGGCAAGAAAAGGAGAAGCTTCCACTCATCTTCCTCCCCCACACACAATTGCTTCCTTAGTCAGGGTATAAAGCCCTGCAACGGAGCATTTGGCTTCCTGCTCAAGCCCCGCCCCCTGACAGATCCTGATCGCTCTGAGCGGAGGTTGACATATGACAGAGCAGCAGCCACTGACGCTTGTGGACCACAGTTTGGGAAACTCTGTATTAGAGAACACTGGAGGCTGGTCCATTAGGGCAAATGGGGCAGTGCTCAGCCAACCTCAGTCTGCCTTCGGCCAGCCAGACCTGCTTGCCTGCTCCTACATTCCCTGAAGGAAGGAAACATGAAAGCCACTGTTTGAAGCAGACATGAAATCAAAATTGAATGGTTTCAGCTCAGCCCTAGTTTCAAGATATGCATCAACCAGGATTGGCTACACCAGACTGGATGTTCCATTGGACTGACTAACTGTATGGCCACTTTTCACCAGAGCATTAATAAAGTACAGCAAACAGGCAGCAGCATTTTAAAATGACTCCTGTTACAAGAGAATAGTTTTTGTATTTTGCTCTCGCAACATTTAAAAATTGATTTGTTTGATAGCGCTGAAATAACAAATGTCTAACTCTTGGCAACAGACAATGCAAAGGGGAAAACAATCGCAGGGGGGAAAATGTGACTAGCCAATTGTAAATTTGCTTGGATGGCTGCACTTTTATGAACTTCATATCAATATCTCCCTGCTATAGATTTTTTTTTAATGTAAAGCTAATATGCTTTACAGGCCTTGGAGTGAAATGGTTTTAGACCACATATTGAGTACACTTTTTAGCTGTAAATATGTCCAGTCCATTGAATATCTATGCATGCTTGAATTTCTGGAGACCTGTGCGGATTAGTTCTTGATGGTGATGATTTTCCAATAGTACTGGAGTTTTACTTCGGTGGCAATCTGATATTCCAAACCCCTTTCCGTAAGGAGTGTTAATTGTTGTTTAGGAATTTTCTTGATGCATTGCAAGTCTGTAGAATGACAGTGTTTTTGCACTACATTGAGCAGGAATAATGGCACATGTATTCTCAACTTCTGTTTGAGGATATTTGAAACAACTCCTGTAGTTGATATTTGAGAGAAGCACAACATACCTTGCAAGATGGTCTGTATGAAATAGAGCAGCTCTTATATTTTGTACAAGTATCTGTGCCTTGGCTTGGGCCATATTATTATGGATCTATTACTTATGGTTAAGGATGGGCAAGTCTGTCAATTTTGGTTCCTCTCACTTTCTCATTCTTCCAATCTTAAGTTCATTTCTTCACATTTCCACATCAGTTTGCATTTTTAAAAAATCACAAAGATTCACCGGCATTTTAGAGTGCATTTCTCTTAACGTACATGTTGGTATACAATTTTGCCCATTAATATACACAATTTTGCAGAGCACTTTTCCCTTCCTTAACGGGATTTATATGTTATTTTCACCAATATTTATTTATTTATAAAAGTGCATGCCACACTTTTCATAGAAATACACTGATAGAGCCACCTTTATGCACACTTTACCCCAATTTATGCATTTTTGCACACGTTACGACTTGACTGCTAAATGTGGAGAAATGTAGCTTTCATAGCATGGCTGGGTTTTGGTTATTGCGTTGTTTTGGAAAGTGCAAATTAAGTAGGTTCACCTTTAAATGTGAACTGAATGGAATTTCTCTCCCATCCTTACTAATAGCTGCGATCCCCCACCCCCCACCCAAATGCCCTTTGGAATTAAAATGATACATGGTGATTAAGCATGCTGGGCCATAGCTTAGTGGCAGAGCATCTGCTTTGCATGCAGAAGGTCCTCGTTTCAGTCCCTGGCATCTGCAAGCAAGGCTGGGAGACTTCCCTGCCTGAAACCCTGGAGAGCTCCTGCCAGTCAGTGTAGACAATATTGACCTAGGTGGAACAGTGGTCTGATTCAGCATAAGGCAGCTTCCTATGTCCCTAAGCAGTGGCTGATGGCATTCTGGGTTGATGGTTCCCAGGAAGCAGTGGCATGAAGAATTCTATTGCAGCAGCAACAGCAAAAATGTAAAAAGGGGGGGACTAGTTAAGAAGCTGTCCCTGTTGTAGAATGCAGGGCCACCGAGAGCAGGTCCGGGCCCCGGTGAAACTTTTTTTCCCGGGCCCCCCAACAAGGGCGGACCAGCTAAAAATCTACACTTAAATTGTTTATATCATTATTATTGTTGTTGAAATTCACCGATTTTACAATGGATGTCAAAAACAATTGACAAATAATGATACTACCAAGAAAGACAAAACATATGCAAGACAGTCAGGCCTCGGGGCCCCTTGCAGACCGCCAGGCCCCAGTAATTTATACCGGCTTCCCCCCCCCCGTCAGCCCTGGTAGAATGGTCAGCATCCCACCCAGTGTTCAGAATCTTTTGTACTGCCTGAACCCCCCCTCTCCCCTATTTTGGCCCCCTTTGTGCCCCCATCCCTTCCATCTTGAACTGAATGTTCTTGGCTGCAAACATCCAGTTCAGCACTAGTTTTACGTTGACTTGCTTTTCACCACTTCACCGATGAAGGCGCATTTACATTTCCTCTGTTAAAGCTGGTGGGTTACGGGGCCTGGCCTTCCCAGGTTTCAGATCTTTCTTTTATTGATGCTGAGGCTGGCTAGAATGATTATTTATTATTATTTACATATTCATGGTATCAATGTAGTAAAGATAAATAGAGAAAAGAACAATGCACAAAAGTTACAAAATCAAATAAGAAGGTCTAATAAACAAATTAACAGTTTGGTCACAAGGCAAACAAGTGAAACTACAATGAGGACATTTCCCACCCTTCCTGATTTAACCCAATACCTCGGTTAAAAACAAACATGGGATATTCAAACATATATTCAAACAGCCAATATTTTTAGCAACAGTTTCCACTTGAGTTGTCATCCATGGCAGTCCACTCATTCACTTTCTTTCTCTCCCACAAAGAGTGTCTCAATCTGTGCCAACAGATTCTCACTCTGTGGCTTTTGAGCAACTTAACACCTCTCATCACCCACGCTGCAACCCATCCAGGCTCTTGCCCTGAGTGGTATGAATTATTGCCCACAAGCATCCACAGCAAGAACCTCCCATCCTTTGTCTCTAATAGCAACAGAGAACAGACACAAAGGCAAAAGAGGGTGGCAAGCTGGTCTCTCTTTTTCCCAGTCGGTCCTGATGAAACTCACAGGCCTCAAGGCTACTAGGGAGGGGCATGCAAGTGGATTTTCTGGCCTCTCCCATCTCTCTCCTCCTTACCAGCCAGCACACATAGCCTCCTCAGGATTCACCACTGAGGCTTATAGAGGGGTGAAGTTCTGATTAGCCTTAACCATTGCTTGGAGAACAAGATGATCAGGTACCCTGAAGTAATTTTGGAGGCTGCATACCTGATTTTTCCAGAGTGAATATATGCATACAAATCCTTTATCTCTTTGTGGTCTTGGTGTGTATATAGCCATTTCACTGAAGCATTTGGATGATGCATTTCAAACTTTGTCATAAGTGTGGGTGGGCTAATCTATCAGGCTTATTTAAATCAGCATCAGTCCACTTAATTATCCCCACTGTTGATACGACCCCAGCAGGTGTTAATTGAGGGTTTCTTTACTATTACCAGTAAGCTACTTTTTCAGTGTTTTAGGGAGTCTATATATGGAGAAACTGATAAGAGAATTTTAAACTTAAACAAATTATCTGATTCCCAGATACCTGTACTTGGTTTGAATTATGATCAAGTGTAGGGAGTAAATTAGTGTCCACTAATTGTTTTCTCTTGTGGAGGATTGCCGCTTTTAACGTTAATCATGGGGAGAGGTGCACATTTCTCAAGGCCTAAAAAATGTTTTTACATTTTCACCTATTTTTGTGTGTGGTGGTTACGAGCCTGTTGTATCTAGTTGGAGATCCTGCAAATAATGTGTTAAAGTTGTGTGATTCTAGTTCTTTCTCTGCCTTCTTTTTTAATTGCTAGATCTGTTAAATGGGACTCGGAGTGCTGCAAGAGCTAAGCAAAATCATATAAGTTTAGAGTGTTCCTATTATACATTTTCCTCTTTTTCTAAACTTTACTGATGTTCATGATGTCCAGATTTATATTAGAAGTCCATTTTGCTGTTGTACTTTCTAGCAGAGCTGTAACAATGGGGTGCACTATGTTCTTCCTAAGTGCTTGAAATATTCAGGAATGTGTCATGGAAATCAAAGCAAATTATGATGATAGTAATAATAATTCCATCGATGTACAAGGTACTGTATGGAGGGGGGGGAACCCAGAAATACAAATCCCTTCTCTGATTAAGCATAGAGGAAAATTTCATTTGTTGCACATTTTTAAGTGAACCATCATAATTTGTACCTCCCAGACTAATACACAGATTGGAACATGATTATCTTTCAGATTTTGCATTTTTCTGGCTCAAAACCTGTACCAAAATGCATAAAAAATAAACAGAATAAGGATAATATACATTTAGAAATGTACATGTTAAAATGAAGTATGTATTTAACTGTATTCTTGTAGAGTTTTTTTTTTTAATCACAGATTAATGTGGAAACAGGAGTGAATGAATTTATGAATGTACACAGGTGAAATTGACACAAACAGGGCTGGTACTAGATTGCAGTGGGTCCTAAAGGTGTTGGTTGCAACACAGTAGCAGTACCACCACCACCACTGTTGGCTTTAAAAGGCCCAGTGCATCAGAGTGTTAGTCTGTTAATGTGTTGTGTGTGCATGCCCCACTGCCATCTTGGATGATGCTGAGTATGTACATGCAGCACACTAACATGCCTGTTTAATCTCCCAGTGGCAGTGGCGGTAGTGTGATCTGGAAAGTGAAATGGCCAGCCCATGCCAGTGGTGGAGGGTTGTTGCCTGGGGGAGTGGATCCCAATTTGCAATTCATGCCAGCATCGAGTCATGGGGTGTAAGCTTTGCAGCCCAGTGCTAGCACAGATTGCAAAGTGGGAGCTACATCTGCCCAGCCTCAGCAGCAGGGTCCCCTCTCAGGTGCAGGGGTCCTCAGCCAATGCCCAGTCTGGCTGCCCGCTGGTGCTGGACCTGGACACAAACAAAAAACACACTGATTCATCCATCCCTAGGCTGGGCGCTCCAGGTGTAAGGAACCACAAGGAGAAATGGGTGGATTTGTTTAACAGAGTAGGAGACATTTGGGTTGCTATAACTCCTTTAAAAGTAATGCCATTACTTTGATTAGAGATGGGTGAATCTGTCATTTTTGTTTTCTCCAGATCTTCATCTTTCCATTCTTAAATGACACAGCATTTCCACATCAGTTTATGATTTTTTGAAAAGAAAAGTCCTTTTAGCATTCCTATATCTTTGGATTACCACCTCCTGATTCCCAGGAAATCCCTCGGAACTCTGCTTCCACCTGTCAGATATGCACTCTGAACCCCAAACTTGACCAAGCCGACATGTGGGATTTTTAAACAAACCAAACAAACTTTATTACATATAAATGTTAAATGCTATAATATATTAATAAGATGTTATTATTGTTGCTTCTATCCTACCTACCTAACCTAACCCACTAATCCCAAACCTCCCCCAAACCCCTGTAATTAGATGTTCTCTTCTTGATTCCTAATCCTAACCACATCTAACTGTCAAAACCTGTGCTTTTTCTTTATAAAAAATCCACTTGGAATTCTCACTCACACAACCCCTCCCACCTGTCAGTCATACATCATCCACACCTATTAACATTCTATTAACACTATCTTACCTGAACATAGCTTCAAAACATTACATAATTGTGATTTTGTTAGTCCTCATGAGAATTCATCACAACTGTAGTGCAAATTTCTCCTAATATACATATTTTCTTAGTAATTTTGCCTAATGTACATGCAAACTCATTTCCCCAAATGTAATGCATTTTGTATGGTTTTATTACTAATATATGCATTTTTATGCACACCTTACCATAGTATTTTGTACACATTACATGGCTAGATAACTGCATTGAAAAAAATGGAGAAGTGCAAGTTTCAAAGGATGACTGTGTTTTGGTTCACTTATTGTTTTGGAAAGTATGAATTAGTTGGGTTCGCCTTTAAAGGTGAACTGAATCAAATTTCTCTCCCATCCCTATTCTTGACTCATACAAAGGCTTGTGCAATGGTAGCTGAAGTAACTGTATTATATATAGGAAATGTGTGCTGTTGCACCAGATGCTAGCTATTGGTCAGTCGAGGCTTGTTTGCAAAAGGCCCTTCTTTCTATCATCCTGGCAGATTTGCCATAACTCTTCAGAACCCTGTTGCTGTATTTGGGACATTTAGCTGCAGCTGTGATCATGTGGCTTTCACTCTCCAAAGCAAACATCAGCAATATTGCTTCAATCCCACAAAGTAATGGATTGTGTACTGGACTTGCAAATGCACTTATATTTGGAGTCTAAAGCATGCAGTTACCTAAGATGGAGATGTTTCTCTTTCGTACTGTTGCTAAAATGTATGTGGATGGTTGATTATTAGTAGCACCACCTCAGCTTCAAGTAGGGATGGAAGGACTGGTCAGCTTCAGTTCTCTTAGTTTCTCATTTTTCCATCCTTAAATTTAGTTCTCCACATTGCTGCAGCAATTTGCAATTTTTAGAAAATAAAAACTCATGAAAATTCTTCAGTGTTTTAGTGTGATTTTCTCCTAACAATGGCGTTCCCCGCTTTGAGGGGGCGTGTTTGCTACCACCCATAATTAATATAAGGCTCGGGAAGGTTCGTGAAGAAAGCAAAGGGGGTCAGGTGGTATTTTTAGGGCCAATTATGAGACAGGGATCAGCGGGTGTATAAGACCGCTCCTCCCTGGAAGACCTGCCTTTTTTGCCTTGCAGCACCCACCCTCCCTTACTTGTCAGTATGGGCTTTGCCAGTTGCCAATGGGGCTGAGTAGGAATTTTTTTGGGAGGATCCTGATTTCAGAATCCCTTTGGTTTCGCCTTCTCCATACTGCTTGGTTTGATTTGATTGGCTTTCTGGGAGCGGTTCAGGTTGTTCTGCTTTGGATGGCGTGGAATTTGGGCACGTGAGGTATTTGGGGGAAAAGTAAGGAGGCTGAGGCATTTTGGTAAAGGGTATTCCCTAGGGAACCATCAGTGCTTAATGTCTGGTGCGGATCTGGGGAGTGTCCTAGTGGGACAGGCTTGCGCATCATGGTGAACGCCTGTACGGTGGGGCCAGGATGCTGAAGGTGGAACCACATGCCTGAATCCAATAGCAAGGAGGGATGACTTTTCCCACATCCTTGGTGGGGAGTTACAGTCCAAGGTGACTGACCTATTTTGAGATTGAGGGAGTATTCCCTACTAGTTCGTCTGCACCTCACCTGCCCGAAGGAGTTAAACTGGATTAATTTGGTTGAATTGGATTTTGGCTTAATATCTGTTATATTTTAATAATTAGTTTTGACTAATATACACATTTGCATCACCAAGTCTGGATAAGTGCGAAATTTGATGGATGTCTGTGTTTCAGTTCTCATATCAATTTGGAAAGTGTGAATTTGATAGATTCAGCTTTAAACGCAAACTGAGCTGATTTTCTCCCCCATCCTGTCAGGATGCAGGATTGGGGCCCTGATGTTTCAGAAGATGAGGAGAGGGAGGGGGTCATTTGGCCAGAGCCGTGTGAAGAAGACACAGAGGAGGGGGAGAGAATCTCAGAGATAGAACTGTCTGGCAGCGAAGACCTTGAATGTCCAACAGACACACATCCTTCCCGTGAGCTTCCCACGCCTCCTCCCCCTTCGAGCTTAGAGCAGTTGGAGAAGGAGGGAGGGCAAGGGGGAATCCACCCCCCCCGATTCAGGGAAAAGCAAGGAGAAGCAGCCAGAAGGTTTAGATCTTGCCCCCCCCCGCTTTCACCCATACCTGAATCAGAGTCCTCAGAAGGGGAGGGGGCAGTTGCACCCCCTTCACCACGTACAAGGAGACAGCAAAAGAGGCAGCAAAAGAAGGGGGAGAGGAGGGGTGTGGATGTGAGCATTTTGGGGCGGAGTGAGAGAATTCGCGCTCGATTGCCCCCTTCTTAAGGGACGGGGGAATAGTGGTTCCTTGTTCTGTCAACTCTCTTCTAAGTCGCAGGTTATGTGTTGTACTGAAACTTCATGAGACGGCGTAGTCTTTGTCTGGATATTACTTTAATAAAAACTGATTTGCTTTCACCAACTGGTCTGGTTCCTGAGTCCCAACCTGGATACGACACATCCCTATCTGTAGGCAAAGAAGCCAAAGTAACCAGGGGCATCTGTTTAAGTGAATTAAAAGCTTTAACCATCAACTATTAGTTGATCCAACTAGTTTCTCATATCTGAAGAGAATCATTCCCTCCAGCACTTTTCTAATACTTTTGATGTAGCTTTCCTGTTTTTTTTTTAATGGCAAGTGGTGAGGTTTCTATCAGTTCCTTATAGAAAATGACTCTTCTGCCCAACACATGTGTCAAATCAATCTCGCTTCTCTTATACTTTTGCTTTTTTATTGAACTACATTTTTTAAAAAAAGTTTTGTGGCTTCCCAATTCATTTCTGAGAAGTATGTGTGAATATGTGTTACTTCTCCTTTTCTCTTACTCTCTTTTTAAATGTGAATGTCAGAAATTGCCTGAGGCTGCTGGTGGCTTGTGGCTCCATGTCAGTGGGGTGGTACAATCTGCTCTGGGTTTTATTCAGAACTTTCAAGGAGTTGTCAACGGACTTCAGCAAAGAGAAAGGGTGGTCAAAAAAACAGGAATTGCAGAACCATGGACAGATCATTGGAAGAAAGCAACTTGGTGCAATGTAAACCCAGCTCCAGTTGATGCTTTGTAGGCCCTGATTATTTATTTATTTTATTATTATTTGATTTATATCCCGCCCTTCCTCCCAGCAGGAGCCCAGAGCGGAAAACAAAAGCACTAAATACACTTTAAAACATCATAAAAATAGACTTTAAAATACATTAAAAAAAATCTTTAAAAACATTTTTTTCATTTTTTCAAGACACCTTTTTTTAAAAAGGTTAAAAACATATTAAAAAGCAGTTCAGACACAGACTTGGATAAGATCTCAACTTAAAAAGCTTGTTGAAAGAGGAAGGTCTTCAGTAGGCATTGAAAAGACAATGGAGATGGTGCCTGGCCAATATTTAAGGGTAGGAAGTTCCATAGGGTAGGTGCTGCCACACTAAAGGTCCGTTTCCTATATTGTACAGAATGGACCTCCTGATAAGATGGTATCTGCAGGAGGCCCTCACTTGCAGAACGCAGTGATCAACTGGGTATATATGGGATAAGACGGTCTTTCAGGTATCCTAGTCCTAAGCTGTATAGGGCTTTATACACCGAAACTAGAACCTTGAACTTGGCCCGGTAGCAAATGGACAGCTCTCCTAGGCTCCACTCCTCAGTAAGTAACACAGACTAAGACTTTGCATTCAGTTTCTGGAATAGTAAATGTAGAATTTGATCAGATATTTCTGGATAAGATAGCAATCTTTCATTGGCTTTCGGAGAAGTCAAATCACTTGTCTATGTATTTTGTGTAACACTTAATTTTTAGGCACTTCATAAATAATAAACATTGCAGTTGATTATGTTACTGTTGCTGCTGATTATTTATTTATTTATTATGTGATTTATATCCCGCTCTTCCTCCCAGCAGGAGCCCAGGGCAGCAAACAAAAGCACTAAAAACACTTTAAAACATCATAAAAGCAGACTTTAAAATAATTAAAACCAAACATCTTTAAAAAAAATTTTTTAAAAGCTTTCAAAACATATATTTTTTTAAAAAAGGTTAAAAACATTTTTTTAAAAAAAAGGTTTAAAACATATTAAAAAGCAATTCCAACACGGATGCAGACTTGGATAAGGTCTCAACTTAAAAGGCTTGTTGAAAGTGGAAGGTCTGAGGTCATTGCTGAGGTCACATCCATAGCATACATTTAAAGCACTATTATACCACTTTAACCATTATGAAGAATCCTGGCAATTGTAGTTTGTAAAGGCAGCTGAAAATGGTAGCTCTGTGAGATTGGCACTATTCACAAACTACAGTTCCCAGGATTCTCCATGGTTGTTAAAGTGGTATGCTAAACCCCTTATTTCTTAAAACAAGAATATACTCTGTTGAGATGTAAGGATGAGGAAGAAATTTGATATGATTCACATTTAAAGATGAACCTACCTTATTTGCATTTTATGAAACAATATGTGAATCAAAACATAGTCATCCTTTGAAATTCACACTTCTCTGCATTTCAAGTAACGTGTACAAAACCATGCATATAGTGGGGTATATAATATATAATATAATATAATATATAATATAAAAATGCATATAATGGAGAAAGTAGCATACAAAATGCATTATTTTAGGGGAAATAACATTAGGCAAAAATGCATACAAATGTATATATTAGGAGAAATTCACGTTAAATTGCAGATGATTTTTCATTAGGACTTTTTAAATGCAAACTAACATGGAAATGTGGATAACTGTACTTAAGATCAGAAAACAGAGAGAAACTGGGAGAAACCAAAATTGGGAGATCCACCCATCCTTACTTAGAACTGTATTGTGGCAGACACTTTTGCAGACAAGAGCTAGTTCATTAGATTAGGAAATGAACAGTGAAGGAGCTGGACCCTTTTAATCTTCACACTTTGTCTAAACTGACCAGCCCCTTCCTGTCAGGATCCCACCTCAGGCGCCACCTGTTAGGATCCCGCCTGTGGTCACCACCTTGTCACGGTCCCACTTCAGGGTCCTGCTCTGAAAACAGTTCTCTCACCGGCTCTAGCAAAGATCTCTCAAGATCCCACTGCTAGGCAGCACCACCAGACATTCCCTGTAAACAATAATGCCTTGAGACTGTGCCTTAGTCTCCTCCTGGCTTATTGCTACTTTGTGTCTGGGTGCACTTGCAGGCCTCAACCCCCCTCTATCTTTGTGCCTATAAAGAATACAGCCCTGGGCTGCTCTGGATAACGGTTGATGTTACACTATCTCTTCACCGCTGCCACCACTGATACTGTTTCCCAACCTTGGTATATGCCCTGCCCACCCTTCTGGTCTCTGTAAACCCAGCCAAGGATCAGGGTTTTTGGTAAACCAAGAAATATTTATTTATATACACAGGGAATAACAAGATTACTTAAAGATATAGTCAACAAGCGTGTGGTTTCATAAGATGCATTACTCTTTATGTTTCTAGTCATCAAGAACTTGCCTCACTACCCGCCTAATCCAATACACCCAACAAAAGCCTCCCAAAACCAACCAAAAACCTAACCAACTGACAGAACCTCTCATTTATACCTTCAGGCACTCAAGCGCTCAGCCAATCATAATACGACACTCATCAACATTCCAACCCATGTACTCCCCCCTCTCACTCAGTCTACTTACCATTTACTCTAATAAACCTCCACTTACCATATTTACAGTATTATATATATACAGGGACATCACAGGTACTTCCACACATTTTCTGGCCACAACAGGCATGGAAAGTGGAGAGAGTAAGGGCATCCTAATTTGAGATTCTTGCTATAATCATAGAGTGACAAAGATACCTCACAGATACCAACCCCCTGCCAATGCAGGAAACTACAGGATTCCTGATAGATGGCCACCTAGCCCCTTCGTTAAAAATCTCTAAGGATGGAGAATGCACCATGTTCTGAGTCAGTCTGTTCTACTGTTAAACAAGTCATTCGGTGAGACAGTTCTTCCTAATGTTTCTTTTTGCTGCCCTTTGGACCCATTGCTACAAGTCCTACTTTTGGGAATAAGAGAAGACAAATTTGCTCCTTCGCTTATGTGACAGCCCTTGAAATATTTTAAGATGACTCCCATATCACCTCTAAATTATCTCTTCCCCAGACTAAACATAGCCAACTCCTTCAACCTTTACTCAGAGGACATTCTCCAGGCCCCTTATCATCTTGGTTGCCCTCCTCTAGACACGCTCCAGTTTGCAAATGTCCTTCTTAAACTGCAGTGCCCAGAACTGTTTGAAGAGGATCTTGCAAGGGAACGTTTTGCCAGCCATAGCCATATCTCCCTCTCTCACATTGTTTATATACTATGACAGGTATATGATATCAGAGCCCCTCCAGGCTGTTCCCCCCCCCTTGCAGGTGTGTTTTGCAACATCCAGGAACAACAGGGAGGCACCAATGTGTGCACAAACCAAAGAGAGGAGAGTCCTCAAGGTACTGAGGCCAGATGCCACTGCAAAGTTGTTGAAATAGTAAAGATAATATTTTGCAGCCCAACACATTTCAAATGATCACAAAACCTTTTGTCAAGGGCAATCTTATGGAGGTTTAAGATATACTCATAAAATTGAATGGTAACATTCAAAGAAGCAGCTAGCTTCAGAGGATAACCTGAAATGCGTTGGGTCGCAACAAATTATTTTTAATATTTCAACCACTCTGTAGTGTCCTCTGGCCTTGGCACCTTGAGATCTCTCTTCTCCCTGGTTTGCATGTTTTGCAACATGTCATTGCTGCAATTATAATTCATTAGTGGTGGATTTATACTGAACCATCCACACATAATTCTGCTTTATTTGTTTTGTGAAATGCTTCCCCAATACTACCACATTCTTGCCAAGTGTAGTGGAACTCTCTTACTAAAGTACAACAAAAGTGGGACAAAACATTTTGTGGTTTAAAACATTTGTAGCAAAAACAAAATATCACAAGATTCCTACATTGAGCAGGGGGTTGGACTTGATGGCCTTAGAGGCCCCTTCCAACTCTTCTATTCTATGATAAGATTTCAGCAAAAAGTTAGAGGGCATTCGATTGGAAACAAAGCCCAGAAGCCTTTCCAGGCACAAACAGTATTGAAAGTGGGATCACATATAACCATCCAGATACCATCATGAGCAAAAATTGTCATGAATGCACAATAAAAAAGATGTCTGGAGGGGCCCTGTTCATGTACACTACTCTGAATGTGCAAAACTTCTTTATTGTGGACAGAGCAGCTTCCATGACATGCCAAAGGTCTTTCAAACTACTGGCATATTTTTCCCCCTTTTCTGAAATCATTCCTCTTCTACCCACCAACAAATGTCTCCTCCAAGTATGGCTCACTCCTAGATGAGCAAGGAAATTAATGTGTGTTGTCAGCATTGAAGCCTTGAAGCCTTCTGTCTTGCTCAGCTCTTGCTGTTCTCTTGCTGTTCCTGTACTGTCCATCCAAATTGCATTCACTTCCCCCTTAGGCCATTTGCTCAGCTATAACCTGACAGATGGAAAAGCCAGGCTGTAAGTAGCTGTGTCAAGTGCAAGACCAGAGTGTCCTAAAAGGTCAGTTTTGACTGTGTGAGCCTTAAATATGGTGATTACATAATGTATCTACCCAAGGTAAGCAGTTGCCTTGGTTTTCCCACCTAACACTCCGTTATCCTGTGTCAGTGCTTTAGTTTGCTCTCCTACCTACTGGAAAAATTCATGCACATATTATTATTAGTAGTAGTAGTGGTGGTAGTGGTGGTGGTGGTATATTATTTATTAAATTTATATCCTGCCCTTCCTCCCAAAGGAGTCCAAGGTAGTAAACAGCAAAAAGTTGAAACAGCACAAGTCAAAATAAAATAAGAACATATTTAAAATAACACAATTAAAAGCCATCCAGATGCCAATGTCTAGGTCATTGTCAGTGTTTGTTTTTTTTGCAGGGGGTGGGTTAAAAAAAAAAATCAAGGTGCCGGTACTTGTAGATTGAGAAAAGTGCCATCAGTGCCGGAACAAAATGGTTGTCCCATACAGCAAACAAAGGAGGTACTGGTATTCTGTACCTGTGAGTACTATCGTAAAAAAACCCAGTACGGTTCATGCCCAAGAGCTTACTGAGTCCAGGGCCATGGTCATCAAGGGCTTAGTCTGGGATCTTCCATGGAAAGATGTAGACTGGAGAAGTAGTCAGGTGGAGAGTGCATAATGCTGGGGTCAACCTTGGGGAAGAGGAGAGGTTCTGGAGGGCAAGCAACTCCATGACAGGTGCATTTCAGAGATGCCTCAGGTGATGCTGAGGCTGCCATGAATTCAAAGAGGCTGGCTACTAGTGAAGCATGGCATCTGTAAAACTAGGGATATGTCTATAACAAGGGTTGGAAAACTTTTTCAGCCCAAGAGCCCTATTCCCTTCTGGGCAGCCTTCTGGGGGCCACAGGCCAGTTGGTGGGTGGGGCCATAGGCAAAAGTGAGCAGAGCAATGAATGTAAATTGTATCTTTGAACAGTAGGCTAGTTTCTATATACAACCCCCCCCTCTATCCTCCACGCAGACAAGGAAGGGGCATTATCTGAGTTCAAGGACAGCCAGGCAGTGGAGACTGGTGGCTCCAAAGTCGGTGGGGCAGTGAATGCGCTCCAGCTTTTAGTCTGAACTCAGATAGCTCTTTGAAAGTTCAGACTAAACCCCAGAGGGGATTCACTGTCCTACTGAGATCGGAGCCACCAGCCTCCACTGCAGGCAGGCAAAAAACGTTCAGGGTGCAAAACAGGGCCAGTGATCCCTCACCCCTTGCCTAAAAGAGTTGAATCATCTGTAACCTAATGCCTACTCTTATAAAACATAGAAATATGCACGATACAGTGTAAAGATGGACCAAAGTCTATCTTTATTTACTTGTATGTGAGTTGTCAAACACAATTATTTTGCTTGTTTTGTAGTTGCTGTCAGAACATATTAAATATCACGCTAATGAAAAGGGGGGACACTGTGGCTAGTGATGGGGAAGAGAAACCTTTTGTGCTGTAGAGGAACTGTTAAGAGCTGAAACTTCAGGCCCATATTCAAGTGGGGGAGCTATCCCAGAGCATGTCAAAATCTCATGCGGGGTTAAATGTATCGCTGCAGTTTCTCCTTCCTCCTGTTGGTGGCAGCAATACCAAGATTTGCTCTGGAAAGAGAAGAACAGGAAGTAAAGGAAACATTGCCTAATTGAGGTGTGCTGTCCAGAGTGAGAGTCTAGATTGTCATGTTTTTGCATGCTTCAACGATGCTCAATACCACTCAGTATGAGAAACTGAACTGACAGTTGTGCTGGCTGCTATGTATTTTTGTAGGCTAAGCATTTGTTCCTTATGGAGGTTTAGCTGGAGGTAAGTTATCAGTATGGTTTGTGGGAATGAATCAGAGTGGGATCTAGACATGGAGTACTGTTAAGGACATACTTGGGAAGGATTATTGGGGTGTGTGTGTGTGTGCAGCTCCTAGTATAGTTGTTTTAATTAATTAACTAATGATGCTGTTTTGAGAGTTTGTATTTTGTATTTGATTCTTAACTCATAATGTTTATGTTTAAGGGAATACTTTTCTTTTTCTGTTAATTATGCTGTTTTGAATGTGTCTTTTATATTTGTGCTGAATTTGTAATATTTTCTTTTAATATTTTGTGATATTTTATTCAATGTTTTAATCTAGGTTGTAAACTGCTTTGAGATTTGTTTCCCAAATAATATAAAGAGGTATACAAATGACTTAAATAAATAAATGAGGTCTGGGGACTTGAGATTTCAGCCTCTGTGGAATTTCTTTCAGCAGGTAAAACTGGGTGTGTACATTCCACAGATACTTTTACTTCCTGCAGCTCAATGTGATTTCCCCCCCCTGACACTTTGGTAGTGAAAATCCACACAGATCCTGGCCTTGTGAAGGCATTAACAAGTACTATTGATCAATGGCAACAAACACTGAAAGAACAAGCTTCCAAAATGGTTCCCAACAATGGCATCCTGATGATGGATTTTCTTTATTACAGAAAGGCATCTTGTGGTGAAAAAAACACCCAAATACATAATCTTTGGTATTCAATCTCATTCGTCTCATTAAAAAAAGAAAAAGAAATGAAGTACCAGAGGGACTTTGAAAGGTTGAGTGGAATGATCTTGTGACCCTCTTCACTTGCTCTCCTGGTTTCAATCTAACCTCTTAGGTGACATCATGACCTTCTACATTTGAAATCTATTCATGCTTCAGAGGAAAGGCTTAATAAGAGGCACAGTCTACGAGCATTTTGGTTGTCTAAGGCGATCTCACCTGGATGACTAACAAAAGGTTCTCTGAGCATACAAATATTCAGATTAAGAAGAGAAGAGAAGACTTGGTGTTCAGTTTTTGCAGGACTCAAGATCTAAGGGTCAGGCCATACGGTACTTTAGGGATGAGGGAGGAATTTGTTCACTCCACATTTTGGAGCAAACTATGGAAGCCCCTCATTAGAGAGGTTCAGTTGGGCTCCTCTCTTTTAAGCTTCAGGTGATCTGCTACAAACTTGTTTCACTGAGATTTCAATGTGGATATGGTCAGAAACACTGGCTTAGATGGTTCTTAGTGTTTGTATGTACAGGTAGTGATGGGTGAATATGTCAGTTTCAGTTTCTTTCATTTTCTCATTTTACCAATCTTAAATTAGGTTCCCCACATTTCCGCATTAGTTTGTGTGTTTTTTTTAAAGTCCTCATGAACATTCATCAGCATTTTAGTGCAAATTTCTCCTAATAGACACATTTTAATGTATTTTCCCTAATATACACATTTTTGCAAAGCAGTTTCCCCTAATATAATGTGGTTTTTTTGTATGTTATTTTCACTAACATATGCATTTATATGCATACTTTACCCTGGTCTATGCATTTCTGTACACATTGGCTGGAGAACTGCATTGCAAAATTTATAAAAATGCAAATCTCAAAGGTTGGCTGTGTTTCGATTCACATATTGTTTTGAAAAGTTCAAATTAGGAAGATTTGTGTTTAAATGTGAACTGAGTCAAATTTATCCCTCTTCCCTACTGAAAGAATTTGGTGCTTGGAAAAGTACACATGTGCTGTTTTTGTCTAGTGATGTGACTGAGACATTCTGCTTATGTGCACTACTCAATTGTGGTGTTATGGTTAAGATGTTGGATTAGGATCGGGAAGATCACGGTTCAAATCCCCACTCAGCCATGAAGCTCATTGGGTGACCTTGGGCCAGTCACTGTCTCTCAGCCTACCTATCACAGGGTTGTTGTGAGGGGAAAAATGGGAAGGGGAGAGCCATATACGCCACCTTGAGCTCCTTGGAAGAAAGTTTGGATATAAATGTAATAAATATATTTTTAAAATGCTTAACCTTATTGTTCTCTCTGTTCCCCACATGCATACTGACAGAGAAATCATGAAGCATCATGGTACCTGTCTTTAAATAATTTTCCAGGCTTACAAAGTTTATTCATTTATATGTAGGCATTTTACGCATTGGTATTTTATATTCATCACTGACAAAAACCTTTTGAAAAGCCTGGAGTTGGAGGCAAAAAGATTTGAGTGACTGAAATTCATTATGCTCCTGTTTGCAGTATAACAGTAGCAGGAATAATATTGCCTAAAGACCCATTTGTAATATCAAATGAGAAGACAGAATTCCAACTCCTACCCTGTGGCGGCACCTACCCTGTGGAATTCCCTCCCCTTAAATATTAGACAGGCGCCATCTCTGTTACCTTTTCAGCGCTTATTGAAGACCTTCCTCTTTCAACAAGCCTTTTAAGCTGAGACCTTGTCCCAGTCTGTGTCTGTGTTGGAACTGCTTTTTAATATGTTTTAAAACCTTTTTTTTAAATAAATAAATAAATGTTTTTAACCTTTTTTAAAAAAATAAGTTTTGAAAACTTTTTAAAAATGTTTTTAAAGATGTTTTCTTTTAATGTATTTTAAAGTCTGTTTTTATGATGTTTTAAAGTGTTTATAGTGCTTTTGTTCGCTGCCCTGAGCTCCTGCTGGGGGGAAGGGTGGGATATCTATCAATCAATCAAACAAACTTGGAGCTTTTGGGAAGGTCTCACATTCCTGGCATTGAGGACACACCTTCATTGTACTGGACTTGCCATCATATGGATGGGTTCCATTTATTTATATATCAATTCAGGGCCAGTTCCAGGTTTCTGGGGGCCCATGGGCAAAGACTAACAGGGGGGCCCTTGCACTCTTGCTTTCCTCCTCAAACTGCTCTCCTCTTCCCTCTTGGCCTCACCCTTTAAAAGTAAAACAAAACCTGAACAGAAAGTCTGGGGTGACAGAGGAATCAGACAGGAGAGAGAGAGAGAGAGAGAGAGAGAGAGAGAGAGAGAAGGAATGCCAAACCTCTGCCTGTAAGTGGATTGGGAGCATTCCTACCATGGCTCCAGAACTCCTGCTGCCGCCACTGAGTCCCTGCTGCTTGCCCTGCACCAGAGCACACCATGCAAGGAAGCCTCCTCTTCCTCCTTTGCTTTTTCATGACCCACCCTGGCTCAGAACTGCTGCCACTGCTCTTTCCTTCTGCCTTTCTAGTGGAGGGCATTTAAGGGGTTAATAGCACAGAGTTTAGAAGGCAACTAGCCTAGACAATCCCCTCAACAGTGGTACTGAGTGAGATAGTGGCCAGGTTGAGGAGACCTCCGGGCTCACCTTTTCATCTCTATGGTGTTGTTGTTGTTATGTGCCTTCAAGTCGATTACGACTTATGGCAACCCTATGAATCAGCGACCTCCAAGAGCATCTGTCATGAACCACCCTGTTCAGATCTTATAAGTTCAGGTCTGTGGCTTCCTTTATGGAATCAATCCATCTCTTGTCTGGCCTTCCTCTTTTTCTACTCCCTACTGTTTTCCCCAGCATTATTGTTTTTTCTAGTGAATCATGTCTTCTCATGATGTGTCCAAAGTATGACAACCTCAGTTTCATCTTTTTAGCTTCTAGTGACAGTTCTGGTTTAATTTGTTCTATCACCCAATTATTTGCCTTTTTCGCTGTCCATGGTATGAGCAAAGCTCTCCTCCAGCACCACATTTCAGATGAGTTGATTTTTCTTTTATCTACTTTTTTCATTGTTCAACTTTCACATCCATACATAGAGATCGGGAATACCATGGTCTGAATGATCCTGACTTTGGTGTTCAATGATACATCTTTGCATTTGAGGACCTTTTCTAGTTCTGTCATAGCTGCCCTACCCAGTCCTAGCCTCCTTCTAATTTCTTGACTATTGTCTCCATTTTGGTTAATGACTGTGCCGAGGTATTGATAATCCTTGACAAGTTCAATGTCCTCATTGTCAACTGTAAAATTACATAAATCTTCTGTTATTACTTTAGTCTTTTTGACGTTCAGCTGTAGTCCTTCTTTTGTGCTTTTCTCTTTAACTTTCATCAGCATTCACTTCAAATCATTACCGGTTTCTGCTAAGAGTATGGTATCATCTGCATATCTTAAATTATTGATATTTCTCCCTCCAATTTTCACACCTCCTTCATCTTGGTCCAATCCCGCTTTCCGTATGATATGTTCTGCGTACAGATTAAACAAATAGGGTGATAAAATACACCCCTGTCTCACACCCTTTCCAATGGGGAACCAATCGGTTTCTCCATATTCTATCCTTACAGTAGCCTCTTGTGCAGAGTATAGGTTGCGCATCAGGACAATCAGATGCTGTGGCACCCCCATTTCTTTTAAAGCATTCCATAGTTTTTCATGATCTACACAGTCAAAGGCTTTGCTGTAGTCTATAAAGCACAGGGTGATTTTCTTCTGAAATTCCTTGGTCCGTTCCATTATCCAACGTATGTTTGGGATATGATCTCTGGTGCCTCTTCCCTTTCTAAATCCAGCTTGGACGTCTGGCATTTCTCGCTCCATATATGATAACAGCCTTTGTTGTAGAATCTTGAGCATTAATTTACTTGCATGGGATATTAAGGCAATAGTTCGGTAATTACTGCATTCTCTGGGATCCCCTTTCTTTGGAAGTGGGATATATATTGAACGCTTCCAGTCTGTAGGCCATTGTTTAGTTTTCCATATTTGTTGACAAATGTTTGTCAAAATTTGGACAGATTCAGTCTCAGTAGCTTGTAGCAACTCTATTGGTATGCTGTCTATTCCTGGTGATTTGTTTCTTCCAAGAATTTCATTTTTTACCTCACATTCTAAAATTTCTGGTTCTTCATCATATGGTTCCTCCATGAATGAATCTATCATCCTGTCATCTCTTTTATAGAGTTCTTCAGTGTATTGCTTCCATCTTCCTTTTATTTCATCTCGGTCAGTCAGTGTGTTCCCCTGTTGATTATTCAACATCCCTACTCATGGTTTAAATTTCCCTTTCATTTCTCTAATCTTTTGGAATAGGGCTCTTGTTCTTCCCATTTTGTTGTCCTTTTCTATTTCTATACAATAACTATTGGAACAGTTTTCTTTGTCCCTACGTACTAGTCGTTGTATAGTTGCATTTAGGGTTCTGACCGTGTTTCTATCTCCTTTTGCTTTTGCTTTCCTTCTCTCTTTAACCATTTTAAGAGTTTCTTCAGTCATCCATTGAGGTCTCTCTCTCTTTTTAACAAGAGGTATTGTCTTTTTGCATTCTTCTCTGATAATGTTCCTGACTTCATTCCATAGTTCTTCTGGTTCTCTGTCACCTAAGTTTAAAGCCTCAAACCTGTTCCTTATTTGATCTTTATATTCTTCTGGGATGTTATTTAAATTGTATTTTGGTGTTATGAGTGCTTTGTTGTTCTTCTTTAGCTTTACTCTGATTTTCAATATGATCAGTTCATGATCTGTACCGCAGTCTGCTCCTGGTCTTGTTTTTGCAGCAAGTATGGAACTTTTCCATCTTCTGTTTCCAATTATATAGTCAATTTGATTCCTATATTGACCATCTGGTAATGTCCACGTGTACAGTCGTCTTTTTGGTTGCTCAAAAAATGTGTTGGCAAGAAACAGATCATTGGCTTCACACAATTCAATGTCTTTCTCTTGCTTCATTTCTGTCCCCTAATCCCCATTTCCCCACAACTCCTAGTTCTTCTCTGTTTCCTACTTTTGCATTCCAGTCCCCATGATTATCATCATATCTGATGAAGTGGACAAGGTGCTTTCTACCTTAAAGCCAACCGCTTGCTTACTCAACACTTGCTCGTCGTTGCTCATTATGAGCTGCAAGGACAGACTGGACAGACACTCTCCCTGTGCACAAAATGAATCTATTGGTGAAAATTAATTGTTTGCAAAAATGTGTACATTAGTCAAAACTGTCTACGAAAAAATGTATTTTTAGGAGACATTTGCTCTAAAATGTTGAAAATTTTTCATGAGGTTTTTTTTAAAAAAATCAGCAAATTGGTAGAGAAATGTGGAGAAATAAATGTAAGATTAGAGAAAAAATGAGAAACTGAGAGAACTGAAACTGACAGATCATTCCGTACCTGCTGTCTGTAGCAGGTACCCACAGGGCAAAGCACCAACAGTTTCACGTGAGCAACTTGGTCCTTGGAGGTGATGAACTGAGGTTTTATCTAGGGTTGCCAGGTTCCTGGCCTGAGACTACTCCTGTATCTTTAGCAGAAGAGAAAGTCAGCTGAGTGCAGTGTTCTTGCAACACCTTAATGAGAAAAACCACAAGGTGGAATTCTCCCTCCTCCCTGCACAACTTTTAAAGATACAGAAGACCTCTTGGTTGCCAGGCCCAGCCTCCAAGCAGTCTTCTGTATCTTTAAAAGTTGTGCAGGGGGAAGGGACAATTCCACCTTGTGGTTTTTCTCATTACAGTGTTGCAAGAACACCTGCACTTAGCTGACTTCCTCTTCTCCTAAAGATACAGGATCAGTCTCAGGCCATGAACCTGGAAACCCTAGTCTTATCAGTCTCTTCCTCCTCTCCCCCTTTCCCAAGCACCACCCCCTTGACCTAAAGACTGTGGCTTTTAAAAGTCCAACTTCCTGGCCTGCAGATGAGAACTAATTCATCTTTCTGGGCCCTCTCACCACAGGTAATTTCTTGTACTGTTGGGCAAGTGTCCTAGCACTTGATACTTCTCATTAGTCAGACCCAGAGGACAGCATCTTTGAGGGTCCTAGCTCAGGCTCTGCAAGATCCAGACCTCCAGCCTCTGCTGGCTGTTCCTCCTCCTTGGAGCTCAACAACATGACATGACAGAGACACTGCAGATGTTATTTTTAATCATTTACATGGTCACTGAGATGCACAGGGATTGTTTTCAGTGCTTCTCAGTCTCATTCAGTTGAGACACATTGGGAAGTACAATTAACATGGGTCCCAATCATAAAGGGCACTTACAAGCATGCAAGATCTTAAGGATGGGGACTTAAAACTGCCACTATAATCTGTCCAATCACTCTGCAGCTGTTCCTTTTCTTGATTTGAAAGTGTATGTTTATGTGGGACAGTGGGAAGGATGCGGGACAGCAGAAAGGGATTGGTGACAAGGCAGTTTGTTAGAGAACGGTTAGGACAATCCAAGACAACTTGGAAAAAAAACCACAAGCGAATTATGAGGGAATCTGGATAGTGTTTGACTATTACAAGTACTGGGTGGTATTCAATGCTAGCCGTACTCAGAGTACGTACTCAGAATAGACCTATTGCAGTTAATGAACATGACTAGCTCTGCCACCCTAGTCAGAGGCAGCATGCTTCTGAAAACCAGTTGCCGGAAGCCTCAGGAGGGGAGAGTGTTCTTGCACTCGGGTCCTGCTTGCGGGCTTCCCCGAAGCACCTGGTTGGCCACTGTGAGAACAGGATGCTGGACTAGATGGGCCACTGGCCTGATCCAGCAGGCTCTTCTTAGGTTCTTAGCTTAGGCTCATTAATTTTAATGTGTTCAGTCTGAGTGGGATTTCACTGCATACAACCCATTATCTCTAATTATTTGTCTATGAATTTATATTTTACATGCAACTCCTACCTTTCTTCCATCATGGAACCCAAGACACTGTCTATGTGGTTCCTAGGTAATCTCTCATCCAGACATTGACCAGGCCCAGTCTTGCTTAGCTTCAATTATGTGGTGACCTCCTGTACCTTTAGACTACTGGTGGGAACCCCTGGCCAGTGGCCTAGTTAGACCTGCCAGGCCTCCCCATTTGGGCTGTAGCAGCCATTTTTGGCAAGCCACACTAATCTACTCTATACCTGATGTCATATGTAATGTCAGGTGTGGGCCAAATAAAGACAGAGTTTGTCTAACAGGGTGGTTGCACTGGGATTTGGAAGTGCTGATAATCAGTTGATTGTTGTGGCTTGCAAAGGGTTGTACCTTTGTCCGAATGGTTTGATTTCAAACTGCATAGGCAGAAACAGGTCACCTGACATCACTGTAATGCCATGTGATTGATAGGTGGATCCAGTACCCCAGCCCTGCTTTAGACAATGCCCTGGGGCTATTTACTGATATTGCTAGTATCATCACCACCATAAATCCCTTCTCTGACTTCAAAGACTGGACTTTTGCATTTTACATGCCACTTTCATGTTAACTGGCATCAAGTTTCAATATAAAGTGATATGCTAGGCAAGTGAGTGCTAGAAAGAGAGAGAGAATGAATGAGCTTCGATCTAAAAGCATGTGTTTGGATTCACACATAAGAAAAGGTAAAAAAAGAAAATAGGAAATTTAGAAGAAAGTAGTTCTGGAAGAAGAAGAGAAAAGGGCAATTTAGTGGAGTGCAAAAATTTTAAGTTTTTTTTAATTTCCTCTATAGCAATACAATTTGGTAAAATGAAGTGAGTGATTGCCTTTCGTTTTATTGCAGGGGCTCCCACCAATGCACTCGCAGTTAAGAGCTTGCCTGAAATTTCCATTATAAACCCTATTTTCCTGAGCTGATAACGCATCCATGAGAACTCACCTGAGATGAAGTCTCGAATACACAATTTTCACTTCAGAATGAATATTTCACACATTTAGAAAATAAGGGAGGTGCCATACCTAAACAAAATACAGGTCCCAAAATAACATGTCCTTATTTCATGCCGATGATGGCAGGAAATTAACATCTGTAGGTTGTGGATTAGTTGATCACACTCAAGGGGGAGCTCAAGAGCTACTTCTAGGTTTGTAGTATTCTTGTGTTGTGGGGCACTGAAATGTCATTGAGCCAGCCATCCCCAAGGGCCCAGTTTGTCAGCATCCATACAGTCCAACTTGCATTGGCCTGATGATGGAATACCTCCCTTACCTGGTTGTTGTGGGGGTGGGAAAATAAACTCACATCTTGGGCATATATACATTGGGCTGAATTCAGACAGCACTTCCTTCCATTTCTCCTATGTTTCCTTACCTGTTAATTTTCATGTTTTATGTGATCTTTCACACAGCGTAACGGCCACTTCAGGAAATCTGGCATTATCAAGCAGAAGTTTAGTGCTCATTTCCATGTTAATTTCTTCCACAGAAAAACTGTTGGCAACCCCATGAACCTGGAAAATCACAGTAGTTTGGCATTTTAGTTTCCCCGCAGTTGTCGGTGGTGGATCATTCCACCACTGCTCCCATAATGAAATTTGGGGTGGCATTCTGGCATACAGAAGCATGCATGTGCAAAAAGGGTGGGGCAACGGGATGTCCAATGATGTCTGCTATGATTGGTGCACACCATGGCAGTGGCACGAATGAAATTTAACACAACATGGCGGGATATGGATGGAGGAGTACAACAGTCCCAGGTACTGCAGTGTGGAAGGAATGTTAGAGATCGGGACAGAAGCACCCGCGTTATAATCAGGAGAAATAACACAATAAATCCCACATCTGAATGCAGCTATAAATGCCACTGGTGGATTACATGCAGCATGGGAAATGGTGTCTAAGAGCAAGCCAGGCCACTGCTTCACTGCACACTGAGGCTACAGATTTATTTATTTATCTTTTAAAAAATATATCCTGCTTTCAGAGCGGCTTACAGAAATTAAAACATGCCATGTACAAAATTTAAAACATAAATTAAAAAATTGGAGATTAAAACATTAGAACAGCGTTCATGGTGCAAAAGCCTCCTGAACGAAAACTGTTTTAACCTGGTATCTGAAATTCAGCAAGGACTGTGCCTGCCTAATTTCTAACTTGAGTGAGTTTTATAAAGTTGGGCTTACTCCACTGAAAGCACCAAGCCACATTGCCATGAGTCGTGCTTCTGGTCCATTGGGGGGGATTAATAGTACACCCCCAGATGATTTCAGGGGGAAGGCAGCCATTAATGGTATCCTGGGCCTAAGTTGTTCAGGGCTAGTGGTACAGTAGTACCACTTCCAGAAAGTAATACTAGGAGTTGTTGCTCCATTCCATGGCTTTTAGGATATGGGGTCCCACAAGGGTCCATTCTGTCTCCTGTGCTATTGAGCATCTATATGAAACTATTGGGAGCTGTCATCTGGGGATTTGGAACACTGTGTCACAAGTATGCTGATGACATGCAGCTCTTTCTCTCCATCCCATCTGAATCAGGAGAGACTTTGAAGGTGTTGGACAGGTGTCAGGAGGCAATGATGGACTGAATGGGGGTCAATAAACAGTGGTTGAATCTTGATAAGACAGAAGTGCTGTGGGTGAGTGGTTCCCGTGTCTGGGAATTAGGTGTATGGCCTGATCTGGGAGGGGTTATACTCCCCCTGAAGGAAGAGGTTTGTAGTTTGGGAGTATTCCTGGGTCCCATTTTGTCACTAGAGTCCTGAGCAGATTCTATAGCTAGGAGTGCTTATATCCAGCTAAGATAGATTCACCAGCTATGGCTGTTTCTGGACCAGGATAGTCTGACCTCAGGTGTCCATGCACTAGTGACTTCCATTCTGGACTACTGTAATGTGCTGTATGTGAGACTGCCCTTGAAGATGGGCTGGAGGCTACATCTAGTGCAGAATGTGGCTGATAGGCTGGTTAGTGGGATAGCCTGATGGGGCCATGTGTCACCAGTCTTGAAAGCAGTGCACTGGCTCCCAGGAAGCCACTAGGCCCAATTCAAGGTGTTAATATTAGCATAAAAATCCCTAAATGTCTTGGGATCCAAGTACCTGAAAGAGTGCCTTCCCCTATAGCATCCAGTCAGCAAGCTAGGCCATGTTGGTGGTGCTGCCTCAGGGGGTTGCCCGGTTGGCACTGACTCATGGCAGAGCCTTTGTGAAATGCCTTCCCCGATGAGGTATGTCTGTCTCTGTCACTGTTGATTTATAGGAGGAATTTGAAAACATTCCTGTTTTCCTAGACATTTGATGGCTGAAGGAGACTGTTCCTGGCAAATCAGAATGCCCTGGATGTAACTGTTTTTAGAATGTTTTTAACTATATTTAGAATGCTTTATACTGTTGCTGTTAAATTGTTTTGTTGGCATGTTTTGCTGGCCTGGTCTCCTTCAGAAGTGAGCAGCAATCACACCACCAGGCACCACCAGCACCAAACAGCTATTTCTAGCCTCCACCATAACTTCTCACAATACATGCAATGTAGTGTTGTTTTGGAGCATTGTGGGAAATTAAAATGGCAGCCAGATCCAGATGCCCAGTGCTGTTTGAATAAATAAATAATTCACTAACAGGCAAAAAACCTTGCGGTTTAAGAACATACCTATAGCCAAGAGATATTTCTATCAAACTTTAAAAAGCAGGGAAATTGCGCAGCTATCGTGAATGCACCAGGGTAGCAGGAGACCTGACCTCCTCTCTGAGATATTGGACTGCCCTACAAATTTGTCCAAATGCAAACACAATTTGGGTTGGTCTTTCACAGTCCAATCCACTTGCTGTGTAGCTGGGAAGAATTTGGTAACCATGAAAATTGAGAGGGTTGTTAAGCAAGCGTTTCTGAGTTCAGGACTATAAGTTTGGTAAGGTTTTGTTTTGAAATGAGCTTATGAGAAGCATCAGAATGGCATGGGGGTATTTTCAATTTAACATTGCAGAATGTGAAAAATCCCCGCTGGTTATAGTATACAGCCACGAGAGTGGCTGTATAAATAGGGCAGGCAGGACAGGCATCAGCAATGTGCCCTTCTGATGTGCTGAGACCCTATTGACTGCCCATGGATGCCGGGTGTTGGTGCCGGCCCTAATATGGTGGATCGCTGGTCTCCTTCACCAGGCAATTATTTTGATCTTCACATGTGGCAAACTTCAGCACTTGATCAGGGCTATGAATATTTGAAAGGCTCGCCTTGGGTCAGAATCCTAAGCAGGTTGATTAGCAGCAGATCAGAAAATAATCCCTTGAAGACCTTGTATATTCCATGGTCTCTCAGAAGAAAGTGTGATTTAAATTCTACTGTTAAGAGCTGTGGCTCTTGTAGAGTTTATGCAGAGGAAGCAAAGAGACTCTCTCTGATTTATGTCCCCCTCTGATCTGCTATGCATTCTGTCTTTTCAAATAACTTAACTAGCAGATTTTCCTCCCCACCCCATTGTGCTCTTCCTGCCTAGGTGCCATTGCCTCATACTAATTCACTGTCTTTTTAACCCTTTAAAGAGCTTTCAGCACATGTGGGAAGTATTTTGCCATTTTCTAGACAGTCAGGAAAGGGGGTCTATAACTCACGTATTGCCTCATTAGAGATGATCAGACTCTTTCGCCTTGCCCTCTCCTTACCCATTACATATCAGATTGGGAAATAACATTGGTTAATTTCCAAACTGGTCCAAATTCACAAACAATTTCCCCAGGCATAGCCTTTGAAAGCAGCTCCTGTGCAAACAGATGGATGCTCCAAAGGAGCCTTGCAGAAGTTGGGTGTTTGCACCTCACAGTAGTTTTTCTTGGGTGCAGCCTGTTGAATTCTTCCTGTTGGAATCAATGGAGTCAGTGTTCTCCAGTGATTTCAATAAGGAGATTTAAAGTAGCTGCAGCCCTGAGAGTGGCAAGTTTTAATCCAAGCCAGAGAAGGATTTGGAAACTTGTGAGGTGAGCAGTATTGAATCTCAGATGTGAGTTTCTTGTCCCAAGTTCAGAGAACTTCACTGTCACCTGTATGTCTCAGGTTGCCCTTTGCAAGTGACATCTCAAGGCGAATAAGAACATAAGAACATAAGAAGAGCCTGTTGGATCAGGCCAGTGGCCCATCTAGTCCAGCATCCTGTTCTCACAGTGGCCAACCAGGTGCCTGGGGGAAGCCCGCAAGCAGTACCCGAGTGCAAGAACACTCTCCCCTCCTGAGGCTTCCGGCAACTGGTTTTCAGAAGCATGCTGCCTCTGACTAGGGTGGCAGAGCACAGCCATCATGGCTAGTAGCCATTGATAGCCCTGTCCTCCATGAATTTGTCTAATCTTCTTTTAAAGCCATCCAAGCTGGTGGCCATTACTGCATCTTGTGGGAGCAAATTCCATAGTTTAACTATGCGCTGAGTAAAGAAGTACTTCCTTTTGTCTGTCCTGAATCTTCCAACATTCAGCTTCTTTGAATGTCCACGAGTTCTAGTATTATGAGAGAGGGAGAAGAACTTTTCTCTATCCACTTTCTCAATGCCATGCATAATTTTATACACTTCTGTCATGTCTCCTCTGACCCGCCTTTTCTCTAAACTAAAAAGCCCCAAATGCTGCAACCTTTCCTCGTAAGGGAGTCGCTCCATCCCCGTGATCATTCTGGTTGCCCTCTTCTGAACCTTTTCCAACTCTAGAATATCCTTTTTGAGATGAGGCGACCAGAACTGTACACAGTATTCCAAATGCCGCCGCACCATAGATTTATACAACGGCATTATGATATCGGCTGTTTTATTTTCAATACCTTTCCTAATTATTGCTAGCATGGAATTTGCCTTTTTCACAGCTGCCGCACACTGGGTCGACATTTTCATCGTGCTGTCCACTACAACCCCGAGGTCTCTCTCCTGGTCGGTCACCGCCAGTTCAGACCCCATGAGCGTATATGTGAAATTCAGATTTTTTGCTCCAATATGCATAATTTTACACTTGTTTATATTGAATTGCATTTGCCATTTTCCCGCCCATTCACTCAGTTTGGAGAGGTCTTTTTGGAGCTCTTCGCAATCCCTTTTTGTTTTAACAACCCTGAACAATTCAGTGTCGTCAGCAAACTTGGCCACCTCACTGCTCACTCCTAATTCTAGGTCATTAATGAACAAGTTGAAAAGTACAGGTCCCAATACCGATCCTTGAGGGACTCCACTTTCTACAGCCCTCCCTTGGGAGAACTGTCAGTTTATTCCTACTCTCTGCTTTCTGCTTCTTAACCAATTCCTTATCCACAAGAGGACCTCTCCTCTTATTCCATGACTGCTAAGCTTCCTCAGAAGCCTTTGGTGAGGTACCTTGTCAAACGCTTTTTGAAAGTCTAAGTACACTATGTCCACTGGATCACCTCTATCTATATGCTTGTTGACACTCTCAAAGAATTCTAATAGGTTACTGAGACAGGACTTTCCCTTGCAGAAGCCATGCTGGCTCTGCTTCAGCAAGGCTTGTTCTTCTATGTGCTTAGTTAATCTAGCTTTAATAATACTTTCTACCAGTTTTCCAGGGACAGAAGTTAAGCTAACTGGCCTGTAATTTCCGGGATCCCCTCTGGATCCCTTTTTGAAGATTGGCGTTACATTTGCCACTTTCCAGTCCTCAGGCACGGAGGAGGGCCCAAGGGACAAGTTACATATTTTAGTTAGCAGATCAGCAATTTCACCTTTGAGTTCTTTGAGAACTCTCGGGTGGATGCCATCCGGGCCCGGTGATTTGTCAGTTTTTATATTGTCCATTAAGCTTAGAACTTCCTCTCTCGTTACCACTATTTGTCTTAGTTCCTCAGAATCCCTTCCTGCAAATGTTAGTTCAGGTTCAGGGATCTGAATGCACACAGGTTGAGGCAATGAGTTGGAACATGCCTACTGGATCCATCCTCAATCTTTGTATGGTCTGCAGAGATCAACTGCATACGAACTGTAGGTGTGCAGTCTGCACAGTCTAATACCCTGGAAAATCAAGGATACAGGCATCAAGGACAGCCTATGCACATACAGTTTGCATGTGTTTATTCTCTGAGCACAAGTTTGATGACTGGAGGTTGAGATGGGTCTGGTAGAATCATGCATTCCACTGGATTGTCCTCTGAAAAGGCCTGATGTTAGAATTCCTCTATTAAGTGATAGAGAGATTATTAACAAAGTAATAAAACAAAATAAAAATAAAAATGAGCCCAGAACAATCCTGCCAAGCTTTGCTGAACTTTTCACAGGTTAGCAGTTTTTATGTTCACGGTTATTTTTCCAACAAGGTTCCATTGAGCCATGATTAAAACAACCAGTTAACCACAAATATGAGAAGGATAATAACCATAGGACTGGAAATGTACATTGCCAGGAACACGCTTCTTCTGGAGAACACGATTAAAGCCCTCTCTAAGGACTGCTGTAAGTGTTAGCGTTTTATGTGATGTGATGATTTCGGTTGTGGTATAATTATTTTTATGCTTCAAGATTTCTTTCTCTCCCTCGAAAAATGGACCAGGAATAAACACAAGCTAGGCAATATCAAAGGAATGGATATGTTTCACTGTGGAGCACATGGTTTAAATTATGATTGAGCTGTATGTTCTCCTGACTCACTTTGCCTCAAAAGTAGCATTAGAGAATTCTTCCCAGCTTCCTTAATGCTGTACACCACCCTAGAAACAGTTTTGAGGAAGGGTGGTGCAAAAATGTTTAAAATAAATGTGTATTGCAATAAACCTAGGAAGCTACACTGACTGGCAGAGGCTCTCCAGGGTTTCAGGCAGGATTCTCTCCCAACCCTATCTGGAGATGGCAGGGATTGAACCTGGGACCTTCAGCATGCAAGGCAGATCATCAAATCATAGAATAGTAGAGTTGGAAGGGGCCTATAAGGCCATCAAGTCCAACCTCCTGCTCAATGAAGGAATCCAAATCAAAGCATTCTCGACAGATGGCTGTCCAGCTGCCTCTTGAATGCCTCCAGTGGTGGAGAGCCCTCTACCTCTCTAGGTAATTGGTTCCATTGTCGTATGGCTCTAACAGTTAGGAAGTTTTTCCTGATGTCCAGTTGAAATCTGGCTTCCTGCAACTTGAGCCCAACTTGAGCCCAATATTCTGTGTCCTGCACTCTGGGACAATCGAGAAGAGATCCCAACCCTCCTCTGTGTGACAACCTTTCATGTACTTGAAGAGTGCTATCATATCTCCCCTCAGTCTTCTCTTCTCCAGGCTAAACATGCCCAGTTCTTTCAGACTCTCCTCATAGGGCTTTGTTTCCAGTCCCCTGATCATCTTTGTTGCCCTCCTCTGAACTCGTTCCAGTTTAGCTGCATCCTTCTTGAAGTGAGGAGACCAGAACTCGACACGGTATTCAAGATGAGGCCTAACCAGTGCTGAATAGAGGGGAACTAGTACTTCATGCGATTTGGAAACTATAATTCTGTTATTCTCCACCACTGAGCTACAGCCCTTTGCCTGAGCTAGAGCCAATTCTGAAGTGTTTTGAAAGGGTGGGGGCCCATGCATTGTTTGCAGCTCAAGCTATTTATGTAGTTGTTAAATGTGTTTATATACCACTTTTCACCATCAAATGGTCTCAATAAATCATGCCATGAAAATTCATAGAACACAATTAAAATAACAGTAAGATATGGAAAACAGAACCTCACACACAAAACAGTAATATAATAGAAAACCAGAGCTTGGAAGATTACTTTTAAAAAGTAATAAATTACAGTTACAATTACATGGCCCAAAAAAGTAGTAATTGCCGTTACAATTACAATTGCTCTGAAAGTAACTGATTATTTTACTTTTCCTCAAAAGTAATCACTACAATTACATTTCAGTTACTTTTTAAAAAAAATGCCTACAAGGTGCTGGCCTTGGCTGCTGCACAACAAAGTAGCCTAAAACAACATTAAAAATGAACACACATACTGAGGTAGTAGAATAATTCTTTTCACCCATAAGATAGCAATGGTGGTCTCTTTGCTGGTAAGGGAGGTGAGGAGGGAGGCAGAGGCCACTACTCAGATCTTTGCACGTCAAACCAAGTGCAACTTCTCCCCACTCAGCCAGCCAGCATACTCTCTGTCATTTAACCACCTCCCGGACCCTGCCCTGCCACCAACTAAGGGACACTCACCCAAGCAAACATTTTCCCCTGAGATGCAAAAAAGTTAAAATACTGCAAGTGCAGCACAGTAGCCAGAGAGGGTGGTGGAGGCCACTTTGTGTGCCAAGTGCAAGCACAGTATTCACACACACACACACACACACACACACACACACACACACACACACACACAAACACACACACACACACCACCTTTCACCTCCCCAGTTCTTATCTCCATTCTGTTGCTGCCTCCTTCTCCTTTATCCATGTTCTTGCCCTCCAGCTCCTTTTCCCATCCACTCCATTCTTCACCACCACCATCCATTTTTTAAAACAATTGTTTTCTCCACTTCACCCCGTCTCACTCTCCACCTCCTCCCTCATCACCTCCTACCCACCGACAGAACACGAGGGAAGAGTGACGCTGCACAGAAGCCCAGTTTGAGGCACATGATTTTCATCCACATATCAGAGGAGCAGAATACTTCTCCTGCTTCACCCCCCAAGTAATGCCCAAAAGTAATGCTGGAAACATTACAATTACTCCACAAAAGTAATAAAATTACTCTTAGTTCTGTTACAATCAAAATGTAAAGGAATTACCCACTCGTTCCTCAAAAAAAGTAATGAATTACAAGTTACTTGTAACGAATTATTTCCAAGCTCTGTACCGAACACACTCAAGGCTCAAAACCATCTAACCATAATCTCCAAAAGCTATAGAAAAAACAAAACAAATGTCAAAACCTTTGTCCCCAAAGTGGCTTGCGTCACACCAAATGATCAATATGACAATTAAAAAAACATATTGGGGAATGATGATGATTTTGATATCTGTACGTACAGAAAATAAATCCATACAATATAGCTAACCTAATTCCACCCCTTGAAATTGGGCAGGACAATAATGTGCAACACAGTAATAAAATAATACAAAAACCTGAGGTGGCAATGGGAGGGGTCCTATCTCAGCATCTGATGGCTGAAAGATACTGTTGCTGGTAGCCCTGAAATCACTGGTTGAGAGAACATAAGATTGTAAGAACTGCCTGCTAGATCAGGACAGTTGTCCACCATGTCCAGCATCCTGAATAGTCTGAACTTCCTCATTCTAGTGTAAGCACAGGACTGGGGGTTAACATGTGTTCCTCTTAACCTTGTGGGGAAAGCCCATAACAATCTTGTTCTCACAGTGGCCAACCAGATGCCTGTGGGAAGCCCACAAACAGGACTTGAGCACAACAGCACTCTCCCCTCCTGCAGTTTCCAGCAACTGGTGTTCAGAAGCACACTGCCTCCAACCGTGTTGGTAGAGTATTTTTAAAACATTTTTTTGCTCTTACTAATGCCTATGCTGCCCTTGGCTTCATTTTGAGGAAGGGCATGGTATAAATTGAAATAATAACAATAATATTCCAAAAGACATTCCAAAGAAACTCACAACAATTAACCTGCATGCATTGGATGGCAGCCTGCCACACCTCTCACTGGTGGCAGCCTTCCCTCCCAGCTCTTGCCTGTATCTAATATTACGGTAGTACTTTTAGACTGGAAAACACCTCTGCTTGCATTGTCTTCTTTCCGAGTTTCTCCGACTACGGTACCTGGGGATTCAGCCAGATCCCCCACCAAACAATTAATCAGAGCAAATTACATATTTGAAAGAACTGGTAGTGCAGATGGTAATTCTTAAATACAAAGGAAGAGAGTGTAATGGCTCTCAACATGTCAGATGAGGCTATCTTAGAATGAACACAGTCTGTGCCTGCTTTCTGAAGCTCCTTATGCCGTAGGAGATCCATGTCTTTTGTTTACTGCAAGCAATCACAGGCGGGTATAAGCAGTGCAAGTTGTCTACTTGAGGAACACCTTCTCAGTATCTCTCAGTTTGTGCTCTGCCATTCTGGGAAATGCTTTCCTCACATTTGCAGCCCAGCATATGGAAGAGCTGGTGGTCAATGGAGAGTTTCCAGGTTGTCACTAGAATGGCTTTTGCCCCTGTTGATTGGGCTCCAAGAAACTATGCTCATTGCCACTCAGGGACATTTCACACATCAGGGTTTTATATGCATGTGAATACACTATGACAGAGAGGGGTGGGGGAGGCATTCAATACAGTTTGAATTTAAAGGTGGACTTACCTAATTAGCACTCTCCAAAACAACACATGAACCAAAGGTCAGCCACCCTCCAAAATTCGCCCTTCTCCAAATTTTGCAATGCAGTTCTCCAGCCAAGTAATATATATAGCAATACATATGGCAGGGTGAAGAGTGCATATAAATACATATATTAGTGAAAATAACATTCCAAGTGCATTATATTAGAGAAGTTGCTTTGCAAAACTGTGTGCATTAGGCCAAAAATGCATACAAAATATGTAAGGAGAACTTTGTATAAAAATGTGGATTAAAATGTTAATGAAAAGAGAATGTTGAATGAGGAACATTAAATATTGGGTGTTGTGCCCCTTCACATACTTAAAATTAAATACCAGGAACATTGAGTGTTGCACAGAGTATTATGTGTCTGTCTTGAGCAAAAAAAAAAAAGGGGGGGAGAGAAAGAAAGATCTATTAAATAGGTTTTATTAAATTATTTGTGGTTGATAGGGGAAATTGTGTAGACAAAGTAGTATCAATGTATTTGGCAAGGGAAGCATCAAAGATTCAAAGATTTTTTTTCATAAAAAACATAAGTCCCCAGAGAATTTGAATGCCCAAGTACCTTTGCCCAGCAGATATGATTTCTTCCGAATTGCTTTTTTGCTATCATTCACAAGTATTTAGAAAGCATTAACACAGGAGTATTTTCTAATGAAAATCATAAAAACGTAGGGAAGTCACTATACAGAGGGGAACAAGGCTGTTGAAATGTTGTAAATTATTTATTTATAAAAGTATTTCCTGCCATATCATAAAATATCAAGATGGCTTAAATATAAAACACCATTTAAAAATGAAAAATATAGATTATCATTTGGGTGACTGCCTAATCAAAATAAAAAATTAAACAGCTGCAAAAACCTGTCAGCATGAAAGGGTCTTCAAGACTCCTGAAAGTAAAAAATGAGGATGCCTGCCGAATCTCTGCTGGAAGATTGTTCCACAGCATGGAACTGGCATGGAAATATTAAATGCCCAACTTTTAGCTAAGGCCAGCTGATCCTCTGAAGCATGGAGGAGACTTATGGACAAAAGTTGGGAAGGATTCACATTAGAACAAACCAACATTAAGGTTGTCGTGAATGTGGAAAGTGGTGGGGCAGTATCCAGAATGAATCAGCCCACCCACCAAATTTGGGGCTCCACTCTTTTTTTTTTTAAAAAAATCCATTTTGTGGAGTTCACATCTCAGGCTGCAACTGCCAAAATGAGGTTGCACATCTACAAAATGCCTCTAGTCCCTGGTATATACCCAATGATATCAGGTGCACAAAGGGGCCTTGAAGCCTCTTTGAAGTCAGCAGACTGCTTGGCCTGGATTTTATTTTCCTTTTAAAAAAATGAGTTAATTTTAGATATCAAGTGAACATTCTTCTAATCAGTGTTATGAAATACATCCAGCTTGTAGATGAGGCTTCAAGTTGTCTCCCATCCAAGGAACTGATCAGGTCCATTTCAGCTTAGTGTTAGCAATGCTACTGTTTCATGTACCAGTTTAGCTTCTCTAATAAATATTTACAGTGGTGTAATGGCAAATCGAGAAATGCAGAGTCCCTTCATATTAGTCACAGCCACATTCACAGCCACACACCCTTCCCTGTCACTGCTGCCACCACTGCTGTTTCATGCTGCAGGGTTGAGAATATGATCCCTCTTAATGACTTTTCCCACAACAACAAACATCCCTAGGAGCCAATAAGCATAAAAGAGGAGAGTGGAAAAGTCTTCTCAGCAGCTCACTCACCTTTCACTCTGATTGGCTGTGTTAGGTCCAAACCCAACACGCAAGTCGCCCTGTCAACCCCAACTCGCTTATTACACCCGGGAAGAGTGCGGAGTTGAGTGCAAATGAACCCACTATCAGAGATCAAGTAACACGAGACAAAAACCTTTGCAAAGGGGACCCAATACTTACAAGCTGAAGCAGGCCAGCATGGGAACCTCGTTTGTTCAAGGGTTTATATAGGCTTACCCCAAAGTTTACAATATCGGGTTCACGTCATAAAATACAAAAGAAGCAATTGCTAACTGTCATAGCTTTGGGGCATATGTAAGGAGGTAAAGGGGTACAGGGGGAAGGACAAAGTGGAAACATCAAGACTATCTCTTAGACTCTATGTCTGCATATTTCGCATGTCCTTGAGATAAGCACTATGCAGGAGCAGACAAAGGCAACTATTGAGGGGAGGCCCAGCTGCAACCGGGCGCCCCCTAAACTGGAGACAGACATGATATTACTTTGCTTACATATCAAAGGAGTTTTACAAGTCAAGGTTTGTGGGACATTGGAACAGCGTTTGACATTCCTATGCAAGGCACATTAGTAACAATAAGCAAGGTTATAAGCATAAATGTGATACAGAAATGCATAGTAGGGACGTGTCCAGCTTAAACCGGCTTTTATTATGCGAGCCACTGGAATGTAGGTAAGGGTCAGGTCACCAGGAAATAAACCGACATTTTATATCAAAAGTCAAATAAAGGCCACTTTGGTTCTATTTCCCATAAAGCCCAAGCTGGTTTAGATAGGACAAGTGAACTATAGTTTTACAAGCACTGGGGATTTCAATTTAACCCCAACAGCTGCAATCAACAGGTAAGGAGAAGGAAGCATGTTAGGATAGCACACTCCTCTTTCATGCGGATTGGCTTGTAGAATGCTGGAGACATAGGGACCCTGCTGATATCCTGCTCCCAAAATAGTAAGGGGTCTAAGACTCCCCTGAGAACCCAGATGACTACACTCCTATAAATATATATGAAGTAGGCCTGAGTTTTCACTTAAATTATACTGAGGCAGCAATGTCTAACCTGTGCTAAGTACAATAAAGATATATGTGTGCATTTGAAAGAACATTATGCTCAATTGCACTTGCAAAATGTTGTGTGCATCACTTAGAACAATTATATGTGCATGTTTTATGAATGTGCCAAATACCTTCTTGTCTATCAACACCAGCGAGTTTTTCTTGATCTGTAGGTACATTGCATTTCGTCTTGGGTATCTGAAAGGAACATATGTGATTATTCTGGTATTTGGTATAGGCAATTTTACAGTATGTTATACCGGCTCCTGTACAAACTGCTGTTCTCCCACAGACGAATGAACAGTGTGAATCTTTGATCTCCGTCTGACATGTCATGCCTATAATGGTGTGTTGGAAAATCCTATGTATGCCGAAGGGACAAGCTTTAGTCGGAGAGAGAGAGAAAATAAAAGAACATCAAAGAACAGATTAGAGTTTAGGAAGACATGCTGGAAAAAAGGGAGGACGGGGGAATAGATGCTCTAGGCTGCAGAAAAAAGAGAAAACATTATTATAACGTCTCAACAATCTGACTTTTCATTAAAATCATCCAGAGAAAGTCAGTTCTGCCATAATCCCACCGCCTGATCCTTTTGACAAGATCCATAATAATCCTACAATGCTGTGTAATTTCTTTTTTCAATCCTGGACGCAAACAGCTGCTTATCCCTTCCTTTGCAAGACACTGCCCATTTCAACGAACGTGCGACTTTAAAGCTTTGATGTGATTTGGTATATTTTCCCCCCATTAGCTTCCAAAGGGAGCTTATTCTGTTACGTAACCATCATTTCTAGTCTTTCTTAGCGCAGTGTGAAAGCGCCATTTTATTCTCAGATGCTTGCTTCTCTCCCAGGCCGACTTGTGGACCAGCAATCATGGCTTGGCCCTCTTGACTGACGTCCCAGTAGGATGGTTAAAATGGCATTGTGGTTGCCATGACCGCCGATGCTTCGTGTGGTCAAAAACTCTCACCCAGGTTTTTCGACTCGTAATTTGGAACGTAGAAGCGTAGGAAGTTGCCTTATACTGAGTCAGACTAGCGGTCCACCCAGCTCAATATTGTCTACACTCTGACAGAGGCTCTCCAGAATGGTCTTTCCCAGGCCTACCTGGAAATGGGGGAGGGGGTTGAACCTGCGACCTTCTGAGTGCAAAGCAGATGCTCTATCACTAAGCTACAGCCCTTCCCTTTACTACAATGTCTTCCTCATTCAAAGTGCTGACTGAGTTGCTGCTTGTGCCAGGTGCTGGGCTGTTGTTTCATCACTGTTTCTCATTTTAATGCTCACCAGCTTACCTATTGTTTATTATAATTGGCCTACCAAATGGCTGACTGGAATACTAATGTGAGCTGTGCCAGGCTGTGGCTCAAAGTCAGGGGTGTGGTTGTCCAGGGTCTCAGGGGGTCTTAGACCCCTTACTTTTTTGGGAGCAGGGTCCTCAGCATCTTCTGAGACAATCAGCATGAAAGGGGAGTGTGTTAGCCACTGAGAAGAGTCTTCTAACATGCTTCCTTGTCCTTTCCTGCTGATTGGAGGCAATCAGAACGAAAGGAGATGAGTCTTACTCTCAACCCCTCAAAAAAGGGAAGGGGCATGGCTGTGACTAACATTAAGGGACCCTGCACTTCTGAGTTTGCAACTACACTACTGCTCAAAGTCATTTCCACACCATACATTTAAAGTACTATGATGCCACTTTAACGGTCATGGTTTCTCCTAAAGAAACCTGGAACCATTCGTATGTTAAGGGTGCCAAGAATTGTTAGGAGACACCTATTCCCCTCACAGAGCTGCAATTTGCAGAGTAGTTTAACAATCAATCCCTCTTCCCAGGGAACTCTGAGAATTGTAGCTGTGTGAGGGGATGAGGAGTCTCCTAACAACTCTCAGCACCCTTAACAAACTGCAGTTCCCAGGATTCTTTGGGGGAAGCCATGACTGTTTAAAGTGCATTATATTACTTTAAATGTATGCTGCAGATGTGTCCTATGGCACCTTATTCCCATTTTTTGTAATGTGTGCAAAGCAGGAAAGTTGTTAGGGACTAGTGACCTAAGGAGCCCAGATCTCCTGCATCTTCCTCCCTTTTAAAAAATGTTTTTACTCTGCAAAGTTATATTTTTAGATGGGCCATACAGCCATGAAGCTCACTGGGTGACCTTGGGCCAGTCACTGCCTCTCAGCCTCAGAGGAAGGCAATGATAAAACACCTCTGAATACCGCTTACCATGAAAACCCTATTCATAGGGTTGCCATAAGTTGGAATCGACTTGAAGGCTGTCCATTTCATTTCCCTCCCCCACACAGAATGAGTATCGTGATGTTTTTTAAGATCTGTTTTGTATGTGTGTTATAACTATATATTGTTGCGCGCCTCCCCCAATCTCTGAGTGGTGAGATTTCAGGGGTCCCTGCGCCCATCCAGGGTTTGGTTTCCTTTGGGAAGAAGGTCAGCGGAGACTGTGGTGTCTTTATGAAATATGGTTTATTTATTTACACACATTCCAACCTGAGCTCAAGGATGGAGGGGTTCAAGGCATCAGCAGTCCAATATCCAGCTTTTCCATCTGGGTGCAGGGGCGTCCTATTGCCATGATGCAGAGGGATAGCCTCTCTGCGTGCCTGCAGCCCCAGCCATTCTCTGGAACACACTAAAAAATCCAAACACAATTTCTGCTAGCTCCCAGGAGTGGGGGAAGAGGCTCTCCAGAAGAGTTTCAATAACGAAAGGATCTTCCTGGCCCATTTCACCAGTTGCCAGGGCAACTGATCATCCCATTATCTTACCTGGCCACTCTATTTGATTAACAAAGGAGATTCATCTGGCTAGCAGAGCCAGCCCCCAGGGCATAGGATTCCAAATCAGAGGCTGGAAAAGTGGCTCACAGAAACCATCCATTCCAACCCCCTATGCTCATAACAATATATATTGTATGAAGTAAATGCTTTGGAAGCATTTGTTGGGAATCGGTTTAAAGATTCTATTTGACTAACATTTACTCCAAGTAGACTCACTGGAATAAATGACCATGAATGACCATTACTTAGGTCCATTAATTTCAATGGGTCTAATTAAGTAAAATGTAGTTGATTGCAACCCTATAAATCCTTAAATATAAATAAGTGCAGTAGCCTTGAGACCCTAACCATCCACCCTCTTAATTTACTCAGAGTCACAGCTCTGTACATTTCCTGCAGTTTTGTCTCTTTCCTCTGCTCCTTAAGTACCGTTAAGGGGTAACACCCCTTGCGTAAAAGTCACCCATCCTATCTTTCAGGATACTTGTGCATAGTTGTGAAAATGTAATATCTGCATCAGGAACCAAAAGCCACAGAGATCTGCTGCACCCGTAAGTGTAAGTTTGGCTGACAGTTTTTACATTTCATTTTTAAGGACTAGCGGAATGTGATGTCACCTAGGGATATCCCATATCCAAACATGCTTGTTTTGCTTGTTTTTTAGAATCGTCTGAATGCAACTCATTGGTTGTGCGCTCCTTAAGCTAAGTCTGACTGCTGAAGCCATGTAGAAAGTTCTTCTTGATTGCTACCAATTCCACTTCATCCCCCAGCTCTGGATTATCCTTAATCCAGAGGTCCAATTAATATTGTACATGAATATCCTCCAGAAGTGTTGTGGTGTGTGTGTGTGTGTGGAATTAATAATACACTCAGCACATGCACGCACACACACACACACAGGATATTCATGTAAAAGATTCATTGGACTTCTGGATTAAGGATTTCATATTTGGTTTTATTCTTGTTCTTTTGCTATTAGTTTTTATTTGTTTGTGAACCACCTTGACAGTTTTTCTTGATATAAAAAGCAGTATATAAATTATTATTAATAAAAGAATGCATATTCCACCTTTTATTTTAAGAAGAAATACCAAGGCAGTTCACAAACAAATAAAAGCTAATCACTGCAAAATAACAGCAATAAAGCCAAATGGTCCCAGGCTATGGTTTGAGGCCAGCACCCCACTGAAGCTAAGCAGGGTTAGGTCTAGTCAGTGCCTGGTTGAGAGACCGCTTGGGAACCATATGTAAGCCCCCTTGGGTTTCTGTGATGAAAAGAAAGGCGGGATATAAATGTAATAAATAAATAAAAAAGAAAGTATAGGTACCTGTATTTAAAATATGTAATAAAACAACTACATTAAAACATCCATATCTATAATCTATGTCTATATCTATATCTGGCTATTAAACAAGCCCATTTAAAACAGCATTGCAATTAAAACAGTTAAAACAACAAAGATCAGGGAAATGGTGTTCTACACAGGTGTGTCTTCCACCGCTGGCGGAATACCAATACTGGTGGAGCCTCCTATATTTCAGCAGGGAGAGAATTCCACAGCACTGTTTAAAGATCATTGTCTCCACTATTCAGTAAAGAATGAATGAAGAACTTAATCACTGGGCATCAGACAAGTACATTTAGCTAACTGACAAGCAATGCTAATATGGCCCCTATTAATCACCTATTGCTGTCCTTTTCTGCCATCAGTCTGTATTGATTTTCTGATAACTTCCTGTTAAAGCATGTCCAGATTAAGTAGGAATATATTACACTGAATGTCAAAATTAGGTGCTTTGTTCCTCCCCACTCTTCCATCCCCAATGATGATCATGATGTTGGTGCAAAAGGCAATTTCATTAAGCTGAGATGGTGAAAAAAGATGGGTTTTATCCTCTAACCTAAATGGCAACAACAACAAAAACCAAACCTGCACTTAAAAAAAAAAACCTGGGGGTTGGGTGGCTGGGGGTGGATGAGCTGAGTATCAGAATTAATCATTCAGTGCTTGGTAGCTGAAATATGATTAAGACATACAAGATGAATAGGGTGAAAAAATAAAGGGTCATATTAATTCCATACATTGATTCAGTGGATGGTTGTAAAGCAGAGGCTTGCCTGGATGATTTTAATTTGAGCTGAGTGTTCTCCTGAAAGGCAAGAAATGTTACTTACACTCATTATTAATTTGCTTTCCACTGCTGTTTTGCTGATGCATTGAGGAGGTTACAAAATTATTATTGAACACTGGCATCACCAACATCTAAATCAGGGGTAGCCAATGTGGTGCCTGAGGAGAGGTTTGTTTTTTTTGTAGTAATAGTAGTAGAGTTCATTGGAGATATAAAAGAATATGAAAGAGAATGATGTTTATCTTAAAAAAAATAAAACTTGTTTTATTAAGAAAGTACACGTGGATAGGAAAGCCTAATCATTTACACTAGCTGAATGCAAAAAGCAGGGAGAGAGAGAATGATGGGAGGAAGGAGGAGGAACTGGAAGTGAAGACAGCCCTGAGAATATCAGTCTACCCAATCAGAGGCATGCTTAACCTTGGGGAAAGTAACAAGTAGAGAATTCAAGCAGGGGCCCTTTCAACAAACTAACTATATCTATTGCCCCTCATGGTCAATAGATTCAGAGGACACAGTGAGACAATGCATTGATTGAAGTGAAACTTCCAACGGTGCCTTCCAGATGTGCTGAACAACTCCCATCTACCCCAGCCACCATGGCCAATGATCAGGGGTGGTGGAAGTTGTAGTCCAAAAATCTGGAGGGCACCATGTTGGCTATCCCTGAGCTAGATGCTCACTCTCCGTACCCTTTCGGGCACATTTCCTGGCTGCTGGGAGTCTCAGCCTCTGTTTGGTGTGCTTAAGAATGATGCCAATTTGAGGTTGCCTCTGAGTGGTGAGCCTGGCTCTTGCTGGCCATGGAAGGAGGACATAGTCATGGTGGAGATGTGGAGGGGCAGAGTCTCCATCCTGCCACGGGTGCCACAAAAGTGTCACAAAAGTGGCTGGGGTAGAAAGGAAAGGCTTAGGACAGGAACCGGGACACTGCATGACCTTGGGGCAGTCACTGCCTTTCAGCCTGACCTACCACACAGAGTTGGTGTAAAGACAAAGGGCTGCATTTAACTAATGTGTTCCATCAGCACAAGGATTCCCGCTAGGACAGCAGGACTTTCTGTCTCTGCACGAGCCTGTACCTCCCCATATCTGCCCCAGATGCTTGGCAGAAGCCCTTGAACAGATGTAGGGGGTGTGCAAGGGGAGGAGAACAAAAAGCAGAAATACTTGTGCCAATGGTACTCGGCAATGGTAAACCACCTCTGAATACCTCTTACCATGAAAATCCTATTCATAGGGTCACCATAAGTTGGAATCGACTTGAAAGCAGTCCATTTACACACACACACACACACACACACACACACACACACACACACACACACCAACCATTAAGAGTTCATTTAACAGACATCAATATATAAATGATCATAAAGCTCACAAATAGGTCAAGTAAAAATATCCAAGAACACATCTAAAAATAAACCCAAAGGTGGTGTCTTTGGCTGCCTTATGGAAGCTCTCACAATTGGAGGGTTGGGCAAGACAGGTAGAAACAGCATCTCTCTCCCCTAAGGCATCTCTAGCATCCCTGACATGTGGATGCCCAGCCTCTGCATAAAACACCTCCAGCAAAGGTGAGCCCATCACCTCCTGAAGGAGTCTGTTCCACTGTCAAACAATCCCATATAGGGATGGAAAGATCTGTCAATTGCGGTTCTGTCAGTTTCTCATTCTTCCAATCTTAAATTCAGTTTGCCATATTTCTGCAGCATTTTTTAATCATCATGAAAATTCTAATAAACACATTCTTATAGGCAGTTTTGACTAATGTACACACTTTTGCAGGCAATTTCTCCTAATGTAATGCTTTTTTGTATGTTATTTTCACTCACACGTCTATTTTATGTACACTTTGCCCTAACATAATTTTTTTTTTTGTAAGCATTGGTTGGAGAACTGCATTGCAAAATTAGGAGACGTGTGAATGTCAAAGGATGGCTGAGTTTTGATTCTCATATTATTCTTGAAATTGCAAATTTGATAGATTTGGCTTCAAATGCAAACTGAATCCCATTTCTCCTCCGTACCTAGTCCCACATGAAATTGTTGAACAGCTATGCACATCCTTGCTCATCTCTTACATGATAATACTATCTGTGGTCCTAGAGCTCTACTGAGGCTTACTGTGTTTAGATATTTTTAATAAACTATTTTAAAACTTGATTTGCACGTGGGGGGTCACTTTAAAAAGCTGAAGACCTCTTGATACATTTTAAATCCATAACACCACATATTTTCAGCCCAAATTCAAATCAGTGGATTTCCCCTGTTCCATTCCTTACTGTTCTGTGGATTTTCTGGGCCCTGAATTCAACTTCTCCTGAATAACTAGGAGAATTTCTAAACTTCTCCCAGTCTTAGAGCATGAATTCCTTCAATTTATTTCAATCCGCCTCTCCTCCCAGCATTACCAGTGCTTAAATGTGCATTGATAAATCACGGCAAAGAAAGCAATCCTGAAATGACTGTGCGCATGAGAGCATCAAGGTCCTTTTTGTGCATTTGTGCTCCTGCCCATCTGTAAAGCTCCACATGAAAATAATCTTGATGCATGTTGCTTCAGCAAGTCAGGGAGAAGACAGGAGTGGACTGTAAACTGTGGCAATGTGCACATGCATTATGTACAAAAATCAGATTTTTTTTTAAAAAAAAATTGTCACAGCTGCCCCTCTCTGCATCATGGTCCTGTTTCACACACATTATAAAGGAGTGCCAGGGAAGATGAGTCAGTAGATACGAAAAGTGTTTGCTGAAGGCAGAAAATCTTTTTTTAAAAAACATTCCACCATGCCATTTTTAAATTCTTGAGAAACCGTCTCAGCTGTCTAGTCCAGCTTAAAGCACTTGGTGCATAGGACTCAAGAAAAGTTTCCCATAGGCCAGTAGTTTTGTCTACATTTATGCTATTATGCCTGAGTGGTGGTGAACATGATGTATGATGGGGGCATTTTCTACTATCATCGTGCCTGCTTAACAACAGAGTTTCTGCATGGACATATCAGAATACTGTCCGACAGACTCTGCAAGCCAGGAACCAGATGATTAAAAAGAGGGAGGAAGTATTTTGCATTCAGAGAAAGTAGATGTTACCAGCCAAGCTGCAAATACCAATTGATCTGAAGTGAAAGGTGAAGAAAAGAAAAGAAAAACTCCCTGCAATTGTAAGAATCCATTCAATACAGAAATCGTATTTTTCACAAAAACAGTAGCTCAGATATATCATCAAGTGACAGTGATCAAATTGCACACCATACTTGTTTAATCTATGTATTTTATTCCTAAGAAATTAGCACAAACACAGTCAATGTACATCAGTGCTTTCTCCCCAGTAGGCAATTCAACCTCTTCTGTTTAGCACGACAGTGTTACATGAATATTGATTTTAGATGCATAGTACTTACTTCCAATTCTTGAATAAGGATGTAGGAGGGATTTGTTTGGGTTGCTTTTTGCAGCAGACTGGCCTGATCTGATGCTTCCTAGCTTGCTTGTGGATTGGAATGCAATTTCCAGTTGGACTACATGCCCACATTTTCCAGTGCATTCTCATGGCACAAAAAAAGTGTGCAAAGTACATATTTTATGTAAAAGAGACATAAAAACATGTGTTTCACATGTGCCGCCCTGGGCTCCTACTGGGAGGATAGAAATCTAATAAATAAATAAATCATTGAAAAGTGTGTGTTTTACACAGAAAGTGTTTGACATAAAAAGTGCAAACAAAAGGCAGGCCACAGGATGCCGCAGGATAGAATGGACCATGACAGAGTATTAGCGAGATTGAAACAAGACAGAACTAGCCACTTAGCCTATCCCTGGAACACAGAAATGTAAGAAGTTGCCTTATACTGAGTCACAGGATTGGTCCCTCTAGCTCAATGTTGTCAACACTAACTGGCAGTGACTCTCCAGGGTTTCAGGCAGGGATCTCTCTCAGCCCTACCCAGAGATGCTGGGGACTGAGGTTGGGACCTTCTTCATGTACAGCAAATGTTCTACCAGTGAGCTACAGGTCTTTCTAATCTTGAACGCATTAAATTGAGTTGTAATGTCCAGACCTGGCACAAGGCAGTAAGAACTGGCTATGCATGTAGCAGAATTGCATGATGTAACTTTTTTTGGGGGGGGGGACTGTACCATCTTTAGACTGTAGGGTGAGATTTGCATGTTTGAATGGGCCAATCCACATAACAGGAGGCTAAGCAGCTGCCCCACATGCATTTCAGCAACCCAAGTATAGTGCATTAGCATAGCCAAGCAACCATCACTGTGGGTGATACCATTGTTCTTCAACCTTGGATCCTCAGATATTGTTGGACTACAACTCCCATCATCCCCAGCCAGTGGTTAGGAATGATGGGAGTTGTAGTCCAGCAACATGTGGGAACTTGTAGCTGCACATCTGTGCATATCACATGCCCCCCAAAATTCAAAATAATCACTACATATTAGTCCTAAAATGGTGTACATTTGGTACTTTTCCGGGGGGGGGGAGTGTAAAAAGCTGATCTATATTGCCACACTAGCAGAGATGCACAAACCTCTCTAGATAAATCATCTTATCCTCCCCCCCCAAAAAAGTCTGTTGACCTTCCTCACAGTCCCTTTGAACATGAGAAACTCCAATTTTGCCTTGAATTTTGTTTTAAGGTGAAAATAGACAGAGAAAATGAACAGCAGCTCCAAATATTAGATAGTGGGTAACTGAGTGAGAACAGCTAGGTGACAGGCAGAAAGGCAGCAATGTTGCCTGTAGCGGGTACCACAATGAGTGGGAAGCAGTGGTGGCTGGTGCCAAGTGGGACTGGTAGGGTGGAAGGCAGGGAGACCCACAGTAGGCCAAACCAGGGCCAATGACAGGCAGAGCCAGAACCAATGAGAGGTGGAGCCAACTAATTCTAGTTTTGTCCCTGCCCTCTTGAGTCCTACAAGGGGCAACACTGAGAATAATAATAAGGAAGCCAACAGGCAGTGCCACCCTCAGGACTGGATGCAAGTATTATTTATTTATTTAGTCCATGTATATACTGCTTATATTTAAATAAATCTCTAAGCGGTATAAGTAGGAAGGCAAGCTGATGGGGGCTGGCTGAGGGCAAACTGAGATTGGCAGGGCCGCACATGCCTTAATGGATCAGCCTCCACTGTATAGTTCCAAGAGATCAGCACCAGCATTACTCCAATCAGGGCTTTTTTTGGTGATGGTACTCCCTAATATAGAGTACCGGCACCTCTTTTTTGGTTGCCCATGACAACCACTGGGTGCTAGCACCCATAGCATTTCTATCAAGGTATGAGTACCGGCACCTCATTTTCTTTTTTTACCAAAAAAAGCACTGACTCCAATAAAAGCCAGAATCTAAAACAGCCTTTATATATCCTAGGCAAACCAGAGCCCTGCCCTTAGGGATGATGCTTTCTTTATCTAATGCAGTGGCAGAGAACCTTTTTGACCCCCAGGGCCACATTCCCCTTCCAGGCAATCTTCCCAGGGCCAAGTGTTAGCAGGGCCAAAGGCAGGAGTGGGTGGAGCAATTAATGTAAATTTTAGCTTTATAATGTAGGGTAATTCACATGCACACAGACCTCCCTGTCTTCCATCCAGACAAGCAAGAAACATAATCAGAGCTCAAGGACACAGTCCAGCCAGGCAAAAATATGTGGGGGGCAAAGGCCAGTGAAGGGTGTGGCCTGGGCAGAGTTCCAAGGGACAGACAGAGAAGCTATTTGGCCTGAGGTTCCCCACTAGGGTTGCCAGGTTCATGGACTGAGACTGATCCTGTATCTTTACGAGAAGAGAAAGTCAGCCAAGTGCAGGTGTTCATGCAACGCTGTAATGGGAAAAAGCACAAGGTGGAATTCTCCCTTCCCCCTGCACAACTTTTAAAGATACAGAAGACTTCTTGGAGGCTGGGTCTGGCAACCAAGAGGTCTTCTGTATCTTTAAAAGTTATGCAGGGGGAAGGGAGAATTCCACCTTGTGGTTTTTCCTATTACAGTGTTGCATGAACACCTGCACTTGGCTGACTTTCTCTTCTCCTAAAGATACAGGATCAGTCTAAGCGATTGAACCTAGCCACCCTATTCCCCACACCAGATTTAATGCTGTATAATGCCATTAAATACCTTCAATATCTCATTGTTGCCTCTTCTGATGGAGATCTCTGAGAAAGGAAATAGCTTTTGGAGGTTGCCGGCTTGATTCAGACTCCTTGCCTGAAAGTTCTTGGCTGTTAGTCCTGGATTCAGAATCAGGCAATGCTTCCTCTCTCTCTCTCTCTCTCTCTCTCCTCCCCCCCATCTATAAAGAGTTCTTTCATTCAGAGATTGTGAGACTTTAAAAAACAGGTTATGCTGCTCAGTGACAGAGGGATCTGTGGGCCTGGTGAAATGTCATCCGGTGGATTGTCACACATGCACTTTGACTCAGGGAGGAACTAACCGCTTGCTTAGGATCTTGGATGTGATTCTACGTTGGAGCCACTGCCTGTTTAGGACAAGGGAGCTAGCAGTATAAGGCATTTTCATACCTTCAAAATTAATTTTTGGGTGGTTGCATCATGGACTTTCTCTTACATTTACCAAAGAAAAGAAGGGGGGGAGACGGTCATCTATGAGTAGCTATTTTATACAAACTCACAATGAAAATGTGTGCTTTGCTATAGTGAGTAATTTTTTTTGCCCCTTTCACTCTTATTGATGCTCTGGAACATAAGCCCCAGCAATCACAGCCCATGCACTATATTGATATGAACACTGCTTGTCATTTCCATGAAAACACAAGTAAAAACAGGATCCACGGCAAATGGGCAACACAATCAAATTGGACTAATACAGCATGGCGAAAACTGTCATGAACATTTGCTGGAGTTGGGAAACATTCTTGCTTGATTTTCCAGTATCATGATTGATGATGTACAGGTTAAAAAAACACACAAAACCCTAAATGATTTTTCACTAGTGTGTCCAAAAGCATTTAGTTAGCCCAAATGAAGAGACTATTGGAGTTTTGCAAAGCTCTGATAATATTCCAAGCATTGATTTAGGTTTATTTTCCTTCCAGAATGGTTTCTCTTTTACTAAAGATTGTTTTCAGAGGTGATTAATAAATATGACATTGAAATGCTATGCTGTTATCTTGCATAGCTCAGCGACAGCCCACAACAGAACACAGAGCTCATACGAGCATTTCAGTACTGAGCAATGGTGGTTAATTTTGGTGGTATCTTCAAGCCATACGGTATCCGTGCAGTCTACAAATGATCTACTTTACTTGTCTACATGGCAGATGCAGGGTATGTGTGTGGGTGTGTGAGAAAAGCCAACTTGGATAGCTTTAAAAGAGGATGAGACAAATACATGGAGGGTAAGGTTATCAATAGGAGTGTATAAAATTATGTATGGCATGGAGAAAGTGGACAGAGAAAAGTTTTCCTCCCTCATAGCACTATAACTCATGGACGTCCAATGAAGCTGAATGTTGGAAGATTCAGGACAGACAAAAGAAGAGTATTTATGCACACAGCACATAGTTAAACCATGGAACTTGCTCCCACAAGAGGCAGTGATGCCCACCAGGGCTGGTTCTGAAGGGCGGCCAGGTGGGGCACTGGCTTAGGGCCCCTGGGGGTCCCTGTGCTCCCCTTCTGCAATCCACAGCAGGATTGCTGCTGCAGATAGCAGGACAGGAGCTTCAGAGCCACCCACCATTTCACGCTTCACCTACCTTTCTCCTGTTTTTTGCAGCTGTACACACTGTATGCGCAGGTTTGCCATCAATCAAGATGGCGGCCAAGGTTTCCCTAAGGGACTGAAGCCTGTGCCGCCATCTTGGTTGATGGCAGCAATGCACACGTGTAGCATACATGCATGCCATCAACTAAGATGGCTGCAGAGGCTTCAGCCCTTTAGGGAAACCTCAGCCACCATCTTGATTGATGGCAAACCTGCTCATGCAGGCGCACCGCCAAAAAAATAGCACAAAGAAAGGTAAGTAGAGTGGGGGAATGGGGGGCAGCTTGGGATCTCCCACCCTGAAATCCACGGTACCAATCCTGCCGCGAATTGCAGAGTGCCAGGGCCTGGGGCAGGCTGGAGCCCAAGGGCCCCAGCATGCCTGGGGCCAGCCCTGATGCCCACCAACCTGGATGGAATTAAAAGAGGATTAGACAAATTCATGGAGGAAAAGGCTATCAGTGGCTACTAGCCTTGATGGCTATGTTCTGCCTCCACTGTTGGAGGCAGTATGCTTCTGGATGCCGCTTGCTGAAAACCAGTTGCTGGGAATTACAGGTGGGGAGAGTGCTCTTGCACTCAGGTACTGTTTGCGGCATTCCCATGGGCAACTGGTTGGCCAGGATGCTGGACTAGATGGGACATTGGTCTGATCCAACAGGCTCTTAAGTTATGTTCAATAGCTACTACCCATGATGGCTATGCTCTACCTCCATGTTTAGAGGCAGCATGTTTCTGAATACCAGTTGCTGGAAACTGCAGAAGGGGAGAGTTCTCTTGTACTCAGGTCCTGCTTGTGGGCTTCCCATAGGCATCTGGTTGGCCACTGTGAGAACAGGAGATTAGACTAGATGGGCCACTGGCCTGAACCAGTAGGGCTGTTTTTATGTCCTTATGTGTGTGTGTGTGTGTGTTTGGATAAATAATTCTCTTGCATTTACATTATCTGAATTTAGATTCCCCCCATGCCAGCATTCCATGTTGTAGTTACTTCTGCGGAAAAACAAATCAGAACACAAGGGTTGGGTTCAACAAGCTAACACTTACAAATTATTGCTTTTAACATTAATTAAGAATGAGTTTGTAAGGTATCCATCAAACTGGAAGTTCTGTTGTAGCCAATCATATCGGTTGTGATGTGGGCTTGGATGTGGTGTGGTGCTGTGCCTGTAATGGTTTCTGTAGTTTGCAGATGTGCCCATGGGACCAAAAGGGTTAGCAACCTCTGCTCTAGAAGCCAGTCGAGTACCAATTCTTCAACAATAGGGGCAGGGGCAGGGGCAGGCCAGAGGCACAATGTAAGGCAATAATTTGCTGTGTGATCAGCTGGCTGTTGGGAGGTTCGTCCTCTCTTCAGTGCTAATCAGTAGCTATGCTTAAAGTCATCACAGGTGGCAATTATGTACTTCTCATCTGAGGAAAGGCTTGTTCAAAAGGTAAAATAATGCAGAGATTGATTATTAGTGTCAAGACTCAGGCTGCGGTTCTGCAATTTTTTGAACCCCACTGACTTCTCTTTGTGCCATATTGTAATGGGAGGGGTCATCTTCCCTATTCCACAGAGAACACAAGCCTTTCCCAGAAGTTATAAGATGTACAGAATCACAAGCAGAGAGTGGAATTGTGCTTGCCAGCACTCCTCCCAAGTTCCATGTGCTGATTGGTTCTGTGTGCACAGAGGTTGTGAATATGCTCACAGCATGTAGCTAGGGATGGAAAGATCTGTCACTTTAGGTTCTCTCACTTTCTCATTTTTTCCAATCCTAAATTCAGTTCTCCATATTTCTGTAGTAATCTGCTGTTTTTTTGTTTTTTTTAAAAAATCCTCAGGAGAATCCTTCAGCATTTTAGTGCATATTTATCCTAATAAACAGATTTTTAAGCAGTTTTGACTAATGTACACATTTTGCAAGCCATTTGTCATCAAGTAATGCATTTTTATATGTTATCTCCACTCATATGTTCATTTTATGCACACCTTCTCCTAACATATGCATTTTTGTAAACATTTTTGTAGTTTGTAGGCAAACTACATTGCAAAATTCGAGTAAGTGTGAATTTCGAAGGCTGGCTGTGTTTTGATTCTCATATTGTTTTGGAAAGTGCAGATTTGATAGATTCAGCTTGAAATGTGAACTGAACTGAATTTCTCGCTCATCCCTGCATGAGGCCTCTGAACATGGAGTCTAATAACCCTGCAGAGAGAGCTGACATGTACAACCTGTACATATTTAGGGTCTGTATGTGCTACAGTTGATTGGTATGTGGCAGTTGGTGGTGAACTCTGCTATCATCATCCTGATCTCCTTCTGGCATATCAGTTGTACCCAGTTTAAGCCAAAGGTAGCTCACAGGCTTAGTTAGGTTGAGCACATGTCCCAATTTGGCATGACAGGTTGTTGTCATCAAACCGTACCATAGATGACGGCAGGTGTGGGGCAGGTAAGGATGTAGCTCTAAAGAAACAATTGGGAGCTTAAAGCGAGCCGGCAAGGCTTGCTGCCATTCATCAGCCAATGGTGTTAACAGCGAGCCCCACTGAGTTTGGCTGCACTAGAAGGTCCAAATTGAAAACTCCCTAGTGCAGCTGAGGAGGCCCATCTGCTGATTGTCCACATTTACACAGCACTGTGCCTTTGCCCAGAGTGGTTTGATATCACATTTTCCCACCTACCTGTCAAAGTTGGCCTGCAGGGGCTGGGAAAAATAACAATCTGAACCACCGGCTGAATCCAGTTCCCCATCCTCGACTTGGAATATCTGAAAAGGGCTTTGGTTGAGTATTTTACAATCTGTGTGCTTAAAAAAGTTATAGTGCATATCAGTCTCAGTGCCTGTGGTTATATTTATATACATATACAGTGTACAGTAAACTGAGCTTGGAAAAGTTACTTTTTTGAACTACAACTCCCATCAGCCCAATCCAGTCTATCTAAAGGAGAGCCTCCAGCATCATCAGCTATGCCGCCCAACAAGATCAGCCTCAAAAGACCTTCTCTCTATCCCATCAGTCAAAACAGCCAAACTGGTGAGGACTAGAGAGAGGGCTTTTTCAATTGTGGCCCTCACCTTGTGGAACTCCCTCCCAAATGATCTCTGCCATGCACCTTCTCTGATGAGCTTCCGCCAGGCCTTGAAGACCTGGCTCTTCAGGCAGGCTTTTGGGGTGGGTTAGATTTTATCTTCATTGTTTTTAGTTTTTTAATGCCTACATATTGTATGCCTATTTTGTATGTTGCCCAGAGTGGCTGGACAGCCAGCCAGATGCGTGACTAATAAATTCAATAAATAAATAAATAAATAGTTCAAATAGCTCTGCCTTGGACAGTTAATAAGAAGACATGATTCACTTTGTTTTGGTTGCCAAACAAGAGATGGATTGATTCCATAAAGGAAGCCACAGACCTGAACTTACAAGGTCTGAACAGGTTCATGACAGATGCTCTTGGAGGTCGCTGATTCATAGGGTCGCCATAAGTCGTAATCGACTTGAAGGCACATAACAACAATACAGTAACAACACAAATGATCCAATTCCAATCCAATGAAAATAAAGTCTGAATGCTAAAACTCCATCCACCTACTCATTTAATTCCAGCTATTGAAAGCCAAATAATTTTTTTTACAAAACTCATAAAAAGAAACAAATATGGTACCACCAATTAAAAAGAGAACAGATTTTTTTTTAAAAAAAATGAGCCATAGGATATTGAGGCTGAATTTGTCTAATGTGAATGGAGAACTGAGGTGAGATATTTTTCCATGCAAGGATATTTGGCTAATAACCAGTCTCCTAAAATGTCAGAAGAACACCAAGTGTCATTAAATATCATCAAAAGAGAAAACAGTTGAAGAACCTATATAAACATTTCCAGTGGAGCAATCTTTTGGCCTGGATAATTTGCTTGCAGAATAGTATAGCACATTTAAAGATAATCTTACGTAGTCTGCACATGTTACTACAGCTGCAAAAGGTGCCTCTTCTCCCTGATGTAAACTACATGCAGTGGTGGGCCTTTTGTGTATGAGGCTACTGAATAGGCTAAGTTGATTTATTGGAATTTTTTCACCCAGCTGAGAGGGGGAGGGCTGATCATGAAGAAATTGTATTTGAAAGAGATCAAAGGGGAGAGAAAATATCAGTTAAAATCTCACAGATGGAGTGCAGGTGTTTGTTATTATTGTTTAGCTTATTTTTGATGTGGCCAAGATGTGCTTCTCAGTGTCTTTTCCAGGAGGGTAGTCATCCGGGGTCTCGAGGAGTGTCTTAGACCCTTTACTTTTTTGGGAGCAGGGTCCCAGAAGGGTCCCTATGCCTCCATCATCCAACGAGCCAATCAGCATGAAAGGGGACTGTGGTGGATACTGATAAGAGTTTCCTTGGCCTTTCCTACAGATTGGAGCCAATCAGAGTGAAAGGAGATGAGTTAGCCACTGAGAGGACTCTTCTCAGTAGCTAACACTCTGCTCTTTTATACTTGTTGGCTGCTAGAGATGTCTGTTACTGTGGGAGAAGGCACTAACAAGGATCTCATTCTCAACCACGCACCAAAAAATGTGACTGGGGGGAGGGGTGGCTGTGACTAGCATGAAGGAACCCTGTACTTCTGAATTTGCCACTACACCACTGGTCCTTTCACTCTGCAAATAATCTCTCCAGTGGACTGCCTTCTGCAGCCATCTTGGGAACATCATGTGCTTCCCGCAAATCCCATAATGTTCTCAGCTGGGCTTTGCTGAAAGTTCAGAAGACATGGCCTGACTGCTGGTGGTGGTGGTGGTCATGGTGGTGGTTGTGTGAAGCATTTTTATTTTAAAAGAAATCAGTGCAGAATTATTATTTTTTTAAGATAAAAGGACTTTCCTTTACAGTGGGGTGGAGAACCTTTTCAGCTCAATGGCTTTCTTTTCTTATGGAAAACCTTCCAGGGGCCCAGTGCAAGTGGGTGGACCAAAGCATGTGATTCTTACCTTTGTATAGTAGCTACATTCCGGCTTTGCAAAAGTCATGCACGCATGCATGCACACACACACACACTTCTTCACCCTCCATCCAGGTAAGCAGGAGGCAATATCACAGTTCAAGGACACATTTGAGTCAAGCACAAGCACATGAGGAGGGCACAGAGCAAGGGTGGCAAGAATGGTTGCCTAGGAAGAGGTAGAGTGGTCTGACAGGCAGCAGTGTAATTGTCTAGGGTCCTGGGCGTCTTAGACCCCTCACTTTTTAGGGAGCAGGGTCCCAATGTCTCCAGCATCCTTTCCTGATGATTCGAGCCAGAGTGAAAGGGGGGGAGTCAGCTTCTCAGGATACTCTTCTCAGTAGCTAAAACACTCCCTATTTAAGCTGATTGTCTTCTCTGACTTCCCACCCTTCAACAGAAACCCAGGAGAACACAACATGGGGTAACTCCTCCCATGGGCTTTTTGAGATCAGGAAATGTCTGTGTCAGAATTGCTTAATATGTATTTTAATAATGTTTTTAACCCTTTTAAAAAGTTTTTTAAATGTTTTTAACACCGTTTTGTCTTAATGTATTTTAAGATTTGTTTTTATGATGTTTTAAAAGTGTTTTTAGTGCCTTGTTTGCCGCCCTGGGCTCCTGCTGGGAGGAAGGGCGGGATACAAATTAAAGTGCAGGCAGCTGTGGTTTACTGGGGAAGAAAAAAACCCACCTGCAGGAATGATAAAAGTACTTTTAATCCACACCCACCAGAAGCATAAAGGAATTCTAAAGCACCATGCAGAAGAGGTGGGAAAATGGAAGCCTCTTTCTCAGGCAAAGAAAACCTTTGAGAAATTCTTTCGGCACAGCACTAGAATATACAATCTGTTGCAAGAATAGAAAGATTAGTTACACAAACAGGATCCAGTTTGGAATGGCAACTACTTGATTAAGTCTAATGGGAGGCAGAGTAGGGAGGAGCCTAACTCCAAATAAGGAGGAGAGAGGGTGGTAGATGCCAGATAGATATGTGGAGATCAACTCTGGATGAGAGCAAGGAGTCAGAGAAGTGATAAAGTTTGGAGAGACAGAGAGAAATAGCCTGGCTTATTTGGATAGCACTGATGGCTGTCCAGGCTTTAGTCCAAACTTTCAAGGAGCTGTCTGAGGTGCTGAAACCTATTCCCAACATAGGCTGATAGAGAGAGAATAGAAGCAAAGCAGAGAGGGAAAAGGGCCCATAGATATTATCCATCACAAGGAGAAACAGTGGAAAGGCCACAAAGTTGTCCTAGGCATCAGGCCACGAGGGTCTTTGGTGAGTTTCCAATGGAGGCCTAGGAGCAAGGGGAGTCCTTTTGACTAGCCTCTTGACTGAGACACTCTATGTTCCCTTAGAGCAGCAGAGGTCGGAGTGGCATGGCGGGGCACTGCACCAGTGACCTCCTGTCACTGGTGCCTCTGCGCCTTACCAGGAGGAGAAGGAGTAAAATGGCAGGGAGGCTAATGGAATGCAAACCAACAGAGCCAGTTTGGCACCCCTGCTGGTGCCTGTGCACTGCACCATCCTCCCTGCTGCCTCACCGCTTCCCCTCCCTCCTGACAAGGGGCAGCAACGGCAGTGATGGGAAGTCCGGTAAGCGCCATCACCTCTCCTCTACTGTCTTAGGGGCTGAACTAAAGCCAAGTAAAAAAAACCACAAGCACGGAGGTTGGAGAAGTCTGGGTGGGGGATGCCAAGGCTTTTTGATGGGAAGGTCATCCTGCTCTCACACTAGCTAGCCAGATGCCTATGGGAAGCCCAAAGCCAGGACATGAGTACAACCACACTCTTCTCATATACAAAGTATTCTCTTTATTAAATGGTATAATCATTATAGTTGCCACTGATCAAGATTTGGGAAAGAACCGTGCAGAAGGTCTCAGATTCAATCCCCAGCATCTCCAAGTTGGGTTAGAAAGTTGCTACTAGCAGTATAATAAACATTATTTTGCTAGAATCATAGAATCATGGTATAGTAGAGTTGGAAGGGACCTATAAGGCCATCAAGTCCAACCCCCTGCTCAGCACAGGAATCCAAGTTGAAGCTTACCTGACAGGTGCCTGTTCAGCTGCCTCTTGAATGCCACCAGTGTTGGAGATCTAAACTAAATGGGTCAGTGGACTGACTCGGTATAAGGGCAGCTTCCTAAGGTTCTGCCGAAAGCAAACAGCAACAAACAAACAACAGGCAAATTTCAGAGTACCTACTTGGAGAAACATCCAGGGAAGTTGACAAAGATCAAAATTTTTTTGGGAGGATGAATTACATATCTATAGAGGATTCCCCACTTCCCTAACACTGACAGTAAAAGGTTAACATATATATGATATTGGACTATCTTTTTTTGGGGGAAGCAATGTCTTTCTGTTGGATGGGCTGTATTGCTGCCATCAAAAATGATGTGTGTTCTTAAAGTTGTCGTTCCCCCTGCCCCCAATATATATAAGGGGTAATATACTCTTTAACAATGCCAGTGTGTGTTTTCTGAAGTTTAGTTCAAACAGGTAAAAAAAAGAGAGAGAGAAAATTCACATTTTTTTTAATTCTGCAAACCTATAACGGTGCAGTTACCAGTCTCGGCTATTATATTTTCATGATTGTCAACTCAAGTTCTTAAAAAGATGGACGGGTGATGATAGAAATGAGTTGTGGTGCAATTCAGAGCAAGCAGGGATTGATTTTGTTTTGTACACAATGTAAAAGAACCTAGCAGCAAAGATGATGGAGAAACCTAAATGATTACTTATTTCAAAATTGGGGACAAATGGAGAAAAAAGACAACACATAGATAACTGGCATTTACTGTCACAAGATGTGGTGATGGCCACTAGTTTGGACTGCTTTTTTAAAAAAATGAAATTGGAAAATGCATAGAGCTATCTTGATAGCTATTAGACATAATAGCTGAGTTGATACTCCATAACCAGAGAGAGAAGGAACAGATATTTGATCGCCAGAGGCAGAATATGCATGGCAGGGGATGGCAGCCAACAGCAGTTCATGAGCAGTTCATCTTGGGTAAGTTAAGATGGCAGTCCATCACCGCAGAGAGGAACCAAGCTTGACTCCCGTTCCAAAGTGTCACTGCTGCCCCATCACCACTGAAATGGCCATCCAGGGACCTAGTGGGGAGTGGCAGCGTAGCTGGGGCAAGCCAGGAAGGGGTCCTTTGGCAGTGCCCAACCTGACAGATCACTGGCACTGGGCCTGCCACTGTGGTAGCTTGCCAGAGTAGGGAGCTTCAGTGCCACCACTGCAGATGGTCTGGAAGTTGGGAAGCAACTCCACCCAGCTCAGCCAATAGAACCTTCCACCAGTCTCATTCCACGCCGGGAGGGACCATAATTCAGTGATAGAGCACCAACCAGCTTCAATCCCTGGCATCTCCAGTAGCTGGTCCAAGTAGATAATACTAGGCTAGATGGACAGTCAAATCCCATTTAAGGCCCTCATAAAGACCTTCTTCCCCAACCTGGTGCCCTCCAGGTGTTGTTGGACTACAGTCCCCATCAGCCCCATTCAGTGTGGCCAATGGTCAAGGCATGATGGGAGTTGTAGTTCATCAGCACCTGGACAGAGCTGGGTTGGAGAAGGCTGCTCTGGATCTTCACAGCTCAACTCTGTGGTCCTAGACATGTCTGGCTTCGAGAAAAGGCCTTAATCATTAGTGGTAGTCAGAAGGAGGTAAGGTCACCTCAACTGGAGGGATTAGAGTTATAAAAGGGACCTTTAGGGTTCCATTTGGTCTTCTAAAAAAAGGTAAAGGTGTCCCCGCACTTGTAGTGCGAGTTGTTTCCGACTCTTAGGGTGACCTCTTGCAACGTTTACTAGGCAGACCGTATATATGGGGTGGGATTGCCAGTTCCGTCCCCGGCCTTTCTTTACCCCCCAGCATATGCCGGGTACTCATTTTACCGACCACGGATGGATGGAAGGCTGAGTGGACCTCGACCCCTTTTACTGGAGATTTGACTTCCTCCTTCCGTTGGAATCCGGCCGTGAGCAAAGCTTCAGCTGCGTTACCGCTGCTTACCAGTCTGTGCCATGGATGATCTTCTAAAGCTGCTCTCAAAACAGTTGTTGCTCAGACATACACTGAGCACTGGATGGCTACCCAACATTTTTCAGCCTGAGGGCCCCTCATTCCTTTCTGTGCAACATTCTGGGGGCCACTTGCAGCGATGGGTAAGTCCAGAAGCAGAAGCAGGCACAGCAGCAAACATTTGTTTTACCTGTGCACAAAAAGGCTTGTTCCTGCACACACTCAAGATATCCTTCTCTGTTTCCCATCCAGAGAAGGAAAAGGCATGACTGAAGTTCCAGGCTATGTTCAGCCCACAGCTTGGAAAAGTTACTTTTTTGAACTACAACTCCCATCTGCCCAATCCAGTGGCCATGCTGGCTGGGGCTGATGGGAGTTGTAGTTCAAAAAAAGTAACTTTTCCAAGCTCTGGTTCAGCCTGGCATAAACACTCAGAGTGTGCAAAGCAGGACTGGGGAGGGGGGCATGGCCTGGGGAGAGTCCTGAGGAGCCAGGTAGAGTAGCTTGCAGGGCTGCATTCAGCCCCTGGGCCTGCGGTTCCTCATCCCTGATCTAACTATTTACTGGCTCACCAGCTGTGCTCTTTGCCACCTCTGGCCATCTGTCTGGCCAGCAAAGCCATTCTCAGGTATTTCTGCCTCAATCTGGTCAGCTTTATATTTTTGCTTGTGTATCCATGCTTGGCGATGCAAACGCAGACAGCGAATACCAAAGGAGTACAAAAAAGCATAATGAAAGACCGCTGTTTATGGTTCATGTAATTCCACGCTCCCCCCCTCCCCTTTCCACCTCTCTTGGCGATTTCAAACAGATCCCTTTGGATGCATTAAACCAAAAATTTGTTCCTTCTCCAAAATTGTTTTGTTCCATTTCGTGCACTCTGCTTTATTATGGCAGGGTTGCTTATGCATGTTTGGCTGCCGCTAGCATTGTTTTCTTCATTGGTAGGCATGGGGGGAAAGGCCATAAAAAGGCGAATGTAGCTTTAATTCTTCATGTGTGTGTGTGTGCGTGCATGCACAATGGATTTATTTTAAGATAAATACTAAGCAAATATGCAAACAAACAAACAGCGGCATTTTGTTCCCTGATGAGACCTTTCATGGTCCGGGGGAAAATGTGCAAAAAGGATGGTGGTATGTGTTAAAATTGAAAATGGAAATGGACTGCCTTCAAGCCGATCCCGACTTATGGCTACCCTATGAATAGGGATTGCATGGTAAGCAGTATTCAGAGGGGATTTACCTTTGCCTCCCTCTGAGGCTAGTCCTCCCCAGCTGGCTAGCGCCTGCTCAGCTTGCCACAGCTGCACAAGCCAGCCCCTTCCTTGTCTGCAACTGCCAGCTGGGGGGCAACTGGGCTCCTTGGGACTATGCTGCTTGCCCACGGCTGCACAGGTGGCAGGGCACGTAACCCCTGAGCCACTCACTGTGGGGGTGCTATACCAGCTTCTGTGTTAAAGTTAGTACTAAACCAAATCCTAGTTTCTTTCCTTTACTGATGGGCTGTTTGAATCTATAATGTGTGCATTGCTTCCATGGATTCTGTTTGGGCTCACATGTGCTGCACATAATGCTACATTTAATATTTAAAATGTTTTTCTAGCATGCATTGAACTAACTAAGTTATCAAACCCATCATGTAGCACAACTGTAAAGGGAATAAACTTGTGCTAAAAACGTGAGGCTTGTAAAATATTGTGTTTTTTTAAGAAAGTAAATATTGTTGTGTTACACTTACACCCCACATTTCATACTGGGAGCTCAAGGTAGCCTAGGGCTCCTATAGGAGGAAGGGTGGGATATATATACTTTGAGGTAGGCCAGACAGAGAGAGAATGACTACCCCAACGTCACCCACTGAGCTACGGGGCTGGAGCAGGTATTTGAATGTGAGTTTCCCAGGTCCTTGTCTGATACTCTAACCCAGTGATTCCCAAACTTTTCACCCCACAGACCACTTGAAAATTGCTGAGGGTCTTGGCAGACAACGTCATGATTTTTCTGCTTGTTGTAGCAATTATAATGCACCATGCTAGATGCTGTATGATTTTTGTCATTTTATTGCTTCTTTTGTTTCTTATATATTGCATTTTATTGTATTAAAACATGAATTCCATAGAATTCAAATTGTAATACAGTGACATACAATTTATGACATAAAGGAAGCAATAAAAAGACAATTAAAAATGAATATGAATATATATAATGTGATAGATGTGCTCTAACCCCTGCTCTAACCAATGCATAACACTGGGCCTCTAGAAGGTACAAAATATAGGATGTATGATAGCACACATGAAACCAGAAAAGTTTTCCTCATCAAAATGTGGCTTTGGCCAGAGCAGAAGAAAGCAGACTCTGGGCTTGGAGTTGTGCACATCTATCTGAAGAATGTACATAATTTCTTCCTACTGATAGAAAATGAATGACCATATGCACTATGCAGGTTAGTGTATATCTCAATTATGCCAGTGCTGTCCAGCTTGCCTAACCATTGATTGGGCAGGCAAGATTAGGGTTCAAGATTGGACTGGAGAAGGTTGGTGGCATGGACATGAAGTTGAGGAAAGGCAAGCAACAGGAGCTTGAAGAAGCAAATGTGGACACTGATGCATTATTTAGCTGTGGAAACTATTTTTATGCTCATTTTCCCTTGGGGAGGAAAAATGTGCGTGTCAGCTTGTAGCATATTAAAATAAACATCACACTTTCAATAGCAGATTTTTTAAAATCCAATTTAAAAGACAGAAACATAGTAGATACATAAAAATTAAAAGGATCAACACAATAACTTCAAACCAGCAGCTCAAGAGCCTGCTAAAAAACCAAGGTCTTTTCCAGATGGTGGAAGGCCATCAGATAGGGGGTAGTGGCACCTGGTTGGCCACTGTGAGAACAGGATGCTGGACTAGATGGGCCACTGGCCTGATCCAGCAGGCTCTTCTTATGTTCTTATGTTCTTAATGGACCTCCCTAAATAAGTAGTTCCATAACCTTGGCACAGCCTCAGGAAAGGCTTTCCCCCAAATTCCTGCTCTCCATTCCTCTGCTATGGATTGGTGAGAAGATCCTCTCCAACAGATCTTAATGAATGAGCTGGTTCAGGTTGGAGGAGATGATCCTTTCAGTCAGGGGTGAGGACCCTGTGTGGTTCTCCAAATGGTGTTGGATGTCAGCTACCTTCAACCCTAACCATCATGGCCAGTAGTCAGGGATGTGATGGGAACTTTAATCCATCATCATATGGAGAGTCTCAAATTGTCCGTTCCTGCTTTTGGTATTAACTTGATTCTCCATTTATACATGCTCAGCCATTTTACAAGGGCTATGTGGGAATAAAACAGTGATTGGAAAGTAAATTTCAGAAAGGAACTCCTTCTAGTTCAGGTTCAACCTGTCCAAAAAGGAGCTAATACCAGTTCGCATTCATCCCTTTACAAAATGGACTACTTCAGTCAAGTTCATCCAGATTCACGTTTTTGTTCATGAAAAGTTCATCCTTGGCAAAGAACAAAAAGAAAAAGGCAGCATTCAGAATGTTACAAGCTGCTGTGCTGAAGTGTAGGGTCCAAAAGTAAAGCAGGGGCCACACACAAGTAATGAGATGTCTGGCAGACAGAATGTCAACAGCAACAGCTTTCCCAGAATTATATTTCCTTACTAGAAAAGGCTTACACCATTGAATTTCTGCCTGCCACACAGCTGCCTCATTTGCTTTGTTCCTGTACTTGTCTCTGCAAGCTGCTCCTACTGAAAGAGAGCAAATCTTTTCAGCAGGGAAGAGACAGGAAATGCCTCACATTCCTTCTATCTCAAGCAGTTCACCCACCTTCCTGGTCCCATGGCACACCTGGTCCTACTCTAACATCTCCCTTCTTCTGAGTACATCCCTGGTAGTGAAGTCTTCTGGCTGTCAAACAAGGCCTCTTCTAACAGCACCAAACTTATTTCTGGGCCCAACGCTATCTGCACTCTTAGGGGATTGGAAGTGAAGGGGGAGAATCCAGGAGTGCTCTGTGGTGTGACAGCAATCCACGCATAGCGTCTTTGGGGCTGGGTAACTTGGGCTGCTCAGCTTTGATAGTGGGCTGTTAGGTGGGCTGTGGTAGTGGGCTATTCAGGCTCTCCACTGGCACTGGAGGTCTCTGGAAACTTCTTCCTTGCATGAGGTCCCTCTGGAGTTATGGTTGGGCCAGACTCTCACACCAAGGCACATCCATGGTTTCAAATAAGACATATCATTTGTTCAGAGTAAAGGATGAGGTTCACTGCCTAGTTCCAATCTGTTTGTATTCCGATAATCCATCATTCGATCCTGATCCACCCTTTTTTTGTTCCTGCTTGCTTTGGCACTTGCCCATTCAATCTGCTGGGGGTTTTTTGGTTGCAAAAAAATGCATACTTTTTAATGTAAATGCTTGTGTAAATGATTGCGGTGTTCCACGTGGTTCACTTCCCCCTATTTATCACACCTACACACCGTTACAAATGCATCAATTTAGAGGAAATTACAAAGATAATTATGTAAAATTGGGAGGAAATCAGGAAAAAAAAATCCATGCCAATTACAGCAGTGGCCCGCTGCAAAAGAAATCTGTGCCAATTACAGCCACAGCCCACTGCAAGAAATCTGTGCCAGTCCAAAAAGATAGCAGACTGTCAAATTCATTCATAATTTGGTATTAAATCTGAATTAGCAGATATTCTCCCCCATTCCTAGTGCAGAGCTAGCACCATAATCTTGGTTCATTTACTTTTTGCTGAAGGGGGGGAGAAACCATCTGATTCTAGCTGCTAGAAGCCTCTTTAATGATATCTATGCAACAAATCATAGCAATGTAAGAAATTCAACATCGGAACAGTATTATATTTTGCTGAAGCATTTGTCTTCCCTTGAGTGTGGCTAGGTACCTCCCAAGCACTGCAAACCCTCCCTTGATGTATACTCAGGGCCGGTTCTAAAGGGCCGCCAGGTTGGGCACTGGCCCGAGGGCCGCAGAGCCACAGGAGCCCCTGAGGGGCCCTCTGCTCCCCTTCTGCGATTCGCACCCCCCACGCCCCCCACTTACCTGTCAGCTGGCTTTTTAGCATTGCCCTTAATGAAGATGGTGGCTACAGCTTCCCTAAGGTACAGAAGCCGCTGCCGCCATCTTAGCTGATGGCAGAGATGTGCGCGTGTAGCACGCATGTGTGCCATCAACAAAGATGGCAGCGGAGGCTTCATTCCCCTTAGGGAAACCACGGCCGCCATCTTCATTAAGGGCAATGGTAAAGACTAGACAGGTAGGGGGGCCGTGAGCCATAAGGGGGGCTGCATGTGCGCATGCCTGCACACCCACCCACCCACTGGGGGGCCAGGGCAAGCTGATGCCCAAGAGCCCCTGCATGCCTGGAACCGGCCCTGTGTATACTATCAGCACACTACAATCCAATTAGACTACAGTTGGTGGACAATGGTGTATGCATGACACCTGTTGAGCACTCTTTGAGCCTAGTTAATCACTTTTTTTTACTTATGTTTCTAACCCTCATAATAAGTCTGTTGCATTTCTCACCTTCAACATGGCTTGCATAGTGTGATATTTGAGACTGTGGGGTGGGTATCAGTGGTTCTGAAGCTCAACCACAAATTGGCAAGGTAGCCATAGGCCTAAGGCTAAACTAGGCATGATATTAAATGCAGCTTTGCATCTAACATGAAGGTTTTTAAAGGTGTGAACAGAATTAGCTGCTAAAAATGAAGAGCATCAACTGGAGTGGGTGATAATTATCAGGATCAAACCAGGCTGGAAAGCAAATTTGCCCAGCTGCAGCCCTGAAGAAAAAAATCATTTTCCAAAGCTGGGGTTTGGTTTGAGTGGGAAAGTCCTCACTTGTGTCAAGAGGTAATTTCCTCCCAATGGAAAGGAGGCAGAGGAGACATTTTCTTCAGGACTACAATAGGCAATGGTTAAATTACCTCTCCACGCCTGGCCTGATCTTGTTAATTATCACCCACCCCCAGTTGATGCTTTATATCCTGCATATTAAATGCAAAGACTCATTAGGCACCAGACTTATGCAAGCCTCTATCTCTCAGCCTTGCAAAATGGGTCTTGCTACCTCTGGTGACCATTTAGGAAGAGGTAAATTTCAATGTGGTAGTGCTAAGCACACTGTTGTACAAATGCAACAGCCTCCTCTCCCCCCCCCATTACAACCCACCCATACCAATTAAAAACACATTTGGTTCTGCTGGATTGCTTTTGTTGCTGCACATCTCCAAATCTAATAATCATCAAGGGTTGAGATTCTGAGGATTGCAAAACAGGGAGCATTTGGCAATCTTATGTATGGGACAGTAACACCATACCACCCTGGCCAAAAAGGGCCTAAGGTTGTATCTAATGTTGGTCCTGCTTAGAGTAGGCCCATTGAAAGTAATGAGCATGACTAATGTAGAGCCATTAATCCCAATGGGTCTACTCTGAGTTGGACTTAGATACAACCTTTCAGTGCTGTGCTGAAAATTTCTCCCATTTTTTCTCATCCTTTCTCCATCAGTTAATGAGAAAAAAATGTGTTTGAAAATTATCAATGGGGAAAGCAATTCATGGTGAAGTTGTCATGGGTAGGGGGCAGGGTTTTGCCTCCCTTACTTTTTGAGGGGGCTGAGAAAGTGTTTTTTATTCTGAGTTGGCCTTAGGAACACAACTCTTTGCAGGCCCTGTTCTTCTGTACTCTGTAACAAATTAACCATTCCGAGTGGAGACATCGCTTCAGGCCACTTGCTTTCACAGCCATTGCTGGAGTCCACCTAAATCAGCCCAGTCTTCCTTCACCTCTACAACTTCTATTCGCAGCCTCTACACAGAATGCTTGATACTAGATATTGCTGTGAGCTGAAATAAGATACTCAATCCAATAATCAGATGCATCACACAAAGCCTTTCCTAATGCTCAAACAAAACTTCTACTTAGTTATAAATGAGGAGTCTGCTGTGACTGGCACAGTGGAACACAAGAAAGAAAGAAAGAAAGAAAGAAAGAAAGAAAGAAAGAAAGAAAGAAAGAAAGAAAGAAAGAAAGAAAGAAAGAAAGAAAGAAAGAAAGAAAGAAAGAAGGAAGGAAGGAAGGAAGGAAGGAAGGCATTGCCAGCAATACAGTGTGTTCCTTTGTGCATGACTTCATCAATGCATTCTTTATTGAAAAGGAGCTGGTTTTCCCCATTTATATTAACCGCAGGAGAGATGTTTGCATTTGTTTTGTGTGTGGCAGTAAAATAACTTATTCAAATAACTGACCACTGTTGTCCACGCACTGGTAACCTCCAGGCTGGACTACTGTAATGCACTCTATGTGGGGCTGCCCTTGAGGTTGGTCTGGAAGCTGCAGCTGGTGCAGAATGCAGTGATGAGACTGCTCACTAGGGCAGGGTATGGCCAACATGTCACCCCACTGCTGAAAGAATTGCACTGGCTGCCCATTTGCTACCGGGCCAAGTTCAAGGTTTTAGTTTTGGTGTACAAAGCCCTATACAGCTAGGAACCAGGATACCTGAAAGACCATCTTACTCCTTATATACCCAGTCGATCATTGCGCTATGCAGGTGAGGGCCTTCTGCAGATACCATCTTATCAGGAGGTTCGTTCTGCACAAAATAGGAAACGGACCTTTAGTGTGGCAGCACCAACCTTGTGGAATTCCCTCCCGTTGAATATTAGGCAGGCGCCATCTCTGCTTTTTTTTCTGTGCCTTTTGAAGACTTTCCTCTTTCAACAAGCCTTTTAAGTTGAGACCTGTCCCAGTCTGCATCTGTGTTAGAATTGCTTGTTAATGTTTTTTTTATTAATGTTTTTAACCCTTTTTAAAAAGATGTTTTTAAAGCTTTTTTTAAAAATGTTTTTAACGTTGTTTTGTTTTAATGTATTTTAACGTCTGTTTTTATGATGTTTTAAAGTGTGGCGCAGAGTGGTAAGCGGTGGTAACACAGCTGAAGCTCTGCTCACGGCCGGACTTCGATTCCAACGGAAGGAGGAAGTTGAATCTCCGGTAAAAGGGATCGAGGTCCACTCAGCCTTCCATCCATCCGTGGTCGGTAAAATGAGTACCCGGCATATGCTGGGGGGTAAAGAAAGGCCGGGGAAGGAACTGGCAATCCCACCCCATATATACGGTCTGCCTAGTAAACGTCACAAGACGTCACCCTAAGAGTCGGAAACGACTCACACTATAAGTGCGGGGACACCTTTACCTTTTTAAAGTGTTTTACCGCTTCTGTTTGCTGCCTGGGGCTCCTGCTGGGAGGAAGGGTGGGATAGAAAGAAAGAAAGAAAGAAAGAAAGAAAGAAAGAAAGAAAGAAAGAAAGAAAGAAAGAAAGAAAGAAAGAAAGAAAGAAAGAAAGAAAGAAAGAAAGAAAGAAAGAAAGAAAGGGTTGTAGTCAACTAAATCCTGCTCAGAGCAGACCCATTGAAATTATTGAGTCTAAGGCTGCAATCCAATCCATGTCTACTCAGAAGTAGGCTCCATTGGGTTCAATGGCATTTACTCCCAGGTAAGTGTGTATTGGATTTTAGCTTAGATTAGTCATGCCCTTTAATTTTAATGGGTCTACTTGGAGTAGGACTAGCATTGAATATTACCCATAATCTTAGGCTGCAATCTTATACACCAAAGGTGGAGAATCTTTTTTTTTTAGTCAAGGGCCACATTCCTTTGGGAGGGTAATCCTTTGGAGGTCGTGTATAGGTACTAGGAATGGGAATCTGTTGGCCAGTGCCAGTGTGGAAGAATTCATCAATCTAACAGGCTGGTATCGATCCAGGTTTGTTATTTGTCTGCTAGCTACTGCATTTACCAATCCATTTTCTTCTCAACACAAAAAAAATTGGTATTAATATTGATATTTCAAAAGGAAATACTGATAAATGAAATGAAATATTGAGAAAATCATTGTTCATAATATTGATATGTCAGAGATGGATTTTTTTCAAAACACACACACCCTGTTTTCGAAAACAGCTGCAGAAAATTGCTCCATAAAAATCCGCTCCACAACGATAGAGAATAGACGAATTAATGAAAAATTCCATACCAAATTTGAATTTGGGTGAAATTCTAGCACATTCCTAGCTGACAGTGGGCAAGGCTGGAGACAATGGTGGGAAGGGCTTGATCCAAAAGTGTGCGGGTTCCTTTTCTTTCCTTCTGCCCAAGACATTTTGCTGCCTGAGGCAAAAGGCAAGGTGACACCTCCCCTGTTCCAGAAGCTGAGTAGATAGGCAATTGACCCTCCCTTCAACACTGGCAATGGGACAGAACCCTCTACTGTATCCGAGGGCACCAAGCTAGCTTAGGGGGCATAAGGAAAGGGACAAGGCACACACAGCTCTGCTTCCTGCTAACCCAGTCTTTCCCAACCAGTGTGCCTCCAGATGTTCTTGGACCACAACTCCCATCAGCCTCAGTCAGCATTGCCAATGGTCAGGAAAGATGGGAATTGTGGTCCAACAACATCTGGAGGCACACTGGTTGGGAAAGGCTGTGCTACCCCCTTTATTTCCTCTCTCTTTCTGTACTACACCTTCCCCCCCCCATTTTCCCCCTGGCAACTTACCTGAAATTTGGTTGAGGACCACCGAATCCTTACTCCAGCTATTCACATTTACCTGGGCTTAGGCTTCTTGTCTATTTCTGAGTAGACAAATATAGGATTGCATTATCTCAGTGCAGGGGATCGGTTACCCTCATGGGATGACTACATACAAAGGAAGTTGGGGCTTCTTACAGGAAGTTTTAACATTTCTGCAGAAACAAAGTTGTGCTCCCTGAAGTGCTTTATTCCACACAACTCCTAAAAAATATGAGACTGTGTGGTTGGTGGTCTCTGCTCATGCTGTTCCCACAGGAGTGACAATGGGAGATGGAACCTCTTCCTGAATTACTGCCAGCCAGTTTTTGTTTGTTTCTTTAAGGGAGCATGACATGGCCTAGAAGAATCCCACTGTTCCTTCTCCCATGAGCATAACTGAAATGAGTTGATTTTTCTCTTATCTGCTTTTTTCGCTGTCCAACTTTCACATCCATACATAGAGATCAGAAATACCATGGTCTGAATTATGCAGACTTTATTGTTCAGTGATACATCTTTGCATTTGAGGATCTTTTCTAGTTCTCTCATAGCTGCCCTCCCCAGTCCTAGCCTTCTTCTGATTTCTTGACTATTGTCTCCATTTGGGTTAATGACTGTGCAAAGGAATTGGTAATCCTTGACAAGTTCAATGTCCTCATTGTCAACTTTAAAGTTACATAAATCTTCTGTTATCATTACTTTAGTCTTCTTGACGTTCAGCTGTAGTCCTGCTTTTATGCTTTCCTTTTTAACTTTCATCAGCATTCATTTCAAATCATTACTGGATTCTGCTAGTAGTATGGTATCATCTGCATATCTTAAATTATTGATATTTCTCCCTCCAATTTTCACATCTCCTTCATCTTAGTCCAATCCCGCTTTCCATATGATATGTCCTGTGTATAGATTAAACAAATATGGTGATAAAATACACCCCTGTCTCACACCCTTTCCGATGGGGAACCAATTTGTTTCTCCATATTCTGTCCTTACAGAACTGAAGGTAGAGCCTGACACTGATTTTATGCCTTCTATGTTAATTTTTACCTCAGTAGTTCCTTCAGTACCACTCCCTATATATGCATATATGTGTGTATGTCTGTGTATATGTATATATATTATTTTATGTATTTTAATTGCATTTTATGTATTTTAATGTTTTTGTGATTTTTATTGTGTACAATTTTATTATGTACGTGCTCGATTTTATTGTAAGCCACCCTGAGTGCCCTGTTATAAGGTAGAAGGGCGGGATAGAAATATTTTAAATAAATAAATAATAAATAATAAATACAGTAGCCTTTGGTCCAGAGAACAAGTTGTGCATCAGGACAACCAGATGCTGTAGCACCCCCATTTCTTTTAAAACGTTCCATAGTTTTTCCTGATCTACACAGTCAAAGGCTTTGCTGTAATCCAGGGGTTCCCAACCTGGGGGCCGGGACCCCCAGGGGCCCCGCGAAGTAATCCAGAGGGGGCCGTGAGCAGTAAAGAAATGAATTATTTATTAATTTATTTAAAAGTCTTCACTCCCTCGACACTGTCTGCTTCCCACTGCCGCTGCAGATGACACCTCCCCCTTGCTCCAAACGAGAGGGGAGGCCTTTTGCTGAAGCGCCAGAGCGTCTTTTAGGCGCACTAAGGGCAGGCATCTGCCTATAAAATACATGGCAGATGCCAAAGGAGGCTGAGGGTGGGGCTACCAGAAAGAAGAGGGGATTACTATCACTGATTCCCATCTCCTTGCACTGCCGCTACTGGCAATGCCCTTGCTTAGAATGAGAGGAGAGGGCTTCTTGTGAAGCAAAAAGAAGCAAGCCTGCAAAGAAAGGCTGCTTTCCCCCTTCCTTCCTGGCAGCCAGCCTGCCTCCCTGGGGGGAGGGGGTCACATTTTTTTTTCCAGCTTATAAAGGGGGTCCCGTGCTCATACAGTTTGGGAACCACTGCTGTAATCTATAAAGCACAGGGTGATTTTCTTCTGAAATTCCTTGGTCCATTCCATTCTCCAACGTATGTTTGCAATATGATCTCTGGTGCCACAAATAATTTATAAATAAAACAATTTACCATACCATAAAGCAATTTTGTCTGTTATTCCCACTAATATATGCATTTTAATGCACACTTTCTCCTAATATATGCATTTTGATAGCTTTTTTTTTAAGAATTGCATTGCAAAATCCAGAGAAGTGTGAATTTAGAAAGGCAGCCATATTTTGGTTTACATAGTGTTTTAGGGACTGCAAATTGGATAGGTTTGCACTGAAATTTGGAAGCTGATTTGGGGTTGATTTAAATGGAAAGTGGCACAGAAATAAAATAAATCAGATGAATTAACCAAAAGGCGAACTGAACCCTAATGGCTGTGTTGTACCTCCAGTGTCAGATGCAGCATGCTTTTGAATACCAGATCGTGGAAACCACAGGAGGGGAGAGTGGTGTTGCACTCAGGTCCCACTTGCCGGTTTCTCATTGGGGCATCTGGTTGGCCACTGTGAGAACAGGATGCTGGACTAGGTAGGACACTGGCCTGATCCAGCAAGTCTCTTCTTATGGTTTTGATTTGTTCTTATGTTCTTAAGCCCTGTTTCTTCTCCATCCCTTATCTTGATCACTTTCAGATGCCTCTCCTGCTAAAGACTGCACATCCGCTACTTTTATCATTGTCAGCTGATTCCCCTTCTCTCCCCAACACTCAAATAACAGCAGGTGCCAACTTACAAACCTGACAAGATTAACAAGATGTTTAATGGCGTTATTGTTTTCCCGTCAAACTCTGTCGACATTTGGTGTATTATGATTTACTTAATGCACTGAAAAAGCACTCCGTGAGCACAGTTCTCAACATGCGATCAACCTATCTTCCTTATTTGTTGAGAAGGCCGTATAAATATAGATACAGGTATAGATATTTATGAGGGGCCGAGAGCTTATAAATCAAGCTCCCTTGATCGATGAACATAAAACGAGCCCACGGGACTTTCTATCAAATATTGTACATAGCATAAGGCAATTATTTTTAAAGTAAATCTATAGACCTGCACTTGGCCAACTCTTAAATTGGCAAGATTTTCCTTACGGTAAATAATTTTAATTAGTTTAGGGGGAAAGTAGACAGTGTTGCTTCTCAGGGTTTCGGAAGGTCCTTCCATGCTGCCTAAAAGTGATGGCAGCTGGGAGCAGCACAGTCCAATCCCTCAGCCATTTAAGGCTTGGTGCCAAAACCCAAAGATACAAAGCACATAGAACTTAGTGTTTATTTATTTATTTATTACACTTTTATACCGCCCCATAGCCGAAGCTCTCTGGGCGGTTTACAACATAAAAGCAATATACCATCACATTTGGTACAATTGATAGTAAAAGAAAATGAATATATCACATTTTAAATAAACGTAATTGAACAATAAATCGCAAGCAATATACATATCCTCAAAAACAAAATATAACAATTATAAAAATATCTAGACAAAAATAAAAGAAAACCATACATCACATTATAAAACATAAACCGAACAATAAATCTCAAACAATATTCAGTTCATCAAAAGCAGAACAAAAAAAGACTAACAATTGTGAAATATGTCGAACAGTTATAAAATATGTCTCAAACAAAGTTCTGTATTGTCCCGTTGTGCTTCTCCCCACCTAACCACCATCTTCTATAACCAGTAGGACTATAAACATTTCTTCTATTGTCCTCTTTCTCCAAGACACCCCAAAACGACTCCAAGTGCGACGCTAAGTGCCTACCTCAGGCAGCCCTTCCCCTTCATATACCTGGAGCAGAAGACACAAAAAGAGGGCAGGGTAGGTAACTGGCAACAGCTGCAGCCCCACACAGAGTCCTTCCAACACACATATGTGTGCAGCAGTGTTTGCAGGAGTGTAGTTGTCCAGGTTTTCAGGTGGTCTCAGACCCCTTATGTTTTTGGGGAGCCCGGTCCCAGCTGGGTCCCTATGTCTCCAATGTCCTATGAGCCAATCAGCATGAAAGGAAAACGTGTTAGCCACTGAGAAGAGTCCCAATGAGTATTAATAGCAAGCAAGCCTTTATTAGTTCCTCCTTCAAAAAGCCAAGTCAAGTTGTGGAGAGTGAGAATTCTGTAAGTGCAGAAGAAGATACAGTCAATCCTGATGATAGCATCCCGTCTACATCATCAAGCAGTTTGGTAGCAGCAGGAGATTAATGTGTTTCCACTGAATTCAGTAATTCAAGCAATATCTCTGACAGTGAGAAAGCAGAGTCAAATGGTGACAGTGACAGAGAAGCTGAAAGCAGTACTCAAGCCTGGCCAGATGATTCAATTTTATTATGCTATAATTTTAGAAGGCTGTACAAGAAGAGCCGGCTGTGAGGGGACATGGCTGTAACTATTACAGAGGGACCCTGCACTTCGGAATTTGCCTCTGCACTCCTGTGTGTTTGGCCTATTTGCATATAAAGATGGTAGCTCAGTAGGAGAGGATCTGTTTTGAATACAGAACATAAGAACAGCCCTGCTGGATCAAGCCAAAGGCCTATCTCGGCCAGCATTCTGTTTTCACAGTGGCCAACCAGATGCCCATGGGAAGCCCAAAAGCAGGACCTGAGCAGAACAGCGCTCTGCTCACTCGTCATTCCCAGCAGCTGGAATGGGACATACTGCCTCTTGATGGTGAAGGTAGTAAGAACATAAGAACATAAGAAGAGCCTGCTGGATCAGGCCAGTGGCCCATCTAGTCCAGCATCCTGTTCTCACAGTGGCCAACCAGGTGCCTGGGGGAAGCCCGCAAGCAGGACCCGAGTGCAAGAACACTCTCCCCTCCTGAGGCTTCCAGCAACTGGTTTTCAGAAGCATGCTGCCTCTGACTAGGGTGGCAGAGCACAGCCATCACAGCTAGTAGCCATTGATAGCCCTGTCCTCCATGAATTTGTCTAATCTTCTTTTAAAGCCATCCAAGCTGGTGGCCATTACTGCATCTTGTGGGAGCAAATTCCATAGTTTAACTATGCGCTGAGTAAAGAAGTACTTCCTTTTGTCTGTCCTGAATCTTCCAACATTTAGCTTCTTTGAATGTCCACGAGTTCTAGTATTATGAGAGAGGGAGAAGAACTTTTCGCTATCCACTTTCTCAGTGCCCTGCATAATTTTATACACTTCTATCATGTCTCCTCTGACCCGCCTTTTCTCTAAACTAAAAAGCCCCAAATGCTGCAACCCTTCCTCGTAAGGGAGTCGCTCCATCCCCTTGATCATTCTGGTTGCCCTCTTCTGAACCTTTTCCAACTCTATAATATCCTTTTTGAGATGAGGCGACCAGAACTGTACACAGTATTCCAAATGCGGCCGCACCATAGATTTATACAACGGCATTATGATATCGGCTGTTTTATTTTCAATACCTTTCCTAATTATCGCTAGCATGGAATTTGCCTTTTTCACAGCTGCCGCACACTGGGTCGACATTTTCATCGTGCTGTCCACTACAACCCCGAGGTCTCTCTCCTGGTCGGTCACCGCCAGTTCAGACCCCATGAGCGTATATGTGAAATTAAGGTTTTTTGCTCCAATATGCATAATTTTACACTTGTTTATATTGAATTGCATTTGCCATTTTTCTGCCCATTCACTCAGTTTGGAGAGGTCTTTTTGGAGCTCTTCGCAATCCCTTTTTGTTTTAACAACCCTGAACAATTTAGTGTCATCAGCAAACTTGGCCACTTCACTGCTCACTCCTAATTCTAGGTCATTAATGAACAAGTTGAAAAGTACAGGTCCCAATACCGATCCTTGAGGGACTCCACTTTCTACAGCCCTCCATTGGGAGAACTGTCCGTTTATTCCTACTCTCTGCTTTCTGCTTCTTAACCAATTCCTTATCCACAAGAGGACCTCTTTTCTTGTGCCACTGATCTAGTAGCCACTGATCACCTCATCCTCCATGAAGCTGTCATTTTTGAAAGCCTTCCAAGTTTACTGGTACAATCCCCAGCCTCTCCAGGTGAAGTGAAGTTGAAATGGACTGCCTGCAAGTCGATTCCGACTTATGGGCGACCCGATGAATAAGGTTTTCATGGTAAATGGCATTCAGAGGGGCTTTACCATTGCCTTCCTCTGAGGCTGAGAGGCAGTGACTGACCCAAGGTCACCCAGTGAGCTTCATGGCTGTGTGAGGATTCAAACCCTGGTCTTCCAGGTTGTAGTCCAACAGTCTAGCCAGTACACCACACTGGCTCTCTCCTCATATTTAGGACAGCGCATGTTCTCAGTATACAGCAGCATGTTCTATTTATCATAAAATCAGAAACACGCTTGTGTCCATCCCATCCTCTAATTGGAACTGGAACTGGACTGCCTTCAAGTCGATTCCGACTTATGGTGACCCTATGAATAGGGTTTTCATGGTAAATGGGGGTTTACCATTGCCTCCCTCTGAGGCTGAGAGGCAGTGACTGGCCCAAGGTCACCCAGTGAGCTTCATGGCTGTGTGGGGATTCAAACCCTGGTCTCCCAGGTTGTGGTCCAGCACCTTAACCACTTCACCACGGTAGGGCTGGGAATGTCCCCCATCTGGCGAGCTGCTGCCAGTAAGTGCAGGCAGTACTGGTCTAGATGGAGAAATGGTCTGGCTTGCTACAAGGCAGCTTCCTATGTTCCATATGGGACACAAAGAGGGCCACAGAGGGGAGTTAAGCCTAACTCCTGATCCCTCTGTGCTTTGCTCTCTTCTGGAGCAATGTCTAACCCTAGACATTGCATCTTGGGGAATCACAGATGGCAACTGTTTGCCCCAGAACAGAGCTGAACATTGGCTCAGCTCCAAAAATAAGCACTGCCACCTCCCGCCGGCTGAACATGTCTGCAGAGAAAAGAGGGTGAGGGGACTGATGGGGCTGGTGGAGGAGAAGGACTGCCACGCCAAGTTGCAGCACAAATGGGGGAAGGGGTGCCAATGGTGGCAGAGCTTGCAGGTCAGTGGTGGCCCCTGGGATGGCCTGAGCAGCTGATTCTATTCTGTTTGGGTCTCACTGATGCTTAATCATAGTTCCATTCCATCCATCTCCTGTTGCATGCCACTGTGTACCATCCCATTCCACCGTATGCATTTTGTACGCAGTTTGTGTGCAGTTTGTACATAACATATACACTTGCTAAGTAAAATGGCGTTCCCGCTTTGAGGGGGCGTGTTTGCCGCCACCCATATTGAATAGAAGGCTCGGGAAAGTTCCTGAAGAAAGCAAAGGGGGGGTCAGGTGGTATTTTTAGGGCCAATTAGGAGACAGGGATAAGCGGGTATATAAGACCGCTCCTCCCTGGAAGACCTGCCTTTTTTGCCTTCCGGCACCCACCCTCCCTCACTTGTCAGTATGGGCTTTGCCAGTTGCCCATGGGGCTGAGTAGGAATTTTTTTGGGAGGATCCTGATTTCAGAATCCCTTTGGTTTCGCCTTCTCCATACTGCTTGGTTTGATTTGATTGGCTTTCTGGGAGCGGTTCAGGTTGTTCTGCTTTGGATGGCGTGGAATTTGGGCACGTGAGGTATTTGGGGGAAAAGTAAGGAGGTTGAGGCATTTTGGTAAAGGGCATTCCCTAGGGAACCATCAGTGCTTAATGTCTGGTGAGGATCTGGGGAGTGTCCTAGTGGGACAGGCTTGTGCATCATGGTGAACACCTGTACGGTGGGGCCAGGATACGGAAGGTGGAACCACATGCCTGACTCCAATAGCAAGGAGGGATGACTTTTCCCACATCCTTGGTGGGGAGTTACAGTCCAAGGTGACTGACCTATTTTGAGATTGAGGGAGTATTCCCTACTAGTTCGTCTGCACCTCACCTTCCTGAAGGATTTAAATTGGATTAATTTGATTGAATTGGATTTTGGCTTAATATTTGTTATATTTTAATAAATATAACATTATACCATATCTGTGTCCCGAGTCTTCTTTGGTGTGGTGACAATGCACAGTTTTCCATGCTTTTCAAAGCACTCATCAGATCCATTTTGTGTGCGTCCTTTATGTAAAACTGGTTTTGAGGGGTTTCTTTGCATGTCATTGCAAAATCCAGAGAAGTACATCATCTGATTGGCAGTTGGGTTCTGATCAACAAGCAAGTTCAGGAGCTTCAAATTAGGTTGATCCACCACAAAAAATGTGAACTGAAAGAATTCCTCCAACATCTCTCTACTGGGTGAAGACTATTGAAAGCATTAGCATTCAACAAAGGAAGGAGGTGGAGGGTATCTGGTTTTTCTCACCTCACGGTGTCATTTTAATGCAAGGTGTGTGTGTGTGGGGGCAGGGGCCACCAACCCATCACCCATAAGTACCATGGCACCGCAAAGGTCTTCGGCTGATAGCAGGTAATCCAGAATCTAAGCTTTCATTTTTTAAAAAAAGTCTCTAGCCCTCCTGGAAAGAACGTTACGGAGCAAAATGTGCAAGTACCCTTTCAAGTGATTTCTGTGAAATGAGCCAGCCTGGCTGCTCTTGCCTGTCAGTGTTTTTAGCCAATAAGTTAAGTCAGAGCTGTGACTGATATGTGAGTTGTTTGGACACTAGGCAGTAGGAATTCCTGAGGTCCTAAAGAGGTGCTCTTTTCCCTTCCCTTTTGTTGAACTTTTCCTGCTTCTGTCTTATTTATTTATTTATTATCTATTATTTGATTTATATCCCACCCTTCCTCCCAGTAGGAGTCTAGGGCAGCAAACAAAAGCACTAAAAACACTTTAAAACACAATTTCCCCCCTAGTTCTTGGAATTCCCATAGTTTGCTCTTCCTTTTTCCCTAGCAACCAGGACACATCTTTCCTGTGCTGGGTTCACCTGAGATGAGGTAGTGCCTAGAAATTATTTTCTGCAAATACTATTACACTATAAGTGAGGAAATGTTAAAGAATCCCCCTTCCCCTCAAATGGCAAATGTGAAAACTTTGCAAAGAGGCTTAGGCATGTTTCCTGCTTTGTAGGAGGTAAAGACCAGGGACTCATTACGAATTTACTGTAGAGGTAACTTACAGTACAGTGGTATAGTAACCCTCTTTGTGGTTAATCATGCTTATTTCCAAACAAGTGGGTACAGGATAGCAGACTAGGCTTTGGTTTAGGGTTGGTATTGGTGAAAAGCAGGGGTCTTGTACCTTTAACAGCTGTAAGACAGGCAGAAATTCAACAGGGCAAGCCTTTTCTAGACTGGAAATACAATTATGGGACAAGTTTAATTATGCCTACTCTCTAATTTTGTGCTATGCCAAGCTCCCATGGCAGCTGTTTTGTGCTCCCAGAACTCTCTCAACATTTGAAATGTGCCCTTTGGTCCAAAAAGATTGGTAACCCCTGGTGTAGGGGATGTGAATTAACTTTGCAGGTGTTCATTCTTGGAATTTAGGGCTTCTACATCCTTTAATTGACTGTTTTGGTTAAGTGGTCAAAAACCTTAATCAACAAAAAGGCATCCCTAATTAATATGCGTAGACAGATAATGTAAAAAAAAACCCAACAACCCTGCATGTGGCAGGTGCCCCTTAGAGGAGGCATCATTTCCTGTTCACTGTCATATGGAAGGCAACGCCTCTCATAAGAAGAGCTGTGTGGGATGAGTCCAAAGTCTCATCTATGCCATCAGTCTGTTCTCACAGTGACCAACCTGATGCCTATGGGAGGCCCATACGAGCTCGATAGAGAATCCCCAGCAAGTAGGATTCAGAGACAGGTCCGGCTCCAGAAATGCCAGGGCCCTTGGGCATCAGCTTGCCCTGGCCCCCGAAGTGTGTGTGTGTGTGTGTGTGTGCGTGCGTGCTCAGCACCCCCCAACCCCCACCTACCAGTCTCCTGTCTTTTACCATTGCTCTTAATGAAGATGGCACGTGTTGTTGATGGTATGTGTGTGTGCTATGTGTGCGCATCTCTGCCATCAACTAAGATGGCGGCAGGGGCTTCAGTACCTTAGGGAAACTGCGGCCGCCATCTTCGTTAAGAGCAATGGTAAAAGACAGCAGACAGGTAGGTGGAGGGGTGTGGGGGGCGTGGGGGGCCTGCGGATTGCAGAAGGGGAGCAGAGGGGCAGCTGAGGGCCCCCCTGTAGCTCCGGGGCCGTTGGGCCAGTGCCCAACCTGGCCACCCTTTAGAACTGGCCCTGAGAGACATACCCACACTGCAGGTAAAAGTCCCATCATGGCTACTAGCCATCCAAGTTGGTGGCCATCACTATGTGAGAGCAAATTCCATATTTTACCTGTGCGCTGTGTGAAGAAGTAAACTTTTCTACAGTTGAATCTGCTGTGAGATATACACATATTGTTTCCAAACAAGTTTTTTTCCCTTGCAAAACTCTTGTTCTGTTTCTGTGAAGATTTATACAGATTTAAATGATTGATTATTTAGTCAAACAGTTAACACTCAGTTGAATACAACAAAGAATTCTATAACTGGGCGACAGGCCTATTGGATCTGAAACTTGTCTTAGATTTTTCCTTTCTTTGCATATGTATACGCTGCCTTTCATTCATCATAACAAGACAGTGTACAAAATCAACAATACGATGAAATTAAAAAATTCGGAATAAGACAGGAAATAGTTCAAGAAATCAGTTGGTGTTCAGAGGCAAAGACCTCAGAATGGAAATAGGTGCTCAACAACCACCAAAATAGCATCAAAATAGGCGCTTGCCTTAGTTCAGAGCGGAGGGGGTTCCACAGAAAGGATACCACTTTTAGCTCAGTGGTACAGCATCTGCTTTGCATGCAGAAGATCACTGGCTCAGTCCCTGGCATCTCCAGGTAAGTTTGGGAATGGCCCCCAGTCTGAAACCCTGGAGAAGCTGCTGCTAGTCCGTGTAGACAATACTGAGCTATATGGCTGACTTGGTAGAAGACAGCTTCTTATGTTGCATTATTGACCCCCCCTTTCTGTACTGTATAAAAGTAGGAGTAGAATAGAAAACACAGAATGAATAAACTGTAACAAAATGTTGCAGTGGGAAGTGCTTCTCCTCAACATTCCTGATAGCCAGATACAATATTTTCCAGGATACTCCATTTCATCCTGGTTCCCCCCTTGGCATTCCATGCCCACTGAGCATCCCCATTGGGCTATTTTGTCGTTTTCTCCCTTAGGTTCCCTACCCAACATTCTTTGCACTTGTCCAAGCCTCTGCATTCCCGCAAGCCTTTTCATATCTCTCTCTCTGGTGCATGGTTGGTGCTGTCTGGGTTACATAAGGATCCAAGCTTGAAGAATTCAGCTTGCTACTTGTTTATAGGATAAAATGAACGTATGGAGGATTCTCTGTCCCTCCAAGGAAGTGCTCAGCATCTCATAGGCCCCTTCTCTAAGTGTGTAATTTTAATATCAAAGTCATCAGAAAGGTTACCAGCAGTCTGTAAGATGAGGGGAAGGGATTACAGTGCTAATGAGGCAGATCAGCACCAATGAGAAAATAATAATCTTTTAATTAGAGCATCCTCTTTCAGTCTAAACATTGACCATAAATAACTAGATCCTTTCCCATTATTTGGTTAAAGGGATACATAATTGATTATCCCCTAAAATGGCTGATGGGAAGGAAAACACTGAAGGGGGGGAAAGAATATTTTTACTGCTGAAATTACACAATTAATTTCTTTGCTAATGTACTGTACTTGTTTAGATCATACATCTTTGCATAACAAATATACCCTTGAGCGAGAATGGGCAACCGCTTTCTACAGATTGTAAGTTCCACTGAGTCATTTGCCTTTGTTAGAGAGGAATATATATATACCAATTAAGAGCTTCCAATTCCCGTGTAGACATGGTGGTTAGGTGATTACTTGGCATACATGGGTCATATGAGAGTGATTTATTGTCAATTATGGGTGAGGTCTAACAAAGTTTGAGTGGGTATCTGTCATGCAATGGGGCTTCGCCTTCCTTTCCTCCCCTCCCCCATGCCCCCAAACTCTCTATGCAGGGAGCTGAAGGGTAGGGGGGATGAGAGATCACAAGTCCAAGCAGATTTCCATCGCCCAAGTGGGCAGATGTTCCTAGATGTTGCCCTATGTCAAGATCAAATCTGCAAGTTTTATATTGAGTGCTGCTTCATTTAAATAATAAGAATAATAGATACTTGATCTATTATTGTGCAGATTTGCTCTGGCAAGGCGTGGCAGCTGGGACTGTCCTCAGCTACCTCCCAGCAACTCTCTTCCAAGGCAAGACATTTAGGTCTCTCATGTAGCTTCCTCCCTTCATTAAAAGAGGTTTATTTCAGAAAAAAAGAGAAACACTTAAGATGGGAGTTTTTTTTTAATTTGAGCATTTATATTTGGCCTTTTCTTTGATAACCTTCAAACTCCAGGTGGTTTACAAATACAAATATAAATCACTAAAATGAGAAGTTGAAAAGAAGCCCAACAAACAGCAGGAGAAAACGGCATTGTAAAAGCCATAAAAGCAACAGCAAAACCAAAAAAAACCTTATCAATGTGCAAAGCAGATTAATGGGAAATATATTCCACATGCTACATTTCTGAAAGGGATGTGGCACATCCGTCATTAAAACACTCAGCCAGTAATTAAACTAAGGATTTTTTGGCCAGGAGACATAGCAAGGGCCACTGCCTTGGAAGGGTTTAAAAGAGGATTAGACAAACTTGTGGAGAGTTAGGCCATGCTATTAGCCACAATGGCTATGTTCTCCCTTCACTGTAAGAGCTGGTATGCTTCTGAATACCATTTGCTAGAAGCTACCGGAGGGGAGAGTGTTGTTGCACTCAGGTCCTGCTTGTGGGCATCTAGTGGGCATCTGATTGCTCACAGAATGCTGGACTAAATGGCCATTTGGTCTGATTCATCAGGGCTCTATTCTTCTTATATTCTTTTCCCCCTCAATATTTTTTACTATTTCTGTCGCTAATCCCCTAGCCCTGATTTAACAAAATATGGACCCTGCACGGACATCTCCTTTCCTATGCATTCACAGAGTGAACTTACACTATAAAATAATGTCAAAGGGACAACACAATCTGTTGTAGCCCATCCTTAGCTACTGATAAAAAAAACTAAATGTGAAGTCAGGTGCGGTGTGGTATAAAATATTCATGTGACTTATTGACTTTGAAGGCTGTGGCTGATTTATTTGAGATTAGGGTTGCCAGGTTCAGGGCCTGAGACTGATTCTGTATCCTTAGAAAGTCAGCTAAGTGCAGGTGTTCTTGCAACATTGTAATGGGAAAAACCACAAGGTGGAATTCTTCTTTCCCCCTGCACAACTTTTAAAGATACAGAAGACCTCTTAGTTGTCAGGCCCAGCCTCCAAGAGGTCTTCTGCATCTTTAAAAGTTATGCAGGGAGGAGGGAGAATTCCACCTTGTGGTTTTTCCCATTACAGTGTTGCAAGAAAACCTGCACTTGGCTGACTTCTAAAGATACAGGATCATTCTCAGGCCCTGAACCTGGCAACCTTATTTGAGATGTTTTTGGTGAAGCATAAACAAAGATGCAGGCTGAACACCAGCAGGATGTTACATTTTGAAGACACTTCAGCTTGGATTTCCATAATGATCCTTTTTCCCCTGCTCACCGTCCCATGAAACAATACTAATAGCTAAAATAATTAAGCTTTGTCAGACTGGATTATATCTTCTGTATGGTCATGATACTATTGACCAGTCACAATACTACTAATAATTTATATAGCATAGTGCCATAGAGTTGGATGGGACTTCAAAGATAATCGAATCCAAACACCTGCTGATGTAAAACATCTGTTTCCTGTTCCTTGTGACTTGAATCCATTGGTTCAGGTTCTGTGCTCTGGAGCTGAATCACTAAACTGGCACCCATGGGAAGGGATGGGTGAAAAATCTGTTTCAGTTTGCTTTTCAAGGTGCATTTCTATCAAACTCACAATTTCCAGATCAATATGAAAACTGAAGCACACCCATCCTTCATGATTTGCACTCCCCAATTTTGCAATGCTGTTTTCCAACCAATGTTCACAGAAATCCATATATTAGGAGAAAGTGTGCATGAAAACTAACATATTTCTGAAAATAACAGACAAAACTGCATTATACTATCTTATCACAAGGTCTATTCTGCACAACATAGGAAGTGGACCTTTAGTGTGGCACTGACACTTTGGAATTCTCTCCCTTTAAATATTAGACAGGCGCCATCTCTGTTATCTTTTTGGCATCTACTGAAGACCTTCCTCTTTCAAGAAGCCTTTTACATAGAGACCTTATCCCAGTCTGTGACAGTGTTGGAATTGCTTTTTAAGACGTTTTTTAAAGCTGTTCTTTAAATATGTTTTTAAAGATGTTTTAATATGTTTTAAAGTGTTTTTAGTGCCTTTTGTTTTCTGCCCTGGGCTCCTTCTGGGAGGAAGGGTGGGATATAAATAATAAATAAATAAATTAGGAGAAATGGCTCACAATACTGTGTGTATTAGCCAAAACTGCATATAAAACTGTGTTTATCAGGAGAAATTCTCACTAAATTGCTGAAAATTTTTCATGAGGATTTGTTTTTTAAAAAATCAGAAACTGCTGCAGAAATGTGGAGAACCAAATCTAAGACTGGAACAATGACAAATAGAGAGAACCAAAATTGGGATTCTTCCATTCCTCCCTATGGGCACAATGGTGCCCTTGAAAACATCACCTGGTGTCCCTCTCCCACTTAGTCATGAGGTGACCGGGGGGGGGGGGAGGCTACATTTTTCTCCCTTGAAAAGTACATAGACCTGAAGGAGAAAGTTGGAAGAACGACTGTCTTTTCCCTTTCACCCTTGTGTACTTCTCAAGGCTCAAATCAGCACCTGTGCAACTGAAAAGAAAATTATTTTATTATTATTTATTATATTTCTAAACCTCCCTTCATCTTGTAGGATCACAGGGCAGCATGAAAGTAAGTACCAAATGTATCACAAAATGAAATTATGCCTGAACTACTGTGGTCATGGTATCCTGAGAGCAGTAAATTACTGTGAATTAGGGATGGACAAACTGGTCAATTTCAGCTTCTCATTTTTTTCCAGTCTTAAATTTAGACAGCCACATATCTGCATCCCTTTGCCATTTTTTTTAAAAAAAGTCCTCATGAAAATTTGTCAACATTTCTCCTAATATACACACTTTTGCAAGCTACTCCCCAACATAATGCATGTTATATGTTATTTTCACTAATATGTGCATTTTTATGTACACTTTTCCATAATATATGCATTTTCATATATTATGGAAATGCATTGTGGCATGCATTGTCATTTCAGCAAACAACAGGTGGTGATTGTTGATTGGAGAACTGCACCACCAAATTCAGAGAAGTGTGAATTTCAAACTATAGCTGTGCTTGGGTTTGCATGTTGTTTCAGGCAGTGCAAATTAGGTTGGGCTGCATTACAATGTTAACCAGAGTGAATCCTTCCCTGCCATCCCTGCTGTGAATGCACAACACATTTTGCATGCTGTCCAATTGGTATTTATTTAGTAAAAGGATTTACACCCTGTCCCTTAACAGGTTCCCAGGGTGGCGTGCAAAAACTTTTTAAAAAATGCAATAAAACAAATTAAAACATCAAAACATCACCCTATCAAAGAGCAACGCAAAAGCAATCCACAGTCATATACATGCATTTTCTGGCACAGCAGCACACAAAACCTGCCTGTTAGTTAAAAGATGTTCCACTGGAGTAACGTTTTTGATCAATGGGGAGGAGGTGGGGAATGAAAGCCAATTTGGCTGGTGCAAAAGCAGTTTGATGCAGATTTTGCTTGTGAGCTGAGCAGGTTGCAGCGATTTCATTGCCATCCAGCTCCAGAGGCATAACACTCAAGGATAAAAGCTCAATTTTTATTGCTCTTACATTTTCTTTTAAAACAATGGTTTTGATATGTGGCCCCTTTTGGATACTTCCACAGTTAAAAGGCCGACTCTTTTGTTCTCTACGCCTTTCTGTTTGAGAAGCAGATGAAATGGTTTTGATGCAGATTGGCTGGGTTCCTAGGTCTTTTTTACTGGCTCCAGGCCCCTGGTGCCCTGGCAAGCAGGGCTGACTGGGAGATAGCGGTGTCACTAGCCAGGTGCAGGGAGTGCGGACTGCACCAGGGTGACACCATGAGAGGGGGGTGTCACCCAGAGCCACCCCGCCCCTAGGCACCCTAGGTCTGGTATGGGAGGAGGTCCATGGGGGTGACACCATGAGTTACCGCACCGGGTGACACCAACCCTAGTGACACCACTGCTGGGAGGTAAAGAGATGTCTACTCTTTATGTGTGTATGGTTTTAATATTAGAAATGGTTTAATCTTATTTTAATGTAGACTTTGTATGTTTTTAATTATATGTGTTTTTTATCTGGAAGCTGCCCTGAGTTCCAGTTTTGGAAAAATGGCGGGGTATAAATAAAGGTAATAATAATAATAATACTCTGCTTTCTCTATTAACCGGGGCCATTTGGTATGTGGGTTTGTTGGTGGAACACAACCATTACAAGATACTTCACGCACACACACACCCGGCATATTGTCATTGAAAATTATCTGTTCAGCTTCACAGCAATGGCAGGCTCTTTTCTTCAAAGCAATGTTGCCAACATGGACCAATTAGTAAATGTTTAGGATGGTCAATGCTAGTCCTGTTCAGAGTTGACCCACTGATGTTAATAGACCACTTTGACTGCATGCTGGTCTCTTTTCACCTGGCCTGGGAGGGAGGGGCCCCTGACGGACTACAGCTATAAAAGCTGTTACCTGAAATTGCCAGAGACCATCTTGACTGTGGGGTGTTGTTTAGAGGCTTCAGTTTTGGACAAAATTTAATTCTGCTGGTCAGTTATTTTTTGCCGTTATTGGGATTATGTGTTTGTATTTTAGTGTTGAACTTTATTCGGAATTATAATGGTGTTCCAATTTATCGTGCGCTTCTTAAGATGCTTTCTTTAATTTATTGTCTGACTACTTGAATTTTGTTTTGTAGCAGTAGATTATGTAACCTTTTTATGGTGTGAGCTATCTTGAGCATAGATTATTATGGCAAGGCAGCATGTAAATAAATTGTTATGATGATGATGGCAACTAACAGGTTTATTAATTTGAGTGGATGTACTCTGAGCAGACTTAGTTGAATAGAACTCTTATTTCTTGGAATGCACATTATGGATTGTCCTCAACCTGTCCGTGCCTTTTCATACTGTGTTTCTTCCTTTGTGTTGTGCTGACCTGTAAGATCTGTTGGAAGTGCACACAGAATCACCACCCACCCTACCTAAATTTATTTGAAATGCAACATGTTCTGCTATTCTATTGTGAGAGACAATTTTTTTTGAGAGAGACTACTGTCTTTCTAGGTTGTTGTGCCTCTTCCTGGCACATGCTTGTTTAGTGGGCACTAAGAGAGAGACAATAGCACAGTAGTAGAGCTTATGTCTTCCATGAAGAAGTTCCCAGGTTCATTCCTTGGAATCTCTGGTTAAAAAGATCAGATAACATGTGATATAAAAGAACTTTTGGCTGAGACTTCGAGAATTGCTGCCAGTCAGAGTAAACAATGCTAGGTTAGATGGATATGTTGACTGACTTCTTACTATGTTCACTGATGATCAGTTCATCTTCCCAGAACTAGGAATGCAAGTCCCACTGCCAGAGTGGCACTGAGAGAACTGTGTTTTTAGAAAGTAATAGATCATATGATAGAGACATAGTTCCTTACGGTGGGCACACTTGTTGATAATTACGCAGGTTAGTTTATGCTTCCAAAAATCTCTTTGACTAGAGAGCACTTGCAGGATGAAAGAACTGAATGTATACACTACAGGCAATGATGGCTATGTGATACCACCTTCAACTTTCTTAAAAAGGATTGTGTGTTGGCCTAAAACAGGGGTGAAGAACCATTGGCACTCCAGATGTTGCTGAACTACAACTCCCATCATCCCTGACCATTGGCCTGTTGGTCAGTGACGCAGGTTGTGAGACTCACAGACAAGGTTTTTAGCAGAGAGAGAGAAACCTGAAGCAGAAGGGTTAAACTGTGAGAACAGAGTTCCAGACAATCAAGGTCAGTCTGGCCAGCTGAAAGTGTGATAAGCTGGGAACTGGCAGGATCTCAAGTGTGGGGGAAGAATTCTCAATGGAGGAAGATGTCTCTAATGTCTTTGCCTAGTAAAGACTCTTACATGAAACTTGCCTGGCCTGTCTTATTCCTGTTCTAAACGGTTCTTGGATTCATACCACGTCTCACTTACACACGCAGAGCGCAACAGGGGTTATGGGCCCAGATTATGAGGCGTTGTAGCGGGTTCGAGAGCTGGTGAAGTGGCGTTGTTGCAGAGTGAAACAAAGCGCAAGTGAGAGGCAAGTAAGAGTGAGCAACATGGCTGTAAATCTGTCTTCCGGGATGCCGATGGAGAGACTGAATGCTGTAAATTACTCCAGCTGGAAGTGGAGAATGAGAGCTGTTCTGATTAAAGAGGATTTAAATGATGTCGTGGAAAACCCCCCTCCGGCAGCTCCTTCAGCAGCGTGGCTGAAGAAAGACGAGAAAGCGAAGGCTTTTATTACTCTGGGGCTATCAGATTCACAACTGTTGCTGGTGAGTAATGAGCCGACTGCTAATCAGATGTGGGAAAAGTTAAGAGCTGCACACGTGCAACAAACTGCGGGAAGCAGGCTGTGTTTGGCACGGAAGCTTTATCAGATGCGTTTTACTGATGATGTGACTATGGAAGAGCATTTGGCTGAATTTCGTAGATTAAATGCTGAGCTCCAAGATCGAGGCGTAAATCATAATGACTTGCAGATGGTTTATCTCCTGTTATCTTCATTTGATCAAAAATGGGACGTGCTGGTTGCTGGTCTTGAAAGTCAACCAGACGGGACCCTATCTTTGGAATTTGTGGAACAGAAACTTCAACAAGAGTGGTGTAGGAGACAAGAAAACAAGAAAATGGACTTAAAAGAGGCTGAGACTGTGTCTGTACAATGGAATCAAAGAAGCAGGGAAGAGACTAAAACTTGTTATTTTTGCGGGTCACGTGGGCATATACAGAGACACTGTTTAAAGAAGAGGAATTACAGAGACTTTGAAAGTCAGAGGGCAAGCGTGAACCTTGTTTCTAAAGAGAGCAATAAACTCATTAACTCTAAGTGGCTTCTTGACAGTGGAGCGTCTAATTGCCTAATCACAGACTTTAGTTTATTTTTCACTTCAAAGCCGACGCAGGAGAAGCTTTATCTGGCTGACGGATCTACACAGAACGCTACAGCAAGAGGAACGCTGAAGATGGGTAATTTGGGAATTTTAACAGATTTAATATATGGTGGCAAACGTACTGTTAAAAGACTGAGAGGTGAAGACATAACAACACATGATACAGAAATGCCAAGTACTAGTGCTGGTCCAACTAAAATTGAAAGTGAGGAAGAAATGGAAATAGATAATGTCAGGAGATCAGAGAGAAAAACGAAAGGTCAACCTCCTCAGAGATTTGCATTTAATGTTACACAACAGAATAATGAAACAGATGAAATTCCAGAGGAATGGGAAAAAGAGGGGCCTATAGATAAAGAAACAATGGATCTAATGTGGAAATATTGTGTTGAAGAATGAAATGTATTGTATCATCAAATAAAAGCAAACTTGAATCTGTGAAACTTGTGTAAATAAAGAATAAAGAGAAACTGAACTGAACTAAAACTGTAAATAGAAGCTGTAAGAAACCATGTACTGAAATGTATTTGTAATGAAGATTAATGTTGTAGAGATGTAATAATTGTAACTTGATGTTTGGTGGTCTGTAAGTCTCAGGTGGGGGCTGTTGGTCAGTGACGCAGGTTGTGAGACTCACAGACAAGGTTTTTAGCAGAGAGAGAGAAACCTGAAGCAGAAGGGTTAAACTGTGAGAACAGAGTTCCAGACAATCAAGGTCAGTCTGGCTAGCTGAAAGTGTGATAAGCTGGGAACTGGCAGGATCTCGAGTGTGGGGGAAGAATTCTCAATGGAGGAAGATGTCTCTAATGTCTTTGCCTAGTAAAGACTCTTACATGAAACTTGCCTGGCCTGTCTTATTCCTGTTCTAAACGGTTCTTGGATTCATACCACGTCTCACCTACACACGCAGAGCGCAACATGGCCATGGTTGCTGGGGCTGATGGGAGTTGCACTTCAGCAACATCTGGAGGGCCAACGATCCCCACTGCCTAAAGCAGCCTATTTCAACCAGTGTGCCTCCAGATGTTGTTGGACCACAACTCCCATCAGCCTCAGCCAGCATTGCCAATGGTCAGGAAAGATGGGAGTTGTGGTCCAACAACATCTGGAGACACATTGGTTGGGAAAGGCTGGCCTAAAGGATCAGCAGCCAACTCCTCTCTTGATGCAACAATGTGGAAATGAAAGTGGACTCCAAATATAATGCGTAACACCTTAAAGAAGCTAATGCTTTATTTTCCAAGAAGGCACGCCACAAAGTTTAGCAAGGCAACTTCCCCAGCCCCAAATATTTGTAGATCGTTCTACTGCTAGGTGCCATGGCAGTCAGAATTATGGTCCCACTGATGACAATTAAGCAAAACTGGTATCTGGAAACATAACTCAGGGTACCACAAAGAGAGAGACTGTTTTACAAAAATAATCAATTAGATAAAAGGTTTAAGAAGCCTCTCCAAGGATTGACCAGATGAAGCAAATGTTAATGAACTGAACTTGGAACTGAGCATCATTAAGGGAATGACTCATTATAGTCTCTATATATTGCAATATGTCTTACTTATGGCCAGGGTCTATCAGGATGAATTATGGCAATTGGCACCAGCCAAGAGCCTTCCACAGGCCCCACCTGCACTATATATATAAAGCAGCATCATAACACTTTATACAGTCATGGCTTCCCCCAAATAATCCTGGGAACTGTAGTTTGTTAAGCGTGGTGAGAGTTTTTAGGAAACCCCTATTCCCCTCACAGAGCTACAATGCTATTCCTGGGGAATTAACAATCCCTCTTCCCCGGGAACTCTGTGAATTGTAGCTCTGTGAAGGGAATAGGGGTCTCCTAACAACTCTCAGAACACTTAAACTATCATTCCCAGAATTCTTTGGGGGCAAGTCATGACTGTTTAAAGTGGTATGACAGTTCTTTAAATGTATAGTGCAGATGGGACCACATACATGAAATCATTCTCAGAAATGCATGGACGGCAGTTAATATCAGTTAGTACAGTTAGTATTGGTTGGGAACGGCAACAAAATATTGCTGTGTGTCCTTGGCCCTAACCACAATGCTCCTGTTTAAGATTCCAGCCAGTCATGTTCTCCTTCAGGATGCTATAAGCTGTAAGTGGCTGATGTAGGGCAGTCTACTCCCCCACTAGTTTTCCAGTTTTCTTTCTAACTGATACACACCTTTAGATGTCTATTGAGCACACTCAGCCCTCATTGTGTTGTTGTTGTTTTGTACTCCTGATCTTGGGGTTCCCTTGAGCATGCTGACACCTCAATCTTGTTTTGCAGTGACCTTGGTTTTGCTCCAGTGCCATCAACACCCTTCACATCAGTTTGCTATTAGAAAGAGTGATGTGAGTTGGTGAAAGAGCCTTTGGACATCTTCCAGCCCTATAAATCCATTATAGCCCTTGCTTTATTTCCCCAAGTACAGTCGGATTTCTTTAGGAGGATAGGTTCAGTAGTAGAGCGCATATTCTGCATGCAGAGGGTTCCAGGCTCAGTCCTTGGCATCTCTGATCAAAAGGCTCTCAGGTAGAAAGTGATCTCTGAGTCAGTTCTGGGCTAGAGGAACGCATGATGTGAGTCAGTACAAGTCGGCTGTGTATGTTCATAATACTTTCCCACAGAAAACAGAGGAAGGGTTTCCAATGTGTACAAAAAAAAGAGAGAGGCAGAGTCATAGGAACCGAATGAAGAATTTGATAAGAGTACAAGTAGAAAATTAAACAATAAAAACATTTGTTGAAGAAGCAATGAAATGGACTTCCGGGAAGGGTGACTTAGCCTGTGCCTGCTTTTGAGACGGGCTCCTGCCTCAAAAGAAGCTTATTCAGATATATCAGTCAGTTTTTTCTTTTTTTTTTGACTGATTAAACTTCTCCCGGGTAGGGAGAAACGAAGAGATTAACCTCAAAGCCTATTTTTGTTGGGACGACCAGATCTCATTAATTTATGGGACGAGGTCCAGCCGACGAAGGTGGGACGGATTTTTAACAGCAAGCTCTATCTGATAAAGCGAACGTTCACCTTATCTTCTAAGAGAGAACGCACTAACAGGCAAGCACCCTTCTTTCTATATTTTTCTTTTACTTGACTTAAATTGTTGCTGTTTAAAAGAGATTTGCCAGATTGATCAGTTTTTGACATCTCACTGGGGAGCCATAACTTCTCTCTGCTACGCACTAATTAATAGCTTATCTCTGTTTTTGTTGCAAAAAGCTGTCCTGGATTTGCATTCTAAAGATATACACAGAAGAGGGATTTCTATTCCAGATTTTTATTTTGAAAAATATTATACTGTTTTGAGACTACTCTCTTTTTGGTCTATTTTATTTTGACGAATCTGTTTCTTGACGATTGCCATTAATTGTTTCGATCCTGGGAACTGCATTTTGTTTACTTAACTATTGGAGAGATAAGGCTGTCTGCTCTGTTTATACTGTGATGTCACCAAGTTTGGAGTATTAACCCAATTGTTGCTGAAATAAGAAGTGGTTTTCCTATATTTTTCTTTTAAAATGGCAATTAAGAAAGTGGCTGAAAATCTGGAAATAACTATGTTTCAGAAAATAATGGATGAGATTGAGATAATGAAAATTGAATTGAGTAAAATGAAGCAGGAGATTAAAGATATAAGGGTCCCTGTGAGAGAGGTGACCCTGGAAGGGGTCCCTGTGAGAGAGGAGACCCCGGAGATTGGAACAGGGGTCCCTGTGAGAGAGGTGACCCTGGAGACTGGAATAGGGGTCCCTGTGAGAGAGGAGATCCCGGAGATTGGAACCAACGTGGAACAGGAACAAGATTTGGAGTCTATGGACTTTAGAAATAAAATTTATTGTTTGGAACTCAATGTTATCTCTGAAGAAATGAATGAAGATTCTAGAGATAAAGTTATCAATGGCATGGATAATCTTCTGGACTGGAATGATGTGATGGAGCCCAATATAGAGAAAATCTATGGAATTAACTGCAGCCATGTGACAATGGAAAAACTTTTAAGAGATGACCCAGTGTATTTTGAAAAAAAGAACAGAGATATGATTTTACAGCAGTATTTCAGCAACCTATTCAGAATGGATGGCAAGAAAATATTTGGGATAGAGGTAATCCCCATCAGACTCTTACTATATGACTATGGCTTTGACAGCAAGATTATTATGGAATACTGATAATGGAAGATTGGATATTGAAATTACTGGACTTAACAAGACTACTGAAGATGGAAGATGGAAAATGGAACTAATAGAGATAATAGAACAATGGCTACTGAAATTATTGAACCTAACAGATTCTGATGTGATGGATTAATTGAAATGTTTATTTTGACTATGGTTATGACAATAAGATTATCATAATTAGTAATGAGATGGATTAATCGATATGCTTATCTGGAAAAAAAAATTGATAGATATATTTCTTAAAGAATTGAAACCTCTCTTTGACTTTTTGTGGAAAGAATAAAGTAATGTTTATGAGATTTGATGATTAAGTAAGATAACTACTGGAGGAAAGTGATTTTATAATATGACTTAAGAGACAGGATTGTTATATATTATAGACTTATAACTGATTTGATCTTTGACAAATGGGAAGTCAATATTTTACTCTTTATTTTTTATTTTTGTTTTTTTTTTCTTTTTTTCTTTTTGTTTAACTATTTTTGATTTTGTTTTTTGTCTTTGAATGTTTTATGATTTTGTCTTGTATGTTTTATGAAAATCTGAATAAAAATTATTGAAAAAAAAAAAAAAAAAAGAAGAAGCAATGAAATGAGTTTCAGTCCAGGAGATCTCGTCCTATATTTACTGGAGAATAGTTTTGTTGTCCTCATGGGTTGTACTGTTTGTACATATTCAGTGGTGCGTACAGCTGTTTTTCTTGTTTCATTTTATTTTGTTTATTCACTCCGTATTATTCTTCAGTCAGTTTCTGTGACTCTCTCTCACCACGCTTTTCTGCCATAACTCTGTCCACATCTAGAGATGCCAGAAATATCTGTGATTTTTCTACTCTTGAAGAGAAACACCCACTTTTAATGTTGCTGATAAGTGTCCCAAGGAGACAGAAACTTTGTAAAAGTTGTTTGATCTGTGTGTGGGGGAGGGGGATGTGATAGCATAATTATGTATTCAATGCACAATAATTATTCAGATATATGTTCATTTATATTACTACCTATATTTATGATAAGTGTGATGCACAGCAGTAAAGCCTGATGTACAATAGTAATCCAGAGTGTCCAATATGTGTTTGATGGCTCTTTCTGCATACCGGGCTCCCTGAACTTTGACTCCGTTTTTAATGATGTTGTTGGCAGAGCTTGGAAAAGTTACTTTTTTTGAACTACAACTCCCATCAGCCCAATCCAGTGGCCATGCTGGCTGGGGCTGATGGGAGTTGTAGTTTTAAAAAAGTAACTTTTCCAAGCTCTGGTTGTTGGTCTACAAACTTTATTCAGGTTACTGAGTGATGTTGGATGGCTGTTCCCTAACTGTTAGAGCAGTACAACAATTGAATCAATGACCTAAGGAGCTGGTGGGCTCTCCAACGCTGGAGGCATTCAAGAGGCAGCTGGACAGCCACCTGTCAGGTATGCTTTATGTTGGATTCCTGCGTTGAGCAGAGGGTTGGACTTGATTGCTTTACAGACCCCTTCCAACTCTATAGTTCTCTGATTCCCTTTTTAAGATTGCTTGGATTATTGAGAACAAGTAATTAATGAAAGAATTATCCTGTATTTGCAAGATGTTAGGGTGTTGGACTACGACTGGGAAGGCACAGGTTCAAATCCTCACTCAGCCTTGAAACTTAGTGGGCGAACTTGGGCCAGTCATTGTTGCATAGCTGTTGTGATTATAAAATGGAGGGGTGAGGGGAAGAACCATACATGCTTCCTTGAGCTCCCTGTGCGAAATGCAGGATATAAATGTATTTTGCGAGCCTTGCTTGTTTTCAGAACAAGCATATTCTCTTCACTGTTGTACTGCATCACGGGTTTTGTAGTCAGATGCAGCATAACAACTTAGTTGGTCTCATACATGCTAGCAAACATTTGGCCCCTTTGCAATATTAAATACAGCCCAGGTTTGTTGTGAGGATAAACAGAGAAGTAGGAGACTCACGTGTGGCATGCTGAGCTCCTTAAAAGGACCTAAAGATAATAATAAATTTTGGCCAATTGTGCCATCAACTTCAGTACACCTTCCCAAGACAAACCATGTTAACGTCAATAGAATCATAGAATAGTAGAGTTGGAAGGGACCTATAAGGCCATCGAGTCCAACCCCCTGCTCAATGCAGGAATCCAAATCAAAGCATTCCGGACAGATGGCTGTCCAGCTGCCTCTTGAATGCCTCCAGTGTCGGAGAGCCCACTACCTCTCTGGGTAATTGGTTCCATTGTCATATGGCTCTAACAGTTAGGAAGTTTTTCCGGATCTCCAGTCGAAATCTAGCTTCCTGCATCTTGAGCCCATTATTTCGTGTCCTGCACTCTTGGACGATCAAGAAGAGATCCTGGCCCTCTTTTGTGTGGCAACCTTTCATGTACTTGAAGAGTGCTATCATATCTCCCCTCAGTCTTCTCTTCTCCAGGCTAAACATGCCCAGTTCTTTCAGTGTCTCCTAATAGGGCTTTGTTTCCAGTCCCTTGATCATCCTTGTTGCCCTCCTCTGAACCTGTTCCAGTTTGTCTGCATCCTTCTTGAAGTGCGGAGACCAGAACTGTACGCAGTATTCAAGATGAGGCCTAACCAGTGCTGAATAGAGGGGAACTAATACTTCACATGATTTGGAAACTATACTTCTGTTAATGCAGCCTAATATAGCATTTGCCTTTTTTGCAGTCACATCACACTGTTGGCTCATATTCAGGTTGTGATCATTGACAATTCCAAGATCCTTCTCACATGTCGTATTGATCTGTGTTTGGAATTAACCAATTCAAATGAAGGGAATTCACTGAACTCATTCAAAATGACACCTGAAAGTAGTTCCCAGAATATCTGGATGAACTTAGAGTGCAGTGGAACTTTGGGTGGTTTTGAATCCAATTCCCCATTCATTCTCCCCTTCCCTTCCCCAGCAGGAGGCCTTCATTAAAAAGAAGAAAAGTTACTACCTGCTCTAAAAACAAAGATGTAAAGCAAAATGGGATTGGGGTGAGATGAGCACCGTGCCTTCAGGGGGCCTGTCCTCTTGCCTCTGCTCCTGCTCCTCCAGATGTGTCTGCTGCCTGCCTGCAGCAGCTGACAGCATGCAGAAGATGTGGTAGGGATAACAGATGTGATGATGGAGAAGCAGATTATCAGCAGAACCCGGCCGAGCCAGAGAGACTCCACATGTATGTAGTATGGGCGGGAATCATAGCTGAGCAGGGAGCATCGGTGCACCTGTGAGTTCAAGCACCAGCAAAGGCTGCTTGCACAGATCAGCCATTCACTACACAACCACTGCTACAACTAGTGACCTGTGTCTGGAGTCTGGACTCCGTCTGGAGGAACATTTGGCCACAACACAAATACACATGTAAACCAACCTTTTGTCCCAAACTCAGCAATGAGCCCTTAATGTCTTTTTTTCCCTTTAAATGCTGAGGACCGTGTGAATGAACTGTGAATTAAATGGAACTAGTTCCTTTTTGGAGGGGGTGCACTTGAACTGGAACTCATTCCTTTTTTAAATGAACTTTCCAAGCACTGCTATAGACCTGCATATTTGTTGACTCTTTCTTGGGCCTTCATACAACATCGTAATGCCTCAGTCCTTCTCTTTCCTTTGACCACTTAACTAACTAAACCTGCACAGCGTATATGGCCACAGTCCTGTGCAGTGTGTCTCATGCTTTTCAGTTCCTTGAAATCCATGCACATAAGCTATCTACTGTGTGCTAGATTATAGGCAGTACATTTACTCTGGCTGTGGCATTATTACTAGTAGTAGTAGCAGTAAGCAGCTAAATTTCATGATTTTTTAAAGATTTCCAGAGGTCTGGCATCTGAAATACAATAGCTGTTTTTGCTAGACCACTTTAATCAGGCATCATAACGAGTGAGGTCATAGACCCATTACTTTTTTGGGAGAAAGGTCCCAGCCAGGTTTCTACGTATAAGCCAATCAGAATAAAAAGAGAGCACGTTAGTCACTGAGCAGAATCCTTGTCCTTTTATGCTGATTGGAGCCAGTCAGTGTGAGAGCAGGTGAGCTAGCCACTGAGAAGGCTCTTCTCAGTAGCTAACACACAGCCTCCCCTCTCATGCTGATTGGCTCCTAGGGACGTCTGTTGTAGTGGAGTGTGGACTCGCAAGATGACAGGGAGAGCAAGGGAGATGAGACAGAGTGGAAAGGGGGTGGTTGTGAGGGGAGTGTGACTATAAAGAAGGGAGTTTGCATTTCTGAATGTACCACTACATTACTACCAGGCAGTAAGTCCCATTTAATTCAATAAGACTTACTTCTGTGGATGGGTGAATGAATGAATGAATGAATGAATCTGAATGAATCTTTATTTTTACCCCACCCTTTTTCCAAAACTGGAACTCAGGGCGGCTTACAAATAAAAACTACACATAGGTAAAAACATACAAAAATATACAATTAAAATAGAATTAAACTATTCGTAACATTAAAACCATAAAACATGCACTTAAGATACTAAGACAATTTAAAACATTAAGAATAGGACCATAGAACAATACAACAGACCTTATGAGGCCCTATCTTAAACATCTTCTAGTCCAAAAGCCTGTCAGAATAAAAAAGTCTTTGCCTGCCAACGGAAGGATAGCAAGGAAGGGGCCATTCGTGCTTCCCTAGGAAGAGAGTTCCAGAACCTGGGGGCAGCCACCGAGAAGGCCCTATCTCGCGTCCCCACCAATTGCGCTTGCGAAGGTGTTGGGACTGAGAGAATGGCCTCTCCTGAGGATCTCAACACCCGGGCAGGCTCATATGGGAAGATAAGGTCTGACAAATAGCCTGGACCTAGGCCGTATAGAGCTTTATAGGTCAAAACCAGCACTTTGAATTGTGACCGGAAACAAACTGGCAGCCAGTGGAGCTGTCGTAACAAGGGAGTGCATGGATGGAAAGAGAGAGAGAGAGAGAGAGAGAGAGAGAGAGAGATGGCTGAACTGCCAGTTCACATATTACTCATAGTGATATTTTATTGTGTTTGCAATGACAGCGAAGCTGAGAGCACATGCATGGATATTAAAAAGAGGGCGGGAGGCAAGGAGGTGGAAAGAGAGAAGCAATGCCTCCTAACTTTGTAATTACCTGCTTCAGAATACAAATTTGCTTGGCTTGTAATGCTGAAGTATATTACAAATTAGACATCATTTCCCTCTGAAACGTTCTCCAACGAGGCTTGTAATTGCTGACCCAATCCCAAATCAAGCCAAGGGAAGTTTACCCATCACTTAAAAGAGCTGGGTGAGTAAGAGGGTGTGTGTGCATGTGTGTGTGCATGTGTGCATGTGTGCGTGCGTGTGTGTGTATGTGTGTGTGTGTGTGTGTGTGTGTGTGTGTGAGAGAGAGAGAGAGAGAGAGAGAGAGAGAGAGAGAGAGAGAAGCTGGTGCAAGACGGGGAGAGATTTTCTGGTGTTTAGTTTATTTAGTTATTTATTTGTTTGTTTCATTTTTAAACCGCCCATAGCGAGTGGCTCTCTGGGCGGTGTACAAAAAGATTAAAATACAGAATATCACAATAAAATCAACCTACCAACAGCAAACAAAAAAAAGATTTAAAATTATAACATTAAACGCTTAAAATGCCTGGGAGCATAGCCAGGTCTTAACCTGGCGCCGAAAAGATAGAAGCGTCGGCGCCAGGCGTACTTCTTCGGGGAGGCTGTTCCACAGTTCGGGGGCCACTACAGAAAAGGCCCTAGATCGAGTAACTGTCCTCCGGGCTTCCTGATGGGTTGGTACCCGGAGGAGGGCCTTAGATGCTGAGCGAAGTGACCGGGTCGGTTCATAGCGGGAGAGGTGTTCCACAAGATACTGCGGTCCCACACCGTGTAAGTCTTTATAGGTCAAAACCAGCACCTTGAATCTGGCTCGGAAACAAATGGGTAGCCAGTGCAAACGGGCCAGAACAGGTGTTATATGTGCTGACCGGCTGGTCCTCGTCAGCAGTCTGGCTGCTGCGTTTTGCACTAGCTGAAGCTTCCGAACTGTCTTCAAGGGCAGCCCTACATAGAGCGCATTACAGTAATCCAACCTAGAAGTTACCAGAGCATGAACAACTGAGGCGAGGTCATACCTGTCCAGATAGGGGCGTAGCTGGGCTACCAACCAAAGGTGGTAGAACGCATTCCTTGCCACCGAGGCCACTTGCGCCTCAAGAGACAAGGAAGGATCGAAAAGAACCCCAAGACTACGAACCTGTTCCTTCAAGGGGAGTGTAACCCCATCTAGAACAGGGTAAACATCCACCATCTGGGCAGGGAAGGCATTCACCAACAGTGTCTCAGTCTTGTCTGGATTGAGTCTCAGTTTATTAGCTCTCATCCAGTCCATTATCGCGGTCAGGCAGTGATTCAGCACATCCACAGACTCACCTGTAGAAGTTGAATGCTAGAGGGGGGCGGAGAACAAGAGAGGGCTGTGCTTAATTTCAAGAAGGTGTGAGAAAATGCTTCCAGAGCTTGTCTGTCTCTGGATATTTTCTTTGGAAGGTGGAACCCACCCACCCTCCAATCAATAAGATCAACATTTAAAACAGCCAGTTACACCAAAACCTTGCAAGAAGCATGAGAGAGAACCAAAAGTAGCCTTCTGGTGTTAAGAATATGGAGGGGTAGACCAGTCTATTCCTGACCCATGTCGGTTTTGAATGCGTTCCCTCCTAAGGCCACACTGTCCTCTTTCTGCATCAATTGGCAATTGATGTAGACTGCACAGAAAACCTCAGGGAAGCTCGGAGGCTGGCAACAAGGGAGAGGGCCTTCTCAGTGGTGGCCCCCAAATTATGGAATGTCCTTTCTGATGAGGCGCACCTGGCACCAACACTGTTCTGTTTGGCGCCAGGTCAAGACTTTCCTCTTCCCCCAGGCATTTTAGCATGTGTTTTTGAATTGCTTTTAAATTTTTTAAATTGTGTTTTTAAATTGTTTTTTGTGTTTTAAATTTTGTATATTTGTTTTTAATGTTTTTAATTGCTGTAAACCGCCCAGAAAGCTCCGGCTATGGGGCAGTATATAAATGTAATAAATAAATAAATTTAATATGTATTTATGAACATTCTCTTAAAATACACCTTTCTAAACATATCTTGACTCAGAGCAAATTTGTATCTGAAATGCACTTCCATTTTATTTGTTTGAACCCCAAAATTACATTGCAACACTTGGTGAAGTGTCAAATCCAACGGATGGCCATGCTCCAATCCTCACATTAATCCAAGAGGGTGTGGATCAGCTCTGTTTGTATCAAAATTCACAAAGATCATGTCCCTAGTTGGAAGGTGAGGCACTAGGTAAGCCTCTCTGAGGAGGGAATTCCACAGCCTGGGCCTCAGTACTGATGTAAACTGCAGGATTTGACTTAGAGAAATTGAAATACTCATTTTAAAAGCTTTTTTTTTTTTTAAAGGTTCAATAAATGATTTTAGGTTTGTTTTATGATGGGAACATATGCAACAAGCTCTCAGCATCCAGGAGGCCTTGACAGCGTGCCAGAAAAGTTCTATAATAATTACTTGGCACTCATATTCATTCTTATCTTGCAGAACATACATTTTCACAGTAACATTTTTTAGTATTTTTAAATAGCATATTTCTAGTGTTCAAAGTGAGAGCCAGTGTGGGGTAGTGGTTAAGGTGTTAGACTACGACCTGGGAGACCAGGGTTCGAATCCCCACACAGCCATGAAGCTCACTGGGTGACCTTGGGCCAGTCACTGCCTCTCAGCCTCAGAGGAAGGCAATGGTAAACCCCCTGTGAATACTGCTTACCGTGAAAACCCTATTCGTAGGGTCACCATAAGTCGGGATTGACTTGAAGGCAGTCCATAAATAAATAGTGTTCAAAATTGTCCATGCATTTCTTTTGGGGAATTTGGTCCCAGGTTCAGTCACCCAATGTCTCTGGTTAAAGAACCTTTCATAGCTGGGCTGTGAAAGACCTCTGAGAGAATGCTTTGGGGAGCTGAAGCCAGTTTGAGTAGACCAGGGGTGGGTAACCTCAGGCCCAGGTCTAAGTGTGGCTCTTTCAGGCCTCCCTGTCTGGGTCTTGGGACTCTCCCAAGATCTCATGCCTTCCTCAGTCACACTCTCTGTCTCCCGAGGCCACAGCCTCCTTGAGGGGTTTAATTTTTCCTGGTTGAAATGTGCCCATGACCTCGGATAATAACTCTTACTTACCTGGATGGATGAGAAAGGGTGTGTGTGTGTGTGTAGAAAGAGGAGTGCATGGATCCCGAATGGACTGAGGGAATAAAGCCTTATAAAGCAGCTGCCTTGGTTCCTATAGGGGGCAGGAAGGAAGGCTCCAAGTTATTTGCATTCATTCAAAGTGCTGGTTTTGACCTATAAAGCCCTACACGGCATGGGACCGCAATACCTGGTGGAACGCCTCTCCCAATACGAACCTACCCATACACTGCGCTCGACATCTAAGGCCCTCCTCCGAGTGCCATCCCATCAAGAAGCTCGGAGGGTGGTGACCAGAACTAGGGCCTTCTCGGTGGTGGCCCCCGAATTGTGGAATAGTCTTCCCGATGAGGTACGCCTGGCGCCGACGCTGCTATCTTTCCGGTGCCAGGTGAAAACCTTTTTATACTCCCAGGCATTTTAAAATGTATCTTAATAATTGTTTTTATCATGTATTTTAAACAGTATCTTATTATTGTTATATTCTGATGTTGCTTGGTTTTTGTTGTTTGTTGTTTTTATTTTTGATTCTGTTATATTTACTGTATTTATATATTTTGCTTGTTTTATCTTTTATGTACACCGCCCAGAGAGCCTTCTTGGCTTAGGGCGGTATATAAATAAAATAAAATAAATAAAATAAATAAATTAATCTACTCATAAATAGTCATTAAAATACTTATTACAAAAATGCATCATATATATTTATTTAATGGATTTGGGTTGCCAGGTCAGAATCATCCCAAACCCTTAGATTTCAGGGGTGGGCCCTAGTGATGTCACTTTCCCAGGCACTTTCCAACCCCCCACCCCACTCACTCCCACAGGCACCCTTCTAGAAACATAGAATCGTAGAGTTGGAAGGGGCCTATAAAGCCATCGAGTCCGACCCCCTGCTCAACACACAAATCCAAATGAAAGCATACCCAACAGATGGCTGTCCAGCTGCCTCTTGAAGGCCTCCAGTGTTGGACAGCCCACCACCTCCCTAGATCATTAGTTCCAGTGTCGTACCGCTCTAACAGTTAGGAAGTTTTCCCTGATATTCAGTCAAAATCTGGCTTCCTGAAAGTTGACCCCATTATTCCATGTCCTGCACTCTGGGACAATCGAGAAGAGATTCTGACCCACCTTTGTGTGACAACCTTTCAAGTACTTGAACAGTACAATCATATCTCCTCTCAGTCTTCTCTTCTCAAGGCTAAACCTGCCCAGTTCTTTCAGTCTCTCCTCATAGGGCTTTGTTTCCAGTCCCCTGATCATCCCTGTTGCCCTCCTCTGAACCCATTCCAGTTTGTCCGCATCCTTCTTAAAGTGTGGTGTCCAGAACAGGATGCAGTACTTAAGATGAGGCCTTACCAGTGCTGAATAGAGGGGAGCCAATATTTCACGTGATTTGGAAACTATACTTCTGTTATTGCAGCCTAAAATAGCATTTGCTTTTTTTGCAGCCACATCACACTGTTGGCTCATATTCAGCGTGTGATCAACAACAATCCCAAGATCCTTCTCGCATGTAGTATTGTTGAACCAAGTATCTATGATTTCTTTTTCCTAGGTATGCTTTGCATTTATCCCTGTTAAATTTCATTCTGTTTTCAGCCCAATGGTCCAGCCTACCAAGATCCCCATGAATTTTGTTTCTGTCTTCCAAGGTATTAGCTATCCTTCCCAATTTTGTATCATCTGCAAATTTGATAAGCGTTCTCTGCACCTCCTCACTCAAGTCATTAATAAAAATGTTGAAGAGCACTGGGCCCATGAACGAGGCCTTCAGTACCCCACTTGTCACCTCCCCTTAGTTTGAGAAGGAACCATTGATAAACACTCTTTGAGTACAATTCTGTAGCCAACTGTGGATCCACCTGATAGTTGTTCCATCCAGCCCACATTTAATTAGCTTGCTAATCAGAACATCATGGGGCACTTTGTCAATAGCTTTGCTGAAGTAGAGAGATATTATGTCAATAGCATTCCCACAGTCTACCAGGGAGGTTACCCGATCAACAAATGGGATAAATATGTCTGGTAGGATTTGTTCTTGATAAATCCATGTTGGCTTCTAGTAATCACTGCATTGTTTTCAAGGTGCTTGCAGACTGACCGCTTTATGATCTGCTCCAGAATTTTCCCAGGGATTGACGTCAGGCTGACTGGTCTGTAGTTCCCCGGTTCCTCCTTCTTGCCCTTTTTGAAGATAGGGTCAACATTAGCCCTCCTCCAGTCATCCGCACTTCACCCATCCTGCACAATTTTGCAAAGATAATAGACAGTGGCTCCTGAGAGTTCTTCAGCCAGTTCCTTCAATACGCTAGGATACAGTTCATCAGGCCCTGCAGATTTGAACTTGTTTAAAGCTATTAGATATTTCTTGACCATTTGTCTGTCACTCTCAAGATGCAATCCTGTGCCTTCATGTTAATGTTTGCCAGGAGGGTCATAGATCCTCTTTTCGGAGAAGACTGAGTCAAAGTAGGAATTGAGTACTTCTGCCTTTCCTTTGTCATCGGTTATCATTTTCCCATCCTCATTGAGTAGCTGTACCACCATTTCTTTTCTCTATCTTTTACTATGGATGTACCTGAAGAAAGCTTTTTTGTTGCTTTGGGCATCTCTTGCTAACCTCAGCTTATTCTCAGCTTTAGCCTTCCTGACGACATCCCTGCAATTCTGTGCTACCTGTATGTACTCTTCCATTGTGCCCTGTGTACCTGCCCACCCCATTCATCCCACCCTACTCATTCCTCCAATCACTTTCTTTCCTACCCCCCCACTCACTACCTTCTTTCATTGGTACCCTGCATTGGGTGCTTACAGGCCTACCTCCTGCTCAGCCTTTTGGGAGGCATTGACTCACTCACTGCTGCCACATCTCGTGACCCCTCACCTGCCCAGAGATTGGGATGAATCCCCTGGAGACCTGGGGAGGACCCCCAAATCCCAGAGTCTCCGGGTAAAATCTGGGGAACTGGGAATGCTATATAACATGCATTTTCCTAGTACAATGAGTACTCAGGTTTGACTTCTATTCTTTTGTCAAATCCTTCTTTCTTGGCTCTCTACAAATTAGTCACCTGGCCAGACTCATCCTATGATGGTGGACAAATCCAAGGACAGCACCATCTAAGCCAGTATTGCAGTTGTGGTCCAATGCTGAGGTCATTTCTAGTTGCCTTTGGCTACTGCAGCACAAACAGTAATTTGAGTAATTCGCACTATAAAGGAAAAGCCATCTCCTAGCCCTGGCAAGTTACAAGCAGACCCCCGGAAGGAGGAATTCTGGTCTCTTCTGCTTCTCAGAACCATTATTAATAGGGATCATTTTGCGCTGCTGGTGTTGCCAACTCCAGAGCTAATTCATATCCCCGAGGATGTCTTTCAAAGGTGCATTTGACAGTTTGTCCCTGCCACTGTGATAGCCCCCTAAAGCAACTTTCTATTCTAGTACTTAACCTGGGGCTTCCTCCCTGTACCACCATGATGGCCTTGTCTCTCACTGTCTTTGGGCTCTACACATCTAATTCTTAGCCCAACAGCTAATAACGATGAGCCTAGAGTTGAGCGATCTTCCTGACTTGCTCCCTCTTTGAGAAGGTGTCATAACTGTCATCAAATGCCCCAGGGTATAGTCTGAAGGCTCACGAGATGACCACCTTGCTGAAGCTAAGCAGGTCTGGGTGTGTCTGGTGCTTGCGTTTGTGACTGTCTGGGATCTGCATGTAGACTGCCTTGGGCTCCAAGATGGAAGAAAGGTAGGATAAAAGTGTGAGAAAATAAATGAAATAAAATTCTCTGGGCTTTCCTCAAAATTTGGGAAGATGTTTTATAAATCTACCCACAAAGACATGTTGCAAATCTAAAATTCTGTGGACTTTGCTTCAACATTTCAGCAAATATTTCACCTGAACAAGGATCTTAATCTTTACTCTGAATTTTGCTTTAGGGTTTATTTTGGACTATCAAACTGTACAAATGATTTGCTTTTGGGGAGATTTGTTCTGAGATTCTCATCCTCTACTCCTGCCTGTTTGGTCTTTTTTCTTGTTCTCTTGAAATGACAGTCATATTTCCAATGATGTAAATTGAATGTACCTAAAGTATACCTCATTTGAGTTTTGTTGAACAACATCAGGTGAATCATGCTAACAAGCCTGATAAAAATAGACTCAGATTATCTTTTTTTTCTTCTTGTGATGTGAGGTAGCTTCTCTGGCTTTCCATTATAAAAGCATTTCTTAGATGTATATAATTAACACCAATTTTCTCCCAGTAGGCTCTTTTAAATCAGAAATTGGAATTGCACAGATTTACTGGAACCTCTGCATCAATATTATTACTTCCACTGAGATTTTCTGCTTATAGTTTTTGAAAAGATGAGATTTGCCTTAACAGAAAGGGAACCATTTAGACAATGGCTCTTTTAAGTTAACCCTAGTTACAAATTATACTTATTTAACCATACTCTTAAAAGCTCAGGTTGTTTTTCTGTTCTTTCTGTATTATATCCCTCCAGGACTCAGAAGTGCCAATTCACAAAATGTTTGCATTTATTAGCTCTGAAATGGGATCCGACACTGAATGTAAGGTCCTTTCCCTGCAGCGGAACAACTAATTTTTTGCCGCATTGTCAATGGGATACATCAAGTTGTTTAATGGTGCACAGCAAGGATCTATTTAGGGCAAGATGCAATGAGAAATAATTCCTTAAAAAATTTCAAGACTAGAGTTCAGTCAGGCAGTGAGCAAGCTATTTAACTAGGAATTTGACTCAGTCAATGGTCATACTGCATATGCTTTTAGAAAGAAGACACACCAGAAGATCTTCCATGATCAGGGAAGGACTTGATGGATGATGTTCTAACTCGGGTGGGGAACTGGATCTGGCTGGCGAGCTGGATCCTTATCTCCACACACACAATCTCAGCCCAAGCTGGACAGGTGGGCCACCCAACTGTCAATCACCTAACGCCAGAATGACATCAGGTGACCTATTTTTGCCCACACAGTTTGAAAACATACTGTTTGGGTAAAAGAGTGTGTCCAGTGCTTCCCATGCACCAGAAATCAGCCAGTTGTGATCCTTGGGAGGTCTTATCTTCAGTACTTCCCAAACACTGACAATCAGCTGAGTTCTGCTGCTTGGAAAATGCTGGGCAAAGAGGTTTGCAGGCACCTCTGATCATCTGAGTGGTGGTGCCTACACAGCAACGTCCATCTGATATATGACGCCAGGTGCAGGGTACATGGGGGTGGCTTGGGCATAATGGCCTTGTAGGCTAGATGGGTAGGCCTGGCTGGCATAAATTAGACCTGTGGGCCAGAGGTTCTCCACCCCGCTATATATGACGAATGGTAATTTCACTCTGCTGTTCTGTGTCTAAAAAATAGTGTCAGACTGGGAGATTTTCAGCACAATGCTAGTTCTTAAGTTCTAATTGTGAAGATCTTCCCTCTTCTCTTAAGTTAAAGCAGATGAGCGAAGGATGGTGCAGGCATCCAGCAAGACTGCAGAGTGCAAACCGCTGGTGAGCTGATTAGCAGAATTTACGAAAGGACGCTTTCAAACACCCCTTGGTCACCTCAAGAGTACAGCAAGCCCAACAAAAACCTTGCACCCCACCCAAGAGGATTTCGCTGACATTTTCTCTCCACTTTGAATGCAGTTTCGAGTGGGGTGCAGGGCATTTTATTTTGATTCACCTGAGGGTGGTTCCCCTGTCTCCTGCATGTTTCCCCCAACATTTGGACTTGGTTCCTGGCCCCCATGGGCCCAGTGCAGTGGGGGTACCCCAACCGCCCCACGCAGTTCCAGCCAAATATGGCAAAAGAAAGAAACTGAGGCAGAACTCAAGAACATTTTGGAAGATCTGACTGTGCAGGTTTGCAATAGCTTGTTCTGTTTGGTATTATCTGAACCAAACTGACTCCTTTCTATTACTTTGGTTCTCTGCCTTTCAGCTGTCGTGCAAATTTTTAAAAAAAATGGAAGGAGGGAGGGGCGGGTGCGGGTGGGGAAATGGGTCCTTCTGTTAAGTAACCTTGCAGACTTTAATTTGAAACAAACAAAGCATTCTAAAGGGCTTCTCCACGGAGGATTGTACTGATGTACTGAATATTTAGTAGCCATGCACATAATCCAGACTCCAAGGTCTGTCCCCCAAATGATAAACCCTTTTTATTAAATGGACTTTAATTACTTAATAATTAGGCCTTCTGTAGGGGGAAGATGGGGATTTTGATAGGCTGCCAGCAGGGCTGTCGGGCATATCAGGCTTGCCTGCCATTTTCTGATTAGGATTTAAAAGCAGGTGTACAGAGTATTCTCCGAGACCATGGTTAGGAGGCAACCTTCCCTGAAGGGACAAAGACACAAATTGTAGTTGAGCTGTGGAAGACTTTGATTCTTGACAGTTGTCTCAATTAACAGAGCAAAGATAAGGGGAAAAGGCTTTAAGGAAAAGGTATGGAGGAAGCACAAGTGAGTCTCACTTCTGGATTTTGCTGGGTATAGAGGAACATAGGAGGTTACCTTAACCTAAGTCAGATCACTGGCCCATCTAGCTCAGTATTGACCACACTAGGGACAGGGAACCTGTGGTCCTCTAGATCTTGCTGAACTACAACTCCCATCATCCCTGAACATTGGACATGCTGATGGGAGTTGTAGCCACAGCCACATTCTGTGGCATCCCAGCCAAGGATTGGGAGAAAATTCTCCTTCCCTGCTAAGTGAGCCTTGGGTATGTGAACCCAACATGTGCACCCAGGGTGTGCTGTCCAGCATTCACCTAGGTTTACACACCAGCCCCAAGGATGTTTATGACTGACTGATCTTTAATTATTTCACATTTTCCTAGCATTTTGAATAAGTTCTGGTGCTTAACTCATTGTCTGTCTGTCTGTCTGTCTGTCTGTCTGTCTGTCTGTCTGTCTGTCTGTCTGTCTATCTATCTATCACATTGTGGTTCAGCCCAACTAATTGGCACTCCATTTTCATCTCAGCTTTCTGCACATATAGATCAGCTTATCACTTTCTGGGGAGATTATCATTTGATCACTGGGTTTTGGTGGGGCCATCATTCTGCAAAGAAGATCAGAACAAGGAAGATCAGATCACCTGGTTTCTGAGTTGTAGTGCATCAAATTATAATTGTATAATCAAACCCTGACGATAAAAAGTGGAAGTAGCCATGGATAGCCTTATCCTCCCTGCATTTGTTCAGTCCTCTGTTTATGCCATCTAAGTTGATGACTGTTACTTCTTCTTGTGAGAGAAAATTCCAGAGTTTAATTACCCATTGTGTGAAAAATTGTGTGACACACACACACACACACACACACACACACTTGCCTACATTGACTTTTCCATCATGCAGCTTCATTGGATGTCTCCGAGTTCTAGTGTTATGAGAGAGGAATAAAAATGTCTCTCTGTTAACTTTTCCCACACCATGCAACATTTTATACACCTCTATCCTTCCTTCCTTGCCTTTCCTTGTAAGCAAAAAAGCCTCCAGTGCTTCAATCTTTCCTCATAGAGGAGTTGCTCTAACACTTTGACTATATTGGTTGCCCTTTTCCAAATCTTTTCCAGCTGTACAGCATTCTTTTGGAGGTAAGGTGACCAGAACTGCTCACAATATACCAAGTGTGACTGCACCATAGATTTCTAGGACAGCATTATGATATTGGTAGTTTTATTTTCAGTCCCCTTTTTCATGATCCCTAACATGGAATTTACCGATTTCACAGCTGCCACCTATCTTGATGAATGTCATTAGTAAGCTGCTTCTGAACCATAGTTTTGTTTGAAAAGCAGTATCATAACATTTTAAACAGTTACAGGTTCCCCCCAGGGAATCCTGGGAACTAGTTAGTTAAGGGTGGTGAGAGTTGTTAGGAGACCCCTATTCCCCTTACAGAGTTACAGTTCCCAGAAGGATTTAACAGTCAGTCCCTCTTTCCCAGGGAACTCTGGGAATTGTGGCATAGCGGTTTGAGTGTTGGACTACGACCTGGGAGACTAGGGTTCAAATCCCCACACAGCCATGAAGCTCACTGGGTGACCTTGGGCCAGTCATTGCCTCTCAGTCTCAGAGGAAAGCAATGGTAAACCACCTCTGAATACCGCTTACCATGAAAACCCTATTCATAGGGTCGCCATAAGTCGGAATTGACTTGAAGGCAGTCCATTTCCATTGAGAGGAATAGGGCTCTTGCAACAACTCTCAACACCTTAACAAGCCACAGTTCCCAGGATTCCTTGAGGGAAGCCATAATTGTTTAAGGTGGTATGATACTGCTTTAAATATATATTGCTGATGGAGCCTCTGCAAACATAGTTTACACTGGAAGAGCAATTAACTGAAACCAAACCAGCATGAAACAATCAGGATAGACACCTCTTCAGCTTTAGATACTCTCCCAACTGGTGTTTTGTTTCTCTTTTCACAGGTCCATTGAGGTTTCTATCCCAGACAGACTCTGTCACGGCTTTCACAGGAGACACTGTGTTGTTAAAATGCGAAGCTGTAGGAGAACCTATGCCTTCTATCCACTGGCAGAGAAACCAAGAAGATCTTGTTTTGAAGCCTGGGGATACCCGCGTGGCAGTTCTGCCTTCTGGATCTTTACAAATTAGCCGAATTCAACCAGGGGATGGCGGAATCTATAGATGCCTTGCAAAAAATCCTGCCAGTTCAAGAACTGGAAATGAAGCAGAAGTCAGAGTTTTGTCAGGTAAGAAACCTTTTTAAATATATTAAAGTGCTCCTTAGAAATGATATTGACATATATCTGGTTTGCAATGCAAATTTATCCACCAATATACGAGTGTGTTTTGGTGTGAATACTTTCGCCTGTGAAAGTTGACCTTTTTTTTGGCAATTTAAATGGTAAGTATGACATGCTTGTGTGCCTTGATGTGTCTGTGTGGTCTCCTTACAAGGGCAGAGCATGCAGCATGTAAATGTGACCTTTACAAAAGCAAATCCCATGAATATGGTCTTTGTGCATTTGGATGTAAATGGCCTGCTTCATGAAGAACTTCAAGATTATATGGTCTTCCCAACTGTAGCCTTTAAACCTTCCAGGAGAACCCTGGAAGTCCCCAAATTTCCTTTTCATTTCTGAACAGATTTCTGATGAAGGTAGGGTGGAGGGCTTTGTGCTGACCTATTATAATTATAATTATATGTGTGTGTATATGTATATATATATTATTTTATGTATTTTAATTGCATTTTATGTATTTTCATTTATTTTAATGTTTTTGTGGTCTTTATTGTGTACAATTTTATTATGTACAGGCTCGATTTTATTGTAAGCTGCCCTATTACAGGGTAGAAGGGCGAGATAGAAATATTTTAAATAAATAAATAAATAAAATAATTATCTATGATTTTATACTTCTAATGTAAAAAACAAACAAACATATATATACACACAGATCTGTTCTGTGTAGGTAAGCTATGAAAGTACCATTACTCAGTATAACGTATTGACCATTTAAATTTATTTCTTACAGTGAATTGTGAAACTTTTTTCTGGTCATGTTGTGAGCTGCCTTGTGCATAAATTGTTATGGAAAGGTGGCATACAAATAAACAGTGATGATGATGATGATGATGATATACAAGATATTGTATGATTAAGCCAAATGCACAACATTGATTCAGATATACAGTGCCTTGCAAAAGTACTCAGACCGCCTGACCAATGCTCTCATATTACTGAATTACAAATCGTAATTTGTACAAATCTGTAATTCCTGACAGCTATCCTGGGAGTCCCGTGCTGCGTACCTAATGTAATTCTTCGCTTAGTGGCAGAGCTAATTTCTATCAAGGTGTGTGTGTAGATGCTCAAGGTGAATTATTGGTTGAAGATGTTGTTTTGTCCAGTGGGTTTAGCCCCACTGACGCTGATTGACATCTTCCAATCAAAATAGAGGAAGACACTAACACTGACATTACAAAAGCTGCCTCTTTCTTCCAATTCAAGGTGCTGGTTTTAACCTATAAAGCCTTACACGGCTTGGGACCACAATGCCTCTCCCAACACGAAGCCACCCATACACTATGCTCAACATCCAAGGCCCTCCTCCAGGTGCCTACTCTGAGGGAAGCTGGGACTCTGGCAACAAGGGAGAGGACCTTCTCAGTGGTGGCCCCCAAATTATGGAATGATCTCCCTGACAAGGTGCACCTGGCACCAACACTGTTATCTTTTCGGCACCAGGTCAAGACTTTCCTCTTCTCCCAGGCATTTTAAATTGCTTTTTAAAAACACGTTTTTTAAAATTTGTATATTTGTTTTTAATGTTTTTAATTGCTGTAAACCACCCAGAGAGCTTCAGCTATGGGGCGGTATATAAGTGTAATAAATAAATAATAAATAAATAAATGCTATATTGGCTTTTGGTACACTAAAGCCAAAGCAGTTATAAAGCAGCGTATTAGGGACTCTGAACTCCAAGAACATCTAGTGTTGGCCACACTCTACCAAGGCTTGAGGGATAACATGGCAGCATTTGCACACACAAATTATTTAACAAAACTGACTATCCCTAAATACAGGAAAGTTTTTACGCTAGCCAAGTTCAGTGTTCTACCTTCTGCTTTCCTGGAAGGCAGATACAAGAGAGTACATAAGAACATAAGAACATAAGAAGAGCCTGCTGGATCAGGCCAGTGGCCCATCTAGTCCAGCATCCTGTTCTCACAGTGGCCAACCAGGTGCCTGGGGGAAGCCCGCAAGCAGGACCCGAGTGCAAGAACACTCTCCCCTCCTGAGGCTTCCAGCAACTGGTTTTCAGAAGCATGCTGCCTCTGACTAGGGTGGCAGAGCACAGCCATCACAGCTAGTAGCCATTGATAGCCCTGTCCTCCATGAATTTAAAGCCATCCAAGCTGGTGGCCATTACTGCATCTTGTGGGAGCAAATTCCATAGTTTAACTATGCGCTGAGTAAAGAAGTACTTCCTTTTGTCTGTCCTGAATCTTCCAACATTTAGCTTCTTTGAATGTCCACAAGTTCTAGTATTATGAGAGAGGGAGAAGAACTTTTCTCTATCCACTTTCTCAATGCCATGCATAATTTTATACACTTCTATCATGTCTCCTCTGACCCGCCTTTTCTCTAAACTAAAAAGCCCCAAATGCTGCAACCTTTCCTCGTAAGGGAGTCGCTCCATCCCCTTGATCATTCTGGTTGCCCTCTTCTGAACCTTTTCCAACTCTATAATATCCTTTTTGAGATGAGGCGACCAGAACTGTACACAGTATTCCAAATGCGGCCGCACCATAGATTTATACAACGGCATGATGATATCGGCTGTTTTATTTTCAATACCTTTCCTAATTATCGCTAGCATGGAATTTGCCTTTTTCACAGCTGCCGCACACTGGGTCGACATTTTCATCGTGCTGTCCACTACAACCCCGAGGTCTCTCTCCTGGTCGGTCACTGCCAGTTCAGACCCCATGAGCGTATATGTGAAATTAAGGTTTTTTGCTCCAATATGCATAATTTTACACTTGTTTATATTGAATTGCATTTGCCATTTTTCCGCCCATTCACTCAGTTTGGAGAGGTTTTTTTGGAGCTCTTCGCAATCCCTTTTTGTTTTAACAACCCTGAACAATTTAGTGTCATCAGCAAACTTGGCCACTTCACTGCTCACTTCTAATTCTAGGTCATTAATGAACAAGTTGAAAAGTACAGGTCCCAATACCGATCCTTGAGGGACTCCACTTTCTACAGCCCTCCATTGGGAGAACTGTCCGTTTATTCCTACTCTCTGCTTTCTGCTTCTTAACCAATTCCTTATCCACAAGAGGACCTCTCCTCTCATTCCATGACTGCTAAGCTTCCTCAGAAGCCTTTGGTGAGGTACCTTGTCAAACGCTTTTTGAAAGTCTAAGTACACTATGTCCACTGGATCACCTCTATCTATATGCTTGTTGACACTCTCAAAGAATTCTAATAGGTTACTGAGACAGGACTTTCCCTTGCAGAAGCCATGCTGGCTCTGCTTCAGCAAGGCTTGTTCTTCTATGTGCTTAGTTAATCTAGCTTTAATCATACTTTCTACCAGTTTTCCAGGGACAGAAGTTAAGCTAACTGGCCTGTAATTTCCGGGATCCCCTCTGGATCCCTTTTTGAAGATTGGCGTTACATTTGCCACTTTCCAGTCCTCAGGCACGGAGGAGGACCCAAGGGACAAGTTACATATTTTAGTTAGCAGATCAGCAATTTCACCTTTGAGTTCTTTGAGAACTCTCGGGTGGATGCCATCCGGGCCCGGTGATTTGTCAGTTTTTATATTGTCCATTAAGCTTAGAACTTCCTCTCTCGTACCTAGAGTACCCTATCGAGAGTGTCTGTGCCCTTGTAGTTCAGGAGAGGTGGAGACAATTGCCCATGTGTTATTTTACAGCTCTTTTTATCATGATTTTATTATTATTATTATTATTATTATTATTATCATCATTATCATTATTACATTTTATTTATACCCCGCCTTTCAGCCAAAGGCCCTCAAGGCGGCTTACAAAGAAAAATAAACAGAGGTATAAAAATACAATTTAAAATACAATAAAAATACAATATCAATCAATCAATCTTTATTGATACGGTCATAGACCAAAAGACATTTATAAATAAAACTACATACATTTATAATAAAAGGTTACAAAGTTGCAGTCATGTTAAAACAGTAAAACAATAAAACAACAAGGAAAACAGTTACAGTTGGGTGGCGGAAACTTCTGAAAGGATAGATGCCTTCCGAATTGATTGAGCCGCAAAAATAAATTTAGCAACTGACAAGATAGTATCCTTATTAGCTGCTGACAAAAGATGTAAAAGTAAACAGTTAAGCGGTTTGTAGGGGTATTTATTTATGATGGGGGTTATGAATTTGGAGCGAATATCGTCATATAGGGCGCACTCAAAGATGACATGAGAGAGAGTTTCTATGGCGCTGACACCACAAAGGCATAATCGGTTTGCATACGGGATACGTTTAAATCTCCCTTCAAGTAAGGCAGAGATAAGACAGTTAAATCTAGCCTTTGTAAAGGCTAGACGATATTTGGGGATCGTAAGAGTTTCCAGATAAGGGGCACTGAGCATAGGCACAAAGCTCAGACCAAAGTGAATAGGAGAGCAGGTCGAGGTGGCTGCAGTTATGGAGCGTTGGAAGTCCATATCGTTGATACGAGTCCGGATAGAATGTTTAACTGTCTCTGGAGCGAGGGACATCAGATGTTCAATTGAGAGGCCAATACTTGCAAGGTAATTTGTAAACGTACGGGCCCATTTCGAGGTAAAAGAGTCTTCCCAGAGTAAAGGGAGATAGCCAGTAGATTTTTCATAAGACATTTTAAACCAGAAATTTAGGGCGGCCAACCACGCTTGAGACTCAAGTGAGACTAGGCCAGATTCTAACCTAAGGACCGCCGCAGGAACGCACCTGGGAACGCCAAAAATTTGTCTGAGAAACAAGGAGAGAACTGCCTCCGCAGAAGAGTTGAAGGCGCCAATCCATAAAGGTACCCCGTAGAGAAGTTGAGAAATAGTTTTGGATCTAAAAACCTTTAGGGCTGCCGGAATGTATTGTCCTCCTTTAGTGAAGAAGAACCTTCGAATACCACTGGCTAAGTTGCGAGCAGTAGAAATAGCCCCTCGGATATGGGGATTCCAGGACAGAGAGGAATGAAAAAGTATACCAAGGTATTTGAAATGAGAAACCTGTTCTATTTTATGGGTATTAATTGTCCATGCGTGAGCAGGAGAGTGCTTGGCAAAAGCTAAGATCTTAGTTTTGGAAAAGTTTATAGATAGTTTGTTATCATGACAGAAACTCATAAAAGCTTTAGTTAGGCGTTTGAGTCCTACTTTAGAAACAGAAAGGAGAACAGCGTCATCTGCATACAATAACAAGGGACAATGCAGGTTTGCTAACTTAGGGGGGTGGAAGTCCGGGGATTGACAATAAAGGGACAGATCATTCATGAAAAAATTAAATAAAAGTGGGGCTAGTATGCAGCCTTGTCTGACTCCTTTTGTTGTAGTAATGGGGTTTGTGAGATGACCTTCACGACTACATCTAACACGAAAGGATGTGTGGTGGTGCAGACGGCTAATTAAGAAGAGGAGTCTCTTGTCGATCGTAGATTTTGCGAGTTTCGCCCATAGTATCTCCCTAGGGATGGAATCAAAAGCCGATTTCAAGTCGACAAAGGCAACAAACAGGCCGTTACCCCAGCGGTTCTTGTATTTTTCAGCTAAGTGATTTAAAATCACACAGTGTTCTATCCCAGACCTACCTTTCCGGAAAGCTGCCTGCTCCCTCCCAAGGATATTATCCTCCTCCAACCAAGATGAGAGTCTCTCTTTTAAGTAGCAGGCATATAGTTTGCCAATAATGGAAAGGAGGCTAATTGGGCGGTAATTTGCTGGGTCCTCTTTGTTCCCTTTTTTAAATATAGGGATAACTATGGATTCAAGCCAAGACTCAGGGAAGCATCCGGAATTATTGATCAGAGTAAAGAAATTTGCTAGAAGAGGGGCCCACCAAGCTTGGTGCGCCTTCAACATTTCAGAAAGTATGTTATCAGGTCCAGGAGCTTTGCCGGATTTCAAGCTAGCAATCAAATCAATAATTTCTTTTTGGGTTACAGGTGGCCAAGTGGGAAGATTTGTTAAATTATCAATAAAGGAAACAGCATTTACAGTCTCGTTGTTTGCAGAAAAATATTTCTCCCAGAGGTATGGGGAAATGTGGCAAGGGGCCGGATTTAGTGGGCTCATAGAACCAGAAATCAGCTCCCAAAAACACTTCGAATTATTTGATCTGGAGGCTTGAATTTAGGCTTCCCAATCTTCATGCATCACCTGCCTTTTTTTGATGACTATCATATGCTTGTAGTATTTTTTGATAATAAAATACTCAGGGGGGAGGGTGGTTAAATTTTGGTGTCGATATTGAAGGTATAGCCGTCTCAGCTGTTTCTTAGCATCAAGACAGTCCTTATCAAACCATCTGGGAAAACCAGTGGTAGGAGGAGCCCTGAAGGAAGAAGATGGTGGGATAATAGAGGCTTTAAGTTTGGTAATTAAGGAGTTATACGCTATTGACGCTAAATATGAATCAGAAGCATGCATGATCTCCCTCTGTAAGGACAGGGCAGAGGGGGAAGTGAGAAATAAGGCCACATTAGAGGCTACTGTGGGAGTCCAAAATGTCCTTTTATGGGTAGGGTGGATTAGATTTGCTATTGGTTTATGGGTAAGGAGCAAGTGACCGCGTTCTGGTAGATAAAAGGAAAAGGTAAGGGGAAGGTGATCACTATCCTGTTTGGAGCCGACAGAAAAGTCCAAAATAAACCTGAACAGGGAATGCGAGATCAAGGCGTAATCGATGACACTGCACCTGAGGCCAGAGATGTAGGTAAATTCCGCACATGAATCTATCTGCTTATGACCGTTCAACATTATTAGGCTGTGTCTAGCAAGGAATCGGTATAAACATATTCCACCATAATTTATCTTGGGGTCCTTGGAAGTCCTAGCATAGCCTGGGAGGTATGGGGCGGTGTCCTCGCCCCCCCAGAAGTTTGAAGCAAATAGCGCATCATTGTGGGGGCCAGACCCTGGCGTTGAAATCACCCATAACAATGAGAGGCGCTTTGGGGAATTTAGCCTCGAGTGATGTTAGATAATTGGTAAGAACGTCCCAGTCACAGTCAATTTGTGCCCGAGAGGCATGAGGGGGAATATAAACATTTACTAACAGAAGAGAAAATGTGCTAAAAGATAATAAAACAGCCTGTGCAATGTTTTTACAAGGGGTTAAACTTATAGAGCGAGCTGTTACAGAAGTAGAAATGAGTATGGCTAGGCCTCCTTTGGGTCTGCCTTTGGAACTGGGTTGGGAATAGGTCGCTGGTAAACATGAACAAGAGAAACCATCCACTATTAATTTAAGGGTACACCACGTCTCCTGTAAGAAAATTAAGTCAAATTTGTTCAGAAAAGTAATAAAGTCAGGAATTTTTTGTTTGGCATTCCACCCTGCAATGTTCCAGGAGAGAAGGTGGAATGTAAAATTAGGTGAGAGAACAGAAACCTGGCATGCATTAATAATTGGATTCGTAGGATGAGAAATTTCCTTTGCTGTATAAGATTTGCAGAGTGAGTGCTGTGGTGTCCTGAAATGAGGGTTTACCATTTTTTCAGGAGATTCACAGGATAGAATCGGGTTTTTAGAATTTAATAAGGGTTGTCAAGTCAGTTCAGGAACCTCATGTACTATCACATCACATATTGTGCTAGGTCTACAAACATTTGAGTAACAATGTGGCAGTACCTTTAAGGGAACTTTCAGAGGAGAAACTTGAATGCTGGATGGTGAGTTCAGTTCATAGTCCTCCAAGTATCTGGAACATGTCCTTTTTGCCCTTAGATTGTTTAACAGATTCTGCATTTTGTTTATGACCTCACTTTGTTCAATCTCAGTGAATGTATGGAAACTATTTAATAGTTCCTCCTCTCCCTCACAAGCAAAGTCAAATGCAAGATCTTGATTTTCCTTACTGTTTACCAGAGAAGGAGGTGACTGTAACGGAACGAAAATGGGAGCTGGTGGTGGGGAGGAGCTTACTTCATCCAAAATAATAAGATCAGAGTTTATGGAGTTAAGTGTTTCAAAGTTTAATGTTTCTTGTGCTGGGGGAGTCAAAGGGGATAAATTCTTTTCCAGCATAGTTGGTCCTAATGATAGAGAAGAGCAGTTCATGTTTAATGTGCTTTTAAGAGGAAGCTGTTCCAGGAATGGATCCAAGTTTCCAGAGTTTGATATATTTTTGCTGCTGTTCGAGGAAAACTTCCTCCTCTCATGTGAAGAGATAAGGTTTGTTGTTGGAGTTCTCTTTGTGAACAAGGAAATTGGACTGGCCAGGTTTGTGAAATGTCTCTGAACGGATATTCCATGGTAGCTGAGAAGGGATTTATTTGCAATTATCCGTGCTGTTGTCTCAGCCGATTTAAAGGTAAGTAAAGCAGACGTTTTTGTTGAGGGGTTGTAAAGGAATTCCACATACGAGATATCGTCAGGCCGTAAATCCATTACACCTAACGACTGGAGGGCGTAACACACTCTTTGCTTCCTGATGTTTACTTTTTCTTTGATGTTAAGAAGAGGAAGATTCAGCAGTGCAAGTTTGTTTGAATTATATTTGAGAAGCCAATTCCCATTTGTATTCTCTCGTCGTGAAATCTTGTTATTGGTAGAGCATATTCCGCTATAGGACCTCGGGTTGGGGTGAGTAAGTAGCTCTGGGAGATTTGGACTTTTTTTGCTTTCTGGTAAGGCTTTGCAATAAGATCTAGGGGGTGTTCTCGCTGTAGATGAAGCAGATAAATTCTTTGTTTGCGAAGCTGTTTGCTGTTGAGCTTTAAGTACTTTAAAAAGTTTCTGAAAGTTCATCTTCTTACTCCTTGGCGGTTTGTAATTTTTTATGTTTTTGGATTTTTTCTCCTTAGGTGCAATACGAGGTTTCTTTATGTTTGCACACTTCAGTGTTGTTGTTGTTTTGTGGGGGGGAAGAGTGTAGTTTAGGCTCAAATATAGTTTGGATAGTTCTTCCATAAATGATTTTAGAAGGTTGTTTGTTTCTTCCAAAAAAGCTTTGATGTTTTCAGTCTCTTTTGCCACAATGGCTAATTGTAACTGCAGACATTTTTGGCCAGTTAGAAGTAGTTTTTGGCCAATTTGTGCCAGTTCCGTGGTTTCAGTAACTTCTGTAGAGCAGGCAGAAGATGGCTGTGATTGAGTAAAAATGGGAGTCTGGCTGTCGATGTCTGTAGCATGCACAGTAGACAGAATGTCTAAGGGGGAATGTAAGTCAGTGTCCTTGTACAGAGAGGAAGATGGCGTCTCCTTGCTTTCAGGTACCTGCAGCAGAGAGTTGATCAGACTAGGTGTATGCGTCTGCCCAAAAAGGGGATCTGTGGATGTTCCATACACCAGGCTTTGTATAATTTCTGGGTCATCCCTTGCCTGGAATTCCTCACTCAAGCAGGAACAGAATTGTTCTGTTTCGATTTGGGAAGGGGTTTTCTCAGTAGATCGTGACGCATTTCTCTTTGTCTTATCCGCTTTGGTTGGTAAAAAGAAGTTTGTAATTTTAAGCTGTTGATCCCCATTCCCAGATTCTTCCAAAACCTGGTCTGATTTATGGTCATGTTCATAACATCTTTTCCTTGTTTGAACCATTTTAAAAACTATAAGGTTTGCCTTTTAAACTCTAAGATGAACGGAGGTATAATTATAAATTGTCGACTCCAAGGCTAAGTAGTTTTATCTTAGGAATCCTTAGATTTTGTTATGGTAAATTATATTCCTTGAGTTAGTAATGCGAAGCAGAGTTGTGACTCACCGGCTGATAGAGAGTCTGTTTTCTTGCTGATAAAATGGTTCCATAGCCTTCAAAAAATAGGTGTTGTTGATGCTGTTTGGTTCCAGAATAAAAATTTCCAAAGAATATCTCTAAAGATAGCAAAAAAAGAGGCGAGGTGGGTATGAGCTCCAGAGCTCGCTAGTGGACCTGCCTGCCAGCAGCCATCTTCCGTCGCATCTCCCAATAAAAAAATAAAAATAAAAAATAAAAATACAATAAAAGCAATACAATTTACAAAAATAAAATAAAATAAATAACATTATAATAACAAATAAAATTAAATAACAATAACATTATCGTTATCGGCACCGCCAAGAAAGAGGAGGTGGTGTTAGCGGGGGTGATTTTAGAGTGATTTTTATAACTCCAATATCATCAAAAACTCCTGGCAGATCTGATTCATTTTATCTGGAATACTTGTTCTCTGACTGGAATTCCCAGGTCACAAGGAAAGTGGCCAGCATCCTTGCAGCTTCTATTGATTGTCAGAGAGGAAGGATTAAATAATAATTTTAACCCTCAATACTTTTATGCTTTATAAGGAAATTTCTTATTAAAATTTGACCATAATAAAATAATCAATCAATCAATAAGTCAATCAATCAATCAATCCTTGTCCTTTCCTGCTGACTGGAGCCAATCAGAATGAAAGAAGGTGAGTTGGCTATTGAGAAGACTCTTTTCAGTAGCTAACACTACTAGTGTAGTGTAGTGGGGGCTACGAATTTGTCACTACACAACTGGCTATGTGTGGTGCAAACCTAACACTGCCTAAGCCTCAAGACACACCATCCCTACAGTGAAGTATGGTGGTGGCAGCATCATGCTGTGGGGATGCTTCTCATCAGCAGGGACTGGGCATCTTGTTAAAATCGAAGGAAGAATGGATGGAACAAAATACAGGGAAATACTGCAAGAGAACCTGCTTCAGTCCACTAAAAACCTGAAGCTTGGGAGAAAAATTACTTTTCAACAGGACAGTGATTCTAAGCACAAGGCCAAAGCAACATTGCAGCGGCTCAAGAGCAAAAACTTGAATGTCCTACAGTGGCCCAGTCAAAGTCCTGATCTCAATCTCATTGAGAAATTGTGGTCCACAAGCAACATCCAACCAACCTGAACAACCTGGAGTGAATCTGCCAAGAAGAATGGGTCAAAGTCCCTCCGACACTGTGTGCAAAACTGGTACATACCTACCCCTCAAGACTTAAAACTGTTATTGCAGCAAAAGGTGGCTCTACCAAATATCAATGTACAGGGGTTGAATACTTATGCAAGCAACCTGTTTCAGTTTTTTATGTTTCTTACAAACATTTCCCATCATAAAACCAATGTCACTTTACGTGATCTTGAGTTTCAGTGTTTCAAAATAAAATATCATACAAAACGAAACTGCAATGTACCATTAGTAATTCAGTAATATGAGAGTACTGGTAAGGGGTCTGAGTACTTTTGCAAGGCATTGTATGTTCTATGGCATATCTGAATCACTGATGGACATCACATCTGCAGTTGATTTAGCTGTGCATTTTCTTGAACAGCGAATATAATACTCTTGGTATACAGCTGTGCTTTTGAATGGGGAAGGCTACTGTAGACAGCAGCACACAAGTAATGCAGAACTGTGACTGAGAGCTGATTGAGAACATCAGATTTTGCGGACAAGTATCCCAACTGTGTGATGGTATAGGAAGGATGTACTTTTAGTTTAATTTTCATTAAAAAAAAAAAAAGACTGGGTGTGTTCTCACACCGAGGCAGGGAAGTGAGATAAAGGCAGGTAGGCAGGCAGACTTGTGTTTAGGAACACAGGAAGCTGTCTTACATCATGTCAGACTGTTTGTTCCTCTAGCTTAGGGCCCAATCATTATTGTTGTTGTTATGTGCCTTCAAGTCGACTATGACTTATGGCGACCCTATGAATCAGTGACCTCCAATAGCATCTGTCATGAACCACCCTGTTCAGATCTTGTTATTTCAGGTCTGTGCCTTCTTTTATGGAATTAATCCATCTCTTGTTTGGCCTTCCTCTTTTTCTACTCCCTGCTGTTTTTCCCAGCATTGTGGTCTTTTCTAGTGAATCAGGTCTTCTCATTATGTGTCCAAAGTATGATAACCTCAGTTTCATCATTTTAGCTTCTAGTGACAGTTCCGGTTTAATTTGTTCTGACATCCAATTATTTGTCTTTTTCGCGGTCCATGGTATGTGCAAAGCTCTCCTCCAACACCACATTTCAAATGAGTTTATTTTTCTCTTACCTGCTTTTTTCACTGTCCACCTTTCACATGCGTACATAGAGATCGGGAATACCATGGTCTGAATGATCCTGACTTTAGTGTTCAGTGATTCAGTGTTCATCTTTGCATTTGAGGGCCCATCCACACCTCCTTTTAATCTGCAGTCTAACCCCCTTGTGTGTCCACTAATTTGCCAGTGTCCATATGACATGTCCCCCCCAATTTCAGTCTTCCCTTAGAGAAATCTGCCATTTCCATTAATAATTGGGACAGAAATAATAATAATGTCCTGATTATTAGCTGCTCTAAACTCTATAGTAAGGACGTCTTTTTTATTATTATGGGTGGATGACTGGCTTAGATCCCGCCCTCTGTCCAGGCCCCTCCTTCTTCCTTACAGTTCATTTCTGATTCTGGTACTGAACCGGGGTACTTCTTCCTTCTGGCTTCTGTAGCTGTATCACATTGCTTTTTTTTTTTTTTTTAAAGAAACTACTATTTTGTGATCAAACGTAAAATAGAATGTTTAATGAATAATATTTACACTTTAAAAAGCTATTTTGCAATATTACACAAAATTCATTGAAAACACAAAATGCACCTCTGTGTTAGTAAATTTTAAGTAGTATGCACTATGTTATACGTAACAGCACAGATAAGGGCATTTTATTTTTTAAAAAGTTTCGGTAATTTTTGTTAATAATAATAAATAATAATTCAGACCTTCTGCAGTTGAAGGAATTTCTATTTAAACGCAAACCTGCACATGCTTTTTAATTAAAGACATGTGTTTTTGCGCTCTTCTGGAAAAGGGTGCAAAATGCGAACTATTGTTATGGAGTAATCAACATATGGGGTGGACTTAGGGGTGTGGGAAAATGCAAAAGTGACCCCCCCAAAAAGCCCATACGTATGGATGCTTGAAAATCATGTTTTAACAAATAAATCCAACTACAAACCAGACATAGTATGGCTCTCAAGGCCACCAACCAAATACGGAAAACGTGGATTTTGAGGTTAGGTATAAATGGGCCCTTAGTATTTTCTCCTTTTACTTCTGACTGCTAGCAGCCCTCCTGAATCACAGGCAGAGATCTTTCTCATCACCAGCTACCACATCCTTTTACAGGGAGTAGCCACAAACTGTGCCTGTGCTCTATGATTTAGCTGTTTTCAAATAATAGATTATAATATCATACCAGAATCACTCTTCAACATTGTATGTGCACTAAGTTTAACTCAGCATCTTTCTATGCACTTTTTTTTTTACAACTTCCTACACTTTTACTGTAATAAAGCAGGAGGTTGCTGTGTAGATATGCCCTCAGTCTCCACGATCTGACAGGTCTGTTATGAAGATGAATGAAATACAAATTGTATGGATTGTTAAACAATAAACATTCTGTAGCCGTTATTAGTAGCCGCTACATATTCTCTTGGAAGATGAACCTGACAGTTGGGTACTCCCCAAATGTTTACAATATTCTCTTGGAAGATGAAACCGATTTTATCCATTTTATTTATCCAGGAAAAGATGGCTCATGGAAAATGACCACCCCTTCCTCCCTATCCCAAATCTACCTCCAGAATGATGAGGCCAGAGTGACAGGTGGATGGTAGAGATGATGCACGTGTCTCTGGATACAAGGTGCAATATACCTCAGCTATCCATTGAGTACACTGACAATTCCAGTGTATGCTCACCTCCTAAATTACAGGAAAGTACATTGAAATATGAAAGACATATGCTTGGCAGGTTGGAGTACTCTTATGTAGATGACAGCAATTAGATCAAACAGACAATAGTTATTAGGGAGTATCCTTGTAGTTCAATTGAAGGAGTGTTGAAGTACAAGACTGGATTTAAATCCCACCTTTGCCTGGCATGAACTCTTAGGTGGCCTTGGTAGTGTTGTTCTGTTACAGAGCAATCCTAACTAGAGGAATCAGGTGTAAATTACTCCTGTTCCAAACTCTATTCAGGAGCCTCTGGTAGGGGCTACTGCTGGCTGAGCTGACAGGTGAGTGTTGGCCCAAGTTTTGAGGAGTGGGCCCTCGGTCACATGATTGAGCTGAATAAGGTTTGGAATAGGTGTAAGTCTCTCCTTGTTCTGTCCTGCCCCCTTTTTGGATTTTCATCAATGTAAGTTCCACCAGCCAAGCCCCGACTGAGCGACCATGGGGGATTTACTCCATTGTTTCTCTTGCTCAGTCAGGGTGAGAGACAGGCTGGCAATGCTACTTAATCTGATGGATCTTGGGTTTGAATTGCGCTATTCCTCATGCTTAAAATGGGATGAATGGCCTAGTTCCTCACAAGAAAGTTGTGTATGTGTGTGTGAGAACGAGATAAAAGATTACAATATAAATATGCCACATAAATACTTGAGAGGAATAGGGTTGTCATCTACAGATCTAGTATAGCAACACTGGTCCTGGCTTAGGAATGGAGGACAAATGTCTTTAGCTTGCATTTGAAAGTGGCTATTCCTAATTCTTATTTTCCTTAACATGTAAGAAAACTGAAACACAGCTGTCCTTAGAAATTTGCACTTCTCAGAACGTTTTGGTGCAATTCTCAAACCAAAAAGTGTGTGGAAAAATGCATAGGTTAATAAATACAGTATAATGTTCACTGCTTCTCAGCCTCAGAGGGAGGCAATGGCAAACCACCTCTGAATACCACTTACCATGACCACCCTATTCATAGGGTTGCCATAAGTCGGAATCGACTTGAAGGCAGCCCATTTCATTTTCAGTGTTCAAAACTATATAATATTAGGGGAAATCCTTGCAAAAAGGTTTATATTAGACAAAATTATGTATACAATGGCATACATTAAGGGAAGCATGCACAAAATGGCACACCATCTTTTTGGGAAGACTTTTTTGGTATTCATGCAGAAATGGAATGAACTGAGCTTAAGGTTGGAAAAAAATGAGAAATGGAAAGAAGCTGAAATGGACAAATTCATTTATCCCTATCCTTGCTACGTCAGCTTTGAAACTATGGGATGCTCTTATCTGAGAGAAGTAAAGTCTGACAGTTTCACACTCCTGCTTTCTTTCATAACAAGCTTTCCCAAAGAACACCGATTTCCAATGCACAATCACTAATACCCCACACTTCGTAATCTGGACCAGACAATGTGAACATTTGCTTCAAGACCAGAACGGAGGAAAAACAGTGAATAGGCCAACACACTCTCATCACTCCAGAGGTGTATTGTTATGCTAGGGAAAAGTACATATCTAAGACAAGGGTTGAGAACTAGATCTGGCCACTAGGCAAGATCCTAATCTCTCCCGTCCACCATGGGCCAACTTTGACACATGGGCATGTCACTTGATGTCATAATGATGTCAGGGGATTGTCAAAGTTCAAAGGTGGTTGCCAATCTGCTGACTGGTGCTGGGAGGGTGCCTTAAGAGAGGCTCTCTGTAACTGCCAATCAGCTGATAGTCAGTTTCAGGGAGCCCCTTTTAAATATCTGCAAATGGCCTTGTGGACCAAATGGGGAGGCCAGGTGGGCCTAATTAGGCCTACAGGCTGAAGGTTTCCAACCCCTGACCAAAGACCAGCAGGCAGCAGACCCCTTAAGCTTTCCACTGATGCAGTTTTTTAAAGTACCCCATATCTTTAAGGCTTCTGTATAAAGATAACATTGGGATTTATGCTTAAAAATTAAATAAATAGGGACCATGCAGCTTTTTGTGTGAAACTATTATTTTTCCATTTTTTAAATAATAACCCCACATAGTCATTAGTGGAAGATTACAATGAGCTTTTTTCATTGTTTTTTCCCCCCATGGAGCCTTTTCTCTTTTGTCTCTTCACTCAACGGAAAGATGTACAATGGAGACGTAATAAAAGGCAATCAATGGCACAAAGATGCAGAAAACCTTGTTAGTCTATTTCTTGTTTAACATTCTGGAGTCAATTGGCTTTTCAGATGATTCATTTCTATGCATAAACATGTCAGTGGAGGAGGTGTTAGGAGGGAGCAAGGATAAGAAGGATACAAAGCAGCATTCACAAAAATAAAATAAAATTGCCATTCCACCTTTGTAAAAAAAAAAAAAAAGACAACAGGCTTTGCGCTTAAAGAGCTTGACGGTTGTTAAGCAACAGCTGCATTAGAAGAGTAGAAATTAAAACTTCACACCTCCTTAAACACCACTTAAAGCACCCCAGTCCCAGCCAGCACTGGAAGGCTGCATTCCCATTCTGGAGAATTGCTTTAAGGTTAAAGCACAAAGGTATCATCATTAGGCTAAATCAGTTCCCTGAGAGATGTCTCAGTCCTAGTGACCCTCCAGACTGAAAGTTCTGTTTTTTAGCATGTAGACATACATTACATGCACTCCCCAGGCCCTTCTCCCTACACAGTGGTCCCCAAACACTTGCAAATTGCTGATGGTCTTGGCAGACCACTTAATGATTTTTCTGCCGTTGTAACAACTGCAGTTATAACATGCCGTGCTCGATGCTGTATGATTTTTAACTGTATTTTGATTGCTTCTTTTATTGCTTACATTATATTTCATTTAATTACAATTTGCATTCCATAGAATTCAAATTGCCATGCAATAACAATGCAATATAAGAAATGAAAGAAGCAATGGATAGGCAATTAAAAAAATCAATATAGAAGTCAGACATGCTGCGCGCTACCTGAATGAAGCTCGCAGACCACTGGTGCTCCAAAGACCACAGCTTGGGAACCTTTGCCCTAAACACATACCTCCCGCCCCACCAATCAAAGTGACAATCATTTTGCTACTGTCTAATAACAATATCTTTTAAGGGTGTCTGTTGAATGGGCAGTGTAGCCAAATCACCAGGAAAAATCTCCTGGACGAGGCTTGTTGATATTAAGAGTAGTGGCGCATGTGTGTGGAGGAGTTCTTAGGCAGTTCCTATGGGCCTCTGAAACTTCTTGGCTGCTATCTCTTTGCTGAGCCAGTTGCATGCAATGCCAGCTGGTGTGACTCAAAGTCTGCCCTAATTTGTTTTTAGGCAGATCCACATCATACATTTAAAGCACATTCAACATACATTTTATGCACATGGCTTTCCCCAAAGAATCCTGGGGACTGTAGTTTGTTAAGAGTGCTGAGGATTGTAGCACTGTGAGGGGGAAACTATTGTTCCCAGAATTCTTGGGCTGCGAAGTCATGTGCTTTACATATGTGTTGAAAGTGTTTAAAATGTATGGTGTAGATCTGGCCTAATTTTGATACCTGCACAGATGAAAAAGGACGGGAGGAAGATATGTTTGCCATTCAGACAATACTGAAATGCGTTTGGAATGGACAAGTAAAAATGTATCTTCACACAATGCATAGTTAATTCACAGCCACAAGTTGTGGGGATGGCCACTGACTTAGATGACTTTAAAAGGGGATTGGACAAATTGAAGGGTGGATCCTTCCTGGACTGCCTTCAAGTCGATTCTGACTTACGGCAACCCTATAAATAGGGCTTTCATGGTAAGCGGTATTCAGAAGGGGTTTACCATTGCCTCCCTCTGAGGCTGAGAGGCAATGACTGGCCCAAGGTCACCCAGTGAGCTTCATGGCTGTGTGGAGATTTGAACCCTGGTCTCCCAGGTTGTAGTCCAATACCTTAACCACTACATGATACTGGACCATAAATGACTATTATCCATGTCTGCTATATGGCATTTCTTGTTATATTTTAATAAATGCAAACTTTTTACTAATTCCTGTCTTATCAAGCCTTCAGTCTGGGTGTGGAGCAACTTCTTTCTTTTCTGCAAAACTGGAACTCTCCTTGCAGAGTGGTGGATACAAGCCATCACCTGTAAGTAGTGATAGATAGCCCTCAGACATCTCATGGTAATGGGCAAGTATATCCGTGAGCAGGGAAAAGGGATCACAATTTCGTGCAGATTTCTTTTTAAAAAAATCTGCATAAAGGGGACAGAAAGACTGACAGTAACATGAAGCAAAATTAGACTGAGCCATCCAGCCCTAAATTCTGACAACTCGTATTAATAGCGTGTTCCATAGGCCGTGGGCACACTAGTCGCTTCAAAAGCAGCAAGAATGGTTTTTCTGGCTGCATCTTGAAGTGACTCTTACCTTTGCTGGCCACACCTCCCTTCCCCACTGCTGACTTCAGACCTTTCAGGATCACTCACAGCAAAGTCTTGGGCTGAGCATACAGCAAAGTGTTCCCATTGGCCACATCTGCAGGGGCAATGGGCTGGTCTACAAATCAGCTGCAAAATCTGTCTGAAGCTGAATGGAGAAAAAATGCACTCAAGCTGAGCCAACCAGATGTTAGAGTAGAAAGGGGTTGAGTTTGACTAGTGTTGTGTGCCCGTTTTCAGAAAAAAAGAGGTGGAGAAGCAGTGGAACCAGTAGAACAGTAAGTGTGTCTCTACCCATATTTCTGAAAGTTCATTTCTGGTTGCTGCTTCCAGTTATTCAGTAGTTTTCTGCCCTCCACTGGATTATTATTTTTTAAGTAGAATGCTTTCATGAACTGACCTTAACAGCTTGCTCTCTGGAAAAAAAAAACCTTCAGTGTTTAATAGCATGTTCAATCTTGCCCTGTGTCCAACTGTGCTGATTATAGTACAGCTGCAAGTCAAAACACATTCAGCAACATTTACTATCTAGGTTTTGGTCCCATGAATTAAAAGCAAGGAGGGTACTTGTTCTTTCGGTTAAAAATATACTAGACAAACTTAATTGCCTTTAACACACTATACTTCACAGGTGAAAATGAGCCCTGACAGCTGCAGCACTTGAAAAGGAAAGCTGTAAATGGTAGGAAGCCTAGAGTTGATGCAGCTGCATTGATTCCAGGGATGGGGAACCTGTAGCTCTCCAGATGATGACGGACTCGAAATCCCGTCATCCTGTCATCATTGTCTATGCTGGTTTGGCATGATGGGAGTGGGCTCCAACAACATCTGGAGGGCCACAGGTTCCCTACCCTGCTCTACGTGTTTGTGAACTAGAACTAGCTCCACGAGCTAGAGGGAGCCCCAGCTGACGAAGCGTCAAGGCCCCAGCTGACAAAGCATCAAGGTGAGTTAAGCAGCAGAGCGAAAAGAGGGTAAGTAACTCCCATTTATTCCATTATTTAATTGAAGGAAAACAGCTCAGAGCAATAAGTAATAAGGGCAGCCCAAGGTCACCCTGAGCTAGGAGCCAAATCCTGAAAGAACCTATATCTTAGGAGACAGATCCTAGGAGAAGGAAGCCTATAGAAAGCTAGTTTTCAACACCACCCTAGCAGGAAAGCTTCAGGGGACACTGTAAACAAGGCTAAATTCCAGTCGGAGAGAAGGGGGAAAAGGAAACTCCACCGACACATACAGGGAGAGAGTCAGCTCAGTCCTTGCTAAAAAGGGCAGCTTCAGCCTTCCTGAAACACAACCACAAGCTCTGTTTCCCTAGGTTAAAGAAAGGTCAGGCTGTTCTAGGTGGGAAAACAACAAACACAAAAGACTTGCCTGGAAGGCGCAGCCCCTTGATTAGATTAAAAGCAGCCAAAAGCTTAAACAGCCCCGCCCCTCGCTCAGGAAGGAAGGAAGCCTGAGAGAATACTAAAGAGTTAAGCCCCAGCTGATAGCCATCAGCCTCAAGTAACACATCATTGGCTGGCAGCAGTAGCTGGGAGGAACCAGCCACACATATAAAGTCAGAGCACCCTAACGAGGGAGCCTGCTCCACGAGCTAGAGGGAGCCCCAGCTGACGAGGAGTCAAGGCCCCAGCTGACAAAGCGTCAAGGAGAGTTCGGCAGCAGGGCGAGTTCGGCAGCAGGGCGAGTTCGGCAGCAGGGCGAGTTCGGCAGCAGGGCGAGTTCGGCAGCAGGGCGAGGAGGCAGCAGGGCCCCCCACTCTGCCCGTCTGTTCCCTGACCTCAACTAAACCGCAGTCTCCAACCCATTGACGTAATAAACCTTAAACAAAACTATGCAGGTAAGAAGCCAGCAGGGGTGTGGGGGCTTTCCAGTGTTTTGCACCGCCTGCAGCATGTACGACTATCTGCCTGTTGGACAGAAGTCGTGGGTGTGCTCTCGGTGCAATGAGCTCCTGGCTCTCCGAGACCGACTTCATTTCCTTGAGGCCAAGGTGGCGGACCTGGAAAAGCGGAGAGAGGCAGAGAGGTGTGTGGAGGAGGCCTTCAGGGACGTTATAGCTGTGTCCCACTCCAACGATGATAGCTCTCCTGCTATCATGGAGAACGATGGTCTCGGGGAAGGAGAGCATCCAGCTGAGGAAGAGGGAAACGATCCCTTAGAAGGGACCCATTCCTTGGGGGATGAGCAGCTATCCTCTCATGCCGAGGATATATCTCCAGGGGGTGGAGGGATCCTTGTAGTGGGTGATTCCATCATTAGGAACATAGACAGTGGGGTGTGTGATGGGCGTGTAGACCGCAAGGTGTTTTGCCTGCCTGGTGCGAAGGTTGCGGATATCGCCCGTCGTTTAGATAGTTTGGTAGACAGTGCTGGGAAGGAGTCAGTGGTCGTGGTGCACGTTGGCACCAACGACATGGGGAAATGCAGCCGTGAGGTCCTGGAAGCAAAATTTAGGTTGCTAGGTAGGATGCTGAAAGCCAGGACCTCCAAGGTGGCTTTCTCTGAAATGCTACCGGTTCCACGCACAGGACCAGCCAGACAGGCCCAGCTTCGCAGTCTCAATGCGTGGATGAGACAATGGTGTCGGGTGGAAGGGTTTGGATTTGTTAGGCACTGGGGAACATTTTGGGACAATCCGGGCCTGTACAAAAGGGACGGGCTCCACTTGAACCAGAATGGAACCAGACTGCTGGCACTTAAAATTAAAAAGGTAGCAGAGCAGCTTTTAAACTGACTGAGGGGGGAAACCCGACAGGAGCTGAGAAAGGTCCGGTTCAGAATAAACCTCCCCCCTGGGATAAAAACCAAAGAAATGATGAAATTTTAAAAGGGGTAGGCCTAGAAGTAGGCATTGTGAGAGCAGGGGCACAGGATATAAATTCAGAAGAGCAAAATTACCACAGGCCTAACCACAAGTGCCAAAGACACTTGAAGAGAGACACTGCTTACAAGTGCCTGTACGCTAATGCTAGGAGCCTCCGAACCAAGATGGGAGAACTGGAGTGCTTGGTCTTAGAGAAGAGCATTGATATAGTGAGCATAACGGAGACCTGGTGGAATGGAGAAAACCAGTGGGATACAGTTATCCCTGGATATAAACTATATTGGAAGGACAGGGAAGGACGTATTGGTGGCGGAGTCGCTCTATACGTGAAAGAAGGCATTGAATCCAGCAAGCTCAAAACCCCAAAAGAGGCAGACTCCTCCACAGAATCGTTGTGGGTGGTGATACCGTGCCCCAGGAGGGACTTAATACTGGGAACGATCTATCGTCCCCCTGATCAAAATGCTCAGGGAGACCTTGAGATGAGATATGAAATTGAGGAAGCATCCAAACTAGGAAATGTGGTAGTAATGGGTGACTTCAACTACCCGGACATAGACTGGCTGCATATGTGTTCCAGTCATGACAAAGAAGCAAAGTTTCTAGATATTTTAAATGACTATTCCCTAGATCAGTTGGTCATGGAACCGACCAGAGGGACGGCAACCCTGGACTTAATCCTCAGTGGGGACCGGGACCTGGTGCGAGATGTAAGTGTTGTTGAACCGATTGGGAGCAGTGACCACAGTGCTATTAAATTAAACATACATGTAAATGGCCAATTACCAAGAAAATCCAACACGGTCACATTTGACTTCAAAAGAGGAAACTTCACAAAAATGAGGGGATTGGTAAAAAGAAAGCTGAAAAACAAAGTCCAGAGGGTCACATCACTCGAAAATGCTTGGAAGTTGTTTAAAAACACTATATTAGAAGCTCAACTGGAGTGCATACCGCAGATCAGAAAAGGTACCGCCAGGGCCAAGAAGATACCAGCATGGGTAACGAGCAAAGTCAAGGAAGCTCTTAGAGGCAAAAAGTCTTCCTTCAGAAAATGGAAGTCTTGTCCGAATGAAGAAAATAAAAAAGAACACAAACTGTGGCAAAAGAAATGCAAGAAGACAATAAGGGATGCTAAAAAAGAATTTGAGGAGCACATTGCTAAGAACATAAAAACCACCAACAAAAAATTCTATAAATACATTCAAAGCAGGAGACCATCTAGGGAGACAATTGGACCCTTGGATGATAAGGGAGTCAAAGGTGTACTAAAGAACGATAAGGAGATTGCAGAGAAGCTAAATGAATTCTTTGCATCTGTCTTCCCAGTGGAAGATATAGGGCAGATCCCTGAACCTGAACTAACATTTGCAGGAAGGGATTCTGAGGAACTAAGACAAATAGTGGTAACGAGAGAGGAAGTTCTAAGCTTAATGGATAATATAAAAACTGACAAATCACCGGGCCCGGATGGCATCCACCCGAGAGTTAAAGAACTCAAAGGTGAAATTGCTGATCTGCTAACTAAAATATGTAACTTGTCCCTCGGGTCCTCCTCCGTGCCTGAGGACTGGAAAGTGGCAAATGTAACGCCAATCTTCAAAAAGGGATCCAGGGGGGATCCCGGAAATTACAGGCCAGTTAGCTTAACTTCTGTCCCTGGAAAACTGGTAGAAAGTATTATTAAAGCTAGATTAACTAAGCACATAGAAGAACAAGCCTTGCTGAAGCAGAGCCAGCATGGCTTCTGCAAGGGAAGGTCCTGTCTCAGTAACCTATTAGAATTCTTTGAGAGTGTCAACAAGCATATAGATAGAGGTGATCCAGTGGACATAGTGTACTTAGACTTTCAAAAAGCGTTTGACAAGGTACCTCACCAAAGGCTTCTGAGGAAGCTTAGCAGTCATGGAATAAGAGGAGAGGTCCTCTTGTGGATAAGGAATTGGTTAAGAAGCAGAAAGCAGAGAGTAGGAATAAACGGACAGTTCTCCCAATGGAGGGCTGTAGAAAGTGGAGTCCCTCAAGGATCGGTATTGGGACCTGTACTTTTCAACTTGTTCATTAATGACCTAGAATTAGGAGTGAGCAGTGAAGTGGCCAAGTTTGCTGACGACACTAAATTGTTCAGGGTTGTTAAAACAAAAAGGGATTGCGAAGAGCTCCAAAAAGATCTCTCCAAACTGAGTGAATGGGCGGGAAAATGGCAAATGCAATTCAATATAAACAAGTGTAAAATTATGCATATTGGAGCAAAAAATCTGAATTTCACATATACGCTCATGGGGTCTGAACTGGCGGTGACCGACCAGGAGAGAGACCTCGGGGTTGTAGTGGACAGCACGATGAAAATGTCGACCCAGTGTGCGGCAGCTGTGAAAAAGGCAAATTCCATGCTAGGGTTAATTAGGAAAGGTATTGAAAATAAAACAGCCGATATCATCATGCCGTTGTATAAATCTATGGTGCGGCCGCATTTGGAATACTGTGTACAGTTCTGGTCGCCTCATCTCAAAAAGGATATTATAGAGTTGGAAAAGGTTCAGAAGAGGGCAACCAGAATGATCAAGGGGATGGAGCGACTCCCTTACGAGGAAAGGTTGCAGCATTTGGGGCTTTTTAGTTTAGAGAAAAGGCGGGTCAGAGGAGACATGATAGAAGTGTATAAAATTATGCATGGCATTGAGAAAGTGGATAGAGAAAAGTTCTTCTCCCTCTCTCATAATACTAGAACTCGTGGACATTCAAAGAAGCTGAATGTTGGAAGATTCAGGACAGACAAAAGGAAGTACTTCTTTACTCACCGCATAGTTAAACTATGGAATTTGCTGCCACAAGATGCAGTAATGGCCACCAGCTTGGATGGCTTTAAAAGAAGATTAGACAAATTCATGGAGGACAGGGCTATCAATGGCTACTAGCCATGATGGCTGTGCTCTGCCACCCTAGTCAGAGGCAGCATGCTTCTGAAAACCAGTTGCCGGAAGCCTCAGGAGGGGAAAGTGTTCTTGCACTCGGGTCCTGCTTGCGGGCTTCCCCCAGGCACCTGGTTGGCCACTGTGAGAACAGAGTGCTGGACTAGATGGGCCACTGGCCTGATCCAGCAGGCTCTTCTTATGTTCTTATGTTCTTATGTTCTTATTAGGCTGATGAGAGCCCTACCGCTCATTGCCTCTTGACCCTGGTTGCCACTTTGGGGCTGGAGGCCAAAACTCTGCAGTGAGTGCTGAAGTTCAAGCTGGTAGAATTTCCCATATCCAAGACCTAGCAAATGGGGAAAGGCCGTAGCGCAGTGGTAGAACATCTGCTTTGCATGCAGAAGATCTCAGGTTCAATCCCAGGTAGGCCTGGGAGGGACTCCTGCCTTAACTCCCAGAGAGCTGCTGCCAGTCTGTATAAGCAGTACTGAGCTAGATGGGCCAATGGTCTGACTCAGTAGAAGGCAACTTCCTATGGGAAGCAAGTGTGACATCTCTCTCTCTCTCTCTCTCTTCCTCTCTCTGAAACATAATCATCCCAAAGATTCTGCAGGGCTGAGCTGACATTTCACTGAAAATAATTATCTGATCTTTTTTTTTTTGGAGGGGGGGCTTTTTCAAGCTCCTCCTGAACAATTGGAGAATTTCACGCTTTTTCTAGATAATATACAGTAAAATGCCCCCCCCATTTCTTCATCTGGGAATCAAACAGATCCAGTTTTGATGTTGATTAATATTATTTCAATGCTGCAGGAAGTGATGAGTTTGGCTCCTCAATTCTTCCAGCCCTCTTCTTGTAGGGTTGCATCCAATGAAGTCATATTCGGAGTAGACCCATTGAAATCAATGAACATAAATTAGTCATGTCAATTTATTTCAGTGGGTTTACTTGAAATATGACTTAGTTGGACTACAACTCCCAATGGTCAGGAATTATGGGAACTGTAATCCAGCAACATCCGGAGACCCAAGAGTTTGGAAAAGCTGCCACAGCCCATATAAACTAACAATTTAACTTGATGGTTCTCCTGAGAAACAAGTCCCAAGTTCACCATGAGTTTAGGTGCCACTTTTTGGCATCAAATCTAGACAGTATTCCAGAACCATCCTAGAATTGGCTCACATACAAGAATCATTCGCTGTGAATGACAAGACAAAAGGTGAACAAAAATAAACACAGACATGGCCACACATCATTTGGCAATGAGCCACTTTGGGAAGAAATTGTTCTAAGTGAAGTCACAAGAATAATAGAGTCATAAGAGCAATAATGGATTGCTGTCAGAAATGTGCTGACTTTCCCCCTGTCTACATAGAGCATGTTGGTCTGTGGCCAGGTGAGCATTTCGTCTGCTCCTGATTGAATAAATTTGTGACTGTGTGATCAATCTGAGATTGGTAGGATAGCTTTTTTTTGCTTAAGATATGCGAAACACAGACCCGGGTCAAAGCAAGAAGCTTAAGGGTGTCATGTAATTTGCTGCTGAACGTATTTGAAGGAGATTGATATTCACAGGCTCTGCAACAGGCTGAACTTTATGTGCTTTGATGTGATTGTTGATGGAGGTATCACACAAAAGGTTACCTAACAAATTTGGGACTTTACAGCTCACTTTGAATTTCTTGGGTGGAATGTGTATGCTTGGCAAGGAATCCAAAAGAACCAGGGGCCTGTCGCTGAAGCTTTTGCTAGTTATTTCAAAGGAGTATGCCCTTTTTACAGAAGATTAGACAAATTCATGGAGAACAGGGCTATCAATGGCTACTAGCCATGATGGCTGTGCTCTGCCACCCTAGTCAGAGGCAGCATGCTTCTGAAAACCAGTTGCCGGAAGCCTCAGGAGGGGAGAGTGTTCTTGCACTCAGGTCCTGCTTGCGGGCTTCCCCCGGGCACCTGGTTGGCCACTGTGAGAACAGGATGCTGGACTAGATGGGCCACTGGCCTGATCCAGCAGGCTCTTCTTATGTTCTTATGTTCTTACATGCGAAGCTGGCCACATACACTTCCCAACTGCCCTGTTCTCTCTTCCAGTCTGTCCTTGCCTCTCGGGACCCCATCTTGTCCCTGTGTGTGTTTAATGAGTCCCTTCCTGCTCCTTTTGACTTCCCTCTAGGACTTGCAGTCTGCGTCCTGTTTCTCCTTCCCTGCCTGAGAACTGAACACTTCTGTGAAAGACAGAAAATGTACTGCTTCCTGTTCTGTCCGCTGCAGGATCCCACAGGGCATAGTAATAAAAGCAGCCAGAGTTTCAGAACCTTGGATAACTCCAAGTGCACAACTTGCTCTGATGAAAGCTGGGGGTTGACTGAGGCCTTATAAATCCTGGAGAAAGCCAGTGTGGCATAGTGGTTAAGGTGTTGGACTACAACCTGGGAGACCAGGATTTGAACCCCCACATAGCCATGAAGCTCACCCAGGGCCAGTCACTGCCTCTCAGCCTCATGAAAACTCTGTTCATAGGGTCTCCATAAGTCGGGATCGACTTGAAGGCAGTACATTTACATTTTAAATCCTGGAGTCCATAGCTTAGTGGTATAACATCAACTTTGCCTGCAAACAGTCCCAGATTCAGTCTCCAGGTAGGACTGGGAGAGATCCTGCTTGAAACCCTGGGTAGCTACTGCCAATCAGTGTAGACTGTACTGAGTTAGATGGACCAATGGTCTGGCTCAGTATAAGGCAGCTTCCCATGTACCCCTCTTAGGTTCCACCACCACCACTTGGGGCATTTGGCTTCTTAAAGGGACAACCCTGGGCTCCTTCTCTTAGTGGATTCTTGCCTCCTGCTCTCCTTGCACCTTTGGGCGAGAGTTGTGGAGTAGGGTGTGTGTGGTTGAATCATGCTTGTAGAAGGGGTTCCGTGGCTCACACAATTCAGGACTGGGGGAATTCCATGAGTGTGCTGGCTCATAAAATAGTAGAGTTGGAAGGGGCCTATACGGCCATTAAGTCCAGCTCCCTGCTCAATGCAGGAATCCAAGCATATCTGACAGGTGGGTGTCCAACTGCCTCTTGACTGCCTCAAGTGTTGAAGAGCCCACCAACTCCCTAGGTCATTGGTCTAATTGTCGTATCACTCTTAACAGTTAGGAAGGTTTTCCTGATGTTTAGCCAAAAATTGGCTTCCTGTAACTATTATTCAGTATCCTGCACTCTGGGATGGCTGAGAAGAGATCTTTCCCCCCCCCGTAACAACCTTTCAAGTACTTGAAGAGTGCTATCATATCTCCCCTCAGTCTTCTCAAGGCTAAACATGCCCAGTTCTTTCAGCCTTTCCTCATAGGGCTTTGTTTCCAGTCCCTTAATCATCCTTGTTGCCCTCCCCTGAACCCGTTCCAGTTTGTCTGCATCCTTCTTAAAGTGTGATGTCCAGAACTGGATGCAGTACTCAACATGAGGCCTAACCAGTGCTGAATAGAGGGGAACTGGTACTTCACATGATTTGGAAATTATGCTTCTCTTAATGCAGCCTAAGATAGCATTTGCCTTTTTTGCACCCACATCACACTGTCAGCTCATATTCAGCTTGTGATCAACAATAATTGCAAGATCCGTCTTGCATGCAGTATTGCTGAGACAAGTACCCCCCATTTTGTACCTGTGCACTTGGTTTCTTTTTCCTAGGTGCAAAACTTCGCACTTATCTCTGTTAAATTCCATTCTGTTGGTTTGATCAGCCTTGGGTTCAGTATCAGGGAACCTGTTTGGATTTTTCAGATGTTGCCATGGCTGCCACAGACTCTGTTGGCTCATATTTCTTTGTTCTGAGCCTTGGCTATCATTCAAAGTTGGGACCATCACACCAGCTTGCCCTGGCCTTCTGTGACATCAGGATAGCTCAACCAATCATTACTGCTTCCATAAAGTCCCTTAGCATTGTGAATGGTATCTATGTATCTGCCTGTCTCTCTGTCTAGAGCATTTTTACCCTGCTGTTCTGTGAGCTTTTATTCCATCAATGAAAACAAGACAGTCCCTGCCCACTTGCTTATAATCTAAAAGACATGACACAAAAAGGGGAAGACATGATGGGAAAGGAAGCAGGGTAACTTGGGGAAATTAAAGAGCAGTTCTTCTAAGGGCCAGCTGAAGTGGAAACCGTTCAGGGACAGAAGGAACCCATTGGAGGTTGTCTTTCAGGAGAGCTGATGGGATGATCCTGCTTTTTTCATTACAAGCCTATTCTGTAGCATATGTAAACTACAACAGCAGCAGCAGCAACAACAGCCACCACCAGACATGGGATAATGTGAAGATCTTGCTATGCCTTTTCCTCATGTGTAAGATATTTAAACTATTTAAAACCACCAATGCACTTGAGCGATAAGCAGCACACATTTCTCTTTTCTCTCCCTAAGCTTTCTGTTTATTTAATCATTTATTATGAACCCTTATAACCCGACCTTCACCATACGTTCCCAGGGCAAGGAACTTACGGAATCAATCTAGCAAATTAAAGCAACATATAACATATATTATGTGCAAGTTCTGCCTTCCAGCAGTGTGAAGTAACTCTTCACAGGAACTTAGGAAGCTGCCTTCAAGTGAATCAGACCATTGATCCATCTAGCTCAGTACTGTCTACACAAACTAGTGGCAGCTCTCCAGAATTTCAGGCAGGGACTCATTCCAAGCCCTACCTGGAGATGCTGGGGATTGAGCCTGGTACCTTCTGCATGAAAAGCAGATACTGTACCACTGAGCTATGGCCCTTGCCACTCGCACCACCACCATTATTGTTGTTGTTGTTGTTACAATGTATATACCACATTTCCATTTGGAAAAAAAATCCAAAGCAGTTCACAAACACATAAAAGCCAACAGCAAAATAACTAGCAAAACCAAATTATAAAAATATAACTACCCATAGTTAAAACACATAGTTAAAATATATTAAAACATCTATAATAATTAAAATGTATAATGAACAAACCCATTAAAACAGCAGAACAGTTAAAACAAGCCCTCTCCTCTCCCCTTGCTTGTGTCTTGTACCTTTTATAGGTTATAAACCTATACCAGGGATTATCAGCTGTTCAGTTCCAGGAACAAAAAATAGCCCAGTAATATCAAGGCTTTCCAAAGCTACTCTTGGTGATTATTAGTGCTATTTCCAGCTGAGTTCATAGTTTACCTGAATTGTACTTTGGTATTGTAGAGATTATTCTTATTTGATTATCATGAAAATTAATCTGGTTATTCTTATTTGATTACCATCACAGTTTATAATCTGCCCTTCACTAAAAGGTTTGAGGGTGGAAAATGCAAACATTTAAAGTAGGGATGGGGTAGAATATTTGCTAAATTGGATTTATTACTGGATGTTGACATTATCTGACAATCCACATTGTTTTCAGATTGGTGTTGATTTCTTGCAGTGGGTTGCAGCTGTCATTGGCACTTTTAAAAAAAAATCTGCTCCAATTTTTATGTTGCTGTCTGTGTAATCAGCTTTCCCCCAAGCTGACGCATTCTTAACTTAATTCAGTGGAACATGTGCCTACAGCATAAGCATTTTCATGAGCATTTTAGTTAGCAATTACATTTTTTTTTCCTGGAAAAAACCCACGAATTGGCAATTGCGCAAACAATCTGGAACAAAAAAATGGCGGATCAGTAATGAAAGCTGGACTGTTGGAATTCAAATGGCTAGGAACCAGCTACCAAACCCCAACCCTAATTTAAACCAAAAATTTACAGTGCAGAAACTAAATAAAATGTAACACTATTTGCAATAAAATGCAAGAACAGACAATAGCAGCAAAAAAGAAAAAAATCTCAGTCTTCCAGCACATCTCACCCCTCCCCAAAGGCCTGGACAAAGATGCACATTTTCACCTGCAATTGGAAATAAAGCAAGGTTAAAGTGTGACACCCCACACCATGTCCTATCATGGGCTCCCACACCAAGCCATGGACCACGGATCCCATTAGGCATGAGAACTACCAAAAGGGCTCCCTACCTATATCTGAAAGCATAGGCAGGTTGATATGGGAGAAGACCTTCTTTTAAATATTTCAGATCCTAGTCATGTAGGACTTTAAATGTCATCATGAGCACCTGTCATGGCCTTCCCTGAAAACGCTGATGAGGATGATGGGTGAGAGGAAGATGCTATGGATCGGAGTCCTCCTGCCCAAGGCCCTGGCTTGGAGCCAGCTCCTCCCATTGAGACTATCCCTCTGGAAATCTTGCAGGTCACCTCTTACTTCCTTGGCTCACAAGGAGGAAGCAGGCCCATGGAATGCCTGGGGGGGCCCTGCTCTGCCAGGGGAGGAGGGGAATTCCATTGCACAGACTGAGCTATCAGGGGAGGAAGAAAGCCAGGCATTGTCTCTGAGGCAATGGTGGTGTCTCAAGAGGCAGAAGCAGACCTAGTCCCCAAGAAAGAGAGTCTAGCTGCAGGCCAGGAGCTCTTATTTATTTATTTATTTATTAAATTTATATACCGCCCGACTAGCAATAGCTCTCCGGGCGGTGAACATAAAACAGCATAAAAATACAATAAATAACAAAACAATACTAAAATACAAGCAACAATCCAACACAGTAAACATTTTTAAAATTAAATCAGTGTAACTTAAAATGCTTCAGAGAATAGGAAGGTTTTGACCTGGCGCCGGAAGGAGAGCAGAGTCGGCGCCAGGCGTACTTCCTCAGGGAGACTGTTCCATAGTTCGGGGGCCACCACTGAGAAGGCCCTAGATCTTATCATCACCCTCCGGGCCTCCCTGTGAGTTGGAACCCGGAGGAGGGCCTTCGTAGCAGAACGTAGTGCACGGGCCGGTTCATATCGGAAGAGGCGTTCCGCAAGGTATTGTGGTCCCGCACCGTATAAGGCTTTATAGGTTAATACCAACACTTTGAATCTAGCCCGGAAACATATTGGCAACCAGTGCAAGCTGGCCAGAACAGGTGTTATATGCTCGGACCGCTTGGTCCTTGTCAGCAATCTGGCCGCCGTATTTTGCACTAGTTGTAGCTTCCGAACTGTCTTCAAAGGTAGCCCTACGTAAAGCGCATTACAGTAATCCAAACGTGAGGTTACCAGAGCATGTACCACTGATGTAAGGTCCTCTTTACTCAAATAGGGACGTAGCTGGGCTACCAACCGAAGTTGGTAAAACGCATTCCTAACCACCGAGGCTACTTGAGCCTCAAGTGAGAGGGAAGAGTCTAAAAAGACTCCCAGACTACGAACCCGGTCCTTTAGGGGGAGTGTAACCCTGTCCAGGACAGGGTATATATCCACCATCCGATCAGAGAACCCGTCCACCAACAGCATCTCAGTCTTGTCTGGATTGAGCTTCAGTTTGTTAACTCTCATCCAGTCCATTGTCGAGGCCAGGCAACGGTTCAGCAAATCGACAGCCTCACCTGAAGAAGATGAAAAGGAGAAGTAGAGCTGCGTGTCATCAGCATACTGATGACAACGCACTCCAAAACTCCTGATGACCTCTCCCAACGGCTTCATGTAGATATTAAAAAGCAGGGGGGACAAAACTGACCCCTGCGGGACCCCATATTGGAGAGCCCGCGGTGTCGAGCAATGTTCCCCAAGCACTACCTTCTGGAGACGACCCGCCAAGTAGGAGCGGAACCACTGCCAAGCAGTACCTCCAACTCCCAACTCCGTGAGCCTCTCCAGAAGGATACCATGGTCGATGGTATCAAAAGCCGCTGAGAGATCAAGGAGAATCAACAGAGTTACACTCCCTATGTCTCTTTCCCGACATAGGTCATCGTACAGGGTGACCAAGGCTGTCTCAGTGCCAAAACCGGGCCTAAAACCCGATTGAAATGGATCTAGATAATCAGTTTCATCCAATAGCGCCTGGAGCTGGCCAGCAACCACCCGTTCCAAGACCTTGCCCAGGAATGGAACATTCGCCACTGGCCTGTAGCTGTTAAAATTGTCTGGGTCCAAGGAAGGCTTTTTCAGGAGTGGTCTCACCACTGCCTCTTTCAGACAGCCTGGGACCACTCCCTCTCGTAAAGAGGCATTTATCACTTCCTTGGCCCAGCTACCTGTTCCATTCCTACTAGTTTTTATCAGCCAGGAGGGGCAAGGATCCAGTACCGAAGTGGTTGCACGTACCTGTCCAAGCACCTTGTCCACGTCCTCGAGTTGAACCAACTGAAGCTCATCCAACAAAACAGGACAAGACTGTGCTCCGGACATCTCACTAGGATCTACTGCTATAACTTGAGAGTCTAGGTCCCGGCGGATACATGAGATCTTATTCTGGAAGTGATCGGCAAACTGATTACAGCGGGCCTCCGATGATTCCACCGTGTCCGGAGGGTTTGAATGGAGAAGCCCCCGGACAACTCGAAAGAGCTCCGCTGGGCGGCAAAGAGATGATTTAATAGTGGCAGCAAAATGATGTTTTTTAGCTGCCTTCACTGCTCCTACATAGAGCTTAGTCGAAGCACTAACCAGCGCATAATTGTATCCGTCGGGAGTTCGTCTCCATTTCCGCTCAAGCCTCCTCCTATCTTGCTTCATCGCTCTCAGCTCCGGAGTATACCATGGTAGTACAGGCAGCCTCATGAGTAGTTGGACTTTCCCTTCCACTTGGCAGGTAGGCAGGATAGATTGTGGGAACAACCTCAGCCTCTGGAGTGTCAGATCACAGCTCCTAATCCTGGAATCCTGACTGCTGGCCTTGTACCTGAACTAGTTTTAGGGAGCCCTGAAAACTTCTCTTCCTGGAATTAGTCCAGATGCCCTTAGGTCAGCCTTTCCCAACCTTTGGGTCCCCAGGTGTTGCTGGACTACAATTCCCAACATTCCTGATCATTGGCTGTGTTGGCTGGGGCTGATGGGAGTTGTAGTGCAACAACATCTGGGGACCCAAAGGTTGGGAAAGGCTGCCTTAGGTGATGAGGCAAGGATTTCTGCTTTTCTCCTGTCAGTCTGCTGCAATAAAGCTTGGCTTCTTTACTTACAAGAATGTATACCTGTCACTGTTGTTTGCCAGAAGCTAGGATAGCACCTTGACCTGAGCCCTGGAGACAATAGGCAACCTGGGCAAGTCTTTCAAAATAGATGTTTTATGCAATTAGCAGCCACATCCACCAATAGCCTGACTGCTGCATTTTGTACCAGTTGCAACCTCTGAACAGGCCCATATAGAGTGTATTAGTGGTTAGAGTGTTGGACTAGAACCTGGAAGACCAGAGTTTGAATCTCCACCCAGCCATGAAGCTCACTGTGTGACCTTGGGCCAGTCACTGCCTCTCAGCCTCAGAGGAAGGCAATGGTAAACCACCTCTGAATACCGCTTACCATGAAAACCTTATTCATAGGGTTGCCTAAGCTGTGTACTATTTAAAAACATACAGTAATATATATACAAAACAAAATGCAGACATTTTATTGATAGAATCTTGATAGGCTGGAGCATTGGGCTGAAAACAACAGAATGAAATTTAACAGGGATAAGTTCAAAGTTCTACACTTAGGAAAAAGAAACCAAAGGCACAGTTATAAGATGCAGGATACTTGGCTCAGCTATACTACATGTGAGAAGGATCTTGGGATCGTTGTTGATCACAAGCTGAATATGAGCCAAAGTGAGATGTGGGTGCAAAAAAGGCAAATGCTATTTTAGGTTGCATTAACAGAAGTGTAGTTTCCAAATCACGTGAAGTATTGGCTCCCGTCTATTCAGCACTGGTCATCTTGAGTACTGCATCCAGTTCTAGATACCACACTTGAAGAAGGATGCAGACAAACTGGAACAGGTCCAGAGGAGGGCAACAAGGATGATCAGGGGACTGGAAACAAAGCCCTATGAGGAGAGACTGAAAGAACTGGGCATGTTTAGCCTTGAGAAGAGAAGACTGAGGGGAGATATGATTGCACTGTTCTTTTTTTTTTTTTACAATAATTTTTATTCAAATTTTCATAAAACATACAAAACAAAATCATAAAACATTCAAAGACAAAAAACAAAACAAAACAAAAATGATTAAACAAAAAAATAAAATGTTGACTTCCCATTTGTCGCAGATCAAATCAGTTATAGATCTACAATATATAACAATCCTGTCTCTTAAATTATATTATAAAATCACTTTCCTCCAGTAGTTATCTTAATTAATCATCAAATCTCATAAACATTACTTTATTCTTTCCGCAAAAAGTCAAAGAGAGGTTTCAATTCTTTAAGAAATATATCTATCAATTTTTCTCCAAATAAACATGTCAATTAATCCATCTCGTTAATAATAATAATAATCTTATTGTCATAACCATAGTCCAAATAAACATATCAATTAATCCATCTCATCAAAATCTGTTAGGTCCAATAATTTCAATAGCCATTATTCCATTATCCCTATTAATTCCATCTTCCATCTTCAATAGTCCTGTTAAGTCCAGTAATTTCAGTGTCCAATCTTCCATTATCAGTATTCCATAATAATCTTGCTGTCATAGCCATAGTCATATAATAAGAGTCTGATGGGAATTTCCTCTATCCCAAATATTTTCTTGCCATCAATTCTGAATAAGTTGCTGAAATATTGTTGTAAAGTCATATCTGTGTTCTTCTTTTTTACAAAATGCACTGGCTCATCTCTTGAGAGTTTTTCCATTGTCACATGGCTGCAGTTAATTCCATAGATTTTCTCTATATCAAGCTCCATCACGTCATTCCAGTCCAGAAGATTATCCAAGCCATTGATAACTTTATCTCTAATATCTTCATTAATTTCTTCAGAGATAACGTTAAATTCCAAACAGTAGATTTTATTTCTAATATCCATAAACTCCAGATCTTTTTCCAATTCCACATTTGTTCCAATCTCCAGGGCTTGTATCTTCCCTTTATTTTTTCTTTTCTCATCTCTGATCTCATTCTCCTCTCTCACAGGATCCCCTATTTCTTTAAGCTCCTGCGTCATTTTGCTCAGTTCAATTTTCAGCTCCTTACTGCCCTGTCGCAGGGTTTGTTTCCTTATCTCAATCTCATCCATTATTTTCTGAAACATAATTACTTCCAGATTCTCAGCCACTTTCTTGATTGCCATTTTTAAAACCACGAAAACAAAACAAAACAAAAATAAAGAAGAACCACTTCTTATTTCAGCAACAATTGGGTTAATATTCCAGGCTTGATGACATCACAGTATAAACAGAGCAGCCTGCCTTATCTCTCTATGTTCAAGAATACAAAACAAATTTAGTTCCCAGCATCAAAACAGTTAGTGGCGTCGTGAAGAAGCAGATTCGTCAAAATAAAATAGACCAAAAAGAGAATAGTCCCAGACAATATAATGTTCCTCGGAATAGAAATCCCTCTTCTGTTTATATCTTTAGAATGCACTTCCAGGACAGCTTTTTGCAATAGAAACAGAGATAAGCTGTTAATTTCGTGAATAACAGAGAAGAGTTATAGCTCACCCAGAAGTTCTTTAAAGCTGATTCATTTGACAAATCTCTTTTTGCTGCAACAATTTAAACCAAGTAAAAAAAATAATAGAAAGAAGGGTGCTTGCCTGTTAGTCCGTTTTCTCTTTGAAGAAAAGATAAACGTATCGCATTAATCAGATAGAGCTTGTTCGGAAGTCCGTCCGGCATTGCTGGCTGGACCTTTTCTCATAAATTAATGAAATCCAGTCCTCCCAACAAAAACAGGCTTTTGAGGTTGATCTCTACGTTTCTCCCTGCCCGGGAGAAATTTCATCAGTCAAAAAAAAAATGTTCTGACTGATTTATATCTGAATAAGCTTCTTTTGAGGCGGGAGCCCGTCTCAAAAGCAGGCACAAGCGAAGTCACCCTTCCCGGAACATGATTGCACTGTTCAAGTACTTGAAAGGTTGTCACACAAAGGAGGGCCAGAATCTCTTTTTGATTGCCCCAGAGTGCAGGACATGGAATAATGGGGTCAACTTTCAGGAAGCCAGATTTTGATTGAACATCAGGAAAAAACCTCCTAACTGTAAGAGCATTACGACAATGGAGTCAATTACCTAGGGAGGTGGTGGTCTCTCCAACACTGGAGGCATTCAAATGGCAGCTGCACAACCACCTGTCAGGTATGCGTTAAGTTGGATTCCTGAACTGAGCAGGGAGTTGGACTTGATGGCCTTATACACCCCTTCCTACTCTGCCATTAGATGATTCTATGAAAATGCAAGGTAAAACACTTCAGGAATGCAACGCATGGCTGCCCACTCATATTGCTGTCCCTTTTCTCTCTTATTCTCCTTTTATCTCATTTGTACTTGCCCTCTCCCATCTCCAATTTCCTTCCAACTTGTTATTCCCAGAAGAGGACTATTGCTTTTTTGACAGGAGTGGGAAACCCCTTTTTGGTCTGAGTGCCATGTTTCCTTCTGGACAAATGTCTGAGGGTCACATGCCAGAGATAGACAGAGCCAGAGGCAAAAGTGGGTAGAGGAGCAAAGTAAAAGTTGAACTTTGTACAGTAGGATAGTCTCTGCACACACTCCTCTCTATCTTCCATCCAGACAAGCGAGAGGCATGATCAGAGTTCAAGGACACATTGCAGCCAGGCAAAGAACATTAAAGGAGGGTACAAAGCAAGGCAGGGAGGGCTATATTCTGGAGTGGGCATGGCCTAGGGAGCCACATCTGACCTCCAGGTCTGAGATTCCCAAGCCCTAATTTATATCATGCTTGTGTGCTTTTCAAAAGCATCTCGTTGGCCATTGCAGAACCAGACGGATCATTGGTCTGATCCAGCATTGCTTTTTTTAATGTTCATTATGCTGCAATGTTTTTCTGTTCAGTGAGATATTATTGTACAGCCACAAGAGCGGCTGTATACTATGGCCAGCATAGATTTTTCACATTCCACCATGTTAAATTGAAAATACCCCCATGCCATTCTACTGCTTCCCATAAGCGCATTTCAAAACAAAACCTTACAAAGCATATAGTCCTGAACTCAGAAATGCTTGCTTAACAACCTTCTATGTTTTTATGGTGATACAGAAAACACAGAGAGAGAATCCAGAGTTCAAAGTTGAAAATATGAGTAAAATAATCCAGACCCCCGTTGGACTTTTTCTGTCAGTGGTCTCCTAATTTGTTGAAATTAATTAAAAATCAGCCGGTTCAAAGAGTACCAGCAGTTCTATTACTGACCTTGCCCCATACTCTGACCTTCATAGTGTGCAGTTTAAAAGTAAAAAAATATATGCATGGCTGGTGTTTAAATAATGTAAGAAATTTAACATTGAAATCTATGATAGTGCAGGCATGCTCAGTAAGAACCAACAGCCAGTGTTCTACAAGCCAGACTCACAGCTGTTTGGATTGGCTAATCAGGGGCCACACCCATGCCTGACATTTACTCCACTTTAAACAGTCAGGGCTTCACCCAAAGAATCCTGGGAAGTGTAGTTTTGAAGAGTGCTGAGTGTTATTAGGAGACTCTTATTGCTCTGACAGTTCCATTGGCCAGAGTGGTTTAACAGTCATCCCCTCTTCTGGTGATTGTAGCTCTGTGGGGGGAACAGGGTGTCTCTTAACACCCAGTACCCTTCACAAATTGCACTTACAGGATTCCTTGGGGGAAGCCTTGACTGTTTAAAATGGAATAAATGTCTGGTGTGGATGTGGCCAGGCACAGCTTTGGTTTAAATTTGGGTGGGAGACTACATGTGCCTGCTGTAGAATAAAACGGTGGAGGCAACCCTGAAAAATAATGATTCTGTTCACAATGTTTTCCTTTTGGAAAGGAAAGGGTGTTCACCTCTGCCCAGTGCCCACCCACCCACCCAGTCTTCTCCCTTACTCTCCCTGTCTCCCTCCTCCTCCCCTCCCCTCCCCCTCCCCTTCCCCCTCCTTCCCTCTTCCTGCCTCTCCCCCAGGTCAATTTCACCTATCCTAAGCATGATTGCATGGGAGTAAATCCCACTGAACTCAATAAGCATGCAAATGATCAAACCTGCCCTCCTCCTCCTTTCTCCCTCCTGCCTGCTCCCATCCCCCTCCTACCCTCTGCCCTTCCTCCCCCCCTTCCCCATTGTCAGTTTCACCTAGCCTAAGCTTGATTGCAGGGGAATATATCCCATTGAACTCAATAAGTATGCAAATGACCAATCCATTCACAGCAAACTTGCATGGGATCCCATTTCTCACCTCCCTAATTAAAAAACAGAGAAATAGGGGGGAGAAAACCTTGTTGTTTAAGAATGTACCTATAGCCAACAGATGTTACCAAATTCTTCTAAGCTACACAGGAAGTGGATTGGACTGTAAAATACCAATCCAAATTGTATTTGCATTTTTACAAATTTGTAGGGCAGTACAATAGCTCAGAGAGGAGGTCAGGTCTCCTGCTCCTCTGTTGCATTCTTTATAGCTGCCCAATTTCCCTGCTTTTTAAAGTTTGATAGAAATACCTGTTGGCTATAGGTACATTCTTAAACCACAAGGGGTTTTTTTGCCTATTAATTTTTTTTTTTATTGCACTTGTATACCGCCCCATAGCCAAAGCTCTCTGGGCGGTTTACAGCAATCAAAAACATTAAAACAAGTATACAATTTAAAACACATATTTTAAAAACAATTTAAAACACAATTTTAAAATTTAAAACAATATAAAAACAATTTAAAACACATGCTAAAATGCCTGGGAGAAGAGGAAAGTCGTGACCTGGCACCGAAAAGATAACAGTGTTGGTGCCAGGCGCACCTCATCAACAAGATCATTCCATAATTTGGGGGCCACCACTGAGAAGGCCCTCTCCCTTATTAATGAATTGCATATTAACCTGCCTGGAAGCCAGGAGGGACAGCCTCCATGCCATAGAGAGGATTGTGTTTCCTTTTCTTTACAATCAAACTAGAAGAAAATTAATAAACAGTTAATAAAAAGGGGCCTTACTTTGCTCCGGCAAACATTGACTTCAGAGTTCATGGAGTATGAATGCAACATGCTAGATTGGATTAATGCAAAATAAATAAATAATGTTAATCTAATATTTTTGTCTTGCCTCTGGTTAAAACAGCCATAAATTTTATAATGCATTTTTGAAAACACTCTCTGAGTGAGATCACAGTATGAATTTGATTATCCTTTTACCTGCTTATTGCTTTATCCTGTTGCTTATCACATCCTTTCGCTGCCTTTGTGGAGCCAGGCCTGGATTTCCATCATAGGGAGGGGAGTCATGCCCCCAGTCAGGTTGCCTGCATTGTGGTTATACACCTAAATGCATTCTGTATATTGAGAGATTAGTATCAGTTTAATGACAGATTTCTCTATCATGGCTTACAGTAGGTTTCCTTTCCTAGTTGGAATAATGACACAGCCCCCAAAGGCTGATGGTGACATCTGGTCAGGCATTCAACTTTTCATTTCTACGCTGACAAGACAAAGGACAAAACTGGTGTTTTGTTGTGTGTTTTTAAAGGGCCGTGTGAATCTTGATCTCTGTTTTCCACCACTATTGTACACATTAAAATAAATGATCACAGTTACGATATACCATTTTTACAATCGCAGAAGCAAAGGGAAAAGGTGGTCCCAAATTGTTGTTTGCAAATACAATGGGTTGTATTCAGCGTAGCATTAAGGGGATTGCTCCGTCAGCACAAGCATTTCTGCCTCCCCAGTGGAACAACCTCCTCTCTCCTCCCTCTGCAAGCTGTTCTGGGTTTTTTTTTCTGACCCTCTGGAGCAAATTTGGGGAGGTTGCAGGGGAGGAGAAAGGGGAAAGTCCTGTTGTGCTAGTGTGAATCCTTGTGCTGGCTTCCACTAGGGCAGCAATGTATATATTTGAATGTGCAACAAAGTCCTATTCAGAGCAGATCCACTGAAATGAATGAACCTAAGTTAATCACATCTATTAATTTCAATGGGTCCACTCTGAGTAGGACTAGCATTGAATGTCACCCAATTTTTTTAAAAAAAACTTGAAAATAATAGGCCCATTTAGTGATTTTGAGAGCTGATAGCCCTTTATGAGCATTTTATCATCCTTCCAACAACCCTGTAAAGTAGGCTAGTATTATTAGCACTAAATTGCCAATTGTGATCAGCTCCTTGAAAGCTCAGGCTGAAACCGAGAGCAGATTCACTGCCCCACTCTCATGGAGCCACCAGTCTCCAGTGCCCTCGGAGGTGCTAATGAGGAGGTGCCTTTGCTTGCAAAACACACCCTCCTTTCTCCCCACCCTGTCACTTGCAGGAAGAAACATGCCTTTTGTGAGCATCAGCAGAGAGATCTGCTGACTATACTCCTTGCTTTCTCCCCTCCCCGTCACTGTGGCAATCCCTGTGCAAGAGGGCTTTGACAAGTGGGTGGGACAATCCACCTGTCAATCATGTGGCTTCCTAACAATGCCATGTGATTGACATGTGGGTTGTTGCACCTACCTGCCAAACTTTCCTGCGTGGAGGGCCCAGATAAAGATCTGGCCCCCTGGAGCCAAACACTCCCTTCCATGGTATTGAAGAATCCAGTGCTACTCAGATAATTAGGTTTCCAAAGAACGTGGCTATCTTAGTGCTGCTTCACTGAAGTAAAGACACAGCAAGTCACAAAAGCAATGAGAAGCAGTGGTAACCTGTTGCTCAGAGTGATCAGCAGTAGATAGCCTTGGGGTTTACACAGGAGGAGGCGGGAAATGATTGTCTTCCCCTTTTAATCACATTTAGGAATGAAGACTATGAGGCATTCTGTCTCATCAGTGTCATATTAACGGAACCTCACTCACATTGTTGCTAGGATGACACATTTGCAAAACAATGGAATCAGATTTGCAGTAGCCTGATGTGTGGTATTTGTTGATTCTGTTTCACTGGAAATTGCAAATGCGACATGATAGTTTGCCTTCAGCCGAACAAAACCGCCTGATGCACTGTAACAGAAAGTAATTCACAGCAGCAAGAAGACTGTGCATTTCTCCAGCAAAATAAATTGTTGTTCTGAATGACTCCTTCAACTTTCATGGTTCTGTGCAACATGACTCAAAGCAAGTGGTGACTAATCAGACACCCCTACTAAGTATCATCCATTTGTTTGGAGTAGTTACAGCCAAGTTCCTTAAAACATCTTAGCCCTCTCACACAGTAGGATAAGTCCTTCTTTTTTCAAAAAAGGGCTCCAATTATTTCACTTCAATTTGAGAGCAGATTAAAAGCCTTCCAAATCTTTCCAACATTTTATTAGACTGTTGTAATGCTTATCCTTGATTTAATTAAAAGAATTGTGGGTTGATAGTTTACGTCTCCCTCCCTCCCTTCTCAGCTGTTGCATTGTAAGAACATTCATTTAGGCAATTTACAATGTAGGGAACAGAAAAGTTTTAATGATAATTACAGAGCATGTTATGCTAATTAGGAGGGAGGAAATCTATTATACATCTGGGAGGAGGAACTTCCATCTATGTTGAACTATTCTTCATAGAAAAGATGGTAGTGATAGCAGGCTTGCCTACTTTCAAATGCTAAAAGCAGACAAACGTGGCCAATGGTCAGGGACGAGAAGTTGGTCCAACAAGTTTTTTGGGTGGGATGGAGGGCACAGCTTCCTCCCTCTCCAATCTATACTTTCTAAATGCTTGTCTCTGTTCGGTATTAGGACTGTCAATCAACTGAAGTTTTTTTAGTTGCACAGCCATTTGAAACATTTAATTGAACCATTAAAGAAATGTGCATTTCACCAAAACCTGGTTTCTTTACTTATTTTTAGGAATTAGAAAAACTGTGAGCGAACTTACAATTTCATGGTAAAAGCTAGCACTCATTGTTAGATGGAAAGATTGTCAATATTTTTCTTTTTCATTCCCACCAGAACCAAAACACAACTACAAGTTTGCCCTTAACTCTCAACCTCAACAATTAAAATGCCCCCACCAATTAATCTATAGAAAGCCAGTGTGGTGTAGTGGTTAAGGTATTGGACTATGACCTGGGAGACCAGGGTTCAAATCCCCACACAGCCATGAAGCTCACTGGGTGACCTTGGACCAGTCACTGCCTCTCAGCCTCAGAGGAAGGCAATGGTAAAACTACCTCTGAATACTGCTTACCATGAAAACTCTATTCATAGGGTCACCATAAGTTGGAATTGACTTGAAGGCAGTCCATTTCATTTTATCAGTTAATCTACAAAAGCTTTAGTTGATGAATATGCCTGTTAAGCCTAGACTCAGGCTACAGTCCGGTACCCATTTACCTGGGGTACTGGAGGGGGAATGCGGGAGTGATGATGTCATCTGCTGGAACACTGGGGTAACTGATGGACTCTCCTTGCCCTGGCAAGTAAATGAAGTGATAATGACTTTTTCAGATTCTTTTCTTTGATGAGGTTTCTACTTTGTTCTCACAGTTCAAATGTTAGCACATCTTTGTGGGCTTCTATGCATTTCTAATTAGAAACTTAAGGCCACATTTTGGCTGGCTGAAGATCATTTGGTAAAGCTGGGCAGTATTCAGCTGCCCTGTTCTCTCAGCACAAGGATTTCTGCTTCCACAATGGGACTTCCCCCCTCTCCCTCCTCTGTGCATATCCAATGCCCTCTGCATATCTACTCCAGAGGGTTGGGGAAAACCCACAGCTTGCCCAGTCAAAAGTAAGCATCACTGAGTTCAATGAAGCTTACTCTCAGTGAGCCAGTATGGTGTAGTGGTTAAGGTGTTGGAGTATGACCTGGGAGACCAGGGTTCGAATCCCCACATAGCCATGAAACTCACTGGGTGACCTTGGGCCAGTCACTGCCTCTCAGCCTCATGAAATCCCTATTCATAGGGTCGCCATAAGTCGGAATCGACTTGTAGGCAGTACATTTACATTTTTTTACTCTCAGGAGGTTATACAGGGTGACTGCAGTCATGCTACAAATCAATCTATTCTTTATAGCACCTCAGGACTCCTTCTGGAAAGCCTGGCCATTCTTCCTTTACTACTAATATTTCTTTACACAGCTGCTTGTGTTTTGGATACTCCTGGGGGGGGGGGGCAGCTATGAAAGAACTAGAAAAGGTCCTCAAATGCAAAGATGTATCACTGAACACCAAAGTGAGGATCATTCAGACCATGGTATTCCCAATCTCTATGTATGGATGTGAAAGTTGGACAGTGAAAAAAGTGGATAAGAGAAAAATCAATTCATTGGAAATGTGGTGTTGGAGGAGAGCTTTGCGCATACCATGGACCATGAAAAAAACAAATAATTGGATGTTAGAACAAATTAAACCAGAACTATCACTAGAAGCTAAAATGATGAAACTGAGGTTACTTTGGACACATTGTGAGAAGACATGATTCACTAGAAAAGACAATGATGCTGGGAAAAACAGAAGGGAGTAGAAAAAGAGGAAGACCAAACAAAAGATGGATTGATTCCATAAAGGACGCCACAGACGTGAACTTACAAAATCTGAACAGGGTGGTTCATGACAGATGCTCTTGGAGGTCACTGATTCATAGGGTCACCATAAGTCATAACCGACTTGAAGGCACACACACACACAGGAGGTGAAACTATGGGCGAGGTTTGGAGAGCATAGCTATGGGGGATTTTTAGGTGAACTTGCATTTTAAAATTTGCCATAAGCTGCACTGAACTCAGTTGGACATTGTGTAAACTTGCATAGGGTTGCACTGTCTTTCAGTATGTAAGCTTCTGTATACTTTTCTGGATTCAGACATTTATGCCGTATATCGTATGCTCTCTTTCTCCTATCTTACACTTGTCTCTGTGTGTGTGTGTATGTGTGTGTGTGCATTTTCCTCCCTTGCAGTAAAATAGAAGATCCCCGCAGAGAATATTTAAATACTCTTCCCCGCTGCTCCTAAGAAGAATGGCGTGATTATGTAGTAACAATTCCTTTTCCTTTCATAGATCCTGGGTTGCACAGGCAACAATTTTTCCTACACAGACCATCAAATGTGGTAGTTGTCGAGGGGAAAGATGCTGTGCTGGAATGTTGTGTTTCCGGCTATCCAGCCCCAATGTTTACGTGGATGCGAGGAGATGAAACAATCCCATTCAGGTATTTTGTTTCTGGGTTTACAATGATACATTGGGGCAGTTTGTCCCATGTGAGAGTGCCATTGCTGAAAAGAGAGAAAATCATAAGACAGGCTCTCTGTTTGGGATGGGGAGAAATTCGATTCAGCTCACATTTAAAGGCAAACCTACTTAATTCACACTTTCCAAAACAATGTAAGAATTGAAATGCAGCCATCCTTCAAAATTTCAAATTTTTTTGACACAGTTCTCCAGCCAAGTAATGTGTACAAAAATGCACATAGTAAAGTGTGTGTAAAAATGCATATATAGGTAAAAATAACATACAGTAGGGCCCCTCTTCTCGCTACAGCTGATCTTCTCCTCTTCTGGCACGATCAGACTCTCGCTCGAGCTGATCGCGCCCGAGGAGGGGAAGATCAGCTGTAGTGCGCTACAGCTGATCTTCTCCTCCTCGGGTGCGATCAGTGAGTTAGGTTCCAGACCCCTGTGCTACAGCTGATCCGCTTTTCAGCGGTTTTTGCTTTTCGGCAGGGGTCTGGAACCTAACCTGCCATATGAGTGGGGCCCTACTGTACAGAAATGCATTATATTAAGGATAACTTATTTGCAAAATTGTGTCTTTAAGGCAAACATACATACAAAAGTGTGTAGGAGAAATTCACACTAAAATGCTGATGAACTTTCATGGGGACTTTTAAAAAATCACCATGATATTGTAGAGGGCTGAACTTAAGATTGGAGAAATAAGAAATGAAGGGAAACCAAAAGTGACAGGTTCACCCATCTCTACTATCTATACACACACACTTTCACAAACTCCTCTACTTGACTTTGCCATACAAGCTAGTCATTCTCTAAGCATGAGTAGCCTGAGAACAAGGCCTGGGGGGTGGGAGAGAAAGTCCACTGAATCCCTACACATAGGAATGAATGCCCAGCCCTCTCATTGAGTGTGATGACCAAATATTTTATGACACACTTGCCATTGCTTGTGCCCAGCTAAGGATACTTCTGTAATTCTGTCCCTCTGAATTTCCCCCTAGACTATGTTATTCTGAATTACCTGGTCCTGGAGAAGTTTTGATGCATTATTTATTTGTCATTATGATGTGTTAGATTTCTGACTTTATAAAGACACTGTGCATGCTCAGTCTACTCTTCTTTCAACTTTTTGATCTGTTCATTCATTCATGCACATCATTATAAACCCCCAAAAATAGTTTGTACACATGGGATCCCTTCAGAAGAAGGGAGAAATGTTTAAGGAGAGCTAATGGAAGGCACAGACAGTTGAAATTTGGGACCGAGGAACAATCTACCCTACACATATTCCAAGTGGTCTCACTGGATCAGATCAATGGTCCACTTCAGAATCCATTATGATCCCTTCCAGAATCCAGCAGATTCTATTATGAGGTGGTCTGGTGGTTGTATACTGCCTCCATCACCCCCTTTTTCCTTTAAAACTTCTAAATAATGTATTCAGACAACCACAGCCTGAGCCACTAGTGCACTGGGTTCCAAGCCACTGTGTGATTTGATGCACATAGATCATGTCCCTCTGGGAGCAATAGAACTTGATGATGATTTGCCATTCCCATGGGGAATTGTATGAGGCAAAAACTGGCTCCCCCCATTGTTTATTTAGGCCCACCCCTTCTGAACTGTGATGGACTGGATTTTTATGAGTCTATCCATGTGTAGTTGCAAGAAGAGCACAAGTTACAAAATTAATATTGCTGATGTAAAAAATAAAAAAAAATCAGAAACCAAGTGAAATAGATAGCAGGGCAGAGGAAACCTACTGGAGAAAGACAAAATTGAGAGCATGGGGAAGAAAGAGAGGTCTCACCAGAAGTCCTTTACCATATGTGCAGCTGTATATGTTCAACTTTATTGGAATGCCCTACCATGTGCATAGCATGGAACTTTTAAAGCTCTAAATGGTTTGGTCCCATTTACCTAGAGGATAGTCTCCTCTCCTGTCTGCTCATAAATGGGGAAGTTCTCTGCATCCTGACTATGGCTAAATAACAGGTCTGGCTCCAAGTTTGTAGGAGCCTTGGGCAAAGTGCCCTGCGGGTGGGTTTTCTCCTTTATCTGTGGTCCTCTGATCAGTGCGGGGTGTCTGGCTCTGGCTTCCATTTAAATTTCTCACAGCGCACATGTGACAGGTGATATGTGGTGCTGTAAAGCAATTAGCCAGCAGCTGCCTATGCAGGGGCTTGGTTATAAAGCAGATAAGCAAGGAACAGGGTTAAGGGATCTCGGTGCATGTACCAGGTCATCTTCCAAAAGGCAAAGTCAGTGAACAAAGCAAGGTCCAATATTCTAACAAAGGTAATCTGAGTTTCAAGGCATGCCTGGCGAGGGGCTGATGCTGGTATCTTGACATTGCTTCCAAAAAAGGACAAAAGGCATCTCACTGCCTTTTAAGCTCCTCTCCCTGGTTCAGGTGCTAGCAATCAGCCCTCTGATTCAGGAGCTTGTAGCCTTAAATGGCAAGAACACCTGCATTATTGTGTTGCTCACAGGTATTTTTGCTCTGCAGGGAGTGGAGAAGCCTCCTGTTCATTCCTTGAGTCTGGCTGAGGGGCCCCTGCTGTATCCTGAACATCTTCCAGTAGGGTGGGGTCTGCAGCTGCTTCTGGGGTTGGTCTGCTTGTTCTCTGTCCTGGGTCTGCTTTGCCAATTCCCTGCTCCTCATCCTCCTCTGAGGATTCATGTGATGGAGGCATGACAACTAAAACCCAGAGTGGATTCACTGTTCAATTGACATCAGAGCCACTAGTCTCCACTATGCCAGGTGCCAGCCCTGCATCAGAGCTTGGAAAAGTTACTTTTTTGAACTACAACTCCCATCAGGCCAATCCAGTGGCCATGCTGGCTGAGGCTGATGGGAGTTGTAGTTCAAAAAAGTAACTTTTCCAAGCTCTGCCCCCTGCTATGCAAGACTGGCCTGGGTGGTTGTCTATGTCTTCACCCAAACTATGGTGTTCTCTTCCATAGGAGGCCAGTCTTTCCCTGTCTTCCAGCATCTTTTAAAGATTTTATTTATTCATGTAGACAATCGTTAATTTTCCTGTTTTGATTTTTTTTTTTTTTAAAAAAGAAGGGCTGATCCTACTGTTTTATCTACTGAAGGTGTTTCTCTTTTATTGGTTATTATTGGTAATTCATGCTTGTGATATTGTACTACTTGTTTTTTAAATTGATGTGAGCTATCCCAACCAGTGGAGGCAGTGGGATATAAATCTTCTAAAATTAATAAAACCATGGAGAGGCTGACTGGATCCTAACCATTCCCTTATTTTAAACAAAGTTTTCTTGCTAATATTCCAGGTCCAAAAAGTATTCATTATTGGCTGGCAGTAACTTGCTGATATCTAATGCAACAGATGATGATTCTGGGACGTATACTTGCGTGGTCACCTACAAGGATGAGAACAGCAGTGCCTCAGCCGAGCTATCTGTACTGGGTGAGTGCAGAAACTTCTGTATCTCATGTAGAGTCCACTGCTGTCTGAAGAAGGATTCACTGTGATTTCAGATGGATATTTATTGTGGGAATTGGTGCTCCTCATGCATGCAAGTTTTACAGTGTCTACACAATGTCATTGGCATCAAAATGCCAATCCATATTCCTCCCCAAAAAATTAATGTGAATTTACTCTTTAAGGGAGAAATCTAAAGGAAAAAAAGAACCCTTTTGCAGTACCACACTGATCCATTTGCAAATTAAGGCCCTGTCTGGAATGCCCTTAATTCCCTTTGTTATCATTGGGTTTTCTTTGTGAATCTCAGTCCAGCTGAGCAACATCTTGACATGTGTACAACACCATAAAAAACAACAACACACAATTTGTTTATTCTCAAATTAAATTCCTGTCATTGTCTTGATAGCTGATAGTGGTTTGGTGATTCTTACAGTTCTTTCTATGTGTGAAATGATTTGCTTGTGTTTGGTTTTCCCTTCTATGAATTTGTTGAGTTGTTCAGGATTTTAATGTTGAATTTTACTGTATTTGTTTATTGCCAAGAGATTTTTGTGGGAATTTGGGAAACCATAAAGAATTGTGGTAACTGGCTGATAGATAACTCAGAAGATGTGGACATTGCTTGATAATTGGCTTGTGGAAAGTTATTCTACAAAAGCGTATTACCTGCCAGATGTTGTTCTTGCTTTGGACTACCAGATTACAATAATTTTTGCTGGAATAATGTTCTCCTACCACCCCCAATTTAAAAATGAAGCTCAGATTTAAACCTGGAAGAATGTGTGCAAGAACCCCCACCTCATTTTTTTGAGACAAGGATGAGTTTTCTAGCATACCTTTCATTAAGTTCATTAAGGATGGGAGTTTCAAAATAAAAGCCACTACGTGTTAATGTGGCACTTAGTGGGATACATACTTTGTGCCACATAGTCCCTTCATTTGTTGCTATTCACGTGGTTTAACAGCTTGCCACTTTTGTTTTGCAGACGTGCAAAACATGCATTTCCACAAACATTTAATATCTGCAAGTACGCAGCTTTTTCTTCTGAAACCAAACATCTCAAGTATTCATTCAGTCCCACATCATCATCCACATGTATTCTTAATAATGTGCATCTGCCTTCACCTTAGCTGCCCACACAAAGACTTTGTGCATAGATTTCTTAGTGGATCTGGATGCAAATACTTGCCTTGGTAAGGAGGAATAGCATTTACTGATTTCTTCTATGGGTCCATAACCAGATGTCATGCATAACATGGTTGCGATGTTGCGTTTTGATGCCAGGGCTCATCACATAGAAATAACAGTACTTGAGAAAGGATTGAAATCACTGTTGTTTTCCGTACCACTTTGCTGCTGCTTTATTCCCAGTACAAAATGTTCTTTCTTACTGCAAATGACTCATTAGCCGGTAAGTGAGTTACTTGACAGAGATGTGAAGGGAGGGGAATATGTCTTGAATCTTGGATCAAAGACTAGAGTTCGCCAGCGTGTCAGTTTTTCATGGAATTGAAATTGTACAAACATTTCATTTGGGGAGGTGGGCTTTTTTGATTACTGAAAAAAATCTGAGTTATCTTTAGGTTATTACACAAGATTTAAGGAACCACGTAGATACTTGCTCAAACAGGAGCACAATATCACTGTAATGCTTATTTTGCATTTGGGCTTTAAAATGTATGCATAAAAATGCTTCCGCTAGCTAACAGAACCCTTATTTTGATTAGAAGAGATTTGATGTGTGCATAACAATATCCTTTTATTAAGCAAAAATGCAATGCTATAGAAATTATGCATGATGAAGGCTTTGAACTCTGCAGCTTCTGGTGCATTAATGTTTCATTGGCTTCAATGATTTCATGATTGACAAAAGTACTTCTTCAAAAGGAAAGGAAAGGAAAGAAAATTGTTTTGCAAAACATTGTTTTCCTTGCAAGCAAGTCCACGTTGGAATTAATATTGGAATGTGCATGTTGTTTTATGTTTGTGGAGAGGAATTTTTGTTCAGTGTAGCGCTCAGACCCAGATCCAGAGCCACATGTGTTAAGCTAGGTTGAAATGACTGGGGCTGTGAAAGTCCTTAAGGTCCCTGTGAGTGGGACCTTATCAGCTGCTTATCATGGGTGCCTGCTAGGGTAGCCATGTGTCTTACTTTATATGAGAAGAAAAAGGGCTGTAGCTTTGTGTAACTTTAAAGTCGACAATGAGGACATTGAACTTGCCAAGGATAATCAATACCTCGGCACAGGCATTATTTTATTTTAACCAACATGGAGACAATAGTTAATAAATTAGAAGAAGGTTAGGACTGGGCAGGGCAGCTGTGAGAGAACTAGAAAAGGTCCTCAAATGCTAAGATGTATCACTGAACACTAAAGTCAGGATCACTCAGACCATGGTATTCCCGATCTCTATGTATAGATGTGAAAGTTGGACAGTGAAAAAAGTGAATAAGAAAGAAATCAACTCATTTGAAATGTGGTGTTGGAGGAGAGCTTTGCGAATACCATGGACTGCGAAAAAGACAAATAATTGGATGTCAGAACAAATTAAACTGTCATGAGAAGCTAAAATGATGAAACTGAGATTATCATACTTTGGACACATAATAAGAAGACCTGATTCACTAGAAAAGACCATAATGCTGGGAAAAACAGCAGGGAGTAGAAAAAGAGGAAGGCCAAACTAGAGATGGATTGATTCCATAAAGGAAGCCACAGACCTGAACTTACAAGATCTGAACAGGGTGGTTCACGACAGATGCGATTGGAGGTCGTTGATTCATAGGGTCACCATAAGTTGTAATTGACTTGAAGGCATATAACAACTACAAAAGCTTTAGTAGTACAGCATTTGTTTTGCATGTAGAAGGTCTCAGGTCCAACCTCTGGCATCCCCAGGTAGGGCTGGGAAAGATTCCCTCCCTGAAACCCTGGAGAGATGCTGCCAGTCAGTGTAGGCAATGCTGAACTTGATGGACTAATGGTCAGACTTTGTATAAAGCAACTTCCTTTGTTCCTCTCAGAACAATCTTCTATCTGAACAGCTGTCAGAGGACAGACCTCTGACTGAAGAGAGAATTGAAAATGAGTAGTGTTGTAAATTATTGTTATTAAAATGTAAAAAGAAAGGAAAAGAAAATACTTTTCTTTCTGTTCTTTCATTTTTTTTCAATACCAGAATGCTAAACCCCAATGTTAAAAATAGTATGCACACAAATATCTGGATGTGGAAAGATTATTGCATATTACGTCTTGGACTCATGGCTGAGGACCAGTTTGATATATGTGACTATTACAGAAGAAAGACCTCTCTGTCCTTTTGTTTCATTCTGCCAAGACAATGTTAATATTCATTAAATTGAAAATGTACAGTCATTAAGGAATGAAAACAGTTGTTATATATCAGTTAAAGTATCCAAGACATCTTTTCATTCCAGAAACAAGTGGCAATATTTGAGTGTCTATAAACAAAATAACACACATTGTTTTCTCATTGCTCTGCTACTTAGCAACTGTGCAACGCTGACAAAGATAGTTCCTTTGAGAAAAAAGCTCCTGATTGACTAACTAATATCAGGGGTGTCACTAGGGCAGTGCGGCAGGTGTGGGCTGCACCGGGCGACACCACAAAATGGGGGTGACACCCAGAGCCACCCCCCCATGGCACCGCCGTGAAGCGGGGCAGGCAGGCAGAGAGCTGCTCTGCCCGCGCTAACATGTGGAAGGCCGCGGCGGTGTGCGGGGGAAGAGAGGAAGCCCGCACAGCCGTGGAAGGTGCGGGGGAAGAGCAGGAAGCTAACAGGGCATCTTCCCCTGCACCTCCCTCCCTTGGCCGGAGAAATAGGGCACTGCAGAGCCGCAGCCGTCTATTACCTCCCCGCAGCCTCTTGCCATGGATATCTTACCCTGGGATCCACACATACACGGTGTTACCCCTCCCCTGCAATTCCCACGCCAGCAGCCAGATCTTCCTCCCCGGAACAGCACCACCCCGCCCTCTTCCTCCTCCTCCTTCTGTCCCAAGGAAATGGCTGTACCCACAGCCAGATTCACGCAGGACAGCGCCTTCGAGGTGCCTTGCAGTCCTTGCCACCGCACCGCTGCCGCTGCAACTACTCCCACATCGAGTGCTGCAATCAAGCCGAGCGAGTGGCTTTCTCTGGCTCTCTGCCCCTGCCCTGCACACCCAAATCCCGCAAACTTCTGCACGAGAGCAGAAGCGAGCAGCTCTTCACCCTGCTACTCGGCCTCGCCATCGCTCTCCGACCAGCCAAGATATGGAGGGGGGAGGGAGAGAAAGCCTTTCTCCTTCCTGCCGCCACCGTCCAGATCCCCAGCTGACTAGATCCACTGGTGATCCTTCAGGACACTTGGCTTTTGCCAAGGTGACAAATTCATTAGTACTGACATAAAATGATGGTGGATAGGCTGATGATGGGGGCTGAGGATACAGTCTTTAGTACTCTAATGGCTGATTAGCATCACTTGGAAGTGAACCTGATCAAATCTATGAGGTGTGGCTCTTTTATATATGTTCTGTACATTTAAAAACAGTTTAAATAACACTAAAGTCCATATGAATTCTTGAAAGGGGTGACTGACTTCATTCCTTCCATTTCTTTGCAATGTGACACTTTTAAAGTAGACCTGCTTTGGATCTAATGTATTTTTTTACACTCCTGGAAACAGGCATTTCCATTTTTGATACTGTTTAAGTGGTATTATTGCCATGGGTTTGATTTACACCTGTGTATTATTACTATTACTATTACTATTATTAATTAGATTTATATCCCACACCTTCCTCCAAAGGAGCCCAGGGCAACATGTATGACCAGTTGCTCTGAATTTCTCTGACAGATTGATAAACTGAATCCCCAAATCCTCCAGGAGATATTCTCACAGAGTTTGCTTGTGGATTGTTAATCAGAAGGGTGATTTTACCACTGACTTGTTGATGCTCAGCTAGACATCCTCACCCATTGCCAGGGGCGTCACTAGGGCGGTGCGGCAGGTGTGGGCCGCACCGGGTGACACCAACCCTAGTGATGCCACTGCCTAATATTAGGAAATAAGTATGCTTGCCATACTCATGGCACTCCATGGCTTGGAGGCAGTGACGGACTGGATGTGGGCCAATAAATTGAGGCTGAATCCTGAAAAGACAAAAGGTGTTATGTGTCCAGAGTTCACATGTCCAGGAGTTGGGAAGACGGCCTGTTCTGGAAGGCTCTTTCCTTGAAGGAGCAGATCCACAGCCTGGGGGTACTCATTGATCTAACACTGTTACTGAAGGCTCAGGTGGCTAGAAGTGCCTTTTTCCAGCTCTGGCTGGTTCACCAGATTCAGCCTCTTTGAGACAGAGAAGATTTGGCCACAATACTCCATATCTGGTAACTTCCAGACTGCGTTATTGCTATGTGCTCTAAGTGGGGCTGCCCTTGAAGGCAACTTGAAAACTTCAACTGGTCCAAAATGCAGCAGCCAGATTATTGGCGGGGGTCCCTTAAAAAATTCATATAATCCCTGTTTTAGAACACCTGCATAGGTTGCCAGTTCATTTCCAGGCCCAGTTCAAGGTGTTCACGTTAATGTTGAAAGCCCTAAATGACTTACGTCCCAAATATCTGAAAGACCACCTCCTTCCCTGCAGACCCTCTCGGGTGTTGAGATCAGCAGAGGGGGCCCTTTTAGTAGTTACGCCACCCTCAGAAGCTTGGGGAGGTTGGCCTGGGAGAGAGCATTCTCTGTGGGAGCCTCTAAACTGTGGAACTCTTTCCCCACTGAGGTGTGTCTGGCAACTTCCTTGTACAACTTTTGGCGAATGCTGAAGACACACCCCTTTACCCTGGCCTTCGACACTTGGGATGTATATCTTAGAACCCACCCTTTTTTCTGTTTCAATTATGTGTTTTGAAATTGTTGTAACCCGGAGACCTCTGGGTGAAGGGCAGGTAATTAATTCTTATTCTTATTATTGGCTTTTACCTCGACTCTTTAAATTTGAAACTGTGAACTTGAATTGAATTGAAACTTTATTTTTACCCCGCCCTTTTTCCAAACTGGAACTCAGGGCGGCTTACAAATAGAACTACATGTAGTTAAAAACATAGAAAAACATACCATTAAAATACAATTAAACTATGCACAACCTTAAAACCGTGAAAGGCACTTAAAAATCTAAAAACAATTTAAAATAATACAAATAATAATATAAAACAATAAAACAAGCCTTGTAAAGCCCAATCCTAAACACCTTCTATCTCAATAGCCTGTTGGAATAAAAAAGTCTTTACTTGCCGACGGAAGGATAGCAAGGAGGGGGCCATTCGTGCCTCCCTAGGAACGGAGTTCCAGAACCTAGGAGCAGCCACTGAAAAGGCCCTATCTCGCGTCCCCACCAATCGCACTTGCGAGGGTGTTGGGACTGAGAGAAGGGCCTCTCCTGAAGAACTCAGGGCCTGGGCAGGCTCATATAGGGATATACGGTCTGACAAATAGCCTGGACCTGGGCCATATAGGGCTTTATAGGTCAAAACCAGCACTTTGAATTGTGACCAGAAACAAACTGGCAGCCAGTGGAGCTGTTGTAACAAGGGAGTTGTGTGGTCCCTGTAACCAGCCCCTGTTAATACTCTGGCTGCAGCTCTTTGTACCAGTTTAAGTTTCCGAACAGTCTTCAAAGGCAGCCCCACGTAGAGAGTGTTACAGTAGTCTAAATGGGATGTAACTAAGGCATGCATCACCATAGTCAAATCCGGCATTTCCAGGAATGGGTGCAGCCAGTGCACTAGTCTTAACTGGGCAAAGGCACTCCTGGCCACGGCCGAGACCTGGGCCTCCAAGTTCAGAGCTGAGTCCAGGAGCACACCCAGACTGCGAACCTGTGTCTTCAGGGGGAGTGTAACCCCATCCAGCACAGGCTGAATCCCTATTCCCTGATCTGCCCTTTGACTGACCAAGAGCACCTCTGTCTTGTCTGGATTTAGTTTCAGTTTGCTTGCCCTCATCCAGTCCATCACTGATGCCAGGCACTGGTTCAGGACCAGGACAGCTTCCTTGACTTTAGGTGGAAAGGAGAAATAGAGTTGGATGTCATCCGCATACTGATGGCACCGAGCCCCAAACCCCCGGACAACCTCTCCCAGTGGTTTCATATAGATGTTAAATAACATGGGGGACAAAACTGAACCCTGAGGGACCCCATAGGTCAACGGCCAAGGAGTCGAACGGGAGTCCCCCAGCACCACCTTCTGAGTTCATCCCTCCAGAAAGGAATGGAGCCATCATAACACGGTGCCCCCAAGTCCCATCCCAGCAAGGGGGTCCAAAAGGATGCCATGGTCGATGGTATCGAAAGCCGCTGAGAGGTCCAATAGAACTAACAGGGACACACTCCCCCTGTCCAGCTCTCTGCGAAGGTCATCCACCAAGGTGACCAAAGCTGTCTCTGTCCTGTAACCAGGCCTGAAACCAGACTGAAATGGATCCAGATAATCCATTTCATCCAAGAATCTCTGGAGCTGGGCGGCCACCACACGTTCTATTACCTTGCCCAAAAATGGAATGTTGGAGACTGGCCGATAATTTCCCATTATAGAGGGATCCAGGGAGGACTTTTTCAACAAAGGCCGTACAACTGCGTCTTTTAGGCACGCTGGTATTCTGCCTTGTTGTAAAGAGGCATTAACCACTCCCCTCACCCACTCGGCCAGTCCCTCTCTGGCACTTTTGATGAACTTGCTTCTTGCAATTGATTTATCTGGTTCTTTTAGACCAGGAGTAGCAAATATGATGGCGTCTACAACTCCCATTATTCCTGACCATTGGCTATGGTGGCTGGAGCTGATGGGAGTTTTGCTCCAAAACATCTGGAGATCACAAGGTTAGAAAGATGTACTTTAGACCATCCTTTCCCCCCATTCCTCCAACAGCCATGATTATATTTGGGCCACATTCAGATCACAGATATAAAGCCCTATGATACCACTTTAAAAGTCATGGCTCCCCACAAAGAATATTGGTAACTATCATTTGTTAGGGGTGCTGAGAGTTTTTGAGGAAACCCCTATTCCCCTCACAGAGCTACAATTCTCAGAGTTCTCTGAGGAGAAGGATTACTGGAACTGGAACTCTATGAGGGGAAGAAGGGTCTCCTCCCAACTCCCTGTACTCGTTATAAACTACTGTTCCCATTAATCCATTGCATATTCATCACTCCCTTCCCACTGACAATCCCAATGCCTTAATAAACCCTGACCTTTTGAACCTACGGATCGTATCCAGAGAAGCCATCCTGCTTATGTGCAAGGATTTCTACTTGTGCAATGGTTCTGCTCCCTCCGTGCCACCCCAAATATGCCTGGAGGGTGGGGGGAGGAACCAGAACAGTTTTGTGGGGGGGTCTGTGTTGGGAGAGGAGGGAGGGGAAGTTCAATTACAAAATTGGAAGTCCTTGTGCAAATGGGACCATTTCATTGGAGATAACATTTATGCCTGCAGGCTTCTTGTCTTTCCATGAAGATGGAATCTTGGTGTCTGTGTGTGTTGTGAGCCTCCAGTGGGCAGGATCTCAGGCCCAGTGCAGGCATCTCTCTTTGGCCATCAGGATTCTCAACAGGCTGCACCCTCCTTGCATGCTTTTGCCTGGCTAGAATGTGACCCTGAAATGTAATAAGGTCTGTTACTTAAATGGAAGGAGGTAGGGCCAGTGCCAAGGGGTGGCCAGGTCAGTCCCTGGGGCCCAGAGAGGCCCCTGAAGGGCCCCTCCTTAGGGTAGGAGGGTAGTGCTCCCAATCCGTGGCAGGGTCAGGAGCCGATTGGAGAGAGGGAGCTCCCAGGCACCCCCCATACAACTGTACAGGCCCTCAATGCCCACCTATATGCCCCACCTACTTCTCCTGCTGCTGTGAATGCTGGCCATGCTGGTGTGTATGCTTGCCATCAATCAAGATGGTGGCCAAGGCTTCCCTAAGGGGCTAATGCCCCTGCCACCATTTTGGTTGATGGCAGGCATGTGCACTTGCATAGGTGGCAAATGCGAGTGAGTGCTGTGGGAGGATTCTCTGTAGAAATCTGTGGGCGTTTACATGATTGGAATGCAACCTAATGTACAAAGGTAGGAGTCACATGCATTATTCTGCCCACTTTTAAAATTATTCCCCAGAAAGTCCCAGGTCTGCTCATAGAAACAAGATATCCAATGATAAAAAACCTATAGATTGTATTTATTTAACTGATTGATTTATATCCCACCATTCCTCCCAGAAGAAGCCCAGGGCAGTGAACAAGTGGTAAAATACTAGAAACGTCTGTAAGACATCCTTTAAAAACAGCAGAACAGAGCCCACAAGGACGAAAGCTCTAGGAAACTCTGCTCAGAGGCTGAATTGACAGGTGGCAAGTTTCTCCAAAAGTTGCCATTCCTAAATTACATGTCAAATGTGCCACCTGAAGCAGAAGGGCCTAAACTCTGCCTCATGATTTGGCTGTCATTTTGAAAAGAGTTGCACCTTGAAAATGGTACAGTTACAACTCTCAGTAAGACAAGCCCACACTTCTTGGGCCAATTTAACACATTACGTTTTTTAAACCAAAACTGTTCCATTCTGTTCCATGTCTTCCATTCTGACCAGCCAACCAACAAGACTGCAATCTTCAAGCATAATGCCCAATGAAGCACATTTTCCTGCAAGCTAGGCAAATCCACCTCTGGGAGAATCTTCAGTTTGTCTATTCATGAGGGGCTCTTTTGCCTTTTATGCACTGGTTAAAAGCGCATAGTTTCTACCTATGGAAAAGACAATCTTAAATCGCAAATCTGGGATCCTATAGATAGAAAAACATGTTACATATGTACAATATAAAGTCATAAAATATGTTACATATGTGCAAGTTAAAATAATTACAGATATAAAACCCCTGAAAACAGTGCCCAGTTGTAACACTTGCTGGGGTTGCTGGGATTACCAAAGACGATATGCAGACACAAGGTTTGCTTACAAGGAGATAAAGTTTATTGAGTTAACTTACAGCACACACAGGCACACCCAATAAAAGTGGATCAGAGACACAGCCCTGCAGAAGCTAGTGTCAATCTGAACACCCATGCTGGGCACAAGAGACACTTTTATAGCATCCATGTTTACCAGTACAATGACGAGGTTACATAAATGATTGATGACTGCAAAGGATCAAGTCATAACATCTCAGCAATATTATTTGATTGATCTTGGGCTAATAAGGCACTCTCCCCATCTAGCAATTAATTGCTAGAAAGGGCTACAACATGGCACTAATTGATGCTACCGATAACCAAGGAGTCTTGGCAGCTAAACCACCCTCTTGGCAGGCTATCCCACTGCCTCACTTGTTAGCATCACTGATAATGCGGGGGGGGGCAGGGGCTCCTAGAGCTGCGGGGCTCTCAGGCCAGTGCCCAACCTGGCCGCCCTTTGGAACCAGCCCTGGGGGTGGGTCCCACACAAACAAAATACCTTAACTAACAAAGGCCAAAGGTGAATAGATGTGTCTTGTGAAAGCCGTACATTGGAAATGGTAAGGCACACCTCTGCAGGCAGGGAGTTCCACAATTTAAGGGCTGCCACAGAGAAAGCCCTCTTTGTTTCTGGTGGTCGCCACCAGCAGTAGTGTGCAGCCCCCACTCATGGTTCCAGTCCTGGGAAAAGGAAGACCAACACACAATCCATTCAGCATCTTTTAAGAATGTACTACAAGTGTGCCTTTTTAACAAAAGAAAGGATCAAATATGACAGTTATAAATCACCCACACCCCACCTTCGTTTCACTTTTTATGATACTGCGAAGCTGACAGCTTCTGGTAAAATATATATTTTAATGCAGCCAGACAGTGCGTGGTAATTGTTATGAGCATGAGCCACACTCCTGGTAAAATGATGTGAGATATATTTTCCTGTAAATGTAACCCCCATAATCTTGTTTTAGTTGGCTCAGTCTGGTGGGTGGGGTTTCATAGCAAAAAAACCCTGTTTGAAGAAGAAAGCAAGTGAGGAGCACAAAAGTTGGTCCTGGGTGTGGCTGCTGGGGAAGCTATTATTTAGTTGGTCTTTAACCCCTTGATTAAGGACCTTGCTGAATCTGGGGACTTTCTGGGCCTAGGTGAAGCTGCAGTGGTTCAGGGCAGCAGGATAAAGCTATTCATCTCCTGAAGATTAAGAAAAAGAACTTTTCAGTTGATTGCAAAGATATTTTGCCAAAAGAGAGAGAGAGAGAGAGAAAGGACACATGGACAAGGATCTTTTAAGTATTTGGAAACTGAGAACCATATAAAACTGTGTTATATTTAATGTTATGTTTTCTTTATGGAAAAAAAGTTCACAAGGTATTCATGGAATCTCTGCAAATTCATTTCATTTTTGGCCCGTAATAACCTGCAAGGGATTATTACATAAACAGAATCTGTTTTATGTAATTGTTAGGAAAATGTCCGATCAGTTTAAAACCTAATTATAACTACAGTTTTAAGACCGGACTGGGCAACATTCTTCAGAGTGGAGAACTGCAGGGGGGAACAGGAGGGGGGGCAAAGGCTCATAATTAATTATAAGTTTCATTAAGGTCCTCTGTTATTAAATAAATGAATATAGAATATTGCTTGCTTCAAGAGAGGGTTTGCATTTTGCTAAGGTTTCCCAAGCTTATTCGCTAATTGCTAGTTTAATGATTTTCAAACTGCGTTCCTGGGGATACTTGAGGTTCTACAGAAACATGCTGGGAATTTCTCAGAGAGAAGGTCACTAATGGTTAAGAGGGTCTCTTAGAAGCAGCTTGATCGCAGTCCCCCATTACTGATTCTCTCCTATGTGTGAAGTTGCAGGACAGTGTTGGGTGTGTATTAAAGGCTGCACTCTTAGTTTGTGTGGGACTAGTGGCCCACCTGAATAGAGAAAATTATCTTGAATATACCCTAGGACCCTCTACAAATAATAATGAAGAGTTTCCTTCTATTTTATTCTTTTCTTGTTCCAGAGATTCAGTCTGCCCTATGTTGAACTCCACTGAGTTGTGGTTTCAATAGAAGAAATTTAAAATTTCAAAACTGAAGAATGTGATGTTTAGTTCCTTCACTGAGTCATCAAACTGTACAATTGGAAGGATCCTCATAGAATCATACAGTTGGAAGTTCAGCCCCCTGCTGATGCAAGAAGTCCATTAGTACAGCACCTCTGATAGGTGGCTGTCTAGCCTTGGCTTAAAAACCACTAATGAAAATAACTGATGAAAGGGTCATCACTCAGTGACTGAGCATTTGCTTTGCATTCAGAATGGCCGAGGTTCATTCCCAGAGTCTCCAGGGAGGACTGGGGATGTCCTCTACCTGAAAACCTGGAGAACCATTCATGCCCTTTACAGGGGCTTTTCTCCGGTTGCCCCATCCTTAAAGAATGAAAATATCCCTGGCTGTTTTTAAATGGGCTTTAAAACCTAGATGTTTCAGCTGATCTTTTTAACTGTGTAAGTGTGCTGATCTACCCTTTATGAATCAAGTTTTAAATGTTGCTAATATTTTTGCTTTGTAAGAAAATGGAATGTTTTATGCTGCTGTTTTAGTTAACTGTATTTTGATATATATTTTTACCGTGGAGGGATTTTTACATGTAAACCCCCTTGAGAGGGATTTTGCCTTGCAAAGCAGTATACAATATTTTAAATAAATAAGTGTATGGCTTAGAACAGGGGTTCCCAAACTATGGTTCACGGTCTTCATTCAAGTGGTCTGCAGTGTGTCTGCAAAAATGCAATTAAAAATCATGCAGCACCTAGCACAGTGCATTACAATTTGTCAACTGGTAGAAAAATCATTAAGTGATCCACCAAGACCTTCGGCACTTTTCAAGTGGTCCATGGGAAGAAAAGTTTGGGAACCCACTGGCTTAGGATGAAGCGACTCGAGAGACCGTTTCCTCCCATATCAATCTGCCCTTTTTTCATATAAGATGATTGTCATCTTGTGCATGCCATTGCCTTCTAAGGTATGGCAACAGATGACAGCCTTTTCTGCCCCAGGTTAGCTCTGAAAAGTAGCATGAAGAGAACCACACAGGAGATGGATAAAGAAGAACATTAAGATCCTCCCACAAGAATTCATTCCGACTATACATAGTGATGGCCACCAACTTGGATGGCTTCTTTCAATAGGATGATCATGGAGGATAAGGGTATCAATGGCTCCTAGCCACAATTGCTATGCTCTACCTCCATTCAGTATGCTTCTGAATACTACTTGTTAGGAACTACAGGTGGGGAGAGTGCTGTGGCACTCACTTCCTGCATGTGAGTTTCCCTTAGGCATCTGGCTGGCCACTATGGGAAGAGGATTCTGGACTAGATGGGTCATTGGCCTGATCCAGCAGCCCTCTTCTTAGGTTCTTAATAGGGTTGCCAGGTTCTTGGCCTGAGACTGATCCTGTATCTTTAGGAGAAGAGAAAGTCAACCAAGTGCAGGTGTTCTTGCAACGCTGTAATGGGAAAAACCACAAGGTGGAATTCTCCCTTCCCCCTGCACAACTTTTAAAGATACAGAAGACCTCTTGGTTGCCAGGCCCAGCCTCTAAGAGGTCTTTTGTATCTTTAAAAGTTATGCAGGGGGAAGGGAGAATTCCACCTTGTGGTTTTTCCCATTACAGTGTTGCAAGAACACTTGGTTGACTTTCTCTTCTCCTAAAGATACAGGATCAGTCTCAGACCCTGAACCTGGCAACCCTAGTTCTTAATGAAGCTTAAAAAGAATACCACCATGCAGCAGAATGCTGCATGCAGTGCAGAACTGAAAGTGAACGCACAATTCCTGAGAGCTGACTCAGATGCTTCCTGGCATGGCATGCAAGGAGGACTAATACGCTTGTGTTCAGCATGTGGTGGAAGGTGTTTTTTCTGTTCTTTTCCAATAAGCCTTTGATTCTATGGCTGTGTAAATTATTATACATTGTTTGGCTCTTCGAATTCTTTTCCTGCTTTGAATTTGTCTCTGTGTTTATTATTTTAGTTTTTCTTGGATTTCAGTGTGTGTGTGTTTTATATTATATTTGTAATACCTTGTTATACTCTGAGCTTCTTTGTGAAGGCCTGGACAATGAAAAGTAGAATATGAATGTTTAGATAAATAAATGCATCATCACAGAGAAAGAAATATTGATACGATTGTATGCATAGCTTTGTCAAAATTCTCCAAGGGTAGTGTTTTATTGATGTTCTCATATGTGCTTCTGTAGTGGGAAAGGACCACACATAACAATATTTGATAAAAATAAAAGTATATGTAGCAGTAGCAAGATTCCCTTTTTGGCAGAGATTTTTGTTAATGCACACATGTGCATATGCTAATATGGAGCTGGTGGGTGAAAGGCATGAATGAACTGAAGGAAACAGAATGCTGTGGTAGATTCCCCATGCAATACACAAGGATCTCTCTCACCTTGTTCCTTGGGTATTTCTTACGATGTTCCTTTTTGGTTAGCCGTTTTTTAAAAAAGATAATAAAATGCAGTTGCTAAATATTGTAGGGTGTTCCCTCTGGCCAAATGCAATGGGCTACCATCTCAATTGCTTTGAGGTAGATATGCTGGTGTTCCTCTGTCCTCAAGGGTGTGCCCTGGAACATGTCCTTCTATTTTATGGTTTTTTAATGCTGGAACTCATCAGCAAATGATTGACCCTTTAGCCTGGAGTGGCTAAACTACCAGGAAGGTCAGCTCAATTCTATATTAAATATTTGCCCAATGATAGAATTGCATGCAAGTCAAATTTCTATTGGTGTCAGTGCAAATAAGGAGGCAATGAACCACATGTAACTGGAAGGATTATTTCTAGGGACTTACCTGAGGTTATCTTGTATGTAACTGAGTTGTGTTTACATTTTTTGTTTTGTTTTGTCCTGTATTTAATATTCACTAATAGGCAAAAAAACACCCTTGTGGTTTAAGAAGGTACCTGTAGACAACATATATTTCTATCAAACTTTAAAAAGCAGGGAAATTGGGCAGCTATAATGAATACACCAGGCGAGCAGGAGATCTGATCTCCTCTCTGAAATATTGTACTGCCCTACAAATTTGGTAAAATGCAAACACAATTTGGGTTGGTCTTTCACAGTCCAATCCGCTTCCTGTGTAGCTTGGAAGAATTTGGTAACTTGTTAGGGGAATAGGAATCTCCTAATAACACTCAGCACTCTTCAAAACTACACTTCCCAGGATTCTTTGGGGGAAGCCCTGACTGTTTAAAGTGGAATAAATGTGAGGCGTGGGTGTGGCCCTGATTAGCCATTTGAAACAGCTGTGAGTCTGGCTTTTAGAACACTGGCTGTTGGTTCTTACTGAGCATGCCTGACATTATAATATATTTCAGTGTTACATTTCTTACATTAATTAAAAATCAGCCATGCATGTTTTTTAACTTTTGAACTGCAGAAAATAAAGGTCAGAGTATGGGGCAAGGTCAGTAGTAGGATTAAAGGTATTCTGTGAACATCACTGATTTTCAATTAATTTCAACAAATTATGAGAAGTCTGACAGAAAAAAGCCCAACAGGGGTCTTTATTTTTTTCTCTCCTTTTATTTTATTTATTTATTATTTAATTTGTATCCCGCCCTTCCTCCAAGCAGGAGCCCAGGGTGGCAAACAAAGTGCTGAAAACACTTTAAAACATCATTAAAACAGATCTTAAAATACATTAAAACAAAACAGTGTTAAAAACATTTTTTTAAAAAAACAACTTTTAAAAAGGGTTAGAAACATTATTAAAAAACATACTGAGCAATTCTAACACAGACGCAGACTGGGATAGGTCTCAACCTAAAAGGCTTGTTGAAAGAGGAAAGTCTTGAAAAGATGCCGAAACGATAGCAGAGGTGGTGCCTGCCTAATATTCAAAGGGAGGGAATTCCACAGGGTAGATGCTGCCTGCACTTTTACACTTTGAACTTTCGATTCTCTCTGAGTGTTTTGTGAATCACCATGAAACCATAGAGGGTTGTTAAGCAAACGTTTCTGAGCTCAGAACTATAAGTTTTGTAAGGTTTTGTTTTGAAATGTGGTTATGGGAAACAGCAGAAAGGCATGGGGGTATTTTCAATTATTATTGCAGAATGCAAAAAATCCATGCTGGCTATAGTATACAGCCACAAGAGTGGCTGTATAATTTTGGTATACTGTATTCTAGTCTGTATTCTAGTCTGAAGGTGGGAACTGGGAACTTGTAGGCATAAACTTTTGTGGGAGATCAACTCTGATCAGCCACACACACTTCACTGATCGTTGCCAGGGCAGGTAGGAACTTGAAACAAGTTTTTGTTATTTAAAAAATCAAAGCTAAGATTCTGAGGAAGCAGAAGGTCGTACCCAGTGTATAGTTGACAAATGCATCATCATATAGTATCATTCCAAGGAGAATTATGGGGAAATGCTAATAGCAACCATTTCATTCATGAAACTAATCCCAATTCTCAGCCTCTGTGTTTTCTTGTCGCTTATGTTGTGTAATATTTTGGTGCATGACCCAATTGACAGGTGAGTAGACAGTTTTACCTTTTGGGGCTTTGCTCAATCCAAACACAGAATTGGGAGAATCTCGATTCTGTAGTTTGGTTCTTCAACATTTGTGAGTGTTTCACGGGAGTCTATTTCAAGTCAGCATCCTCAGGCTGAACAGCAAAGTAAAGGTAAACAAGAGGCATGCTTGTTATACTTTTCAAAAGAAAGCATGTCTCTCTTTGATCTCTACATTGTATCTCAACATGAACCATGCATCTTGCATGTCTCATTCATTTTCCTAGCATGGAAGCTCTTTTCATGTAGGGAAGTGGGTCAAGTGCTCGCTTGTGAAATCTGTTGTTTAGAAACCAATAGTTACGTGAAGAAAGCTGCTTCTCTTCTTGTTTTGTAACAACTTCATCGATCTAGCCTGTAATATCTGCAAGAAAGCCCAAGGAAAAGTCACAATGCCAATCAACAACTGAGCTTTCTGTATGTATGGTAGTTAGGTGGTCTTTCCCTTTCCTATGTGATCCTCACCTCCATATCATTGGCTGATGTGCTCTAATGGCATGGAGATTTCACAAAAATTCTGTTGGTCAAGTAGAAACTCACCATTAAAGCAGGTTTCTGTGGGCCAAGCTAGATGTGATCCAGAAGACCCATGAATGCAGTTTCCTGTATTTGCTTTAAAGATCAAAGCAGCTGCAGGGCCCTTTGATGCCAGTCAACAGCATAGCCCTGAGGAAAAGGGTTAATCCTTTGCCCTCATATTTGACCCTCCTCCTGCTGCTATTGAACCTGCGGGCTAAAACGTACCAGTACCATACTGCAAGAAAAGAAAAGAAATATAGCTGGTTGAGGTTCTTTCATTTTCAGCCATTCTGAAATTATTGGAGAATTCTACTCCACCTCTATATAGTACATTACTCTCCCCCAATTTTGTCACCCCCAAATAAAACATAACACTTTGGGGAAACCATCTTCACACCCACACCCATACCAACATCATAAAAAAATTCTCACCCAAATCCTGAGGAACAGGTGAGGGTCTATGTAATAACTGTTGTTGATGCCATTGTCATCAACAGGTAGAAAAAGACAGCAGTATGGGACTCCTTGTGAATCAGACACAGTATTGCTGTTTCACGTTGAGTATACTGGCAGTTGTTTCACCATTTGGTGAACGGAGGAAACAGCTCCAAGTTCAGTTCCACTATAGCAAGGTCACCCACCTATGCAAATCCTTGCAACTTTCAATTTGGGGGGGATACCCAGAGCTTGGAAAAGTTACTTTTTTGAACTACAACTCCCATCAGCCCCAGCCAGCATGGCCACTGGATTGGGCTGATGGGAGTTGTAGTTCAAAAAAGTAACTTTCCCAAGCTCTGGGATACCCATAGTTCAGTGGTAGAACTGTGCCTGCAGAAGGTTCTAGGTTCAATCCCTAGTGTCTTCAGGTAGAGCTGGGAATGTTCCCTGCCTCAAACTGAGAGCCGCTGACAGTTATTGTAGACAGTGCTGAGCTATATGGACCAATGGTCTGATGCAGCCACCTATGTTTAAAATTTTCACTTTGTTTCATGAAAGTTCCAGTCTGTCAATGACAGCACATGCTTCTTCTGAGTCATCTTTTCCTCTGGTTCATCCGTGCACTGAGGGCAGCTGTGCCAGTTGTTGAGATGACTGAAAGTTGCTACAAATAAAAACTAGCAGCTGAAGAGCAATGATGATAGCACAGCTCTCATCTGCCGCGCCAGTACAAAAATAAACAAATGGAGAATATTTCTCTCTCTTGAGCTGAACAGGAAGGTAAGTAATCATGTTGTCCACCTACCATGTCACAGCCCTCATTCAGAGACTCTTATCCTGGAAAAGTGCTTTCTGTACCTTTTTTGTTGCTGTTGTTGTTGCACACATTGCTACTTCACAAGCTGTCTAGACTTTCAGAGCACAAAGACAGAGGGTACACCTACCAAACAGGAGCAACGAGCACATTTTCCATTATTTCATATATCTTTTTTAAAAAATTACCATGTTTATGTCCCATCCTTTCTCCAACAGGAGCACAGGACGGCTAACAAAAATACATTTAAAATATGCTCATGTGACAAAAACACCATTAATTCTTTTTTAAAAAGACTAGTTTGTTATATCTTCCTTAGTTTTACCATAACAGCTTTGTAAAAACATGCAGCACGTGTCAAAATGTGCTGGGACTAGTACAGATGAATTTACAAATTTAACATGGGATAATGGCTTGGGATCCGGTGGAAAATGACATCATAGGGACATACAAAGCCACCTTAGACTGTTAGACCACTCGTCCCAATTAGAGTTTTAATATTATTATACAGTATATCTTGGAATGGCATTAAATCCCTAGGTGCTGTCTGAAGTGGTGTGGCCCAGAGATAGATTTACCACCTCAATAAAGAACTAAAGCATCATCATCATCATCATCTTTATTATTATTAAATTTCTCTCTCGTCCTTCATCCCAAAGGAGTCCAGGGCAGCAATAAACAAAGCAGTAAAAATAATATAAATAAAATGAAATAAAATAAAACACATTAAAAACTGATCAGGAACATCTGAAGATATCAAGAACAATCAAAAACATCTAAATATTTCAAGATTGCTAGAACAGTATTGTTCAACTGTCAAATGCTTGGGGAAATACGAATGTTTTAAAATTCATTCTCACCAGGCATTCCACTAATGGGGAACCATGACTAAGAAGATCCTGTCAAGAGTCAGCGCCAACTGGGCAGTACCCTGCTGCGACAATGCATGAGCAGCATTTGCATGTCACTGGCTTATTACAGCATATTGTGTAGTACCAGTGTGCTAGCACAAGTTGTCTTCTCACTCCTACATTGATCCTCCCAAGCATGAGTGGAAGAAACAAGCCAGGAACCTGCAATTAAGCTTGTCTTTTCATTCTGTCCAAACTTAGTGTCATCGTTTGTTGTTCCATAATGAAGAAGGTTTGAAAGCCAACAACAAACCATGGTTTACAGCTGGGTAGCAATCCTGGCTTGATAGGGAACAACAAACCATGATCCAGGGTTCAGATATAATAGGAAACCAATGTTTAATTGTACCTTTCAGTTTGCTTCGCCTTCTCATGTCTAGAAAGGAGTGAAACAGAAGTGTATGGGCAGGATGCACCAGCTCATTGATCATTCACAGTAATCACAAAATGCCAGCAACCCTGGTTTATTGTGACCTGTGAACATGGCCATGGCCAGTGGCCTCAGAGAAATTAAGATCTGGCACAGAATGGAGACTTCTTAAGAATACCAGCTGTCATCTAGAAAGTCCCTGATGCAAATCTCAGCTGTGATCCTATTTTGCTGGCCTTAGGCAAGCCATTCTTTCTTAGCTTGAGCCCGGAGGCACACTGACTTTGGTTCTGATTTGATTTATACCTGCTTCTTAATAAAAGTCTAGCATAAACAGCATACTGACATTTTAAACAAAAGTATTTTGTTCCTTCTTGTTGTTCCTGAGAGTCACTTCTTATGGGGGAGGGGAGTTTTGAAAGTCCCATTTCTTGTAGTTCTGTCCCATGCCACTTGGGTAATGTTAGAATGTAAGAAATCAAATGGGAGGGATGGGATCACATGGGAAGACCATGCTAGTATCGGATGCAGCCCTGGGAAAGGGGTACTGTTTTCTTTCCTGTAACATAAGATCCTGGACTCCATTTTACGGGGGGAACCATTTCTTTGAAACATGAAAAACAGAAAATGTGAAAAACGGTAAGCAGATCCCTGGTAATTTATTTGTAAAAAATCACTTAAGAGCTGGTTCAGACAAATGTCCCCATGTACATGAATTCTCTTAAGGTGCCTGTGCATCAGTCTCTTGGGTTCTATGTAAATGAATAATGCAAACACGATTGCAATTTTGTAAGATTTTTGAAAGTTTAAATCAGGGAACAAAAATGGCAAAAACAATGCAAGATATTATTATTATTATTATTTATTCAGTTTCTATATCGCCCACAGCCAACGGCTCTCTGGGTGGTGAACAACATATATAAAAATACAAATACAAATATCCCAACAGAATATAACATATGTCTTCAGAATATAATAATACCCCAAGTTCTATGCATCCAGCAAGGCACCAGTGCAGAAGTTGCTTGCTGAAAATTCCAGGATAGGGAGATCAGGAGTTCCCATACACAAAACAATAAAGTACAAAATGTTGTTGTTGTTGTTATGTGCGTCCAAGTCGACTATGACTTATGGCGACCCTATGAATCAGTGACCTCCAAGAGCATCTGTCATGAACCACCCTGTTCAGATCTTGTAAGTTCAGGTTTGTGGCTTCCTTTATGGAATCAATCCATCTCTTGTTTGGCCTTCCTCTTTTTCTACTTCCTTCTGTTTTCCTAATGAATCATGTCTTCTCATTATGTGTCCAAAGTATGATAACCTCAGTTTCATCAAAATACATCAAAGTACAAAATAAAGTACAAAATAAATAGAAAGTCAAAGCCACTAAAAGAAATGTACTGTTCCATTTCCTCCTGCACACATACTTTAAAATCCCATTACCAAATTCAAGTTGAGAAGGGCCTAATTCTTGCTTCCTGGCAATAATTGCTTCTTTTCTCTCCAGCCTCTTCCTCTTTCTGATCTAAAACTTACAAGTACAGCCACTTTCTTAAGGTGTCCCTACCCACTGGGCCAAACCAATCCACAGGGGTTATACTATACCTGCCCTTTGATGATGCTCCTTTGGGGAAGTAGTCAGTTGTCCAATGAGACTGTACGGTATGAAGCCTTCATCATGTTTTTAATGCACATTACGACTACAGTGTGTGTGTGTGTGTGAGTGTGAGTGAGTGAGTGAGAGAGAGAGAGAGAGAGACACACACACACACAATGACAATGTGTGTGCACGTTGGCACATCCACTGGTACTTATCTGTAATATCCACAGAATGTTTCTGAGGCTGTCAGCAAAGCCCTATTTAGGTGTTCAGCTTGATCATGGGAGGAATAAATGTTTGGGGGCAAGGCATACACATGCTGGCCCCCAGCATTCCCTGTGTACCACACATACCCACACACTCATCTCCCTGACTTTTGCTTCACGATTCCTGATCTGTACGAGAATTTCAACCTTGTTTAGCTGAATGCTGTTTAGAAGTCCCCTTCAAACACGAAGGGGGAGGAGAGGTGGAGTCTGCATTCAATGGATGGTGACAGTAGGGTGTGATCACTGGCTTATTATGGCATATTGTGTACTACAGTGTGCACATGTAGTCTTCCTATGTTCAGTCTGAACTCAAGTTATCTACCAAGGATTGCTGGATTTGGATAGATTGTCTCAGAGAGATTTTGAGCTTGTTAGAGGCAAAATGGGATTTCTCAAAATGGCATGAGTGAAAGTGGGAGCCCCGCAGCACCCACTTTGACTCATGCCATGATGGTGCCTCAGTGATTTAGACATCAAAAAATACTGCAGACAAGTGTTTGTTAAAGGCAAAAGTAATGTCCCTAAGCCTGCTATAGAAGAAATAATTCCAGGTTGGGCTGATGGGAGAGATGAGAGCAAACATCTGAGTGAAGAGAGAGGGCCAGGGTAGAGCTCTGTTGTGACTGCTAGGTCGAACGTGTAACCAGAAAGAATTGTTTTACCCTGTAAGTGAATCCCTTTTACTTCTCCCCTGCAAACTAAATCTAAAGGTGTTTAGCACAAACATCCCTGGACCTGTTTGTCTGCACCTCTCTCATGTCTGCAATTTTTGGACCAATTGCCCACAAAATACTAGATGAGGTTTAGTTATTCCTCTTTCCCTTGTGGGAAAACCACTACAGCTTATCCTTCTGAAATTTGATGGATGTCTGATCCTCAGAATTAGTGAGCTTGCTTGCAAGTTTCATCCAATTCTGTATCCAAATAAAAACCAACAACAAATGTAAAGTTGCACAGCACAAAAGCCCCTAGAACAATTTGCCTGTAATTTTTTATTATTATTTATTTATTTATTTATTAAACTTATATACCACCCGACTAGCAATAGCTCTCTGGGCGGTGAACAACAAAAAATACAATAAAATTACACAATAATACAACAGAGCATATAAAAAGTACAAAGTCTAAAATCAGATTTCAACACATTTGAAATTAAATTAACTTAAATTAAAATGCCTCGGAGAAGAGGAAGGTTTTAACTTGGCGCCGAAAAGATAATAATGTCGGCGCCAAGCGCACCTCCTCAGGGAGACTATTCCACAGTTCGGGGGCCACCACTGAGCTTTATCCCTTCTGCAGCTCTGGAGGGGCTACTATGCCTGCAAATTCCATCCTGTCTCATCAAAAGGGGGGGGGGAAGGTGTAGCCATTTTGGATTTCCCAGCAATGTATTGGTGTGGGGAGAGGAGAGAATCAGACTCAGACAGCCTAAGACCGAGTAGGCTAAGTGCCAAACCAAGGTCCAAATTGAATCTTGTGATTGGTACTCTCTCTCTCTCTCTCTCTCTCTCTCTCTCTCTCTCTCTCTCTCTCTCTCTCACACACACACACACACACACACACACACACACACACACACACACACACACACACACACACACACACACACACACACACACACACACACACACACACACACACACACACACCCCAGAGGGGTATGAAAGCTTACAAAGTCTGCTTACTCCATCCTAGCTGAGTATCTCAGCTGCAAACGTCCCACTTTATTGTTACTTATCATTGTCAACCCCTTTTGTTACCCACTGAATTCTCACACAAAATGTCAAAAGGTTTTCTGATGAATTCACCTCCTGCTGGGAGAGGAACAGGTGAATCATTTGTAGTTCATCAGTGTGGTAGCCCATCAATTTCCTCTGGAGCATTCAGGCAGTACTTGAATTCACTGTGCAGTCAGGGATCATGTCACAGTGGTGTCTCCCCACCATTTTACTCATTCTCAAAAGATCCTGAGAGAAGTGGTTCGGTCTAGATTTATTAAAATACAATTGAGTGCAGCACAGCAAGGACTTCTCTGACAAGTGAGTTGGGTTAATAGAATGCATGTGTCCTAGCAGAGGCAACCATGGCACTATGTTTGAAGGACAATATTAAAACTGGCAACCCATACAAGTGGGCTTATCATTTTATAACAAAATTAAGCAAATGAGTGTAAATTCAAAAGTGACAGAGAATCCATGACTTAGATGCACTTTCTTTTCCTCTGATACACAAATCAATCCATACAAGTTACAGTGATAAGCATCAGCATACATGAACGTGAAAATGGACTGCCTTCAAGTCGATCCCGACTCATGGCGGCCCTATGAATAGCGTTTTCATGGTAAGCGGTATTCAGAGGTGGTTTACCATTGCCTTCCTCTGCGGCTGAGAGGCAGTGACTGGCCCAAGGTCACCCAATGAGCGTCATGGTTATGTGGGGGATTTGAACCCAGGTCTCCCATGTCATAGTCCAACACTCTAACCACTACACCACACTGGCTCTCATCAGCATACATAAATGGGTGATAATTTAGTAATAGTCCACATCAGTATAACTTACATTGTAATTCTATAATTCTGTGCAAAGGCTATGTAGGAATTTTCTGGGATTGAACATAGACTCCTTCCAGCAATCAATGTATTCCTGGATTATTACATTAGGGTCAGGATCCGTTGGCTGGTGCTGGTTCGAAAGCATTCTGTTGACCGAACAGGCCAGTACCAATTTGAGTTCATTCTTTATACACTAGCTACTGCTTTTACCAATCCATTTTTTCCCTTGCAAATTTTTTTGTTATAATGCCTTCAAGTCGATTATGACTTATGGTGACACTATGAATCAGTGATCTCCAATTGCAAAAAATATTCATATTAATACCAATATTTTGAAATGAAATACCAATAACATTATAGTTGTTAATATCAATATTTTAGAGATGGATTTTTTTTTTAAAAAAGTGTTTTTGAAAATAGCTGCGGAAAATAGCTGGTAAAAATCTGATCCTCAAAGATAGAGAATAAGTTACTTAATGGAAAATTGCTATCAAATCTGAATTGGGCAGCATTCTAGCACATCCCTTTTATATATGCACAATTATCATAGGTATATAAAAGTCCATAGACATATAAAAGTGGGCCAATGAGATTGTTCCTGCCCTTGGACAGAAATAATATTTGCCGGCCCAGTTTTCCTCTAGATGCTGAACTTCGCATGTAAGCAAAAAGCTATGGGAACTGGCTTCTGGATTATTTCAGCCTCTGGGCACATGCACTGAAGTATCTGTATTTGTTAAGATGCCAGTAACTGAAGTAACTTTTTTTCTGCAGAGGCAGTCAGAGTTAATCCTATGTTTCCTAGATAGCCTGGACAGAATTCTAGAATGATGGGAAAGGTTTCAAGGTCAAAAGGGCTGGACATGACGCTTCTGTATGTATGATAAGGATGGTCAAGTAATTTGATTCAGCTGACATTTAAAGCCGTATTTATCAAATTCACACTTTCCAAAAAAAAAAAGAGAACTGAAACCCAGCCGTTCAAATGTTGTCATGCACTTCTCCAACCAAAGAATGTTTAGAAAAGTTCATATATTAGGGGTAAATGTGTATACTAATGAATATATTAGTGAAAATAACACGCATTAGAAGAAATTACTTTCAAAAGGTGTACCTTAGCCAAAACTGCATTCAAAAATGTGTTTAGCGGGAGAAATTCATACTAAAATGCTGGAACATTTTCATGAGGTTCTTTTTTTTTAATCGCAAATTGCTGCAGTAATGTGAAGAACTGAATTTAAAATTGGAAAACTGAGAGACTAAAGAGAACTTGAAATTGACACATCTTTCCATCCCTAATGAATGAAGAATGTAGGCAAGCAGTGCTTAAGTAGAGATTGGCTGACTGAAGGAAAGTACAGTAGGCCCCCGCTTTACGGCGTTCCGCTGATGCGGCGGCTTTCAAGCAGGGGAAATTCCCCATTTTAAAGCCGATTTTGCCGTTTTGCGACTTTTCATGTCATTTTTTTGCGATGCGGCCCATTATAGTCTATGGGGCCCTGCTTTACTTATTTATTTTTATTTTATTAAATTTATATACCGCCCCATAGCTGAAGCTCTCTGGGCGGTTCACAACAGTCATATATCAAATACAATAAACCATATATTTAGACAATTTAAAAACAACTTTAAAATTTTTAAATTATTAAAAAAGTTAAAAAAACAATTTTAACACATACTAAAATGCCTGGGAGGAGAGTTTTGACCTGGCGCTGGAGATTTCTGCTTTACGGCGGGGGCCTGGTCCCTAACCCACCGTATTAGCGGGGCCCTACTGTAGCAGTCTTGTGGAAGCAATGTGACTAGGGAATGGTAAGGGTAGATGAGGAATCCAGCAAGCCATTATTCTGGAGCAGATGCAACAGATTTGATCCACGTGGGCCAATGCAAGGAATGGAGCAGGGGGTGCACTACAGAATCCATGCATGACCATATTCTCACTCTTTTACAGATTACACAGTGATCTCCTGCCACCATACAAGTCCCCCTGATAGTGATGGGTGTTGATGATGTGCCATCACCCACAGGTTTTTTTTGCATATTATATCTGCACTTTACATATTTTACATTCAGTTCCTTTTAGAGTTTCAGGAGGAATTGAATGTCAAATACGTAAAATGTATGTAAAATATGTAAAATTCCCTCTGAGAGCAAATAGCACATCATCACTTCAGTTCAGTATAATTTGTGCATGGGAAACATGCATAAAATGCATATATTAGAGAAAATAATGTACAAACATTCATTATATTAGAACAATTGCTTGCAAAATGTGTTTATTAGGCAGAACTGCATACTGAAATGTGTATTTTAGGAGAAACGCACGCAAGGATTTTTGTGAGATCTTTTTTTCTCGTATGTCAGTCACCAAGGCAGTGAGATGCATCCACAGATTCTGCAGCACTCAGTTTGGAGGGATGCATCTGGGTGAAGTGAACTCTTTTCATTTGTTTGCATGTCACATCCCTGAATAGTAACTGAAAATGTGGGGCACAATCCAACTTGATTTTGTGTTGGGCTCAGGAGAGTTGGATGAGGCGGACCCCTGGTTGAGCTGGCAGGCTTCCAGCACTGCCAGGCTCTGCCAGCAGAAGCCTCCCATCCCAGCTGAGTCCTAGCACCACCAGGACCCTGCCAGCACTGTTAGGAGTCCTCTAGGGACAGGGAACCTGGCAGACAGACAGCCGGTGTAAGCCAGCAGTAGCTCTGAAAACAGGGTGTTGCAGGGGCATGGCGGGGGGGGAGCCTTGTGTGTGTGGGATTTACGGGAAATCCAAGTACTCCTCAGAGAGCCCCCTGGGTCCTGATCCACATGAGAATTCTGCTGACAAAAAGGCAGAGGGAGTAAAATAATTACAATGGTGGTCTGCGGGGAATGCGTACTCCCCAATAGGCCTATTCATGGGAGCCTGCTCTCCCCAGCTCTGGCACACAGCTACTCACAGAGACTGCTTTCAACTGGGTGGCATCTCCCAAGTGGCAAGTGGATGCCCCGGAGCTTCCCACCAACTCCTCCTCCGCCAGCCCCCCTCCTGTCCGCTGCCTGTAAGTTGGATTGTGCTGCCCATCTCACAATTTCTACAATGTCCTTTTTGAGGTGTGGCAATCAGAATTAGACACAGTATTCCAAGTGTGGCTGTGCCATAGATTTGCATAATAGGATGAGGACAGCTTTATTTTCAATTCCTTTTCCCAAGGCGGTGATTAAAATACTGGCAAATCTGGAGTTTCTGGTCCTTTCTTGTCTGCAGGTCTATCGTTTTGCACAAGCATAAGCAATTAAAAATACTTATGAAAATATTTGAAAACACACACACACACACACATTTTCAGAATATGAGAAACAAGACATGCTTCTTTGTCTTCCCTTATAAGTCTGTTGTAGGAGCGTTAGTCATGCCCAGCATGGGGTTTATGGGTAATACTTTATTAAACCATGTCTGTAGACCACTTATTAACTATGAATCCATTTTCTGGCACCTTTTATATATAAGAAAAGGAAACATGTACCAACTCTCCCCAAACCTCTCCAGTTTTACTTTCATGTTTGTTTGTTTTTGCAAAGGAAACAAGCAGTTACTTTACACACAGGGCCGGCATTTGCAAATGTGGGGGCCGATTGGGAACCTTATGGCGGGTGCCAATTTCCACAAAGCAGCGGAAATGGAAACAAATGCTGCCGCTTGAGGGCAAACCCTGGGCCCGAGTGGGAACCTTATGGCGGGCGCCCATTTCCACGTAACAGCAGAAACAGAAACAAGCGCTGCTGCTCGAGGGTTAAAAAAGGCGCAATTCCCCCATGAGCACGGGCCTCCCCTAAGCTCGGGGTCTGATTGGGCCCAATCGGTCCAATTGGTATTTTGCCAGCCCTGTTTACACATGAGGGTTTTGGTTGTTAGATTTCATTCTGACCTAAGTGCGGCAGTTGCCAAAGCCTACCAATGCCTAGTAATGCATAATGGAGGACATTATTATACAGCCATGAGAGTGGCTGTACACTATAGTCAGCATAGATTTTTCGCATTCAACAATGTTAAATGGAAAATACCCCCATGCCATTCTGATCCTTCCCATAAGTTCATTTCAAAACAAAACGTTACAAAGCTTATAGTCCTGAACTCAGAAACGCTTGCTTAACAACCCTCTAAGTTTTCATGGTGATACACAAAACAGTCAGAGAGAATTGAGAGTTCAAAGTGTAAAAACGGAGAGAGAGAAAACGGACCCCTTTTGGACTTTTTTCTGTCAGACTTCTCATAATTTGTTGAAATTGCATATGCTGCTGTTGCTTCTATAGCTGTAATGGAGTGAGGTTAAAGATAAGTGAAATGCAAATAGGAAAAAAAAAACAGAAGGCAGTAACACTTTCCTAAATGTAATACCATACCAACCACAACAAGATTCCTATGAGTAAGGCAAAAAACTAAGCATCACACAACCAGTCAGGATTCCTAACCAAAAACCAAAAATATGATAAATGAATTAATATTTATATAAGCATGACTATCAAATATATTTATTATTTACACAAACTGTAAAGATATTTATAGTGCAATCCTAGGTTTATATATTCAGAAGCAAGTCCCAGCATATTCAGTGGGGCTTACTCAAACAGGGACAGAAATGCAACCTCAAGTGATAAGCAACTTCATTCACACAACCCAAAATTCCGAATCATGCCACTTTATGCCGTTTTGCAACTGTTTATACTTGTTTTTATGGTTATTGGATTTTAAATGGCTTTATTTCTTGTTGTGAGCTGCCTTGGTTTCCAACCCTACCTCACAGGGGTGTTGGAAAGACTCCATACACGCACACGCACACACTGCAGTTGTATAAATACATACAGCCGATATAATAGTTTATTGTCAAACCAGTTGGTCATTGCAGAAAAATCAGTATTAGTTTTTAAAAAAATCAGTATTACTTTCCTACAGAATAAAAACTGTAATACCTAAGTAAGCCCTGCCTACTTGCTTTAAAATAGGACTGGAGAAGGGGGCAGAAAGAGTTAGAACACAAACACAATTCTTTTTTACATTCACTCCAAAGTCCCATTGATTTTGAGCACATTCATAACCATGTCTACTCAAAAGTAAGTCCTACTGAATTCAATAGGATTTACTCTGGACATATGGGATTAACAATGCTTTTACCCCCACAAAAGCAAGTATTGGGAAGATTTTCAAAACACTGCCCAGGATCTGACTCCTACACACAAGAGGGGGAAAACCTGAAATGTATATACTTACCCAATTTATGAGATTTTCAGATAAACAGGAGGGGAAACCACCATTTTCTGGCCTTGCAATGAGGTTTTGCAGACACTGCCACCAAACAAACACTTCACTGATTGGCTGAAATCCTGAACGGGCAGGGTTAAAGCTACGAAGTGCTACACAGTAGTTTAAAAAAAGATTTAACGGGGGGGGGGATGCCTGACGTTTTTATATATATCTCGAGAACCGCACCACCTAGAAACTTAATTTTTTTTTTAAATGAAAGCTGAGAATCCGGGCCACCTAAGGGGCTAGCCGGGCGCTGAGTGGCATGCTTAGAATCCGGGTAAAACCCAGCTATCCGGGCAATATGGCAACCCTACCCTTCACTAACTACACTTCCCAGGATTATTTGGGAGAAACCATGACTGCCTAAATAACAGTCTGGTGTGGATGTGGCCAGAGACAGGTTTGGTTTAAATTTGGGTGGGAGGCTCCTGCCCTCCTCCCCCCTCCCCTCCCCCAGGTCAGTTTCACCTAGCCTAAGCATGATTGCATAGGAGTAAATCCCACTGAAGTCAAAAAGTATGCAAATGATCAAACCTGCCCTCCCCTCTTCCTCCTATTCCCTCCTTTTTGCCCCTTCCCTCCCCCTTCCTTCCCTCCTCTCTTCCCTTCCCCATCCCCTTCCAATCCCCTCCTTCCCCCTCCTCCTTCCCCTCCCCTCCCCTCCGCCCTCCACCCTCCCCTCCTCCTCTCCCATGATCAGTTTTACTTATCCTAGGACTACGATCTGGGAGACCAGGGTTCAAAACCCCACACAGCCATGAAGCTCACTGGGTGCCCTTGGGCCAGTCACTGCCTCTCAGCTTCAGAGGAAGGCAATGCTAAGCCACCTCTGAATACTGCTTACCATGAAAACCCTATTCATTTGTTGTTTATTCTTATGTGCCTTCAAGTAGACTATGACTTATGGCAACTCTATGAATTAGTGATCTCCAACAGCATTTGTCGTGAACCACCCTGCTCAGATCTTGTAAGTTCAGGTCTGTGGCTTCCTTTATGGAATCAATCCATCTCTTGTTTGGCCTTCCTCTTTTTCTACTCCATTCTGTTTTTCCCAGCATTATGGTCTTTTCTAGTGAATCAGGTCTTCTCATTATGTGTCCAAAGTATGATAATCTCAGTTTCATCATTTTAGCTTCTAGTGACAGTTCTGGTTTAATTTGTTCTAACATCCAATTATTTGTCTTTTTCACGGTCCATGGTATGTGCAAAGCTCTCCTCCAACATCACATTTCCAAAGAGTTGATTTTTCTCTTATCCACTTTTTTCACTGTCCAACTTTCACATGCGTACATAGAGATCGGGAATACCATGGTCTGAATGATCCTGACTTTAGTGTTCAGTGATACATCTTAGCATTTGAGGACCTTTTCTAGTTCTCTCACAGCTGCCCTGCCCAGTCCTAGCCTTCTTCTAATTTCTTAACTATTGTCTCCATGTTGGTTAATGCCTGTGCCGAGGTATTGATAATCCTTGGCAAGTTCAATGTCCTCATTGTTGACTTTAAAGTTATGCAAAGCTACAGCCCTTTTTTTTCTCATATAAAGTAAGACACATGGCTACCCTAGCAGGCACCCATGATAAGCAGCTGATAAGGTCCCACTCACAGGGACCTTAAGGACTTTCACAGCCCCAGTCATTTCAACCTAGCTTAACACATGTGGCTCTGGATCTGGGTCTGAGCACTACACTGAACAAAGATTCCTCTGTTCATAGGGGAATAGGGAATAGGGAAACCCTATTCATAGGGTCGCCATAAGTTGGAATCAACTTGAAGTCAGTCCATTTCATTTTCAAGCATGATTGAATGGGAGTGAATCCCATTGAACTCCGTAAGTATGGAAATGCTCAGAGGCACATCCTACCAAATTCTTCCGAGTTACACAGGACTGAACTGTGAAAGACCAACCCAAATTGTGTTTGCAGATTTACAAATTTGTAGGTCAGTACAGATCTCAGAGAGGAGGTCAGGTCTCCTGCTCCCCTGCAGCCCAATTTCCCTGCTTTTTAAAGTTTGGTAGAAATATCTGTTGGCTATATGTATGTTCTGAAACAGCAAGGGTTTTTGCCTATTAGTGAATATTCTCATGTTTAATATTTCTTCACCCTCACTTCATTGATTGTGGCCTGCAAGGACAGGACACTGATAATACAATAAGGAAGGGGTATGGCTCTGTAATAAAGCATATTTGCATGCAGATGTTCTCAAGTAAGATAGATCTGGAGTGGGGAGGGGAGAGACATCAATCTAAGAGCTACATTTAATCAGAGTGCCCTGGGCTAGATGGAACATTGATCTGACTTAGTATATGGTACTGCCACAAGATCTCATTGTGCATTTTGCATAACTTACCACTACTGGGGGTGAAAGGAGGCAATCACATGTGGCTGCAATGTATAGCTCTGCTCTCAAACATCACTGAGACATGGCTGAAGCTCAATTCCATTTGCCTTTGATTTACAGAATGTGTTGCTCTTCTGAACAATTGGCATCAGCCAGCTTCTTTGATGCATTAAAGTGGGAAGATGTAGGATCTGAACAGGGCAATTAAGTATATAGTAGGGTGTGTGCATCAATTGTAGATGGATCCTGAGCTGAAACACAGTGCCTCAGAGAGATCTGGGGCTCATCAGAGGCAAAGCGGGATCTCTGAGGTGGCATGAGTCAAACTAGGGAACTTTGAAGTCATTTAAGGCACCTTGGTGGTCCAGACATCACGTAAGTGTTGCAGTCTAGTGTCTGCTGAAAGTGAAAGTAATGTCTATAAGCTTTCCATGATAAACATTACCAATAATAGGGTGTAATAATGGGGGAAGGGAGAGCAGACATCAGACTGGGGAGAGACAGGGCCATCGCTTCTATTAGGTAAATTGAGGCAATTGCCTCAGACAGCACACACAGGAGAGTGGTGAATTAGTGCCCCCCTCGGGCCCACCATTTGCCTGCACTAGTCAGCCATGCTTCTGCTGATGCTACCCACCTGGTGAGGCTCTCTACACCCATCTCCTCTCCCTCTTCCCACCCTGCCTCACTCTAGGAAGGGCAAAGTGATCCTGCCTCAGAGTGAGGTATTACTTAGTGAAAAATCGATAGATACATTTCTTAAGGAATGGAAGCCTCTCTTAGACTTTTTGCTGAAAGATCAAAATGAAATGATGATAATGGGATTTGACGATTAATTAAGATAGCCTATGGAGAAAAGTGATCTTGTATGTATTAAGGGACAGGTTTGATATATATTATATACTTATAGCTGATCTGCGACAAATCGGAAGTCAAGATTTTTATTGTACTATTATGTTTTTGTTTTTTGACTTTGTTTTGTTTTGTTTTCTGAAACGTTGAATAAAAATTATTTTTAAAAAAAGAGTGAGGTGTTCTGGGTGGAGTCACTGTGAGAACACTTGCACTATCACTGTGGTTTCTATGATGTCTAAAAAGACTGCCTAATCTTGGGGGGGGAATTAACATTACTTTAATCATCCTTCATTAAAAGCCCAGGGCAATATACAAAAGTGCAATGTACAAAACTGCCATTGAGGTTGTTCCGGAAGCTGCAGCTGGTGCAAAATGCGGCGGCGAGACTGCTCACTGAGGCAAGGTATTGCCAACATGTCACCCTGCTGCTGAAAGAATTGCACTTGCTGCCCATTTGCTACCAGGCCAAGTTCAAGATTCTAGTTTTGGTGTACAAAGCCTTATACAGCTTGGGACCAGATACCTGAAAGACCGTCTTATCCCTTATATCCCAGTCGATCACTGTGCTCTGCAGGTGAGGGCCTCCTGCAGATACCATCTTATCAGGAGGTGCGTTCAGCACAACATAGGAAACGAACTTTTAGTGTAGTGGCACCTACCCTGTGGAATTCCCTCCCCTTAAATACTAGACAGATGCCATCGCTTCGGTGCCTATTGAAGACCTTCCTCTTTCAAAAAGCCTTTTAAGTGGAGACCTTATCCCAGTCTGCATCTGTATTGGAATTGCTTTTTAATGTTTTTAAACCTTTAAAAAAAACAACACCAATATGTTTTTAACCTTTTTAAAGATGTCTTCAAAGCTTTTTTTAAAAAAATGTTTTTAACGATGTTTTGTTTTAATGTATTTTAAAGTCTGTTTTTATGATGTTTTAACTTGTTTGTAGTGCTTTTGTTTGCTGCCCTGGGCTCCTGCTGGGAGGAAGGGCGGGATATAAATCAAATAATAAATAAATAAATAAAAATAATAAAAAGTGTGCATAAAATTCACACAACATAAAACTTATCATTTAAAACCAACAAATAAATATTGCAAACTACAAGATAAAAAAATCCACAAAGCTAAAAAAAAATGGAATAAAACACATTTCCAAAAATCATCTACAATCTAAAATACCTGGGCAAAACAGAGAGTTCACTTGTGACTGAACATCTTGCAGTGTTGCCACCAGATTTTCCTCCTGTGAGAAGGCATTCTGGCCCACTCCTTTGTGGTAGCATAGGTATTGTAGCAGAAGCTCTCCAGCATAACTTAAGTGCTAGGCATGCTGGTATGGAAAGAGGGGCTTCTTAAAGCATCACCACCCCAATCCATTTAAGGCTTTAAAAGTAAGCATCACCATTTAAATTTCATTCAAAAGTGAAGAGGTAGCCAAAGTAGAAGTTCAAAAATATGTAATATATACTCTCTTGGTAGTTCCTGGTAGCCTTTTGGTAGTTCCACTGCCCTCAGGGGGTGACAGTCTGGGAGATGGCATTCTCTGTGGCAGCCCCTAAATTGTGGAATTCCCTCCCCACAGAGGTGCCACTGGTACCTTCATTATGTAATTTTGTACCCCGTGCTGAAGACGCACCTCTTTACCCTGATACCTTTGACACCTTTGAGATATATATCAGGTGTCAAAGGTCAGGGCAAAGAGATGCTTATGGACCCATTGTTTTGTTTTGATTGTATTTCTTTTAAACTTATTTTAATATTGTATTTTCAAATAACTGAATCCGCCATGGGACCTTGTGTTGATTGAATTGAAACTTTATTTTTACCCCACCCTTTTTCCAAACTGGAACTCAGGGCGGGTAGGAAATTTAATAATGAGCGGCTTTATCGGTACACATTAAAATTCCAGTAGCTAAAGTTCTGTGCTAACAAGTTTCTGGGTTGCATTTAATGACAGCCCCATGTCAAATGCATCACAGTAATCCACCTGTGAGTTAGCAGGGCATGGATCACTGCAGGAAATTTGTTCATCCACAATCTGAAGCAAACTCACTTGATCTGTACCTCACAGAGCTCCAGTTTCCAGAATTCTCTGGGAAGAGGGGCTGACTGACTGTGAAACCATTCTGGCCATTGGAGCTGTGTCAAGGGAATAGGAATCTCCTAAAAACAATCAGCACCCTTCACAAACTACACTTCCCAGGATTCTGTGGGGAAAGTCATCACTGTTTAAAGTGGAATAAATGTCTGCTGTGGATGTGGCTTATGAGGTGGTCCAAGGGCTGGATTTTAAACTTTCCTCTTTTAAAGACAGATTATTGACGCTTGGAGTAGCTACAAAGCATGCCTCCTGCTCATGGGTTGAAAATGGGGCTGCAAATGACCTTGGGAGTAATGACATGTGTGGGGAGGTTCCCCCCCCCCCAACACAGGAGCATTCAAACATCCTGTTCTCTTCTGGAGCATAAAGTACAGGCTTGGAAAATTTTATTACTTGCTTCTGCTGCACGTATAAACAGGCCCTTAGACCATGGACATGAAAATCACTATATTTAACCTTCTTTACTCTTGTTCTCTCTTTTGACATGCAATAGATGGAGAGGTTGATTTTTAAAAAAAATCCCTTTGCAAAGACTGGAGAGAAATGTTTCAGTATATCTGTGGGAATGAACAAAAGGTCTTTTCAAATTACGCACTTGAAGTCAAGTTTCTCCTGAGGGGATAAAGCGAAAAAAGAGGCTATATTATGTCATTTCTTCTGAAGTGTGCATATTTGAAATTGACCTAATAAAGGGAACCTATTCAGATTCTTGCAGGTCCCACATAGACATATGCGACAGTGAGACAATGCACAGGCCATTGTTTTTTTGTGCCCCTTCATCTCCTGAGTGTCTCTGTGGTTATATATTCCAGAAGAGGAGCCAGCCTAGTCTGTGGTTGGAATGCTGTAGCATCTTCCGACATCTCTGCACCACAGAGTTAAATTGTTTTAAGAGTTCTTCCCTCTCTCAAGTGAACTCTATGACAGGCGATAGATCTCTAATAGAATTCTTAGCATAAGAAACGAAGAAGCAACACATCGAAATGTTCAATCTTTATTTCTCTGAACTTCCCTGGAGAAGGACCAGTTTGGTGTGAAACACATTGGAATAATAAATATCTCTTTTCTCTACTCTACTGCATTTTGCTCCTACTTCTAGAATTCTAAGCACCCTTATCACACATTATACTGAACACAGGTACAAGCTGTCTCTACACATGTACAAGTGTATGTGTGGAAGTGTATACCCTGTTAATATGTACAACCCGTTGTACACCTGCTGAACTTTACATGTCCATAACTGTACCAGTGTATAAGGTTTGGCTACAATTCTCAGGAGGTGTTGATAAGGCCCACAGCATGATCTTGAAGACACCAGTAGTAGCATATGTTGTGTGGTGTAGCTGCCCTATTAACACCAGTGTCACTGCTGCTTACGTGGATGGGCACGGGGCAGGAAAGTGACAAGATCAGGACCATGGGGGAGTGCCAGTGGGATGTCTACTGCCACTCTGGCACTCCTGCCAGCATAGGAGGCTTCATTGCTGCAGACAGTTGCCCTTGAGTTCTTGGAGGTCCATGGGAGGGGTGGAAATATGCTTGTGTCCACTGTCTCCCATTGGCTATTAATTAATAGACTTTTGCATGCCTGAACAGGGGTTGTGCCCAGGGCATAGTGAGTCCTTGCTTGGCTTCACATTTTATAGACTTTCAGTGCAACTGTATGTGTGTCTACTCAGAAATAAGTCCCTCTTAATTCAAAAAGATTTACTGCCAGATAAATTAGTATTAGCAGCCTTAAACATCTTTGTAGAGCCCCACCAAACCAACCCCCAAGAGTTAATAATCAGCTCTTCTGCATATGCACAGTGTGTGTGCATATAGGCTTTGTATGCAGGATATGAATCTTGCAACCATAGTTGTTGCAATATAATACTATATCCTGCAAGTATAGACAGGTTATGTGATAATAGCTTCATCACATGTAAGGCTCTGGGCTGTAGATCAAGCCTGCTATGCATGCCAGGGGGTGCTATTTTATTTATTTCTTTTTAAAAATATGTTTGTACAGTATACCGCTATTTCGTTTTAAAATAACATTTACAACAAATTGAAAAAATACAGTAAAAACCATTAAAATATAGTAAAAATGTCAACTGTTGTAAAAAGACATCTTCCTAATTGCTTGCATAAGCCTGGTGAAACAGAAAAGTTTTCAGCAGGCATTTAAAAGTTAAAACAGAAGGCACCTGCTGAATCTCTGTTGGCAAAGCATTTCAGAGAAATGGGCTGATGACACTGAAGGCTTGATTTTGTGTCAATGTTAAATGAGCCTTGCCAGCTTTCGGGATGCTCAATGCCACTCCTGCAAATGAGCTAGCTGATCGAGCTGAGATGTAAGGGTTCAGGCGGCTCCTAGGATACCCTGGACCTAAGTTATTCAGGGCTTTGTAAATTAATGCAAGGACCTTGAACCTGGCTTGGTAGTGGATGGGCAGCCAGTGCAGATGTTTTAAGAGTGATGTCACATATTGATGGCCATGTGCCCCCGTCAGAAGTCTTGCCACTGCCCTTTGCATCCCAACAACTTTGCAGCCATGTTTGCAGGCTGCAAAATTGAAGGAGTCCTTTTGGTGCTTTGGAGGTTTCAAATGGGTGAAATGTTCATCCCGCATAGCAATGACCAGAGCTTTTTTGGTAGAAAATGAGGTGCCGGTACTCATACCTTGATAAAAGTGTTATGCATGCCAGCATAAAATGGTGACCAATGGGCAGCAAAAAAAAGACAGAGGTGCTGGTACTCTGTATCAGTGAGTTCCATTGCAAAAAAAAAAACAACCACTAGCAAAGACATTCAGTCCTTCTGCTGGTGCCGGTTGCTGTTTTTCTTGAATCCTTCCTATCCTGTAGACCAACCTTTCCCAACCGGTGTGCCTCCAGATGTTGTTGGACCACAACGCCCATCAGCCTCAGTCATTGGCAATGCTGGCTGAGGCTGATGGGCATTGTGGTCCAACAACATCTGGAGGCACACCGGTTGGGAAAGGCTGCTGTAGACAGACATAGAGTAAAGCAGGGTATCTGTTCTTGCCAATGTCTTCACATTGATGTGGCTTCATGACATTGCCAGGTGTCATTTCAGCAAAAAGATGATGTGTGTCCTTTTGTCTTATTTTGGGGTTTGCTCAATAGTGGGTGGGGCATTTCCAAAATGAGGCAAAGGGAGGGCAGTGTGCAATAAATAGTGCCATTTTGGTGAAGGGGGGGGCTTTCCGTGATTACTGGTGAAAGGAGGACTTTCTCCTCTTTCTTATAACATTTAAAAGCTTTCAGCTCTATAGACATCTTTGGCAGCTTCGTAGCAGGAACAAAGCTCAGGCTGGTGCCATTTTGAGAATGACAATAGCACATTTGCCCTAGAGGAATAATGGAGGGTGGTGAACACAGTTCTGCTCCTGTAGCCAGCAGAGATGGCAGCTTCTAAATGGTAAAAGAAAATGTGTGTGTGGGAAGATAAGATGCTGCCCACTGCCATTATGTGATCCCTCACCTCCCTTGGGGGTGGGTGGGTGCAGAATTGTGGCTGCAAAATGGCATCAGGACAACTGCGCCTAATTCTACACCTACAAATGGGATTGCAAATGGAAGGCAGTTTACGTTTTCGCTTTATGTTTTGGGACAACTAGAGTTATAGAAAATGGCATTTTGATCTTTATTTTTAGAATATATTTGAAAAGTACACTTAATCAGCTTCTTTTTCTTGTTAGTTACAAGTGGAACATTTAATTGAGCTGGCTTCTTTTATTGTATATTGTTTGCTTGGTGTCTAAATAGTTTTCAAATAGTTTTTGTTGTTTCATTGGTTCAGGGAACCAAAGCTCATTCATCTAGTCTGCACTTTAATTCTTAATGCTTCTTAAATACAAAGTTTCTTTTCTGCATGGCAAAGCCTTTTATTCACAATTACTGGTAGCTTGCTGATATATTTGTTGATGCCAGCACATTAGAAACTGTTAAATGCGCACTGTAGACTGATTTCAAATTTAGTTCTTTTGCATCAGCTTCAGCAAGTACTCACCAAACTCTGAAAGATCCCCTTGTTTTTGTAGGGCTGTCTCACTCAACTGCAATATACCAGCATACAGGCTTAAATGCAAGGGCAGGTAATTAATGAGAGGCATTGCTGAATGTTAAATTTGCATAAACATCTCAGACATGATCTAGAATTTTGCCTCAGCTTTTTCTTCCTGGGATTGGCTTGCAACCCAGGACAAGCCCCAATGCCCTTCAGGGCTTCGTAAAGTGTCCTTCTGTCCCATACTTGGGCCTGTCTAGTGTGCCACAATCTGCAACTTGTGCATGTGTATGCTGCAGGCTGGCCACTTCTGCTCTTAAACTACCAGATGTTGGATGAGAATTTTAGCTCGCTCCTTGATTGTCATCTGCACAGCTTCCTTGTTTTTATGAGGTAGATTCTCTTTCAATTGCCTTTGAGCTGCACATGCAGCCAAGAAAGGCGTTCAGCAGCGCTTCTTTAATTCCGTTTGTAAACAAATCCACAGCCTCATGCTTCACACACACCCTCTTCCCACCTTGAACATTAGCTTCTTTATTGCAAACCATTTTTCTTTGTCATTTCCTAATTTCCCATATGTAACATCTGCAAAAAGGACAGAAAAGAAAAATGATCCCATTTGGGTAGAAGACAAAAGCTGACAAACTCTTATCACTGGGGTTGCTGTGCTTTTCTGAGTGTGTTATAGGGTCTTCAGTTTCATGTAGCCTTCTTTGAAATAATATTGAACAATGATCACATTGCTGACAGTTCATAGCTTAAAGAAAGGAAAGGGAACCTTTTTGGCTCCAGGTGCCAGATAAAGATCTTGCGGGCCAATTTTGACAGGGGCAACCCACCTGTCAATCACATGAACTTAAGAACATAACAAGAGCCTGCTGGGTCAGGCCAATGCCCCATCTAGTCCAGTATCCTATCCTCACAGTAGCAAGAACACACTCTCCTTCTACATGACATCAGTATGATGTCGCATGATTGGCAGGTGGATTGTCTTACCCACCTATCAATATCGCTTGCATGAGGTTACCAAGCTTAGAAATTGCAGCACAAGACCAACAGCTCTATGTTTTGCAAGCCTTAAAGAGTCCCTGCCTAAATTCATTGCTTAATATACAACTGGATGAACCTCCTGTGGCTTTTATTATTGTGTCCTGTGTTTCTTAGATCTAAAGTAGGAGTGTGGAAACTTTTTCAGCACAAGGGCCACATTCCCATAAAAAAAGAGGTTTACATACACACGCATGCACACATGCACCCAGGCAAAATCACTTATTTATTTATTTGATTTGACTTGTATGCATCTTTTCCACACAAATGCGCCCAAAGTGGCTCACAAAACAAAAGAAAAAAATGCGTATCAGTATAACATTACAATAACAGTCCAATGTCCATTCAAGCACAATATAACAGTCCAAACAAAGAATTCATTTTGATAATACACATGTTATAACATTTAAAATACATTATAAAATAAGCTGTCAGAACATATGCACCAGAGTTGGACATGAAAAGCATTTCCAGTTCAGTGAAATATCAGCACTTGAAAAGGGTTCAGAGCAAGGTCGGGCAGGAGTATGACCTGTGGCTTTGGAAGAATCTTGAGGGCCATACAGAGAAGTGTGGAGGGCCACATTTGGTTTCTGGGTCTTGGTCTAAAGAGAGTACCTTGCAGGAGTAGATGGTGAAACTGCAGGTTTGCCACCACTGGATTTCCCTTCTTTCATTTCTCATACTTATTTGATTTAAGAGGGGTAGAAAAACAGCAGCTTACAGATCTGCCTAAAGCAGGGGTGGGGAACTTGTGACCCCCCCAGCATTGTTGGACTACAACTCCCATCATCCTTGGCCATTGACCACACTGGCTGAGGCTTAAGGGCCTCTACAGCCCCATTCCTGACCCAAATACACCCCCAAGTCCCCATGGTTTCTGTTGGCAATGGAGGTTCTGGGCATGCCCAGAAACCCTCTTTGCAGAGAGTCTGTCCACAATATAGAAAGAACTCTCAATTTTTAGCCCTATATTTTGGCTGCTCATTTCCTTCTCCTCCCACCCCCTTTCAGCTCAGTAACGATGGGTGAGAGATGTGTGGCCCTCCAGATGTTGCATTCCAAGACCTGCCTGCCCCATCCAGCATGGCCAATGGTCAGGGAGTTGCAGTCCAACAGCATCTACATGTTCCCCATGCCTGGGGTAGGAAGATGGGCAGAGGAGAGGTACCGGCATTATCTGAGAGTTGGCTATGGGGAAGGAGGGGTGGGTGGATCTTTCTGAGCTTTGCAGAACTCTCAGGGAAGGCTGAGTTTCCTCCCCACTCCGAGGATTCTCCAAAAGGCCCAGAAAGACCCATCCCATTCCATATAGCGGGAAGCAGCTTCTCTGGTATTGTTATAGGGCTAGTTTGGCATCCCTTATCTTCTGGGCTGCTTGTCTTCTGACAAGAGAAGCAGATTTTCAGGAAGTTTTGATGAGCCTGATATCATTTCTCGTAGGGATTTACAGGGATGATGAACCATTCAAACTGAGAGCCTCAATTCCATTTGGGAAAACCTTCTGAGGGCGTCATGCCAGTGATAGGCAGGGTCATAGCCAAAGAGAGTGGAACAGTGAATGAAAAAATTGACTTTGCGCAGCAGTTTCTATGCAGACTCACACACCTCTCTGTCCTGCACAAGAGGCATGATCGGAGTTCAAGGTGGCATCCCTGCCAGACAAAAACGTTCAAGGATAGTGTGAAGTAGGGCTGATGATGGATGTGACTTGGAGAGACTTCTGAGGGCCAGATACAGAGGCCTGGAGGGCCACATATGGTCCTCTGAGCCTGAGGTTTCCCAGCCCTGTGCTAATATGTTCAGTGGGGCCAGCCTAATTCCTCTTGAGACAGACATAGTTGTCACACTCAAGTCCTTTATAAGCCACTGGGTTTTTTTTAAAAAAAAACAAATGTGCAAGAGAATATTGTTAAGCCTCTCTGTCCCCAGTTCTTATCCACCCCCAGAACAAACATGCTAATGAAAATTACACTAGGAAAATAGGGTTGTGTTGTCAGAAATGGTAGGTTCCTCATACTGTCACACTAGTGCCTGTCATTTTCCTGTAAGGCGGATAAGAGAAAAATCAGTTCATTTGAAATGTGGTGTTGGAGGAGAGCTTTGCGCACACCATGGACTGCGAAAAAGACAAATAATTGGGTGTTAGAACAAATTAAACCAGAACTATCACTGGTAGCTAAAATGATGAAACGGAGGTTATCATACTTTGGACACATCATGAGAAGACATGATTCACTAGAAAAGACAATAATGCTGGGAGAAACAGAAGGGAGTAGAAAAAGAGGAAGGCCAAACAAGAGATGGATTGATTCCATAAAGGAAGCCACAGACCTGAACTTACACGATCTGAACAGTGTGGTTAACGACAGATGCTGTTGGAGGTTGTTGATTCATAGGGTCCCCATAAGTCAAAATTGAGTTGAAGGCATATAACAACAACATACGGGATAGTTACTCCTTTTTTTGCACTTTAAATATAAACATTCATTAGTTTAGCACAGGGCCCAAGCATATTTTTTGGGGGGAGGGGAGGGGAGCTGATACAAATCTCACATCTCACAGCCTAATCCTATCCCATCCTATCCACAGAATCTCATGAGTACTAGAAGAAAAGTTTCTATTTCTGGAATTCTGAAATTACGTTTCCTATATTTCTGAAATTACATCACAGCAAAAATAGTAAAAACCCCTCCTTATCTATATCTATATATCCCATATAGATATATGTCTTGCTATTTTTGTTTCACATAACATTCATTCCGATGAGCAGTCCTTCAAAGCTTGTTGACTATTTGTAACTTTTTGTTGGGTCCTAATAAAGTTATTATCCTTTTGATTTTTTTAAATTCTAATGGATCAATGTGGCTGCCAACTTTTATAAATAGACCAATTCATTTTAAAGCTTTATATTTTTTTCTGGCCCTTTTTATTGGAAAATCATTCATTATCTCCTCAAAGTCAATTTCTTTCACAAATTTCCATTTCAAAGAGAAAATAGCTAGATGGCTTAAGTGTTCATGCTGTGTGTGTATAAACCACTAGACATTTAATCACTAAATGATGTGCTCACTCTGTACCTGGGATCAATGCCCCTGATTATTATGGTGCTTTGTCTGCTCCCTCTCTCACCACAGTGTCCCTTCCTATGCACAAGGAACTCTGGGGCTGGTAGTTCCTAAGAGATCACGGGTGCTTTCACACTGCACTTTATTCCGTTTTGCTTACGATTTCTTACTTGGTAATTTGCGCATTATATTTGAGCTTTCACATGAAATACCGGGTAGCTCCGGAATTCTGGTGGAATGTAGTGCAAGTGTAATGCTAATTTCCACAATAAATGATACCAGAAATAATCCGTTAGCAAAGCTGGGAACCCGGAAGATCGTGGGCATTTTGCGCTAGCTGCTGCTGCTCACGTGACAGGCATCCCAGCATGCAGTGCATTCCCGCCCTTTAGTCGCACAGGTTTTTTTTTTTTTGCCTGACGAACGTTGTACCGGTGTTCTGGCATCAGTGCAGATAGCAGCAGCATTTCCCACACCACGGCCCTGTCTTGATGCAACTAAAACAATTTAAAAAGTCAGATCCTAAAGGGAGAGGGGTTGCATAGTGAGAGGATGAGATCTTAGGCGTCCTACACAGTGGGGAACAGTGCACTGTCCCTTAACGCAACAGGTACTGCAGTGTGAAAGGGATTTTAGAAATCGGGACAGAAGCGCTACCATTTTAATCTGTTAAACTAACGCGAAAAGCCCCATGTCTGAAAGCAGCCACAGTTTGCATATTGTTTTGGAAAGTGCAGATTAGCTAGGTTCACCTTTAAATGCAAACTGAACTGAATTTCTTCCTAACACCCCGTCCCAGCCCCTACTTGTGCTGACTGGGCTTGATGGGAGTTGTAGTCCAAACAACTGGAGGGCACCATGTTGGTGAAGATTGGTAATAAGATAATGCCTTTATTGCTGTTTAAGTGTTACACTTTACAGTGAATAAAAATAAATATAATAAAAAGTGAAATGCCTATGAACAGCATGATGGTAATAAACAATAACAGCGTTAAGCTTTGTGACAAAAGTTCTTACAAAATGTCCCTAAGGCAGCAAACCACACTATTATTATTTTTTAAACGAAATCGCTTTTAATTTTGGCAGCTGCGGGAGCAAACAATGCCACTGTGTAGGTTTCCTACTTGGCTTTGTCATTTCGTAGACTTCCTATACAGTGGGGAACAGTGTGCATGGGTGAGGGATGAAAACAAGCGGTGTGAAAGACAGTTGCGTGAAATGCCGCTATATCGGCTGAAAAAGTACTGTTCCTTATTGCAAGTGGTACTGCAGTGTGAAAGGGATTTTAGAAATCGGGGCAGAAGCGCTACCTTTTCAATCCGTTAAACTAGCGCTATTAGCCCCATGTGTGAAAGCAGCCCATGTCACAGAGGGAAAGACAAATCTCTATGTCTCTGTGCCCTGGTATGTCTCTGACTCTATGTCCTAGTATAATTGCATAAACACAGTCTCTCTGCTCTAAAGTAGGACCTCAGCTAGCAACTTACCATTGAGAATATTGCTTATTTTGCTTTAACACAAATACATTTCCATGTGCGTGTGCGTTACATGCCTTCAAGTTGATTACAACTTATGGCGACCCTATGAATCAGAGACCTCCAAGAGCATCTGTTATAGACCACCCTGTTCAGATCTTGTAAGTTCAGGTCTGTGCCTTCCTTTATGGAATCAACCCATCTCTTGTTTGGTCTCCCTCTGTTTCTGCTCCCTTCTGTTATTCCCAGCATTATTGTCTTTTCTAGTGAATCATGTGTCCAAAGTATGATAACGTGTTTCATCATTTTAGCTTCTAGTCATAGTTCTGGTTTAATTTGTTCTAACACCCAATTATTTGTCTTTTTTGTTGTCCATGGTATCCTCAAAGTTCTCCTCCTACGCCACATTTCAAATGTTGATTTTTCTCTTATCCACTTTTTTCATTGTCTAGCTTTCACAACTTTCACTATCCAACTTTCCATAAGTATCCCCAAAGATAATCTACAGTTTGACCTAATTTCTGGGGCCATTATAGTTTGGCCCCAGTAAAGTGTACCCTTCCCCCCATGATTGGGCCATGGTCTAGCATATGAATTGTGAGTTAGGAAATCTCCAGTTCAATCTTGTTTTATATAGTAGCCATGGGCAAGCCACTGTGTCTCAGCCTCATAGAAACTGAGGAAGTTGCCTTCATTGGTTCATCTAGCTCAGTATTGTCTAGGTAGGGTGGACATTCCCAGCCCTACCTGGAGGATTGAACTTGGGACCTCCTGCATGCCAAGGAGATGCTCTACAACTGACCTCCTGCATGCCAAGGAGATGTTCTACAACTGAGCTGCAGCCCTTCTACAGATCCCATTGGCATAGGCAGGAGGGTTAAGTTCTGGAGCAGAATAGTAGATTATCCTGGGAAAAGAAGCTTTTGGAAGCAGCTGCATGATTTCTAGAAGCTAGGCTAGAGAGATTTGTTATCGATAAACTACACTCCATCCAAGCATACCGGGTGAAAAAAGGCCTTGTTTTGACAAAATATTAATGCCAAACTTGAAGAGAATGTCAGCTTTCTAACAAAGCAGGCTAGGGATGCTATGGTAATCTGCCATGTTCAGTTTCCAGTACGGATATTGTTGCTCCACCAGTACAGGTGATTATGACAAACATTCCTTATGCCTGATTCTTTCTTAATTATTTGCTATCATGCTGGGAGCGGGGTAGAAAATCAGCAGTGGGATGTGCAAAATTGCACAAGCTAGGTTGAGAGAGTGGAAACAGTCATTGGAATGTGCATCAGAATATGCATACAAGTGTAGAATTCATAGAGTACAGCATTGCTGTCAGTAGGATGGACATTCTGATGCGCATTCAAATGACCTTCCCATTCACAACTAGTGCAACAAATCAACATGTATGTTCTAGCTGTCCTCTGTATTGCACATAAGATTGGTCTGTTGCAGGGGTGGATTCCAGAACCTCACATGCGCAGAAGTTATTTGGGAAAGCAAGGATATTCAAGGTACTTTCTGGAAAACATTATCTTAGGTGGGACCTTCGTGCATTGACTCATATGGCTACACACCTTCCTGCTAACCATGTGTAGTCCATGGGGCGTTCATGTAATCATTGCCTTTGCATATATATGGCTATTTTTATTATGTAACTTGCCTTTAAGAGGTTAAGATTTGCAAGTGAAAGCTTATAATGTTGTTTTGCTCAATTCTGAGCACCTGCAAGAAGTTCAGCTTGTCAGAGATTGGGTCAAGGAACGGTCAATAAGTACACAACTTACACCCAGCTGTGTCTTATCTAGGAGGCTAATGGGTTGGGAAAGGACCGTTTGATGTTCTCTCAAGGATAGTGGCCTTAAAGCTGGTCTAGATAGATCTAATGAGCTGCACGTGTTAAGGAACAGTAGTGCGCATGCCAGTAGAGGGTGGCATAGAGAGGTGAACATGACCTGTTTACACCAGAACAGTGTCCTCTCACATACATAGGGTAATCCATCAAGTGCCTTGACACCCTAGATCAAGAGACTGTGACACTTCAAAGATAGTAAGATAGTAGCATAAACTCTATTAATCATAGAATGGCTTTGATGCTTAGGTTGATATAGTATAATTAATCATCTATCCTGTCAAGATCCGATGATCTGGTGTAAGATAGCGGCTAATGATGTATTCCATCACCATTGTGCTTTGCCAAGATTTTTGCTATAAAAGGCACCCATGTAGCCCAGTTCAGACTGCAAGTGACCTTGTAGCTGTTCCATGTTATTGAGTATGCCTTTGTGCTCGCTAAATTACTCAATAAACGTCTCCTTTGTGAGTAAACCTTGAATCTGTCTTGCTGATTCCTTGGTACTGAACTTAAATTTGAAGCCAGCCAGGGCAATATACCATGCACCACAGCAGACTCCAAGAGAACAGCAGAGTGGTTGCTTTATTAAAGAGATGATAAACAGGACTAGCCCTGGGGCAAGCTTATACAGAACTGCCCTGATAGAGGATTGAAACACACATAATATAAATCCCACCTGCTGAGTCGTTGGAGGAACAATGGTTGCAGTCAATCTCCATCTAACCCTTTGCATATCATATACTACAGACCATGCTAAGTTCAAGAGCCAGTGGCCACACCTCATTCTCTGAAACAGATCCCATCACCTTGTACATCCTAACAGAAGACTTGTTTCATCAGCTAACATCTAACAGGGATAGCAAGGGAGAGAATTCTAAGTGGAAGAGTAGAGTTAAAGTTCTGTATTCCATCAACGAGAAGATGTAACACCCAAAACATTTTAAGCTTCCTCAACAGCCCTTATCAGCAACCTTGTAAGATCTTTATGGTGTCATTGAGGATGCTGCATGGAAGAAATACTAAGAGTGGTTTCACATGTGCCCTTACCATGTCAAAGCTTGGGACATTTATTTGTGTGGTGCTCTGCAGATGTCAACAACTCAAACATGTGAATGCACTACCCAAAAAGAAGCTGTGAGACATCAAATTTAATGTCTCAGGGTGTGATGTTCATGTATTAGTGTATATATGGTAAGTGCTGTTTGTATAGGAGATACATGGTAAGTGGAATGAAAGAGGAGGGGGGAGTGAATGGGCAGTAGAATGCTGGATGATTGGCTGAGTGTTTAGAATGGCTGAGGGTATAAATGGAAGGATGACAGTTAAATCTGTGTGGACGGTGAACGTGAGTGGGTTGTTTTGGTGGGTTTTTGAGAGGAGATTGGGTGGAGAGTTGGTGGATGTGAGGAGAGTGTGGAGTTCGGATTAATACTAAGACCAGTACCTCAGGAATAGATGAAACCATATGCTTAAGTGCCTTTATAAAGTAATCTTGTTATCTCTGTTATTTAATAAATATAGTTGGTTTACCAAAGGCCTGATCCTTGGCTGGGGTTCCACAGACCAGAAGGGAGGGTAAGGTAAATACCAAGGCTGAAGGGTAACAAATGGTGGCAGCGGTGAAGAGAATAACACCACAAGTATTCAGAGCAAACCAGGATTATCTGCATTTATGCAAAGGGATTGGGACAGCTTAAGCACGCAGTCACAGAGGTAACCTGATAGAGAGACTCAGGCAGAGTCTCTGGGAATAGGGGTTATAGGACGTGACTGGTGGTGCTGCCTAGCAGGGGGATCTGGTGAGGTCTATGCTAGAGCGGGGAGAGAAACCATAAAAAAGGACAGTCCGGACTGGTGGAGTCCCTGGTGGTGCCTAGTGACAGGCAGTAACCACGAGCAGGTAGGAACCTGACAGGGAGAGCCAGGGAAGGGCGTCACACAGGGCCCGACATGATACAACACTATTCACACAATTAGTGATTGTGTGAATGGACTTCAACAGTAATTTGCAGGTGTGGGTCCCTGATATGGATTGATAGCCTGGTTATGGAGGAGTATGGGGGCCTTAACCCTTTTCCCACTATGCAGTCTTAATCCAGATCACCCCCTGCACCTGCTATTTATATTGGGGAAAATCTTCCATTGGCATAAATAGGAACTTTCTTCCAGTGCAAATGCCATCAAGCTGCCCTCCAATGATTTAGATTGAGACTGCACACAGGGATTTAAGATTAAAGCCCCTATGACCCTACGCATACCAGAGTTTCTATCTGGATCAGCCCCCCACACATACACACCTGTAATCTGCTTTGAAAGAGCCATTCATGCAATTGCTAATTGTATGAATAATGCCCTGTCTAGTTTGACCCTCAATTAGATGTCTGTTCTAATCATAATGAGGTTTCCACTTGTGTGGAAACAATGCATCTCATTAGCACGAGCCTTGATAGTTGATAGTTGTATGCGTCTCTGTGTGTTGCTGAGTCTATATATTTTATAATGATTTTTATAAGCACCACTAATTCATGTAAGGACTTTTCCCTTCTAATTGATTAGTCATCTTACTCCATGCTACCAATTGAGAATTATTAAGTGAACCTAGAAATTCAGCAAGCTTGGCAAATCTAAATAAAGGCAGATTAGAAATGGATGCTTAACCTCCTGAGGCTCTTAAGGATGAGAATAGGCTGGAGAGTGATGGCTTGTCTGGCTTCAGTGACTGCGAGGAGAAAAGAGTATTTTTCCAGTTCAATATTATCAATGGATCATTCATACATTTAAGGAGAAAGAAAATGTGTTGGCTTTCTGTGGCCATGTCTCCCTCTATGTGTTCTTTGTGATTGGACTACTGTTATGCTCTTGGCAAGCAATTGCATGTAAAATTAGTATCTAACATAGCAAGGATAGTAAATGTTTTGGACTCCAATTCCCATCACCCCTGACCATTGGCCACACTTGCTGGGCCTAATGGGAGTTGTAGTCCACAACATCCGGAGGGCATCACATTGGCTGCCCCGGTATAAAGAAAGCTCAGTTTCTTTACTGGATTTTTTTCTCTTCCCCCCTCCTTGAGCCCAGTATAGTAGAGTCATAGAATAGTAGAGTTGGAAGGGGCCTATAAGGCCATCAAGTCCAACCCCCTACACAATGCAGGAATCCAAGTCAAAGCATTCCTGACAGATGGCTGTCCAGCTGCCTCTTGAATGCCTCCAATGTAGGAGAGCCCACTACCTCTCTAGGTAATTGGTTCCATTGTCATATGGCTCTAACAGTTAGGAAGTTTTTCCTGATGTCCAGTCGAAATCTGGCTTCCTGCAACTTGAGCCCATTATTCCGTGTCCTGCACTCTGGGACAATTGAGAAGAAATCCTGGCCCTCCTCTATGTGACAACCTTTCATGTACTTGAAGAGTGCTATCATATCTCCCCTCAGTCTTCTCTTCTCTAGTATATGCATCTGATCATACTAAATATGATTGTTTTATTGTTTTATGTTCACCGCCCAGAGAGCTATTGCTAGTCGGGCGGTATATAAATTTAATAAATAAAATAAATAAATATCAGTTCTCCCAGAAACTGATCATCTGCTAGGCATTTGCAACTGGTAATGGTGATTAGACTTGCCCTATCCATTCACAAAGGGTGGGAAAGGGTATCTTCCTTTTATACAGTTTACCTACCTTCATGATTATGAATCAAACATGGTGATTAGTGTGCATTAAAAGCCAGCAATGTATGTTAAGTGACACTGACTAAGAACTTATAGGGAAGTAGAGACATCAACAGCACAGATGGAGGAGCCATGCTGATGCTAGTCAGTTGCAGTAAAAAGCAGCAACAGATCCTGATAATGGCTCAAATATTATCAAATTTATTGTGGCAAAAACTTGGATAAGGAAGGGCCTATCTTCTCAAAATACAAATCTAAGGGCCAACTCACAATCATCAGCAGTGATCACTTCTCTGTGACCATTTCCTGTGCCATCCGGGAAGTGTAGGCAAATAGAAAGAGTTCATGGGGTCGTGCATGAACAACCACATGCCCAGCCCGTGCCACAATGCAGTCACTGAAATTAGCATCATTCTTCCTCTGTGATCTTATGAGCCCTCCCATGTGGTTCTTCTGCTTCTGTGACACCATATGAAGGGCAAGAGAACTTCACCAAAAAGTGTCATAGAATGTGGCACGGAGGGTTACATTCTTTGAATGGTCTCTTTTCTCTTTTCAAAACGATTAAGAAGATGTCATGCTTCCAGCCAGTGGCTGGGGCTCTTCACAGCTGGCTTCTAGCTGGGCACCTCTTCTTGGGTTGATCATATGGTCATGAGATCTCTCCAGAAGGAACTGCCCAGCTGGAAACTGATGGCAAAGAGTCCCATGCTGCTGCAAGCATGCAAAGGGCTTTTCTAGATGTGTTGAAGGTAAAGAAAGACCCTTTGGCCACCTTGTTAAGTTTATACGTTAAGTGCAACGCCCTTACCTGTGTTCAGAATTTCTTAAAATCATAGAATAATAGAGTTGGAAAGGGCCTATAAGGCCATCGAGTCCAACTCCCTGCCCAGTGCTGAAATCCAAATGAAAATATACCCAACAGGTGACTCTCCAGCTGCCTCTTGAATGCCTCCAAGTGTTGTATCACTCTAACATTTAGGATGTTTTTCCTGATGTTCAGCTGTAACTGTAGCTTCCTGTAACTTGAGCCCATCTTGAGAAATTTTACCCATCCCCTGCCCTTTTTGGAGGCATCTTCGCTTCAAGGCCCCCCCCCCAATCCCTCTTCAATTGATGAAAATATATATGTGAAAATTCATCACAGCACTAGGTTGGATCTCCAGTGAGGGATTGCACACTACACCTCCAGGTAATGAGTTCCATTGTCAAATTGTTCTTACCATCAATACATCTTCATGCCGCCCATTCTTAAACTATAGAATTTGGTCACACAGGAGGCAATGATGGCCACCAAATTGGATGGCTTTTAAAGAGGAATAGACAGATTCACGGAGGATAAGGCTATCAATGGCTACTAGCCATGATGACTATGCTAAGCCTCCATGATTGGAGGCAGCATGCTTTTGAATACTAGTTGCTGGAAACCACATGAAGGGAGAGTGCTCTTGTGCTCAGGTCCTGTTAGCAGGCTTCCCAGACATCTGGCTGGCCATTATGAGAACAGGATGCTGGACTAGATGGGTCACTGGCCTAATCCATTAGGCTCTTTTGGTCTTCAACCAGACTCTACCTTTTGGTAATTTAACCCCTATACATTTCTGAAGATGGGAAAACCTGTAGCATTCATGAGTGAGGTCACAACATTTTTAAAATTAAAATAGAATAGAATCTTTGATAAAGAAACGCAATAATTCCCAAGTGTTCTTCTCGCTGTGAGATGGTTTCTTAAGAAAGCTCCAGGCTGCAAAAAGAAAATTAAAGTTCATCAGCCAAGCCCTTAACCTTTCAACACGATAATTGACTTCTGATACTCTTATACTTTAGTTATTATATCATTATGAATTATTAGTGTATCTAATCCAGATCTGGAAAATAACACTGAAGTATTGAAAGGATCAAATTTTAAAAGTTTCATTTTGCTGAGGTAATTTTCCCACACATTTATAACTGAGCCTTGAGGGTGGGAAATCTTCAAAAGATTTTTTTTTAACCTCTGATTGCTCCCTAACTTCCATACAGTTGCTGTTTCTCAGCAGCAACAACAACAAAATAAGCCTGGAAGAAGCAATGACATTTATATTATCCATTGGGGGCTTGGCAGCCTTTAGGGCAGCCTTTGTGAACTGGATGCCTTCCAGATGCTTTGGACTACAACTCCCATCATCCCCAGCCAATGCTTGCTGTGGATGATGGGAATTGTAGTCCAAAGCGTCTGGAACGCATCCAGTTGGCGAAGGCTACCTTAGGGTGAGCCAGATGGAATATGAAGTGAGATCTAATAACACGTTCCTTACCCAGGATGTGAGTTCAAGTTCCTCCATTCTTCACAACTCACATGGCAGTTGAAATGCTGAAGGATCTTTTTTTTTGCGGGAGGGTGGAATAAATGAATATCTTCGTTTATCACCTTTTTTTAAAAAAAGAAAAGAATAGGAAACTTTCTGCAAAGTACAAAGCTACTGCAGAGATTGGACAGATATTTCTGATATCACAGGAGACAAGCCAACCTGGTCCCTGCATCCAGCTTCTTCACATTTTCAGAACATTCAGTGCTCCACCTTGGAGACAAAAAATGTGTAAGGGAAGGGCTGTAGCTCAGTGGTAGAGCATTTGCTTTACATGCAAAATGACCCATGTTCAGTCCCTGGCATCTCCAGGTAGGACCGTAAAAGACTCCTGCCTGAAACCCTGGAGAGCTGTGTGTATAGACAATACTGAGCTGGATGGACCAATGGTCTGACTCAGTATTAGGATGGAAATATCTGTCACTGTTGGTTCTCTCCATTTCTCATTTTTCCAGTGTTAAATTCAGTTCTCTACATTTCTGTAGCAATCAGTGAATTTTTGAAAAAAATCCTCATGAAAATTCTCCATTTTAGTGCAAATTTCTCCAAAACACATTTTTGTAGGCAGTTTTGACAAAGGTACACATCTTTGCAAGCCATTTCTCATCATTTCATGCCTTTTTGCATGTTATTTTCACTCATGTATTCATTTTTATGCACACTTTCCCTGAATACATGCATTTTTATGAATATTTAGTTGGCGAACTGCATCCCAACATTCTATAAATGCAAATTTCGAAGGATGGCTGTGTTTCGGGTCTCATATTGTTTTGGAAAGTGCAAATTTGATACCTTCTGCTTGAAATGCGAATCAGAATCGAAATTAGCACCCATCCCTACTCAGTATAAGACTATGTTCTAAGTCCTTCCTTTCTATGCCACTTGCCATAATGTTGGAATGTTTTAGTCTTGTGGGAGCAGTTGACAATGATTGCAATGATTCCAAGTCCTTCCCAGACCCTGGGGAAATCTGATAGGCACAATATCAGTTTCTGGCAGTCATTTGGGAATGTCCTATGCTGGAATGGCTACCTTGGCACTGAGGTAATAGGGGACATGGATTTAAGAATATCTCAGTACAGTAAAGATTAATCTATGGAAATTCAGGCAAGACCTTATCACTAAAACTCACACTAAAACCTTGTCAAAAATCCAAAGTCAGCTTCACAACATCCCAAGTCAAGTGAGAGGCATATCAAATTCACATGAATTTAAGATGAACATAGACTTAAGCCTAAGTGACAACAAATATTAATATGCACACCTGATGAATCTACTGTTACCAGATTAAGCAAACAATAATTTTAAAAATCTGTGTGTAAAAGAGGTCCTCTTTTTCTGTCTCTCTGTCTTGAACTTCTTTTTCATTGATGGTTCAACCAGTTCATTGCATTGAATAGAACTGAAAACTCATTTCACAGACTGTGCAAGGCAGTAAGCAGAAGAATTGCTCAATCAAATTTCTGGTAAAGACAAGGCAGCCTGCCTTGCTTCTCAGAAGATGTCGCTGTGTAGATCAAAACTGATTTGCAGAACACCGCTGCATTTCAAAAGAGCATTTGAGAAAGCAATAACATGTAAATGATCACATAAGATGGACAGGGGCCATTCAGCTTGCATACTGAGAAGGTGTGTGCAGGCTGCAGACCTAGCGGAATTTCTTCATTCAAGAGATGGGAAAATGAAGGTCTCTCTTTTAACTATACATTTTCTTCATACCATTCTCTCTATAAGTCACACATTGCAAAGGAGGAAATGCAAACACAAGCATGACAAAGGAGATGGAGGAAACTATTATGTGACCCCCTTCTCCACTATTTCTCTCTCACTGAAAAAAAATGACATTACGTATTTAAGACGGATGTACAAAAACAAATTGTTGTTGGTTGTTGTGGGGATGATGGTGCGGTTGTTGTTGTGTTTTTATATTGCCTATTCATCTCCAGACAGCCGGTATTTTGCAGGAGGGATTTGTTTCAGGCACATATCGGAAATTGAAGTTTGCACAATCAAAGTGGATTACAATGCTCTGTTGCCCTGGTGCAACAAATCTACTCTTTTTTTTTTCTTTCCCCAAAGAATTTCCTCTTCTCCCAGGCACTTTAGCATGTGTTTTTAAATTGCTTTTTTAAAAAGTGTTTTTAAATTTGTATGTTTGTTTCTAATGTTTTTAATTGTTGTAAACCACCTATGGGGCGGTATACAAATGCAATAAATAAATAAAATAAATAAAAAAGGACTTCTCGCAGTCAAGAAGGTGGCAGGGAAATAATAATAATAATAATAATAAATTTTATTTGTTGGTCGCCTATCTGTCAAGGTTAGTGGACACTCTAATGCACTGGAACGTGTGGGATGAACAAATTATGAATTGGCAGATGTATAAGCACCATGGAAGCAAATCAAGATGACCTCAGGTGACACTGCAGTTTGAAGCCCAACTGTCAAGCATTCAAACTGCAGGGAGGGGATGTTTGAAAGCCCCTTTGCAAACAGCCCCGCATTGCATTTTGGCTGTGGGCACCTATTTCCAGCAGGGGAGCAGGTGTACACAGCCAACCTGAGCAGGACTGAACCCTCCGCCCACCAGCTAGTGAGTAGAAGGTTCCATTTCTCTGGCTGCAGGGATCTGCTTCACCACTACATTCCCCAGAGGAAATACAGTGACAAAGCAGATCCAGCAAAATTGCACTCTCCACTCCCTAGCTCAGTATTGGGTAGCCGCTCTCCAAGTCTCAGACAGAGAAAGGTGTTTCCCATCGCTAGCTGCCTGATCCTTTTAATTGGAGATGTCAAGACTGAACTTGGGGCTTTCTGCATAGCAAGCATGTGCCCCACCACTGCCCCATGATTCCTGCCCAAATGACCTGTTTCAATCTGAACAAGAACTCAAAGAGTGTCCGTGGGGGTATCCAAAGTGACTATAAGGAGCTTATTTTTCCTAGTTCATTGAAGTAAGGGTGGCCTCAAATTTCTGCTCCATTCAAGAACTGTGGATTAAGAAACAGCTTTGCCTAGTTTAAGAGTAGGAGAGATTTGTGCTGAGCATGATGGAACAGAGCTTTGGAGAGTCAAATCTACATTATGAACACTAGGCTATTTGCTTGTTGCATTATGTGTGCGTCTTTTGGAAATGGGGAGAAGGGTAAGACAACTTGCTACTTCATTTTTCTCTAGATTCAAGAAGCAAACGAGCATTTTGTTCCAAATCCAAGGCTAATACTACTTGGGAGATTAACTAATAAATGTGGTGCCAGAAGATCTGCACTTGCTGCTAATTTCTAGGCAGTTGTGTTGAAAGCATCACCTTGATATGAGCTTCAGTTTGGCATTGCAGAGCCTTAATCCTCACGAGAAATCAGCTTTCCCAGTTTGGCAGGCAGAGCTGGCTTTTGGCATGACAATTTTGTTTGTTTGTTTCTTCTTGGCAATGGAGAGCAGAAAGATGGTAACAGAGCAACTGAAGCTTTTGTATTAAGAGGAAGTTGCATGCAAACCAAGAAGATGCTGAAAGTTCTCATAGAATCATAGGATCCTGTAATGTGAGCCCATTATTCCACTCTGGGAAAAAGAAGAAGAGATCCTTGCCCTCCTCTATGTGACAACCTTTCAAGTAATCTTAGATAGTCCTCTTGAGTTATAGTAATGTTCCTCAACCGGTTGTCTGGACTACACAGACATGACACTAGTGTCTGTATACTTTGATCCACAGATTTCTTTTGCGGACTGTTTGCACTGGACGGTGCAGTCTCAGCCATAGAACACTCTGTTTTATCTGTTCCTGCATCCATTTCACCACCATAATACACTGTGGTGTAAGCCAGAGCTGCTTTCCAGGTGGCCATTGGGGTGTGTGTGATAATCGCTTGATATCCAACAGGAACTTGCTGTTATATTAATAAAGCTGTAGAACCATAAGGATACACCTGAACATATTGTGTGACATGTCTCATCAAAGCTGGAGGCTGCCTATATGTCTCCAAATGCTGTGGAACTGAGGTATAGGTGAATTAATAAGCATATCATCTCTCCCCTCAGTCTTCTCTTCTCCAGGCTAAACATGCCCAGTTCTTTCAGTCTCTCCTCATAGGGCTTTGTTTCCAGTCTCTTGATCATTCTCGTTGCCCTCCTCTGAACCCATTCCAGTTTGTCTGCATCCTTCTTAAAGTGTGGTGTTTAGAACTGGATGTAGTAGTCAAGATGACCAGTGCTGAATAGAGGGGAGCCAATACTTCACACGATTTGGAAACTATATTTCTGTTAATGCAGCTTAAAATAGCATTTGGCTTTTTTGTACCCACACCACCCTGTTGGCTAATACTGAGCTTATGATTAACAGCAATCCCAAGATCCTTCTCACATGTCGTATTGCTGAGCCGAATATCTCCCATCTTATAACTGTGAATTTGGCTTCTTTTTCCTAGGTGTAGAACTTTGCACTTATCCCTGTTAAATTTAATTCTTTTGTTTTCAGCCCAATGCTCCAGCCTCTGAAGATCCCTTTGAATTTTGTTTCTGTCTTTCAAGGTATAAGCTGTCCCTTCCAATGTTGTATCATCTGCAAATCTGATAAGCATTCCCTGCACCTCCTCATCCAAGTCATTAATAAAAATGTTGAAGAGCACTGGGCCCAGGACCAAGCGGTCATTACTTCCCCCCAACTTGAGAAGGAATCATTGATAAGCACTCTTTGAGTACGATTCTGGAGCCAACTGTGGATCCACCTGATAGCTGTTCCTTCCAGCCCACATTCAGCTAGCTTGCTAATCAGAATATCATAGGGAACTTTGTCAAAAGCTTTGCGGATGTCGAGATATATTACGTCCACAGCATTCCCACAGTCTACAAGGGAGGTTATCCAATCAAAAAATGAGATGAGATTAGTTTGGCAGGATTTGTTCTTCATAAATCCATGTTGGCTTCTAGTAATCACCACATTGTTTTTAAAGTGCTTGCAGATCGACCACTTTATAATCTGCTCCAGAGTTTTTCCAGGGATTGATGTTAGGCTGACTGTTCTGTAGTTCCCAGGTTCCTCCTTTCTGAAGACAGGAACAGCATTAGCCCTGTTCCAGTCACCCGGCACTTCACCCATCCTCCATGATTTCGCAAAGATAATAGACAGTGGTTCCATGAGTTTTGGAGCCAGTTCCTTCAAGATTCTATGATGCAATTCATCGGATAATGGAGATTTGAACTCGTTCGAAGTGATTAAGTATTCTTTGACCATTTGTCTATCAATCTCAGGCTGCAATCCTGCCCCTTCACATTTCTCAGGAAGGGCATAGACCCTCTTTTGGGAAAAGACTGAGCCAAAGTAGGAACTGAGCACTTCTGCCTTTTCTTTGTCATCTGTTATCATTTTGCCACCCTCATTGAATAGCTGTACCACCATTTCTTTTCTCTGTCTTTTACTATGTACGTGCCTGAAGAAAGACTTTTTGTTGCTTTTAGCATCTCTTGCTAACCTCAGCTCATTCTCAGCTTTAGCTTTCCTGACACCATCCCTGCAATTCCATGCTACCTGTCTGTACTCTTCCTTTGAGGTCTGGCCTCAAAGACATCAAAGACCATGTGATTTATGGCCTGGCATCCTTCCTGCATTTTTATGAAGACTATTACTGGGCTCCATTAGAGCTGTTCCATCAGTTCTTCTTACTGTGCACAAGCCTTTGTTAGTTGTTACCACCAAGTTTATGTCTCCCACCCCCTTAGGATTCACTTTAAAGCTCTTCTGCTGAATGTATTTCTCCATGCTGTGGCCAAACACATTCTTCCCAGTCTTTGTGAGGTGTAACCCATCATTTGCCAGCAGTCCACGTTCCAGTAAGCATAGCCTGTGGTCCCAGAATCCAAACCTCTCGTGCCAGCACCACTTTCATAGCCAGTCACTCACCCGGAGTATTTTTCTTTCTCTTTCCACTCCTTTTTTAAGTACCAGAAGGATGGATGAGAAAACTATCTGGGCTCCAAAGTCCTTGAGCTGCCTGCTCAGAGCTTCAAAGTCTGATGTGATTTCTTCGTAGCTCTGCTTGGCAGAATCATTTGTTCCCACGTGGATGAGAAGAAAGGGATATTTGTCAGTGGGCTTTATGAGCAATGTAAACCCTTCCGTCACATCTCTAATTCATCCTCCAGGAACGCAGCATCTCTGGCGAGTCTCATTCTCACAGGTAGAATTGTAGCATGACTATCAAGTTCTAAATGCCACCTTTGGTTCCTTTGGAAGGAATGTCAGAAAAGTAATCATCATCATCCATCTTGGAAGAAAATACATAAAAGTTCTATGGAGTTGTAGTTAGGCGATTCACACTGATGCTCGAATTCTTGGAACATTTGAGTTCAGAACTGCTCTTAAGCTAGAGTGTATGAATCGACACTTAAAATTTTAGTCATTTGGCATTATGTAATTTGATTTTTTCATTTTCAAAAGATAACCATGGCCCTTCTCCAAAGAGTGTTGGTTAAAGTGTGTGTGTTTGCATTGTAGTAATCTCTTCAACCTCAAGCTGAAGTGATATTTCTCAGAATACCTTTTTCTGAGAAATTCTCAGAGGCTTATCTTTGTATATCTTTATATTTTGATAACTACCCACTCCTGGGGGCGGGATGCCCACTTTGCAGAAGTTTCTTTAAATACCCTCCACCATATTTTTTTTGTGTGTGGCCACCACTATTTTCTCCCCAAACACAGTGCCCAGAATGGCTTTGGCTAAGTCCAGGACATTGTGGAGGATGCAAAATGGTGCCCAGGCTGCTAATAGCACTTGCAAAAGTAGCGGAAAACAAAACTTTTTTTGGGGTGGAGCTGTGTTAACCATCATTGATCATAATGAGCATCAGCCCTGGTCAACAGTTGGAGGATTTCTCTTCCCACTGAACAAATTTGGTGAAATCCTGCCCCACAAAGGGGGTGAAGAATTTTGAGGGGTCATTTGCACACAGCTCTAGTCTGTAAAGTGCATTGGGCATCATTTGAAAGACAACAAAATAAACATTTAATACACATTTAAAGCACATGGATTCCCACATAGAATCCAGGGAATATCCAGCCCCCAAATTTACCATTGATAAAATAGCTCTGTGAGCTAGTGACCTCTAAAATACCCAGTGAGATACTGGCCTAAACCAGGAAGTGTATAAGCTAAAATGCTCCATCCAGTAGACTAACTGTCTCTTGTTCACTTTAAACAAGAATTTTACTACAGGAGGTGTTATCCCCTAATCCTGGCCCAGATTCACTAAAGTAATGAAGCGTATGTCTTCAGTCTTGTAGTTAAGCACCTAATTAAGTGCTCTAATGAATTTGATCCTGTAATAGTGACATTTATTAAATTTCATTGGAAGGCTAACAACTCTGGTTTTTCTCTCCACCCCCTTTTTTATAGATAAAACCAGTTTTCTTATATTAAACAAAAAAGCAGAGTGTTGCCTTAATTTTAAAAAATAGTAAGTCGTATTCATTTCAGCCTTTGATTCGAAGTGGGGGCTAGGGTTGCCAGGTCATAAGCATCCCAAGCCCTAAGATTTCAGGGGTGGGCCCTAGTGATGTCATGGGGCGGGGCCCTAATGATGGCACTCCCCTAGCACTTCCTACCTAACCCCCTCACTCACCCCTCACTCCTTCCCGCCCCCTCACTCCACCCACTCACTCCCCCAGAAGCTAGAATTTGAAAATTCTCAAGATATTCTTCAATTTTAACATATTCTTCAGTTGTAACTGACCTCTGCCTAAAGCAAAATGTCAGGGTGAATTTAGAAGTTCTGCCTCAGCATCAGGCCTGGAACCATACAGAGAGTTGGTTACCTGTAGCCTCAATCTATATGACAAGCTTAGCTTTACCACATCCGTGGTAGTATGAATATGCTCTGTCTGAGTATTTCTAGTAGTGATGTCAGCTTATTGTATGGCAGAAGGCTACAGATGGTCACCTCCCCATGCTGGTAGAATCTCCATGCAGCAGGTCATGTGATTCCATCTTAAGTCAATTTGCTGGGAGTAATCGGCCTTCTCTTCTGAGATAAGGCTGCCATCACCCTCAGATGGTGATGATAATGACTTACAGAGGAGATGCCAGGGACTGAACCCAAATAACTTTCCTAGAGTGCTTTCTCTCTCTCTCTACCCAACATGCCTGTCCCATCTCCAAGGCCATCAGGTGTCTATGCATTAGTGCAACATTTTATTAGTTCAACCCCCTAGTTCCAATAAACTTCTGCAGTTATCCTAAGCATGGGTAACTTAATTAATTGCATATTCTCCCTTGTTTCCATTTATTTCCTTTTCCTCTTTTGCCTCCCTTGTGTCATGGGGCACCTTGGGTTATCAGTTCTCTCAGTGTTTGCAAAGTACAAGATTGGAGCTATATAGAGAGATAACTAAATAACTATGGTGTACACTTTTAGACCCAGGTCATGCAGCTGATTCCCCGATTATCTAGGATACCAATCATGCTGCTCAGTGCTATGTGCATAGGGGGTTATGGGTTATGCCTTATTTCATGGGTTGCCAATGTGGTGCCCATGGGAGCCCGGGTGCCTATCAGTACATGCTATGGTGGCCATGAAAGGTCTCAGTAAATATCCCCTCAAAAATTCACAATGCACAAGAGACTGTTTGCTCATCTTATTTGGATCCTGTTTGCACTGGCTCAACTTCTCCTACATTGAACCTTCCCCCTTAAACGTGGCCATATTTCATTGGATACCAAGCTTGGACACCCAACCTCGCATCCATTTTGAACAGAGGAGAGGTGTGAAGAGCTTCTCTCTGTGAGTAAATGCAGCAGTGGATGATGTAGGTACCTTTTCCTCATTGATTTGGGGGTGGGGGGGATAGGGGCATGCCAGCACAATGTCTGTTTTTCTGTTCTCTTAGATGTGACAGCCATGTTGTCTTATGCCACATCCTCACAGCAGCCATTTTGTGTTATGTCATGCCCCACCAGCAGCCATTTTGTGCTTGGCGCCCACATCACTCAAAATTACAAACAGGCTCACTGGTCCAAAAAGGTTGCTGACCCCTGGCTTCTTCAAATGATTCACCCAGAGTTTGACATCCAGTGATTCTGAAGGCACAAAAAACGAGTAAGCAAGTAGGAGAGCAGTTTAGGGGGGGAAATGCAATCTTGTTTCTCCAATGTAGCCAGAAGAGAGTATCATCCCAGCTAAGCTTAGTGTCAAATGTAGCCTTTCAGGGCTCAGGCAGCCAATGTCGAAACACATTATTTCACTTCAACTGTTACATATTGAAAAGCATCCTTGGCCACAAATAATTGTCAAAACCGCAACATGTGTGCATGCCTGGGCATTCACCATGCCTTATCGTGGCTTCTCAGTTTGCTTTTATGGAAATATTCCTAGCTGCAGCATCACCAAGTTGCACGTGGGCTGGCGTTAGAAAAATAAAATCAAACACTCTGAAAGGAATCTTATTGCAGCATCTGTAGTTGGTTTTATTAAAAGCAGTTTAAATTCCCATCCCTGGAGCTGTTTGAAATTATAGAGATGGGCTGCAGAAATTTACATTTTAATTGAGGCAGAAGACAAAATAAGGCAGGGCGCAGCGTTCACACATTACGAGGCAGAATAAATAAGATATGTATCAGCTGGAGGAGAAGAAAAGACTGGTCGTCTTTCATGGCCTCCTGTGTTTTATTTTCGAAATGAAAAACCTTGGTCTTTACAGCTGTTTCTCTCATCAGCTCCTTGCAGCCAAGAGGCATCTGTGGGTTTTTTTTTTTTTTAGCAGGTTGTCTTATTAAAATCTGGAACAAAACTTGGCACAGTGACTAGATTGTATTTTGTCATTGTTGCCCTCATCAGGATGCAACTGGAGAGGAGCAGAAAACAATCTCATCATGCAAAGTGCTTTCCCTATGTGGCTACATCAGGGAAAGGGAATATGTGGCCCTCCACATGTTACTGGACTCTAACTCCCAGCAGCCTCACCTAGCCTGGCCAAAGATAAGGGATTATGGGAGTTGGAGTCCAACAACATCTGGAAGGCCACAGGTTCCCACCCCTGTGCTTCATGGATTTCCACTCTGCCATGCTGCTCAGCAATGAAATTCATTAAGTCCTGCAGAGGAATTCACTTGGAGTTGAAAATGTGCTAAAATATCAGCGGAGCTTGGATTTCCATGCACTGTATGTATTTATTTAAATAAAATATGTTTTAAACAGCCTTTAAAAATGTTCTTAAAGTGACTTACAAAACATTAAACACTAACATATGTTACAATTATCTAAAACAGCAGCATTAACCTAACATTCTAAATCAATCTGTGTGTGTGTGTGTTTTTAAAAAAGTCAGAAATAATTAAAATAGTATCAAATCTAAAAGCAGAATAAAACTTCCAGATGTTGAAGGCCTGGTTTAAAAAATAGCCAGGGAAGGAGCCAGGTGTATCTCACTCAAAATGGCATTCTGTAGAGATAGCAACAACAAAGAAAAAGCCCTGTCTCTTATACCTAATAGATCTTACCAGTGGGCACATGTGCAGGTCCTCCATGGCTGATCTTGGGGGTCAAGCAGGTTCATACAAGTGCAGGCAGTCCTTCAAATAACATGGTCCCAAGCTGTTTAGGACTTTACAATGAGGTACCTGTGTGTGTTTTGATATAGATTTAGATGTAGATATAGATAGTTGCATGTCACCCCAGTCTTCAAGCGGTGGTGAGACTTTCAGGGGTTCCTGTGCTTATCCAGGGTTTGGTTTCTTGGAAAGAAGGTCAGTGGAGATTATGGTGTTTTATAGAATATATTGTTTTTATTTACACGTATTCCAACCTGAGCTTAAGATGGAGGGGTTCACAGCATCAACAGTCTAATAGATCTTGCTTTTCCATCAGGCTTGAAGGAGGCATCCTGAGCCATGGGGCAGAGAGCAGGTCTCTCTGTGTGTCTTCCCAGCTTCACCCCCAACAGCAGACTAAAACACACACACTAGACTCTCCTTGGCTCCCAGAAGGAGGGAGTCTCCAGCCAGGTGATAGGGAGAGGAGGGCCTCTCCCCTGAAAGAATTCTAAATGGCCCACATTGCTTCTCTGGCAGATTCTTACACTTGTTAATGTGGGCACTTGAATGACCTGTTAGCCACTCTCAGAGCTTGGAAAAGTTGCTTTTTTGAACGACAACTCCCATCAGCCCGATCCAGTGGCCATGCTGGCTGGGACTGATGGGAGTTGTAGTTCAAAAAGTAACTTTTCCAAGCTCTGGGCACTCTATTACATTTAACAAAGGAAACTAGTCTGACCAGTGGAGCAGGTTTCTTCCTCTGCAGGTTGTATTTCTTACAGGCACATGATTATAAACCAGAAAGGGTCTCAAAGATATCATCCAAACCCACCCGCACAATCCTATAACAATATCTTAATGTGCTACCAGTGACCATCCTTCAGACACCTGTTGTTGATGGGGCAACTTCAAGGCTCCTGCTCTCCCCTTTTCAAGGCCAATGCCCTTCTTTCTTATGCTTCTGCATCTTTAAAATGGATTTGGACTGGATAGGCCTTCATATTAGAGGACTGACCTCTGTAAAGGAGGTCACATGCCTACCTTAGATAGAGCTGTATAAAATCTTGCATGGTGAGGAGAAAGTGGGTAGATAAGTGAGAGGGGTTTTTTTCCTCCCTCTCTCATTGCGCTAGAGCCTTGGGCCATTCCAGTGAAGCCAAATATTGGGAGATTTTGAACAGGCAAAAGGAATTACTCCTTCATACCATAGTTCATAGTTAAACTATGAAATGGACTACCACAGGTTATAGTGATGGTTGGTTGTCAACTTGGACAGCTTTAAAAGGGAATTAGCCAAATTCATGGTGGATAAGGCTATCAGTAGCAGCATGCCTCTTAGTACCAGTTGCTGAGGGTCACATGGAGGAGTTTCCTGTTGCCCTCATGTCCTACCTGCCAGCTTCCCAAGAGGCATCTGGTTGGCCACTGTGAGAACGGAATGCTGAATTAGATGGGGCTTTGGGATGATCCAGCTGGACTCTTCTTACATACATTTTGTCTATTCTGACTGTCAGTGGCTCTCCAGAGTCTCAGCCTTTTCCCGTCCTCTGCTGCCTAATTTGGAGATGGCAGTGACTGAACACAGAGCTTTCTGCATGCAAAGCATGCGTTCTTCCACTGAGCTACGATTGGTCCCACATCAGGTAGCACCTGGTCCCATGAAGCTGCTGGCTCCACCCTGGCTCTTTATCCTATTGTGCCTTGGGTACAGACTTAACTTGCAGACTCTCCCAACTTTGTATACCTGCTTGATTGCTTGCCAGTTTCCCAACTCTAGGTGCTTACAGGATGATCCAGTAAGTAACCAGCTTCAAGCAGGTGAAGGCAAGTGCATCGGTACAAACTTATGTGCTAAATTCAGAAGTCGAGCAGTAAAGGCCAGAAACAAGTCAAAGTCGAGCTAAGGCTGTGCTGAAAATCCTCCCCAACTATTACAACACCATTTATTCCCTGCATTAAGTGTATGCATGTGGATTTTTTGTAGGTGGGAGGTGAATAGAACACACTCTCCAGGACTTACCATTAAGGATCAAGGTGCCAGATGGTTCCCATATCTTCCTTTAAAACAAAACAAAAGTTTGTCACCATTTGAAGAGGCAGCAGTAGTCCAATCAGCAGTCATCAGCAGTTTCTGTCCTATAGAGTGTCTGAATGGGAATAATCCTACATTCTGATATGGCTTCCTTTCCAGGGGAATTGTTGCTAGAAGAAATGAAATGGATGCCACAGATGGATGGACACAGCCATTAGCACCATAGTTACTGTCCAGACCTTCAAGAAATGTAATGCCTCACCACTTGTTTACATCCGGTATTCTTGACATTCCACTCTTCTGCCAAGTTGTTTGCTGAGAAACTGAATAGCAAAAGTTAACAAGTGGCTCAAAAAAGGAATAATAGTCTTGCATTGACTGGGAGATAGAAGTTTGACCATCTCTAGGGTATGAAGAGGCAGTTTTTTGGCAGAGACATTAAGCTTGTGAATGGTGGGGAAATTGTGTTGGCTTTTGTTGCCAATGAAATTGGCATCCGTATACAACAGCTATCTTCCCTTGCAATATGTGCATAGGAACTGTGTACACTTATTACATTTTTGTAGCCCATTGAGAAATAAATGAATAGAATTGGGTTGGTTTGGAAGCTGGCAGAGAGCAACTGACATGTGTGTCTTCCTTATGGCTTCTCTAAAAATGCCGAGGTTTTACCTGGCTGCATGAGAAACAGTGTTTCATTTGGAGAATTTAAGAAGTAACTCAGCTCCACATATCCTCTCACCATGAACTTTATATCTCCACACTGAAAGGCAAAAAATAAAAATAAAAAACCCTCACAAAACAATCATTACTCACATATTCATCTGGAAGGGATTAACTCACTGTGAGACGATAAAATAATTTGCTTCCTTCATCCCCTGAGTTCTGACCTTTGACATATTTTAATCTGACAGACTGGGCCAATCCAGTATTTAATTTTTGAAAATTGACTTGCTGCTGGTGTTGCCCTCTGCTATGCCCTAGCTAAGTGAAACACATTCAGGGCATAGCACAGAGTGACCCCATCTGCACTTACCATTTCAAGCAGGAAACCCAGCACTTAAAACAGCCATGACTTCCTCCAAAGAATCCTGGAACTGTGGTTGTTAAGGGTGCTGAGATGAGTTAGGAGAATCCAATTCCCATCTCACAGCTACAATCCCCAGAGTTCCTTGGGAAGAGGGATTTATTGTTAAACCACTCTGTATTTCTCCATCACTTTCCTAAGATTTGTTGTGACAGAGCACTTTAACCCACTTCAATTGTCCAAACTAAGAGCTCATCCATACATCCATATAGATCTGTATAATCTATATGCAAGCCCTTTGTGCCTCCATTAATTCACCCTCATCCATATGACTTTCTCCTCCAATCACTGCCTTCCCACACTTTCCCCTCCCTTGATCTGGAGTTTCCAATACCCACTGTACACTGAAAAGAAGAGAAACTGCGATTACAACCAGCTGCTGAGGAGGAAGGCCGGTTGGTTTGAGTCACATTTTTACCTCCTTCTATGCCCCTGATTCTTCTGGGTTCCTATTGACCCCCTCATCCCTCTCCCTTGTGATGTGACCCAATCAGCAACACAGCAAGATAAGAAAGAGGGAGGGGGATTTTGTAAACAAACAAACAAAAAGGCACGCCTACAAGTATGGATGGGGAAAAAGTTTGATTTGAGTACGAAGAAAGTGCAAAGCAATTAGGGCCACATTCACACCATACAATTTATTCCATTATTACTCCACTTTAAACAGTCATGGCTTCCCCCAAAGAATCCTCGGAAGGGTAGTTTGTGAAGGGTGCTGAGAATTGCCAGGAGACTCCTATTCCACTCACAGAGCTCCAGTTCCTAGACTGGTTTAACAGTCAGTCTCTCTTCCCAGAAAACTCTAGGAATTGTAGCTTTCTGAAGGGAAGAGGGGGTCTCCTAGCAATTCTCAGCACCCTTCCCAAACTACCATTCCCAGGATTCTCTGGGAGAAGCCATGACTGTTTAAAGTGGAATAATAGTGGAATAAATGAACAGTGTTAATGTGATCTAGGTTTGGACGATCAGTGGACAATTCCAATAAGGAAAACATGAATTTTCAGTATGGTTTGGATGAGCTCTTAAATTTCTGGTACATGATTGAATCCTCATGCAAAATACTGGCAGTATGGAGGCAATGTCAGTGAGATCTATGCCTACCCACATGTCATGCCATTTCCTTTCTTCAAGATAGATTAGAACTTCCTCTCATTTAATCTTCTAAGCACTATTTTATGCCCCTTCTTATTGCTCCCTGCACTTTGACTTTGAGCATCAAAAAGTTTGGGAAAATTAAATTAAAATACATATTACAGAAAATCATAATTTCTTTTTTAAAAAAAAAAACACACCCAAATATGCAATAATGATGTATTTTTGATGTCCAGTAATTCCAGATTTCCATACCAGACTGATATTATCATCTTCATTTTTTTATTAACGATATATCACCCAATTAACAATGTCCTCTGGGCTGTTAACAATTAAAGACAAAAAAAGTAAAAAGCAATATGAACCTTTAAAATCAAACAGAATAAAACTACTGTGCAAACCAAACTTAATAAAGCCACCAGCAGCAAAAGATAAATCACAACACCAGAGCTAAAAATAGATAAGTGTTCATATATCTCACTCCTGAAGATGAAACCTTTTGAAATACACTTTTTAAAAAAACGATTATGATAACCTCCCAGACTGTATTTGATCACTGCTGCTTAACAGGTTACCAGTTAAAAATTAAGATACACGATTTTTGAGGATATAGTGATCTTTACATAGTTGTTAAGACAAATCATTGTGTCTGTGAGTAGTTTAGGCCTAAACAGTTTTTTTATAACAGCAGCAGGGTTTGCCCCTCCCTCTGTCTCCATCTTTCCTTTTTTAAACAGGTGAATCAAACCAGCTATCACTTTTATTTAAAATCTGCTGGATCTTTTATTTAAACTATTAAAAATATGGAGAGATAAAGAGAGGGGAAGACCCTCCCCTCCCCTCTGGTAAGCCCCCTCCATTTCCCCCTAAAATGGTGCTAAGTGATTCCAGTGAGCCCCGGATTTCAATCTGGTCTTTATTCACTTTCCAGACTGTGAATTCCTTAAAGCATGGGTATATTTGTGAATACAAGTGCAGTAATATGTATAGACTCAGACTTTGCATTATTACTATAGCCGTATCCCATTCTTTTTCATTTATCTATTAGTTTTTAATTTTATATCTGCAGGACTATAGGTACCTGTCCACGACAATGCCTTTAAAATAAAGGAGAATGTTTTCATTGATTTCCCCAAATGCCGAATGGCAATTTCAAACAAGTTCTCTTTAAGGTGATATATAAGTGATGTTAAAACAATCACATGACAATCCTATCTTGTCTATCAGTGAAAAGAAGAAGAAAAATATGTGAGAAAGGCAGAGCTAGCTCCCATGTGCTGTTTCCTTTCTAGATGAGGAACCCATGCATCTATCTGACGTGGGTGTGGATGCACATCTAGACATTTATTCTTCTAGACATGAAGGACCCAGTGTTTTTCATTGAAGATGGGGACGTGTCTTCCCACCCATTTTTCAAAATTCTCAGTTATTATCACTGGAAAAGTGATGGTCTTTCCTTTAAGCCATTGCAGCACTGGCACACTGCACTAAAAATATTTTAATGATCAAGTCTCCCAAACCAAAGAAAGTGCCATTTGGTTAAGGTTGCTGAGAGATCCCTATTCCCTTCACAGAGGTACAATTTTCAGAGGGGCTTAATAGTCATTCCCTCTTCCCAGGGAACCCTGGGAGTTGTAGTGCTCATAGAACTATATCTCACAATGCAACTTGGAAAGAGGAAATTAATAACTGACTGGTTTTGTGTGGTTTATACCAGGTATAGCCATTGGTCTTCTTGTTGTTCTGGGAATTCTGTTGGCTCTGTATTCCATTTCTCAAGAAATCCAGTTCCCCACCCATGTTGTAACTATATGGATGCATACATTTCTCTTGCAGCCCCTTCCCTCTGTTTGATCATATATACTTCCTACTCAAAATGTTCTGAGTTCCTTCTCTAGAGTATCTGAGGACAGACTCCTTCAAGCGATCTGATTTGTGACTTTTCCCAGAACTTCACTATGAGGTCTCCCTTTCTGTCGTCTTATATATCTCCTTGGTATGAGCTTATTTTGAGACAGCACAGCACAGTTAATGTGCTGCAACTGGGGTTATGCCTTTGTCTGGGCTGGTTTCAATAAGAGCAGAAATTAGAACATAAAAATAACCCAAAGAGGCAAATGCACATTTTGTGTGGTTTTTTTAACTAGGTAACATAAAAGTTTTAAAATAATAGAAAACTGTAGGGTGAGATTGAATGAAGCAGATAGCTATAAAGATTAATTGCACAGATAAGGTCGCCTCTCTTCTTACTGGCTTCATAATATACACTCCTCAATGTCCTCTCTGAATGCATTCAGATAGCAAAAGGAAGTGGAAGAGGAGATGGGCATGTGAATGGAAGAGCAGTGGAAAGGAGCATCTAAAGGAGCATCAAATTAAATCTCTCACTGCAAAGTTCAGCCTTTGAGAATGGAGGGTCTAATACAGCTAGGATATGAATTGCCTGCTTTCGCAAACAAAACTCCCCAACACAAACCCATCCAAGGGAAAGTTCATTAGATATTTGTCCCCTGTGTGACCTTCTGTTTGATGCAGAATATTTTAATGGCACAATTTCAAGACCCTTTGGGCCCAGGAAATAAACAGATCATTCCGGAGACACACCCTACCACACCTCCGGAATGCCTCTTTTTGGGGACTGTAAGTTCTACCAGCTTAAGTTCTGCCAGCTGAGCTGGAACATCCCCAGCTGCTGGGGTGAGGGAATTACACTGATATATCTATGTCTCAGCTTTACACCAGCATCGCCATGGCTGAGCCCCAGCTCAGCTGGGAAAGCCCAAGAGCTGTCATCTTTCATCCAATAATGCATTGATGTTACGAACTAGTAGACACCGTCAAAACATTAGGAAACAACTGGTTGTTGCTGTATTGTTATTGAAAGTTGTTGCTGTTGCTTTTTTAACAATGTAAATATTTGTTATTTAATTTTTTGTAATCTGTATTGTTCTTTTCTGATGTGTATTTTGTATTTGTGTTTAATTTCTGTGAACCGCCTTGAGGGCCTTTTTGGCCAAAAGGTGGCATAGAAATAAACCATAACATAACATCCAGGTGAATCTTGGGTTTGGATCATGCTATTAGACCCTATTTAGCTGTAACTCTAAAACATGGCTTAGCACTGCAAGAACAAGCAGGTGTAAACCTTGGGCTCCTGCCCTCCATCCTCTCTATGCCCTAGACAATTAGAAATATCTGAACCTGGTTTATTTCACATACCTTGTCCACAAACCAGAATTATAAATTGGGACTGAGCTATGTTTTAGTGTGAGTTTGAACAGGAACAAAGTCACTATAAAATACAAAATCAGTAAGACAGCAGGGAAGGCCTCCATAAAAAGCATTTTAAATAAATAAATAATTTTAACCAGTCTTTCTGTACAAAATATTCAATAAATAGCACAATACAGCAACTTTACAAAACCATTCCCACACTGCTGGCTATCTTAACAACCAGATTTACAAATGGAACATTACCAAATAACAAATCTCATTCCCTGCACTTTGGTTTCACAGTGTTCTGTTACGCGTTTGTTTTGTTTTGACATTTCATTTAATGTTTCATTTTGTGATGTCACACTTCATTTTGAGATATCAAGTTCTCGTACTGCTACTGGTAAATTAGATGTAAAGAAAAGAACCAAACAAGATTTACAACAGTAAACAGAACTTTACAGTCTTGAAGTTACTGTACTTAGGGGTAGTCTAGCTAATTGATGGTTAACTTCTTTAGCCATCAAAGCAAATGCAATCTGGAATCATGTAAGACAGTGTTGCCCATCCTGTGGGTTGTGATCCAGAAGGGGGTTGTGACATCCATGCAAGTGGGTCACAGCCTTTAAAAATAAACCCAAAATAATTATAGCTTGTAATCCTTAACTGGTAGGCTGAATACCTTGCAAACTTGTTCTTTTGTTGGCATATTCTCATTATAAATTTAACAAGCCTTGCATTTTAACACTTGCAACTGTTCTCTGGCGGCTGGCGGCAAAGAAGACCTAAGGTCCAACATTCTTGTGACAATAAATCAATAGGCAACCATACCAAGTAAATTTGGACTTGTGTGGCCCCATACCAAAAAGGTTGGGAAGCACTGATCTAATCCACACAGTGGTCATTCGCAAGCCCCATTTTTACAGCCCCTCATATTGAGTTGGGAAAGGGCCGTAGGTTAGAACATCTGCTTTGCATGCAGAAGGTTCCAGGTTCAACCCCCAGCATTTCTAGCATTAATATAATGCATTTTGTATGCTATTTTACTAATATAGACATTTATATGCACACTAATATATATTATTTACTAATATATGTTACTAATATAATACATTCATTCATATATGCATTTTATATGCATTTTTGTACATATTATTTGGCTGGAGAACTGCACTGCAAAATGCAAATTTCAGAGGATTGCCATGTTACAGGCTGTTTTCACGCTGCACTTTATTCCGTTATTCTGGTGATCTCTTACCTGGTAATTTGCGCATTATATTTGACCTTTCACACGACACACAAGCTAGCTCCAGAATTCTAGTGGAATGTAGTGGAAGCTTAGCGCAAATTTCCATGAGAAATGATACCAGAAATAATCTATTAGCAAGGCTGGGAATCCGGAAGATCATGGGCGTATTGTGCTAGCTGCTGCTGCTCACGTGACAGGCATCCCAGCATGAGGTGCGTTCCCTCCCTTTAGTCATGCAGGGTTTTTGTTTTTTTGCCTGATGAGGGTTGTACCGGTATTCTGGCATGAGCGCAGATAGCAGCAGCATTTCCCACACATGGCCCTGTCTTGATGCAAGTAAAACAATTTAAAAAGTCAGATCCTAAAGGGAGAGGGGTTGCATTGTGACAGGACGAGATCTTAGACGTCCTACACGGTGGGGAACAGTGCGCATGAGTGAAGAACAAAAACAAGCCATGTGACAGTTGCGTGAAATGACGGTATATCGGCTGAAAAAGCTGCTGTCCCTTAACGCAACAGGTACTGCAGTGTGAAAGGGATTTTAGAAATCGGGACAGAAGCACTACCATTTTAATCTGTTAAACTAACGCGCAAAGCCCCATGTCTGAAAGCAGCCACAGTTTGCATATTGTTTTGGAAAGTGCAGATTAGCTAGGTTCACCTTTAAATGCAAACTGAACTGAATTTCTTCCTAACACCCCGTCCCAGCCCCTACTTGTGCTGACTGGGCTTGATGGGAGTTGTAGTCCAAACAACTGGAGGGCACCATGTTGGTGAAGATTGGTAATAAGATAATGCCTTTATTGCTGTTTAAGTGTTACACTTTACAGTGAATAAAAATAAATATAATAAAAAGTGAAATGCCTATGAACAGCATGATGGTAATAAACAATAACAGCGTTAAGCTTTGTGACAAAAGTTCTTACAAAATGTCCCTAAGGCAGCAAACCACATTATTATTATTTTTTAAACAAAATCGCTTTTAATTTTGGCAGCTGCGGGAGCAAACAATGCCACTGTGTAGGTTTCCTACTTGGCTTTGTCATTTGGTAGACACGCTCTTGATATAGTTTGACTGAAAGTGCATTATGTCTAGTATTAGAAAGGAATGTTTCTTCTTTGTATTCAATGGGCCAGAAAAAAAAAGTAATGCTGAGTGTTCTCCACTGCCTGCTAGGTCTTGAATGGGATCTTTGCATCGTATCCTTTTTAGCCATTGAATTCATCATCTGAAATTAAAGATGAATGGTAAAGTCTTTTTTCATTTCCAAGAAGTAAACAAAAGAGAGATTGATTAAATAGGCCACTAGGTTGTGTGTGTGTGTAATATATCAAGGGGAGATATTCTACACTTGAAGTGGTGCCAGATCAGCTTGAACATCAATGTTTTATCTTTTACGTATATATGCATTTTCACGCACATTTCTCTTATTTACATATTTTTTGTACACAATTTCTGATTTACGTTTTTTTCAACACTATTTCTTTAGGATTAAGTCATTACCTGACAGATCATCTTACCTCTTATATACCCAGCTGATCACCGTGTTCTGAAATTGAGGGCTCCTGAGAGACCACCCTATCAGGAGGTCCATTCCGCGCAACATAGGATGCGGACCTTTAGTGCTGTGGCACCTTTGAAATTCCCTCCCTTTAAATACTACACAGGCACTATCTCTGTTTTCTTTTTTGGTGCTTACTGAAGACCTTCTTCCAAAAAGCCTTTTAAGTAGAGACCTTTATTCCAGTCTGCATCTGTATTGGAATTGTTTTTAAGATGTTTTGTTTTAAAGTCCTTTGTAAGATTTTGTAAATTGTTTCATCACTTGCTATTTGTCATCATGGCTCCTTTTAGGAGGAAGGGCAGGATATAAATTTAATAATTAATTAATTAAACCAATGGCCAGGTCCAGTGCAAGCCGGCTGCCAGGTTGGACACTGGCCAAGGGCCCTTGCAGCTGGCTGAAGGATCCTGTAGCTGACCAAGGACCCTAGCAGCTGGGGCAGGAAGGGTGGAGCTCCCACTCCACAATCCTCACCAGCATCAAGTTGTGGTGCGTGATAGCAAATTACAACTGGACGGTGGTGCAGATTCCAGAGCAGGAGCTCCACTCTTCCAGAAAAAAAACATCCCCACATGAACATGCAGTTGGTGTGTGCTTAAATATGTCCTGTCATGCCACCTCTTGTTTTGCCATGTCATCACACATGCCTGCCATCACCCAAGATGGACATGAGGTGAGTTGACACCCCTGCCACCATCTTGGGCGATGGCAGGCATGCACATGCACCTGGATGCATTTAAGCACGCCTGTGCAGAGCCATGGGGCCCCACTGCCATCTGGTGCCCAAGGACCTGCTGTGGTCTATTGCCAGCCCTGTTAATGGCTACTAGCATGGTGGCTATGCTCTGCCTCCATGGTTGGAAGCAGTGTGCTTCTGAATACCAGTTGTCAGAAACCGCAGAAGGGGGAAATGCTGTTGCTCTCAGGTCCTGCTTGCAGGCTTTCCACAGGTATCTTGTTGGCCACTTTGAGAACTGGATGCTGGATCAGATGGGCCAGGCTCTGGCAGGTTCTTCTTATGTTCTAAGATGCACAGTTTGTTTAGAGAATATTCTGTGGATTCATTTCTGCACAACATTTGCTCATCTGTCAAATTCCTGCTTCTCTTGTTAGAACTGGGATTAACAGGTGGTTGATTTTCTCTTGCATGTGGATCTTTTTAAAAATCAAAGAATATGGGAAGCTGCTTTACACCATGTCTGACTGTTTGTCCATCCTGCCCACTATTTCCCATAGTCTCATTACCTGCTTTCTCATCATTTTTTTTCTTCCTAATTGGTGACGCCAGGGACTGGACCTGATACCTTCTGCCACCAAGAATGGCTGAATCTGTCCATTTTTGGTTTCTTTGTTTCTCATTCTTCCAATCATAACTTCAGTTCACCTCATTTCCATGTGAGTTTGTTATTTTTTTAAAAAAAGTCTGCATTTTCATGAACATTTCTTCCAATAAAGACATTTTTGCCTAATGGGTGACTTTTATAAGCAATTTCCCCAGATGTAATACATCTTTGTTTCTTATTTTCACCAATATAAACATTTTTGTTCACCCTTTCCACAAGTATGCACATTTCTGATGCATTTTTTCTTTGTGGGAGGGGGCAGCGTTTGAAGAACTGCATCGCAAAGTTTGGAGAAGTGCAAATTTCAAGGGAAACCTGTATTTTGGTTTACTTATTAGTTTGGGAAGTGTGAATGTGGAAGGTTCAAAATAAAATGTGAACAGGTTTCTGCCTATCCCTGATCCATCTCTCCTCAGAAAAGACATTGGGTGTTTCCTCACTTTGAGTAATTTTGGAAGGTTTGCTCTGCAACATGCTAAATTATGAAGCACAGGGGGCCCTGTTCCTGGTTAGCACCATCCCTAGAGTTTTGCAGAGGATTCTGATATGTAGGGCCATCCTAAGACATTTTGCTGCCTGAGGTGAAGAACAAGATGGTCCTCTATTCCACCTACAGAAGCCAATTGTCAGCTGAGTCTTATTTTAGTACTAACAATGGGATAGCGTTATATATACACTTAAGGATGAAAAGAGACAGTGATTTCCATTCCAACCTGTTTTTGTCGCAATCAGTGCTGTTTTTTTTCCACTGCAGTTTGTGTTCTGCTACAATCTGCATTGACTCGCTCTCTGCTGTGGCCAAAATTAAAGTAATTAATTTTGTAATCAGTTTTGATGCATTTCAATGAGAGACATCAAAACAGTGCAGAAAATAACATAATTATTTACGTAAGCTTTGTGGACTAAAAAAAACAATGATAGCAAATACCAGTCATATTTGCTTGCATAATTTCCATTGGACAAACATGTAAATTGTGGAAATTTCCACTCCCATTTCTTTTTCCAACATAATTCTCAGACACCCCTACATGCACTGCATCTGAAGGCAGCAGGTTAGTAATCAGAGTGCCAGACAGGTCCTGTGGCATGCACAACTATCATCAACACATGGATGTGGCCTGGGGGCTTAGGAGGAACAACCAGGGGGCTGTTGACACTGCTCCCAACATCTGCTGTCTAATACAGTCTTCACTCTGTCTCACGGTAAGGCTGGACCTGCTGACATGTACTTGCAGAGGACAGTGGAAGATTGTAGTAGCCGAAGCAGGAAAATGATGCAAGCTTTTTGTGCAGGGGATCAGATGAATCCTTGTCTCTGCCAATTTGATCACCTGGGCACTCTCTGCAAAGCTTATATTTCAGAGCAGGTATGGCAATGGGCTGTGACATGTGATTCAAGCTGTCACTAATGGTTTGGATGGCAAATGCTTTATGATACTAGAGGATAATTTAATGTAGTGTGATGAACTAGTGAATTGATATTTGGAAGCAAAGTAAGACTTTGCCTGCTCTGTTCGTTATCCCCTTAGGATCTTGAAATGAAGAAAAGGAGAGGAAGTTATGCAATTAAAAGAACTTTTTATTTTATGTATATTAAAAGGACTATTCTTTTTCAGAACAGTTTCTAATGTATCCCCTTTAGTGCCTGGTCTGCTGTAGCAAAGGAGGGTGTGTGTGTGTGCATGCATGGGCACATGCACGCCCATTACATGGAATACAAACATTTCATTTGACTGGGTCCAAACCATTCAATATATTGACTAAGGTAGGCTGAGAGTGTAGTTCTGCATGCTTGTGTGTGTGGACATGAGTGTTACCATTTCTAAATTTACTTACATGGGGGGGGGATCCTCCCTGAACGTAGAAAATGTAGCACATCAGAGAGTAGGCTAGACAAATCCCTGATGTGCTAGTTTTCTACATCCGGGGAGTTTTGTCATACAGAGGAGCATTCTAAAACATCACACACATGCACACAGTCTGAATCCTGCCAACTCACTCTGCCTAGCAATATAGGAAGCCGCCTTATACTGAGTAAGAACGATGCTCCTTCTCTCTTGTCTACACTTTATTGGCATCGACTCCAGGGTTTCCCACAAGTCACAGGAGCCTTTCTCAGCCCTGCTTGGAGATGCCAAGGGTTGAACCTGAGACCTTCCACGTACACAGCATGCGCTTACTGAGGTATGTCCCATCCATTGTGTCTTGTAGAGCAGCTCTTAGTTCTGGGCCAGCTGGAGCAGCACTGATTGCATTTGTTTTGTTGTGCCCAAGGGACCACGTGCCCTCTTCATTACAAGTGCTCAAGGTCTACATGTCAAGAGCAATGAGGGGCCCGGCTCGTTGCAGTTCTCATTGTGAGGCTGAGCTCCCTGCTGCGAGTGGGACTTATGGTAGCAGAGTGTACAAGAGTTCAATGAAGAACAGCAGGCGGTAGTCATTAGTGGCCTGGGTCAGAAAGTCAGTTGTCCAATTTTATAAATAAATGCAACAGCAGTTAGTAAGAGCTCTGGCACAGCCGGAACAATCCTGTTGTTGGGGAAGAGGCAAACTCCATCAAGTGGCCTCTCTGGTATGATAAGCAACGCAGGATGTTTATTAAAAGATGCTCCTCAATAGGATCAGGCTTTTTCATATTGAATGCTAATGCAGGGAAGCTCAAAGTATATAGCAAGCAATAGATTCTGCCCACTTTATTCGCGCAAACACAGCATATTGCATTTTACACACGGGGGAAAGATACACTCTATTGTATTTTTCTTCTTCTTAATTAGCCAGTATTAATAAGCTTCTACTGACATTTTACTTCTCTTCCAGCTTATTAGATTCTTGCTGGACTTGAAATCATCCCTACAGGCTAACAAAAAGAAAAGAAAAGAAAAGGGGGAAAGGTGCACAACACAACACTCCGACACAGGAAATGATTTGTCCAAAGATATGCTCCATTGAATCTGATTTGTTTCATTGGAGACTTCAGCCTGTGATTAGAATCATAGAATAGTAGAGCTGGAACGGACCTATAAGGCCATCAAGTCCAACCTCTTGCTCGATGCAGGAGCCAGATTAGGGAGCCAGAAGCAAACTGCGGGTCCCAGAATTTTTTTTGCTAGGGATTTCCTGTTGGTAAGGCTTTAGGACAGAAGTCACCAAATGTTTTAGGCCCATGGGCAGATTTTAACTTTTAAAGGAGTGCTTTGTGTGATCACCCCCTCTGGTCACTTAGGAACATTGGAAGCTGCCTTATGTTGAGTCAGACTCTTGATCCATCTAGCTCAGTATTGTCTACACTGACTGGCAGTGACTCTTCAGGCTTTCAGGCAGAAGTCTCTCTCAGCCATACCTGGAGATGCTAGGGATTCACCCTGCAACCTTCTGGTTGTGAAGCAGATGCACTGCTATGGCCCTTCCCCTTCTCCTGGATCATTACCCCCCCGAGAGAAAGAAAGTGATAGCATGTGAACACACTTCATTTTTCCAGGTGATCTGGGCAAAAGTTGGATCCAGTAGAATTGATCTGAGCCTTGGAAATGACATAGAGATGAAAGAGGATGTGGGAAGGAGGGTCATTTTTCCAACTTCCTCCTTTCGATCCATATACTTGTCAAGGGAGAAAAGGTCACCATCCTCACCACCTCATGATCAAGGGGAGCAGTGAGTGGGGACCCAGAGGTTTTGCAGATGCCAGAGGAAGACCTCAAGAGTGTCACTGTACCCACAGGCATTAAACTGGTGATTCCTGCTTTAACACCCAATGAAAGTGCAATGAGGAGGCCTTCCCTTGGTACAGCCCTGTCAGTACTGCTGGGAAGTATGTTTGGAGGGCAAGGCAAGAGGGTAGTTGTTGCTAAAAAAGGGAAATGCATCAGCAAAACACCCACAAAACATACATATCTATATAAAATGTGCTTAGGCTATGTAAGTATAGATGCAAATTTAGAACTGATTACTGTAATTTAAATAGCAATACAATTCATCTCTCCATAGTGGGGAAGATTGTGACCAAGTGACTTTGTACCTGCTCAGTCTGCTGTCCAGGTGCTGATAACTCTTGATGGGCAAGGATCTTCAAGGACCCTCTTGCTCTCCCTTCATGGGGTTCTTTGTCTTGAACTGGACAGCTCTTCAAATGGAGGGCACCGTCAAATCGAGGATAGTCCTCTGACAGCTGTTCAAAAAGAGAAGTGGTCTCTGTAGAGAAAGCTGTGTGGTTTCCAAGGAGATTGGTAGGGCTAACCAAAAATACACCACCAATTTCGCTGCCGTTTATTTGCAAATAATGGAAATCAGGGACATTTTGTTGGTTTGCGGAGGGTGATGGCAAATGGGGGCTAAACAGGAGTGAAAGCTGTAGGCCTTTTCTTTTATGTCACCATCTTCTCAGGGGACCTGTAGGGAGAATAAAAGTGGTGGCCAGTAGGGATGAAAAGATCTGTCAATTTCAGTTCTCTCTGTTTCTCATTTTTCCAGTCTTAAAATTCAGTTCTCCACATTTCTGCAGCAATTTGCAGTTGTTGTTTTTAAATCGTCATGAAGATTCTAAAGCATGTCTGTGTGAATTTCTCCTAATGAAACATTTTTGTAGGCAGTTTTAATGTACACATTTTTGCAAACAGTTTCTCACCATATAATGAATTTTGTAGTTTATTTTCATCATATATTATTTTTTTATGCACACTTTCCCCTAACATACACATTTTTGTAAGCACTGGTTGGCCAACTGGATTGCAAAATTCAAGAAACTGTCAACTTTGAAGTATGTCTGTGTTGTGGCACTCATGTTGCTTCAGAAAATGCGGATTCAATAGATTTCGCTTTAAATGCAAAATCAGTCAGAATTCCTGCCCAGTGTTAAAAAACCTCTCCAGCAGAAAACCAGCAAGATGGTTGCAAAAAAGAAAAGAAAATATCAGGTTTCATGACAACTTTTGCTCTCCAGTACCCTAATTCTAAGACAAAAAATCTCACTAGAGAACTTTTGGCTCAAGATTTATTAGAGGAAGGGATGGGGGAGAAATTTGATGTTGTTTGCATTTTGATGAGAAACTGTGAAATTCACACTTCTTGAACCAATAGGTAAACAGAATAATAGTTATTCTTTGAAATTTACACTTCTCTAAATTTTGCACTGCAGTTCTCCAGTCAAACAATATCTACAAAAATGTGTATATTAGGTTGATGTGTGCATAAAAAACAAAAAACAAAATGCATTATATATGGGTAAATTGCTTGCAAACATGTGTATATTAGTCAAAACTACATAGAAAAAAGTGTTCATTGTGAGAAATTCACACTAAAATTCCTACAAATTTTCATGAGGATTTTTTTTAAAAATAAAAACATTGCAAATTGCTGCAGAAATGTGAACTATAGAATTTAAGATGAAAACTGAGAAACAGAGAAACTGAAACAGACCGATTTGTCCATCCATTGTTGGTAGGAAGCCTATCTATCTCTCTATCTCACCCTTTCTCAACCGGTGTGCCTCCAGATGTTGTTGGACCACAATTCCCATCTTTCCTGACCATTGGCAATGCTGGCTGAGGCTGATGGGAGTTGTGGTCCAACAACATCTGGAGGCACACCGGTTGAGAAACACTGCTCTATCTGATTTCAAAGCCCCTCCCTTGTAAGCTCAGTTTTTGAAAATGGGAGACATGAAACTCTCTGTATGAAAGGCTGGAGATGGTACTGGGCTGGTAAAGAAGCTGTTGGAATGGCCTGGTCATTTTAGATGAGAAACCTTCCCTTGCAAGGACAAACTTTCCTATTCCATGCTGGCTGAAATCCTGTACCAGAGAAGTTCGCTGTGAGAGTTGGAGATACATTTGTTCAAGGTCTCAGATGTTTATCCTAAAGCAAATATGGGGAACCTTTGGTCCTTCAGATGTTGCTCAATGACAACTCCTAGCAGCCTCAGCAAGCATGGCCAATGGCCAGGGATGATGGGAGTTGCAGTTCAGCAACATCTGGAGGGCTCCCCCACATCTGGCCACCAGCAACAAGGACTTTTACATGAAGCAGAAAAAGTCCCAGGGTATAGTTAAGATATAAATAAGGCCACCACCATGCTGAAACTAAGCAGGTTTGGGTCTGGTCAATGCATGGATGAATAACTACTGGAAATGGGGGATAAATTCTTTTCAGCCCACATTTAAAAGGAAACCTATCAAATTAGCACTTTCCAAAACACTGTGAGAAGCAAAACACAACCATATTTCAGATGTCACACTTCTAATGCAATTCTCCAGTCAAGGAATGTGTACAAAAATGCATATATTAATGAAAACAGCATATACAATTATATTAGGGAAAATTGCTTTGAATAAATGTGTATATTAGGCAAACCTGTATAAAAATGTATATATTAGGAGAAATTCACACTAAAATGCTGACAAATTTTGATGAGGATTTTTTTACACACGCACAAAAATTACAAAATGATGTGGAAACATGGAGAATTGAACTGCAGCCTGGAAAAATGAGAAACTGAAATGGACATATATGCCCATCCTTAAGGATGACTCCCCTAGGAGCCATGTGTATACCCCCTTGGTTTCCATTATAGAACAAAGGTGGGATATATATGTAAGTAACACCAGTGCCATCCGTTATTTTATCTAATCGACATATACAATGTTTTAGTCAACAAATGTTGCTAAAGGAACAAGATGGGGTGGCTCAATAAATATTGCTGAAAGGGAATGAAGATGAGGTTGATCAAATGTTAGACTGGTTGGAAGCTTTCTTTTAAAAAAACTGAACAGATGCACACACCACACACAGAGATGCTACCAATAATTTATGTTACCTGGAAATGTCAAGCATTATTTTCCTAGCTGTCTGACAAGGGAAATCCCATTTTACAAAGAAAATATTACCAATATTTTCAGCAGTGTAGTGGAGGGGAGGGGAGGAGGAGATGTTTTCTTTTCAGTCAAGTTCCCCTCATCTCTACCCATGTATTATTGATTGGGAGCCCTCTTTGGATTATTGCCATGCCTCTTGCTCACTTACTAAACCATAAATATTCACCCATGCATTCCTGCAGACAATTTGTTTCTTCACAGGAGGGTACATGGAGTGGCCAATAAAATAAAATAAAAATGTGAGCCTGCCTGGAGAGTGTTCTAGTGGAAATCTGTGCCCTCGAGCAAACTTAAAATAAGCATCTCACAGCTCACTTGTGGGAAGGAGAGCTGTGCTTCTTTAAGCTCAATTTACATGGAAAGGTGTCCAGATACATTGCGCTGGTGGTAGTGGCAATACAAAACCCAGTAATGTATTGCTGTGTAAAAATGCTCATGCTGCAAAGTTGTGCTGTGTAATTGTCAACAGAACAAGAACCTGCTTACCTTGATCCTCCAGGCTTACTAACTGCAACAAATGCAACTTGCACAGAGTATGCGGACAGGGGTAGATTAGATCCTCTGCTGCAGGGGTAGGCATCATCTGCAATGTTGGGGGGTATTAATACTGAGCTACATTTCACAATGCACCCTTCGTGGCGCAGAGTGGTAAGCGGCGGTAACGCAGCTGAAGCTCTGCTCACGGCCGGAGTTCGATTCCAACAGAAGGAGGAAGTCGAATCTCCGGTAAAAGGGGTCGAGGTCCACTCAGCCTTCCATCCATCCATGGTCGGTAAAATGAGCACCTGACATTTGCTGGGGGGTAAAGAAAGGCCGGGGAAGGAACTGGCAATCCCACCCCATATATATGGTCTGCCTAGTAAACGTCGCAAGACTTCACCCTAAGAGTCGGAAACGACTCGCACTACAAATGCGGGGACACCTTTACCTTTACATTTCAGAATGGTTGTATGGACTAATAAGAACATAAGAACATAAGAAGAGCCTGCTAGATCAGGCCAGTGGCCCATCTAGTCCAGCATCCTGTTCTCACAGTGGCCAACCAGGTGCCTGGGGGAAGCCCGCAAGCAGGACCCGAGTGTAAGAACACTCTCCCCTCCTGAGGCTTCCAGCAACTGGTTTTCAGAAGCATGCTGCCTCTGACTAGGGTGGCAGAGCACAGCCATCACGGCTAGTAGCCATTGATAGCCCTGTCCTCCATGAATTTGTCTAATCTTCTTTTAAAGCCATCCAAGCTGGTGGCCATTACTGCATCTTGTGGGAGCAAATTCCATAGTTTAACTATGCGCTGAGTAAAGAAGTACTTCCTTTTGTCTGTCCTGAATCTTCCAACATTCAGCTTCTTTGAATGTCCACGAGTTCTAGTATTATGAGAGAGGGAGAAGAACTTTTCTCTATCCACTTTCTCAATGCCATGCATAATTTTATACACTTCTATCATGTCTCCTCTGACCCGCCTTTTCTCTAAACTAAAAAGCCCCAAATGCTGCAACCTTTCCTCGTAAGGGAGTCGCTCCATCCCCTTGATCATTCTGGTTGCCCTCTTCTGAACCTTTTCCAACTCTAGAATATCCTTTTTGAGATGAGGCGACCAGAACTGTACACGGTATTCCAAATGCGGCCGCACCATAGATTTATACAACAGCATTATGATATCGGCTGTTTTATTTTCAATACCTTTCCTAATTATCGCTAGCATGGAATTTGCCTTTTTCACAGCTGCCGCACACTGGGTCGACATTTTCATCGTCCTGTCCACTACAACCCCGAGGTCTCTCTCCTGGTCGGTCACCGCCAGTTCAGACCCCATGAGCGTATATGTGAAATTAAGATTTTTTGCTCCCATATGCATAATTTTACACTTGTTTATATTGAATTGCATTTGCCATTTTTCCACCCATTCACTCAGTTTGGAGAGGTCTTTTTGGAGCTCTTCGCAATCCCTTTTTGTTTTAACAACCCTGAACAATTTAGTGTCGTCAGCAAACTTGGCCACTTCACTGCTGACTCCTAATTCTAGGTCATTAATGAACAAGTTGAAAAGTACAGGTCCCAATACCGATCCTTGAGGGACTCCACTTTCTACAGCCCTCCATTGGGAGAACTGTCCGTTTATTCCTACTCTCTGCTTTCTGCTTCTTAACCAATTCCTTATCCACAAGAGGACCTCTCCTCTTATTCCATGACTGCTAAGCTTCCTCAGAAGTCTTTGGTGAGGTACCTTGTCAAACGCTTTTTGAAAGTCTAAGTACACTATGTCCACTGGATCACCTCTATCTATATGCTTGTTGACACTCTCAAAGAATTCTAATAGGTTACTGAGACAGGACTTTCCCTTGCAGAAGCCATGCTGGCTGTGCTTCAGCAAGGCTTGTTCTTCTATGTGCTTAGTTAATCTAGCTTTAATAATACTTTCTACCAGTTTTCCAGGGACAGAAGTTAAGCTAACTGGCCTGTAATTTCCGGGATCCCCTCTGGATCCCTTTTTGAAGATTGGCGTTACATTTGCCACTTTCCAGTCCTCAGGCACGGAGGAGGACCCGAGGGACAAGTTACATATTTTAGTTAGCAGATCAGCAATTTCACATTTGAGTTCTTTGAGAACTCTTGGGTGGATGCCATCCGGGCCCGGTGATTTGTCAGTGTTTATATTGTCCATGAAGCCTAGAACTTCCTCTCTCATTACCACTATTTGTCTTAGTTCCTCAGAATCCCTTCCTGCAAATGTTAGTTCAGGTTCAGGGATCTGCCCTATATCTTCCACTGTGAAGACAGATGCAAAGAATTCATTTAGCTTCTCTGCAATCTCCTTATCGTTCTTTAGTACACCTTTGACTCCCTTATCATCCAAGGGTCCAATCGCCTCCCTAGATGGTCTCCTGGTTTGAATGTATTTATAGATTTTTTTTTGTTGGTTTTTATGTTCTTAGCAATGTGCTCCTCAAATTCTTTTTTAGCATCCCTTATTGTCTTCTTGCATTTCTTTTGCCAGAGTTTGTGTTCTTTTTTATTTTCTTCATTTGGACAAGACTTCCATTTTCTGAAGGAAGACTTTTTGCCTCTAAGAGCTTCCTTGACTTTGCTCGTTAACCATGCTGGCATCTTCTTGGCCCTGGCGGTACCTTTTCTGATCTGCGGTATGCACTCCAGTTGAGCTTCTAATAGAGTGTTTTTAAACAACTTCCAAGCATTTTCGAGTGATGTGACCCTCTGGACTTTGTTTTTCAGCTTTCTTTTTACCAATCCCCTCATTTTTGTGAAGTTTCCTCTTTTGAAGTCAAAGGTGACCGTGTTGGATTTTCTTGGCAATTGGCCAGTTACATGTATGTTTAATTTAATAGCACTGTGGTCACTGCTCCCAATCGGTTCAACAACACATCTCGCACCAGGTCCTGGTCCCCACTGAGGATTAAGTCCAGGGTTGCCATCCCTCTGGTCGGTTCCATGACCAGCTGGTCTAGGGAATAGTCATTTAGAATATCTAGAAACTTTGCTTCTTTGTCATGACTGGAACACATATGCAGCCAGTCTATGTCCGGGTAGTTGAAGTCACCCATTACTACCACACTTCCTAGTTTGGATGCTTCCTCAATTTCTTATCTCATCTCAAGGTCTCCCTGAGCATTTTGATGAGGGGGACGATAGATCGTTCCCAGTATTAAGTCCCTCCTGGGGCATGGTATCACCACCCACAACGATTCTAATGAGGTCCCCTATTCTATGTGAAGCTCAAATCATGATATGGACTCTAAAGCTATGGTTAATGCAAATCATGGTTTGGAATGATATCTGAACAGAACCCCTACTTGAGTTTTTTTAATTGTCCGGACATCTTTTTTGGAGTGGGGGAGTTGTATCCTGCCAATGTGGGTGCCTTCCAGATGTTGATGGACTCCAACTTTCATCAGCTGCAGCCAGCATGGCCAATGGGCGGGGACGGTGGGAGCCACAGTCCAATCACATCTGGAAGGCACCACATGAGTTACACCCTCTCTACCAATTTTTTCCCCAGTGCAAGGGCTTACAGAGAAAAGGAGAGACTTCCTACAGCCCAGTGATGTACAAAATCTCCACTCCTCTCCACAAAGACTTTTCCGGTAAGACACAACTCCCCTACATTTTTATACACACTTTACCTTAGTATTTGTGAACGTTACTTGGCTGGGGAACTGCACTGCAAAAATTGGAGACGTGTGAATGTTAAGGAATGGCTGTCTTTCAGTTTGTGCTTTACTTCAGAAAGTGCGAGCGAAGTCTTTAAATGCAAACTGAATCAAATCTCTACCCAAATCCTTAGTAACAACTAATTATTATTTTCTCCCACTTTTGTTTTTTTATTTCCCCCCCCAAAAAGAATCTGTATTTGAGTGTGTTCTTATCAGTCCCCTGAACATTTTCTTTCAATAGCAGTAGCCATAGTATTGTTATGGGATTTGGGGGTTGAGATGGATGATTTTCAGCTCAATTTATGTTTCACGTTGGATTTCTGCATTGAGCAGGGGCTTGAACCTTTAACTAATAAGTTAATGGATTCAGCCAAGTCTGTCAAGTGCCCCCATCAACAAGTGTAAGAATCTGCCAGGGAAGCAGTGTGGCCCATTAAGAACTCTTTTCAGGAGAGAGGGCTTCCCCCCCCCAACAGGGAAGTAGCTTATGGATCTGTGTTAGAGTTAGTCTCAGCAGTCTCAGACGTAGCTGGACTTTCTAGCTGCTTCAGAATAACCTTCACAATACGGCTGGGGCCAGGGACTGAAAGGCAGCTTTAAATCCCCTTGTAAAACTGTTAAGTATATTTTAAAATATGCACTGTAATACAGAAAGGGGATTGGATGCATATGGAAATGAATCCATGTGATGTGATATGAACCAGAATGGACTGAACCACCCTTCCTCCTCTTTTGCGCCCAAGAAAATCAACCCATTCCTACCCTTGGTTTCCATTTTCACTGAAAGGTCATAATATTCCCCAGTCCCAACCCTTTGTCATCTTCCTCTGACTGCTTTCACAATTCCTTCCAGCTTGTACATTCTGTTATCCTTCCAGTCTCTTTGCTTTTGCTAAGGAGAGATGGAAGAGGAATATGGTTCAGTTTGGCAGCTGGATGCCCAAGAAAATCAGGACATTCCCCTCCCAACAACAAACATATGAAACCATAGACCTGGTTGCAAATGCAATTCAGCTGGCTTTGAGGAGACTGGAATTTAACACAGAAAATGCAGTTACTTGTACCACGGATAAAGCCACAATTAAGAGCTACTATGTGTATTGTTATTTAACTTTTGCAGATTGTATTTTGTATTGTTTTATTCATGCATTTTTATATTGTACTTTATATTTGTGTTTTTTTGTAAGCCGCCTTGAGGGTCTTTGGCCAAAAGGCGGAGTATAAATAAACTAATAATAATAAAATAATAATAAAGGTTAACCTACCTAATTCCTGAGACAATGCGCAAATTGCAACACAGCCTCCTTTGAAATTTGCACTTTTGTGAATTTTGTGATGCAGTTCTCCAGCCGAGCAATGTGTAACAGAAATTGCATATACTAGGGTAAAGTGTGCATAAAAGTGCATATATTGGTGAAAATAACATGCAAAATGCATTATATTACGGGAAGCTACTTGCAGAAAAATGTGTATATTAGGCAAAACTGCTAACAAAAACGTTCTATTAGGAGAAATTTACAGTGAAATGTTGATGAATTTTGAAACACAAACTGATGTGGAAATGTGGAGAACTGAATTTATGATTGGAAAAATGAGACCTAGAAATGGAAATGGAGAGATTCACCCATCTGTGTGGTTAACCCATGAATAATTTGTCTTTCATATAGACCGTCGGCCATATCTAGATCAGCGTTACCCAACCTTTTTCGACCCAACACCCCTTTGCAAAATCTTTTTGTGCCCAACGCCCCCCTCAGATTAAGTATATGCCAATGCTTCCTATTCTTCCCTTAAAATATGAGTAATGCATAAAAGGTATTTTCAATTATTATTACTGATCGTTTTTATCATGCCTTTTTATTGCACTTAGATTACACATTGAATTCTTAGTATGATTTATTAATATACATACATAGTTATAGAAAAGTAAATAAAATGAGATTTATTATAAAATACTAGTGTGATCCTTGAGCTTGATGAGTTTTGGCTACCTTCACAATATCTGGAGTATACTTGGATAGTCTTAAGTCACCACGACTAACAATATCCAAACGGTTTCGATTCTTTACTAGTATGCAATTCACTGCACTAAATCCTAACTAATTAAGTCCACACAGTATGAACCAATAGAATACACTGTGTTACTTAACAACAAACTCATTCAGTTTACCGGCATTGTTTCGTTAAACAAGTTCATTTAAACATCACAGAAACAACGGGTAGCGAGTGTGTCCCATTCCTGAAGAAAACCAGCAATAACTGACTGTCTGCGTCACCCGTTTGCACATGGCACTCATCCGTTGGAAGAATGCACCCTCCACCAATACACCCAGCTTATCAAACACTCTCTCGTGATTGGTTCCAACATCCCTCAAGACAGCATTGGAACATTACCTAGTGCCGGGGCGTGGCTAATATCCCCATTCCTTGATATGACACTGGCCGCTATTCAGAATTTCTTTACTAAAGAGCACACATTATTTATAGTGTTATTTCCATGAATTGAGGCTATTAAATACATTCTAACTGGGGACAAAACAGTTTAAAAATTAATGATTTGTGTATTAAATAAAATTAAAATTAAATGCTTCAACTATCGCATCAGACCACCAAATGTCAACGCCCCCCTAATGAACCCAAACGCCCCCTTAAAGTTTGTAGTCATGCCAACGCCCCCCTGAAAGGCTGTAACGCCCCCCAGGGGGGCACTACCACCCACGTTGGGAATCGCTGATCTATGTCTATTTCTGGGAGGGTGGATTTAAAAACTCCCTAGAATGACTGAAACAAGTATAAGTGATATGCAAACTGGCTGCATAGCCGGCACTAAAACCAGACAGCTGCAGCCTTCAACGTGCTCCCAATTAATGTTTTGAAGCTTGGTTGTTTGTGGTTATGATTAAAATTTACAATTAGGCCCCTGTTTAAATGCATATTGCTTGATTTAATTAGAGCGATTACAAAATGCTTAGCTCAAGAACAAGGATATTAATCACCTTCTTTTCTCTTGATGCCAAGCTGAGGGGAAAGAAAACAAACCCAGAAAAGTTATGTGCAAAGCTTGGGACAGCTAAGGATGGGAGAAGTTCTCAACACACCCTCTTAACAACCTGTGATCTACTCAACCAATCATGTGCAGAGAAGTGGGATCCTCAGCTTCATTGGATGGCCTCAAGTTCTGGTATTATGAGGGACGGAGAAAACCGTCTCCCTATCCACTTTCTTCACATCATGCATGTCTTTATACACCAGTGCCATTATTTATTTATTTATTACATTTATATCCCACCTTTCTTTTCATCATAGAAACCCAAGGCGGCTTACATATAGTTCCCAGGCAGTCTCCCATCCAGGCACTGACCAGACCGGTGCTGGCCTATTGTGCCTTCAGACCATAGCCTGGGACCTATGGAAACAATATATTCAGCAGCAGTAAAGTTACATGGGACAGTAAAGTACAAAATACAGTATTAACATGTTCATTGCAGGGGTTGGCAATGTGGTGCCAGTATGCCCACCAGCGCCTTCTATGGTGCATGTGAAAGAACTGAGTATATATCCCCTCAATAATCCACTTCCTATTTGAACTGCCTCAGCTTCTTCTACACCTTACATTTTCTTTAAACTAAAGAACACCAAATGCTGCAACCTTTCCTCATAGGGGAATTGCTCCGGCCCTTTGATCATTCTGGTTGCTATTTTCTGAACCTTTCCCCATCTATGCAATATCCTTTTTGAGGTGCAGGGATCAAACCTGTATACAGTATTTTTATTTATTTATAATGTGTACATATTGCCCTTTTCACATCTGCCACATGCTGTGTCAAGATTTTCATCAAGCTGTGTTGAGTTTCAGCCTCACTAATGAACCCAAACGCCCCCCTAAAGTTTGTAGTCATGCCAACGCCCCCCTGAAAGGCTGTAATGCCCCCCAGGGGGGCACTACCGCCCACATTGGGAATCTCTGCTCTAGATTGTTTGGGAACAGGTTGCAGTACCAATCCTCAGGAGGTCCCATTTCTTACTTCCCACCATTGTGAGAACTATCCATTCATTCATACTCTTTGCTTCATGTTCTTAAACCGGTTTTTGATCCATAAGATCTCTCCTTTTATTCCATGACTGCTAGGATTACTCAGTTGTCTTTGGTGAGGTACTTCACCAAAAGCTTTTTGAAAATCTAAGTATACAATGTCTACTGAATCACTCCAATCCACCTGGTTATTGACATTCTTAAAGAACTCTGAAAGGTGAGTGAGGTGGGGTTTATCCTTGGAGAAGCCATGGTGGTTCTTCTTCAGCAGGAGTTACTCTTCTATATGATTGATAATTTTATCTTAATCATGCTTTCCAGATGTTTTCCTGAAACAGGTGTTAAGGTAACCAGCCTGTAATTTTCCACATCCCCCCTAGATCGGTTTCTGAAAATTGGTGTTACGTTGGCCACTTTTCAGTTCTCAGATATGGAGACTGATCTTAGGGACAAATATTAACAAAATTACAAATGTTTGTTTATTTGTTTATTTATTTATTTATTGTATTTATATACCGCCCCATAGCCGAAGCTCTCTGGGCGGTTTACAGTTAAAATATCAGCAGTTTCACATTTGCGTTCTTTTTGAATTTCCAGGTGGATGGCATCTGGATCCAATGATTTGTTGATTTATGATTTACCAGTAAGGCCCAGAACTTTATATTTCTCTCCACTGTTTAACTCAGTTCATGAGACTTCTTTCATGAGAAAGTTAATTCAGGCAAAGAGATCTGCCTTACCTCCTTTGTGTTGGAGACAGATGAAAATTCTTTCTTTTGCTAAAGTTGTGTTCCCTTTTTGTTCTCTTCAGTTGGACAAGACTTCCTATTTCTGGCCCTCTTCACTTTGCCTTCAAGTTTCTTTTTACCAGTCCCCTGATTTCGGGAGTGTAATATTTCTTCCTCTGGATCGTATTTATTTAGAAAGAATTATATGCCGCTTAATGAAATCATCATCATCATAATCTCTAAGCAGTTTACATTAAATGGTATAAAATATGCATCAAAATAGAAATAAAAACAGACTTTAAAAACTTTAAGCACAATAAAATTATAAAATTATAAAGGCAACAGATATATAAAAATCTACACGATAAAATTACATGTTTTTAGCACATGTAGGCACCTATCAACCAGACTCCATGATTTTATTGTCATTCTCAAGATCACCCAGATCAGTTTGGCCAGGGGGACAATAGCATGTCCCCAATGCTAGATTACTCTTCACAGCCAGTATCACCACCCATAGTGATTCTGTGGAGGACTCTGCCCCTTTTGGGATTTCTAGCTTGTTTGATCTTATGTCCTTTTTGATGTAAAAAACACCACCACCTCCATCCTTCCATGTCCTTCCTATAGAATTCATATGAGGGATGGGTGAATTTGTCAATTTTAGTTTCACTCAATTTCTCTCTTTTTTTACATATATATCCCACTGTTCCTCCCAAAGTTGCCCAGGGCATCGTGTCTCCACTCTTAAGCTCAATTCTCCACATTTTGTGATTTTTAAAAAAAATCTGTATAAAATTTCATCAGTGCTCTAGTGTGATTTTTTCCTAATAGACAGTTTTGCATGCAAGTTTGCCTAATACACACATTTTTGGAAAGTAGTTTCTTCCCATATACTGAATTTTGCTATGATATTTGCACATTATATGCATTTTTGCCCTAGTATGTGCATTTTTGTACACATTTGGCTGGAGAACTACGCTGCAAAATTCAGTGAAGTGTTAATTTTGAAAGATGGCTGTGTTTTGGTTCACATATTGTTCTGGTAAGTGCAAATTAAGTAGGTCCAAATTTCTCCCCCATCCCTATGCTTGGCTCCTGTCAGCTTTTACTCTGAAATCAGTTTAACAGGTTCTCTGCCAACTTTGTAAATGTAAACATCAGCAGTCCAGCAGTCTGGTTCCATCCTTGTTCGACTGGAGCCCATCCATTTTGTAAAGCACTGGCATGGTCTAAAACTGTTCCCCAGTGTCTGAAAAGCTGTTCAAATGTCATGCACACATCCCAGCATCTCTCCCTACAAATAGGGTGGAACATTTCAGGAGGCCATGTGTGCCCAGCAAGTGCATGCAAGTGAGTTTTGCCTGAGTGAAGAAACACTGAAGCAAGGCCTGCATAGGACATGCCTGGTTGATCAATCCAGTGAGATGCAAACAAGAGCACTGAGCTCACCTTAAAAGTCCCATGATTATGCTTCATCCTGAATACATGTGGTGAAGTACATGGGCTGATGTCTAACTCTCCTTTGCATCGCCTTCTTTAACCGGCAACATGATTACTCAAGAAGTTGTTCCAATCTTGTCAGTTCCAGTGAGAAGAGCACATAAGTCATGGCCTTTGTCAATAAATATCTGGCAGCTGGATTACTTTAGTCTTGGTATGTCAAGGTCTCAGTAGTGGTCATGCTGTGCCCTAACAAATTATAATGACCTTGTAGAACCAGGGGAAACCCTTAACTTCCTGCTCTGCTCCGCTCCACTTCCCCCAGCCCCCCTCCCCAGTGGAGAAGACAAAAATTCAGAGGCTTCTTGTTAATCTGAGTTGTATCAATATGAGGTTAACAGAATGTAAGTATAAGAAATAAATGTCCATGAATGAAAGGGCTGCAGCCATTTTACATGTCTCATGTTTTGTCCCACAAGCACAAAACCTGCTAAAAATGCTATTTTTACAAAGACAAGATTTATTAACTATTTATGTATATATTTAAAACATTTATATTCTTTCTCTCCAGACCTTCTTCCAACAGTACATTAGAACCCCCCAACCTGCTACTGTGAACTGAAACATTTCCATTGGATATTGACTTGAAACACAATCCTTTGTGTAATTACTCAGAAGTAGGTCCCATTGATTTAAATTTATTTATTTATTATTTGATTTATATCCCACCCTTCTTCCCAGCAGGAGCCCAGGGCGGCAAACAAAAGCACTAAAAACACTTTAAAAACAGACTTTAAAATACATTAAAACAAAATATCTTTAAAAACGTTTTTAAAAAAGCTTTGAAGACATCTTTAAAAAGAAAAAAGAAAAATGTTTAAAACATTTTTTTAAAAAAAAGGTTTACAAAGATATTAAAAAGCAATTCCAACACAGACGCAGACTGGGATAAGGTCTCTATTTAAAAGGCTTGTTGAAAGTGGAAGGTCTTCAATAGGTGCCAAAAAGATAACAGAGACGGCGCCTGTCTAATATTTAAAGGGAGGACATTCCACAGGGTAGGTGCCTGTTCTTAGGTGGCTGTGCATAGGGCTGCAGTCTTGGCAGAGCAACCTGATGTCAACATTTTTGATGCTAGAAGAACTCGAAGAAAAGTAACTGGAGAGCGTGAAAACATTAGATAGTAAAATTAGGTTTTTAATTCCACCACTTGCCATAGTTGTGCTTCCAGGAAATACAATGCTTTTAATACGTACAAAAGAACATAAGAGAAAAGGATGTCAAAGATATAAACTGCTCCTTATTATCTGACTCACTTAAATCCTTTATGTTTTATGTTAAGCAAAGTTAAGATTTAGAGCAGAGCGCTAAGGAAGCCACATGGGTGAACTATTTCCTTGAGACCTGAAAAATATACATTGCTCAATAAATCTAAGAGTACATTTTTGTATGCAGATAAATGGGTAATCTAAGGGCAGCTTTATTCTAAAATGCTACCATTTTGAAAACAGAAATGGCTAGTGCATGCATGTAAAATGGTATAAATTTGTATACCACTTAATAAAAAATAAAATGGTTTACATAAAAGGAATAAAAGCATGACATTTCCTGTGTGATATGAGTTACCCACTGCTGTACCAGTGAAAGAGGTACAATTCAACCATCATTTCATCACTGGGGAAGAATATAGTTCCTCCATTCTGTTTGTTGCTCAGTGGTTCACTCGGTCATGTATATGACTCCCCTAGTATTCTGGTGTAACTTGGAGAACTATTTCCAGAACTTGTACATGCAGTTGGCTACATGTTTCAGTTCCTTCCACGTTTGCACACCTCCCCTTTCATTACATTGTTAAATTTTGCCCCCATTACAAAATGCAATCCCAGTCTTCATATGAATGCACCAGCATTGTGACTGCCTTCTCCATCTCATTGCTGCTTCCAAGGTACCAACTCTCTTTGATCACTGCCTCCTTAGGTCCCCCCTGTCCCAGTATCTACACAGTAGGTGTTGTATAGAGCTTCTGTCCACTTAAATCAACGTTTTCTTCCACTGAAGCTGCTGCAGTGATTTTTTAATGTTTCCAATGGACCCTTTCCTCTCAGCACTTAAAGTGTCAGAACATTCTGTGACATCACAGCAGTGCAGCAAATGATTGGGAGTGGAAGCTTTCATATACAGGAAATGGGGGCAAACTTGAAATCTAATGGGAAGCTACTCATACAGAAATGCTTAAAATTCTACTATATTGTGGTCCAGGTTATGGTTTCTTTGGTGGTGGCCTGGTGTCACTTCTGGGTTGCTGGAGGTGTCGGGGGTAGTGCTGGAGTCAGGAGGCCCCATAAGGTCTCCAGACTTCATAACATCAGGATCTTCATCTGATGAGGAGGTGCTGAGTCTGCTTTAGGGGAGTTCTTCTGTTGCTCCTTCTGCTGAAGCTAGGCTGTGCAAGATTCAGCAAAGCATCCTGCTAACCAGCATCAGATGAGGAATTATCTGCATCAGAGTAACTGTTATGACAGAGCCTAGTTTACTAATTTAGGATGCAACCTAGCAAACAATTACAGGCTCACATCCCGTTAGTTTCTGTGGGGGGCTGAGCATACTTAGATTGTGCCTTTAGTGTGGAGGAGGAATTTCAGCTGAATGAAGAATTCAGCTGCTGTTACTGGCTTTCTTGGGCTACGTCAATCTACAAACGATTGGCTTTCAATCTAGAGGAATGTGAGTATATTCCAATCCTATTGAATGTGGTGGGGTTGAAACACACAGCTAATTACATGGTTACTCATCTCAGCAGGTGGGAGAGCAAAGATGTTCATTAGCTTGAGGCTCTTGCAGTTTGAAGGCACAAATTAAAGAAGGCTGCAGTTGAGATCCAACAGTGTCTGTTCTCAGCATGTCTGTTCAGAAGTACCGTTGAAACAGGATTTACTTTTTCGTAAGTGTGCTTAGGATTTTGTAGCCTTACAACACAATCCTGTGCATATTACCAATACCATATTGCTGCCCTGGGCTGCCACTGGGAGAAAGGGCAGGATATAAATCAAATAATAAATAAACAAGCAAGTAAATAAACAAACAAACAAGCCCCATTGATAAACATGCACTTACTGTTAAGTAAGGTTTCGTAAGTTCTTTGTTGATCATTGTACCAGGTCTGGGGAACCTGTGGCCCTATAGATTAGGGGACATAGAATCACAGAATAGTTAGAAGGGGCCTATAAGCCAACAAGTCTAGCCCCCTGCTCAATGCAGGAATCTAACATAAAGCATACCTGACAGGTGGTCCAGCTGACAAGTCTAGCTGCTTCTTGAATGTATCTAGTGTTGGAGAGCCCACCATCTCCCTACATCATTGGTTCCATTGTCATACTGCTCTAACAGTTAGGAAGTTTTTCCTGATGTTCACCCGAAATGCAGCTTCCTGTAACTTAAGCCCATTATTTCGTGTCCTGCACTCTGGGATGATTGAGAAGAGATCCTAGCCCTCCTCTGTCTGGCAACCTTTCAATTACTTGAAGAGTGCTATCATATCTCCCCTCAGTCTCCTCAAGGCTAAACATGCCCAGTTCTTTCAGTCTCTCCTCATAGGGCTTTGCTTCCAGTCCCTTGATCATCCTTGTTGCCTTCTTTTGAACCTGTTCCAAGTTCAGGGGTGGAGAACCTTTCTCAGTTCTCTCATGGGGAATATTCCAAGGGCTTCATGACAGTCATGGGTGGGGCCAGAAGCAAAAGTGGGTGGGGCCAGAGGCAAACATGAGTGGATCAATGGACATGTTTATCACCTTTGAGCAATAGATTATTTTCCAGCCACACAAAACTCTGAGGCTTCTGCACCCACCCACTCACCCATCTCTTTGGTAGCAAGAGGTAATAACATAATTCAAGGGCGCATTCCAGGCAGGTGAAAGCACTCAAGGGAGAGGCAGTGCAGAGTCAATGAGAAGCTTCAAAGTGTGGCCTGTGGAGCAGGCATGGGCTATGGAAAGTCCCCAGGGCCAAATATAGAAGCTTGGAGAGACACATTCGGTCCCTGGTCATGAGATTTACTGATATTTGCTCTAGTTATTATCAGACTATAACTCCCATTGTCCCTGACTATTGTCCATGCTGCTTGGAACTGATGGGAGTTTATTTATTTATTAGATTTATATTTCGCCCTTCCTCCCAGCAGGAGCCCAGGATTCCGCCAACAACATCTGGAGGCAAAGCTTTCTCCATCTCTGATATACACGAATAGCAATCTTAATTCTCCGAGTCTCCTTATATAACTAAAAGGCACCAAAACTACAGAAACAGTCAATGAGTCCCATTATCTGTGGTTTTGGTGCAATCTGGAAACCTTCTCCTTTGTTCTTGCGAAAAAATGCACCTGACCTGCATAAGGAGGAGGTATCAACAGACTTGGCAACAAACGCTTTCCCACCACACCAAAGAAGACTTGTGACACATATATGGAGTAAGGTTATATTTATTAAAATATAACACATAATCAGATTCAAATCAACCAATTAATTGTATATCAAATACTTCGGGCAGGTGAGGCTCAACCTATCTGTGAGGGTATAGACCCTCCAAACCAGAAGGCAACTCAATCACATCGGACTGTAACTCCCCAGTCAAGGATGTGGGAAAACTTATCCCTCCTTGCTATTGGAGTCAGGTATGTGGTTCCAACCTCCTCATCCTGGCCCCACCGTACAGGCATTCACCATGATGCACAAGCCGGTCCCATGTGGACACTCCCCAGATCCACACCAGACATTACGCCCTGATGGTTCCCTAGGGAGTGTCCTTTACCAGAATGCCTCAGCCGCCTCAATTTTTACCCCAATTACCTCACCTGCCCGAATTCCATGCCAGCCAAATCGGAATCACCACAACCCCCCCAAGGCAAGCCAATTGAATCAACCAAGCAGTATGGAGTAGGCAAAACCAAAGAGATTCTGAAATCAGGATCTCCAAAAAAAATTCCTACTCAGCCCCATTTGGCGACTAGCAGAGCCCATACTGACAAGGGAGGGTGGGTGGGTGCCGCAAGGCAAAAAAGGCGCATTTTTAGGGAGGAGCAGACTATTTATAGCTGCTCAATCCCTCACCTAATTGGTCAAATTACCCCACCTGACCAATTAAAAACCTTCGGGAACCTTCCCGAGCTTTCTCAACAATGGGGTGGTGGCAAACACGCCCCTGCACAAGGCGGGAACGCCATTAGAGAAAATCCTTAGGGGGAAACACCCCCCCAAAAAAGCCCTGTGAAAATTGAGCATGCTCAGTGGGCATGGAATTCTGGCTGATTGCAAAAGTGAGTGGGAATGAAATGGAGTATGCTGGAAGAGGACAGGGTTTCTGCCAGTCAGCCACATATATTTTGTTATAGGTCCCGCTTGTATAAGACAAATATATTTTATGGTTCATGTGAGTCCTTTTGAATCTTCCTTTGAAGAGGCAGGTAAGAGAAAAAAAATTGGATGAAATTCTCCAATTAAAAAACCCTCAAAGTGTAGAGATATACTGAAATATTAATATTTGAAGATTTGTTTGCATTTAATGTTACGCGATTAAGTGGTTGCTTCTTTAACTGCAAGCCTTTTTCTCTCAAGGGACATAGTTGGGGGAGAGAGGGGTCTTAATACGGGGCCTCAAATTGTAAGATTTATTAATCAACACCTCAGAACTAGAACCTCATCTATAAATCAAGATGTAGGCATTCTATTGGGTATCTTGAAGTGCCTGCGGAAATGTTAGCTTTATGAATAAATGTAAGCACATTCATCTTTGAAAATTCTCCCTCTATGAAGTCTAGAATCACAGTAAGAAGATGAAACAGTACATTTTGCACAGATAAATAGCTAGATGCTAGACATTTCAATAATTCAGTGTGATTGTGGAGCATATAAGCTGTGGGAAACCAATAATGCTCTGCTTAAGAAACTACTCGAAAACCTCATGAAAAACCTCAATAAACATTTTATGTAGAAACAGCTCTGAATTCATGTTCTCTGTGTTTCTGTGTTTTCCCTTTCTTTGTTCTTTTGTATCACTCAATAGATTTGTCCAGGAGACTTTCTAAACAAAATGTCAACTATGCTTATCCTGTACCCAAAGTGGTAACTCTCTGTGCATTGACAATAATATAATTGCTTCTGCTAAAATTCGTTCCAGCGATTCAGAAATTGCACAGTGAGGGCACAGACAAGCATGAACAAAAGCTACAGCTGGCCACATCTGTATCTGTAACATTATCACAGCAACTTTTCTTTGTGTGTGGAACTTCTAGTGCTTCATTTGTTCCTCCATCACCCCTGCATTGTGAGCCTTCTGAATATGGATCCATTAGACATTAATTATGCTGGGTCTGATGCACTGCCTCTCTCTAATGGTGAGGTATGCATGCCCCTTCCACCATGCACAAAGCTTAACATAAGAACCTAGGAAGGTGCCTTATACTATGTCAGACCATTGATCCGTCTAGCTCAGCACTGTCTGCACTGACTGGCAAAGGCTCTCCAGTCTCTCTGAGCCATATCTGGAGATGCCAGGGATTGAACCTGGGACCTTCTACATGCAAAGCAGATGCTCCACCACTGAGCTAAGGCAATTAATCAATGACACAAGTACTTCCTGCAAGTACACTCACACAAACACACACACACACACACACACAGGGATGACAGATTGTGCAAACCTGCTGTCTGCCTCAAAGTCCCATCATGTGAAAAACCCACATCACACATTGTTACGTACATGGTGGCTTGAGGCGCATGCAACCTCTCCTCCATCATAGGAAGAGGATAGCCATCTTGCTAAATATGTGTGTTGGCCCATGTTAATGTTCATTTCTATCATTTCACCCAGCCTTTTCAACAGGAGACAGCACCAAATGAAAGAGCTAGGTAGATAATACCACCAGTCATCATGAAAACAGCCCAGTGTAAATCTCTGATGTTCTGGTTGGGAACATCTGCTGGCTAGTGGTGGTAGCAACTGTGTCATCATGATAATTTTCATGTTTTTTTGTAAACCGCTTAGACTTTTTTTTACAATCAAACGGTATATAAATTTTGTTAAATAAATAAATGTCATGTGGCCTAGTTTGGCACATTCCAATGCAGGGCTTTTTAAAAGGAAAATTTAGAACTGCCCAGTGGTGTGTGATTATAGTATGTGCACCAAGGACAAATTGCTACAACACCTGTGCATTTTTCTCATGTGTGCATACATGCTTTCTTGCTTAGAATCACATTCTGTGACATTTAGAAGCTGACACAGAAAATCCTCAGAATTGGGGATTTGACAGCACTAAAACAGATGTGTAACATGTACAAGTGTTTAATGCAGCTTTGCCTCAATAAGGTCCCTGTTAAGAATGTCATATTGGGTATTTTTGGCATCACTAACCTTATCATGACATTTGCAGCTTCTCAGGACTTTTCAGGAAAGGGGTGTCCACATTCAAGAATTATTTCCTTCCTATCAGGAACATTGGATAATAGTCTGTGGTGGGAGTTTCTTTGGCAGGGGGAGGAGAAGTGGGTATGCTTGATCAAGGCCTGGAGTTCTAGGGAGCCTGGATGGCTTAATTTACTTTTCAAATTGTAACCAGTCACCTAACATAATACAAGTTTTTCATGACTTGGATTTTTGAACTACCCAAATGTTCTTTTTGAACTGCCCATTTTTTCCCTGTAACTTGCCATTCTGGATCTGGCTGCCTTGTTTTGTTTGTTCGTTTAAAGCCCTGTTCTAGTGTATTTCTTATATCATTCTTTTAGACTGGATAAGCTGCCAACCCAATATTTACTACTGACCAATTCTGTGCATAGGGCTCAGATTCCTTGCAAGAGGTGGCACAGAAGTGTCTGAAAACATAACATGTATCAATCAACCAAAAAAAGCATGCTGATTTTCATTGCTAAATATTGTATGATTTTCATTGGCATTCCAAAGGTTGTTTTAACAAGTGTTTCATGTGAGTGGCTGCAGCATACTAGGTAAAAAGGCCAACGATCTAACCACTCCAAACATTGTAGGAAGTGTTATATGTTTGCTGCTTGCAATCTAATCCTTGGCACCTCCTGGCTGAACTGATAGCTTTATGCAACAGATCAGTGGTCTGTAATAGGTTTTTCCTTGCTGGGAAGTCATAGGGGATAAACCTGTTAAAAAGGTCTCATATTTCAGGCACTGTACCTTACTTAATGTTTCTTTGTATCCTGTCCTCTGGAATATAAGGTGTGTGTATGTGTGTTTTTAAAACTTTATTCCTTTTCTATATGTATATTGCCTTCATCCACATGTTCTTTGCACAGTTGACCACTGACACTCTCAGAATGTAAAACTTTACATTGTAACTTTTCCTCCTGATTATTATCAGTAAACAGTGGACCAGACTTTATGTTGATTCACAGCCCATGTCATCATGTTTTCTGTTTGTGAAGGAGAGATGTCAATCACTATAAAATTGGTTCTGCTGTTTTGCTTATGTTTGTCCAGCAATTCTGTGAAATGGGGGGAAGTGTGCCTCCCCATTGAGCTATAGAAAGTAAAAGGGATGATTCCATTGGTATCTTTTCACAAGCATCTGCAATGGTTTTTCATCAAAATTTGATTAACTAGAACAGTCGTACTTAGAAGAAGGGATGGGCAAATTTTAAGTTTCTATCCGTTTCTCATTTTTCCAGTCTTAAGTTTAGTTCTCCATGTTTCCGCATCAGTTTGCAATTTCATTTTTTTTAAAAAAAATCCTCATGGAAATTCATCCGTGCAAATTTCTCCTAATATACATATTTATTCAATTGTGCCTAATATACATTTTTTTTGCAAATCAATTTCCCCTAATATAATATAATTTTGTATGTCATTTTCACTAATATATGCATTTTAATGCACTCCTTACCCTATTGTATGCATTTTTGTACAGATTACTTGGTTAGAGATCTACACTGCAAAATTCAGAGAAGTGCAATTTAAGGAAGAATTTTTATGAGGACATTTCCTTAAAAAGAAAAAAAGCAGCAATCATGTGGAAGTGTGGGGAGCTAAACTTAAATTTGGAAACATGAGAAGATCCCATTTGCACTTGTCCCTAGCTATATTAAAAGTAACTTTATAGAAGAAGCCCAGGTATTGACAGGAATTAAATATCTAGACCTATTCTGGCACTAAATGTGGAGAACAGTTGCAGCAAACAGGGGTGGAGGGTATATGAAGTTACTCAAAGTTAGGACTTAATGCAGTGTTTCAGGAGCAAAATAAGACAGGGGAACATTCAGCAGAGTCCTAATAAATAGCAATAACATTTGCACACAACCGCAGTACTGCATGGCAGTTAAAGTCAGGGCCATCCTGACAATTAGACAGAATAAAATGGTGGTCTTACGCAGCTGATTTTGAGTGTATTGAACAACAGCAGCAGCAGCAGCAACAGCAACAACAACAACAACAATAGGTACTGTGGGATCTTCTGCTTTGGGTGCCAAAATTATTGAACCACCCTCAAAAATTATGGACCTTGACTAAGGGAGGTGGGCATTCTGCCTCAGGTGGATCCTGGTGGCAGATTCTTCTGTGGCAAACACAGCCCTGTTAATTGGTTTTGGTAAGCAGCAACTCAAATATCTGATGCAATGGGAATATTGTGATCCTTTCCCAGATCCACATTTGGCTGATACTGTCTGTAATTCTGAAATGTTCGTAACTCTGAAAGCAGACTATTTCATTAGGTGTTGAAATCCTTGCCTTATTGACTTGGGGTCAACTTTAGCCAAAACAGATATGCAGTGCTGGTAACCATGTTGCATGTAGATCCTGGATCAATACTGAATAAGCCAAAAGTCTGGGGAAGGTTGTTTGGTCTGCTCTCTGTGGATTATGTGTGCGTGTATGTTCGTGTGTGTGTGCCTGTCTTGTGCTTTTATCCATTATTCTGTTTTTCATTTGCATCAAAAAGGGAACCTGCAAGATCTGCATTATTTAGTGTGAAATATCTTAAGCTATGAGATAGTGTTGCAATGCCGCAAGGATTAGTTCCGATGCCAGCAATGGATGTTGTGTTGGGAACAAGGGACCTCCACTGTGAGGAAGGATTGAGTAACTTTATAAGGGCATAAATAATAAACATTTTGATATTGAATTAAGTTGTTTTCTATCCAAGGACAGAAAGCAGAATAATGTATATCAGAACTACATAAGTCCTTAGCTGCTGTTTGAATTCAGGAATATTCATAGTTTTAGGTGTGTTCAGTGTGTACTTCTTTACTCAGCACATAGTTAAACTATGGAATTTGCTCCCACAAGACACAGTAATGGCCACCAGCTTGGATGGCTTTAAAAACAGATTAGACAAATTCATGGAGGACAGGGCTATCAATGGCTACTAGCCATGATGGCTGTGCTCTGCCACCCTAGTCAGAGGCGGTATGTTTCTGAAAACCAGTTACTGGAAGCCTCAGGAGGGGAGAGTGTTCTTGCACTCAGGTCCTGCTTGCAGGCTTCCTCCAGGCACCTGGTTGGCCACTGTGAGAACAGGATGCTGGACTAGATGGGTCACTGGCCTGATCCAGCAGGCTCCTCTTATGTTCTTATGAGTTCCTGCTTGCAGACTTCCCAGAGGAATCTGGTTGGCCAGTGTGAGAACAGGATGCTGGATTAAATGGGCCACTGGCCTGATCCAGCAGGCTCTTCTTATGTTCTTATGTGTGCTCTCAACCCTTAGGTGAGATTCATGCAGAATTCATTTGGGCAGTGCCAGCTTTACATGTTTTGACAACTGAAGCAGAAAGTCAAAGTGGCTCATTTTGTTTTTAATGACTGAGATAAGAACATAAGAACATAAGAAGAGCCTGCTGGATCAGGCCAGTGGCCCATCTAGTCCAGCATCCTGTTCTCACAGTGGCCAACCAGGTGCCTGGGGGAAGCCCGCAAGCAGGACCCGAGTGCAAGAACACTCTCCCCTCCTGAGGATTCCGGCAACTGGTTTTCAGAAGCATGCTGCCTCTGACTAGGGTGGCAGAGCACAGCCATCACGGCTAGTAGCCATTGATAGCCCTGTCCTCCATGAATTTGTCTAATCTTCTTTTAAAGCCATCCAAGCTGGTGGCCATTACTGCATCTTGTGGGAGCAAATTCCATAGTTTAACTATGCGCTGAGTAAAGAAGTACTTCCTTTTGTCTGTCCTGAATCTTCCAACATTCAGCTTCTTTGAATGTCCACGAGTTCTAGTATTATGAGAGAGGGAGAAGAACTTTTCTCTATCCACTTTCTCAATGCCATGCATAATTTTATACACTTCTATCATGTCTCCTCTGACCCGCCTTTTCTTTAAACTAAAAAGCCCCAAATGCTGCAACCTTTCCTCGTAAGGGAGTCGCTCCATCCCCTTGATCATTCTGGTTGCCCTCTTCTGAACCTTTTCCAACTCTATAATATCCTTTTTGAGATGAGGCGACCAGAACTGTACACAGTATTCCAAATGCGGCCGCACCATAGATTTATACAACGGCATTATGATATCGGCTGTTTTATTTTCAAAACCTTTCCTAATTATCGCTAGCATGGAATTTGCCTTTTTCACAGCTGCCGCACACTGGGTCGACATTTTCATCGTGCTGTCCACTACAACCCTGAGGTCTCTCTCCTGGTCAGTCACCGCCAGTTCAGACCCCATGAGCGTATATGTGAAATTCAGATTTTTTGCTCCCATATGCATAATTTTACACTTGTTTATATTGAATTGCATTTGCCATTTTTCCGCCCATTCACTCAGTTTGGAGAGGTCTTTTTGGAGCTCTTCGCAATCCCTTTTTGTTTTAACAACCCTGAACAATTTAGTGACATCAGCAAACTTGGCCACTTCACTGCTCACTCCTAATTCTAGGTCATTAATGAACAAGTTGAAAAGTACAGGTCCCAATACCGATCCTTGAGGGACTCCACTTTCTACAGCCCTCCATTGGGAGAACTGTCCGTTTATTCCTACTCTCTGCTTTCTGCTTCTTAACCAATTCCTTATCCACAAGAGGACCTCTCCTCTTATTCCATGACTGCTAAGCTTCCTCAGAAGCCTTTGGTGAGGTACCTTGTCAAACGCTTTTTGAAAGTCTAAGTACATTATGTCCACTGGATCACCTCTATCTATATGCTTGTTGACACTCTCAAAGAATTCTAATAGGTTACTGAGACAGGACTTTCCCTTGCAGAAGCCATGCTGGCTCTGCTTCAGCAAGGCTTGTTCTTCTATGTGCTTAGTTAATCTAGCTTTAATAATACTTTCTACCAGTTTTCCAGGGACAGAAGTTAAGCTAACTGGCCTGTAATTTCTGGGATCCCCTCTGGATCCCTTTTTGAATATTGGCGTTACATTTGCCACTTTCCAGTCCTCAGGCACGGAGGAGGACCCGAGGGACAAGTTAAATATTTTAGTGAGCAGATCAGCAATTTCACATTTGAGTTCTTTGAGAACTCTCGGGTGGATGCCATCCGGGCCCGGTGATTTGTCAGTTTTTATAATGTCCATTAAGCTTAGAACTTCCTCTCTCGTTACCACTATTTGTCTCAGTTCCTCAGAATCCCTTCCTGCAAATGTTAGTTCAGGTTCAGGGATCTGCCCTATATCTTCCACTGTGAAGACAGATGCAAAGAATTCATTTAGCTTCTCTGCAATCTCCTTATTGTTCTTTAGTACACCTTTGACTCCCTTATCATCCAAGGGTCCAATCGCCTCCCTAGATGGTCTCCTGCTTTGAATGTATTTATAGAACGTTTTGTTGTTGGTTTTTAGGTTCTTAGCAATGTGCTCCTCAAATTCTTTTTTAGCATCCCTTATTGTCTTCTTGCATTTCTTTTGCCAGAGTTTGTGTTCTTTTTTATTTTCTTCATTCGGACAAGACTTCCATTTTCTGAAGGAAGACTTTTTGCCTCTAAGAGCTTCCTTGACTTTGCTCGTTAACCATGCTGGCATCTTCTTGGCCCTGGCGGTACCTTTTCTGATCTGCGGTATGCACTCCAGTTGAGCTTCTAATAGAGTGTTTTTAAACAACTTCCAAGCATTTTCGAGTGATGTGACCCTCTGGACTTTGTTTTTCAGCTTTCTTTTTACCAATCCCCTCATTTTTGTGAAGTTTCCTCTTTTGAAGTCAAATGTGACCGTGTTGGATTTTCTTGGCAATTGGCCAGTTACATGTATGTTTAATTTAATAGCACTGTGGTCACTGCTCCCAATCGGTTCAACAACACTTACATCTCGCACCAGGTCCCGGTCCCCACTGAGGATTAAGTCCAGGGTTGCCGTCCCTCTGGTCGGTTCCATGACCAACTGGTCTAGGGAATAGTCATTTAGAATATCTAGAAACTTTGCTTCTTTGTCATGACTGGAACACATATGCGGCCAGTCTATGTCCGGGTAGTTGAAGTCACCCATTACTACCACATTTCCTAGTTTGGATGCTTCCTCAATTTCATATCTCATCTCAAGGTCTCCCTGAGCATTTTGATGAGGGGGACGATAGATCGTTCCCAGTATTAAGTCCCTCCTGGGGCATGGTATCACCACCCACAACGATTCTGTGGAGGAGTCCGCCTCTTTTGGGGTTTCGAGCTTGCTGGATTCAATGCCTTCTTTCATGTATAGAGCGACTCCACCACCAATACGTCCTTCCCTGTCCTTCCGATATAGTTTATATCCAGGGATAACCGTATCCCACTGGTTTTCTCCATTCCACCAGGTCTCCGTTATGCTCACTATATCAATGTTCTCCTCTAAGACCAAGCACTCCAGTTCTCCCATCTTGGTTCGGAGGCTCCTAGCATTAGCGTACAGGCACTTGTAAGCAGTGTCTCTCTTCAAGTGTCTTTGGCACTTGTGGTTTGACCTGTTGTATTTTTGCTCTTCTGAATTTATATCCTGTGCCCCTGCTCTCACAATGCCTACTTCTAGGCCTACCCCTTTTAAAATTTCATCATTTCTTTGGTTTTTATCCCAGGGGGGAGGTTTATTCCGAACCGGACCTTTCTCAGCTCCTGTCGGGTTTCCCCCCTCAGTCAGTTTAAAAGCTGTTCTGCTACCTTTTTAATTTTAAGTGCCAGCAGTCTGGTTCCATTCTGGTTCAAGTGGAGCCCGTCCCTTTTGTACAGGCCCGGCTTGTCCCAAAATGTTCCCCAGTGCCTAACAAATCCGAACCCTTCTACCCGACACCATTGTCTCATCCACGCATTGAGACTGCAAAGCTGGGCCTGTCTGGCTGGTCCTGCGCGTGGAACCGGTAGCATTTCAGAGAAAGCCACCTTGGAGGTCCTGGCTTTCAGCATCCTACCTAGCAACCTAAATTTTGCTTCCAGGACCTCACGGCTGCATTTCCCCATGTCGTTGGTGCCAACGTGCACCACAACCACTGACTCCTCCCCAGCACTGTCTACCAAACTATCTAAATGACGGGCAATATCCGCAACCTTCGCACCAGGCAGGCAAAACACCTTGCGGTCTACACGCCCATCACACACCCCACTGTCTATGTTCCTAATGATCGAATCACCCACTACAAGGATCCCTCCACCCCCTGGAGATATATCCTCGGCACGAGAGAATAGCTGCTCATCCCCCAAGGAATGGGTCCCTTCTAAGGGATCATTTCCCTCTTCCTCAGCTGGATGCTCTCCTTCCCCGAGACCATCGTTCTCCATGATAGCAGGAGAGCTATCATCGTTGGAGTGGGACACAGCTATAACGTCCCTGAAGGCCTCCTCCACACACCTCTCTGCCTCTGTCAGCTTTTCCAGGTCCGCCACCTTGGCCTCAAGGAAATGAAGTCGTTCCCGGAGAGCCAGGAGCTCATTGCACCGAGAGCACACCCACGACTGCTGTCCAACAGGCAGATAGTCGTACATGCTGCAGGCTGTGCAAAACACTGGAAAGCCCCCACACCCCTGCTGGCTTCTTACCTGCATAGTTTTGTTTAAGGTTTATTACGTCAGTGGGTTGGAGACTGTGGTTTAGTTGAGGTTAGGGAACAGACGGGCAGAGTGGGGGGCCCTGGCCTCCTCGCCCTGCTGCCGAACTCGCCCTGCTGCCGAACTCGCTCTGCTGCTTAACTTGCCTTGACGCTTTGTCAGCTGGGGCTCCCTCTAGCTCGTGGAGCAGGCTCCCTCTCTAGGTGCTCTGACTTTATATGTGTGGCTGGTTCCTCCCAGCTACTGCTGCCAGCCAATGATGTGTTACTTGAGGCTGATGGCTCAACTATCAGCTGGGGCTTAACTCTTTAGTATTATCTCAGGCTTCCTTCCTTTGAAGGCAGGAAGGCAGGCTTCCTTCCTGAGCGAGGGGCGGGGCTGTTTAAGCTTTTGGCTGCTTTTAATCTCAGCAAGGGGCTGCGACTTCCAGGCAAGTCTTTTGTGTTTGTTGTTTTCCCACCTAGAACAGCCTGACCTTTCTTTAACCTAGGGAAACAGAGCTTGTGGTTGTGTTTCAGGAAGGCTGAAGCTGCCCTTTTTAGCAAGGACTGAGCTGACTCTCTCCCTGTATGTATCGGTGGAGTTTCCTTTTTCCCCTTCTCTCCGACTGGAATTTAGCCTTATTTACAGTGTCCCCTGAAGCTTTCCTGCTAGGGTGGTGTTGAACACTAGCTTTCTATAGGCTTCCTTCTCCTAGGATCTGTCTCCTAAGATATAGGTTCTTTCAGGATTTGGCTCCTAGCTCAGGGTGACCTTAGGCTGCCCTTATTGCTTATTTCTCTGAGCTGTTTTAATTCAATTAAATAATGGAATAAATGGGAGCTACTTACCCTCTTTTCGCTCTGCTGCTTAACTCGCCTTGACGCTTCGTCAGCTGGGGCCTTGACGCTTCGTCAGCTGGGGCCTTGACGCTTCGTCAGCTGGGGCCTTGACGCTTCGTCAGCTGGGGCTCCCTCTAGCTCGTGGAGCAGTCACTGGAGGCAGAAACATGACACCTTCTCAGGAATTTTGTTGGGTGGTGCTCAGTAGTAGAAAGCAAGCCAAAAGCCCTGCTGGATCAGGCCAACAACCTACCTAGTCCAGCAATCTGTTGTCACTGTGGCCAACCAGATGCCTATGGGAAGGCAGTTAGCAGAATCTGAGTGCAACGGCCCTTCCCCGCTTCTGCGGGGAAGCTAATGGTATTCAGAGACATACTGCCTACAACCATGGAGGGAGAACATAGCTGTAGCCATGGAGCATATCCTTTCCATGAAAAAGTCCTGTGTTCAATCTCCATTAGAAGAATCCCAGGTAGGTCATCATGGACCTTGCCATGATGATGCATTATTCACAGGGACTTCTGTGGGAAACGATGTTGGCCTTTGGCCACTGGAAAGAGTTCTTCATTCACTGCCAGTAAACACGCTCATGTCATCCTTCCTGCTTTTTGGCTCAGCCTAACCATATATATCAGCATTTGCCAATTTGCTGCTCTCGAGATGGTTTGGCCTACAACTCTCATCAGCACCTGCCAGCATGGTCATTGTAGCCCAAACCATCTATAGGGCAGCAGATTTTAAACTGACTGAGGGGGGAAACCCGACAGGAGCTGAGGAAGGTCCGGTTCGGAATAAACCTCCCCCCTGGGATAAAAACCAAAGAAATGATGAAATTTTAAAAGGGGTAGGCCTAGAAGTAGGCATTGTGAGAGCAGGGGCACAGGATATAAATTCAGAAGAGCAGAATTACCACAGGCCTAACCACAAGTGCCAAAGACACTTGAAGAGAGACACTGCTTACAAGTGCCTGTACGCTAATGCTAGGAGCCTCCGAACCAAGATGGGAGAACTGGAGTGCTTGGTCTTAGAGGAGAGCATTGATATAGTGAGCATAACGGAGACCTGGTGGAATGGAGAAAACCAGTGGGATACGGTTATCCCTGGATATAAACTATATCGGAAGGACAGGGAAGGACGTATTGATGGCGGAGTCGCTCTATACGTGAAAGAAGGCATTGAATCCAGCAAGCTCGAAACCCCAAAAGAGGCAGACTCCTCCACAGAATCGTTGTGGGTGGTGATACCATGCCCCAGGAGGGACTTAATACTGGGAACGATCTATCGTCCCCCTCATCAAAATGCTCAGGGAGACCTGGAGATGAGATATGAAATTGAGGAAGCATCCAAACTAGGAAATGTGGTAGTAATGGGTGACTTCAACTACCCGGACATAGACTGGCCGCATATGTGTTCCAGTCATGACAAAGAAGCAAAGTTTCTAGATATTCTAAATGACTATTCCCTAGACCAGTTGGTCATGGAACCGACCAGAGGGACGGCAACCCTGGACTTAATCCTCAGTGGGGACCGGGACCTGGTGCGAGATGTAAGTGTTGTTGAACCGATTGGGAGCAGTGACCACAGTGCTATTAAATTAAACATACATGTAACTGGCCAATTGCCAAGAAAATCCAACACGGTCACATTTGACTTCAAAAGAGGAAACTTCACAAAAATGAGGGGATTGGTAAAAAGAAAGCTGAAAAACAAAGTCCAGAGGGCCACATCACTCGAAAATGCTTGGAAGTTGTTTAAAAACACTCTATTAGAAGCTCAACTGGAGTGCATACCGCAGATCAGAAAAGGTACCGCCAGGGCCAAGAAGTTGCCAGCATGGTTAATGAGCAAAGTCAAGGAAGCTCTTAGAGGCAAAAAGTCTTCCTTCAGAAAATGGAAGTCTTGTCCGAATGAAGAAAATAAAAAAGAACACAAACTCTGGCAAAAGAAATGCAAGAAGACAATAAGGGATGCTAAAAAAGAATTTGAGGAGCACATTGCTAAGAACCTAAAAACCACCAACAAAAAATTCTATAAATACATTCAAAGCAGGAGACCATCTAGGGAGACGATTGGACCCTTGGATGATAAGGGAGTCAAAGGTGTACTAAAGAACGATAAGGAGATTGCAGAGAAGCTAAATGAATTCTTTGCATCTGTCTTCACAGTGGAAGATATAGGGCAGATCCCTGAACCTGAACTAACATTTGCAGGAAGGGATTCTGAGGAACTGAGACAGATAGTGGTAACGAGAGAGGAAGTTCTAAGCTTAATGGACAATATAAAAACTGACAAATCACCGGGCCCGGATGGCATCCACCCGAGAGTTCTCAAAGAACTCAAATGTGAAATTGCTGATCTGCTCACTAAAATATTTAACTTGTCCCTCGGGTCCTCCTCCGTGCCTGAGGACTGGAAAGTGGCAAATGTAACGCCAATATTCAAAAAGGGATCCAGAGGGGATCCCAGAAATTACAGGCCAGTTAGCTTAACTTCTGTCCCTGGAAAACTGGTAGAAAGTATTATTAAAGCTAGATTAACTAAGCACATAGAAGAACAAGCCTTGCTGAAGCAGAGCCAGCATGGCTTCTGCAAGGGAAAGTCCTGTCTCAGTAACCTATTAGAATTCTTTGAGAGTGTCAACAAGCATATAGATAGAGGTGATCCAGTGGACATAATGTACTTAGACTTTCAAAAAGCGTTTGACAAGGTACCTCACCAAAGGCTTCTGAGGAAGCTTAGCAGTCATGGAATAAGAGGAGAGGTCCTCTTGTGGATAAGGAATTGGTTAAGAAGCAGAAAGCAGAGAGTAGGAATAAACGGACAGTTCTCCCAATGGAGGGCTGTAGAAAGTGGAGTCCCTCAAGGATCGGTATTGGGACCTGTACTTTTCAACTTGTTCATTAATGACCTAGAATTAGGAGTGAGCAGTGAAGTGGCCAAGTTTGCTGATGTCACTAAATTGTTCAGGGTTGTTAAAACAAAAAGGGATTGCGAAGAGCTCCAAAAAGACCTCTCCAAACTGAGTGAATGGGCGGAAAAATGGCAAATGCAATTCAATATAAACAAGTGTAAAATTATGCATATGGGAGCAAAAAATCTGAATTTCACATATACGCTCATGGGGTCTGAACTGGCGGTGACTGACCAGGAGAGAGACCTCAGGGTTGTAGTGGACAGCACGATGAAAATGTCGACCCAGTGTGCGGCAGCTGTGAAAAAGGCAAATTCCATGCTAGCGATAATTAGGAAAGGTTTTGAAAATAAAACAGCCGATATCATAATGCCGTTGTATAAATCTATGGTGCGGCCGCATTTGGAATACTGTGTACAGTTCTGGTCGCCTCATCTCAAAAAGGATATTCTAGAGTTGGAAAAGGTTCAGAAGAGGGCAACCAGAATGATCAAGGGGATGGAGCGACTCCCTTACGAGGAAAGGTTGCAGCATTTGGGGCTTTTTAGTTTAAAGAAAAGGCGGGTCAGAGGAGACATGATAGAAGTGTATAAAATTATGCATGGCATTGAGAAAGTGGATAGAGAAAAGTTCTTCTCCCTCTCTCATAATACTAGAACTCGTGGACATTCAAAGAAGCTGAATGTTGGAAGATTCAGGACAGACAAAAGGAAGTACTTCTTTACTCAGCATTATCATCATTAAATTAGGGCGCAATCCAACTCTTTGGAGGCTAGCGGTAACAGAGGTGGCAGAAGGGGCTACCACATCCAACCTCTATTCAGGAGTTGCTGGGGGGGGGGAGGATGCTTGCTGTGCCAGCAGGGCTCAGCGGAAGGAAATGAAATGCATATTTCCTTTTGCCCCACTTTTCATGTTGTATTGGCTGCCAGGACAGAGGGGCGCAGAACTGACCTGAATGGGCTGAGAATGCCTGCTCCACTTGTGTTGGTCTTGTCTGAGCCAGCTAGAGCCCGGCTGCACCTGGTTGAAGACGGAGTTCCACAGCTGTAGCAGGGGGGGAGGGAAAATTCTGCCGGTAGAGCCTGGCATCACCAGTACTCTATTCTGCCACAGCTATGATGCATCCTGAAGCCCCTCAGCCCGGTGTAACTGTCAGGAGGATTGTGCCCTTACTTAATTAAATTTATATCCCACCCTTCTTCCCAAAGCAGCCCAAACAACCAGCAATAAAATAATTGTAAAAACTTAACAATATCTTTATAAAACATCTCAATAATTCCAATATAGATGCAGACTGAGTGTGTTCTTAAAAGGCTTGTTGGAAGAGGAAGGTCTTCAGTAGGTGGCGAAAAGGAGATGGTCCCTTCCAATCTTTAAGGGGAGGGAAGTCCAAAGGTGCCACAGCACTAAAGGTCCGCTTCCTTTGTTGTGCCTAACGGACCTCCCGATAAGATGGTATCTGCAGGAGGCCCTCACCTTCCAAGTGCAGTGATCAACTGGAAATATAATGGTATCTCAGAGTCTGGCATTAAATTAGGCATCCCAGAGTCTGGTATTAATTGCTTCCCCCCTCTAATGTGAACTATTTTTTTCTCTCTAAAAATGTTAGTTATAAAATATTTATTTTTAAAAAATGCTCACCACTTTACCCAACTCTAATGAGATATGAGAGACGAGACCCTGGAGATATTTAAGTCTGCAATATTTATTAAGTTCTTGAGACCAGCAATGTTGAATAAGGTGAATGTTCAGATTAGGATGGCTTTGCTTGTGCTTGTAGTGACAGCCGAGAACATTTTTATTACGTTTCCAAAAGTCCTTCCCCCCCCCCGCTGCAAGCCCTTTTATAAATAATCAATAACCACAAACTAATCCAACAAAGGCTTGGGGAAAGTGGAGTTCCAAAGAACATTAATATGGATACTGCTGTAATTGTAAATACTCTCACATAAGTAAGGTGATGGATGAGGTTTGTTTTCTCAACCTCTGATTAAATTCGTCAGTGAGTTCAGTAATGGGACAAATACAGCTGAAAAATATGAGAGCCCTGAGGGTGCGGGTGCCGCCACTGGCAAGCAAAACAGCTCCCTAGCTGGTGATTGAAACAGGACTATTTAAAAGCATCAGAAGAGGTTTTATTTCATCTGGCTTATTTCAGCAGTTGAGAAACCACAGGACAAACTGCTTTGCCAGTGTTGGAGACGTTGTTGTTGTTGTTATGTGTCTTCAAGTCGATCACGACTTATGGCGACCCCATGAATCAGCAACCTCCAATAGCATCTGTCATGAACCGCCCTGTTCAGATCTTGTAAGTTCAGGTCTGTGGTTTCCTTTATGGAATCAATCCATCTCTTGTTTGGTCTTCCTCTTTTCTACTCCCTTCTGTTTTGCCCAGCATTATTGTATTTTCTAGTGAATCATGTCTTCTCATTAAGTGTCCAAAGTATGATAAGCTCAGTTTCATCATTTTAGCTTCTAATGATAGTTCTGGTTTAGTTTGTTCTAACACCCCATTATTTGTCTTTTTTCACTGTCCATGGTATCTACAAAGCTCTCCTCCAACACATGCTTCTGAAAACCAGTTGCTGGAAATCACAAATGGGGAGAATGCTATTGTGCTCAGGTCCTTCTTGCAGCCTTCCCATGGGCATCTAGTTGGTCACTGTCAGAACAGGATAACTAGGCTAGATGGGCCTCAGGACTCTTCTTATGATCTTATGTTCTAACAGTTGTAGAAGAGTTCTACACTATAAATAAAAAGCCTTGGACCTTTGGGGAATAGACTGTAAGCAGTTGCCATCTCATGAAGTTCAACAGCACAAGAATGATAAACAAAATCAGATCTTTGAAGGCCAAAGCTGCATTGTATCTTTGGGATAAGTCCTATACTGTTATGCAACTTACTTTACTGGTATTGTATTTTTCATGTTCTTTATTGTAAAATTATTGTCAAACTTAAAATAAAATAAAATGATAGCATTCTCCTTGGACTGATTGGGGAATTTTCCAGTTTTCCCAGGGAGGAAAAAAACCCAATTCAGTACAAAGGGGTTGGAAAATTGCTCCCCATCTTCTTGCTCCCTCTTGAAATTGCTGCAAGCTTTGGGAAATCTACCACTCCCAGGATCCTCCATGCCCACCAATGGAGAGGGGAGGAGAAGGAAAGCTCTTACCATGCAGCTTTCCTCGCATTTTCCCTGCTGCCAATGCCAATTTAACATGGGTGATAGAAAGGTATATATGTTTGGGGGAATGTGGGGTAGCAGGGGGGGCTTTGGAGTTAGGGAACTGCAGCCGAGATGGGTGGGGTGGATAAGCCAGGAAGAAATTTGAAGGTTGTAAAAACTCTCCTGTGCTTTTGAAGTAGGCTTGCCAGTCCCCCAAAGTTTGATTTGGAGCCTGGCTTGGCAAAACTTCACTGGCTTCTCTTTTGCCAACATTTCTACTGACAACCAAGACCCTCCTGAAGGCTTCCATAGCTGACCTTCAACTCCCAGGTTGAAGAGAAAGACTTTATTGTCCCCTTTGTTCCATTCACTTTGATTAGCCTGAGTGGGCAGAATCGCTCTGAAGCTCACTAACCTCCTAATGCTCCAGGGACAATCGAACCTGTTGTCCTAGTGAGCCAGTACAGAGAGCAGCAATACAAAGACCTGTGGATTCCCAGTTAAAATGTAAGAACACAAGAAAAGCTCAGCTGGATCAGGCCAAAGCTCATCTCTCTAGTCCAGCATCCTGTTCTCAAAGTGGTAACCAGATGCCCATGGGAAACCCCAAATAGCAGAACCTGACTGCACCAGCACTCTCCTCGCCTGCAGTTCCCAGCAACTGGTATTCAAAGGCGTACTGCCTATGACAGTGGAGGTATATATTGCCATTGTGGCTAGTAGCCATTGGTAGTTCTAGCTCTGATAGCTCCTGATAGCAATGTTAGCACAAAGTCAAATGTTGACTTGTAAACTTTGTCTGATAAAATCAAATATGCACTTGTTAATTTTTTAAAAAAGGAAGTTCTCCCAATGCCATAATAGTATGCATTTTACTGAGCTCTGTTGGTGTGAATAATACAGCTCATGCACAGGTAATGACTTACTATTTGCATGTTTTTGTTTTCAAGTACTTGTTCAAACCAGTTGAGCAGAAGCTCTATACCTACAGAGAAACTGAGACTGAGTACATCTCCCAGGATCTTTTTCAGATGTACAATCTATGAACAGAGTCATAAACAGTTCCTTATGCATTCCCTGCATCAGATAACTTATTAATACTTTGAAGATGTTTTAATTACACTCAAGCGTGTGTGTGTGCGTGCACATGCACATGCACGCACACTGCACACACACACACACACACACACAATTCTCCAGTGGCTGGTATCAATGATTTTGTTCATGAATCACAAGTGGGCCCAGTCAAGGCTTTGATCTTAAGTTGATAATAACTCAGAGAGAGGATTAAGAAGAAATATATGTACTAAATAAATAAATAAATATGTACATTATCTCAAAGGAATGGAAGTTTGCTCTTTTTGTTTAGAACTATTGTTTCTCCCGTCATGTGCTAATTAAGCTAGTTTACATGGGTTAATTAACTAAGATTGATTTAATCAGATTACCGTCCTAATTAATGTCATTTTAGTATTATAGTGTTTGCACTTTATTAAAATGGAAACTGACACTAGCTTTTCAGTGCTGAGAAACACGGTTTGTTTATTTATTCATTATGAGGGGGTAGCTGTTTTTCTTTTTCTTTCGACTTGTATTTATTCCCTTGATTGAGCAGTTGTTCTGTGAAGCCTGCCTTCCATGTTCTACATATTGATATGGTGAGTTAGATTGATTCCGAACAGCTCTGCAACATTTCTCTGTAGTATAATGGTCTTCCTGGGAGAACTGTAAAATGTAATGTGAATGGAGGGGGGGATGTTTAATAAAATATATAGAACATCAAATCTTCCTTCTTCCAACATTAGAGGAGCATTTTGTACTTGCTTTGAGAGTTCTCTTCCCTGGTAAATTTGCATGCAGGCTTTCTCAAAGTATCTGGCCAAGGTACAGATTGGTTTGTGGGCTATTATTATAATGATGAGTGGAGTCTTCAAGATGTCTCCTCCTTTGCGGCAACACCTGATATTTGTGAACTCAGCAGTGAGCAGTCAGCTGGATTGCCAGATCTACTTTGTGCTTTTTTTATGTACATATTTCTTTAAATCATTCATGTATGTATATATATATATTTATATTTAAAAATGTCAAAGTTTACTTAAAGCATCAAACAAAGCATTACAAAATATCAAATTAAAACATTGCAGACAAAATCAAACACCAAACACAATTTAAAGCAGGACAATTAACATAACCTATGTAAAATGCTCTCTTAAACATAAAAGAAATTACAGATCAAAATCAAATACAATAATGTAGTGAGAACATAAGAAGAGTCTTCTGGCTTGATCAGGCCAAAGGCCCACCTGGTCCAGCATCCTGTTCTGTGGGCAACCAGATGCCTGTCAGCTCTACACTGCATCAGCAGTGTTAGGGGGGGCTGGAAATTCCTGGGTCTTTGGCAGGGAAGGAAAGTCCTTAGCCAGCAGTCGGGTTGTAAATCTGTCAGGCCTATCCAAAGCGTACTTGCCGAGTCAGAAGTCCAGAAGCGAGGTCAGTGGAGGTCCGGGATCAATTGCCAAGGAGGTCAGTCAAAGAGATGCTGCAGAGAAACTAGGTCTACACAAAGCCACGCCTGACGTTGCAGTCAGCAACAAGCTGCAACCAAGGTATGCCTTATAAAGAGCAGGATGGACAGCAGGTGTGAGCCCTCAGCGTTTGGGCCTTAAGGAGACAGGCCTGCCTCTCTTCTGCCTGACCTTCTGCTGTCTCCATTCTGCAGGTGAGGGGGGAGTATCCTGTTCACTGTCTGTGTCTGGCTGCAGGGCCTCTGCTGTCCCTGGGGTGCTCTGCAGCTGAGGGGCAGAAGGAGCTGGATTCTCAGGAGGCTCCTCCATGTCTCCTGCTGCTCCTGGGTCTGTTGCTGTTACTCCTGAGTCGTCCTCATCTGAGGAGTCCTCTGACGGGGCCATGACAATGCCTATGGGAAGCCTGCAAGCTGGACCTGAGCACAACGGCACTCTCCCCATTGGCAACTCCCAGCAACCGGTATTCAGAGGCATACTAACTCCTCTCACAGTGGAGAGAGAACATAGCCATTGTGGCTATATACCATTTATAGCCTTATCCCCCATGAAACAGCATCATTAGCAAAATAACTGAAATAGAAGCTCCACACAACTCTCCCACATCATACACAATAACCTCTCTCAAATACTGTACATCCCTATCCTTAGAGGTAAGGCTGGGTTGCCTTTCTTTATGTAGTCTGTTTCACTACAACTCTGAAATCCACCAACCAAAGCCTGATGCAAATGAGATATAATTATAGAATTTTGAGCCCAGCGTAAATGCTATTGGTTAGTAGCCATGCTTGCAGTCCTTTCACACATCAGTCCACTCCTGGTTATCCAAAACTTTCTTCTTTTCAGCAGCATACTTGAGGACAGGGGAGTTCTTTTGCTGTTGCTATTGTTAAACTGTTGGGAGTCAGAATCCCTTACCAGTCTACCTAGGATCTACCTGGAGGTTCAGATTTACCTTCTGCTCACCCCTGGGCTCACTGACCTGCCTCATGATTAGAAGATGTGGATTTCAGTAGTAGTCACAAAGAAAGCAAATGTGAAAACTACCTTCTAAGGAAGAGTTGGGGAACCTGTATCCCTTCTTAGGCTGGATTACACCTTCCATTGTCCCTGTCTATCGTCTACCTTGGATGGGAATGTTGGGATCTGGAGTCCAACAGCACCTGGTGGGAACCACATTTCCCATCCCTCTAAGAACATAAGAAGAGTCCTGTTGAAACAGTCCAGCTTCCTGATACCTGCAGTTACAAGTCTGATGGTGGCTTCACTGGCTTTAGCAGTCCAACGTATGTATAGATCATCATAGTACTGGAAGTAACCTCAGTGATAATCTCTAGTCCAATCACCTACTGATGCACATGTTTTGTCTCATATCATCTCTGAAAGTGTGTATGTTTGGAGTAGAGTCAGTGTAGTGGACTCAGACTAGCGACACCTCGGCTAAAATCCTCATTCAGCAAGCTTCCTGGACCAGTAGCTACTGCTCAGCCTAATTTACCTCACAGGGTTGTTGTTAGGATAAAAGAATATACCATCACAAACTTCTTGGAGGAAGGGCAGGATAAAAATACTATATAGACAATAAATAGTAAATTAATGTTGACCTTCAGAAACATTATGAGAGTTAGTGTGTACCTACTTATTTATGAGGCTGTTTTGTTCTCATATGTTACTGTAATAAATTGAGTTATTCACCCAATTGTTCCTAAAGGAAGATTCAAGGGGAAAACATGAGTTTCTTAGATTTGTTGAGGGAAGACAAAAAGTCTCAGTGAGATCCATTAAATGCCCCTGTGAGAGGATGAGAAGCTTTGAAATTCATTAAGATGTCACTAGATCCATCGAATACCTTGGAATCCCCTCCCCTTAAAGACAGGCACTGCCTCTGTTGTCTTTTCTATGCCTAATGAAGATCTTCCTCTTTCAACACACCTTTTAAGTAGAAAGCTAATCCAATCTGCATCAGTATTGGAATTTTTTTAACATGCTTTATATATATATATATATATATATATACTATATAATATATATATATATATTAAGATGGTTTGTTTTTGAGATGTTTTTGATGATAGTTTTAGTGTTTTGTCACTTGTTTGTTGTCTTGGGCTCCTATTTTGAGGAAGAGTGGGATATAAATCATTATAATTATACGGAATTACATAGGAAGCTGGCTTATATGGAGTCAGACCATTGCTCCACCTAGCTCAGTACTGTCTACACGGACTTGCAGTAGCTCTCCATGGTTTCAGGCAGGGATCCTTTCCCTGCCATACCTGGAGATTCTGGGGATTGAATCTGGGACCTTGTGCATACAGAAGCTCTACCAGTGCACACCAGATGCTCTACCACTGGGCCAGGCATCCAAAGTGAATGTAAAAAATGCAAAGGAAGCCAAAATTATTTTGATGTGCCTAGCAAAATTGCATGGACCAGTCATGGTGGTGGTGGAGGTTCTACAGATCTTCTCTTTACAGCTTTCAGTAACAGTGAAATGTACAAGTTCTTTTTCAGATGCAACGGTGCTGCCATGCCATGAACTCTGAAGTTAATCAATTAAACCCAATTTCCTGAACAATCCACGTTATTGTATTGCTGAAAGCTTCAAATAAGTAGGGCATTTTCACCATCTATCTCTTGCATAGGGTAATGCTTATATATCCCAGCCATCTAGCTGTTAAATGTCATGTCATTCCCTTAAAAATGTGTCAGGTTCTACCTTCCCTTCTCCTTACAGTTTACAATCAATTAGTGAATTTGACTGCAGGGGGTTGGGGGGCTAGCCTATACTTCCCCAGTCCCTGTTGAAATACACTTATTGTTGATCAAAACACTAAAACTTCCAAAGGTCACTGAATATCAAAATGTAACCTTTTGCCTTCTCACGGAACAGCATAAAAGGCCTGCTCATTGCCTATCTCTCAAAAGCCTCAAATGCATAGTTAATCTGTGGTATTCACACAGATCTCCAATGGAGATTCCACCAATATGGAGGGGATTATGTTGAATGGTTCTGTAATATTTATGGGAGGAGGAACAATGAGGGATACAATAGGACACCCTTTTAAAAATGTCAGCATCGCTAGCCTTTTAGAAATGTATGTATTGTACTTGTGTCATTGAGATTCGCGATCACAATCTGGTAGAAAGTCAAACCAAGCCTGAATTGAAAACAAGGTCGGGCCTTTATTTCATCTACAACTGGAACAAAACCAGAAGTATTATATGACTTTTTCTGTTGACCCCATATTAAGACAGAACCCACATTTCATCATACAAATTCACATTATCAATTCAGAATAAAGATTCAAGTGATATTGTGCTACTAATGTCCTAAATTAGGGGTAGTCAACATGGTGTCCCTTCAGATACTGTTGGACTACAACCCCATCTGCCTGACCAATGGTCAGGCTAGCTGAGGTTGGTGGGAATTGTAGTTATACATACTCTGGAGAGCACTATGTTGGCTGTTTGAGTTCTAAGTTGTCTTCCTGTTGAGGAGCCCAAGGACAAGGAGATCAGTTGTTTCAGCACCATGGAAAGCTCCTAGTGAGCAACTTGATCTGACAAGTAAAAGAAGTCCTTTGAGTCTCTTCCTCCAATCCACCTCTCCTAGGCTTCACTTATTTTTTGGAGAACTAGAGTCTCTTGGGTTCAGCGGCCTCTGGTCACCAGCATTAGGCTCAGGGCCAGGAACCCAATCTTACTCCTTAGCTGGTGACACTGTAGCCTCCAACTCAGTGTCCATGGTTTTGGAACCGTTATTATTATTATTATTATCATCATCGTCATCATCATCGTCATCATCATTACTCGCCCTTCACCCAAAGGTCCCAGGGCGGATTACAACAATTTAAAAATACATAATTAAAATTAGTTAAAAACAAACTAAAGAACATCACAGAAAATAGGGTGGGTCCTAAAAGTATACATCTCAGGTGTTGAAGGCCAGGGTAAAGAGGTGCATCTTCAGCATTTGCAGAAGGAATTCCACAGCTTAGGGGCTGCCACAGAGAATGTCCTCCCGAGCTTCTGAGGGTGGTAGAACTACCAAAAAAGCCCCCTCTGATAATCTCAACACTTGAGAGGGTTTGTAAGGAAGAAGGTGGTCCTTCAGATATTTGGGAGTTGTTTAGGGACTTAAACACTAATGTGAGCACCTTGAACTCTGAAACAAACTGCCATTACTGTGCCTGAGATCAACTTCCAATCGTTGGCCCCTCAGATCGGATCATCACAGTGTTGTCCAATCAGCCCTATATACTGTCAGAATCATATGACTCTGATTCACTACTCTCCTTTTTCCTCCAGAGGCATCCAATAACTAAATGTGCTCTATAGTGTTAGGCTGCCAAAATAAACAAAATAAACCAACAACAAAAAATTCTATAAATACATTCAAAGCAGGAGACCATCCAGGGAGACAATTGGACCCTTGGATGATAAGGGAGTCAAAGGTGTACTAAAGAACGATAAGGAGATTGCAGAGAAGCTAAATGAATTCTTTGCATCTGTCTTCACAGTGGAAGATATAGGGCAGATCCCTGAACCTGAACTAACATTTGCAGGAAGGGATTCTGAGGAACTGAGACAAATAGTGGTAACGAGAGAGGAAGTTCTAAGCTTAATGGACAATATAAAAACTGACAAATCACCGGGCCTGGATGGCATCCACCCGAGAGTTCTCAAAGAACTCAAAGGTGAAATTGCTGATCTGCTAACTAAAATATGTAACTTGTCCCTCGGGTCCTCCTCCATGCCTGAGGACTGGAAAGTGGCAAATGTAACGCCAATCTTCAAAAAGGGATCCAGAGGGGATCCCGGAAATTACAGGCCAGTTAGCTTAACTTCTGTCCCTGGAAAACTGGTAGAAAGTATTATTAAAGCTAGATTAACTAAGCACATAGAAGAACAAGCCTTGCTGAAGCAGAGCCAGCATGGCTTCTGCAAGGGAAAGTCCTGTCTCAGTAACCTATTAGAATTCTTTGAGAGTGTCAACAAGCATATAGATAGAGGTGATCCAGTGGACATAGTGTACTTAGACTTTCAAAAAGCGTTTGACAAGGTACCTCACCAAAGGCTTCTGAGGAAGCTTAGCAGTCATGGAATAAGAGGAGAGGTCCTCTTGTGGATAAGGAATTGGTTAAGAAGCAGAAAGCAGAGAGTAGGAATAAACGGACAGTTCTCCCAATGGAGGGCTGTAGAAAGTGGAGTCCCTCAAGGATCGGTATTGGGACCTGTACTTTTCAACTTGTTCATTAATGACCTAGAATTAGGAGTGAGCAGTGAAGTGGCCAAGTTTGCTGACGACACTAAATTGTTCAGGGTTGTTAAAACAAAAAGGGATTGCGAAGAGCTCCAAAAAGACCTCTCCAAACGGAGTGAATGGGCGGAAAAATGGCAAATGCAATTCAATATAAACAAGTGTAAAATTATGCATATGGGAGCAAAAAATCTGAATTTCACATATACGCTCATGGGGTCTGAACTGGCGGTGACCGACCAGGAGAGAGACCTCGGGGTTGTAGTGGACAGCACGATGAAAATGTCGACCCAGTGTGCGGCAGCTGTGAAAAAGGCAAATTCCATGCTAGCAATAATTAGGAAAGGTATTGAAAATAAAACAGCCGATATCATAATGCCGTTGTATAAATCTATGGTGCGGCCGCATTTGGAATACTGTGTACAGTTCTGGTCGCCTCATCTCAAAAAGGATATTCTAGAGTTGGAAAAGGTTCAGAAGAGGGCAACCAGAATGATCAAGGGGATGGAGCGACTCCCTTACGAGGAAAGGTTGCAGCATTGGGGGCTTTTTAGTTTAGAGAAAAGGCGGGTCAGAGGAGACATGATAGAAGTGTATAAAATTATGCATGGCATTGAGAAAGTGGATAGAGAAAAGAACCATCTCCTCCACCCTGCCCGGCTGCATCTGAAGGCGAGATGGGACAGCAAGACTCATTCTGTTGGACCAAGCCACCTGGACCAATTACTTCCATCTGCAGCAATTCCACCTGGTCATTACATCAGAGCACACCCTACTATATTATGGTCTTTTAGATTGTAAGGTAGGCCTGTGCATAGTCCACCCAATCCAATTTAGGGCCCAATCCAGCACTTTGGAGTGGGTCCGAGCTGACCCGGGACTATCTGGGACCAACCTTACTCAGATCTGGGCCCCGAACCCATTCAGGGTCCTTTCTCTTATTTTATAGTGTAAATGACTTTGAGTGCTTTGGCGGCAAGGTGATGTAAATGTGTGTGCGCACCCACATACACATACTCACAAAAAGCGCCTGTACATAGCATAATACCCAATTTATTAGGAACAGCATGACTGTAATTTTATGCCTATTTCCCTGGGAGTAAGTTCCATTGAACTCAATGGTGCTTGCTTCTGACTGTATAGGCTTAACTTGTAAAACACATTGAGCTTTAGAAAATGATCTAAATGCAACCTTGAGCTATCAATGTTAAATGCAATCTTGCAAAAAAGTGTACCTACTGTACTATTTCACCTACTAGCATGAGGTAGGAAGCCCATCAAAGAAAAGGAAAGTGGTATCTAGCCCTTGCTTGATTCTTTCCGCCATTCTGTGGCATGTTCTAGGCTAATCGGTCACAAACAAACCTGAAGACATCATTCACCTTACAGATGAAAGAGAATCAGTCAATTACAATTTGCACTGTGCCAACCTCCCTGCCAACTCATCCCCTCACCCCTTCCCTCCCAGTAAATAGCAACAACTCACCTGCTAGGAAGGTGGCATAGTGTCTCTGTCTTACCCAGTGAGCTGCTTCTGGTCAAGAGTAATGGACATCTATGTCAAACTTTCTCTAAAACTCTGTAGAAATTTGTTCCTGTTTGAGCTGTTGAATTCATCTTCTGTTTTATCCCAGCTTATTCATTCCCCACACATCTTACCCTTATGCTCCCAAATCCCAGGGCTTCATGGTGATGCAGTTGCTTGCCCCTTACAGATGTGCAGGCTTTGTGAAACAGAAACAATTCCCTTTCATTTTAATCTCTCTACTTTTAATTTTCAGTGAAAGATTCCTCACAGATTCCTGTACATTCTTCTCCCATGATATATCTTCAAATGGAGTTCTAAGCCTCAATCAAAAGAGGGAGAAATCTTTTAAATTTAAAAAAGTGGGAACCAGGTTTCCTAGACAAACAAAGGGGAATATTACCCTCCTTACTAGTGTAGGTTGGCAATTTTGTTAGTGGAGATGCCTAATAAACAGAATAGGCCTCAGCATGGGGCTCAAGTGGCCTACTTGGACCAAGGAAGCATGGTATGATTTATTTATTAATTATTTGATTTATATTATTTGATTTGCATCAAAGAACTGCATTTATTTTATTTTTATCAGTTTCAATACTGGGAGGGTTCAAACTTTGGGTGATATATTTATTTATTTAAAATATTCGGAACCCACCCTTTATCCATACTTAAACAGGGATGGATTATGGAACATAAACCAAATGATAAAATAAACAATACATACAAAAAGACACCAACAAACAACTAGGGCAGCCAAAAACAACAGAGTAAATTAAACAGTGATCAATTTACAGAATGTCACTGATACATAGGTCGCCATAAGTCATAGTCGACTTGACATAACAACAACAAAATGCCTAGCCAAATAAATAAGGGTTTAATCCTAACTCTGATTTTCACTAGTATCTACATTGTTGTGCACACTTTCCCCTCAAATACACTTTTTAATATAAGTTGCTTTGGGTCACTTAAAAGCAGCTGACAAATATAATAAATTATTTTTGTACACAGTCTTTGGTTGGAGAACTTGATCACAGAATTCGGAGAAATGGGGATTCCGCAGGATTGCTACGTTCATGTATTCATTCAAGAAGTGCCAGTCCAGTGTGTTCTCATTAAAATGTAAACTGAATGGATTTCTCACACATCTGTAACTTCCTCTCCCCACCCTTGAAATTTGGAGTAATACTCTAACCCACCCAAAAAGTGCAAAAATTGCCTCCCCACTTTCACAGCCAGAGTCCTAAAGAACACTTAAGGAGCAGTTGTATTTAAGGAACATTTGTTCTGGTTACTTTTCAATGCTGATTACATACATTTCTGTAATTATCAATATAGATCAAACAACAGAGCCCCTCCTTTTCTTTTCTTTTTTTAAGCAATGTTATTTGTGCCTTTGGCAATCATGCCTAGTACTTAAGCCCGCTTAATTGTGTATAACAATAATTGCTCACTGTGTAGAATCAGTGAGTAAGTTAGAATTACAGGTGCTTCATTCTGTGTGGCAACTCGTGTGTGTAATATCTGTTACGGTTTATATTTACTAATTCTATAATGCTTTTTTAAAAAATAATGATGATGATCACAAAAGAAATGCAATCATTCCCGAGGAGTCCAGAAACAATGGGACTGAATCCCCCTTCCTGCCATTTTCCCTCCATGACCCTTTGAAATAAACTGTTTTTGCACAACAATAGATCTCAGAGGATAGTTGTTTTTCATTGTTATGGCCCACAATATTCTTTCCACTGTTCCTGTTTCAGCTGAAAACCTTTGGTTTTCAAAGCTATCTCCCAAAATCCACAGGTTCTGACTGTCCACATTTTCAGTAAATGAATGCGTTGAAAGGTTGTGGCACACTGAGAGAGTACCTGTTCTGCATGCAAAAGGTTCCAGGTTCAGTCCCAGCATCTCGAGATAGGGCTGGGAGAGATCCCTGCATGATACCTTGGAGAGTTGCTGCCTGTCAGTGTAGACAATACTGAGCTAGATGAGCCAATGGTCAGATTCAGTATAAGGTAGGGATGGAGGAGAAATTTGATTCAGTACCCATTTAAAGGTGAACCTATCTAATTCACATTTCCCAAAACAATATGTAAACTGAAACTCACACTTCTCTGAATTTTGCAGTGCAGTTCTCCAGCCAAGTAATGTGTACAAAAATGCATATACTAAAGTGTGCATAAAATCATAGAATCATACAATAGTAGAGTTGGAAGGGGCCTTTAAGGCCATCAAGTCCAACCCCCTGCGCAATGCAGGAATCGAAATCAAAGCATTCCTGATAGATGGCTGTCCAGCTGCCTCTTGAATGCCTCCAGTGTATATATTAGTGGGAATAGCATACAAAATGCATTATATTAGGGAAAATTTCTTTGCAAAAATGAGTATGTCCGGCAATATTGCATAAAAAATATTTGTATATTAGGGGACAATCACACTAAAATGCTGATGAATTTTCATGAGGTGGTTTTTATTTTTTTTAAAAATTGCAAACTGATACAGAAACTGATCTGAACTCAAGGCGGAAAAAATAAGATAAACTCAAATGGACAGACTTACTCATCCCTAGTATAACACACTGTCTGTGTTCCTTGTTTGCACGTCTCTCCTTTCCTTTCTAAAGAGAGAGGCCTTGGGACGTGAATCGCTGTGGAAGATATGTCATCTCTTTGCAAGCCCTGCTTATTATTTCTTATTGTGTGAGGAGGCTGCAATTGTTCATCAGGAGCTGCAACTGCTAGGTGGGGGCCAGACACACTTCCCTGCATCTTCCCTTTATCTGTATTACCCCCAGTGGTGGTTGGTGGCTCCATGTCAGTGGGGCCGTGGAATCCGCTCTGTGTTTTAGTGTGAACTTTCAAGGATCTGTCCAAGGTGTTTCCCACTGACCTAGAGCTACCAGCTGCCACTGATTACTCCCTCACCTATGTAGTGCATGAAGCTGTCTAGAGTCACCCCACCCTATTTTACAGTCCTTTCCACACTCAGTTGTGTTTAGAATTGCTTCCCTTCTCCTCTTCTGTCACTGTGCACTGAATAATCATCCGACCTGCTGCTTGAAATACCTTCTATGACATCACGTAGAAGCACTAGAACACTTTCTAGGTTGCTGCTGTTTGTTTATCCTATTTCTGATTTTGTTATTAAAATTCATATGCTTTGGACGTTTTGCAGCCGAAGGTATTTGAGGTCAAGAATCTAGCCAGCATAGAAATGGTGAATAGACATATGGCACAGTTGCATTTGGGGGTCTTCTACAGCACTGTTCTTTAACCTTGGGTCCCCAGATGTTCTTAGACTATAACTCCCATCATCCCCAACCAGCTTACCCATTGGTCAAGGCCAGAGCTTGGAAAAGTTACTTTTTTAAACTACAACTCCCATCAGCCCCAGCCAGCATGGCCACTGGATTGGGCTGATGGGAGTTGTAGTTCAAAAAAGTAACTTTTCCAAGCTCTGGTCAAGGCAAGGCATCATGGGAGTTGTAGTCTAACAACATCTGGGGACCCAAATTTGAAAAGCACTGCTCTGGAGAAGCTTCTCATCTTGCGGATAAGGTTGTGTTCTGCGCATTGGAAGAGAAACCATGCCTCTAATCTTCACCGCAGTGAGGTGCACAGTTCTCCCAAAATATATTTTTCTTTCCCCAAGACACCTAGGATCAAATTGCTTTGATGTGGGCTTCTGGGGGGGGATGATAGGAGATCCAGGCAGTGAGTTCCCCTCCCAAATGTTGTCCCCACCCCTTGAAAATTTGCTGAAATGTCCCCATATTGAATTGCACAGGAATGAGCTGTGCAAATGGAGGGAAATTCCTTCAGTCACTCTTAATTGTTATTGTTTTGGCTTTACAGCAGTCATTAATTGTGACCTCTTTGTTCAAAATGTATAATGGCAATTCTAACTTTCTTTCTTTCTTTCTTTCTTTCTTTCTTTCTTTCTTTCTTTCTTTCTTTCTTTCTTTCTTTCTTTCTTTCTTTCTTTCTTTCTTTCTTTCTTAAAAACTTACTTTTAATATGGATTTGATTTCAATAAATTGTCCATGTTTCTTCTTATCTCATCTATTAACTGTCTTGGCATCACTTTAACAAATCCCTTAGGAGTTGGCTATGTTAATACTACAACCTAAAAGACTGAAGGTAGAAATGAAAACATAAGAACATAAGAAGAGCCTGCTGGATCAGGCCAATGGCCCATCTAGTCCAGCATCCTGTTCTCACAGTGGCCAACCAGGCGCCTGGGGGAAGCCCGCAAGCAGGACCCGAGTGCAAGAACACTCTCCCCTCCTGAGGCTTCCGGCAACTGGTTTTCAGAAGCATGCTGCCTCTGACTAGGGTGGCAGAGCACAGCCATCATGGCTAGTAGCCATTGATAGCCCTGTCCTCCATGAATTTGTCTAATCTTCTTTTAAAGCCATCCAAGCTGGTGGATGTAAACAATTCATCCAGTGAAGTAATGGGAGTGTGGTGGATCTAGTCAGGGTCTGAATGGGAGACCATGAGGAACCCTCCATGGGAGTCTTCTTGGACAGTCTAAAATAATAAACTTATATAAGAATAAGAAACAAACAAATATGTGGGAAATATTAGTATTAGTATTCCGCTTACATGCCCAAATGGTTTCTAAGCGGTTTACAAGTATAAAATCCATTATAAAATCCTTACATAATTGCAATACACAATAAAACAATTTCATCCAAGGATTAAAACATCCATAATTAAAATGTACAATAAAACAAGCCAGTTAAAAAGCATAACAATTAAAACAGTTAAATAAACAATTAACATAATTAGATCAGAAAGTTCAAGTTTAGGGGAATGCTTGCCTAAACAGGTGTGTCTTCAACAGCTGGAGAATGCCAATACTGATGGCACCTCGTGTATTTCAACAAGGAGGGTATTCCACAATACTGGTGCCACCAGTGAAAAAGCCTGCCTCTGTGTTACCACAAGCTGATGATCATCAAGCCATGGAAAAACTACACGGTTTCCATTTGCTGCCCTTATCATCAGTGGTGGGCATTGGTTAGGGATGCTTTCATGCATGAGTGTGTGAGTATGGTACAAGGGTCCTGTCGTGGGTTTGTGATTTCCTGAACTGCACTGTCATTCCAGAAATATCAGAACTAACCTGTACCAACTGCTCTGTGCAACACATGAAACAGATGTAGGTTTGCATTGCCCTGAACAACCCATGAATAAGAGCAAGTCTTTTCTACCCAGTAATCTTGGATTACTTAAAAACCACGTGACATGCATGCTACTCCTCAAATTAACTCTAAGATGATTTCTTCGTATTTGATCAAAATTGAACCACCTCATCAAAAGTGGAGTGGCAGTCACATAATGGACTGCCCATAGCTGCAAGGCTTAGTTTGATTTCCCTTTCATCTATCTGTACTTAACTTTTAGTGATGAGAACAAAGGTTATTCAACCCCTAGAGCAACAAATTGTCTGAATGGTAAGAAGGCAGCCTGGTTCAACTGCAGTTGTTCTTTGTATTATTTCCCCACTTATTTTAAATTCAAATTCTCCTCTAGTTCCCCCCCTTCTGAAAACTGCATCATACATATCTTTAAAGCGCCAGTTGTATATTCTTTCCACTTTGTATCATTATGAGAAAACCAGTGGGATACGGTTATCCCTGGATATAAACTATATCGGAAGGACAGGGCAGGACGTATTGGTGGCGGAGTTGCTATATACATGAAAGAAGGCATTGAATCCAGCAAGCTCGAAACCCCAAAAGAGGCGGACTCCTCCACAGAATTGTTGTGGGTGGCGATACCATGCCCCAGGAGGGACTTAATACTGGGAACGATCTATCGTCCCCCTGATCAAAATGCTCAGGGAGACCTTGAGATGAGATATGAAATTGAGGAAGCATCCAAACTAGGAAATGTGGTAGTAATGGGTGACTTCAACTACCCGGACATAGACTGGCCGCATATGTGTTCCAGTCATGACAAAGAAGCAAAGTTTCTAGATATTCTAAATGACTATTCGCTAGACCAGTTGGTCATGGAACCGACCAGAGGGACGGCAACCCTGGGCTTAATCCTCAGTGGGGACCGGGACCTGGTGCGAGATGTAAGTGTTGTTGAACCGATTGGGAGCAGTGACCACAGTGCTAATAAATTAAACATACATGTAACTGGCTAATTGCCAAGAAAATCCAACACGGTCACCTTTGACTTCAAAAGAGGAAACTTCACAAAAATGAGGGGATTGGTAAAAAGAAAGCTGAAAAACAAAGTCCAGAGGGTCACATCACTCGAAAATGCTTGGAAGTTGTTTAAAAACACTATATTAGAAGTTCAACTGGAGTGCATACCGCAGATCAGAAAAGGTACCGCCAGGGCCAAGAAGATGCCAGCATGGTTAACGAGCAAAGTCAAGGAAGCTCTTAGAGGCAAAAAGTCTTCCTTCAGAAAATGGAAGTCTTGTCCGAATGAAGAAAATAAAAAGGAACACAAACTCTGGCAAAAGAAATGCAAGAAGACAATAAGGGATGCTAAAAAAGAATTTGAGGAGCACATTGCTAAGAACCTAAAAACCATCAACAAAAAATTCTATAAATACATTCAAAGCAGGAGACCATCTAGGGAGGCGATTGGACCCTTGGATGATAAGGGAGTCAAAGGTGTACTAAAGAACGATAAGGAGATTGCAGAGAAGCTAAATGAATTCTTTGCATCTGTCTTCACAGTGGAAGATATAGGGCAGATCCCTGAACCTGAACTAACATTTGCAGGAAGGGATTCTGAGGAACTGAGACAAATAGTGGTAATGAGAGAGGAAGTTCTAGGCTTAATGGACAATATAAAAACTGACAAATCACCGGGCCCGGATGGCATCCACCCGAGAGTTCTCAAAGAACTCAAAGGTGAAATTGCTGATAAGCTAACTAAAATATTTAACTTGTCCCTCGGGTCCTCCTCCGTGCCTGAGGACTGGAAAGTGGCAAATGTAATGCCAATATTCAGTAAGGGATCCAGAGGGGATCCCGGAAATTACAGGCCATTTAGCTTAACTTCTGTCCCTGGAAAACTGGTAGAAAGTATTATTAAAGCTAGATTAACTAAGCACATAGAAGAACAAGCCTTGCTGAAGCAGAGCCAGCATGGCTTCTGCAAGGGAAAGTCCTGTCTCAGTAACCTATTAGAATTCTTTGAGAGTGTCAACAAGCATATAGATAGAGGTGATCCAGTGGACATAGTGTACTTAGACTTTCAAAAAGCTCTTGACAAGGTACCTCAGCAAAGACTTCTGAGGAAGCTTAGCAGTCATGGAATAAGAGGAGAGGTCCTCTTGTGGATAAGGAATTGGTTGAGAAGCAGAAAGCAGAGAGTAGGAATAAACGGACAGTTCTCCCAATGGAGGGCTGTAGAAAGTGGAGTCCCTCAAGGATCGGTATTGGGACCTGTACTTTTCAACTTGTTCATTAATGACCTAGAATTAGGAGTGAGCAGTGAAGTGGCCAAGTATGCTGATGACACTAAATTGTTCAGGGTTGTTAAAACAAAAAGGGATTGCGAAGAGCTCCAAAAAGACCTTTCCAAACTGAGTGAATGGCAAATGCAATTCAATATAAACAAGTGTAAAATTATGCATATTGGAGCAAAAAATCTTAATTTTACATATACGCTCATGGGGTCTGAACTGGCGGTGACTGACCAGGAGAGAGACCTCGGGGTTGTAGTGGACAGCACAATGAAAATGTCGACCCAGTGTGCGGCAGCTGTGAAAAAGGCAAATTCCATGCTAGCGATAATTAGGAAAGGTTTTGAAAATAAAACAGCCGATATCATAATGCTGTTGTATAAATCTATGGTGCAGCCGCATTTGGAATACTGTGTACAGTTCTGGTCTCCTCATCTCAAAAAGGATATTCTAGAGTTGGAAAAGGTTCAGAAGAGGGCAACCAGAATAATCAAGGGGATGGAGCAACTCCCTTATGAGGAAAGGTTGCAGCATTTGGGGCTTTTTAGTTTAGAGAAAAGGCGGGTCAGAGGAGACATGATAGAAGTGTATAAAATTATGCATGGCATTGAGAAAGTGGATAGAGAAAAGTTCTTCTCCCTCCCTCATAATACTAGAACTCGTGAACATTCAAAGAAGCTGAATGTTGGAAGATTCAGGACAGACAAAAGGAAGTACTTCTTTACTCAGCGCATTGTTAAACTATGGAATTTGCTCCCACAAGATGCAGTAATGGCCACCAGCTTGGATGGCTTTAAAAGAAGATTAGACAAATTCATGGAGGACAGGGCTATCAATGGCTACTAGCCGTGATGGCTGTGCTCTGCCACCCTAGTCAGAGGCAGCATGCTTCTGAAAACCAGTTGCCGGAAGCCTCAGGAGGGGAGAGTGTTCTTGCACTCGGGTCCTGCTTGCGGGCTTCCCCCAGGCACCTGGTTGGCCACTGTGAGAACAGGATGTGAGAACAGGATGCTGGACTAGATGGGCCACTGGCCTGATCCAGCAGGCTCTTCTTATGTTCTTATGTCAGTTGTTTTGGCCAAGAATACCTTATGAGCACTCAGAGGTTCTGCTTGTACATCACAGTTAATCACAGTTAATGGTTTATTTATTTTAAAAGATTTTAAAACAACTCACATATTTTATCAAAGTATAGAAAACCAAACCTAAGTATAAACTAGATACGAAAATTAATACACTTAAAAGAGGTGTGGGAAACCTCTAGCTTGTGGGCCAAATTTTGTGCTGACAGACCTCACGATTTGGCAGACAACGCCATTTTGGGCAAGCCACCCACCCCTGCCCTACTCCTAATGCCGTATGAAGCCAGGTGCAGGGCTGACCATTTTAGTTGAATTGTTGTTAGTTGAATTTTTCACAGTTTCTCAATGTCACATCATTACTGTTCTCTGTTGTTTTCACCACATTTTCATATCCTATATGGCCTAGTTTTCTGTGCCATAAATGAACACAATTATTATGGGGTTTCTTATTAGCACACATGAGTACATGATTTGTTTGTTTCAAGTATAAGAAGAACAATGAGTTCCTTACTATTCCTTTCATGAATATTTTGTTCCCTTTCATGACTTGACATGAGCCCCTTTGAAACAACACATTGAACCCCATTCCATTAAGTTTAGAAACTGACATGTTATTTTCAATGTCTGGAATAAACAGCACGTCTGTCATAATGGTATTGAAACCTGCTAATTTCACTGTTCCTCTACCTTTGATAAGTTTCTTAGATCCATCAGCCATTATCACATAATCCTCTATGTCACAAAATGTATGAAACATGGATTTAACTTTGATTATACTATTTGTTGCCCCACTGTCAATTGCCCATAAATCATCACAGTTATTTCCCTGCTCATTGTTAATACATTGCTTATTCTTACTAGCATAGATCACCTGTACACATGGTTTTCTTCCTCTTTCTCTTCTTCTTGCTTCACAATTCCTTTGAAGATGTTGCTTGGAACCACAAAAGTAACATGCTTTTTGTCCATACAGTCTCTCTTGTGCAGCTTTGTTGTTCTGCTTTTCCACGTTGTGTTTAGACTCAGTCTTTTCCTGCTTTGCCATTTCCTGCCTCCTTTGAAATTCTTGTAAAAGTTTGCCTTCTATATAATCCATATTGAGATTTGCATCGTCCATTGCTTCCAAAGAGCTCACCAGACTATCATAACTTGAATCTAGTGAAGCTAATGTGATATACACTTTTTGCGTTTGAGAATGTTCAATTTCACGTTCTGACAACTCAGTAAACAGTCTGTTTATTTCCAACAAATGCTCTGACATGGTTGTATCTCCAGATAAGCACATCTGGTACAATCTTCTGGCAAGATATATTTTAGAACTGGCAGTCTTTTTCACATGAATATTTCTTAAAGTTTCCCAGGTTTCCTTAGCTGTTGTTGCATCACGCATGTGCAGTAATTGAGAATCATCAATAGCAAGAACAATTAACGCCTTTGCCCTCTCATCCAGCCTTCTCCAATCTGCTGGAATAGGCACCCCGGCGGGTGGGTCTTCTGCGATAGCTTTCCACAGGTCTTCTTTCACTAGAAAAGCCTGCATTCTCAGTGCCATAATTTTTCCCTGTCAGCCTTTCCAAGGGAATCCCGGCCGATAACGTAATAGACATACTTTCACTTTTCACAGTTCACCGCCTTTGTAATTAGAGCTTCTCACCTCTGTCCTTCAGTCAGGTTTTTTTTTTTTCCCACGGCTCTCTCACAGCTTTCAGCTCAGCTTTCGGTTTCTCCGTCTCTCTGCTGTTTTACTCGCTGGTCTGCAGTTCTGGCTTTTCTCTGCCGCTTTTCTGCAATCCTCAGCCCCAGGTAACCATCAGCACCAGGTAACCATCAGCACCAGGTAACCATCAGCACCAGGTAACCATCCTCTGCTACCACTTGTTGGATGTTGTATCTGGCGCAAGCAGGTGCCCAGGATGCAGAACAGAATAGTGACAGGCTAGATTCCAGTTGACGCAATGAGCCAGACAAGTAATAAGTTTTAAGAGTCACTTTACTGACAATAGAATATATCACAAGCTCTCTCTCTGTACAAACTCCTCGACCCCCACACTCACAAGTGTCTGCTGGCCCTCTATATAGATAAGACCAGCTGCCCGAGCCTAGGTTGCTTAGCAACGTGTCCTTGAAGATGGCTCGAGCTCTGCCAACTTTCGCTGCTAAGTCACGTAGCTCACTTGTGGAAATTTAACCTCTGCTTTCTCGGTTTAATAGCCAACACACATGAATTCAGCCTGTGCTCTGGGTCCAGTGAAACCCCCAAATTCGTATATCATTCACAACTCCCTGTGAGATGCACAGAGGTTTCCCGCTGCTGCTAACTCACCATAGCTGGAAGCTAAAGAAAGCTTGTTCTGAACTGGTGTCAATATAACTCTCCTTTGCTGGATCCTCAATTTGTTGCCAACTTAGATCTCCTGGTTGCTCTTGTTAGTCTGGTTCTCTATCATCTCTGCCTCTCCTACCTGTCTCGTTTTCTTCCCTGTTACGTCGCCCATTCACCATAGCTTATTGGTAGGTGGGGAGAGTGCTCTTGTACTTAGGTTCTGTTTGTGGGCTACCCATAGCCATCTGATTGGCCATTGCGAGAGCAGGATGCTGGACTAGATGGGCCTTTGACCCGATCTGGGAGAGCTCTTCCTATGTTCTTGTGTTTTCAGGCTCTGGGCAAAGTGGAGAGAAATGTGTCCCTGTAGATCATTCTGTCTCTTTCACAGTCCCTATCCATAATAAGCCATGTGTTTATAAGCCCCAAACAGCAGAACATAAGGTAACATTGCCACAGTACTGTTTATAAAATAAATCTATGATGAAGAAATACTTCAGAAATAAAATTTATTTATTTATTTCTCACCTGTCCTCCCAGCAGGACCCCAAGGTGGCAAACAAAATCATACAAAAAAACCCACTCTAAAACATTGTAAAAACATGTTTAAAAAAATCTTCAAAAACATATTAAAACAAAACTTCTTTTTTAAAAAAACAACAACATTAAAAGCATCTAAAAACTTCATTCCGACACTGGCGCAGACTGGGATAAGGTCTCTACTTTAAAGGCTTGTTGGAAGAGGAAGATCTTCAATATGCACTGAGAAGATAACAGAGATGGTGTCTGTCTAACATTTAAGGGCAAGGAATTCCGAAGAGTAGGTGCCACAACTCTGTTTGAAACAGATAACAAGCCAACCTGCAAACAACATGCGCTCAAGAGTCTTCCGTTTGGAAATGTTGACTCAGGCAATTGATGACAACCATCATTTTCCTTGGCTCAACCATAATACTTTTTTTCATTATTATTCAAAGCGAGAAGATTATGCATTAGAATAGTTTTTATTATGCTGACATCTTGTGCCGTAGAAGCTCTCTCTTCAAGAAAAGCAGGTGCATTTTTAAAGAAGACATTTCAAGAAATTGTGAGGTCACCCAGCCATGCACTTTGCATAACTAGCTCCTTTGCTGGTAATCATTCAGTTGGTTGCCGGGACACCTTTGTGGGCTTGTTACCGGAATTGCTTGACATTTTCCACAGTAATCTCAAAGGCTCATGCACCTTCAGAAAGGAATTCCATTCCTCAGCATCAGCGCTCTTGACACCAAGCATATTGAACCATAAATATGCACAAAAGGGTATGCTCAGACAATGAGAAATAGCTTTTGAAGTCACGTGCGTCTCGGAATGTTTGAATGTCAGTTTTATAATGGCATTAAAAGTGGGAAATGGATCATCACCCTCTTTAGAAATGATTAACTTTCTTTTGAATGATGAAAAACAGATTTTTGAAAAATCATTAGACAACAAATTCTCAGATAGCCTATTAATTGGCTGTGTTTGCCCATTTCCTCACTATTGTCCATCATGGCTATGGAAATAGTTGTTCATTTAGTTAAACATTGGTATTTATTTTAATTATAACTGACAAGGTTCATTGTTTTAAATTTGGGCCCTGTTAGGCCTGGACAGAGTTGTAATTTGATCCCATCCTGCCTCTTTTTAATTTTTCATAATCGTGATGAATTTTAGGTTATATTTGAAAATAAAAGGAATGCTGAGTTTCAGTGCATGAACCTCCCTCCCCCACAAAAAAAATCAGCTGGTTTTTTTTTAGTATTCCTGTTGAACAACCATGCCTACTGGCAGTTTTATGAAAGAAAAAACTATTTTATATTTTTCTTTGTTTTCATAATTAACTTATGTGATTTGATCTTGTAAATAGATTGTTGTAGACTGCTTGTCACCAATGCTTCAAAACATGTCATAGGTTGCTTCAAAAATTCGTTATGAAGTTATTAATATTTTTTTCCAAAAAAAGAAAGAGTCTGGTGAACTGCTACCATCTAGCTCTCAGTGGCACCCCCTTCCGCCTTCAACTGCTAGCACAGGAGCTTCTGCAGAACCATCTTCATTTCATTTCATTTTCAATTTGTATACTGCCTTTGTACATCACTGCACTCCAGGCAGTTTACCACCACAGAAATGTCAAAAATATTCAGAAATAATCTTACTATCATCCTATAATGCTACAAAATACAAAATAATACAAAAAAACCCTTAAACAACAAATGTTACAAAAATATATAATATTACATATAAAAGTGTTGCACCAAATCAAATTACTAATATAAAAAACCCATATCAGGCAGTGTGGTGTAGTGGTTAAGGTGTTGGACTATGACCTAGGAGACCAGGGTTCGAACACAGCCAAGAAGCTCACTGAGTGTTCTTGGGCCAGTCACTGCCTCTCAGTCTCAAAGGAAGGCAATGGTAAACCCCCTCTGAATACCGCTTACCATGAAAACCTTATTCATAGTGTTGCCATAAGTTGGAATCGACTTGAAGGCAGTCCATTTCCATTTTCAAAACCCGTATCAGTTCCTTCTACTTCTAACATACACATCCTCTCAGGCTCCTGGCTCTCACCAGGACTCCATCCATCCATCCTGGCTCTCACCCAGGACCCAAACACAGCTCATCCCCAGAATCTCCCAACAAAGAAAGGACCTGGGAAGGTATCTTTCCCTCAAGGAAGCAGTGGAGGAACAGTTACTAGGGATGGATGCAGAGCCTGGAAGTGATTAGTTTGGAAAAATGAATTAGTTGTAATTTATTATTTTTGAAGAACAAGTGGATAATTTCTTTACATTTTGATTGTAATTGAACGAGGAATGATTTTATTACTTTAGAGGAGTAATTGTAATGTTTCCAGCATCACATTTACGTGTTAGTTTGGGGGGGGGAGCAGGGGAAGTCTTCTGTTCCTCTGATTCGTGGATTAATATCATGTGCCTCAAACTGGGCTTCTGCACAGCATCTCTCTTCCCTCATGCTTTGTGGGTGTTTAAGAGGCAACGAGGGAGGAGATGGAGAGCAAGATGGGGGTGGTGTGGAGAGAAAAAATTGTTTTAAAAATGGATGGTGGTGGAGAAGAATGGAGTGGAGGGAGAAAGGAGCTGGAGGGCAAGGATGTGGATGAAGCAGCAGCAGCAGAATGCAGATGAAGAACTGTGGAAGTGAGAGATGATGACGTATGTGTGTATTAATACATGCAAAGTGGTCCCTGCTGCCGTCCCTGGCTACTTTGCTGTATTTCCATGTTTGTTTGTTTATTTATTTATTTATTAAATTTCTATACCGCCCCATAGCAGAAGCTCTCTGGGCGGTTTACAACATAAAAATCAATATACAATATATAATATACAATTCATATTTGGTACAATTAAAAGGAAAGCAATACATCACATTTTAAATAAACATAAGTAAACAATAAATCTCAACAATATACATAACATAACAGAATAAATAAAACAAACCAAACATAGCAATTATAACAATATCTACAACATATTCTCCCATGTCCCATTATGCTTCTCCCCACCTAACCCCACCTTCCATAACCAATAGCACTATAAACATTTCTTCCATTGTCTTCTTTCTCCAAAACAACCCCAAGACGATGCCAAGTGCGATGCTTAGCGTTGCACTTGGCGTGACGCCGAGGCACCGCCTCAGGCAGCTCTTCCCCTTCATATACCTGGAGCAGAAGACACAAAATGAAGGCAGGGTAGGTAAGTGGCAACAGCTGCAGCAGCACCCAGTGTCCTTCCAAACACACACACACATGTTCTAACCTTTTTGTACCCCAGGGGAAAATGTTTGCTTGGGTGGGTGTACCTTAGTTGGTGGTAGGCCAGGGTCCGGGAGGTAGCTGAGTGAGAGGGACAACACTTGCTGGCTGAGTGTGTGTGTGTGTGTGGGGGGGTTGCAATTGGTTTGGCGTGCAAAGTTCTGAGCTGTGGCCTCTGCCTCCCTCCCAGCAGAGAGACCACCACTGCTATTTTATGGATTAAAAATATATATTCTGCTACCTTCTCTCTGTATGTGTGTGTGCTTATTTTTAAAGTTGTTCTAGGCTACTTAGGTGTGCAGCACCCAAGGCCAGCACCTTGTAGGCACTCTAGTTTTTTTTTTTTTTAAATAACTTAACTATAATTGTAGTGCCTACTTTTGAGTAACAGTAAAGTAATCAGTTCCTTTCAGAACAATTGTAATGGTAACAGTAATTTTTGGGGCCATGTAACAGTAATCATAATTTATTCCTTTTTGAAAGTAACCTTCCAAGCTCTGGATGAAGGAAAGATCTGTTTTAAATGGATTTATACTTAGAATTTGATGGGTTTTTTTTATTTAAACCATTTATAAAACCATTTAATATTTTTAAAAATCATGCTGTGTGCAACATAAAAACTATAATGATATCATTAAAGAAAAAGTGCAGCATAAAAACAATAAAATAGTATGAAATTGTATAAGAGCAACAGCAATAATAAAGACAGGAATTCAGGGAATGTAAGAGTCTGACCTGATGGGTCAGGAAAAGCCTAGGTGAAAAGACACTGGAGGCACTGAACACTGGAGGCATTCAAGAGGCAGCTGGACAACCATCTGTCAGGAATGCTTTGATTTGGATTCCTGCATTAAGCAGGGGGTTGGACTTGATGGTCTTATAGGCCCCTTCCAACTCTGTTATTCTATGTTTTATGATTCTATCATTTGTCTTTATAAGACATCTGAAGCAATTGGTAGTTGCTGCTTCATGTATCGCAGAGAGAAGGGCAATCCATAGTATAAGGGCAATAACAGGAAATGCTCATTTTCAGGCCGCTGGCTTTGCCCACATCAGACCACCTCTTATATCACTATTATTTGTTATACCCAGTATTCCTGTAATATTATATGCATAATATTATATACAAATTATATACAGGCCAGGCTTCTGCCCAAGCCACTTATGTATTGCCGTTTTTGCAAAGAAGCTTGACTAATTATATACAAAATTATATGCACTAAAATACGTATATTATACATACAAAGACCCAAGCCTCATGTGGTACTATATTTCTGCAGCATAATTTTACTAATTACTATATATTAATGCATTTTTATACAGCAATGTGTCCTGTTATATGTGTCTGCTTATGTGCTGGTTTCTTAAGAAACCTGGACTGTATATGAACAGAGTATAAGAACAAGAAGACTAAAGTAATGTCAACAGAAGATTTACATCACTTTAAAGTTGACAAAGAGGACATTGGACTTGTCAAGGATTTTCCATACCTTGGCACAGTCATTAACCAAAATGGAGACAATAGTCAAGAAATCAGAAGAAGGCTAGGGCTGGGGAGGGCAACTATGAGACAACTAGAAAAGGTCCTCAAATGCAAAGATGTATCACTGAACACTAAAATCAGGATCATTCAGACCATGGTATTCCCGATCTCGATGTATGGATGTGGAAGTTGGACAATGAAAAAAGTGGATAAGAGAAAAATCAACTTATTTGAAATGTGGTGTTGGAGGAGAGCTTTGCTCATACCATGGACTGCGAAAAAGACAAATAATTGGGTGTTAGAACAAATTAAAGCAGAATTGTCACTAGAAGCTAAAATGATGAAACTGAGATTACCATACTTTGTACACATAATGAGAAGACCTGATTCACTAGAAAAGACAATAATGCTGGGAAAAACATAAGGGAGTAGAAAAAGAGGAAGGCCAAACAAGAGATGGATTGATTTCATAAAGGAAGGCACAGACCTGAACTTACACGATCTGAACAGGTTCACGACAGATGCTGTTGGAGGTTGCTGATTCATAGGGTCGCCATAAGTTGTAATCGACTTGAAGGCACATAACAACAACAACAAAATAAGAACATAAGAAGAACCTGCTGGATCAGTCCAGTGGCCCATCTAGTCCAGCATCCTGTTGTCACAGTGGGCAACCAGATGCCTATGGGAAACCCACAAGCAGAACATGAGCTCAAGAGCACTCTTCCCTCCTGCCATTTCCAGCAACTGGCATTTGGAGGCATACTCCCTCTGACAGAGGAGGCAGAGCATAGCCATCATGGCTAGTAGCCACTGATAGCCTCCATGAATTATCTAATCCTCTTTGAAAGCCATCCAAGGTAGTGGCCATCACTGCCTCCTGTGGCAGCCAATTCTACAACTTAACTGGGATGAAGAGTAGGATATAAATAAATAAATAAATTAAACTCTGCACTGTGTGAAGAAGTACTTTTTTTTTACTGTCCTGAATCTTCCAGCATTCAGCTTCATTGGATGTTCATGAGTTCCAGTGTTAACACAGATGGAGAACAACTTTTCTCTTTCCACTTTCTCCATCCCATGCATGAATTTATAAACTTCTATCATGTCACCTCTTACTTGCCGTTTCTCTAAACTAAAAAGCCCCAAATACTGCAATCTTTTCTCATCAGGGAGTCACTCTATCCCCTTGATCAATTTGGTTGTCCTTTTCTGAATCTTTTCCAACTCTACAATATACTGTGTGCAGAATTCCTAATGTGGTCACCAGGCATTATGATATCTGCAGTTTTATTTTCAGTTCCTTTCTTAATGATCCCTAGCATAGAATTTGCTTTTTTCACAGCTGCCGCACATGGGGCTGACAACTTCACTGAGCTATCCACTGTGACCCCAAGGTCTCGTTCCTGTTCAGTCACAGCCAGTTCAGAATGACCGTGAGCGCTGTGTCACCAGTTACCCTCTCCCTGCTGCCAAAACTAAGGGTTTGTTGTTTTTTGCCCTGGGAAAGGTATAGGGCTTGCAGGGGAAGGCAGGAAGTATTTCTTAAGTTATTTCTTAAGTCAAGGCTTCTTTGCTTAAAGATGGTATGGGGTGGGATTGGCAAGGGAGCGTGTCTAGTTGTAGCAGTGGTGTGGTACAAACCCATTTTCAAGTTGGGCCCAGCTTAAAAGGAACTAGACCAGTGGTTCGCAAACTCCCCTGCCCACGCACACACACAACCACTTGATATTGCTCATAGTCTTGGCAGACCACTTCATGATTTTTCTGCCTGTTGTAGCAATTACAATGCCCTGTGTGCTAGATGTTGTATGATTTTTAATGGTATTCTTATTGCTCCTTTTATTTTTTATGTTGCATTCCATAGATCTAAATTGTCAAACAATAAAATACAATATAAGAAATAAAAATAGCAATAAAATACAGTTAAAAATCAAATTGAACATTTAATGTGGACATGCTGCGGACAACCTGAATGAAGCTCACGGACCACTGGTGGTCCCTGGACTACAGTTTGGGAACCCCTGAACTAGACAAAACTCAGTCAGACATTTTGAGCAGTTCACATTTCAAGCTCTCCATCATAGATAGATAGATAGATAGATAGATAGACAGATAGATAGATAGATAGATAGATAGATAGATAGATAGATAGATAGATAGATAGATAGATAGATAGATAGATAGATAGATAGATAGATAGATAGATAGATAGATAGATAGATAGATAATTATTTGCATCAGCTACTGGCCTTTGCAATTTGAGTATGAAAAGCAAACATGTTCTGTATAAACAGCTAAGCAGGAAAATTACCAAACAAATGCAGGTCATCCAAATAGGGGAAAGTTACTGTGCTGCCAAGCTCCTGGTGGTGGGACTTGTATAGTAAACATCTGAGCATGTGCAGAACTCCTTTCTCTCACCACTCAGTAGCAATTGCCAGCTTTAACATATTGACAGCTTCCATGCCTGCAGGCAAATCTTGAGCCTTTCCACCTCTCATTTTTTAAAAAAGCAACAACACACTTACGTTTGGCAAGCCAAAAGCAATTAATCATTATTCTAATAAGAAGGCTGGCAAATATGAACTAGAATTCTGTTGTCAATTCCTACATGACTTCCAGTGCCTGGTTTGCATCCAAACCCACCATAATGAAATGGTGGGCTTGAATGACAACCCTTTCTTTGCCTCAACTGAATGCAAATGGCACTTGCTTACAGCCATGTCTGCACAAACAAGTGATAGACATACAACACTCCTGGGGCTGATAAACATTTCTCTTTGATTATTCTGATGGATAGCTGGCTGTTTCGGGCTTTGTTTTATTATTGGCATGCTTCTAACAAGAGATAACTGTGGATCTTTGGCATCTTTTCAGCAATAATAGTTTCATGTGGATTCACTGGGACTAACAATTTGGCCATATTGGTTATCTTTATTTTTAAAATTTCTTACTAGCCCTTCACCATAAGGTTGCAATATTGTATTACAATATTGTCATACCGTTATAAAAACAAGTAAAACAGTTACGTACAAACATCCCAGCAAAGACAGAGCAGTATGAATTCAGCAAAAGAGGGTAAGAGTAACAAAACAAAAGACCTTATTGGGCAGTGTAGTTAGTGAAGGCTGCTAGGAGACACCCTGTTCCCCTCATGCAGCTTCAGTCAGAGTGGCTGACTGTTAAACCTCTCTGGCCACTGGAGCTCTGTCGGGAATAGGAGTCTTATCTCAGCACCCTTCACAAACTACACTTCCCAGCATTCTTTGGGGGAAGCAATGACTGTCTCAAGTGAAATCAAAGTCTGGTGTGGGTGTGGCCCCTTGATTAGCCTATCCCAGCAGCTGTGAGTCTGGCTTTTAGAACACTGACACCCCAGCTCCGCCAGACAGATCCAGAGGGGGAGCCCCCGGCAGACCAGGAAGGGAAGCCAGAGGAGGAAGAGGCAATAGAGGATATTGAGGGGACATTAGATGACATCAAGGGGGGGAAAGAGGCCGACTGGCCGTTGATGGCCCCAGGCAACCCCGCTGACCCCGATCCCACTCTGGGGGAGATGCAGACCAGTTGCCGATGCCTCTAGACAGCCCCCCCGCTGACATGGATCCCACTTTATCGGCAAATGCTCCAACAGAGCAGACGAGAGCCAAACTGGCATGTGCGCCAACCCAACCTCCCCGGGAGACCCCATCAGACATTCCGCACGATTCACTGCCAGCTATTCCTGATAATTCTTCTCCAGTGAGTTCCGCACCCCCTGCGGATAAGCCGGCACCTGGCGAGTCTTTGATGGCAGAGGAGGCACCAGGGAATTGCTCCCCTGCATCAGGCGCGATATGGTGTGAGAAGTGGGATGATCAGAGGGTGCCGATTCGGAGGAGCCAGAGATTACTGGCGAGGAACTTTCCTACTTAAGTCAGCACCTCCCTGATAGGGGTTCTGAGTCAACTTACTCCATACGCTGCAGAGCATGTCTAGAGAGCTTGGATAGAATTCATAGTAGATAGTCTAGTTAGGTCGATGAGGCACATTGTCTTTGCTGTAACCGCTACTCTAATAAAGTAGGAATCGATTCTAGTCTTGTCCCCATCTCGTGTCTCCAACTCTGGGCCAGACACTGACAGTTGGTTCTTACTGAGCATGCCCAACATTATCATTGATTTCAATGCTAAACTTCTTAAATTAATTAAAAATCAGCTAGGCATTTTTTAACTTTTAAACTGCAGAAGATGAAGGTCTGAGTATGGGCCAAGGTCAGTAATAGGATTACAGGTACTGTGTGAACATGGTGGATTTTTAATTAATTTCAACAAATTATGAGAACTTTGTCAGAAAAAAGAGCAAAAGTGGTCTGATTTTTCTCTCTGTCTTTTTACACGTTGAACTCTCGATTCTCTGACTCTTTTGTGTATTGCCATGAAAATTTAGAGGGTTGTTAAGCAAGCGTTTCTGAGTTCAGGACTATATGTTTTAAAATGAGCTTATGGGAAACAACAAAATGGCATGGGGGTATTTTCAATTTAACATTGTTGACTGCGAAGAATCCATGCTGGCTATTGTATACAGCCACTCTTGTGTCTGTATAATAAAATCATTCCAATGTATGTGTCCTAAGGCTTCTTTATGGGTGCAGGGGCAAATACATTTTGTGGGGAGTTTTGACTAATGTACACATTTTTCAAGCCATTTCATCTCAGTATATCGTGCATTTTTGTGTGTTATTTTCACTTATAGATTCATTTTTATGCACATTTCCACCCTAACATATACATTCTTGTAAATATTGGTTGGCAAACTGCATCACAAAATTCAAATAAGTGTGAATTTTGAAAGATGGCTGTGTTTTAGTTCTCATATGGTTTCAGAAAATGCAAACCTGATAAATTTGGCTTGAAATGTGAACTGAACCAAATTTTTCAGCCACCCCTAGAGGAGGGACTTCCACAATTTAGGAGCTGCCACCGGAAAAGCCCTGTCCGAGGCCACCATTCCCCATACTTCTGAGGTTGGCAGAGGTCGGCAGCATTCATCTCAAGAGCAGAATGAAGGTGAAACAAGACTTTTGAAAGTTAAATAAAGAAAATGCCTCTTTATATGGTAGAGGGCCCTAATTTCTGGTTGTTTCAGGTATTGTCACATCAGATGGGGCCCAATGCTTCTCTACAGGTTAAGGGTCTCCAGTGGACAAGAAGCAGGGCAGAACCTGGGGTATCAGGGCAGAACCTGGGGTATCAGGGAGGTGGTGGATACTGGAGTCCAGGTAGGGTGGGGTGGAGAGGTAGAAGGTAAGGGTGCTGAAGATCCAAGGAATGGGGGAGGGTCGAGCAAAGTTGGAACAGGCAGCAATGAGAAGTTGATTCTGATTTGCACATAGAAAGCACTTTATTACACAGGCAAGTGCTGGCTGGAAGAGGAAATTCATTCAGGAGCAAGGAAAGACTGGGACTATATGAACATATGAAGGCACCTTATCCTGAGTCAAACTACTGGTGCTATTGGCAAGATTTGTCTACTCTGGCCCTTAGGAGCTCCCCATTGTCTCAGGCAGATCTTTTCCCTCCTGTGCCTGATTCTTGTAAGTCAGATGTGAGGAACCTCTGGCCCTCCATAAGTTGCTGAACTACAACTTCCATCATCCCCGGCCATTGGCTATTCTTGCTGGGGCTGAAGTGAATGGTAGTTCAGCAACATCTGGAGGGCCAAAGATTACCCACACCTGTTTTTAACTGGAGATGCCAAGAACTGAGCCTGGAACCTTCTGCATGTGGCATCTGTGTCCTGCCACTGAGCTTTGGCCTTTCTATGTAAGGCCAATCACATGATAGAGGTAGGGAACAAGGCAGAAGATTGCAATCTAGGAAAGTCTATGGCTATGAATGCAGAGGTGGTGTCTCAGAGAGCACAGGTCCACTTCAACTCTTGAAGAAAACTTTGGCATTAGATTATTTTCTTTCAGGCCCAGGCCTTGAGATTCATGCTATCCACTGATAATTCCGATCATGTTGCTTCGTTTGCAATGTTGCGTTTCCTTTTTTGTAAGAACATAGGAAGTTGCCTTAGACCAAGTCAGACCATTGATCCGTTTAGCTCAGTATTGTCTACACTGACTGGCAGTGACTCTCCAGGGTTTGGGGCAGGGGTCTTTCCCAGTTCTACCTGGAGATGCCAGGGGTTGAACCTGAGACTTTCTGCATGCAAAATAAATGCTCTCTACTGAGCTACACTCCTTTCCCAAAGGAACCAGGAAGTGCTAGGCTAATTGTGTTAGTAGATGTTCCTGTCTGTTTACACTTACACATCGAGCCAGCCCTGTCCACAGGGCGATGCGGCCTGCTTTCAGTGGTGCTATGACAGGGGATGGAGAATAGGTGCAGGCAGGAATTGGTGCCTTAATGGTACAGGGAGACTTTTTAAAGTGTTGGCCCTGGGGTTGGGCCATTGGGATTGGGCTCTGCAGAACATCTTACATTTTCGCACTTAAGAGGTGTTAGTAACTGAGGAACGCAGGAAGCTGCCTTGTACTGAGTCAGCCTGTTGGTCCAGCTACCTCAGCACTGACTGGCAGCAGCTTTCCGGTATTTTAGAGAGGAGATATTCCCGGCTCTACCTGGAGATGCCAGGAATTGAACCTGGGACCCCCTGCATGCAAAGCAGATGCTCTACCACTGACCTATGGCTCTTTCCCTGAACTTGTGAGGAAGCTCTAGCAGCTGATACCACTCTCCTGCTTCCATGGAAGAGAAGTTGCATAGCAATTTCTGATCTGCAGAGGATGCCCTTGCCTTTCATTTCATGATGGCCAGGGCCAGTTCTAAAGAGCATCCAGGTGGAGCACTGGTCTGACGGCCCCTGGAGCTACGGGGGGGGGCTCAGCAACCCCTCCACTCCCCTTCCACGATCCATGCCCCCCACGCCCCCACCTACCTGTCTGCTGTCTTTTACCATTGCCCTTAATGAACATGGTGGCCGCGGTTTCCCTAAGGTACTGAAGCCCCTGCTGCCATCTTAGTTGATGGCAGAAATGCGCACGCATAGCACACACACACGTGCCATCAACAAAGATGGCAGCAGAGGCATCATCCCCTTGGGGAAACCGCGGCCGCCATCTTCGTTAAGGGCAATGGTAAAAGACAGCAGACAGGTAGGTGGGGGGAGCGCACACGCACACACGCATGCCGGTGCCCAGGGCAAGTTGATGCCCAAGGGCCCTGGCATTCCTGGAGCCAGCCCTGATGACGGCGGTGCTGTCTGACCACAGGATGCTCAAGGGTTTTTGCACATGAGGCAAAACACCTTTTCTTATCCCCTGTCAATTTTGTTAAGTGGACCACTTTCAAATGATTGAGAGTGAACTGCCAGCTATAAAATGCGGATGGAAGATGGGAAATTTCAAAGGAATAGAAATGTAACCTTATATTACAGAACTCCGATGCTGAAATTCAGAGTGAAGAAGTGGGGGAAAGGAAATGGTTCAGCGATGTCACATCCTCACCCAGAGTGCCCTGATATCCATCACATTTTCATACAAGCAGAGGCAACAAACAATTAAACAACAAACCTTTCTGCCATGCAGTTTCATGGGAGCAGTATGTAAGGCTAATCAGAGAAGTGGGGTATAATGAAAGCTTTTCATTATGGCCAGAGGGCAAAATCAGAGTAAAACTAAAAAGATAAACTGATTTAAACATTTTCCAAACAGGCCTAACATGGATGGATAAGTGTGTGTTTGTTGACTTTCTCTCTCGATTGATATAACAGAAGCAGTGAGAACCTCATTTATTTTTTGTGTGGATCAGAACTCCTCTGCCTTTTATTTCCAGAATTAAATAGCACTTGGCACAGATTCTGGCATGCTTGTCGGTTACAATTGCTAAGGAATCGGCTATCAGAGTTCAGGCTGGGACATTGCAGGGGGACATTCTCCTGCCAAGTATCCCAGAGGTCATGAGCTGAAGCGTAAGCTGCAGAAACTTGGTTAAAGGCAGAGGGCCTGAAGTGGACCAAGATATCTGTAGTACCTCATTATCCATGACAGTTTAAAGTGGCATAATACAACTGTATGAAAAGTATAGTGCAGATGGGGTCAAAGTCTTAGACCCTGGGCTTCCAATCAGAAAAAAAGCAGCCAAAATGATCAAGGGATTGTAGCAACTCCCTTATGAGGAAAGGTTATAATATTTGGGACTTTTTAGTTTGGGGGGGGGAAGTGAGTAAGGGGGGGACATGGTAGAAGTCTATAAAATTATGCATGGTCTGGAGACAGTAGACTGGGAGAGATTTCTCCCTTTCTCATAATGCAAGAACTCGGGGGCATTCATTGAAGCTGAATGTTGGAAGATTCAAGACAGACAAAATAAAAGAGTGGGGAGACTGGCTATGTACGCATCTGTCTCTGTACTTCGTAAGTTCACTCCTATTTCCATGGTTCAGCAACCTCATGAAGCAGAACAACGGCCCTACCCATCGTTATCAATAGTTTGTGAATTCAGACATAGCAACAAAATGAAGCCGAATGTTGGAAGATTCCAGACAGACAAAAGGAAGCACTTCTTCACACAGTGCATAGTTAGAGGGGATTTGCTCCCACAAGTGGTAGCGTTGCTCACCACCTTGGATGGCTTTAAAAGTGCATCAGACAAATTCATGGAGGATGTGGAGGATGTTAAGCAGGTCGTTGCTGCACCCTATGCTTTTACATATGGCAGCCAGGTTAGAAGTGGATGCACAGAACAGAGCAGCCAGAGTGAAGGACAATTTGTGATGAACCAAGATGCAGGACAGTTTTTTTGCTGCGTGTGTCATTTCAGGGTGAAGGCAACTTGTAGTTCTGTGAACATTGCACTTTATGCTGCCAGAGAAGAGCTTCCAATAAGAAGTTGGTGCTTAGATGTCGGATAGTCAAAATAATGTTGAAGTGTAAGAATAATGCAATTGCGTTTATGAAACTGTGTCAAAGGTGCCAGTGGAAAATCCCTGATGCATGGGTTGCAGGTACTCATTTTATCCCCCTTCCAGATGGAATATAATTCATAGTCTACACATGGACTATGTATTGTGGGGTACCACCCACAATTATTAAAATTCTTGTAATATTATTGGATAATTCCAACCCCCTGATCTAGTTTTGCTGGTCGGTATAAAAGATGTATTCAAATGTTGGCAAGTTAGCTGTTCTTCTTGGGGGAGGGGGGAATTGCCTTTTGATTACCTTTTCTTCTTTTCTTCTTGCAGTCTGCTCTGCTGTGCCCTGCTTTCGCTTGCTTTGCCAAGCTGAAGGCTTCAGGCCTACCCACTCATAGGTAACTTTGTGTTTCTTTAACTAATATTCTAGGAAACCTAGAGCAAAAATGCACAAGTAGTGGGCTGGATTCAGTTAGGAGGAAAATTCACTAACAGGCAAAAAAAAAACAAACCTTGCAGTTTGGGAACGCACCTATAGCCAACATATATTTCTATCAAACTTTAAATAGCAGGGAAATCAGGCAGCTCTATTGAATGCACCAGGGGAGCAGAAGACCTGACCTCCTCTTTGAGATATTGTAATGTCCTACACGTTTGTCAAAATGCAAACACAATTTGGGTTGGTCTTTCACAGTCCAATCCACTCCCTGTGTAGCTTGGAATAATTTGGTAATATGTGCCTCTGAGCATATGATGAGCGGTGGCAACACCTGCCATCTCCAAAGATGGAGAATTACATTTTTGTATGTTTCTTGGTGTTCTTCTTACTTTGCTTCTTTCCTGTGTTACCACTGTTTCTACAGAGAATCTAACCTAGGAGATTATATTTCTCTCATTATTCATCCTAGAAATCTGTGTCAAATTTATTTTTATTAATTTTAAAACCTTTTTATTCACCAATATCATATGATGGTGAAGACAGCCTTTTGTGTTTCAAACTGAGGTTATGTTCTGTTTCTATTTTGGGTGTATTAACAGTTGAATCTGAAACTGCAGTTTGATGTAAAATCAGACTGATTACAATATGTTGCTACTTAAGCAATGGATCTAGCTATTGGAAAAAAACAAACTTGGCCTGTCCAAAATGCATGTTTTCAACCTGCTATGCTTAAACCACTTCACTTAAGGAAAGGTGGACATGATCAACTAAAAACATAGAGCACACCTAGGAATTGCTGTATTTCACATATTCACAGAAAGAGAAGCAAAATAAAATGATTTCCTATAGGAAACTTCACTAAAATTGCAAAGTAAATCAGACATATTTAAACTGACTACCTGAACTATATCAACTGTCGTAATAATGTTGCTTCTTCCCTGCTAAAACAAGATCAGTACAGCACATGTCTTGTTTCTGTTATTTGGGCTGATTGCAAAGGGAGGGGATAAGAGGAGGAGGGGAAGGCAGATTTGATCGTTTGCATGCTTATTGGATTGAATGGGATTTATTCCCCTGCAATCATGCTTAGGATAGGTGAAACCTGCCACAGGGGATGGGGAGGGGAGGAGGAGGAAGCACAGGGAGGAGGGGGAGGAGGGGGGAGAGGGAGGAGGGGGAGGAGAGGAGGAGGGAGGGGAGGAGGGAGGGGAGGAGAAGAGAGGAGGAGGGAGGGGAGGAGGGGGAGGGGAGCAGGCAGGAGGGGAGGAGGATGGCAGGTTTGATAATTTTCCACTTATCTATCTATCTATCTATCTATCTATCTATCTATCTATCTATCTATCTATCTATCATCTATCTATCTATCTATCTATCTATCTATCTATCTATCTATCTATCTATCTATCTATCTATCTATCTATCTATCTATCATCTATCATCTATCTATCTATCTATCTATCTATCTATCTATCTATCTATCTATCTATCTATCTATCTATCTATCTATCTATCTATCTATCTATCTATCCCACCCTTCCTCCCAGTAGGAGCCCAGTGTTCAATGTGATTTACTTCCATGTAATCATGCTTAGGATAGGTGAAACTGACCTTGGGGGAGTAGGAATATGAATATTTGTTTCAGTTATAATTTGGAGTTTTTGGTAATAGATTGTGTTTTCTCTCTGTTCTGTCTGCTAAGCAAATAGAACCAGGGTGATGAAATGGGAGGCTATGCATGGGCCTTGATTGGATCCACTAATTTAGAATTTAGAACCTCATTTTCAGCTATCAATGGTTACTAGGCATGATGGCTGTGTTCTCCCTCTGCTGTCAGAGACAATATGCCTCCAAATACTAATTGCGGAAATCACTAGTGAGAAGAGCACTGTGGCACCTAGGTCCTGCTTGTGAGCTTCCGATTGGCTGCTGCAAGAAAAGTATGCTGGACTAGATGGGCCTTTGGCCTGATTCAACAGGGCTTTTCTTAGGTCCTTATGATCCAAGCTCTGTATTTCTTGACATCAGCAGTATTTCTTGCCAGTTTATGTTCTGCAAAAAGTATCCTTGGGAACATTATGCAGTAAACTCAACTATGAATCACTGTTGTTTGCCCCTCTTCCAATTGTTATCAGTTAGCAAGCCTTCTTTGAGTACATCTGTGTTTCCATACTGAGAAGGGCAGGTCACCTACCATACAGATTTCATGTGTTGGCCCTGGTAGACCTGAGAAACTCTGAATTTTGTGCAGATATATTTGGGAATTACAGACTCTCCTGGCATGGAGCCCCCTTGTGATCCAGTTGCAGGGCAATCCTAAATGGGGTTTGGGTGAAGCAAAAGGGCAGGTCAACTATCACTTCCAAAGGCCTGCCAATTTATGCTGACCAGGTTTGGGAGGTAAGTAGCAGGCCTTTTTCCCCCCTTGAAGTTTGTTTAACCCCCTTGGAACTGGGGTGACCCTTGCTAACATCACACATCCTTATTTTGGGGTCTAATACCTAAAAACTCTGGAAACCCTACCAGTGGTAGAGCTAAATCTGAATCATAAAGCTGTCTGCAGGCATAGTGTATACAATGCTCCATCAGTGGACCATCAGTGAAGCTCTTCCCCATCTCCAGCCACCAAATTTGGGAGTTAGGATTGCTCTGGTTAGTTATCAAATAAGAAAAAAAAAAGGATTGATACAGAAGAAAAGCAGTGACCATTGCAGGGAATCCCACAGGTTAGTTTTCATGCACTGGAGTCTGTTCAGATAATAAGCAACTTTTGGCATGTTGGACTGATTGGCTTTGCAAATACATTAATGGTCCCGTTGAAGCATGTGCCTGCATAGTATGTGTGTTATGTGGACAGTTGAAGTTTTATATGGAATTTTCTTCTTGATAAAGTTGCTTTGAAATGATTTTAAAAAATCTTAACATGCATAGTTAATCTATGGAATTTGCTCTCACAAGAGGCAGTGATGGCCACCAACTTGGATGGACTTAAAAGAGGATTAGACAAATTCATGGAGGAAAGGGCTATCAATGTCTACTAGCCAGGAAAGCTGTGCTCTGCTTCTCTAGGTGGAGGGAATATGCTTCCAAATACCAGTTCCTGGAAACCACTGGAAGGGACAGTGCTCTTTGCACTTTGTCCTGCTTATGGGCTTTGCATCTGCATCTAGTTTACCAGGGAGCTGGCGGCGATGAAACGAATAAGACGGGGACTAGAGCGACGTTGGCGGAAGACTCGGAACGAGTCTGACCAAACATGGGCTAGAGCCTATTTGAAGGCCTACTCCGTGGCAGTGTGGGTAAAGAAGAAACTTTTCTTTTCTGCCACCATTGCGTCTGCAGGGAGCTGTCCAGCAGAGCTGTTTCGAGTGGTCAGGGGTCTTTTACATTCAGGCCCCCGAGAGGGTAATATAGACCACTCAACAGCCCACTGTCAAGAATTTGCACGGCACTTTGCAGATAAAGTCGCTCAGATTCACTCTGACTTGGACACTAAAATTGATACAGTCTCAAGGGATGTAACTTTGGCTCCCGCTTGTCCAATAACAATGGATTCTTTTCAATTTGTACAGCCCGAGGATGTGGGCAAGATCCTTGGAGAGGTGAGAGCCACCACATGTTTGCTAGACCCTTGCCCTTCCTGGCTCATTAAGAATGCCAGAGGGGGACTGGCCGACTGGGTGAGGGGAGTGGTAAATGCCTCTTTACAACAAGGCAGAATTCCAATGTGCCTAAAAGAGGCAGTTGTAAGACCTCTGTTGAAAAAGCCCTCCCTGGATCCCTCTATAATGGCTAACTATCGGCCAGTCTCCAACATTCCATTTCTGGGTAAGGTAATAGAGCGTGTGGTGGCTGCCCAGCTCCAGAGATCGGATTATCTTGACCCATTTCAGTCTGGTTTCAGGCCCGGCTACGGGACAGAGACGGCTTTGGTCGCCTTGGTGGATGACCTACGCAGAGAGCTGGACAGGGGGAGTGTGTCCCTGTTGGTTCTACTGGACCTCTCAGTGGCTTTCGATACCATTGACCATGGTATCCTTCTGGGCCGCCTTGCCAGGATGGGACTTGGGGGCACTGTGTTGCGGTGGCTCGGCTCCTTCCTGGAGGGACGAACCCAGAAGGTGGTGCTGGGGGATTCCTGTTCGACTCCTTGGCCGTTGACATATGGGGTCCCTCAGGGCTCAGTTTTGTCCCCTATGTTATTTAACATCTACATGAAACCACTGGGTGAGGTTGTCCGGGGGTTTGGGGTTCGGTGTCATCAGTATGCGGATGACACCCAACTCTATTTTTCCTTTCCACCTAAAGCCAAGGAAGCTGTCCTGGTCCTGAACCGGTGCCTGGCATCGGTGATGGAGTGGATGAGGGTGAACAAATTGAAATTAAATCCAGACAAGACAGAGGTGCTCCTGGTTAGTCGAAAGGCAAATCAGGGAATAGGGATTCAGCCTGTGCTGGATGGGGTTACACTCCCCCTGAAGACACAGGTTCGCAGTTTGGGTGTGCTCCTGGACTCAGCTTTGAACATGGAGGCCCAGGTCTCTGCAGTGGCCAGGAGTGCTTTTGCCCAGCTAAGACTGGTGCGCCAGCTGCGGCCGTTCCTGGAGATGCCTGATTTGACTACAGTGATGCATGCCTTAGTTACATCCCGTTTAGATTACTGTAACGCACTCTACGTGGGGCTGCCTTTGAAGATTGTTCAGAAACTTAAACTGGTACAAAGAGCTGCAGCCAGAGTGCTAACTGGAGCTGGTTACAGGGACTATACAACCCCCTTGTTGCGACAGCTCCACTGGCTGCCAGTTTGTTTCCGGTCACAATTCAAAGTGCTGGTTTTGACCTATAAAGCTCTATACGGCCCAGGTCCAGGCTATTTGTCAGACCGTTTCTCCCCATATGAGCCTGCCCGGGAGTTGAGATCCTCAGGAGAGGCCCTTCTCTCAGTCCCAACACCCTTGCAAGCGCGATTGGTGGGGACACAAGATAGAGCCTTCTTGGTGGCTGCCCCCAGGTTCTGGAACTCTCTTCCTAGGGAAGCACGAATGGCCCCTTCCTTGCTATCCTTCCGTCAGCAGGCAAAGACTTTTTTATTCCAACAGGCTTTTGGACTAGAAGATGTTTAAGATAGGACCTCATAAGGTTTGTTGTATTGTTCTATGGTCATATTCTTAATGTTTTAAATTGTCTTAGTATTTTAAGTGTATGTTTCATGGTTTTAATGTTACAAATAGTTTAATTCTATTTTAATTGTATATTTTTGTATGTTTTTTACCTATGTGTAGTTTTTATTTGTAAGCCGCCCTGAGTTCCAGTTTTGGAAAAAGGGCGGGGTAAAAGTAAAGAGTAATAATAATAATAATAATAATAGTTGGCCACTCTGAGAACAGGTTGCTGGACTAGATGGGCCATTGGCCTGATCCAGCAGGACTCTTCTTATGTTCTTATGCTAATTGATTCATTGCGTAGGTTAATAGTTATTTGGTCAATTCAATCTGGATAAATTTGAATGTGAAAAAGCAATTGTTCTGACGGGGGAAAACGCATCACTCTTTGGTTGGTTGGATGATGCAGAAATGTATCATATCATCTTGGAACAGGCATTCACACCTATGTGCCATTTGAAATCTCTGTAATTCCATATAGTAACAAATATAATTGTGCCTTGCTTCTAAAATCCTTTTTTGGGTGAAGCCCACCTCATTGCCTCTTTAATGGTTCTAGGACAAATGCCAAATACCTTCTCTTATAGGATGGGCTTTGGACCATAATATCTGTTAGAGGCAGGGCTGGGGCCAAAGGGTGGCCAGGTCCTTAGGGTGTGAGGGTAGCACTTCCCTTCTGTGATCCTCAGCAGGGTTAATTGCAGACAGAGCTCCCAGCCCATGGCGCCCACCCACTCCATCTACCTCTCTTCCCTTTCTGTGAATGCCCTGTGCATGCAGCTGCCATCAGCCAAGATGTCAGCAGAGGATTCTATAAGGGGTTGATGCCCCTACTGCCATCTTGATTGATGGCAGGCATGTGAGCGCATGCAGTGTAGCATGCATGTGTGCCATCAGCGAAGATGGTGGTCGGAATACCAGCCCCTTAGAAAAGCCTCTGCTGCCATCTTGGTTGATGGCAGCAACCTGCGTGCCCAGCACACAGGGCATTCACAGAAAGAGAGAAGAGGTAGGTGGAACGGTCCTGCACAGTCTGTAGGGGGGGCTGAGAGCAGGGGGCCTGGGACAGGCTGGCGCCCAAGGGCCCAGTCACGCCTATCGCTGACCCTGGTTAGATAGTGGTGTTTTGTTGTTGTTTTGCTTTTAGTCTCATGGTTGTTGGTTTTTTATGATAATATTGTAATAGGCTGCATGCTGACTGTGGGCAGGGCTAAGCCAGAAGTGGGTGTGGTCAGAGGAAGAGTGGGTGGAGACACCATTCTCTCTCTCTCTCTCTCTCTCTCTCTCTCTCTCTCTCTCTCTTTCTGCCTTCTCTCCACCCCCTGTTATTTACACCATGCATTTTCCACTGTGCTCAGTGGGCTGCCAGGGAGGGGCATACAACTCTCACCAGAGGTCTGAATTCTTGCAGAGGGCATTCAAATTAGGCTGAGGAGCACAGAAAACTGGGCCACAAATTATCTGTGTGATGTGTAGGGATGGGCATTTTCAGTTCACATTTAAAGGCAAACCTACCTAATGCCCATTTTCTGAAACAAAACAACACAAACCAAAACAAAGCCATCCTTTGAAATTTGCACTTCTATGAATTTTGCAATATAATTGTCAAGCCAAGTCATGTGTAGAAAAATGCATATGCTAAGATAAAATGTGCATAAAAAATCAGTTTGGCATGTGAGGCCATTCTTCATGTGCCCCCTCCAAGGGAGGTATAGAGGGTGGCAACATGAGAATGGACCTTCTCAGTGGTGGCCCTCCATTTACAGAACACTCTCCCCAGGGAGGCACACCTGGCACTACCATTATCTATCTTTAGGCGCCAGGCAAAAATATTTATTCCAGGCATTTGGCTTTAATTTTGGTGGGGTTTGGGGGGGGTTAATGCTGTAGCCTCTTTTAGGGGGTGGACTCTTCCACCACCTTTTATATTTATGTGTTTTTTTTACTTTTATTGTTTTAGTTTTTTGTATTGGTTTTAATTGGTTTATTGATTGTAAGTTGCTTTTGGTTCACTTTGTGAAGAAAGACAACTAATAAATTTAAGTAATAGTAATGCATACAAAATGTAGTTATGTTAGTGGAAATTGCTTTGCATATATATATATACATATATTTGCACTACAATGCTGGTGAATTTTCATGAGGACTTTTTAAAAAAATGCAAACTGATGTGGAAACATGGAGAACTGAACAATAAGTTTGGAAAAATAAGAAACTGGAAGTAATAGATTAACCTATCCTTAGCTGTGTGGCTACTGCTTTACTGATGTTCTCACTGATATTAACTATGTTTTATCTTGCTGCTCTAGGATTTTCAATCTTATTTTTTTTAAAAATGTTGATGCTGTTACTTTTTGATATGGTTGTTCTTACCTTGAAATTTTACCTCACTTGGATTTTTAAGGAAAGGCCGGATAAAATTTTTAAAGGAAATAATTTTACTGACCTTGTGTGACTGATAATAATTAGATGGATCAACTCGTAGCCTACTGACTAGAAGAAAGTGATAACAACTATATGAATGAACATTAAGCTACTGATTAGAAGAATCATGATCTTTTTTCTCAGCAGTGGTAGACTCTGAAATCCAAGAAGCCATACACCAGTTTATACATGTATGTTGCATAACGCCATGCGCTACTGATACAGTTGTAAAAACTATATAATTCAGATGTTATGCATGGCTGCTTATGAAATACAATTGTATTTTCTGTGTCAAAAAATAAGCCGTGGATGCTACCTTGGAAATTAAAATCTAATCTGGTTTTCTAGCAGCCATGAATATTCAAAATAATGAACATGGTTCCCTGGTTGAATGCTGAAAAACTGATCCCCCTCCCATCTGTTTTGATGATGAGAAAACTCATTAGAAATGTGATGTTATTAGTGGTTTCCCTTGAATTGCAAATTTTTATCATAGTATTATGGTAATGATGAAATTAAATTAAATTAGCATATCATATACCATACAGCAAAAGTGTTAATACATTATAGTAATACAAGACAACAGATAATTGCCAGTTTAATAAGAATTTGTCCTCTGAAGAGATAATCTGGTTTATGCCTTCTTCCTGTGGGCTTGGAAATAATGTTGCTCATATTGTTTCATTTTGCAAAACTAATCACAGATTATGTTTATTCAAATGAAAAATGTTGACCCCCACTAATCGATGTGATTATCCATGCTTTGCCCACTGATATATCAATGCCCTGGTCAGTTCTGATACATGATATATCCAATGTGATTGTGGTTGAACGGCTCCTAAGAGTTTTTCTTCAGCATGGTTGTATACATGTGGCCAAGTTGAAGATATGTTCCAGTATTATTTATTTAATTCATCTCTTCATATACTGACAACTCTCTAAAGTCACACGTATGCTCATGAAGATCTTTTCCTTCTCCTTATTTCTTGTAGTTCCTCCATGGTTCATCAATCATCCTTCAAATCTCTATGCCTATGAAAGTATGGACATTGAGTTTGAATGTGCTGTCTCCGGTAAACCAGTACCTACAGTGCAGTGGATCAAGAATGGAGAAGTTGTCATTCCTAGCGATTATTTTCAGATAGTGGTAATTATTTGTGATTTTTTAATTGTTATTCCAACAAACAATTTAACATGTACAACCAAATCTGTAGATGAAGGAACTCGCGGATAATGTGCAATGGAAGTTATAAATCTAAAGCTATGGCTAACATTAGTGATGGGGAATTTTATATATACATACATGTATAGCTAACGGGGAATTCAATATACATAAACAATGAGCAAGATATATTCTTCTATAAAGCTATAAAGGTCCGTAACATTTTAATAGTTTAGTAGGAAACCAGATCTTTTTTTCTTTGGAGCTATCTCCCTGACTTGCTGGTTGTTTGGAACTATTTGTACTCAAAACAATTAATAACACTGTGCTGAATATCTTGGTACCTCTAAGACAGAGCTTGGAAAAGTTACTTTTTTGAACTACAAGTCCCATCAGCCCCAGCTAGCATGGCGCTGGCTGGGGCTGATAGGAGTTGTAGTTCAAAAAAGTAACTTTTCCAAGTTCTGCTCTAAGACGTAGAAAGAATTGCAGAATAGCTAAGATGCTTAGCTCACTGTGAAAATGTACTTTCATGTGAAGTACGGAACATTGCCAAATTCATTAGAACACCACATTCACTAGAACTTGATGCAGAGAAACACAGTACCTATGCAATGCCTATGCAAAATGCCTGTGTAATACTGTCATGTCTATGTCATTCTGATGTGTTAAATCCTGATTAGTAGATGCTAAAGTCTTTGTCCTGAAATGTATAAAAAACCCAGGCAAACAGTGCCAAGTGGCAGTCCTCCACTCACTAGGAGGGAGACTGACCAAGTGTACACTTGTCATCCAATAAAGGCCTACCTTTTTGCTGCAAGCCTGTGTCTTCAAAATTTTTATTCAAGGACCCCCAGCAAAAGATCCCAATGGAGAAAAACAAAATTCTCCAACATTAGTTCTATAACTGCCCATACAGTACCCATAATATGTGGAAATGCCTTCATTTGAGAATCAGCTATTTCATTTAAATGATGCTTAAAAAACACTGTGGCCGCAGAATAATATTTCCCCCTTTTTGTAACATCTTTGATTTTTTGAGGTTTAGCAATCTCATGCATATAGATCAGCTTGCCCCTTCCTAATTAATGTTCCTTCCATTAAGTGAAATTGACAATGATTATTTAAAGTAAAACATGTTCCAGTTAATAAAAAAAGGCATAGGCATTTAATCCCTTTTTATTCAAAGAAGAAGATTTACCCAGTTATGTGACCATCCAAGTTCACATAACTTTACCCACTGTTGCTGTTTATGATAAAGGCAATCAGACAGTCCTAGCTCAGCCTGCCAAAAAATAGGCATTTTCATTAAGTAATTGGGAAAGGATAGAATCTCTTTTTCAAAACCTTCCAGAGAAGAAAGGATTTAATAAGAGAATCATTCTATGCAGAAGATTTAAAAAAAAAAAAAACGCCAAAGGCTTTCCTTTAGAAGCCAAAGTTTTACAGCATCATCTATTTGCCCGCCAACAACACCTCCTGATGAAACCCTGCCCAGATACTGCTGATACTAAATGGGCTTCTTTCCCTCTCTTGCTTTGTGGCTGCCTAAATCCTCTCAGGTGTGGGAGGGGTTGACCTTCAAATCCTTTTTCTTAGTTGCAAGGTTTTTTTTAAAAAAAATCACAGTCCACTGAATCTACTGCCAGTAAATGTGCTCCCTCTTAATGTTGATTTTATGTGTTGCATAAAGTGTTTGCTCAACCCTTTCCGTGCAGCAGCATTATTGCTACTAGTTAACTGCATGTGCCAGTCCGGGTAGCAGGGTGAGCATTCAGAGTCAGCACTTTTTTTAATGAATGTGCATTTTATTACCATCCTCTAGGGGGGAAGTGGATGTGAGTGGGTGCCAGCATATCTTACGCAGGTTCTGAAAGCAAAGTCTTCTCGGTGAAATTGGCATTCAGGATTTTTTAAAAAATGTTTTCTCTACTCATTCCCAAGTCTGCATGCTGTGAAAGAGCTGCTGGTGTTCTAGGAGACATGCATTAATGACACAAACTTTATTTATTTGCAATTTTTATAAGCTTCCTTATTGGCCACTGAAGAAGAAAATATGCTTCCCAAGTGGCCACAATGGAAGGCGAAGTAGCCTGCCAAAGGGATGTTTTGCTTCACCAGCCCAATTCAGTGCGGCGTGGGAAGGAACACTGTTAGGTTTGGATGCTTAGTGCATCCAGGTGGGATCCGAGGGAGACAGAAGCAGGCAGGAACACCTAGCCTGGAAGAATGGCAGATACTTAAATTGACTATTGAACAGGTGAAGCAGAATACTCCATCCCTGCTTTGCCAGCCTGATCAACTTCTAGATCCAGCGATGGTTCCTAGGTGGTGCAGTGCCCACAGTGCTGGCTGGTGCCCATTGGGAATGGTAGGATGGAAGCCAGAGAGAACAATATTAAGCGGAGCCAGAGCCAATGACAGGCAGTTCCAGTCAGTGGTGGCTGGTGGCAGGGCTGGTCCCAAAGCGGCCTCTTGGTAGGGTGGGGGAGGAGTAGCTCACCTTTTCTGTGATCCCACGGATTGCAGGGAGGGAGCTTCTTCCGCCTGCCCATTCGCTGGCTCCACCTACCCGTCTATCCTGTCTTTTGCAGCTGTGCGGGCTGCGCGTGCAGGACTGCCATTAACCAACATGGTGGCCGAGGTTTCTCTAAGGGGCTGAAGCCTCCGGCATCATCTTGGTTGATGGCAGCGATGTGCACGTGTAGCAGCCCACGCAGCCGCAAAAGACAGGAGAGACGGAGCCAGTGAAAGGGCGGGTGGAAGAAGCTCCCTCCCTGCGAGAGACAGGTAGGCGGACACAGGGCCCCGGAATGCCTGGCACCAGCCCTGGCTGGTGGCTCCATGTCAATGGGGCAGTGGAATCTGCTCCAGGTTTTAGTCTGAAATTTCAAGGAGCTAGCTAGCTTGGTGGTCAGGTGCACGGTGCCACACTTCCCCACTGGCAGCAACTGCTAGACGGGATGGAAAGGTTCCGTGCCACTTCTCTAACAGAAAAACTTGAGGATAATGAAGTAATGAAATGTGCCTCCAATTTTAATCCAGAAAACAAGAACAACCCTGTGCTAGGTCTGTCTGAAGTCTGGGAAACTCAACTTCAATAATACCCTCTGCTTCTCTCTATCTCTCTAGGGTGGCAGCAACCTGCGGATTTTGGGCTTGGTAAAATCAGATGAAGGATTCTACCAGTGTGTTGCTGAAAACGATGCTGGGAATGCTCAAACCAGTGCACAGCTAATCATCCCTGAGCCTGGTAAGATCCAAAGGATATGCAGAATGTCTTGTTCTAATTAGTACAATTAGTGGGTCCTTGGACTGTGTGACCCACACAAGCTTCTGACCTTTTGCTTGTGTTCCTACAGTTGAGCTCATCAGTCTATAGCAATGCCGGTGAATAATCACACATCATAGTCATCTGTTTCCTTTTGGGGAGAAATGCACTGTGCTGTGCCTTTGAATGCTACTAAATGGGTTTGTGTGCTGTAGGAAATGCCCTTCCCTTCCTTGTCCCATGCCAGTAGGAGGTGCAGGATCACATCTATGGTCCCAACTATACTATACACTGAAAACAGTCATGGCTTTCCCCAAAGAATCCTGGGAACTGTAGTTAGTGAAGGGTGCTGAGAGTTGTTAGGAGACCCCTCTTCCCCTCCCAGAGCTACTATTTCCAGAGTTCCCTGGGAAGACGGGTTGATTGTTAAACCACTCTGGAAATGGTAGCTCTGTGAGGGGAACAGAAGTCTCCTAACAACTCTCAGCACCCTTCACAAACTACACTTCCCAGATTCTTTGGGGAAAGCCATGACCGTTTAACATGAAATAATACTGGAATAAATATATGTGTAAATGTGGCCTTAATTACATTCATCCATGTGCAAAATGGGCTGATTCACACAGGTATTATGGCGGAGGTGGGGAACCTTTTCAACCCAAGGGAGGCTGCCGGGTCCACATGCTAGAGGTGGGTGATGTCAGAGGCAAAGGTGGGTCACGTATTCAATGTCACTCTTGCCTTTGTACAGTGGACTGCATTGAGGGGTGCAGCAGGGTTGGTGAAAGGTGCTGTCGGTGGGAGGTCATGGCCTCGAGAGAATTCTGAGAGGCAAACAGAGGTCAGGCACTTGTTTCCCCTCTCTGTTTTATGGCATGGGAATGATGAGATAAAATTGCTTGTAGGATTTTACCTCCTTGATTTTGGAGTAGTTTGTGCAAGCATTCCAACACTTCCCAGAAAGGTGGTCCTCCACTTTTCTGGTGCTGCCAATGTTTCTAACATTTCCTAGAAGGTGACATTACAACAGTCATGTTGGAGTTTGGTATATATAGAGAGAGACGGCAGTGGAATGCAGAAATGAGTAATCTGTGAAGACTGGTGGGTGAAAGAAAAAAGAACCGTAAGGTTTATTACTCCTGGAAAATAAAGCCATGCTGAGTACAGAGATACATGGAGCCATTATTGAACCATGAGATTAATACTAACACTAACTCGTAAGAAGAAGGAAGGCAGTAACACCTGAGGAAAAAATCTACATATCAACCAGTAGTTGCTAAAGAAGGAATCAGCAAGGAAAGAATAGGTTGCCTTTCTATCTGTCACCCACCCACCCCACTGGTTCAAGTTACTTGTTACAGGCATTGGTGCTTTACTCCCAACAAGCTGCACTTGAGCCACTCTTGGACTAGATCCTATATCCATCAGAGATGGACGTAGCAGAGAGTTACAAGCTGATCCACAATTCTCAGCCAGAAGTCTAAAACTTAGTTGACAACGTCATAGTTCCTTAAGAAGAAGTGGACAGATTTGGAGGAGGAGACGGAGGAGGAGGAGGAGAAGAAGAAGAAGCAACCAGATGGATTCGAGAACAGAAGATGAGCAAGTGGTGGTGGTATTTATTTGGTAGAATTCATCCCTATACCCTTCTTTCATGCTTAAAATATTTGCTTATAAAGATTGGCTGCATCCCTATTGTGATGAGACTGGAGGAGAGACCGAGGTTTGCCCCCCCACTCCTGCCAGCTGTTTAGATTCAAGCCCAGCTCAGGAGGGTGGGACTGGAAGATCAGAGGCATGGGCGGATTGTTTGTACTTGATAATTTACAGAGAAAGAGGGTGGTTGACCAAGTGAAGGAGGAAGATATCTCCAAGAAAGAGTGTGAGATTGGTTGGTGGGCTCTCCAGAGGGAGTGGGAAGGGAGAAGCTATCCTCAGCCCTATCCTATGATGAGGGGATTCTTAGGGCCAATTGAAGAGCCCATGAGTGGCTCTGCGCCCTCTCTTCTGGTGCAAGAGAAGGCTGAGAACGCTCTGAGGGTGTCATACTGTGGAGGATACTGTCTGTACTTGAACAGTGGCAGTGACAGAGCTCTTGGATGTTTCATTGGAAATATATAACTGAATACTACTAAAACTGGGAGTCAATCTTGGTTTCTTATTTTTTTTCCAATTTTAAGTTCAGTACACATTTCATCATCAGTGTGTGATTTTTTTAAAAGAACAATTAACAAGTCCTCATGAAAATTCATCAGCATTCTAGTGTGTATTTCTCCTAATATATTACTTATATACATTTTTGTAAATGCAGTTTTGTGTAATAGAGTGTAGGACTGGGACCTGGGAGACCAAGGTTCAAATCCCCACTCAGCCATAAAGTTCACTGGGTAACCTTGGGCTAGTCACTGTTTATCACTGCAAACTACCTCACAGGGTTGTTGTGAGGGTAATATCAGAAGGGGGAGAACCATGTTTGTATGCCACCTTGAGCTCCTTGGAGGAAAGGTGGGATACAAATGTAGTAGTAGGAGTAGTAGGAGTAGTAGTAACAAAAACATTTTTGCATGGTATTTTCACAAATATATGCATTTTGTGCATCCTTTACCCTGGTATATGTATTTTTAACACACTACTTGGCTGGAAAACATCATTGCAAAATTCAGAGATGAACAAATTTAGAATGATGGCTATGTTTCAGTTCACATGCTGTTTTGGAAAGATTGAGTTAGGAAGGTGTGCCTTTAAATGAGAACTAAACCTTTTATTTATTTATGCAAAAGTGTTTGTAAACTGCTTAATATTTCAAAAACCTCTAAGTGGTGTACAGTCTAAAAAACAAAACAAAACTGTCTCATTAGGACTTTAGAACAAAAATGCAGGCTAAAACCACCAAAACAGCAATAGAAAAAGAAAAAATATCAAAAGAAATTAAACAAAAATTCAGAGGATTTAAAGGTGTAAAACAGAGTCCTATTTTACGGGTCAGGAAAAGCCTGGAATTCCACCCGCATCCCTCACATGGACCAATGGGTACATTGGAACACAATCATCCTTTCGATTTTGCACTTCGCCAAATTTTGCAGTGCAGTTTTCAGGCCAAAACTGTGCTTGAAAATGCCTTTGTTAGGATGAAATAAATTGCAAGGGCATCCTTTGAGAGAAAAGACCTTTAAAACATATTTAGGTGCAAAAATTTGTGCGCATTTCATTTATTAACTCCCATCCCACATGCAGAATAATGCATAAAATAGGACATAACGGACTTACAGTAAGAATAAACACAGGCAAAGCAATGTGGGGCATGAATAAATGAATCCCTCCCTTCCTATGCATACATTCAGGCATTATCACCTGAAGAGGGGGCCCAGGTAGGACAGGGCCATGGGACACCACATTTAGTCCCACCCACCCATCTCTTCCTATGTTTACCATGCAATTCTGCAGGGAGGGGTGCCTTCTGTGTCTGTGGAGGTTCCCCTTGCACATGAGAGTCCTGAAGGATCAGGGTTCCCACTTGCATGCAGACTCTCCATGGATGCACAAGACTCCCTGCTGCAGAAGTATGCTGTAGAAGGGCTGGAGGAGTTTCGTGGGCTTCTTTGGGGGGGGGGAAGGAAGGGCAGGATATAAATTGTAATTGTAATTTTTTTTTTTTCAATAATTTTTATTCAGATTTTCATAAAACATACAAGACAAAATCATAAAACATTCAAAGACAAAAAACAAAATCAAAAATAGTTAAACAAAAAGAAAAAAAGAAAAAAAAAACAAAAATAAAAAATAAAGAGTAAAATATTGACTTCCCATTTGTCAAAGATCAAATCAGTTATAAGTCTATAATATATAACAATCCTGCCTCTTAAGTCATATTATAAAATCACTTTCCTCCAGTAGTTATCTTACTTAATCATCAAATCTCATAAACATTACTTTATTCTTTCCACAAAAAGTCAAAGAGAGGTTTCAATTCTTTAAGAAATATATCTATCAATTTTTTTTTCCAGATAAGCATGTCGATTAATCCATCTCATTACTAATTATGATAATCTTATTGTCATAACCATAGTCAAAATAAACATTTCAATTAATCCATCACATCAGAATCTGTTAGGTTCAATAATTTCAGTAGCCATTGTTCTATTATCTCTATTAGTTCCATTTTCCATCTTCCATCTTCAGTAGTCTTGTTAAGTCCAGTAATTTCAATATCCAATCTTCCATTATCAGTATTCCATAATAATCTTGCTGTCAAAGCCATAGTCATATAGTAAGAGTCTGATGGGGATTACCTCTATCCCAAATATTTTCTTGCCATCCATTCTGAATAGGTTGCTGAAATACTGCTGTAAAATCATATCTCTGTTCTTTTTTTCAAAATACACTGGGTCATCTCTTAAAAGTTTTTCCATTGTCACATGGCTGCAGATAATTCCATAGATTTTCTCTATATTGGGCTCCATCACATCATTCCAGTCCAGAAGATTATCCATGCCATTGATAACTTTATCTCTAGAATCTTCATTCATTTCTTCAGAGATAACATTGAGTTCCAAACAATAGATTTTATTTCTAAAGTCCATAGACTCCAAATCTTGTTCCTGTTCCACGTTGGTTCCAATCTCCGGGATCTCCTCTCTCACAGGGACCCCTATTCCAGTCTCCAGGGTCGCCTCTCTCACAGGGACCCCTGTTCCAATCTCCGGGGTCTCCTCTCTCACAGGGACCCCTTCCAGGGTCACCTCTCTCACAGGGACCCTTATATCTTTAATCTCCTGCTTCATTTTACTCAATTCAATTTTCATTATCTCAATCTCATCCATTATTTTCTGAAACATAGTTATTTCCAGATTTTCAGCCACTTTCTTAATTGCCATTTTAAAAGAAAAATATAGGAAAACCACTTCTTATTTCAGCAACAATTGGGTTAATACTCCAAACTTGGTGACATCACAGTATAAACAGAGCAGACAGCCTTATCTCTCCAATAGTTAAGTAAACAAAATGCAGTTCCCAGGATCGAAACAATTAATGGCAATCGTCAAGAAACAGATTCGTCAAAATAAAATAGACCAAAAAGAGAGTAGTCTCAAAACAGTATAATATTTTTCAAAATAAAAATCTGGAATAGAAATCCCTCTTCTGTGTATATCTTTAGAATGCAAATCCAGGACAGCTTTTTGCAACAAAAACAGAGATAAGCTATTAATTAGTGCGTAGCAGAGAGAAGTTATGGCTCCCCAGTGAGATGTCAAAAACTGATCAATCTGGCAAATCTCTTTTAAACAGCAACAATTTAAGTCAAGTAAAAGAAAAATATAGAAAGAAGGGTGCTTGCCTGTTAATGCGTTCTCTCTTAGAAGATAAGGTGAACGTTCGCTTTATCAGATAGAGCTTGCTGTTAAAAATCCGTCCCACCTTCGTCGGCTGGACCTCGTCCCATAAATTAATGAGATCTGGTCGTCCCAACAAAAATAGGCTTTGAGGTTAATCTCTTCGTTTCTCCCTACCCGGGAGAAGTTTAATCAGTCAAAAAAAAAAGAAAAAACTGACTGATATATCTGAATAAGCTTCTTTTGAGGCAGGAGCCCGTCTCAAAAGCAGGCACAGGCTAAGTCACCCTTCCCGGAAGTCAAATTGTAATTGTAATTTTAATAATAATTTAATAATTTAATTTTAATTTTATTACTACTACTACTACTACAAACAACAACAACAATAATAGAAACAGAATTGTAGAGTTGGAAGGGGCCTATAAGGCCATCAGGTCCAACCCCCTGCTCAGTGCAGGAATTCAAATCAAAGCATACCCGACAGGTGGCTGTCCAGCTGCCTATTGAAGGCCTCCAGTGTTGGAGAGCCCACCAACTCCCTAGGTCATTGGTTCCATTGTCATACCGCTCTAAACAGTTAGGAAGTTTTTCCAGATGTTCAGTTGAATTCTGATGAACTCTGGGACAATCAATAATAATAATAATAATAATAATAGTAGTAGTAGTAGTAATAATAATAATAATAATGGTTCCAGGACTGGGGTGAAGGGTGTATCCCTCCAGCCCTAGTCTACCTACGTTGATTCAGAATGAAGAGTGATGTGTTTTGCTTGATAGTCTGATGGTGGGTTTTGTGACCCCTAATTTGTTGCTTACCTGACCTCCTATCACTGGTGCTGCTGCAGCTTACCAGGAGGGTGAGGCACTGAGGTCAGTGTACTCCAAATTCACCAGGAAAGACAATCTGGCGTCCCCACTGGTGTGTTTCCACCATGCTAACATTGACGCTGCCTTGCTCTCCACCTCTGCATCCCAGTAAGCTGTGGTGATAGGAGGCCAGGTAAACACTGCTGACTGCTCTTCCTCCTAATTCTGTCCAGCACCTGTGATCAGAATGATGTCCTCCTTCTTAAAGACCTGCTGTTGTCACCGCAGAGGAGAGGGATTGAGGCCATCTTTTCCTGTAATGTCATTTAATTCAACACTGGAAACAGCCTAAATAAAGCTGCATAATTCATTGCAGGTACTGCTACCTTGTTGTTTGAGTGCTTGCAATGAATCTCTCTTGTTTGGGCCTGCAGGTTTTTTAAAAAAAAATTACCATTGGACTAGAATATAAACAAGCACAAATGAAGATAAAATCCTAAAGGGCTATGGGCACACCACTGCAAACTATCTCTTACCCCCCCTCCCTATAAATGATGGATTGCTTTTCCTTGGCTATTTAATCAGATCTTCAAACAATGCCACTCTGATTCCTCTGAGATGTCGAGAATGGCAGTGAGCACAGATGGTGGGAGAGCCAGATATAAATACAAACTGAGCACTGGGATTGACCACAGTGAGAAGAATACAGCCCTCTCTGTTTTAAAATATTGTCAATAAATGGACACCATCTCTGTCTTGCACTGCATGACTGCTGCATTTCCCAGCTGTTCTTTTTCAGCCTGTCTACAGGCCACAGACAGGGAGTTACACGTAGCAACTGTGACAAATCTTTTTATGCTAAAATACTGGCAATGGCCTGTTAAAGCCACTATTGGCTGTTAGTGGATATTTATGGGAGCTTAATCAACTGTTGATATAGTCTTGCAAGTGGTGGCCAACTCCTCCTTTTGCAGATATTCAGCCTTTCAGTTCCATGTCCGGAGTAACTGGCTAGAGTTATAGGTTCACAAGTTTATTTTCCAGTCATTAAAATTCATGGTACATCTAGATAGCCACTCAGATAATCATCTCCATGTCCAAAGATCAGAGCAGTTGACCAGCGATAAAAGCCCTCAATCGCTAGAGATAAAGTTCATCAGAGTCCAAAGTATACTCTTTTTGATTACCAGGTCAATGTCCATTCAACAGGCAGTGCCCATTTAAATCAACAGTTCATTGTCTTTTAGATCATTTCAGTGTGTTATATTCTATCACGCACCATTTCCCCCCAAAGCATTACAGATTAAGTTGGATAGACAGTCAGTGGTAGCAGTAGGTCAAACAGTGTTAATAGTGCAGAGTCTAATGAACTTTTGACATAGTCTTGTCATTTTGCAATTATTATGGTGATGGAAACATATGAATGTAGGAGCATAGGAAGCTGCCTTTTACTGCATCAGACCATTGATCCATCTAGCTCAGTATTGTCTATACTGACTGGCAGTGACTCTCCATGATTTCAGGCAGGAGTCTCCCCCAATCCAATCGGGAGATGCCAAGGATTGAACCTGGGACCTTCTGCATGCAAGGCAGATGCTCTGCCACTGAGCTATGGCCCTTGCCCTAGCAGAAAGACACTAATGGTAGACCACTGGTTCATGGAGAGGCAGCACCAAGTACATGGAAAAGAGCGCTTTCTGCATCTGAACACATCTGCATCCCCACACAATGACTGAAAAGATGTTGGGCTACAGCTTCCATCTTCTCTGATCATTGACTATGCTGGGTGTGGCTAATGGGATTTGAAGATATTATATGGAAGGCCATGGGTTCTCCATCCCTGGTGTAGACCCTGCATCCAATCAGGAACTCTACACATTTAGGGTTCTGAACTGGGTGGCGAGTTCATAGGAACAGACAGCTGTATTGGGGTAGATGCTCATTTCTGGTGATCTCCAGAAGGTGAGGATGTAACTCCTCCCATGGCCCTCCAGATGTTGTTTGACTCCAAATCCCATGAGCCTTAGCCAGCATGGCCAGTGCCCAGGGATGATGGGAGTTTTAGTTAAGCAATATCTGGAAGGCACCCTAATGAACTGAGTGGGACCATAGTCACACATGCTGTATAGATGGAGGCTGCTAAAAACTGAATATCCCTCCATACTATGCTTCTATGACTGAACATAGCTCATATCTTCCAACCTCCTCTTAAATGGTTTTTGTCCATTTGTAGCAGTACAGTTGAATGTCTCTGAGGCTGTTAAAACAAGAGGCAAGGGGAAACACATCCTTGAGGTAACTTCCTTCTCCCCACAAATGGAGCTAGCAAATGATCATCAAAATACAAATCATTTGCCTTAGCCCTGTATTTTTGTTTTTGCTTTTCAGATAAGAGTTTCAGGGAAGTATTTTTTTATTCCATAGAGTAACACACTGGGGGAGTGGGGGGAGGGGGAGATGAGATAATCAGCCTTTTCCTCACCAGTAGGATAATTGTCAACAATATTTTATAACACTTACCTTGCTAGCTGGAGAATGCATGCTCAACTCTGGGCATGTGAGAAAATTATTAAAGATTAGTAGCTCCAGGCACTGTTTTCTGGAGCTAACATAAGTGGTGCGATAAAGAAAACCACATCTTACCAAAATATTGTGCTAAACAGCTCCCACGCTGCACAGGCTTTATCAGACTGCGAGTGGATCACAGGCTGTGCTGGAATTATTTGTAAAAGTCTGTTGTTAGGAATCAGGCAAAATTGTCTGGCCCCTTACAAAAAAAAATGTTTTCAATACAGCTTGCAGGGTGATGCGCCCATAGAGTAAAGTCAGATCTACTGTAAAAGCAGGGCAGCTAATGTGATGCCTTCCAGATGTTGTTGGACTCAAGCCCAAGCCCAAGCCATCATGGCCAATGGTCATGGGATGATGGGGAGTTGCCACTCAACAACATCTGGAGGACACCATGTTGGCTAGTGGAGACTGGTGTCTCTAATGTCAGTGGAGCAGTGAATCCACTCTGGGTTTTAGTCTGAACTGGACAGCTCCTTGAAAGTTTAGACTAAAATCCAGAGCAAATTCACTGCCCCACTGACATCAGAGACACCAATCTCCACTGATGTTGGCTACCTCTGCTGCTTAAACTGTGTGCAGTGTCAGCTCACAAAATGTTGCCAGGGATAGTGAGGCTGTGGCCTCCCACGTGTTTCTGGATTCCAGTACCCATGAGCTGTTAAGAGCATGACTAATGGTCAGGAGAGCTTTAGTCCAGCAACATCTAGAAGCCACTTCTGGTAATCTAGGAGGCACCAGAGTTAAAGGGGAAGTTCGGGGCTTCCCATAGATATATGGTTGGTTGTTGCAGGAAACAGGATGTTGTAATAAATAATTCTTTGGTCTGATCCAGCAGGGCTTTCCTTGTGATGCCTCTGGATAAGGAATCTTGCCTTGTCCAGGCATTTAGACAAGTAGCAGGTCCATCAAAGGGGGATAAAGGAGAAGAGGAAGTGGGGGGAAAGAGGGGCAGAAAGGAAGCAGGATCGGGGAGCCAAGGAAACTGGGAGAAACACACTGATTTTTGCCTTGGCACAGGTAGAGGATTCCAGAGAGAGGATCTCCCTCTAAAGAATGAGAAGGATTGCGGTGCAATTGTGAGTGTGCCTTGGAGAGCTTGGTAGGAAACTCGGCCCAGAAGAAGTCCTTTGGCACACAGCCTAAAAGAAGGGAGGCAGACAGCACTGAAAAGTGTTCCCTCCCCACCAAAGCTAGGCTTAAAACACTTTTCTGCAGTTGAACCAAGTCTGATGAAAGGTTTGAAACTTCTGCTGATGTAACCCATTCCTAAAACACACACACTCTCTCTCTGTCTCTCAGAATCTAAACTTATGGATAATTCTGGCACCCATGTGCTTATCTCCTCGATCTAGGATTTCATTATATCTGCTGTATATGAAAAAGATGTCTAAATTTTTTTATAAATGTTTATATATGAAAAATATTTATTGATCCATTGACCATTACAACCAATCAGAAAGGCATTATTTTATTTATTTATTTATTAGATTTATATCTCGCCCTTTCTCCCAGTAGGAGCCCAGGGCGGCATTATAACACTGCGATCACCATGAATTAATTAATGATCTTCAAGCATTTTAGCCCTTATGACAATTACGATATATTTTTTTTTAAAAAATGGCAACATTTGAAATAACAAAAGGACTATTGCCATTCCAAAAGATTTACAGTGCGTCAGATCTACCAAGGAACCATTCCAGAATGGGGTGCAGCAATCTAGCCCTCACACCCATATAAAAATGGGAATACAAAAGCATGTGTGCTGTAGTCTCAACTGCATCGGTGCCACATTGGAAAACTCTCTGGTCACAGGGTACATCTTGGAAGCATCCTTCCAATCATCATAGAGAGCACGGCCAGAAAAAAAAATGCTTTCCTAGATTTTGGTACAGAAAGTCTACTTAAATAATGGGTGCATTCGTTTCTAGGGGTGAGGTTAAATCTTAAGGCTACAGGGGAGCAGGAACAATTTCACAGGGCTAGCAGACTCTGTCTATCAACGTCCAAAATCCTCTGTGGGATCATTTGCTATAAATTTATGTTCTAGACTTCCAATACTTTTCCCTTTGGTTCAATGTCAATAATTTCTTTCTGTGTTTTAGGGCTATGTACAATTTCTGCCTCCTCATTCTCATACTAGTTCCACCCTATAGAGCACTGATCAATAAGAGCTTGAGTTTTCACTGCTACAGCACTGACCTCATCTCACCCTTCTTATCCGTACATTTTATTACCCACGCTATTTTTTTTCCAGGTTGCTATGTGTTAACAGGGACGTTTTGCTCAAAAGGAAAAGTATAACAGAATGGAGGTCATTTCCTCCCCTCCAACTTCAGTCTCCAGGAGCTACAGTGGTTTTGTCGTTTTATGGCTGCAGTCCTACACGTGCTTAACTTTTGTTAAACCAAGTGGTGCCTATTTCTGCGTAGGCATGCATAGTGTTATCATAATCTTTTTATTTGTATGACACAGTGCCCAAAGTGGCCCACAACATAGCAAGTGAACAATACGTGTAACAATTAAAATTTTAGAAACAACTACAAATAACCACGATAGCAACAAAAAACAATTCATACATTGTACAAACCAAGACAAGTAAGCTAAACTAAGTGAACAGCTTAAAACCAAAAATAAGAGAGAATAATGACTAACACAGAGATTAATAACAATAATAATAAAAGAATAGTATACAAATCATTGCCATGTCCCGGACAATGCACCTGTATCCAATAGTGTGCAAACCTGCAGAGGCCCCACCTCATCTCTAACCTGGCATAGCACAGACACTCCTGCCATGGTTCTCACCTAGAGAGGCTTTATGGCTACCACTATTCTGGGCTGTCCCTCCACACACAGAGAGGCCAAAAACTGTCTTTCCACACTCTCTTACTGATCATCTTACATTCATCCAGGCTGTGGACCATGGACAAAGTTGTGCTAAAAATGAATACCCGCTCATGTTCCTTGGGACAGCTTCAAACATGTTTAAATGGCTTGATTTGGGTAGCTTCAAAGTCTCAGCCTCACCTTCCCCAGTTTTAACAAGCCCATCAGTTAAGCTCAGTATCTGAGGCCCTTGTCTTCTGGAAGATAACGTGGAAGCTACTACTGGAGAGAAGAGCTTTTCTCTGATGGCACCTTACCTTTGGAACTCCCTGCTTAGGGACGTTTGCTTGGCCCTATTGATACATTCATTAAAGTTACAGGCCAAGACTACTGTACTTTTTTTAATGACATAAGGCTTGTTCACACTGACCACAGGTACAAGTTGTCTCTACAGATGTAGAAGTGTTTGTGTGAAACAGTGGACACTTGTTGATTTGTACAGCTCAGCTATTGTGTATACAGGGTACATAGGCAGTGCACTCGTGGAACGTTGCATGTGAATAACTGCAAATTTACAGGTCAACTATTTCTATAAACAGATTGTACACTTGTTGAATGAATGTAACCTGTGAACGTTCTTATAGACATAGATAATGGAGCAATTCCCCCCCCCGTTTCTTCAGAGGGAAGGACCTGAACAAATAGGTTCAAATTATGAGAAATGGGCTTCCTCCAGCTAAACATAAGGAAGAACTTCCTGATGGTCTGAACAGATTGCCTCCAAAGATGGTGGACTTTTCTTCATTATAAGTTTTTGTTTGGTTTTGTAGGCGAAGCTGAGTGGCTACCTATTACAGATGCTATTGCAGGGGGTTGGACTTGGATAACCTTTGAAATCCCGTCCAACTCTCTGATTAAAAGTTTGGAATCCTGTAATGATCACTGCACATTTCAGAGTAAGAACTCTCCCCCCTCCCATCTGTCTAATTAAAAGTACAACCAAAAACTCTCAGGCATGTAGACATCTGCACGGGGCTGCACAGAACTATGGCAGGTGGTGGTGGTAGGGAGAGTGGCTTCTTGACTTCCTGCCATAATGTCTTTATGTGCTATAGAAGGAAAATTTGATTACCTGTATTTTAGCATGCATAAACAGTTTGTTATGCCCTTATGAGTCCGCATAAGCACCAATAATAATAACAGTGATGATGCTAACTATGAATTATTGCTTATGCATATTTTATGGTGCCCTTTAGATTAACATCTTCTAACCTTACACTGAATGCGTAAGTTATAACAAACTTGCCTTAAAAGCAAATTAGCCAAACGTTTTATCTGGATTAAACTTTGACCTATGAATTTGCCCTGAAGCAAATGCTATCCGAATATCTTTGGGAGAATATGAAGTTCTCATTATGGGACGTTCTACTCCATCCCTGCAACTCATACCTAGTTTTTCTACCTTGTTTTTCCCTATACATCTGGAGGATGGAATTGCCTGATACATTGGGCCCTTCCCTGAGCCATTCGTTCACCTCTGGGGGTAAAATGGCTTCCACTGATATGCATGGGAGCCATCTCCTCCTAGGGGCCACCATTGCTGGTTGGCAAATTAGAAAAGATGGTGGGAAGGAGGGAAGACTAGATCAACCAAACTGTGGCTGGGGGGCCCTCACATTCATTGGACCTTTCTTCTTTCTACTGAAGGTTGAGGGTGAAAATCTAGAGACATTCTTGGAAGTAGGATTCTTGAGACTTTCATAGTGGGAAAATAGTACTTACAAACTGCATTGCAAGGGGATCTAAGAGTTTCTTTATTTTTCTCCTTTTTTCTTACCTTTAAACACACAGCCATGGCCCAGGCAAGCATCTACTAGCATCACAGCTCCAACACACTTTGCCGCCCTGAGCTCCTACTAGAAGGAAGGGCGGGATATAAATCTAATAAATAAATAAAATGGTGCTGCAAATGATCCTAGTAAGGATGGAAGGACATGTCCATTTCAGTTCTCTTAATTTCTCAATTTTCCATTGTTAAATTCAGTTCTCCACATTGCTGCAATAATTTTCATTTTATTCTTCATGAAAATTCTTCAGCATTTTAATGTGAATTTCTCCTAATAAACACATTTTTGCATGCAAGTTTGGCTAATGTACACATTTTTTGCAATCTTTCTCCTAATATAATGCATTTTTATGTTATTTTCACGGATATCATCATTTTTATGCAAACTTTCCCCTAATATATGCATTTTAATTTTGGTTAGAGAACTGCATTGCAAAATTCAGCAAGCATTTTGGTTTTCATATTGTTTTGCAGAGTGTGACTATGAGAGATTCAGCTTTAAAGGCAAATTCAGTCAAATCTCTCCCCCATCCTTAGTCCCTAGGAAGATGCTCCATGATGACGTTGCATCATTCCTGGAGGGAAATGGCATTCCAAAACCCAACAAGCTTTCTCCTTCCTCCCTTCAGCCACATCCATGTCTACTCCCAAGGTGGTGAATAGCACAGGCTCCATCATGTGTGCATAGTGCTGACTCCATTATTCATAGCATGTGCTCACAAGGTCTGAAAGCCCTGCACTCCTCAATGGAAGAAGGGCAGCGCTAAAGGTTGCTGTGCTATAGCTGCGCACCTGTCAAAGCATGAGTCTCTGCAACATGCTAAATTTCTGTTGTCTTTGTTGACTTCAGTGGCTTTGGTCTTTCCCAATTAAGAAATTAAATGTAATAATCTGCAACTTAAAATGATAAGCCAGAATGAGGAGCATCTTGAATTAGCCATCACTGTGTCATCTGAATTGACCCAGTGGCTCATATTTCAGAATTCTGCAGTAAAGAGAGGTACATCTAACAACGAGAATTGTTATGAGATGTTAACTGCAGCATCGGTATATTACACCTTGGAAGTTATATAAGATCTATAAAACCAGTAATGGGAAAGGATGGTATTATAGTGACACTAAAGGAGATTTTTTAGCATATGAGGTGATAGCGTTTTGGAAGCTATCTATTAGGGAAAGCAGTGATTGACAAAATGATGAGCAGGAGCACCTTGAGACCTGCCGGCTTGCCTGGTGCTTATTATCTGAAAGAAGTAGGTACAGGAAATACAAATTAACAAAACAAGGAAACATTTTATTTCTTAATTTGTCAACAGCTGCCAGACTGAATTTTATAACACATTAGAGTAGATTAACAGTTGTTTCCAAACTCGGGTAGGGTGGGGATGCTTGAAGAATTTGATCTTTGTGAATTTCAATATGAAATGATGTGATCGACCGTTCCTGACTAAAGTGCAGGGTGGAACACAGTTATCATTTTGGTTTTGCACTTCTCCAAATGTTGCAATATTTGGAAAATATTCATTTAAAATATGTCATTTTAAAATTCATTTAAAATATATCTTTTTAGGTAAAATACACTTGCATGAATTTATTTATTTTGGTCAAGGACCAACACATATATAAAAAGAAAACAATATAAAATACAGTACAATGCTATAGTATAAAAAACACTCAGACCCCAATATTAGAAACCTTGACAAAATATTAAAATAATTTTATCAACAATCTACAGCAGGCGGTGGCATCTGCACAGAAACTGGCCACTTTAGCTGTAACATTGGAATGCTTATCAGACAAAAGTTATGATAAATAAAATTTGTCAAATCTACCAGGAATTTTCTGTAAAACTAGGGTGATAAAAATGAATCAGATGTCATGATAAAAGGACCACTATAATAGAACATGTCCAACTTTTCACACTTCCCCCACCTCACAAGTGCATAACCGCTCTTGGCAAACAATCCTCCTAAATCATCCGTCCAGAAGTGTGGATGGCAGAACATTGAACCTAGTTACTATAAAAGCTATTCTGAATTTAGGGATAGCAAGGTTTGCCAAGTAACTTGTGGGCACAAACGCCCTCCCATTGTCCCTGAAATCAGGGTGTATTGCAGCTGTACTTAAATGATTCTGCAATTCCATATCCCAAATTCGTTGTTGGATGGTAGCTTTGGTATATCCAAGAGCTAATAGAGCTCTGTGTGAGCCAGTGTGGGGTAGTGGTTAGAGTGCTGGACTACGACCTGGGAGACCACAGTTTGAATCCCCACACAGCCATGAAGCTCACTGTGTGACCTTGGGCCAGTCACTGTCTCTCAGCCTCAGAGGAAGGCAATGGTAAACCCCCTCTGAATACTGCTTACCATGAAAACCCTATTCATAGGGTTGCCATAAGTCGGGATTGACTTGAAAGCAGTCCATTTCCATTTTTTCAATAGAGCTCTAGGAATTAATCCAAGGTTCCATAATTTCTCATTCAGTAACCTTTTCCGTCTTGTCTGAAAGACATTCCACAGAAAAATCATCTTCAACCAAAAATGTATCTTACGAATCTAAGCACAGGCCTCTACAGACATTTGCCCCACCTCTAGCCACAAAATTACATTGGGCACACAACTTGGAGCTCCAAATGCAGCTCTCAGAAATTTAGTTTGTATAACTTCAAGAGGGGCATAGTTGACATAGGCACATAGCTGATAACCATATAACACCTGAACTGTAATCTTGGCTATGAATACCTACACAGCTGAAGGGATAAACTGACCCCCTTTGGTGTAAAACCAACAATGAAGCAGTGCCTTTGCAGCCCTCTGAGCATTCCCTATTGCAGTTTTTATTTGGGTTCTACAGGAGCCCGATGAATGGAAAATTACCCCCAAATTTCTGTAGGTTGTAACCTGTTCAACAGAGTGCACAATTATCAGCCATCTGTGTTTAATTCTTGTCCTAGCAAACGCTAAGACCTTGGAATAAGCATAATTAATAATCAGCAATTCATTTTTACAGTAAGAGTCCAGAGCTCTTAGAAGGCACCTTAGACCAATACTTGTCAACAACAAAAGCACTGTATCATCAGCATACAGCAGTCTATTTGCCAGTTTGAGAGGATGGAAACTGATATTTGCTAAAGTTTTAACCAATGCATTAATATAAAAATTAAACAAAGTGAGAGCTAAAATACACCCCTGCTTGAAAGTCCCAAATGGAGGTTGGCTATTATCAAAGGTGCTGTGGATGAATACAGGGCAAACAGGACAAATGAGCTAAGCGGAAGGCATGTCAAACAAATCCTCATCGCGGCTATCTTCCATCTGGAAACCTCTGTCCTCAATGTGGGAGGCTGTGTGGATCCAGAATTGGCCTCCACAGTCACTTACGGACCCACCATTAAAGACCTTGTCTTGGAAGACAATCTTACTCGGTCACGAGTGATCGCCAATGAATGAATGAATGACTTTATCCACAGGTGAATGTTTTCACACAGGCTGTTGATAACTGTTTGCAATCGTCTATTGGTGGGCTCAATTTCCCCCCACAACCTGTGCCTCAAAAAAATACACTTAAATGTATATTTTGAAGAGAAAATACATTTATAAATGTTTATTTAGTGAGAACATTTGTTCAAAAATACACATTTAAATAGATATTTAAATGTAAATTTTCATGAATATAAACTTGCAGATTAATGCAAAAATGTGACAAAACAAACTTATGAATGAATAGATGAGAAAATGATTATGCAGGAATGGGGAACCTGTGGCCCTTCAGATGTTGTTGGCCTCCAACTCCCATCAGCTCCAGTCAGCATCGCCAATAGTAAGGGATGATGGGAGTTGAACTCCAGGTTCCCCCATCCTTGTGGTAATGGGCTAGAAGTAGACTGTCCTTACTATTCCTAGAATAGGGACAATAGGCCCCGAAGCAGTTCCAGAGAGAAAAGGCTCTCATTTCTTTATTTACTTTACAGAAAACAAAGACAAAACAGACATGACTGTTCGACCACATTCACATTATACATTTATTCCACTATTATTCCACTTTACACAGTCGGGGTCCCCCCTGCTCAATTCATGGGAAGTGTAGTTTGTGAAGGGTGCTGAGAGTTCTTAGGAGACCCCCCCATTCCCCTCACAGACTTGCAATTCCAAGAAGTCCCTGGGAAGAGGGATTGATTGTTAAACTACTTGGGGAATTGTAGCTCTGTGAGGGGAACAATGGTCTTCTAACAACTTTCAGCATCCTTCACAAGCTACACTTTCCTGGATTACATCTGAAGCACATGAATCCCACCACAGAATCATGGGAACTATAGTTTGTTAAGGGTGGTGGTAACTATAACTATGAGGGGGGAACTACACTTTCCAGGATACTTTGGGAGGAGTCATACACTTTAAATACAAGTTGGATGTGCTTTAAAGGTATTATGTGGATCGGCATTACTTCATAAACTTTGCCTCCATATAAATCATTTTAATTAAATTTTAAAATGGAAATAAGCTACCAAGTTTACTGGGTGACCATGGGCTACACACCATCTCTCAGCCTAATCTGCCCCTCAGGGTGAAAACAACAGAGGGGGTCCATGACCATCCCAAGGAAGAAGGGTACACTTAAAATGTAGAGGAAATAATAATTTGTAAATAATACTTTATGTATTTATTATTTGATTTAAATCCCACCCTTCTTCCCAGTAGGAGCCCAAGGTGGCAATTTACAATCATAGGGTCGAATCAGATACATATCAAGACATAGTATGAAGAAATATTTATATAAGCATGAATGTCAAAGATGCTTATTATTTACACAACCTGTAAAGGTATTTATAGTGCATTCCTATGCATGTTTACTCAGAAGCAACTCCCAATGTATTCAATGGGGCTTTCTCAGACAGGGAAGCATGCACAGGATGCAATTCAGTGATAAGGAACTTCATTCACCCAACCCAACATTCAGAATCATGCAATTTTAAGCTATTTTGCAACTTTTTTATACTTGTTTTATGGTTATTGGATTTTAAACGGCTTCGTTTCTTGTTGTGAGCTACCTTGGTTTCCAACCCCTCCTCCAGTTCTTTCGCCTGGCTGGAATGTGACCTTGATCTGTAATAAAGCCTCTTGCATGCCTGAACACAGAGATGTGATCGTAGAAACCTCTGACTGTTGTGTGGCTGGATGGAACACTCCTGTACAAAGAGAAGTTTCATCCAAAAGATTGGCCGTGACAGCATGCTCTAAGGAGTTAAATCCCAAGTTTGGACTGTTTTCTCTGGTACAGCCCTACCTAAGATAGTGGGACTATTCAAATAATAAGTGGGGTGGGGGATGTGTGTGTGTGTTTCAGATTACAATTTGGGTGACTGTAGAATCACAGGGCCATTATTGCAGAGAAACTTCAGAAGTCGGGGGGATATAAAGACTAATTACACAGTTTCCCCTATCACCTCAAGATCTTTTAATGTTTAATCTGTGCATGGATTTGCAGCACCAAAGCACTGGCACCCAAGTAGCCAATGCTAAGTAATGCACTACTTAGTTCCATCTTACCTAATTGCAGGCAATTAAATACAATGACTTTCATACTCAGAAGAATCTCTAGAACTGTAGATAGCTGTGTTGAAAAGTGTGTTTATTTTACATCCATTAACTACAGCACCCAGTGTGCAAGCTGCTGTGCAATTTAAGCCAGCAGATCTTATGATGCAACAGCCTTAAATAGCATGGATTCATACCTGCATTGTGCTTTAGAGAAGTTCCTCTCCTTTTGGAAGGGGAACAACATGATGCATAGTTGAGCCAGTTGTGGGCCTTCATATGTATGCAATGCAAACAGTGAATCAAATCCACATTGCAAGCATTTTGTGGAAAACTACATTTAATTCTGTACTGGATTTTGGACTTCATATATTTTTTTCCTTCAGTTAAATTTCAACCTCAAGAAAACAGAGCTTGGAAAGTTCATTCGAAAAAAGACTAGCTCAAGTTTGGCTTATCCAAAAAGAACTAATTCCAGTTCACCTTCATCCCTTTACAAAACAAACTAGTTTTCTTCCCATTCAGTCCACAGTTTAATTCAAGTTGATTCAGTGGTTCATTCAGTTTTAAACTGCTGTGCTGATGGGCAGAATATATTTAACAGACTCGTGGGACAAAACCATACCCCTGGTGCACTTTACACATAAGTAGACCTACAGGGTAGTCTTTTTATAACATTGTCACAAACTGTCACCTGTATATCCACATACAGGATTGACCGGATCCACAGTTAGGCAGTTAAACCAACCCAACATGTGAGCACAGCTATGATTCCAATTTTTATTGAGCTGCTTAGCAAGATGCCTGTGCTTTGGAATGGATAACATGATGTGCAGTTGAGGCCAGGTCAGGATAAACCATGATTCAGGACTGCATTGCAAAAACCACGTTTTTTTCCCTTGGGTGGGTAATGTCCCAAATAAGTGATGCCAGCATGTTGCAAGGCAGAAATATAAATAGAAGCAATGAGGAGTTCTGGCACCAATACTTGGGATTATTTGAAAGCTCCCAGGGCCTATTGGCTGCTGTTGGGCCCCTCTGCCCTAGCAGGGCCCATCAGCACTGGGACCTTGCCTGGGCCCTCCATGCAACCACCCATTACATTGCTGCCATCTCTTGCTGCCTGTTGGGCCCCGGTGATGCTGGCCCTGGCAGTGCTGTAGCTGCCAGCAACCCCTGCCAGCTTACCCAGGAAACATTCAGCTCCCAGCCCATTACAGTGCTGCCACCACTGGGTAAACCAGCCCAACTGGCAGCTGAAGCAGCACTGCCAGCGCTCCAAGAGGTAGCCAGCCCTGACACCAGTTCTGGGATGGGGGATGGTGAGGGTGGGAGGTCACCCATCAGCACTGAGAAGGCACAATCAATGGCATAATCCTGGTGCCAACTCTTGCCAGGTTTTGCACCATGCATAAATGAATCGGTTATCTTTGTAGTGCCCTAAGTGGTTTCAAAATCTATTGTACAATGGCTTGGGCAAAGAATTAAATGCAATAAAGCATCCGCTGACCGCTGCGAGAAAGTGAGCAAAGCAGTGTGATGTGTCGGAGCAGGGCTTACAAACTGCATTGCATGACTTTTTCTTCCTATGCACTGATTTAATGAGGGGGACCATAGCTCAGGTGTTGTGCATATATGCTTTGCATGCAGAGGGTCTAAGGTCATTAAAGGATCTCAGAGCACATCATGGGAAAGACTCTTCGGTGCTTGAGACCAGGAAGAGCTCCCGCTAGTCAGAGTGGACAAGACTGAGCAAGATGGACATAACGGATGAGCTAGAATTTCGATTCAGTTCACATTTTAAGCCAAATTTATTGAATTTGCACTTTCCACAACAATATGAGAACTGAAACACAGCCATCCTTTGAAATTCACACTTATTCGAATTTGCCAATGCTGTTCGCCAACCAAATGTTTACAAAAGCGCATATATTACAGGAAGTGTGCATAAAAATGAATATATGAATAAAAACATACAAAATTGGATTCTATGACAAGGAAGTGATTGCAAAATGCGTACATTGGTCAAAACTGCCTACAAAAATGTGTTTATGAGGAGGAATCTGCACTTTGTTGTTGTTATGTGCCTTCAAGTCGATTGGTAACCCTATGAATCAGTGACCTCCAGTAGCATCTGTTATAAACCACCCTGTCCAGATCTTGTAAGTTCAGGTCTGTGGCTTTCTTTATGGAATCAATCCGTCTCTTGTTTGGCCTTCCTCTTTTTCTCCTCCCTTCTGTTTTCCCCAGCATTATTGTCTTTTCTAGTGAATCATGTCTTCTCATGATGTGTCCAAAGCATGTTAACCTCAGTTTCATCATTTTAGCTTCTAGTGATAGTTCTGTTTTAATTTGTTCTAACACCCAATTATTTGTCTTTTTCGCAGTCCAAGATATCCACAAAGCTCTCCTCCAACACCACATTTCAAATGAGTTGATTTTTATCTTATCCACTTTTTCACTGTTCAGCTTTCACATCCATACATCGAGATTGGGAATACCATGGTCGGAACGATCCTGACTTTAGTGTGCAGTGATACATCTTTGCATTTGAGGGCCTTTTCTACTTCTCTCATAGCTGCCTTCCCCAGTCCTAGCCTTCTTCTAATTTCTTGACTATTGCCTCCATTTTGTTTAATGACTGTGCCAAGGTATTGATAAGCCTTGACAAGTTCAGTGTCCTCACTGTCAACTTTAAAGTTACATGAATCTTCTGTTGTCATTACTTTAGCCTTCTTGATTCATAGAATCTTAGAACAGTACAATTGGAGGGGGCCTATAAGGCCATCAAGTCCAACCCCCTGGTCAATGCAGGAATCCAAATCAAAGCATTCATGACAGATGGGTGTCCAGCTGCCTCTTGAATGCCTCCAGTGTCGGAGAGCCCACTACCTCCCTAGGTAATTGGTTCCATTGTCCTATGGCTCTAATAGTTAGGAGGTTTTTCCTGACGTCCAGTCAAAATATGGCTTCCTGAAACTTGAGACCATTATTCCGTGTCCTGCACTCTGGGATGATCGAGAAGAGATCCCGGCCCTCCTCTGTGTGACAACCTTTCATGTACTTGAAGAGTGCTATCATATCTCCCCTCAGTCTTCTCTTCTCCCGGCTAAACATGCCCAGTTCTTTCAGTCTCTCCTCATAGGGCTTTGTTTCCAGTCCCCTGATCATCCTTCTTGCCCTCCTGTGAACCTGTGCCAGTTTGTTTGCATCCTTCTTGAAGTGCGGAGACCAGAACTGGACACAGGATTCAATATGAGGCCCAGAGCTAGGAAAAGTTACTTTTTTGAACTATAACTCCCATCAGCCCCAGCCAGCATGGCCACTGGATTGTGCTGATGGGAGTTGTAGTTCAAAAAAGTAACTTTTCCAAGCTCTGATGAGGCCTAACCCATGCTGAATAGAGGGGAACCAATACTCAGAGCTTGGAAGATTACTTTTAAAAAGTAATAAATTACAGTTACAATTACTTGGCCCAAAAAAGTAGTAATCACCGTTACGATTACAATTGCTCTGAAAGTAACTGATTACTTTACTTTTTCTCAAAAGTAATCACTACAATTACATTTCAGTTACTTTTAAAAAAAAACTCCTACAAGGTGCTGGCCTTGGCTGCTGCACATCTAAGAAGCCTAAAACAATATTAAAAATAAACACACACACACAGGGGGTAGTAGAATAAAAAAAATTATCTGTAAGATTAACATAATGGCATAACAGAATCTCACATCCCCCCAAGCAATGATGATACCCCAACTCTTGAAATCAAATTTTACACTTGAAATGCTTTTATAATATGTTTCTGTTATGTCTCAAAAGAACAAGATGCTCAAAGAGCATGTCAGACAAGGAATGTCTTTTTACAGTCATTACGTTGCCACCAGTACTGAACAGGCGTTCTACTGCGGCGCTTGAAGGCATGCCTGTGTTGTGCTGCAAAAAACACCGCAGCACACGTGGAAAGCCATGGAGTGATGACACTTCCCTGCTGGGAGACCTCAGGTACCTCACCAGTTCCTCCTCAGCAGTGTCCACTGCTGACTTCTTGCCCTGGGGCAGAAAGTTAAAGAAGTCATCTGCTAAGTCATCTCCTTCCTGGTCTTTATCTGAAGACTGATCACTGTCCTCATTAAGCACACCCATCTTTATTTCAGCTTTCAACAAGGCTTCCATTGTGTATCTAAGAAAGAGAGAGGATATGTTAACACATATATGTTAGGAAACCATCATCTGCTCTTCATTTCCTGATGCTTGTCATGTCCCCTGGTTCAGGGTCCAGCCTGAGCCTGTGGATGATGACATGGAAGGTAGGAAGGTGACCAAGTCACCACACTCATGGGGCAGCACAGCAGACCCTTAAGGATTACCTGCAGCAACCCAAGGTTGTGATGAGGAGCCCCAGGAAGAAAAGGACCAGCCCCTGCCTACCACCTTAAGCCCTCTGATGCCTCCCTTGAGACAACATTTCCCTTGGAGTAATCCACCCAAAGGGCTTCCCTAATGTTCTTACTTGTTGGTATGGGTGGTGGCCTGACACGATTCCAGCCAATCTAGTTTGAAGTGTGGGTGTAGGCAGGCTGCCAGAAGAAGCCTCTTGTCCTCCCAGATAGCTGCAAACCGCTTTCTTAGGGCTTCGCGCACACCTCTCAGCAGCTGAAAACAGTATGTGTACCTCTCAGGTTTGTTTTCCAGTCCTTCTAACTTGCAGTCCAGATTGCAGAGCGTTGGTAGCAAATACCCCATGAACATGCCGTTCTCCCGTTGCAGGATATCTAGGGACTGGGCTAGTGGCTCCATAATCTCTGTGTATTCCTGTACCACTTCAATCTCAGCAGCTGTGATCCTGGACAAGGAGCAGCGGTCCATTATGGCATGCATTTTTAGTGTCACAGTTGACAGGAGCTCATGTAGTTGCTTCAATGCATCAAAGGTGGAATTCCACCTGGTCTTATTTGGTACCTTCAGATACACACCACATTGCGCACGGATATACTCAGCAATCTGGGCTGACTGGTTCTGCTTGGACCACAACTTGCTGCACTTTCCCATCAAGGAACGAAACTGTTTCTTGAAAGGACCAAGAAGACTACTTTTGGAGGAGTCAGAAAGCATGGCCTCTATGTCTTGTGTTGCCACAAGGTTGAGGGTGTGGCTAGCACATCTCTGGTGTGGTGGTAAAACAAAATCCTCTCCTGAGTCTGCAGCTTCTTCCTCTACCTCAGGTCCTGTGTCCAGGATCTCACAGATAGGCACAAACTCCACCTCAGCCTCCTCCTCCTCCTGGTTATCACCATCATCGTCACTGGTGCCTGCAGCTTCCACTGGTTCTTTGGCCATGAAAACTCTGAACGCTTTCACAAAGTTGGAGCCATTGTCTGTAGTAGTGCACATAACTTTGTTGTGGATCCTGTACTGCACATGTACATCATGCAGTGCTTTTGAAAGGACATCGTATGTATGGCGCCCCTTCAGACGCTTACAAGCCAAGGCCCCGACCTCATGTTTCAGGGTAGTTGGGTTGATCCAGTGGGCTGTTACCCCAAAGTAACTCATCTTGCCATTGGTCCAACAATCTGCAGTGGTTGCTATATATGCCACAGCACCCATTCGGTTTGCAAGAGTTTCTCTCATGTGGCATGCTCTCTTCTCAATTCTGTCTCTCAGAGTGTTGGCACATATGATGGTGAGATCTTTGGGGAGTCCAATGCGAACCAGATTAATGAATGATGGTTTGTCCACAGTCTGAAGTGGTAATGTCTCCTCTACAATGAAATCAATGATTCTCCTGTCGAGATTGCTCTGGGTGACAGGCTCCCTGCCAGATCCCCACCTCTCAAGGGTTGTCTGCTGCTGCTTCAGCATTTTGGGAGGAGGGGTGTCATGCATTGGTTCAGGAAGGCCACGTCTCCTTGCCTTTATTGCTTCTTCAATTGCTCTCAGCTTCTCAGGGTGTGCCCTCTGAGGAAGGAGAACAAAGCATGAATCCAAGAAAAAATGGAAGAGGAACTTCACAATTTAAACATCAATAGACAATGGACACTCTTTGAGGACCAGCATGACAAAGGCTTACCTCAAAATGTTTCTTCACATTGGATGAGGAGGAAACAGCTGATCTCAGATTTTTGATCCTTGGAAGGCAGTAATTGCATGGTACAACAACATTTTCCCCACTCTGGCTCACAAATGTACAAGCTTTCTCAAAGCCAAACCATGGTACTTGCTGTTCTGCAGATGTGGCTGTGGGCAACTGGCACTGCTTCATGCCCTCCTCCTCCTTTCTGAACCTCACTTTCTAGTTTTGCCTCCTCAGGATCAACAAGCTGTGACTCAAGTGGCCGCACTAACTGACTGCTGCTCTCAGCAGCAAAACCTGCAACAGGCGTCTCTGTAATAAACAAGAGATAATGCTCCTATATGGGTCAACTTCAGCTGTGATGTGCCCCCATCTCTTCCCCATGCTGCAAGATGCCCCAGTCAGAGTGGAAGTAAGCAGGTCGATAGCACAATTAAAAGAGATCCTATTTGCATCATTTTTGCTCACTGAATAACCCTGCCTGGGCCAGTCTAACCTACTATCTTACAGGGTTGTTGTGAGAACAAAATGAGACTAGGGTTCAAATCCCCACATAGCCATGAAGCCCACTGGGTGACCTTGGGCCAGTCACTGCCTCTCAGCCTCATGAAAACCCTATTCATAGGGTCACCATAAGTTGGAATCAAGTTGAAGGCGGTACATATATTTTTTATTTTGAATATGATGATTATGATAATAAATATGCAGCATTTCAAATTAATTCTGTATGAGAAGCATTCCATGCCAAGCTTGGAAAACCAAGGATGAGGTATAAAATGTAGACAAAAATACTTTTGACAAAATGCCGTTTATCTTTTATATCTATATCTATAATTAGCAATACAGCTGAATGATGTATGTAAAGTATTTTTTCTTTCCCTTTTCTTTTTTATTAATATTTTAGTACTACTGCTAAAGTTCTGATGAAAGAATAAAGCATTCATTAGCCAAATTCAAATGATTAGAACACATCACATAAATTCCACTGAAGTTGGGAGTTTTTGCCATAGAAAATGAAAAAAACATATAACCTATGATTAGCCCAATAGACAATCAGAGCTAATATAAAACCCTATTGCTTCTCATTTGCAAATCTTGCAAGATCTAAGGTAACTCTAGATCATGTGAGTTCAGGTGATGCATGTTATGTACATTTGTATAGATATTAGCAGAGATTGTCAACAGTCTATCTCTCTCTGGGACTGGGAATCTCTCTCTTTCTCACAGAACATGAGTTTGAGAGCTGGGGGACTGAGAGGAGGAGCTGCAAGGACCCTACTTCTCACCTCATCTCTGCCAAGAACAAAAAAATCAGCCTTAAGCCATTTATTATACGCCTAATGATTTTTTATTTTTATTACTATTATTACTGAGACAGTTTTTGTCCCACATACAATTCAGTCTTGTGATTAAACAGGACAAAAATACAAATAAAAAGAAAGATGGAGTTCAAATAAATATACAATAAAAAGCTAGCCGGCATTTTAAAAGGCAGGAGTGCTCTGTCTGGATAAATACAGCACACAGGTATGCATAGGAACAAGGGGGAGAGTTCAAAAAGGGGGGGAAGGAAGAGAAGTAGGCCAGAGCTTGGAAAAGTTACTTTTTTGAACTACAGCTCCCATCAGCCTAATCCAGTGGCCATGTTGCCTAGGGCTGATGGGAGTTGTAGTTCAAAAAAGTAACTTTTCCAAGCTCTGAGTAGGCCGAAGTTTCGCAAGTGCCTTGTGATTGATGGAGGGGGCGGTAGAGGCAAGGAGAGGCAGTGGGGGGGCAGAACGGTGCCACGGGGGGCAGGGGGGGCAGAACGGTGCCATGGGGGGGCACACACACACACACACACACACACACACACACAAATCATCGTCACTCACCTCCACAGCTCTTCGCCATTCTGCTGCTGCCTCCTCCTCCGTTGTCCTTGCCCTGGCTTTTTCCTCAGGCATCCATTTTGTCCTCTCAGACGCTAGCAGGCCCTGCCTATTCACCTCTTCCCTCGTGCATCCTAACACAGATCACGAGGGAAGAGAGAGTCTGCGCAGAGGTCCAATCAGTGTGAGGCACATGTCTTGTGTTAACCAATCACAGCCAGGAGCTGTCTTCCCCTTGTTCCTGTCCCCAAGTAACGTGCAACCTAACGTGGAAACGTTAAAGTTGCAGCTGAAAAGTAGAGAAATTACTAGTCATTCCGTTACTTGCCAAATGTAATGGAATTACCCACTCGTTATTTAAAATTGTAACGAATTCCAAGTAACTCGTTAAAAATAACGAGTTACTTCCAAGCTCTGCCAATAGTTCATGCGATTTGGAAACTATACTTCTGTTAATGCAGCCTAATATAGCATTTGCCTTTTTTGCAGCCACATTACACGTATGTTTGCAATATGATCTCTGGTACCTCTTCCTTTTCTAAATTCAGCTTTGACATCTGGCATTTCTCGCTCCATATATGGTAAGAGCCTTTGTTGTAGAATCTTGAGCATTAGTTTACTTGCATGGGATATTAAGGCAATAGTTCAATAATTACTGCATTCCCTGGGATCCCCTTTCTTTGGAATTGGGATGTATATGGAACACTTCCAGTCTGTGGGCCGTTGCTTTATTTTCCATATTTGTCGACAATATTTTGTCAATATTTGGATAGAATAGTCAGTCTCAGTAACTTGTAGCAACTCTATTGGTATGCCATCTGTTCCTGGTGATTTGTTTCTTCCAAGTATTTTAAGAGCAGCTTTTACCTCACATTCTAAAATTTCTGGTTCTTCATCATACGGTTCCTCCATGAATGAATCTGTCATCCTTGCATCTCTTTCATAGAGTTCTTCAGTGTATTGCTTCTATCTTCCTTTTATTTCATCTCAGTCAGTCAGTGTGTTTCCCCGTTGATTATTCAACATCCCTACTCTTGGTTTGAATTTCATTTTAATTTCTCTAATCTTTTGGAATAGGGCTCTTGTTCTACTTTTTTGTTGTCCTATTTCTATACAATAACTATTCTAATAGTTCTTTTTGTCCCTACATACTAGTTGCTGTATTGTTGCATTTAGGGTCTGACCGTGTTTCTATCTCTTTTTGCTTTTGCTTTCCTTCTTTCTTTAACTGTTTTAGGAGTTTTGTCAGTTATCCATTGGAGGTTTTCTTTTTAACTAGTGGTATTGTCTTTTTCCATTATTTATTTATTTGTTATTTGATTTATATCCTGCCCTTCCTCCCAGCAGGAGCCCTTCCCCAATAACGTCTCTGACTTCATAGTTCTTCTCGTTCTCTATCAACTAAGTTTAAAGCCTCAAATCTGTTCTTTATTTGATCTTTATATGCTTCTGGGATGTTATTTAAATTGTATTTTGGTGTTAGGATTGCTTTGTTCTTCTTCTTTAGCTTTTCTCCAATTTTCAATATTACCAGTTCATGATCTGTACTGCAGCCTGCTCCTGGTCTTGTTTTCGCAGAAAGTATGGAACTTCTCCATCTTCTGCTACACATTATATAATCAATTTGATTCCTATATTGACCATTTGATGATGTCCACGTGTACTATCATATTTTCTGTTGCTCAAAAACTGTTTTTGCAAGAAATAAATTATTGGCTTCGCAGAATTCAGTAAGTCTTTCTCCTGCTTCATTTCTATCTCCTAAGCCCCATTTCCCCCCAATTTCTAGTTCTTCTCTGTTCCCTACTTTTTCATTCCAGACCCCCATGATTATCAGCACATCTTGTTTTGGTGTGTGATCAATTTCTTCCTGTACTTCTGCTTAAAATCTCTCAAATTCCTCTTCTTCTGTGCTTGCCGTTGGAGGGTAGAGTTGAATGATGGTTATATTAATAGGTTTCCCATTTAATCTCAGATATCACTCACTCAGACGTCGCGTTATAGTTGCTTTTGCTACATCACTTCTCACTATTAAAGCAACTCTGTTTCTTCATAATGTGTACATTAGTCAAAGTTGTCTACAGAAATGTGTTTATTAGGAGAAATCTGCACTAAACTGCTGGAAATATTTCATTAGGATTTTTTTTTAAAAAAAATCACAAATTACTGCAGAAATGGGGAGAACTGAATTTAAGATTGGGAAAATGAGAAACTGAGAGAACAGAAATTGACAGATTTTTCCATCCCTAATGGATATGCATGGACTATACAATATTATATCATACACTCACCAAAACTGTGTAAAGGAAGCTGCCTTACACTGAATCAGAGCATTAGTTCATCTGTCTTAGTATTGTCTATACTGACTGGCAGTTTTCCAAGGTTTCAGATGGGAGTATTTTCCAGTCCTAAGTAGAACTGAAGTAGATGGGCACAGTTTAGCAGTTTAAGGCTGAAATCCCATACATGCTTTGGATTAAGTGCCATTAAACTCAATGAAAATTACTTCTGAGTAGGTTGGGGTGAGAAATTCAATTTTAATTCGAAACTATCTTTTTGACCCAATAGATAAACTGAAACAGTTACAAAATTTGCACTTTTCCAGCTTTTGTGGTGCAGTTCTTCAATCAAACAATATGCACAAAAAAGCATTATATGAGGAGAAATTGTGCACATAAATGTAGATAAATGCAGATATTAGTGAAAATAACATGCAGAAATGCAATATAAGGACAAATTGCTTGCAAAATTCTGTATATTAGTCAAAACAGCTTACAAAAATGTGTTTATTAATAGAAATTCACATTGAATTGCTAATGAATTGTCACGAGGATTCTTTTTTAAAAAATATAAAATTGCTGTGAAAATGTGGAAAACTGAATTTAAGATTGGAAAGATAAAAAAAAAGATAAAAACTGAAATGGACACATTCTGCTATCCCTGCTTCTGAATAAGCTTACATAGGATTGGGCTGTAAATGACTGGAAGGATCTATCAATTTCGGTCCTCCCAGTTTATTACTCTTAAATTCAGTTTTCCACATTTCTATAGAACCAGATCTGCTATCTTTTCGGCGCCTTTTGAAGACTTTCCTCTTTCAACAAGCCTTTTAAGTTGAGACCTGTCCCAGTCTGCATCTGTGTCAGAATTGTTCAATATGTTTTTTAATAATGTTTTTAACCCTTTTTAAGGTTGTTTTTTAAAATGTTTTTTTTAATGTATTTTAAGATCTGTTTTTATGATGTTTTAAAGTGTTTTAGTGCTTTGTTTGCTGCCCTGGGCTCCTGTCGGGAGGAAGGGCGGGATACAAATTAATTAATTAATTAAATAAATAAATTTGTCATTTAAAAAACCCCTCAAGAAAATTATTCAGCAATTTAATGGATTTTTTTATCAACAAACACGTTTTTGCACGCAGTTTTGTCATGTACCCATTTTTGCAAACAATTTTTCCTAGTCTAATGCATTCTGTATGCTATTTTCACTAATATATTAATTTTTATGCATAATTTCCCCTTATATGTGCATTTTTGTAAACTTTGGATGGAGAACAGCATTGCAAAATTTGGATTAGTGCAAATCTTGAAGGATGGCTGTGTTTTGTTTCTCATATTGTTTTGGGATTTGATAGATTCGGCTTTTAATGCAAACTGAATCACATTTCTTCCCCATCCCTAGCTGCCATCCTAAGCACACTTACCTGGGAGCAAGCCGCATTATACTGAGATTCAATTCATCATAAGCATGCTTCTGATTGGAATGTAAAAAAAGTTTCTGTACTTTCACTGAGAATATGAAAGATGTTGCATGATACAGAGTGGATTTTTGTTGCTTCCTAATGGCTCTGTTGTTAAACAACAATGGTATTAATTAAAAGGAAATATTTGACTCTGTTAATGACAGAATTTCAATTAGAAAAAAGTGAGGAGCAGGTGGCATTCTCATTCTGCTGTAAATAAGCCTCCATATGCTGCATAAGACTAAATTTGCATGGAGTCTGTTTTTCTTTTCTTTGCCTCTCATGATAATAAGAAAGATATCATTAAAAGGTTGACCAGATTCCAAATCTAAAGGCATATTTTCTTTGCTAGGCTTCATATAAAAGTAACATGGGCCCCGCATGCCTGCCTCCCCCAGGCTTCTGCAATAGTATGTTTTGTATATAAAATAAAATATTGATTTATATCCTTCTGCTTATTTGGCTACTTGATTTGTAATTATATTTAGACATGGTGGTATGGTATGTCTGCATATTAATTATGGCGTAGAGGTTAGAGTGTTGGACTACGACCTGGGAGACCAGGGTTCAAATCCCCACACAGCCATGAAGCTCACTGGGTGACCTTGGGCCAGTCACTGCCTCTCAGCCTCAGAGGAAGGCAATGGTAAACCCCCTCTGAATACCGCTTACCATGAAAACCCTATTCATAGGGTCGCCAAAAGTCAAAACTGACTTGAAGGCAATCCATTTCCATTTTCAACAAATGTCCTCCAGACCTTGATCCCTGAGTTTCTTAGGTTATCTCTTGATCATGCCAAAAGAGAAAATCAGTGTGTTTGGATGTTTGTTGGTTTGAGTAAGAACGTAAAAGGAGCCCAGCTGAATCAGACAAAGGCCTATCTAGTGCAGCATCCTATTCTCACTGCAGTCAGTCAGATGTTTATAGGGCTTGGGTGCAATGCCACTGTCCCACTTGCAACTCCTAGCAACTGGTGCTCAGAGGAATTTCCTTGGAAGTCAATTGGAAATTTCTCAGAAGCAGCGGGTGGGTGGGTTGTCTCTGAACCTATCCATGAAAAGAATGGAAAAGAAGAAAATCAACAACAAACACACACTCCTTGCCAGTGCATGTACAATGTGATACAATCTGGCATTTCCGTCTATGTAATTGAGAAATCTTTGCTTAGAAGAAGGTGATATGGGCAGAATTAGAATGTGGCAGCAAAAATGTTGTCAATAGCACCCTGAGGATTGGCTATATTGATCTCATTAGTCTTAAAGACGTAATAATGAAGGACTGTCAATTCTTCTCCCTTTCCCTTTGTATGTATGTGTGAGCCTCTTTTTCCCTCTACCCTCTTTTAAATGCAGATTTCCCCCCTCCCCTCCACAGTTATAAAACATTTATGACCTACAAAAGAAACACACACACACAAAGAAAAGGAAGGTTACTTCTGGCTTTCTGCCACCTAGAAATAAAATCCATTTAGTTTGCCCTGCCTATTCTTGTTATAGTGTTAAATATAAACTAAATAGTTTAATATGGATTTATGTAATGAGCTCACAAATTGATTTTTGCAGTGCAAGCCAGGTTTAGAGTTTAGGAGCAGACAGTTTCTTAATGAGATCAAAAGAGCACCCTCTTGTATTGTGATGCTAAGCAAGGTGATCCTTTTGTTGTGGTGATGCTACAATGGCAGAAGCTTCTGTGTTTTTTGATGTGGAGCCTAACCCATTGCTATTCCCTCCCCCCCCAAATATATATATATATGCCACTATTTTGCCGATAATACGCCCTCAAAGAAGCTTACGATAAAAATTGCTGTGGATATTTTTTTTCAAAAAAGTCGACAAGACAGCCAAATGTACCAATGTATATAAATAAAATATGTCATGAATGTAACTCTCTTCTTTCTTTCCAGCAAACAATCTTCTGAGTAAGCAAGCTACAGAGAAAACCTTTTCCACCCCTTTTTCTTTCTTTCAGAAAGGAAGAAAAAAAGTGTTGTGGGGGGAAAAACACAACTACCTTCCTTGGTCTCTTGGGGCATACAGTATGAGCATCTCGTATGGGCAAATTGTAAATACCATGTTGCTCTGAGTGACAGGATAAAATAGGCTTCTTATCCCCCCCCCCGCTCCATTCCTCTCCCAACCCTCCCACTCTCTTCTGTTCAGGAATAATATCACACACCTGATTTAAACATCAATTATTTAGCTGGGAAGATCTGCTGACAATTTACAGGATAGGATTGTTCCCAACTTCTGGGAAGGAGGAAGCACTTCCTTTCCATCCCTCTCCTCTGTCAGGTTCTGTGGCCTCTGTTAGATGTCTTTGTAATTGGTATCTAAGACCTCATTCACACCCTATATTTACTCTTTTATTATTCCACTTTAAAGAGTCATGGCTTCCCAGAGAGAATCCTGGGAAGGGTAGTTTATGAAGGGTGCTGAGTGTTGTTAGGAGACTCCTAGTCCCCTCATAGGTCTGCAATTGCCAGAGTGGTTCAATAGTCAGCGCCTCTTCCCAGAGAGCTCTGGGAATTGTAGCTGTGCCAGAGGAATAAGGGGCTCCTAACAACTCTCAGCACCCTTCCCAGGATTCTTTGCAGGAAGCCATGACTGTTTAAAGTGGAATAATAATGGAATAAATGTAGGGTGTGAATGTGGCCTAGGTTGCAATGGCAATGTCAGCCTCTCATTTCAGGGTTTAGAGCAGAGCCCTGGGTAGCTGTATTTGTAATGATAATACACTATTTCTATTTTATATTGTAAAGAGCCAGTGTGGTGTAGTGATTAAGGTGTCGGACTACAACCTGGGAGACCAGGGTTTGAATCCCCACGCAGCCATGAAACTCACTGGGTGACCTTGGGCCAGTCACTGCCTCTCAGCCTCATGAAAACCCTATTCATAGGGTCGCCATAAGTCAGAATCAACTTGAAGGCAATACATTTACATTTATTTTATATTGTCACCTCCCTGGTCCTTCCCCTGGGAGTGAATGGCAGCTAGAAGGGACCAGAGACTTCAGGGCAGTAAAACATTCACTCGGCCTTCCTCCCCTCAGAGTGCATGAGTTTCCTTCCGTGTTGCAAGAGGCCACACTGGCTAGGCTATCAAAATCTGGATCTACAGTAGTAGAGGGATGTTTCTTTTGGCTTGTTCAAGGCATTCATTGTCCCCATCTCCGAACAGGGGATGGGTCAGGAGAAGGGCCATGGCCTGGCCCGGGGCACCTGCTGTGCATGGAAAAGGTCACAGGTTCAATCCCTGGCATCTCCGAGTAGGGTTGGGAATGCCCCCCATCTGAAACCCTGGAGAGCTGCTGCCGCTCAGTGTCAACAGTACTGAGCTGGATGGATTGATGGTGTGAGTCAGTGGAAGGCAGCTTCCTGTGTTTCCTAGTCACACAGTGATAACAGCACTTCCTGTGTTTTGCTTTTTTTTTTTTAAATCCAGGAATGGAACAACCTTCAGGCCCACTCTTCAGGCATAGCACATCAGGTCAGACTGTCCATTGAGCCCAGTATTGACTACTCTCTGCCCCCAGCTGCTCAGCATCTCAGGTAGAGAAAGGTCTTTCCCGTCACTCGTTTCCTGACCCTTTTACCTGGGATATGCCAGGGATTGAAGTGGCGGCTGTCTGCATGCAAAGCAGGTGCTGTTATCACTGAACTGTGCTCCATCCCCTGCAAATGTTTTCCAAGCCACTCGGATGTTTACGTTTCCCAAGTCATCATTCCCCAGCGGGGCTCTCCACACCATTAGGTAAGACTCAGAGTGAGCTGCGGAGCATGTATATATCTTTGTCATATACCAGTAAATGCTGCTTGCATTCTGCGTGCATATATTATGTTCCACTGGAAACTCATGAAAGCACAGAAATGCTACATAAAAAATTGCCCAAAGGGATCCCTTAGTGCCGATCCCCAGGGAAAATGATGCGTGAAAATGAGAGTAGCGTGCCTCCAATACAGTTACACTGGTTCCTCTTGTTACTGGTTTTCTTATACCGGTCACGTCTGCGCCATCCATTTAAAGCACTCTTATACCACTTCCTTAAAAAAATCCTGGAAGCTGTAGTTTGTAAGGGTGCCGAGAGCGGTTTGGAGACCCCTCACAGGAGTACAGCTCCCAGCACCCTTAACAAACTACAGTTCCCAGGAGTCTTTGGGAGAACCCATGAGTGCACAAGTGGTATAATAGGACTTTAAACTGATAGTGCAGACGGGGCCTTAGTGAAGGCTGACCTTTGTGACTTCCGACTGGAGACGTTGCCACAATTTTCTCCTTATTTAGGAAATCTCAGGTGAGAGATTTTGGAAATCCCTGTCTTTAAATTAAGCGTCATCCCTCCAAAAGATAGGACTGAATCTCTTTCTTCTTTGGGAAACTTTTTATCTCTTATCTTGTATTCTTTGAGCAGCTTAATACATCTTACAAGCATGAAATTTCCCCCTATGATCTTTTATTTTACATTATTTTCTCTTTTTTAATCATCTTAAAAGTATTTTTCACTTTGCTCTCACTGTTCTGCAGACAAGGTCTTGTGCTGCCGACATGAGCAGGTGACACAACTTAAAAATAGTCCTTGGCTGCGGGAAATGTTTCTGGAGCACTCAGTCTGGTGCATTGCTGTACGCACTGCCCCTGTGTTTCCTTTTCCTCTCCCCTTGCGCCATGATACTTAGTATGGAAACATGTGTGGTGTGGTGTGACATCTATAGGACTGTTCACATAAGAACATAAGAACATAAGAAGAGCCTGCTGGATCAGGCCAGTGGCCCATCTAGTCCAGCATCCTGTTCTCACAGTGGCCAACCAGGTGCCTGGGGGAAGCCCGCAAGCAGGACCCGAGTGCAAGAACACTCTCGCCTCCTGAGGCTTCCGGCAACTGGTTTTCAGAAGCATGCTGCCTCTGACTAGGGTGGCAGAGCACAGCCATCATGGCTAGTAGCCATTGATAGCCCTGTCCTCCATGAATTTGTCTAATCTTCTTTTAAAGCCATCCAAGCTGGTGGCCATTACTGCATCTTGTGGGAGCAAATTCCATAGTTTAACTATGCACTGAGTAAAGAAGTACTTCCTTTTGTCTGTCCTGAATCTTCCAACATTCAGCTTCTTTGAATGTCCACGAGTTCTAGTATTATGAGAGAGGGAGAAGAACTTTTCTCTATCCACTTTCTCAATGCCATGCATAATTTTATACACTTCTATCATGTCTCCTCTGACCCGCCTTTTCTCTAAACTAAAAAGCCCCAAATGCTGTAACCTTTCCTCGTAAGGGAGTCGCTCCATCCCCTTGATCATTCTGGTTGCCCTCTTCTGAACCTTTTCCAACTCTATAATATCCTTTTTGAGATGAGGCGACCAGAACTGTACACAGTATTCCAAATGCGGCCGCACCATAGATTTATACAACGGCATGATGATATCGGCTGTTTTATTTTCAATACCTTTCCTAATTATTGCTAGCATGGAATTTGCCTTTTTCACAGCTGCCGCACACTGGGTCGACATTTTCATTGTGCTGTCCACTACAACCCCGAGGTCTCTCTCCTGGTCGGTCACCGCCAGTTCAGACCCCATGAGCGTATATGTGAAATTAAGATTTTTTGCTCCAATGTGCATAATTTTACACTTGTTTATATTGAATTGCATTTGCCATTTCCCCGCCCATTCACTCAGTTTGGAGAGGTCTTTTTGGAGCTCTTCGCAATCCCTTTTTGTTTTAACAACCCTGAACAATTTAGTGTCGTCAGCAAACTTGGCCACTTCACTGCTCACTCCTAATTCTAGGTCATTAATGAACAAGTTGAAAAGTACAGGTCCCAATACCGATCCTTGAGGGACTCCACTTTCTACAGCCCTCCATTGGGAGAACTGTCCGTTTATTCCTACTCTCTGCTTTCTGCTTCTTAACCAATTCCTTATCCACAAGAGGACCTCTTCTCTTATTCCATGACTGCTAAGCTTCCTCAGAAGCCTTTGGTGAGGTACCTTGTCAAACGCTTTTTGAAAGTCTAAGTACACTATGTCCACTGGATCACCTCTATCTATATGCTTGTTGACACTCTCAAAGAATTCTAATAGGTTACTGAGACAGGACTTTCCCTTGCAGAAGCCATGCTGGCTGTGCTTCAGCAAGGCTTGTTCTTCTATGTGCTTAGTTAATCTAGCTTTAATAATACTTTCTACCAGTTTTCCAGGGACAGAAGTTAAGCTAACTGGCCTGATCCAGCAGGCTCTTCTTATGTTCTTATGTACAGCATTTGCTTTGCATGTGGGTTGAAACCCCAGCATCTCCAGGTAGATCTGGGAATGCCCCCCATTGATATTTACATTACTGAGCTAGTTGGACCAATGGCTGACTCAGTGTAAGGCAGCCCCCTGTGTCCAATATGCACTGCAGACATTAGCCGTCTCTGGTTTTGTTTTGTTTTTAATCTTCAGGCTGTGGAAAGATTCACCGTCTGATTTCTGCAGATCAACCTGATGTTAAAGACAAAATAGCAGCCTAGGCTGGTTTTCATCTTTTCAGGTGGCAACCCTCAGATGAGCAGGGATTTTATCAAAAGAGTAAAATGCTGTAATAGAGCCCTGCTGTGACCTCCTTTGTTTTAAATTATAGAATCATAGAATAGTAGAGTTGGAAGTGGCCTATAAGGCCATTGTGCTCGACACACACATTGCTTTGAGTTAACTGTTCTTTGGCAATCTCGCAGACCTCCTTTGCTTTCTGCTGCTAAACCGTTGTTGTCAGTAGGAATGACAGCCACTTTAATCTTTGATTCGCCAGTACAAATCTGATGTAATTTCATTAAGTGAAACAGATTTGTTCCAGATTTAAATTAATGTAACTCACTGCAAAGGACCCATAGTTAAAAATCGAGACACCTGCTCACCTACTGATGCAGAACTAGGCGTTAAATAAGATCTTAAACATTTGTGGGTTTGTTTTAATCTCTAATGCTCATTAAAAAGACAGGTCACCCAAACTTCAGTGGTCTAGCCAGAGCTGAATCAGGTTTCTTGTGTTGTCTCTTACTTTAGACAGCATAACAACATAGGAAGCTGCCTTATACTGAGTCAAACTGTCGGTCCATCTGGCTGAAGATTGTCTACACCACTGTTCTTCAACCTTGGGTCCCCATATGTTGTTTGGCTACAACTCCCATCTACCTTGGCCGTTGGCTAAGGTGGCTGGGATTGATTGGGAGTTAACATAGACCTGTTCCCCATCAGGAACCCCTTGCTGCAGTCAAGGGGGCTCACTGTCAGTACCAACCAGCTGATCAGCACTGACAGCAAGCCCTGCTTTTTCCACTTGCAGGCTTGAATTGTATCCAAACTGCACCTGCAAACAGACTTCATAGGGGGTCTCTGGCAGTGCAGATCAGCTGAGACTCTTTGACCTGTCACAGTTGTCCTGCGAGGGCGAGCAAAGTAAGGATCCAGCCAGCATGCTAGATCCAGTTCCCCACTTCTGCTGTATAGTATGTTGCCCAAATGGAGACAAAAAAGAAGTCCCACCTTCTTTTTGACTCTGCTGAATACACCATTAAAAACAGTTTAAAACAAATTACAATCAGAAAAATAGAGTGGGCTCAGAAATATATGTATATCTCAAGCGTCAAATGCCAGGGTAAAGAGGCATGTCTTCGGTATACCACAAAAACTAAACAATGATGATGCCAGATATGCCTATATAGGGAGGAAACTCCACATCTTAGGGGCTGCCACAGATAATGTCCTTGCCTGGGCTGTTACTCTTCTGACTTCTCAGGCAGGGCCCCCTCTACTGATCTTAACATCCAAAAGGGGTCTGTAGGGAAGGAGGTGGTCCTTCAGATATATGGGACCTAAGTCAGCCTTTTTCAACCTTTGGATCCCCTGACTACAACTCCCATTATTCCTGACCATAGGCCATGGTGGCTGGGGCAGACTGGAGTTGTAGTCCAACAACATCTGGGGACTCAAAGGTTGGGAAAGGCTAGCCTACGTCATTTAGAGCTTTAAACTCTAATGTGGGCACCTTGAACTGGGCTGGTAAACAAACCATCAAACAAACTGGCAAATTCACATGCTGAGCAGTCGCTGCCAATCAAGACAGACAGTATTGAGCTCGATGGCCCAGTGTTTGAACACAGTATAACATATTTTCATGTCCACTCACAATTCACATGTTGTGCTTGTACCTTGAAGCCATTTTGCTATAGTTCTAAGCTGCAGAGCTGTTGCTTCACAAAACCTTTAGATGTGTCTGACTTTGTAAACATCAGAGGAAGGAAAGGAAATTTCCTATTGCACATCGTAGCTTTATGGTGGGTTTGTGTAATGTGCAGAGCATGTTTAACGGCACCTAATTTTGATCCAATCTGTTTTGTAGGAACACCCAATGGTACATGTTGGGATTCGGCTTATATAGCCATGTATAGTCTTTCATTTTATGAGACACCGAAGTATACCACTTGTTTATGGTTTATAAACTTCCAGTTACCTGAATACCATTAAAGACTGAGCTACAAAATAGAAGGAGCAGAGCTGGGCTGGTTACACAGGTCGAGGTGGAAGGGGAGAAGTCATGCATGCTTTGGTCCTTTCCTTTTTAAAAGGAGAAGTGCTGCAGTCACCTCCAGGATTGAGTGGTCCATTGAGGGTCCTGACCTCCCTAGTCTCACAGCAGGCAGCATCAGTGCTGTGATAAGCACTGGGGGACTTGGATAAATAATTTCACGGGGGGGAAGAAGCAGCTAGACTGGCTGCTTGCTAGAGATGGGGGAGAATAATTGCTAAATTGATTTATTACCAGATTTTGACATAAACCGACAATCCACATTGGTTTTGGAGCAGCGTTGATTTCCTGCAGCGGGTCACGGCTGTCATTGACACGGTTTTTAATTTTTTTTTTTTTAAAAAAAAACCTGCTCTGAATTGGGTGTTGGAACAAATTAAACCAGAACTGTCACTAGAAGCTAAAATGATGAAACGGAGGTTATCATACTTTGGACGCATCATGAGAAGACATGATTCACTAGAAAAGACAATAATGCTGGGAAAAACAGAAGGGAGTAGAAAAAGGGAAAGGCCAAACAAGAGATGGATTGATTCCATAAAGGAAGCCAGAGACCTGAACTTACAAGATCTGAACAGGGCGGTTCACGACAGATGCTATTGGAGGTCACTGATTCATAGGGTCGCCATAAGTCATAGTTGACTTGAAGGCACATAACAACAACTGAATTTTACGTTATTGTCTTTGTAATCAGATTTCCTCTAGCTGATGCATTCTTAACTCAGTGGAACAAGTGCCTACAGCACAAGCATTTTCATTAGCAAGTACATTATTTTTTTTGCTGGGGGAAAAAACCTGCAAATCGGCAATTGCGCAAACAATTAGGAACAAAAAAAATGGTGGATTGATACTGGAAGCCAGACTGTTCAAATGGACAGGAGCCAGCTACCGAACCCCATCCCTACTGCTTGCTCATGAGGAGCTCAACTGGTAATCACCTTGGTTGGGCTGCAGATGTGTTAGAAAATGGTGAGAGGCCACAAGCTTCTCTCCCAATTGCTTATAAGAGGGATGGGGAGCCTGTAGACTTCCAGATAAGAACATAAGAAGAGCCCTGCTGGATCAGGCCAGTGGCCCATCTAGTCCAACATCCTGTTCTCACAGTGGCCAACCAGGTGCCTGGGGGAAGCCTGCAAGCAGATGTTACTGGATCCCAACTGCAATCAGCTGCAGCCAGCAGGGGCAATGGCCAGAGATAGTGGGAATTGTAGTCCCAATCTGGAGGTTCATATCTAGAGGTTCATAGGTTCCTCATCCCTAGCTTATAAGCTTCTGGGGGAGTCATGGAAAGAAGGAAGGCGGCAGAAAAGAAGTCTGAAGGCGGCAGAGGCTGCCTCTGGAAGGAGGAACGAGCTGCTTGGGCATTTAACCCCCATCCCCATCCCCACGATGAGCAGGGCTTCTCTGGTCTGATGGAAAGACAGAGAAGAGAATACAGCCTGTGCTCCTGAAGGAAGCGAGGAGCCAGCTGCCCTAACCTCTGATGGGTGTGGGGAACCTGGAAATTGTAACACCCACAGTGCCCCGGAGTGATGCTAAAGCCTTTAGCAAGCCTGGTCTGATGCTGATGGTTGAAAAAGCTGCCTTGATTCAGGCAAAATTCATGCCCTGACAACTTAAAATACAAGATGTCAGATGCACACACTCCTGGCCCACCTGGGGTTTTGGATATTCAATAGACATTGCTCATGGTATTTAAAGCCTAAATAGAATCTTAGGGTGAAGGGTGGGTAATAAATCCGAAAAATATGTAGTAGTAGTTCAGAGCCATGAGGGCTAGAAACTTTTTTTTAGCATACTGATCTTTGCAACTAGCACCAAGTTCTGTAGTTTTTTTCTGCACCAATGTTGAATTGCTGAATGCATATTACTCTGCTTTTGTCTTCAGTGTCCAATGTCTTCAGAGGATTTTACACATACATACGAGAGAGAGAGAGAGAGAGAGAATATCTGCAATAATGCAGCCTTTCCATTTGCCCATATCAACACAATGAGGATGTATTTAATATTCAGACCTTTACATCTTGACCTTCTACATAATTATTGACACTTTTTTTTTAATATTCTCCTTACCACTCCTAGCCTGCTCTGGTGCAGGTGTTATGGCACATGTGCAGATTCATCAATGTTGCCGGTGCATGCTGATTGGCATTCATGCTTGAGTGTCTTTTTATTTTCTCCTTGGCTGCTGGGAACAGGCCGAGTAGCTTGGAAACTAAAGAGCATCATCTATTAGGCGTGACAGATTTGTATTTAGCGGTAAATGCCTGACCTTGCTCAGACTCCCTCATCCATTCCTATTGTGCCCCCCTTCCGCAGATGAAAGATTCTGCTTAACTCCTGCTTCATGTCTGTTGCCTTGGAAACATAGACTAAGCAACTCAGCTAAGAGAATAACTAATAAGAGGATATCTCTGTCTTAAGGAAAGCAAAGATACATTAGAAAAAGTGCTTCAACATTATCTCTTAAGTGTGAACAGTTTTCAGATTGAGGATTCTGAAGACAAATGCAGAAACGTGAAAATATGAACACAGTGCATGGGGGATTTGTCGTCTCTGTGCAAGTCCCACAGAAGTAAATGAGGTAGCCGTGTTTGTTGTGAACTTCCCATAGTAGTTAATGGGCCGCGTGTAAGCACTAGTGATAGAATTTTATCATTTTTCCATTCTTAAATTCAATTCTCCACTTTTCTGCAGCAACGTGCAATTTCTTAAAAAGAAATCTTCCTGAAATTTGTCCTATTTCCTAGTGCCAATTTCTCTTAATACATTTTAATGCAGTTTTGAGTAACGTGCACGTTTTGCAAGTAATTTATCCTAGTGTAATGCATTTTGTATGTTATTTTCACTAACATATTCTTTTTTTATGCTCACTTTCCCCTAACAAATTCAGATAAGTGTGAATTTTGAAGGATGGCTGTGTTTCAGTTTCATTTCAGAAAGTGTGACTTTGATAGATTTGGCTTTAGATGTGAACGGAATCGAATTCCCCCTGATCCTTAGTGAGAACACAGATCTGCTCTTGTGCAAGTGCAATTTATTTAAAATGGTTTTGTTTGTACACATCAGAAGTTCCTAGTGGACTGAGCCTTGCGTTCACAGTTAATATTAATGCAAAACCATTCCATCTAAATGACAATGAATTTCAAGGCATAGTTTCCACAAGGCATATGTTATAATAAGAGACTAGTCTGGCTATAAAGGATCTATAATAAACTTATGTACATTGAGAAACTAGGAGAAAATGTATTCACAAAAACCTGTCATTTAAGCAGAAGTTCTGGACCCTAGGAGAGCTATTACTGACATCCATTTCTTTCTCCCCACTTCTGTGTGAGCTCTTTTATCCTTCAGAGAGAAAGTAAAGTTGAGATTGCTTCAGAGACTTAGCAGCTTTCATAATTTAATGTTGTCTTCTGCTTCTTATTTTTATGAATCCAACAATAATCTAAAATTCACTATTAAGAACGTAAGAACCTGCTTGTTCAAGCCAATGGGCCCATCTAGTTCAGCATCCTGTTCTCACAGTGGCCAGCCAGATACCTCTGGGAACCTGCAGAATATGACTGTAACATCAGTCTCCCCTCCTGCACTTACCAGCAGTTAGTATGCAGAAGCATACTGTCTCTGATGCCCCATCCACACATTCAAAGGAGTATCATACTACTTCTAACAGCCATGCATTCCCCCAAAGTATCCTCGGAACAGTAGTTTGTTAAGTGTCCTGGGAGTTGTTAGGAGACCTCTATTCCCCTCACAGAGCTGCAATTCCCAGAATGGCTTAACAATTAATCCCTCTTCCCAGGAAACTCTGGGAATTGAAGTTCCCTGAGGGGAACAGGGGTCTCCTAGCAACTGTCAGCACCCTTAATAAACTACTGTTCCCAGGATTCTTTGGAGGACTCCATGGCTGTTTACAGTGATATAACACTGCTTTGAATGTATGGTGCAGATGTGGTCTGACAGTGGAGGCAGAGCATAGTCATCGTGGCTACTTGTCATTGATAGGCTTATCCTTCTCCTCTCCATATCCTCCTGTGTCTGGACAGGAGCTGTTGAGGTGCTGTGAGTAGAACTGGGAACTCACAGACAGCGGCGGATTGTGCTCAGTAAGACTGGTGGGGCAGTAGGCAGTCAGAAGTAGGTGGAGCAGAGCTACCAACAGGGAGAGCCAACTAATTCTAGCTTTGTTCCCCTCCTCCTCCATGCTGTGTTCTACAAGGGCCAGAGTATGGTCTGAAGGCACATGAGGCCACCACCTTGCTGAAGCTAAGCAGCACCAGGGAACCACATATACATCACCTTGGTTGGGTTCTCTGAGGAAATAAAGGCAGGGTCTAAATGTAATAAATAATAAGGGGCGACACCGAGATTGTGGAGGCAGCTACCAACAGTGTCACCGTCTGGACTGGATGTAAGTAAGTGGGTGGCAGCTGGCTAAGGTGGATGGGGTAGTGCCTCATTCATCCTAAGGAGCCAGCCTCCACTATCCACAGGTCTGGATGCTGCTGCCCTGTGCGCTAATTGGTGAGACACTGAGATGGGATTAGGGATGTGCTAGAATTCTGCCCGATTTAGATTTTGTACTGCATTTTTCATTAATTCACTTATTCTCTATTGTTGCAGATCAGATTTTTATGCAGCAATTTTCTACTTTTTGGGGGAAATTGATTTAAAAACATCCACCTCTTAGAATACTGATATTAACAATAATTTTATCACTATTTCATTTCCATTTATCAATGTTTCCTTTCAAAATGCCAACATTTCCTTTAAAATAGCAATATTAATATCAATAATTTGGGAGGGAAAATGGATTGGTAAAAGTCAGCAGATGGACAAAGAAGAAATGTGGATCAAAACTGGCCTGTTAGATCAATATAATGCTTTCGAAACCAGCACCAGCCAACAGATCCTATCCCTAGATTGCTGCCCTGGGCTCCTACTGGCAGGAAGGGTGGGACAGAAGTTTAATAACTAATAATAATAATAACAGATGGGATGCCTCATGCCTGTGTTGAAATTTCCTGTTCAGCCAGAATTATCTCTCAAAATAATGCAAAATTATACACTGTCAACGTTATTTTATTTAGACAAAATTATAATACCACCTAATTAAAGAGCTATCTAAGCTGTGTATATAATACAACTGCAGATAAAACATAGCTAAAATCCACAAAGCTATTTTATTAAACAAAAAAATTATCATTAAAACAGATAAAGCCAATTAAACTTTAAAAACTAATAAAAGCACCTGAATTATACATCTGGGTAGGCTTACTGGGAAAAAACGTTTTCAGAACAAGGGCATTACAAGATAATATGCATGTACAGAAGGCGTTTGGACTGGCATTAATTAATTAATTAATTATTTGATTTATATCCTGCCCTTCCGCCCGGCAGGAGCCCAGATTTGAATCTTGCTTGAACAGGAACAATGGGATAGCATTTTCCATTGAATCTTGCTTTAACAATGGTGATGGGACAGTGTCCTCCAATCTATCTGAGGGCAGCAGGCTAGTTTAGGGAGTGCCCGATGTGTGGCATACAAAGCTTTATTCTCCAACAGAGGGGAGTGACCAGGAAGCTCCAAAAGAATGGCTGTGGGACCTGTTGCTGCTATCTCCCAGCATCTGCCACCTCTCTAATGGTAGGGTCGGCCCTTGATCGAACTACTGCTGAACATCCCCTCCCATCATAGAAATCATATGTGACCGGCAGTCATTTTCAATTAAATGACTGCTCTAAGATCCAGGGGGAGAAATGGGGGCGGGGGAAGGAGGTGATTAGAAAGCAAAAGGATTTTGAAGGAGCTAAAGCGGCTTCACTTTATGAAGGCTAAAACTCACTTTCATTAATGCTCAGAAAACAGAATGCCATGAAACAAAAAACTGCCAAATTGAGATAAAATAGGTTTACAGCATGAAAAAACGACAAGCTGGCCAAGTTGAAAGAAATAGGGAAATTGCTCCAGTGACACAATCCTGTGCTTAAGGAGAAAAACCTTGTTGCAGTGAGGTGAGAGGCACTCTAATTTGTTGTGCATCAAATGGAATGTGCTTCTCAAGCCTTTTGAGGTAGTGCTCTTGTTTAAACTTGCCCATCTTCACGTTGTTGACCCTCAGTTTTCTGCTCTCTTAGCTACTTTCTTTTGAGCTATGTCTTTTGAGATACCATCTCTCTAGGTCCTCACACTGTGACTATCTACAAAAACTTTCTGCTCTGACCTGCAGGTATGTAGTGAAGTACTTATAAAAGATTCAAGGCACATGCCCATGGCACAAGTATGCAAAATATTTGCACATGCTGATTTTTATGTAGAGATGCTTCTGGAAATTTAAGATATTGAATGGTTGGGGTCTCACCCACACTGAGCTTTACAGTGCATCCAGCCTCCTTATAAATGAAGTAACCCGCTTATGCCCTTGCCCTGTTCTCACCAGACTTCTAAAGAGGTAAGAGACTTCCCAGCAGTGAGGACAATGAGGACAGCAGAGGAGCCATAACCAGGATCAGTCCAGAGTCTACCACCACCACAACAAAGGGATCAGGCACAAAACACAGTCAGAGCAATCCAGGGTCAGGAGCCAAGCAGTCCATAAGTAACACAGGTCAGGAGTAAGGCAAGTCGAGAGTAGCTTGAGATCAGGTCTAGCATCAACAGTCAATCCACAAAGATCATCTACAGATAGGGCTGCCAGGCTCAGGGCCTGATAATGATTCTGTATTTTTAACAGCCGAGAAAATTCAGCCAAGTGCAGGTTTTCTTGCAACACTGTAATGGGAAAAACCACAAGGTGGAATTCTCCCTTCCCTGTGCACAACTTTTAAAGATACAGAAGACCTCTTGGAGGCCGGGGCTGGCAACTGAGAGGTCTTCTGTATCTTTAAAAGTTTTGCAGGGGGAAGGGAGAAGTCCACGTGTTTTTTCCCATGACAGTGTTGCAAGAAAACCTGCACTTGGATGAATTTTCTCTTCTCTTGAAGATACAGAATCACTCTCAGGCTCTGAACCTGGCAAACCTATCTACAGAGCTGCTATATAGACATTATTCCAGCAGCTCTTACACCCTAGCACTGGGGTTTTTAATGCTGGAGCTGCTGAACCACACCCCAAACCTCAGCTGACTCCCATTAATCCCCTGCAGCCAGGACTTTACCGCCAAGGAGTCATCTACACCCAAGGAGGCCTTTACTCTTGAGGAGTCCAGGCCTGTAGTCAGGCTCAGCATCAATGTCAGAGGTCAAACCTGCCCCGGATGCCGACAGCCCATCTTGGGCCTCATCAAAGGACACTGGCTTCTTACCTTCAGATAGAACCTGAGCCAGGGTTGGGTCCAAAACCAGGGCCTCCTGGTCTTCCTCCAATAAGGACTCCTCTGAGGAGGATTGCCTTGGCAGTCCATGTGTTAACTTCAACATCTCTCCCCCAAATCATTGTGTTTGGAGTGCACTGGGAAAACAGTTCACTGTGATTTAAAAGGTAGACTAGTCTGCCAACATGAAAGTTTCCCCCCCTCACCTTTCCACTCTCTCCAGTCTTCTCCCCTCCTGAGCTCTGGGTGTTTCACCAGTCAATGTGGTTTTATTTTTCAGAAAGCAAAAGGGACCGGATGCTCATGTGCTTAACTTTATAGAAAAATTGAAGCCACAAAGCTACTCCCTAATTCACCTCAACATGCCATGTTCAGCAGGATCCAATTTGATAGCGTGGAAGACCACCTTGAATTCGTTATTCGGGGCACACACAAAAGACTATGGTGGTTTATTTATTATTTATTTAAAAGGTAAAGGTGTCCCCGCACTTGTAGTGCGAGTCGTTTCCGACTCTTAGGATGACATCTTGCGACGTTTACTAGGCAGACCGTATATATGGGGTGGGATTGCCAGTTCCTTCCCCGGCCTTTCTTTACCCCCCAGCATATGCCGGGTACTCATTTTACTGACCACGGATGGATGGAAGGCTGAGTGGACCTCGACCCCTTTTACCGGAGATTCGACTTCCTCCTTCCATTGGAATCGAACTCCGGCCGTCAGCAGAGCTTCAGCTGCGTTACTGCCGCTTACCGCTCTGTGCCACGGAGGGTCAAATTATTTATTTAGAAGATGTCTATCTTCTATGCCACCAAGCTTATGCAGGCAATTCAGAAAACATCTTCCTGGAATTGTTGTAGAACTCTGACTTTAATTTTTTACATGCTTTTTGTTGATTATATGTACGGTTGTAAATGGCTTTGATATTTTTTCCATGATATAGCAGCATACATATGTTTTTTACAAATTAATTAATAAATAACTCTCATCCTTCAGTTGGGGATGTGCTAGAATTCCACCCAATTCTGATTTGGTATAAGCGATTTAATTCACTTACTTGCTATCGTTGCGGATCAGATTTTTATGAAGTGATTTTCTGTGGCTGTTTTTGAAAACAGATTATATATATATATATATATGCATTTAAAATATTGATCTTAATATTCATATTTTATCAATATTTCCTTCAATGTATCAACATTTCCTTAAAAATATTGATATTAGTATCGATATTTTTCGGGGGGGGAGGAACAGACTGGTAAAAGCAGCAGTTTGCGGACAAAGAACAAACTCGAATCAATAACAGTATCCTGACCAAACCCACTGAAGTCAGATGCAGATGCGGAGTTGTGCTTTTCTTTAATAAGTTTAATGGAAAACTTCAGTTCAGAGGGCTCCATGAACCAGCTTACAGGTTGCACAAAATCCAGCCTCTCTATGGTGCATACCTAGACATGGCTATACAGAGCTAAGCTGTTGTTGAAGCGATTAGACATACCCCCTTATAACCCTTAAGTAAGTGTGTGTGGGCTCTTCTACTTCTGGTTGAGAAAGGTGTCATGGTTGGGAGCACATGCGCATGAAAGTGCTCCTCCTCAGGGGAACTGTGGTAACCCTTTGAGCCTGCCAGCACGGTAGCCTACGTGTCCAAGGGCATACCACGGGAATCATGACAAACTGTTAATTGGGTGGAATACTTTCAACCAGCACCAGCCAACAGATCCCAGAGTGCAGGATACGGAGTGGATAGAGAAAAGTTTTTCTCCCTCTCTTGTAATGCTAGAACTCGTGGACGTTCAAAGAAGCTGAATGTTGGAAGATTCAGGACAGACAAAAGGAAGTACTTCTTTACTCAGCGCATAGTTAAACCAGAGCTTGGAAAAGTTACTTTTTTGAACTACAACTCCCATCAGCCCAATCCAGTGTCCATGCTGGCTGGGGCTGATGGGAGTTGTAGTTTAAAAAAGTAACTTTTCCAAGCTCTGAGTTAAACTATGGAATTTGCTCCCACAAGACGCAGTAATGGCCACCAGCTTGGATGGCTTTAAAAGAAGATTAGACATATTCATGGAGGACAGGGCTATCAATGGCTACTAGCCATGATCGCTGTGCTCTGCCACCCTAGTCAGAGGCAGCATGCTTCTGAAAACCAGTTGCCGGAAGCCTCAGGAGGGGAGAGTGTTCTTGCACTCGGGTCCTGCTTGCGGACTTCCCCCAGGCACCTGGTTGGCCAGTCTGAGAACAGGATGCTGGACTAGATGGGCCACTGGCCTGATCTAGCCAGGCTCTTCTTATGTTCTTATGTTCTTAATGGGCTCAAGTTACAGGAAGCCAGATTTTGACTGAAGATCAGGAAAAACTTCCTAACTGTTTGAGCCATACAACAACGAAACCAATTACTTAGGGAGATGGTGGGCTTTCTGACACTGGAGGCATTCAAGAGGCAGCTGGACAGCCATCTGTCAGGAATGCTTTGGTTTGGATTCCTGCATTGAGCAGGGGGTTGGACTTGATGTCCTCATAGTTCCCTTCCAACTCTACTACTATTCTATGATTCTATGATCCCATCCCTGCCTTCAGTGTTACCACCCTCAAGGCAGCTTACAGAAATATAAAATAATCCAAATAAAATAATAAAACTAACAACTCAAAAACAGCTGGAGATACAAATCCCGAAGAACCATGGATTCCGACATGAATCATTTCCACGTCAATAAACACATTCAGTGAAGCAGAACCTCAAAATCCAGGGAGGAATCCATCAGAGACCGATTCAGTAAGCATCCCTAATAAAAACCTAACTGGGCAACAAATGGCTAAATGAGTCACAATGCACACAAAAATACAAAACTAGTATAACCAAGAAAATAGACAAGGTTAAATATTTGGTTAAATAAAGAAAAGCAAATAAAATCAAGGTCTAATCAGACATGATATGATTCTAAAAAATATATAGAAATGAATAGTGGAAAAAACAGTCTTGGCTAATAGCCATCAGAATACACAGTAATGCCCAATTTCAAATGCACATGCAATATGAATTGTTAGCTCTATAGACAAAATATACATACACTCCCAATGGCAACATGGCAATAAAATGCAAAGGTGTACAAATGCAGACATTTAAAATGCAAAGGTAAAACGCTTTTGACATATTTGGTATAGTATTTGAGATTCGTTGTGCATTTTACCTTTGCATTTTATATTGATTACAGGTACTCTGTGAACATGGCTGATTTTTCATAGCAATACACCACACACTCAGAGAGAATCCAGATTTTAATGTCTGAAACACACATTTAAAAGACCAGACTCCTGTTGGACTTTTTTCTGTCAGTGGTCTCATAATTTGTTGAAATTAATTTAAAAAATCAGCCATCTTTACAGAGTACCTGTAATCCTATTACTGACCTTGGTCCATACTCTGATTACTTGCTATTTGCCACCTTCGCTCACTGCAGACAGTACATTCAAAAACACACAGCTGCTGAGTTCAGCTTGGCACCCCTGTCAGCTCAGCTTATTGAAGCATCTGCACTGACTGCCCATATATTACTGGGCTAGTTTAAAGGATCTTGTATTAATTTACAAAGCCTGAGCAACTTGGGACCAGGATACTTTAAGGACACCTGAGCCCTTCAGTAGCTGAGCTCTATTGGAGTAATGCTGTTAACTGTCTTCCATGTGAATGAGGCCTGCTTGTTATCTTTGAGAAATTAAGCATTTAGCATGACTGGTCCAGCGATGTAGAATACCCGCATGGGGGAAATCTGCAAAGCATCCTCACTTCTTATTTTTAGACATCTTTTGAAGACTTTTCTTGTGTCGACAGCCTTTTTAGCTGTGTGAATTTTTTGTGATTAACCAGAGCTTTTCTGCTTTTATATTTTCTTTTTGTGATTTTGCTGCTTAATGAAATGTTACATAGGAAAGAAGTTTTGAAAAGTGCAAGCAGTCAAGGCTCTTTTCTGTAATTTGCAGAATTGTTTTCCATAGATATGGATGATAATGACAGAGACCTGAAGAATCTACATTTAATTTCCCATGTTTCAACTTTATATAGGAAGTCACACAATGTCGTTTTAACCTTGACAACATTCCAGGGCAGTCATAGGGATATATAAACAGCAATTGCTCTGTAGTAATTTCTTCAGTGTTATTAGTCACACTCGAGCTTTCCCTAATATCAGATATTCATGGAAATTTGTTCCAGTAATTCAGTTTCATTATGGGCACCTTGAACCAAATCATGTCCTGTGCATGACTCCAGTGGACATTTCTGGGAATTTGGGAGTATGTACAAAATTATCTTGATTGTGACATTTTTTCTCTCTTCTTGTACGTATGCTGTGCGGAATTGATTTCCAGTATTTATGTACCAGTTCTCATCAGAAAAGAATGCCGCACAGTTTACAAAGAAAAGAACAAAATGCAGTCATACAGTATATAAAATGATAAAGCATCAAAATCCATATATTTGCCCCTTTCTGCACACCTTATCTCAGTACATTTTATTTTATTTATTTAATTTAATTTATATACCGCCCTAAGCCAAAAAGGCTCTCTGGGCGGTGTACATCAGAAATAAAACAAGCACAATATATAAATACAATAGATATAACAGAATAGAAACAAACAAACAAACAAGCAAGAAACCAAACTACACCAAAATACAACAATAATGCAATACTGTTAAAATATACTATAAAATACACATAAGATACAGTTTAAAATGCCTGGGAGTATAAAAAAGTTTTCACCTGGCGCCGAAAAGATAGCAGCGTCGGCGCCAGGCGCACCTCATCAGAGAGACTATTCCACAGTTCGGGGGCCACATTTTTGTACACATTACTTGACTGGAGAACTGCATTGCAAAAATTTGGAGAAGTGCACATTTTGGAGGATGGCTGTGCTTTGGTTTATGTATTGTTTGCAAAGTGCAAATCTAAATGCAAACTAAATCAAATTTCTCCCCCATCCCTGCCCATATCTCAGTTGACCTATATTTGCACACATTCACCCACACTTACACACAAAGACACACAATAAATAATAATAATAAATTTATGTTTGCTCTTCGTCTTTCACCTGGAATGTGGGTCCTGAAGCAGATTACATTGATCTTAAAATACAAAACATACATAAAACCATACCGATAAAATACAAAAACATACAAAAAAGTCATATGTAAGCAAATCCATATAATCCTTAAAAAAAATCAGTACACTGGCATAAAGAGCAGAAATTTAACCAAATGCTTGCATAAAATGATGGGTCTTCAGCAGCCATCTAAAAACGGAAAGAGAGAGGACTGATCTTACCTTACAGGGGAGGGCATTCCATAGTCTAGGGGCCGCAACAGAGAAGGTTCTGTTGTGAGTATTCACCACTCAGGCTTCAGATATAGTTGGCATTCGCAACAGGCCCTCTTCCCTGGCTGTTGTGTGATGGGCATGACTAATAAGGGAAAGGCAGTCAGATAGATACTTAGGTCCCAAACTGTTTAGGGCTTTAAAGGTCAAAACCAGCACCTTGAATTGTACTCGGAAGCAAATTGGGAACCAGTGTAGCTCTTTTAGCACAAGTGTATGTATGTATGTATGTACTGCCTTCAAGTCGATTCCGACTTATGGCGACCCTATGAATAGGGTTTTCATGAGGCTGAGAGGCAGTGACTAGTCCAAGGTCACCCAGTGAGCTTCATGGCTATGTGGGGATTCAAACCCTGGTCTCCCAGGTCATAGTCCAACACCTTAACCACTACACCACATACATTTTCCATCACTGTCAACAGTTACCAGGCCCAATAATCCCCTGGGTACATATCCAAAACAACTGTACTATAATGCTTGAGGGAGTTGTTTCACAGGCTATTTTCCCTCGAGGCAGAGAACATGGAGGAGTTTTTTGAACTACTTATTTGTACTAACTGACAAGTAGCAGCCAACATAGGCAGTGCTGGATCTAAAGTAGATTTAATGGAGGGGGCTAAAATGCAGCAAATTCTACATTCCCCATGCTGCTCTTGGTTAGCACTTATTTATTTATTTTATATCTCACCCTTCCTTAATTTGGGTTACTGCATTGAGCAGCAGGTTGGACTCGATGGCCTTATAGGCCCCTTCCAACTCTATGATTCTATGATTCCTCTCAAAGGAGCCAGAGAGGCAAAGACACAAAAGGTAAAAACAATTAAAACATCAATCAATCAATCAATCAATCAGTTTATTTTGCGGTCATTGACCCGTCATATTAAAACATCTAAAAACAATTCCAGTACATATGCAGACCAGGAAAGGCCTGTCTATAATTTGATGGGCAAGTACTGCCACACTAAAGGCCCAATTCCTATACAGCAATACTTCAGTTAAGGAATCCTCCAGGAAGAAAGCTCCTTTTGAGGAAGGCTTTTTTAAAGGTGAAACTGACCAGCTTTGCTTTGCTTTGGATAAAGATTGGATCCTGTGTCTTTGCTTTAAGGTGAAACTGACCATACTGTGCCTTTGCTTTGCAATCAATAAACCTAACTCTGTACCTTTGTTTTGCTAGGGTGAAACTGACAAGATTAGTGCTTGCTTTCCATTGAAGGGATCTTTTGCTTTCTCCCAGGGCTGAGGAGGGAAGAATCCAATATGATTCAGAGGAGGAGTAGGGGAGGGAAAAAGAGGGGGAGTGAGTGGGCGTCGGGTAGGCACCCTTTAAAGCTCCTGTTGAAACTGCCACCACCATCTATAGTGGGGGTAGGAACCTATCCCTGTTCTTTCCAAGTAATTCCTACCTCTGGTACTAAAGTTTCTGTTAAGGAAGTAATGTCCAGGAACGCATCTACTTTGTTAACTGAGCTAACAGACCTCCTGATGTGATGGTATCTGCTGGAGGCCCTGGCCTGCAGAACTCAATGATCGACTGGGTATATAAGGGGTGAAAACCAACACATTGAACTTAGTCCAGCAGCTAATTGCTAGTCATTTACGTAAGCACTTTTAGTGTCTGAAACAAACACTCGCACAAGCTACACCACAGAAATGTCATTTTTTCCCTTATCTGGCTACTGTAGGAAGAATTCAAACGTTCCATGATAGCCCCCCTTTGCCCATTTTTCACCTACCCCCCTTTGTTCCCTGTTCCTTTGTTCTGATAGTGGCATCAGTTACATTCGTGCATTCTCTGCTCCTGGTGGGTGCCCTCCCCCAAGACACCAGAGTGGCTGGAGGAAACATTCCGTTAACTCTAATTTGGCTTCTGATTGGTTACTTTTTCCATGTACAATTCCATATGCTGGTGCTTACATTTTAAAACCCTAAATGACTCGGGACCCAGGAATTTGAAGAAGCACCTTCCAAAGGCTGAGATCAGCACCAAAGACCTTTCTTCCAGTCCTTCCATTTTGTGAGTATGCCTGTTCCCCTTCCTGTGCCATTTATGGTAGCCCTGATATATAACCCTCATAGCCCTGATATAACGTACACTCAAAATTATGAGTGGAACAAGGAGAAAGTATTGTTATTACCAACACTTAAAAAAACTCCCTATCTGTAATAAGTATTTTCTTTCTGTTTGGACAAGTAAAGGAATCCTCTTCCATTTTCCTTCCATTGTCACACCCCCCCATCCCACTCAATCTAACATTTTTTTGCTGCTGCCTGGTCAAACATAATGCATTTTTTCTCAGTTGATATATTATTTTTCTTATCAGTCTCTGACAATTTGTATTCTAACACTCCAGCTGTCTGCCATCACACCAGACTGGGAGAATTATTCTAGTGTGACCACTGCTTGAATGTACTCTTTGGTGTACTCTCAAGTCCTGCCTGAGGCAGTTTGTCTGCCTGCCATTTTTTATCCCACCCTGATGACCTGAGAAAGAAAACAGTCTGTAAAGTAGAGGGGGAAAGTGCATTGCTGAAGCTTCTGTTTTGCATTATAAGGCTTCTGTCTTTTCTTTAGCTTAATTGAAATATATGTTACAGTGCGGGTTCCCCCCCCTGCAAATATTGCATTAAAACAAGCGCCCCACCACTTCCCTTTCAAATAGGGTTCACAATGGAATGTGCAGCGAAACCATCCACTTTTCGAAACACTGGGAGGTCATCCACTGAAAATGATTGGCATACTCTGCTGATGAGGGACAATATATGAACTGTTCTGCCTGAGCTGCAAACTTCAAAAAGGACCATAACTCAGAGCATCTGTTTTATATACAGAAGGTCCCATGTTAAATTCCCAGCATCTCCAGGTAGGACTAGGAGAAACTCCTGCCTGAAACCCTGAGGAGCCACAAATGGTCAGTGTAGACAATACTGAGCTAAATGGACCAGTGGTCTGACTTAGTATAAGGCAGCTTCCTATGTCCTTCAAAAGCCATCTGGGGCTAAAGATTAAGCTCATGCTTCCAATGCAGGATTTATTTATTTTTTTCATCCCCTACCATGGAGAGGAGGGACCATGAAATGCTTTAAGTTTAAGAATAGATGTAGTATTGGCCAGACATGTGAATCACTAGCTGCATTCAGACATAATTCCAAACCATGCTTTGTAAAGCCAAGTCATGGTTTTGGTGTTATGACTGAACCTATGGTGACTTACAAATGGTGCCTTTTCCTTTATCAAGTATGGATTGGACTAGAACATCTTACCCCTTATATACCCAATTGATCAATACGCTCTGCAGGTGAGGGTCTTCTGAGATACCATCTTATCAGGAGGTCTGTTCTGCCCCACATAGGAAGCAGACCTTTAGTGTAGTGGCACCTACCCTTTGGAATTCCCTCCCCATAAATATTAGACAGGTGCCATCTCTGTTACCTTTTCAGCACCTACTGAAGACCTTCCTCTTTCAACAAACCTTTTAAGTAGAAACTGTATCCAAGTCTGTGTCGGAATTGTTTTTTAAGATGTGTTTAAAGCTGTTTTAAAAGATGTTGTGTTTTAATATGTTTTTAAAGGAGTTTGTTGTAATATATTTTTATTATGTTTTAGAGTGTTTTTAGTGCTTTTGTTTGCCGCCCTGGGCTCCTACTGGGAGGAAGGACAGGATATAAATCTAATAAATAAATAGATGGCCTATAAAACATCCTCCAAAAGTATGATTCTGTAAGGGCTTGCCAAATCAAGATATCAAACTGTTAAAGAACATAAGAAGAGCCTTGCTGGATCAGACCAAAGGTCCATCTAATCCGACATCCTGTTTTCACAGTGGCCAACCAGATGCCTTGGAGAAGCCCACAAGTCACACATGAGTGCAACAGCACCCTCCCCACTTGTGATTTCCAGCAACTAGTGTTCAGAGGTAGAACATAACCATCATGTCTAGTAGCTATTGGTAGCCTTATACTCCATGAATTAGTTTAATCCTCTTTGAAAGCCATCCACGTAAGTGGCTACTGCTACCTCCCATGGCAGCAAATTCCATAGTTTATTTATTATTAAATTTATATTCCATGCTCCCTTCCAGAAGAAGCCCAGGGCAACAAGCAACTGATAAAACACTAAAAACATCTATGAAACATCTTAAAGCAGAGCATCTTAAGGCATCTTAAAAACAAAACACATTTTAAAAGAATATTTTTAAAACAAATCTTACATTAAAAAAAAAAATCTTTAGAAACCGTTCCAACACAGATGCTGACCGGGATAAGGTCTTTACTTAAAAGGCTTGTTGAAAGAGGAAGGTCTTCAATAGTTACACAAAAGACAACAGAGACAGTGCCTGTCTAGTATTTAAGGGAAGTGATTCCAAACGGTAGGTGTCACAACACTAAAGGTACTCTTCCTTTGTTGTGCGGAACAGACCTCCTGCAGAGTGCAGTGATCAACTGGGTATATAAGGGGTAAGGTGATCTTTCAGGTATCCTAGTCCCAAGATCTGTACGTTTTATCCACCAACACAACTCCTTGAACTATGCACTGCGTGAAGAAGTACCCCCTTTTGTCTGACCTGAATCTTCCAACATTCAACTTTTGTTTTGCTGTTGAGTTTGCTGTTGCATCTGAATTCACAAGCTTGCCAATAATGGGCACTGTTTCACTTCATGAAGCTGCTGAACCATGGAAATAAGAGTGAATGTATAAAACACACAAGTACATACATGCACATCCAGACTCCCCTGCAACAATTAGGCTTTAATTGCAATTGGTTCCCCCCCCAAACCTAATTGCCTGATAGGGGGGTTCATGGAGATCAGTTTCTGGGGAGGAGTGAATCTCCAGAAAGATACACACATGCACAGATGCAGCCACATGAGCACATGCGCGCACGCACACACACACAAATTTGGTTTGAAGACAGTCCACATTGGATACAAAGGGAGTCTTTTTTCAAGTCTAATTAATAATAATAATAATAATAATAATAATAAATTTAATTTATGTGTCGCCTATCTGGCCATTGGCCACTCTAGGCGACGTACATGTAAATAATTAGAACATAATTGTTGCACAAGGGACACATTTTAAATGCCAATAAGGCTGTACTATTTAAAAATTTCTTGAGTAGCTAGCCAGACTTTTAATGTGTGTTTTTTTTTAAAAAAGTTTTTATATTGCTGTATGTCACCCTGATATTTTATGAGAGGGCACTATATAAATACTTTTATAAATAAAAAATACAATTTTCAGTGGGGAGGTCATAGCACACAGAGGAGGGAAAAATAATTGTTTACCTCACAAGGCTGTTGTAAGGATTACTAAAATAATCTATGTGAAATGAGTTGAATCTTCTGAAGGTGCTATATAAATGGGAAGTATTCTGATTATTAAATTAAACTAATTCAGGACAACCCATTTCCTGCAGCTGTAGGCAAGCACAGTGAGCCTCTGGAATTTAACTCAGAAAAGAAATCTGCAAGTATCACATCATCCTTCATGGCAATACTGATTCTGCTCGCCCCCCATCTTTCCAAAAAAAGTAATTCTGCAGTGAAAATAAGACTGTCACATCTTTTTTCTGTCTTCTCAAATCTCTCTTTCATACGTTGTTGTTATTTATGTGCCACTCAGACTCTCAGTTTCATCACCAAGACAAGAACACTGTGTTACGTCTCTTTAAAAAGCAGCAAAAAAGGACAAATAACTGGAACCTTGTTTGATTTGTCTTGCTGAGTTTTCTCCCTAATGGCTGATTTATGGGATCAAACCCAAGCAGCACATGTTTCTTAAGTGATTTTCTTTTCTCTGTTACATGGGCTCCCAAAACTCCAATAGTGAAAAAGTTATTTTAAATTAATATTAAGAATTAATATGAAATTCAGAGGATAATAAGGCTCTGGGTGTACTCTGGATGAAATTTAAGGTCAGATAAGAATAAGAATTGATGTATATTTTATCGACTTAAAAATCTACTGTATATTTTGGAAAGTGTTTTGTTTTCCAGCACTATCTCGTGTTGCATTTTGGATATTCTGTTCATAGGGTTCTCAAGGTAACAGGTATTCATAGGTGGCTTACCATTGCGTTCCTCTGAGTTTGGATGCATCTTAGTCTGGTGTCTCAGCTTTGACCATTCCACCTTGGGTGCCCCTGCTAGGAGTCAAGCCTCTTTGTCTAGACTCCTGACGGCATTGCTCTCAGCTTCTCTGATACTCCCAAACCCCCTCACCACGTTAAGGTGTGCATCCTAGAGGGGAATGTATATGTACTGAGTCTGTATTAGAGGTAATATGGTAAGCAGAGTGAGAAGGGCTCCTACTAGAAGGAAGGATGATATATAAATTTAATAAGTAAATAAATAAATAAGATGGGGAGGGGGAGTAACTGAGTAGAAGGTTGTACTGTGCTCGTTTCTGAGTGGCTGATTGAATGGGGGATGGTGTGCTTTGAGTAGGGAGTGCAAGTGGTTTCGACAGTTGGGCAGTTTTAGACAGAGTAGGGTCAGAAGATCTTTTGGGGTGGGATAGACTGAGGAGGGGAAGAGTTAGGTTTGAATGGGAGAGGGTTGGTAGGTTTGGGTAGGTTAGGCAGGTTGTATAGTAGGGTTGCCAGGTTCATGGCCTGAGACTGATCCTGTATCTTTAGGAGAAGAGAAAGTCAGCCAAATGCAGGTGTTCATGCAACACTATAATGGGAAAAACTACAAGGTGGGATTCTCCCTTCCCCCTGCACAACTTTTAAAGATACAGAAGACCTCTTGGTTGCCAGATATGAAGCACTATAAAAGCTGTACTGAAACCATACACTTGTGAACAAAACAACATACTGAGTGAACTTGTTTTTATATTATATTAACATTTGTTCTTCAAATAAATGTTGTTTATTTGTAAATATGCTTGGTTGTTGGCTTTGTTATAAAGAAGGTACCAGGCAGACAAAGAATCAAATGCAAATATCTATGGTGGCAGCAAGAACCCAACAGAGAGTAACAGGATCAGGTTACAGGGGATCAGCCCATAGCTGTGGTCTTTTAAGGTCATAAAGATCCTCAGGGGGGTTGAGGCTTACCTGTATGCCTGGGCATTGATAGCAAGGGCTGGAGAAATATGTCCCCCTATTGTGGGGTGTGGATCATAACGTGTCTTTACCTACTCAAGGCAGAGTGATAGCGGGGTGGGGTGGAGTGACAGCTTCCAATTCCCATCAGACCCTGCCAGTGGGGATGGATGAATCTGTCAATATTTGATTCTCTCCATGTCTCATTTTTCCAGTCTTAAATTCAGTTCTTCACCTTTCTGGAGCTTTTTGAGAAGAGATCCCTGCATGTTTCATTAGAATTCCTGCATGTTTTATGAAAATTCTTCAGCATTGTAGTACTAATAAACACATTTTATATGCAGTTTTGACAAATATACACATTTTTGCAAGCAATTTCCCCTAATATGCATTTTGTATATTATTTTCACTAATTTATGCATTTGTAGACACACTTACCCTAATATATACAATTTTGTACACATTGTGTGGAGAACTGTATTGCAAAATTTGGAGAAGTGTAATATCAAAGGATGGATATATTTTGGTTTTCATACCGTTTCAGAAAGTGCAAATTTGATCAGTTCACTGTTAAATGCAAACCAATTTGAATTGTTCCAACTTCCTTACCTGTCATTATGATCAATGGTCAAAGATGATGGGAGTTATAGTCCACAGGTTCCCATTCTCAGTCTAATAGATTATGGGGGCTTTACTGAAAATCTGGGGCTGCTATAGATTGTGCTCTTAGCATTTTGGAGCTGTGGGACATAATATAAGGTAGTAAAAATGACCTTTTTTCCTCTCAGACAGATAGATGGTGTGTAGGATTGTTAATCCTGCACCCAGAGCGCAAGGACGTTTGTCCTGAAGTAGGGCGAAGGCAATATTCTCCATCCCTTCAGAGGGAAGCCCTGGGCTGTTTTTACATGCAGATCAACGCCTGTTTCTCTTATACAGAATAACATGGGGTTTCCTGTCACTCTAGTAGTCAAGACCAGAACTATAAATTCTTGCAATCTTCTCAGCTTGATTACATCTGTGGTTGGATTCACAAACTTTATTTTGGGGGAGAAAAAAAGAGGCAGGTCATTTATTTAAGGCCAAGTGGAATAGCTATGAAGGGCTTTTACATGCACCTAATGATGAAAGAAATGTGTAACCAAATACAATTATTGTCTTGAACCTGGAAAGCTCAGAGCTGTTATGATAACTAGTAGCAGCACATGAACCACTGTAGGTAGGATGAAAACTCTCATTGAAAATGAACCCTGTAATTCGCATTTAGCTCAAACACTGCCCGCATTTCCAAACTCTCAGAATGAAATAATTTTTCAAAGGTTTGCTCGTTTGTAACTAGGCACAGTGTTGTGTCAGGGTGAATATTGGAGGTGGGGGGAATGGAAAATTTTGCCCAAAAGAGTCAAATAATTATGTGTTTACAAAGTTTGAAAGCAGTTGGATCAGTGACTCATCATCAATTGAACATCAAATTAATGTTGCTCAATTGCCAGCCTCTGTAGTCCAAGAGACACCCATTGGTAGCTAGGGATGTCAAGAATTCTGACAAAAAACAAAAAAGGGAGCGGAAATTGCAAATGTTTGATTATTCATCCCATATCCAAAATGGAAATCAATCCAACAATTATTATCAGTATTCACTGTTGTTGCTTTTAGTCTGCAAATGATATTTAATTGATTACACTCTTTCCCATTTACATTGTGTTTCCTTTGCATTGAAATGGGTGGGGTGGAATACTCTAATGACTATGTAATTTATGTAATTACATAAATTACATACATTATGTAATTTCATCCCAGCAGACAGGTTTTGGCAGAAGACAAACTGCAGTACAATGGAAACAGGGCAGAATGGAAAATGATGTCTTCTTACATTCCTATTGAAATTTCAAGCAGAATCTATGAAGGAGAAGCATTTTACTCCTTCCAAATTCTACTAAAGGCAAAGCTGGTGTAATTTGTGGTTTTACTTTTGCAGAACAGTGTCCTAAACTTGTAGAGACACTCACTGAAATCTGTATGACTCTCCTGCAGTTCATTCTCCAGATACCAGAAAGTATCCGTATAATATCATACAAAAGGACTACTGTTAACATAGCCTTCAGAACCTTGTGTAGTCTGCAAAGCCCATTATGCAGTGTGACTGTGAGCAAATGTTCATGTGTGCAAAAATATCCAAGATATTATGTATGGTGAGGACTGCTTGGAATCCTGAGAGATTTCTTCTTAGAATTCGTTGTTCTGGATTGGGGAACTATATCTCAAGATCAGGTTGAGACATAATTGTTCTCTTATTAGGTTTTCTTACACTTTCTAAGTGGTTTGTTAAGGTTTTTTAGTATAAAGGTTAAGGCCAAGGATAAGAACATAAGAACATAAGAAGAGCCTGCTGGATCAGGCCAGTGGCCCATCTAGTCCAGCATCCTGTTCTCACAGTGGCCAACCAGGTGCCTGGGGGAAGCCCGCAAGCAGGACCTGAGTGCAAGAACACTCTCCCCTCCTGAGGCTTCCGGCAACTGGTTTTCAGAAACATGCTGCCTCTGACTAGGGTGGCACAGCACAGCCATCATGGCTAGTAGCCATTGATAGCCCTGTCCTCCATGAATTTGTCTAATCTTCTTTTAAAGCCATCCAAGCTGGTGGCCATTACTGCATCTTGTGGGAGCAAATTCCATAGTTTAACTATGCGCTGAGTAAAGAAGTACTTCCTTTTGTCTGTCCTGAATCTTCCAACATTCAGCTTCTTTGAATGTCCACGAGTTCTAGTATTATGAGAGAGGGAGAAGAACTTTTCTCTATCCACTTTCTCAATGCCATGCATAATTTTATACACTTCTATCATGTCTCCTCTGACCCGCCTTTTCTCTAAACTAAAAAGCCCCAAATGCTGCAACCTTTCCTCGTAAGGGAGTCGCTCCATCCCCTTGATCATTCTGGTTGCCCTCTTCTGAACCTTTTCCAACTCTATAATATCCTTTTTGAGATGAGGCGACCAGAACTGTACACAGTATTCCAAATGCGGCCGCACCATAGATTTATACAACGGCATGATGATATCGGCTGTTTTATTTTCAATACCTTTCCTAATTATTGCTAGCATGGAATTTGCCTTTTTCACAGCTGCCGCACACTGGGTCGACATTTTCATCGTGCTGTCCACCACAACCCCGAGGTCTCTCTCCTGGTCGGTCACTGCCAGTTCAGACCCCATGAGCGTATATGTGAAATTAAGATTTTTTGCTCCAATATGCATAATTTTACACTTGTTTATATTGAATTGCATTTGCCATTTTTCCGCCCATTCACTCAGTTTGGAGAGGTCTTTTTGGAGCTCTTCGCAATCCCTTTTTGTTTTAACAACCCTGAACAATTTAGTGTCGTCAGCAAACTTGGCCACTTCACTGCTCACTCCTAATTCTAGGTCATTAATGAACAAGTTGAAAAGTACAGGTCCCAATACCGATCCTTGAGGGACTCCACTTTCTACAGCCCTCCATTAGGAGAACTGTCCATTTATTCCTACTCTCTGCTTTCTGCTTCTTAATCAATTCCTTATCCACAAGAGGACCTCTTCTCTTATTCCATGACTGCTGAGCTTCCTCAGAAGCCTTTGGTGAGGTACCTTGTCAAACGCTTTTTGAAAGTCTAAGTACACTATGTCCACTGGATCACCTCTATCTATATGCTTGTTGACACTCTCAAAGAATTCTAATAGGTTACTGAGACAGGACCTTCCCTTGCAGAAGCCATGCTGGCTCTGCTTCAGCAAGGCTTGTTCTTCTATGTGCTTAGTTAATCTAGCTTTAATCATACTTTCTACCAGTTTTCCAGGGACAGAAGTTAAGCTAACTGGCCTGTAATTTCCGGGATCCCCTCTGGATCCCTTTTTGAAGATTGGCGTTACATTTGCCACTTTCCAGTCCTCAGGCACGGAGGAGGACCCGAGGGACAAGTTACATATTTTAGTTAGCAGATCAGCAATTTCACCTTTGAGTTCTTTGAGAACTCTCGGGTGGATGCCATCCAGGCCCGGTGATTTGTCAGTTTTTATATTATCCATTAAGCTTAGAACTTCCTCTCTCGTTACCACTATTTGTCTTAGTTCCTCAGAATCCCTTCCTGCAAATGTTAGTTCAGGTTCAGGGATCTGCCCTATATCTTCCACTGTGAAGACAGATGCAAAGAATTCATTTAGCTTCTCTGCAATCTCCTTATCGTTCTTTAGTACACCTTTGACTCCCTTATCATCCAAGGGTCCAATTGTCTCCCTAGATGGTCTCCTGCTTTGAATGTATTTATAGAATTTTTTGTTGTTGGTTTTTATGTTCTTAGCAATGTGCTCCTCAAATTCTTTTTTAGCATCCCTTATTGTCTTCTTGCATTTCTTTTGCCAGAGTTTGTGTTCTTTTTTATTTTCTTCATTTGGACAAGACTTCCATTTTCTGAAGGAAGACTTTTTGCCTCTAAGAGCTTCCTTGACTTTGCTCGTTAACCACGCTGGTATCTTCTTGGCCCTGGCGGTACCTTTTCTGATCTGCGGGATCTTAGGGAAAAGAGGAGAAACCCAGAAATGTTCCTTATCAATTCTAACTTACTATGTTAAAAATTTCTACCCAGGGAAGGGCTGGATAGCCATGCTCTTGGATGAGCAGAAATATATAAATTCTTATGTGTCACTAATTGCCCCTCTGTGCACTGTAGATTGAAAGAAAGTTTGCCTCCCTCCAGTTGAAGTGGTGAAGGTGTGGGAAGGCATCTAGTTGTTGTTATTATTAGCAAAAGGTATTTTGGCATTGCCAGGGCTATGACCACAGCTCCTTCTTTAAAGAGTTTGACTGACATAGAGCAAGTTGACCTTTGCCTTCTGTTTTGTGGGCTAAAGCTAAGTAGTGGGCTGAGGACAAATTTGCTCTACAAGGCTCCCTGATTGGTCTCTGGGGCCCATTGGTTTGTTTTGTTTACTTGCTTGCTTTGCCATACTTGCACAACCAGTTAATTTGAAGTATTGGTCAATGAGACTTGCCCTGAAGCTCCATTTTGGCTGTTTTCCTCTCATTCTTAATGTAGATTGCCACAACCTTAGGTGTGAGACACTTGGGGCTAGGTACACAAGCTGTCTGGCAGTGGATCAGACTGCCCCAGAAAGTTCTGAATTTCTCTTAGGAGTTTTTAAGCAGAGGCTGGTTAGCTACCTATCAGGGAATCTGTTTATACTAGGTCTCCTGCATTGGTGGAGGTTGGATCAAATGACTGGTGAGCTCCCTCCCTTCTGATTGTATTATTCTAAGCCATTGGTGAGCACCCTGGGGCCTCATAGGAGCTGAGATAATCCCTTTGGCACATCACTCCAGGCTTGCCTGTCTCTCATTGTCCGGAGCTTGGTGAGTCAGGATTGCTAGGGAGGGACCGGGCTACACAACAAGTATTTTCCCGTTGAGGGAAGGGCCATAGCTCAGTGGCAGTGGATCTGCTTTGTGTGTAGGAGATTCCATGTTCAATCCCCGGCATCTCCAGGTAGGGCTGAGAGAGATTCCTGCCTGAATCCTACTGGGAAGAAGGGTGGGATATAAATCTAATAAACAAATAAATAAATAAATCTCTGGAGAACCTCTGCCAGTCTGTGCAAACAGTACAAAGCTAGATGGACCAATGTCCTGACTTGGTATAAGGCAGTTTCCTATGTTCATAGTAGTATGGAATTGGGAACCCGTCTCTGCTCTTCCATCCAAAGGTGGGATTGTTTGAAGGCAAGAGATAGTGTTCCTTGGGCCCAACAGTTTCCCCCAGGGAAGGCTGATAGGTCCCATACTTCACTGGAGTTGCATATCTAGTTCAATGTTGTGTAAACAGTTCAAAGTTATCCCATTCTGCAAATCCTCAGTAAAGTTGGGTCCTCTTTTATTCCATATCCATTTTTGTTCCTGGTAGGGGGGCAATTACTTTTTCTCATGGTCTTGCATTGTGAATGTTCTCGTTGAGGGCCGCGGAGAATTCTGAACCGGAAAGGCATTGCTACTTTGTGTTACACTTATTTCAACAGTAAAAAGAGGCTTGCTGATCAAATCCTTGTGCCCTTGTTCTGCCAGTGAATGACAAGAAAACAAACACAAGTCTCTTGGAACATTGTGCAATTGTTCCCACCTACACGTAAGTTTGAAGGAAAACATCCTTCATCAGGGTTTGGGAGACAGAGGAGCAGAGAGATGTGTTGCATTGTAGTCAGTCTTCGCTGTGCTTTCTCAGGAGTTGGGGACTGAGCAAAAGGTCACCCCAGTCAACTAGTGATGTCATTGTTAATTAGAGGAAATCCTTGCCCCCGCAGGTGGAGGAGTCTCCTGCATCATTGGTGCATTTAAAGGTAAATGTCGGATTTCCGGGTTGTAGCTAGGGGTTGCAGCAGTTCTCCCATCCCAAATTTCTCTCTGGATTTTGGGGTTCCAAATTATCTGGCCTTGTTTAGGAATCTGCCATTCATCAGTTTTAATTTCTGGACTTTGTGCAGACAGCACTGTGCACGTGCAGTTTGCAACAATATTCATTTCCTTCTGTTTGTTCCATCTTCCCCCCCCCATGCTCCTTTAGGTGACTGATGTACACAATCAACTGTGTGCATTAATAAAAACACAGTGTGAGAATAGAATCTCAACTCGCTTGTAGACCTGTATAAGTCACCTGTATGCATTGTTTGCTTGTGCAATTGTGCATGCAGTGCTTAATTAATCATTACTTGTGCACATCAATGAGGTGGAGGGAATGGAACCTTCATCAAGCTGTGGATGATCTACTTCCAAATTGATTTAGAAGGAGGGCAGAAAGGAGGAATGGTGAGCTGGGTGAAGTAATGGAACTCATGCATCCGGTTGGCTACTCTGGGTGACAGGATGCTGGACTAGATAGGCCTTTTCTCTGAGCAAGCACGAATTGTCTTCTGTTCTTAAGTGTGGGGAGGAGAATCAGGCCTGGGGCTAGATGAGGCCCTCCAGAGTTTCTGTCTGGCCCTTAGAACTCTCCCTAGTTCATACTTTTGCGCGCAAACTGTTTTTGTTTGGTTGGAATGTGTCCTTGCATTCTGAAAATGTCTCATGCTTGCTTGAGTGGAGAATGGAGAGGAGCATGTGATTGTGTGTAGCAACTAGAGGACTGTACAAAGGTATAATGAGCATTTGTGACTCCATCCTCTTTTGCCTATGGCCCCGCCCACCACTGGTATGCTGGAAGGCTGTCCAGAGGCAAATGTGGATGGGCTGTAGCTCAGTGGTAGAGCATCTGCTTTGCATGCCGAAGGTTCCAGGTTCAGTCCACAGCATCTCAAGGTAGGGCTGGAAGAAACCCCTCTCTGAGTGCCACTGCCAGCCTGGGTGGACAATACTGAGCTAGATGGCCCAGTACTCAGTATAAGGCAGCTTCCTATGTTCCTAAAGAGATTTCTCACCACTGTTCTGCAGCAGTGGAATGGAATATGGGGAATTTGCTTGTCCTGGTTTCAGCCTTGCAGCTCTAGCTTTCGCATGCAGGAGCATTCTGGAGTTTGCAACAGTGAAGGTACACATTTTTGTTTGTTTGTTTTCATCCTCTATGGCAGGGCTGCTGGGTTTTATGTATGCTTCTCTTCTCCACGCCCTCCTCCACTTTCCACACCTCTCCATCACCACCACTATAATTTATTAGAATTCTGTTTTTATCCTGTGCCTCCTCCTCCTCTGCAGGATCAGGCCAAAGGCCCATCTAGACCAGCATCCTATTCTCACAGTGGCCAACCAGCTACCTATGGGGAGCCTGCAAGCAGGACCTGACCGCAAGAGCACTTTCCCCTCCTGCGGTTTCCAGCAACTGGAGGCAGAGCATAGTTATTGTGTCTAGTAGACACAGATAGCCTTATCCAGGCATTTGGCCAGGGCAGAAATAAAATATCATAATCAAATCATTAAAAAACGGGCAGAGCAATCCAACTCAGGGAAAGCCGGTGGAAGAGGAGCCAGAGGGAAGGTCCGCGGCATTCAGATGCTATTCAGAAGCCTCCGGCCTGGCTCAGCAGGGAGCTGCATGCAGGAAGAAAAAGCCCACCCTCGCAAATACCCCTACTCGGGAGTAAATGCTCTTCATTGTCTTCCATGCAATTATTTTCCTAGACTGATCTTTTTCCCGGCTTAACTTTTGCATGGATTGGGACTGCAGGAGCGGTCCAAACACAAGTAGGATGTGGCCTAGTCCCCCCCTGCCCCTCCTCTGCCACACCCCTGGAACACCCCTTTTTCAAGCCTTCTGCCGGCTTCTGCTGGACTGGGCTTCCCTTAGTGGACCCCTGGCTGAGCTGGCTGGGGCTTAGCTCTGCCACAGTGCAGCTGGGATGGGTTCTGCTGGTAGAGCCCAGTTCAGCCGGGACCCAGCCAGCTTTCAGCCGGGGGTCTGCTGTATCCAACTCTCTTCAGTCTGGCGTAAATAGTAGTTGGATTGCACCATAAATAACTAAAAATACATTTCACCTTGGAGCCCACAAGAAGCACAACAAAAGACAGGAGATTGAAAATCGTACGCTGAAACCATTTGCAGATATTGAGAAGTCTGATACGTTCACAGTTACATTGTGAAGAAACTGTGAAGAAATCTTTATTGTTCAAAGCCATAGGCCACCACAATTAAACAAATATAAGAAAATACAGAATACATATTTAAAAACAGATCATATTACAATAAAACAGAATTCTTCAAATAGAATTTCCTCTCCTGGAAGATACCTTGACCCACCCCATATCTAAATACATAGATGCTACCGTCAGAATGGCGCAGGGGCACAGTCCACACATCCTGCATGGTGTTTTAGATAGCCAGCGCTTACTTGTCCTGCAGCTAAAGCAAATTTTGCCACCTGAGTAGTAATAAATATGTCATTGCCTGCTAACAAGACACATATCTGCTCCAGGGGAGTTCTATTAGACAAGGAGAGCAGGATGCACAGGAGAAATTTTAATCTTAGGGATTTGTATAGGGGGTTATATTATAAAAGTACTAACCAATACAATTTTATTTTTTTTAAAAAAGGAGGATATAAAGCTGCCTTATACTGAGTCAAACCAGTGGGTCATCTAGCTCAGTATTGTCTACACTGACTGGCAGCAGCTCTCCAGGGTTTCAGAGAGGTGTCTCCCAGTCGTACCTGCAGGTATTGAACCTGAGATCTTCTGCATGCCAGGCAGATGCTCTACCACTGAACTATGGCCCTTCCCTGAAAACCATAATGGCTCATGCAGCATGCTTCTGTTTTAATATTACATGACAGGAGGCCTTCAAGAAGCAGCTGGGCAGCCATCTGTCGGGAATGTTTTGATTTGGATTCCTGCACTGAGCAGGGGGTTGGACTTGATGGCCTTATAGGCCCCTTCCAGCTCTACTATTCTATGAAATAAAAATAGTGGTTTTTTTTAATTCTGGGGGGTGCTGTTGCTTTTAGTCAATGATATTTGTGAACAGCCTCCCCCCCTTGCCCCTACTGCCTCCTCTGGAGACAGGTAATGCCACTGGGGAAATGCCTGAATGATTCGATCTCATCTGAGGGAGACACACAATGTGCTTGAGGACGTACCTACTGAAACACTGTAGAGCCACTGTGGTCGGTATAGACAATACTGTGCTAGATGGCAGCTTCTTATGTATTCACCTAGGATTGTATTTTTTTCTCCATTGATTCCAGTGGTAGAAAGTACAGCAAGGATTCCCAAACTCTGGTCCATGGACCACCAGAGCTTCATTCAGGTGGCCCACGGTGTGTCTGTGGATTTGTGGTTGAAGACGGGAGACCGCACATCCATCACATTAACTATTCATATTGATTTTTAATTGTTTTTATTCCATATTTTATTTCTTATTTTATGGAATTCAAACTGTAATATAATAAGATTCAACATATTCGAAATAAAAGACACAATGAAAATCATACAGCACTTAGCACAGTGCATTGTGATTGCTACACCAGGCAAAAAAAAATCATAAAGTGGTCCACCAAGACCCTCAGCAATTTTCAAGTGGTCTGTGGGGGAAAAGGTTAGGGAGAAGGGGGTTGGAGTCAATGGCCTTATAGGCCCCTTCCAAGGCTACGATTCTATGATTCTAACCAATGAGATACAGGATTCCTACAAAATCAGCCCACTTCCAAAATGCTCTACTCACTTGTCTCTCTAACAATAAATAACTCTATTAAACAAGATTTTTAGTTGTTATCTTTTCTCCCTCCGGTGTGTGTGTGTGTGTGTGTGTGTGAGAGAGAGAGAGAATCATTTCTTCTATAGTAAGATTTTAAAAGGGGAAAATTACAATAAACCAAAGGCATATTTACTAAGAGTTGTTCAAATCTTTCTCTGCATCTGTTTTTTTTTAATAATCTTATTGTTTATAAGAGATGCTGTGTAAAATACAGAAGATAAATCACAGCATAATGATTATGAATAATGAATCTTGGGAAGTTAGAACACAGTAAAGATACATTTCCACACTACGTCTTGTTCCTCAATTATTTAAGACTCCTTGATAATTATGTGCTTGCTTTTAAGTCTGTCTAGGTAGATGATTAAGAACCTCAGATATAAAGAGCATTTTGACATAACGTTTCAAATAGAGTGTCTTTAAGAATGAAATCTCCCCCCCCAAAAAAACATCCACACATTTTCTTGTCTTGTTTTCTCTCTTTCTTTCATGAATCTTCATCAAACCAAGACTTTAAGAGGACAGATATGGAAAAAGGGACTAATATTTTTTTTCACCATCTTCAAAAATCAATTGTACTGAAGTGGTGTAGTGCCACATATCTCTGCAAGAATCTAGATGTAACGAGGAGGCTTAGGATGGCCTTGTCCCATAATTCATGCCTCATACCCCTGATTTATTGGGGTACTTATTGCTTTTTGCATACTGTCATAGTATTGGAGTCTGAAAAGCTTAAAACACAGGCTTTCTGATGAAATGTTTCACTTTGTCTGTGCTCAAAAACAGCACTTGGGAAAGTTGCTCAGTTAACCGAAACAATCAGCTTGTCTCACACTTCTGGTCTGCCAGATGGGCTTGTGTATGGCTTTCTCAAGCTCTGAAATGAGCTTAATTGGTTTGTAAATGTTCTCACCCTGCTTATGTAAACAAGAGTCAGAGAAAGGCTCTTGGTGGTCAAAACAAAGCAGTTATGCCCATGAGCTCGTTAAGAGAGGGCATGGACAAAACCAGGGAATAAACCTCACAGCTATATTTCCAAGGCCAGACGGTAGCAGATTCAGGGTCAGGAAAGATAAACAAAGGCCACCTGTGTGAGAATCCAGCAGTTTAGGTGATGGGAAGATAATGATCTAATAGGTATAAGGTGCCCCCTCCTAGAGGGTCTTTTGGGTATAAATAAAGGACCCTTAGATTGGGGAGATTGAACCTCAGGGTACCATCAAGAAAGCCTCAAAGTAACAAGAAGATTAAGCCTCCAGGGGTCTCGAAAGCCTCAAAGCAACATCCAGCAAGAGGTTTTGGAAGACTCAAGATTGACATCAAAGAAGACTCAAGAGCTGTAACTCCCCCTAGACAAGAATCCTCACTGTGCTGTTTGTAAGGCTTCCAGCCAGTGAGACAAATGTAAGATAAGAGCAAAGATAGGGGGGAGGCAGAGACTCATTAGCCGTTAGTTTCATTTTAGTGTTTTATTGCTTGAAACGACAGCTCAATGTACACAGCTTTGCCTAATAAATCCTTTAACTTCTTCACCACCAGCGTGTTCGTTGCCTTTTGAAATTTCAAACTAATTTGCTTTCTGCCTGACCAGGGCTAGGCATTTAGCAAAACAAATGGGGATTAATTTTTTTTTTAAACTGTCTAGAGAACTGTGATTATTTCTTTCCTCCTCTGCTGTTGGGAGGTTTACTCAGATGCTTTACTCAGGCGGACATTCTTGGAAACACTGATGTACATCACAGGTGAGCAACCTTATGCATTAGGGTCACATGTGGCCCTTGGCTTATTTCTATGCAGGTGGCAAGGTGGGGGGGAGAGAGGAGAAAGGTGGTGGCAGAGAGAGAGAGAGAGAGAGAGAGAGAGAGAGAGAGAGAGAGAGAGAGAGATGGCCCTGCCCACTTTTTCACTCTGGTCCCACCCACCTTTTCACTGTAGACCCACCCACTTTTGAGTATGGGCTCCACCCACCACTGGTATGTAGCCCCCAGCAGATTACTCCTGAGTGAATGAGGCCCTTGACAGAAAAGAAAATGGTTGTCCACTCCTACTACATAAGAAGCACCCTGCTAGATCATTCCAAAGGCCCATCTAGCCCAGCATCTTCACTGTGGCCAACCAGATGTCCATGGAAAGCCTGCAAGTTAGACCTGAGGGCAACAGAACCCTCCCCACTTGTTATTCCCAGCAACTGGCATTCATAGGCACATTTCCTCCAACAGTAGAGGCTACTGTCATGGCTAATAGCCATCAATAGCATTATGCTCCATGAATTTGTCTAATCCTCTCTGAAAGCCATCCAAGTTGGTAGCTATCACTACATCTTTCCGAAGTAAATTCCATTGTTTAACTATGTGCTGTGTGAATAAGGTATATATGGATGTGAAGATGTTCTTGTGGTGGTGGTATGTTTGCACGTATGGATGTATATACTTAGTGCCACTAGTGTAGATGGCAATGGCAGGAAGTTGGGATGGGGGAGATCTTTAAGTTCACATTTAAAGCTGAATATCAGATTCACACTTCTGAAACAATATGCAAACTGACACGCAGCCGTTCCTCAAAATCCACATGTATCCAAATTTTGTGATGCAGTTCTACAACCTAAGAATGTTTACAGAAATTCATAGATTAGTGGCAAGTGTGCATAAAATGAATATACCAGTGAAGATAACAAAGATGTGCATTATATTTGGAGCAATTGCTTGCAAAATGTGTACATTAGTCAAAAGTACATGCAAAATGTGTTTATTAGGAGAAATGTGCACTAGAATTCTGAAGAGTCATAGAATCATAGAGTTGGAAGGGGCCTATAAGGCCATCAAGTCCAACTTCCTGCCCAATGTAGGAATCCAAATTAAAGCATACCCAACAGGTGGCTGTCCAGCTGCCTCTTGAATACCTCCAGTGTTGGAGAGACCACCACCTCTCTAGGTCATTGGTTCCATTGTCATACTGCTCTGACGGTTAGGAAGTTTTTCTTGATGTTCAGTTGAAATCTGGCTTCCTGCAATGCCTATTGTTCCATGTCCTGCAGTCTGGGAAAATCGAGAAGAGATCCTGGCCCTTCTTTGTGTGGCAACTTTCAAAAACTTGAAGAGTGCTACCATATCTCCCCTCAGTCTTCTCCTCTCAGGGCTAAACATGCCCAGTTCTTTCAGTCTCTCCTCATAGGGCTTTGTTTCTAATCTCCTGATCATCCTTGTTGCCCTCCTCTGAACCAATTCCAGTTTGTCTGCATCCATCTTAAAGTGTGGTGTCCAGGACTGGACACAGTACTCAAGATGAGACATAACCAGTGCTGAATAGAGGGGAACCAATACTTTACGAGACTTGGAAACTATACTTCTGTTGATGCAGTCTAAAATAGCACTTGCCTTTTTTGCAGCTGCATCACATTGTTTGCTTATATTCAGCTTGTGATCAACATCAATCCCAGGATCCTCATCACATGTAGTATTGGTAAGCCAAGTAGCCCCCATCTTATAACTGTGCATTTGGTTTCCTTTTCCTAGGTGTGAACTTTGCACTTATCCCTGTAAAATTTCATTCTGTTGTTTTCAGCCCAATGCTCTAACCTATCAAAATCTCTTTGAATTTTGCTTCTGTCTTCCAGGGTATTAGCTATCCATCCCAATTTTGTATCATCTGTAAATTAGATAAGCATTCCCTGCACCTCCTCATCCAAATCATTAATAAACATGTTGAAGAGCACTGGGCCCAGGACTGAGCCCTGCGGTATCCCACTCATTACCTCCTCCCAGTTTGAGAAGGAACCATTGATAAGCACTCTTTGAATATGATTCTGTAGCCAACTGTGGATCCACCTGATAGTTGTTCCATCCAGCTCACATTTAGCTAGCTGGCTAATCAGAATATCATGGGACACTTGTCAAAAGTTTTGCTGAAGTTGAGATATGTTACCAGGGAGATATCTATCAGGGAGATTACCCAAACAAAAAAAATAAGATAAGGTTAGTGTGGCAGGATTTGCTCTTGATAAATCCATGATGGTTTTTAGTAATCACTGCATTGTTTTCAAGGTGCTTACAGATGGACCACTTCATAATCTCCTCCAGAATTTTCCACTTTCTGTAAGAGAAAGGTATCTTCAACGCAAGTCATGAATTTCTTGGAGGGGTCATGTTTGGCAAAATTTGTCTCCCAACAGATATCAGGGTCATTGAAGTCCCCCATTATGACTACATCATCCCACCTCGAAACACTGGCAATTTGCTTTTCAAAAGTTTCATCCTCATCTTCTTGATTGGGTGGTCAGTAGCAGACTCCAACCATCAAGTTCCTTTTATTCCTTGCCCCATTTAACTTAATCTAGATACTCTCGGTGGGGCTACTAAGCTCATCCTCCTGTATTTCTGTGCAGGGATATATATTTTTAACATATAGCCCAACTCTGCCTCCCTTTCTATTCGTTCTGTTCGTTTTGAACAAGTTATATCCTTCAATTGCAGTATTCCAGTCATGGGAGTCATCCCACCAAGTTTCAGTTATACCTATCAAGTCATATTTACCCTCCTGTATTAGGAGCTCAAGTTTGTCCTGTTTGTTTCCCATACTTTGAGCATTAGTATTCAGACATTGAAGACCATGTGATTTACGGCCTGACTTCCTTCCTACATTTTTATGGAGACTATTACTAGGCTCCATTAGAGCCATTCCCTCAGTTCCTCTTACTGTGCACAAGCCTTTGTTAGCTGTTATCACCAAGTTTATGTCTCCCTCCCCCTTAGGATTCAGTTTAAACCTCACCTGATGAAGTTCTTCATACTGTGGCCAAACACATTCTTCCCAGTCCTTGTAAAGTACAACCTATCAGTTGCCAGCAGTCCATCTTCCAGGAAGCGTAGCCTGTGGTCCTAGAATCCAAATCTCTCATGTCGGTGCCACCTTCATAGCTAGTCATTTACCCAGAGTATTTTTCTTCCCTTTCCACTCCTCTTCTGAGTACCAGAAGGATAAGAACATAAGAACATAAGAAGAGCCTGCTGGATCAGGCCAGTGGCCCATCTAGTCCAGCATCCTGTTCTCACAGTGGCCTACCAGGTGCCTGGGGGAAGCCCGCAAGCAGGACCCGAGTGCAAGAACACTCTCCCCTCCTGAGGCTTCCGGCAACTGGTTTTCAGAAGCATGCTGCCTCTGACTAGGGTGGCAGAGCGCAGCCATCACGGCTAGTAGCCATTGATAGCCCTGTCCTCCATGAATTTGTCTAATCTTCTTTTAAAGCCGTCCAAGCTGGTGGCCATTACTGCATCTTGTGGGAGCAAATTCCATAGTTTAACTATGCGCTGAGTAAAGAAGTACTTCCTTTTGTCTGTCCTGAATCTTCCAACATTCAGCTTCTTTGAATGTCCACGAGTTCTAGTATTATGAGAGAGGGAGAAGAACTTTTCTCTATCCACTTTCTCAATGCCATGCATAATTTTATACGCTTCTATCACGTCTCCTCTGACCCGCCTTTTCTCTAAACTAAAAAGCCCCAAATGCTGCAACCTTTCCTCGTAAGGGAGTCGCTCCATCCCCTTGATCATTCTGGTTGCCCTCTTCTGAACCTTTTCCAACTCTATAATATCCTTTTTGAGATGAGGCGACCTGAACTGTACACAGTATTCCAAATGCGGCCGCACCATAGATTTATACAACGGCATTATGATATCGGCTGTTTTATTTTCAATACCTTTCCTAATTATCGCTAGCATGGAATTTGCCTTTTTCAAAGCTGCCGCACACTGGGTCGACATTTTCATCGTGCTGTCCGCTACAACCCTGAGGTCTCTCTCCTGGTCGGTCACCGCCAGTTCAGACCCCATGAGCGTATATGTGAAATTAAGATTTTTTGCTCCCATATGCATAATTTTACACTTGTTTATATTGAATTGCATTTGCCATTTTTCCGCCCATTCACTCAGTTTGGAGAGGTCTTTTTGGAGCTCTTCGCAATCCCTTTTTGTTTTAACAACCCTGAACAATTTAGTGTCGTCAGCAAACTTGGCCACTTCACTGCTCACTCCTAATTCTAGGTCATTAATGAACAAGTTGAAAAGTACAGGTCCCAATACCGATCCTTGAGGGACTCCACTTTCTACAGCCCTCCATTGGGAGAACTGTCCGTTTATTCCTACTCTCTGCTTTCTGCTTCTTAACCAATTTCTTATCCACAAGAGGACCTCTCCTCTTATTCCATGACTGCTAAGCTTCCTCAGAAGCCTTTGGTGAGGTACCTTGTCAAACGCTTTTTGAAAGTCTAAGTACACTATGTCCACTGGATCACCTCTATCTATATGCTTGTTGACACTCTCAAAGAATTCTAATAGGTTACTGAGACAGGACTTTCCCTTGCAGAAGCCATGCTGGCTCTGCTTCAGCAAGGCTTGTTCTTCTATGTGCTTAGTTAATCTAGCTTTAATAATACTTTCTACCAGTTTTCCAGGGACAGAAGTTAAGCTAACTGGCCTGTAATTTCTGGGATCCCCTCTGGATCCCTTTTTGAGGATTGGTGTTACATTTGCCACTTTCCAGTCCTCAGGCACGGAGGAGGACCCAAGGGACAAGTTACATATTTTAGTTAGCAGATCAGCAATTTCACATTTGAGTTCTTTGAGAACTCTCGGGTGGATGCCATCCGGGCCCGGTGATTTGTCAGTTTTTATATTGTCCATTAAGCTTAGAACTTCCTCTCTCGTTACCACTATTTGTCTCAGTTCCTCAGAATCCCTTCCTGCAAATGTTAGTTCAGGTTCAGGGATCTGCCCTATATCTTCCACTGTGAAGACAGATGCAAAGAATTAATTCAGCTTCTCTGCAATCTCCTTATCGTTCTTTAGTACACCTTTGACTCCCTTATCATCCAAGGGTCCAATTGTCTCCCTAGATGGTCTCCTGCTTTGAATGTATTTATATAATTTTTTATTGTTGGTTTTTATGTTCTTAGAAAACTATCTGTGCCCCAAAGTCCTTGACTTTCCTTCCCAGAGCTGTTCAGGAAGATTTTTTTTTTTTAAAGAAAATGCTACAGAAATGTGGATAACTGGATTTAAGATTGGAACAATGAGAAAGTGAGAGAACCACAATTGACAGGTTTTTCTATCCCTAGTAGTAAGTGTTGAATGTGAGCAAAGCTTTGTTTCAGTTGGAAAAAAAGCCATCGCTGACCTGGAGGAAAATGCTGACCACAGAACACTGCCACTTTTTATGGAGTTGAAGTTTAAATTGTAATTTATGTCCTTAGCCAAACTGCATATCATATTTACTAATAATTACCTGCATAGGCTATCATGGACCCCCCCCAAAAAAAGTAGGCTTCTTTCCTGAGCTTTCTAGCTTATAAGGATTACATTTGCTTATTTTAACCTTCTGTTGCAATGGTTAGCATGGCTCTTTACCCTGACTCATCATCATGTGATTTGCTAAAGATATTATTATTACAGCTAGGGGGATTCTGTTTCCTGGTTGCTTCAGTTGCCAACACCCCTGCTTGTTCCATTTGCCAACCACCACCCCCACTAATGCCCAAATCCCCTGCCAACACCAACCACCAGCCTCCACCACATCCCACCCCCCTAGGCAACCCCACTCCACTGGCCAACTTGTTTGCCTTGCCTGTTCCTCTGCTGCTGCTGCTGCCCCGTGCCACTCTGCAGCACCTGGACAAACACTGTTGGTGTGCAGCATACGTAGGCCATACAACAGATTCCCACACACCTACCAAGGCCACTGGCACCCCCCCTGCTTCTGAGGTCCTGCTCCACCTCCTCCCATGGACAAACTCTGCTGCTGCTGCCAAAGCTGCTTTCCTAGGCCACACACTGGCCTCTCACCTGCTGTGCCCGCCCACTCAGGCTGCCACTGGTGCCACAGCTAGGCCTCTTGCTCACTCACCAAGGCTGCCTCCACTGCCACCTTGCCTGCTTGCTGTGATGAGCGGTGCGAGTGGCATGTAGGTGGGGGGAAGTGTTCTTGCGGCTATTCACATCACCACCTAACTGGTGAAAATTACTTTTCTATGTATATACTGTAGATTAAGTTCATTACATTTGTTTTAGTAAATCGTTATAGGTTGTCCCAGTAATGAACATGGCTGAGTGTTCAGATATACTCTGATCAACAAGATGGTAACATGCAGAACATCCCCTACTGGCTGGAGATGCTATTTGCCCAATCATTACAGTAATTCTGTAGCATAAGAAATCTTCTGGCAGCAACATGGATCCACACTTTAGTTAGAATTTTTTTTATTTATTTAGGTTAATTCATATTTCAAGGAAAATATCTGAATTGTTTAACATTCTAAAAATATCTCCAATTAAAATTTAAAATATCCACATTTGGGAGCAGCACAGATAACGCTTAGAGAAGATATCCTTATCTAACTAAACAACACAACTAAAGCATCTAATATCTGTGGATCATAATAGCCAGTAGCAGATCCAAAATACAGAAATTCAGCAGAGAAAACCAGCCCCACCCACCAAACAAGCATGTTTTCTGGGTAACTTAGTTACTGTAAACTGCCTAGAGAGCTTCGGCTATGGGGCGGTGTATAAATACAATAAATAAAAAATAAATAAATAACAGCAGCAGCACTCTCACTTCTGTTGTTCTCTCCCCAATTTAAATTCACACTAAAAGAATTAACTGTGTTGTGCAATATGCTATATTATCTGTGATTCCCTTGTGTCTCCTATCTATCTATCTATCTATCTGTCTATCTGTCTATCTGTCTAACTATCTACACTTAATCGCAGTGTCATAATACAAAAGGGTAGAGATTGCTGGGTGGAAAATAACATCCTGGTTCATAAAGTATTTGCACATCCTGGCTTGCATCCAATGCAGCACTAAGAAAGTGTCCTGTCAGCACAAGGATTTATGCATGTGCAGTGGGACTTTCCTCATTACTCCCCCCCCCATACATGCCCTGTGCCCTCCCAAAATCTTCTCTGGAGATCACTATTGACTTTCAGGAGGAAGTTTTAAAACATTTCTGTTTACCCAGGCATTTGATGACAGAAGGGGTTCCTGGCAACCTGGACATGACTGGATGGAAGAATGTTTTTAAATGGTAACTGGGTTTTAGAATGGTTTAAACTTTTGTTTAGAATACTTTTTGTTGCTGTTCAATTGTTTTGTTACATTTGACACCCTGGGCTCTTTTGGGAGGAAGGGCAGGATGTAAATTTAATAAAGAAAGAAACAGTTTTACGGGGCACATGGGGGAGAAGAGGAGGTCCCATTGCACAAGCATAAATGCTTGTGCTGACAGGACACTTACTTAGCTTTGCATTGGATACAAGCCCCAAACTCATAATGCTGGTTGCAGTGTACCACATTGTCATAAATTTTCAAAATCTGACCCAAATTACATGTGAATAGCATTTTAAAACCTCTTTTAAAAAAAAATAAAATAAAATCAAAATATGCATTCTAAAACTTATTTTGATGCTTACGTTTGAGCCAAGAAATATGTTGGGAAATATGAAACCTTGGGGATAACTATGTCCCAAATGCAAACATTGGCTAGGGAGTTGCAGATCAGGGGTTGTATCCAGTGTAGGGATGGGCAAAATTTTTGATAGAGTTTGCATTTCAAGCAGAATCTATCAAATTCACACTTCTAAATTCACACTTATGTGAAATTTGAGATGTAGCTCACCAACTAAACAATGTTTACAAAAATGCATATATTAGGGGAAAGTGTATAAAATGAATACATGAGTGAAAATAACATGCAAAATTTCATTACATGTTGAGAAATGGCTTGCAAAAATGGAACATTAGTCAAATGCCTGAAAAATGTGTTTATTGGGAGAAATTTGCACTAAAATACTGGTGAATTTTTATGAAGTGTTTTTAAAAAACAAATTGCAAATTGTTGCAAAAATGTGGAGAACTGAATTTAAGATTGAGAAAATGAAAAACTGAGAGAACAGAAATTGATAGATCTTTCCATCCCTAATCCAGTGCTAGTCCTACTCTGATGAGACCCATTGAAATAAATGAACATGGCTCACTTAGGTCCATTTATTTCAATGGGTCTACTCTGAGTAAAATTAGTTGGCTAACTAACAGAGAACAAGATCATGCAACCAAGGCAGCAGGATTTAATCATCAGAGGGGATTAAAGCCCTGTGCAAAAGTGCCCTTAGAAGCAACTTGCATGTGAGAGCTACTTCAAAGGAGCTTTTGCAAAGGCTTTAAGACAGCTCTGCAGTCCTGTTTGCTCAAAAAAGGAGCACAGAGGCTGCCTTAAAGCCTTTTGGAAGTCTCCCCCTCCCACTTTAAGTCCCCGATGTCAGGGAGACTTGGAAGAGGCTTTTGCAAGTTTCCCCTCTTTTCTTTTAAGTCCCAGATTTTAAAGAGTTAAAAAGGAAGCATGGGGAGACTTGGAAAATACTTCTGCAAATCTCTGTCTTTCCCTTTAAGTCCCCCATCTTGGGGAGTTTAAACGGAAGCACAAGGGATTTGACAGGAGCATACCCCCACCCACCTGTCAAATTTTGCCCATGAGGCAGATCCTGATAAGGATATGGCCCTTGTAGCAAAAAGGGTTCCCCACTCCTGGTGTAGAAGGATAGGACTGTTTGGATAGCCAAAGTGTGCTTTGTAAGAACAGGCTTACAAAGAAGTGACAGATTGCTTATGGCTGGATTTCAACAATCTCATGTTAACAACCTCACTAGAATTAATATCAAATTAGGGTCAGCATTGATCCCTGGCAGTGGCAAATTCTTTTCTCCTAGAATAATGCAATAGTCATGTGTGCATTGTTGTTATTTGTCTAAGATGTAACCTTTTTTCCTTCTAAAATATTGAATTTTATTGACTTAAGCAGGAAGCCAGCAATGATTGGAGGCAGAGGATGATGGAAGAAGGAAAAGACATTGAGGTGTGACATAGTAGATAATGGGATTGAATGGCTGACAATAGTCACCCATCATGGAGTGGGGCACTGAAGTTCTCCACTCCAGGCTTGACCACCACCTCAGCTAAAAAACGTTATTAAGTTATTCTCTGTTTTTGTCATTCCTACATTATCAAGATTGGGTACCCACATGAAGTTATAAAATAAAATAATCAAATTGTGTTTTAAATTGTTTTTAAAATATGTGTTTTAAATTGTGTATTTGTTTTGATGTTTTTGATTGCTGTAAACCGCCCAGAGAGCTTCGGCTATGGGGCGGTATACAAGTGCAATAAATAAATAAATAAATGTTCAATCTGTTCTGAAATGAAATAAAATGTTTCCCAATGCAGGGAATATAAAAAGAAGTAGATTGTAAAGTAAAAGACCAATGTTTCCATTAACTTTGCATGCCATATATCACGTCTTTGAATAGCTGTAGCAAGCATTCCTTGCAGAACTGGTTGCATATAGGGGTCAGCCTGCTTTCCTTCTGTGGATTATACCATGATCACAAACAGAGTTTTGCTTTTCTACTCCCCTTTTCTACTGCCCACCATGCAAAGCTGCTCCTCTGGGTTGGAGGACTCATAGAAAGGGTGTGGGATGTGATGTAGGAGACTGTAGGCATGTGGGTGGGTGAACTGATGGAAATCATGTGCACCCTCCCCTTGAATGAGGAAAACCAGGGACAGCCCTGCCATTAGGACTGAGGAAGGGCTACCTCTTGCTCTTGTAATGGAGAAGTGAAGAGGAAGCCCCGGGTATAGGAGCCCACAGATCTTGCCTTTTCATTGTGCAACACAGCCAAGATGTATAAGTTATTATTATTTATAATTTATTCAATTTATATCCCACCCTTCCTCCCAATGACAATACCATTAAGACATTCTAAAAATAAACACAATCACATTCTCTCAGCAAATGATTTCAGGGTTGCCAGGAACAGTATCTTTCAGTCATCAAAAGCCTGGGTAAACTGGAATGTTTTCAAATTCCTCCTGAAAGTCAGCAACAGATGCACCACACCAGAGAGGGCATTCCAGAAATGAGGAACCACCACTGAGAAGGCCCTGTCATGGGTCAAAGCCAAATGGGCAACTCCTAGTGGGAACACCACCAAAAATCTTAGGGTCCAAGACAGATGATACTGGGGAAAGTGCTCTTTTAGGTCCTTGGATCCCAAGCCATTTATGACTTTGGATATTAGTACTAAGTGCGGGAATTGGACCCGGTAGCTCACTGGCAGCGAGTGCAATGCTTTCAGGACAAGTGGCACATGTTCCCATCAGCCTGCCCCACTTAAACATTCCTGGATACATTGTGCCCCCCACGCATTCTTGGATATATTGAATCTTGACCAGAGTCAGGGAGGGGCTATGCAACTCTTCTTTTACACTGGTATTTCACTGGCAGCCAGTCTGTTTCTGGGCACAATTCTGATTATCCTGCTGAAGATCCTTGAGACCTAGATTCCTAAAGGATGGTCTTCTCCACTTTGATGGAATTATATCCATCTGCTGAGGTCAGTGGGAAAAGCCTTCTTTTGTGCCCTGCCACCTTTACTACCACAGTTGGCTGGAAGGAGGGAAAGGGTCTGCTCAGCTGTGGTACTCAGGATGTGGAATGTTCTGCCCCAGGAGGTTCATCTAGTCCCTAAACTATTTCTTTTCTACTTCCACCTTTTTTGTTGTGGCAGAAGTATGCTTTCCATGTGATTTTATTAATCCACCCAGAATACAGTACAGCTATGTATCTCACACATACTGTTTGTCTATCTTTAGATATATTGATGCTAAGAGTAGTGCTGTGCCAAAATCTGTCTTTCAGTTTCTGAAAAGTTTGCTTCTGCTGTCAAAGGAGCTTCTGGTTTTTTCCCAGATGTTGTTGGACTCCAATTCCCAGCAGCCACAGCCAGCAAGGCTGATTTTCAGGGATATTGGGAGCTGTAATCCAAATTATCTGGAGGACTTGGTTGGGGGAAAGCTGTTGTCAACGGTGTGCTCAAAGAGTGGTGATTTTCTTTCACTCCAAGCTATCTTTGTTACACTTGGGGCTAATTTACAAATTATTCTGCCATGAACACTCAGTAGCCTTAGAGAGAGCTGCTATTATCTAGCCTCAGTCTCCCATCTGCAGTGTGGAAATAATATTGGCTTACCTTACAGGATTGTTGTGAGATAGAATTAGTGAGACAGTCTCTGTGTGAAACACTTTGAAAGATGCCTCTGAAGTTACCGTTTGAAGGCAAACATTCACTACGAGATGCACATAGAACAGCTGCAATGTGCTGCAAGACAGCTAGTTTTGTGGCTTGCTAGAGGGCTTCCTGTTGAGTGCAATGTGTATAAATGGCTCAGTGCCTTGACTCTGAAGTATGCATAACAGCTGGGGAAGAGAGAACTTTGGAACAACGCTTTAGGGAACATATTTTCTGAGCTGCTTGCAGATTTCACTGTTGACCTTGCCACCCCCAGCTGTTTGTAGCAGGTGTTAAGTCCACAATGTTTCATGCATTGCAAGCTGTAGAGCTGGCTGTTCATTAAAAGATCTCACTCCCTGCTCCTTCAATTCAGATGTCTCTTTCAGAAGTGTTGATTTTGAAGCTAGTTTGTAAAATCTATTCCTGGTAGCCAAATGAAATGCTTGTAATAGACATGGTGACTTTATATTAGTAGTGGTCAGCAAAGGGTAATTGAAACTAGTGCTTAGGTTCTAAAAATTAAAGGAGGGGATCAGTTGTGTGTATCAGTGGATTGTTTTCCCGGTATGCTTGCCCCAGGCATTCCTGTTTAAATATGAAGGTTGCCTTCAAATCATAGCAAAAATGTATCGTAAGACATAAGAACCAGGCTGAGTGATTTTTGCCACATGACCAGATCTCAACTTTCATTGGGGCCCTCTCTCAAAATGTTTGTCATGATATAGCAGTGCTCTCATTGGAGAATGATCTTTTACATTGAGAAGGAATGCTGCTGAGCTGCTCTGCCACTGATTGAAGTGACAGCAAAGTGTTTTGTTCTGTTTTGAGAAACCTCAACAGTACATAGGCAAGGCTTCAGTAGCACCCTGGACAGCTCCATCGACTGTTCAGGCTACAGATGCCTCCACAGGAACAGAGCTCAAATGTTGTTTCAGCAGCAGTAATTCTCAGACCAAGTATTAAATAGGAGCCTCAGCTCTGCCTTGGTAGCTTGTTCCACCTTCCATAAGAGGAGTCTCTTCATTTAAAGGGGCCCAGCCAGTTTTGGCAGACATTGATTCCACTAGGCCATTTGAGCCGGAGCCCTTGGAAGGCAACAATGTGACTTTGGGCCAGAGAGGTCCTGGCATAACAGGCTTCTCTTATGCTACTGCTTCAGGTTTATTAGGGAGAGGGCCTTAGCTTAGTGGTAGGTCATCCGCTTTGGATGCAGAAGGCTCCAGGTTCAATTCCTGGCATCTCCATTTAGGGTTGGGAATGCCCCCCCAACTGAAACTGTGGGGAGCTTGTGCCAGTCAGCATAGAGAATACTGAGCTACATGGACCAATGGTCTGACTCAGTATCAGGCAACTTCCTATGGCCCCATGTTCCCAAATAGGTACACCCAGAGCTGGTCCTGAGGGCAATTTCCTCTCCCACTCTGAATCCCTGGGCTCATCCTCTGAAGAAGGGGAGGGGGGCATGACACATTTTTACTGTGGAGGGGTGGGGAATAGAAACTATTGGCCATCTTGTCATTAAGTTGTTCCCTCAAGGAGTACAAGAATTGGGTAGAATTACACACAGACACACAGAGAGGGAGACAGACTCTCTCTCACACACAGTATCAAAAATCCCTATCACTTTTGAAGGGAAGGATGGCCAGGGAATGGCCCTGTTAGGGATGAAAGGATCTGTCCATTTCTATTCTCTCACTTTCTCATTTTTCCAAACTTAAATTGAGTCCTCCGTATTCCTGCAGCAATTTGCGGGTTTTTTTAATCCCCCTGAAAATTCATCAGCGTTTAATGTGCATTTTCCCTAATAAAACACATTTTTGTATGCAGTTTTGACTAATGTGTAGATTTTTCTAAGCAATTTCACCTGCTAAAGTGCATTGTTATGTGTTATTTTGACAAATACATTCATTTTTATGCACACTTTCCCCTCATTTTAATGCATTTTTGCAAATATTGGCTGATTGGAGAACCGCATCACAAAATTCAGATAAGTGTGAATTTTGAAGGATGGCTATGTTTCAGTTCTCATATTATTTTGGAAAGGTTGAATATGATAGAGTCATCTTTAAATGAGAACTGAATTTAATTTCTTCCCCATCCCTGGCTCTGGTCAACGGGAGACCTCCTGCATGCAGAACATGCGCTCTACCACTCTGCTATGGCCTCTTCATTGGCACACTTTTTTTTTAAAAAAAAAAGTAGAATGCATTGTTTGGGTATCTCTCCCATCTTCCTGATGGTTGATTATCTCCTTCATCCCCCCCCCACTTCCATAATGCCCTAGGAGGAAAAGAATTTATCCACTCAGCATTGAGATCAGTATATGTAATTAAGATTCTTGACAGTCTTCTATTTCCTTGCTGTCACATGGGCAGGGCTTGGGTGGCCTTTCGTAAAAGCCAGTGAGAAGTTTTGTTTCTGACCAGGAGCCTTAGAAGGGCACTATGATGCATAAATACTTTGTACTACAATGAGTGATGAAGGTACAAGCAGTCCTCTGCAGCAGAATAACGGATGTTTGGAAGCCAAAAATGTCCTCAAAAGAATAGTGCCTGTGAGTGAGGGAGTTGATTCATTTTGTTTATTGGTTTGCTGTCCCCAGTTTATAACCACAGCAGGCAAGGTTGCAAACTTTGCGGAAATATATAGTATGGTTGAAGGGATTGGATCTGTATGAACCCTTCATAATAAATCTTCAGGGTTGCTCTATACAGTATATAAACAGATATTTCCTACAAGTATGAGGGACGTAAAGAAGTGTGCTTTCTTGACAAATACACTGGCATGTTTCCTGCTCGCCAGTCCAGGGAAATGCTCTGTCCTCCTGGGTAATGTTCCCCTCTCTGGAACGGAATTGATTGCAGAGTTGAGAACAGGGGAGCTAAAGTTAATCTGAAGGTCATGGAATCCCGCTGGTTGTGTTAAGGCAACACCGAGCAGATTAGCACATCTCATCCCTTTCGTAGGTATTCATTCATTTTGAGCATTTTCCCCCCACTGCTCTTCAGACAACACCAACAACAACAGGCTTCTGGTGACATACAAAGGGCCCATCGGCACTCTACATTTAAAGCAGCATCATACCACTTTACACAGTCATGGCTTCCTCCAAAGAATCCTGGAAAGTGTAGTTTTTTGAAGGGTGCTGAGAGTTGTTAGGAGACCCCTGTTCCCCACACAGAACTACGATTTCCCAGAGCTCCCTAGGTAGAGGCAAAGTTTATTCTAACATGCAGGTAGACACACTTTTTGCAGTGTCAAAAAAATGTGCAGTGTGAAATATGTTTTTGTGCAGTTGAGCATATCGGATTTAATAAGGAGCTTGGTAGTTTCTAAAAAAAATAGAGGAGCAAAGATAAAAAGAAATAGAAAATGGCGATAAATACTGGTTCCTTTCAAATCATCATAACCTTATACTACTAGTCAGTGCTTTTTTGATAAAAAATTGAGGTGCCCAGTACTCATATCTTGATAAAAGCACTGTAGGTTCCAGCACAAAATGTCTGGCATGGGCAGCAGAAAAAAGAAGTACCGGTACGCCATACTGGTGAGCACTGTCACAAAAAAAGCCCTGCTAAAGTATATTGCGGGATTAATTACTTGAACAGTAGTTTGATGTTCTTAAAGATGCTCTGTTTTAATACGTTAGTAAGGATGTTTTGTTATAATATATTTTAAAGTTTGTTTTTATGACGTTTTAGAGTATCCTTGGTGATTTTGTTTGCTGAAGGGAGGGATACAAGTCTAATAAATAAATAAATAATAAAATTAAAATAGTTTGGGGGCGGGTAGTATACTGGCTGCTTGTTCAGCTGGGGGGGAAGCTTAGAATGAACTCTGGGAAGAGGGATGGATTGTTAAACCACACTAGGAACTGTAGTACTGTGAGGGGAATATGATCCCTTAAACTTTCAGCACTCTTAACAAACTACAGTTGCCAACATTCTTTGGGGAAGCCATGGCTGTTTAAAGTGGCACCCCAGGGCTTTAAATGCAGAGTGCCAATGGGGCCAAAGATCAGTCTCTGCCCTCAGTCTTACCACTTAAAAGGCATGGCATAAAGATAAAAGGGCTTGGGAGGGAAGATGAAGGAAAAAAGCATAGGCAGGCACTAGTTCTTAGTTACAGAGTCCTTATAACAGCCAGCTGGAATGGAAAACAGTCCAAGAGGAGGAGCCCAAAGTTGCTGGTTTCTCGATGGAGCTGAAGCACAAACAGAAAGGAAGAGAGACCCCAGCTGAGGTGCTTTCTAGATGAGAAATACATCTCATGGAGCACACAAAGATCGACTGGGACTCAAAAAGACATGATGTGACCCTCTGTGAGCACCTCAGCAAGATTTCTTGACCATTTTCTCCCTGCCTAAAATGAGTCATGGAAGGCTCGCATTTGGATTAGAAAAAGTGGCGATGGCTGTCGGTGGTGGTGGTTGGTTTAACCCCTTCTCCCTCACTGGGTCGTATCCAACACTGCCATTCTGCTCACATAACAGACTTCCTCTTGCACAGTGGAGCATGCCCCTCCTCTCTTTTCTCCTGCAGCCCACTGTGCACTCTCAAAATCTGCCCCAAAGGTTTGAGGAACCCTCCAGAGCTGATTGTGGGGGTGCATGAGGAGAGGAAGAGGAAGTCCCATTGCACGGCTGGACCTCTATCTGTACAGAGTGGGATGCAACCACCTGTTTTTGAGGTCCAAACCACATACCCTAAAGCTGCTATGAACCCTGTTTCCTCTATCCATCTATATACACACATAAATACATACTCCCACATCCACCAGTACAGACATTTGCACTATTTTTACTGGGGAGGCTCACCACAGCTTGGGTAAGGAAGGCAGAAAGATTTTCTCCAATCTCTGTGGTTTTTATTTCTCTCTCTCTCTCTCTTGTTTATTTGTTTTAATCTTGTCTGTTTTCCTCCCGTTGTCAGCATTAATTATTCACATATGTTAATTATATATATTCCTCACAGGCTCTCATTTGGATTCACTGGGAACTGTTGTGTTCATTTAAAATGGTATGGCTACCTTCAGGGATGCAAATAGTTCCATTTTTCAAGGCACTGTATGAGCAAACGGAGTCTGCACCCCTCTAGACCTAAGCCTGTGGTTTTCGATGAACAAGGCAGGCCTGCTTAAAGAGGCACAAGCAGTTAATAGAGCTGGTTGACCACATCTGAGCCCCCTCACACATACACCTCTTTTTTTCCCTATGAGCCCTGAAAAGAAGATTCCCTGTCTATAATACTACAATGTGGGCTTACCCAACAGAATTGTCAGGAAGTGGCCTTCAGAGTTCTTCATCCAATATGCAGTTAGTTTATGGGATTCACTGCTACAAAAATGTGGGGGTCGCCTCTAACTTTAGGTGCTTTTAAAAGAGGATTAGACAAATGGATAAAGGAGAGGTTTGGAAGTTCACATGGGCTGTGTACCCATCATACATTTAAAGCACTCCCCAAGAATCTTGGGAACTGTCGTTTACCCCTCACAGAGGTACAATTCCCAGAATCCTTAATAAACTCCAGTTCCCAGGATTCTTCTTTTTTAGGGGTGTGTGTTTTCAATGTGCTTTACATGTATGCTGTGTACACATCCATGCTCTCCATCATTTTATCCTCATGACAACCCTGTGAAGTGGATTAGCCTGAAAGATGGTGACTGGTCCAAGGTCACACAGTAAGTTTAATTGCTAAGGAAGGGGGGGGGAACTGAACCCAGTTCTCCCAAATCTGAGTCTAACATTTAATTCACTGCATACACCACACTAGTTTTAATGTGGTGTCTGAATGCTAAAATAGTAAGAGCCAAATGTGTTTGGTGGTGCATGGGTGAGTGTATCTCCAGCAAGGACATTCCTTAACTGGGGTACCACCACAGAGAAGATCCTGCCCCCAGTGGCCACCCAACTAAACTACCAAAGATGAGGGCACCTGAAGCATTGACCCTGATCTGAGGACGCATGATGGACCATATTACTTAAGCTGAGCAGGTCTGGTCTGTCCTTGAACAGGAGACAACCAGAAGCCCCCATGTATGCCACCTTGATATCTTTAACAGAAGAAATGTGAGATATATATGTACTAAATGAATATACCTTTTCTGCCCTTTATTCAGGAGAATGCAACTTTCTTTATCAAAAATCAAATAATAAACTGGCCTATTCATAACAGCATAAGAAACGCCCTGCTAAATCAGACCACAGGCCTATCTAGTCCAGCATCCTTTTCTCACAGGGGCTAACCAGATGCTTATAAGAAGGCCCCATGCAGACACAAGCACAGCTGCAAGCTGTCACTTGTGATTCCTCAACAAATGGTCTTCAGCAAAATGCTGTCTCTGATATTGGAGACAGTACCCAGTCATCATCATGGCTAGTAGCCACCGATAGCCTTATCTATCATGAATCTGTCTAATCCCTATCTAAGCCATGCAAGTTGGTAGCAATGGTCATCACTACCTCTTGTGGAAGTGAATTCCATAGCTTAACTATGCACTGTGTGACGAAGTACTTCCTTTTTTCTGTCCTGAATCGTCCAACATTCAACTTCCTTACATGACCCTGGGTTACAGCATTATAACAGGAGAAAAACCTCTCTCTATCCACTTTCTCCACTTTATACACCTCTATCAATTCCTACACCCTCACTCTTTCAAAACTAAAGAAGTCCCAAATATTGTAACCTTTCCTCATAGGGGACTTGATTGCCCTTTTCTGCACTTGGTTACGTGAGCAGATCATATTTTCAACAGAGGGCACGTCCATGTCCTTCAACACTGAAGCTGCTCTTGCCTCAAACTGATGCCATTTTGGCAGAGAAGTTTATTTCAGTGCTGTTTGATGGAAGGACATTAGCTCACGGGTTGAGCATCTGCTTTCCATGCAGAAGATCCCAGGTTTAATTAGTTAGGGATGAGAAAGGACTCCTCTCTGAAATGCTAGAGAGCTGCTGCCAATTAGTGTAGACTATAATAAGCCAAATGATCTGACTTGCTATAAGATTCTGTATCCTATGTTCCTATGGAGTTGCAAATCATTCATTTATTACAAATGTTTAAAATTAAATAAAGAGTAATAAATGCAAGCAGCTATTGTTCAGTGAACCTGAGATGCCCAACTAGATTAACTGACCTCTTTTTCCTAAGGGACCATTTGTGGGTGATTGAATTTCTTTGAAATCTCCAAGTGATTGCGCCTTCCTCTCATGCAACACCCATCTCTCTTGTTGACTAATTGTTTATGACAGATGTCACCTGAGCTATGAAGTGAATGCCGCCCCAGCGGCCCTTGATTGAAGACTGAGGGTGGCAGTAACAGGGCTACTTTGAGTCTGAAGTCCTGATCGCTGTTATTTTTGTCCATTGATTTCCTACTGTATGGTGTCAGTTAATTACTGAGACCCATTCAGCGCATAAATGAAAGCGGCCATTATGGCTGTATTTCCAATTGATTTTTCTCACAAACATGAACAGCAATTTGCCCGTCCAATGAAGGAGAGAAGTGAAATAATGCATTTTTTTCTCAAACAAAACTTGACAGAAATACCAAACTGCTGCTGCATAGAGGGTTAGAGAACTTGCAGGCCCTCCAGATGTTAGACTACAACTCCCATTATCCCTAACAATTAGTCATGCTGGCTGAGGTTGACGGGAGCTGGAGTTTTCATCTAGAGGGCCACAGGTCCCCACCCCTGGCTTAATAGAAAAAATAGAAATAGAATCTAGGGTGCATACTTCTTTGTGCAGTTGGAACTCAGCATAATATCTTGTTGTTGTTATGTGCCCTCAAGTCAATTACAACTTATGGCAACCCTATAAATCAGTGATCTCCAATAGCATTTGTCATGAACCACCCTGTTCAGATCTTGTAAGTTTAGGTCTGTGGCTTCCTTTATGGAATAAATCCATCTCTTGTTTGGCCTTCCTCTTTTTCTACTCCCTTCTGTTTTTCCCAGCATTATTGTCTTTTCTAGTGAATCATGTCTTCTCATTCTGTGTTGAAAGTATGATAACCTCAGTTTCATCATTTTAGCTTCTAGTGATAGTTCTGGTTTAATTTGTTCTAATACGCAATTATTTGAGGACCTTTCCTAGTTCTCTCATAGCTGCCCTCCCCAGTCATAGCCTTCTTCTGATTTCTTGACTATTGTCTCCATTTTGGTTAATAACTGTGCCAAGGTATTGATAATCCTTGACAAGTTCAATGTCCTCTTTGTCATCTTTAAAGTTACATAACTCTTCTGTTGTCATTACTTTAGTCTTTTTGACATTCAGCTGTAGTCCTGCTTTTGTGCTTTTCTCTTTAACTTTCATCAGCATTCACTTCAAATCATTACTGGTTTCTGCTAGTAGTATGGTATCGTCTGCATATCTTAAATTATTTATATTTCTCCTTCCAATTTTCACACCTCCTTCATCTTGTCCAATCCCACTTTCCCCATGATATGTTCTTAATTAAATGAATAGGGTGATAAAATACACCCTTGTCTCACACCATTTCCAACTGGGAACCAATCAGTTTCTCCATATTCTGTCCTTACAGTAGCCTCTTGTCCAGAGTATAGGTTGCGCATCAGGACAATCAGATGCTGTGGCACCCTCATTTCTTTTAAAGCATTCCATAGTTTTTCATGATCTACACAATCAAAGACTTTGCTGTAATCTATAAAGCACAAGGTAATTTCCTTCTGAAATTCCTTGGTCCGTTCCATTATCCAACATATGTTTGCAATATGATCTCTGGTACCTCTTCCCTTTCTAAATCCAGCTTGGACATCTGGCATGTCTCGCTCCTTATATGATAAGAGCCTTTGTTGTAGAATCTTGAGCATTACTTTACTTACATGGGATATTAAGGCAATAGTTCGATAAATACTGCATTGCCTGGGATCCCCTTTCTTTGGAATTGGGATGTATATTGAATGATTCCAATCTGTGGGCCATTGTTTCGTTTTCCATATTTCTTGACAATTTTTTGTCAAAAGTTGGACAGATTCCATCTCAGTAGCTTGTAGCAACTCTATTGGTATGCCATCTGTTCCTGATGATTTGTTTCTTCCAAGTATTTTAAGAGCAGCTTTCACCTCACATTCTAAAATTTCTGGTTCTTCATCATACGATTCCTCCATGAATGCATCTGTCATTCTTGCATTTCTTTTATAGAGTTCTTCGGTGTATTGCTTCAATCATCCTTTTATTTCATCTCGGTCAGTCAGTGTGTTCCCCTGTTGATTATTCAATATCCCTACTCTTGGTTAAAATTTCCCTTTCATTTCTCTAATCTTTTGGAATAGGGCTCTTGTTCTACCCATTTTGTTGTCCTCTGCTATTTCTATACAATAACTATTATAATAATTTTCTTTGTCCCTACGCACTAGTCTTTGTATTATTGCATTTAGGGTTCTAACCGTATTTCTGTCTCCTTTTGCTTTTGCTTTCCTTCTCTCTTTAACCATTTTAAGAGTTTCTTCAGTTATCCATTGACGTCTTTCTCTCTTTTTAACTAGAGGTATTGTCTTTTTGTATTCTTCCCTGATAACGTCTCTGACTTCACTCCATAGTTCGTCTGGTTCTCTGTCAACCAAGTTTAAAGCCTCAAATCTGTTCCTTATTTGATCTTTATATTCTTCTGGGATGTTATTTAAATTATATCTTGGCATTATGATTGCTTTATTCTTCTTCTTTGGCTTTACTCTGATTTTTGATATTACCAGTTCACGATCTGTACCGCAGTCTGTTCCTGGTCTTGTTTTCACAGAACACATGGAACTTCTCAATCTTCTGCTACTAATTATATAATCAGTTTGATTCCTATATTGACCATTTGGTGATGTCCACATGTACAGTCATCTTTTCAGTTGCTCAAAAAATGTGTGTGCAAGAAACAAATTATTGGCTTCACAGAATTCAATGTCTTTCTCCTGATTCATTTCTATCTCCTAAGCCCCATTTCCCCAGAATTCCTAGTTCTTCTCTGTTCCCTACTTTTGCATTCCAGTCCCCCAGGATTATCAGAACATCTTGTTTTGGTGTGTGCAGCATAATATAGGGTCATTGGAATTTTGTCCAAAGGGAAACAGAAGACATATCTGGATGTTCCTCCAACTGTGGTGAAAACATCTAAAGAATTTCAAGGAAGCAAGCATATGCATCAATAGGACAAAACTGGATTCTTCAGAAGGTTTGCTTCACACCTCTAGGTTGCCACCAAGTGTTACCTGAAGTGAAATTTTCAGGGATCATGACTGTTTCAGGAGGCGTTTGGGTGAGGCCGTTTACTGATTATGTTGTGCTTCTGCTATAGGGTTGTTCTGTTTGTTGCTTCAGTCTAACCTTTTCAGTGGTGGTCCTCCAGTTCCCAGAGAGGCTTGCCGGGCACCTTCATTAATGTATTTTCATTGCTTAAGACCATTTTTAAAACAATTTCCCAGAGCTTTAAAATAATTTATGTTAATGTCTGAGGACACAGTACTATGGGAGGGTGCCCCATTGATTTTTCAGAACTCCTTCTCCAAGGGAGATGAAGACAGGAGCTTGCAAACCTTGTGCCTGTGGCCATGAAGGTCATCAGCCAGTGCTTCTCCAACGTCAGAACTCTGATGCCGAAAAGGAAGAGGGGGTATGGCAGGAGCTTGCAGGGAGAGATTGTGAATCTTCAGGATCTAAGTGTGGTGTAGTGGTTAAGGTGTTGGACTACACCCTGGGAGACCAGGGTTCAAATCCCCATGCAGCCATGAAGCTGACTGGGTGACCCTGGGCCAGTCACTGCCTCTGAGCCTCAAAGGAAGGCAATGGTAAACCCCCTCTGAATACCACTTACCATGAAAACCTTATTCATAGTGTTGCCATAAGTTGGAATCGACTTGAAGGCAGTCCATTTCCATTTTCAAAGCCCTCCAGTTTAAGATCACAGGGAGCTGCCGTGTGCTGATTTAAACATTTGGTCCACTCTGCTGAGTATCTACACTGACTGGCAGTGGCTCTCTGGGGTTTCAGAGAGGGGACATTCCCAGCAGTACCTGGAGATGTCAGGGTTTGAACCTGGGACCTATTGCATGCAAAGCAGAAGTTCAACCACTGAGCAATGGCTGTTTCCCCCAAACGTGCCCGGAATGGGAGGGGGAAATTATACTAGTAGTTTATTCTGCTGCCGCTCTCCATTGGTCCCAACTGGAAGGAAAATCCTTTGATGTACAAAAGCCTCTGAAAAGAGAAGGGAAAAAAGGAGGAATGAATCATCTCACGCACCTTCTGCACTGCTAATGTGAGCCCAGCAGGGTTTTGCATTTGGCCGTTTGCCCTCCTTTGATTCTCTTTCCTAACTGACCTAGTAGGGTTGCTCTGCCAACATTCACATCTCACAGTGGTTGTTTTTGAATACGGTTGGGGGAAAGGCCATAGCTCAGCGGAAGACCATCTGCTTTGCAGGCAGACAAGTTCAATCCCAGATAAGGCTGGGAGAGACTCCCTCCTTGAAATTCTAGGGAACCGCTGCCAGTCAGTGCAGACAGTACTGAGCTAGAAGGGCCATTGATCTGACTCAATATAAGGCAGTTTCCTGTGTTCCTATGAAGTATGTTCTTTTAGATCTACAGTGATAGAATCATAGAATCATAGAGTTGGGAGGGTCCTTGTAGGCCATCGAGTCCAACCCCCTGCTCACAGCAGGAAATCCACAGCTAGAGCATCTCCCGCAGATAGCTGTCCAGCCTCTGCTTGAAGACATCCAGCGAAGGGGATCCCACCACCTCCCTAGGCAGTCGGTTCCATTGCTGAACCGCCCTTACTGATGATTTTGTGTCTCTCTGTTGTTATGGCATTATCTGGTTGTGCTTGAAATTATGTTAGTTTCCGCTGTAATGTGGTGTGGTTTTTTGGTGTGGTTTTTTTAAAATAAAACTTTGCCCTTTGATTTGATTGTTGATTTGAATTTTAGATTTTAGCTTGTTTTCATTGTTCATTGCATGGATGAACATAGTTTTCTTGTTGAAGGTTTAGGGTTCCTGTTTTTAACACTAGTTTTTAACACTAGTTGCCTTGAGTTTTCTTCTAAACTAAGTAAATCCCTACATAAATGTTAACAGAAATCCTGTTCAGAATGGGATGTTCAATCCTTACAGCAAATAATGAATTGCCCCTTTATTTGTGTGTGTGTGTGTTTAGATCATTTCTCCCATGCTGTTTTCTAAATTCTAAATTCTTGCACATGTTCTCTTAGCTTCTCTCAGTCTTCTGACAGGTAATTTGCTTAAGGAGAATTCTAATGACTATGAATTTAAGTCTAGGTAAAGTTTGTAGGAGAGCCAGTGTGGTGTAGTGGTTAAGGTGATGGACTACGACCTGGGAGACCAGGGTTCGAATCCCCACACAGCCATGAAGCTCATTGGTGACCTCGGGCCAGTCATTGCCTCTCAGCCTCAGAGGGAGGCAATGGTAAACCACCTCTGAATACCACCTACCATGAAAACCCTATTCATAGGGTTGCCCATAAGTCGGAATCAACTTGAAGGCAGTCCAAAGTTTGTAGAGATAGGCAAGCTGTCTTGTCTTTTGGATAAACTTATACATTATCTGGATTCCCTGTCTCTCCAATCAGGAAGAATCCAGATAGTTTTTCAGAGCCAATGTGAGAAGTTTTGTGGTGGGGAAGTTGTCCAACACAACCCTCTAAGCCAAACAACAGATAAATGTTGCTGTTGCTTTGCCTCAGAAGAGTCTGTTTTGAATGAGTCTCTGGGAAAACTAGGGATGGGGACAAAACCATACCCATCATGGGGGACCCTGTTTTTTCAGGTCCCCCACAGTGTGTCACCCTGGGAAAACTGGGGCTGGGGGGGATCTCACCCCCTGCAGGAGATCCTTGCAGGAAGAAACTCCCCGATGGTGAATGGGATCCTTCCCCTCCAGCCCCAGTATTCCTAGGGTCAGCTCTTCAGAGGACAAGCTAAGCTAGGAATTCTCCAGTTCCGATTTAAATCCAAGCTGCAGAAGAATTAAAGGGAAACTTCATTGCTCACTTCTCACTGAGCCCACAAAACTTGTTTCCAGTACTCAGCCCTGAAAGTTCACTGGCATCTCTAGGAATCTGGAAACAACTTGATCTGAACACCTGCACTTTCCAAAGAGCTAATGGCCATTTTCATTTTCAGATGGCAGAGGCAGATGTATGTCTGGTCTTTGCTGGTGTCAGGCATCTTTTAGCAATCTGTTACTGATGCACGCTTAGAAAAATACATTGCTCTTCATGAACATCTAACAGAAAGAGTAAGAGGAAATGCAGTGTTAGTGCTTTGTGGAAGCATCCCTCTTCATAGATCTCAGAGTACAACTAACTAGCAAAGCACTAAGTTCCTCTGTCCTGGCTATTATCACTCAACAACTATTATGTTATTCTTTTCTGATATCTATAGCCTTCAAGTCCTTCTAATGAAAAAACAGCAACATACAATTTGTGAGCTTCATGTGACAGTGCATGTATTGAGATAAAAACTTGTGCATGTACTGAGATAAAATCCTTTGGAAAAATGGAAATTCTTGATTGCAAAAGGTGATGAGTCAGATGTCATCTCATCATCATCATCATCCACTAATAGGCAAAAATAATGAAAAATACCCTTGCAGTTTAAGAAGGTATCTATAGCCAACAGATATTTCTATCAAACTTTAAAAAGCAGGGAAATTGAGCAGTTATAGTGAATGCACCAGGGGAGCAGGAGACCTGACCTCCTCTCTGAGATATTGTACTGCCCTACACATTTGTATAAATGCAAACACAAACTGAGTTGGTCTTTCAACAGTCCAATCCATTTTCTATGTAGCTTGGAAGAATTTGGTAATATGCGCCTCTGATCATATGGTGAGCGGTGGCAACACCTGCAGTCAGCACAAATAACATGTTTTAGTGGAAACCTTTCACTGAGTGTGGGGTGGGTGGGAGGGAAATTAGCACATATGGAATTTATTATTTATTTATTTATTTATTGCACTTGTATACCGCCCCATAGCTGAAGCTCTCTGGGTGGTTTACAACAACCAAAAACATTAAAACAAATATACATTTTAAAACACATATTTTAAAAGCAATTTAAAACACAATTTAAAAATTTAAAACAATATAAAACAATTTAAAACACATGCTAAAATGCCTGGGAGAAGAGGAAAGTCTTGACCTGGCGGTGAAAAGATAACAGTGTTGGCGCCAGGCGCACCTCGTCACACGCATCATTCCATAATTTGGGGGCCACTGATAAATTGAATCAGCTGTGAAATGCTGTGGGGAAAATTGGCAAATGGGAATTTCCATTTTGTTTCCCATTACCCTCAGGGTCACCCAATAAAACTTGGAAGACAAGAGAAGGTACTTCTTTGCACATGACATATTTCAATTGTGGAATCTGCTCTCAAAGAATGTGAGGAGGCCCACTAGCTTAGATGACTTTTTGACTAGGTCAGAGGTGGGGGAATCTTTTTCATCCTGAAAGCCACATTACCTTCCAGGTGACCTTTTCGCAGCTATGTGTCAGTGGTGGGCAGGGCCAGAGGCAAAAGTTAGCAGAGGAACAAATGCAATTTTTTACCTTTGCACAGTAGGTGAAATTAGGGATGGGCAAAAAATTCAGTTCAGTTCTCGTTTGAAGCTGAATCTATCAGATTTGCACTTTCCGAAACAATATGAGAACCGAAACACAGCCATTCTTTGAAATTTGCACTTATTTGAATTTTGCCAAGCAATTTGCCAACCCAACAATGTTTACAAAAAGGCTTATGTTAGGGGAAAGTTGTTGGGCTGGTGACCAGTAGGCATTACTGTCTCTAGTAGTTTTCCATGAAGCCTGCAAGTTCGAAGACATAACTGTGGTTAAGGGGGAGTTATGTCTATGCCCTGTCTGGGAACGCACTGCCAGGGCCGTTGCTATGGTAGCCATCTGATAACGACTGGGAAAGTTCTAACAGAGTCTATGTGTTGTCGTTTTCTGAATTATGCCTCTGAGCTGAGAGGCTGTCTTTTGTGTTTATCTATGGAGAGAGATGTACCAGAAGGGGGGTGACTGAAGAATCTCTACATGTATTTACTCTTAAGCCTCTGGCCTTAATGTCTTTCAATAAAGACTCATAACATGCTCTGAAGAAGTTTCTTGCTCAACTTAACTCCAACGTAATGTATGCTGTTTCACACAACAAGGCACACAAACCAACAGTGGTAGCAGAGGATGGTTACGCTCCACAGCGCATTACACTGGAGTAAGTTGCTGGTCTGAACGGTAGACGGAGTTCCAGAGAGGGCAGCTTGATTGATTGAACCAGACGGAGGTGAGCAACATGGCTGTAAACCTGTCTGGGGGAGGCTTGCCGATGGAACGACTTAATGAAAAGAATTTTGGCAGCTGGAAGCCGAGGATGAGGGCTTTGCTGATAAAAGAGGATTTATGGGACACAATAGATGGACCCACTCAGGCGGTACTGACTGCGGCTTGGACGCATAGAGATCAGAAGGCGCAGGCTTTTATGCTTCTGGCTCTATCTGACTCTCAACTGCTACACGTGAGAGATGTTACAAACGCCAAGGAGATGTGGGACCGGTTGGAAGGCATTCATGTGCAACAGACCGCGGGATCTAGATTGTGTTTGGCATGGAAGCTTTATCAAATGCGCTTCACGGGACTTCCGGGAAGGGTGACTTAGCCTGTGCCTGCTTTTGAGACGGGCTCCTGCCTCAAAAGAAGCTTATTCAGATATATCAGTCAGTTTTTTCTTTTTTTTTTGACTGATTAAACTTCTCCCGGGTAGGGAGAAACGAAGAGATTAACCTCAAAGCCTATTTTTGTTGGGACGACCAGATCTCATTAATTTATGGGACGAGGTCCAGCCGACGAAGGTGGGACGGATTTTCAACAGCAAGCTCTATCTGTTAAAGCGAACGTTCATCTTATCTTCTAAGAGAGAACGCACTAACAGGCAAGCACCCTTCTTTCTATATTTTTCTTTTACTTGACTTAAATTGTTGCTGTTTAAAAGAGATTTGCCAGATTGATCGGTTTTTGACATCTTACTGGGGAGCCATAACTTCTCTCTGCTACGCACTAATTAATAGCTTATCTCTGTTTTTGTTGCAAAAAGCTGTCCTGGATTTGCATTCTAAAGATATACACAGAAGAGGGATTTCTATTCCAGATTTTTATTTTGAAGAATATTATACTGTCTGAGACTACTCTCTTTTTGGTCTATTTTATTTTGACGAATCTGTTTCTTGACGACTGCCATTAATTGTTTCGATCCTGGGAACTGCATTTTGTTTACTTAACTATGGAGAGATAAGGCTGTCTGCTCTGTTTATACTGTGATGTCACCAAGTTTGGAGTATTAACCCAATTGTTGCTGAAATAAGAAGTGGTTTTCCTATATTTTTCTTTTAAAATGGCAATTAAGAAAGTGGCTGAGAATCTGGAAATAACTATGTTTCAGAAAATAATGGATGAGATTGAGATAACGAAACAAAACCTGCGACAGGGTTGTAAGGAGCTGAAAATTGAATTGAGTAAAATGAAGCAGGAGATTAAAGATATAGGGGTCCCTGTGAGAGAGGTGACCCTGGAAGGGGTCCCTGTGAGAGAGGAGACCCCGGAGATTGGAACAAACGTGGAACAGGAAAAAGATTTGGAGTCTATGGACTTTAGAAACAAAATCTATTGTTTGGAGACACAGGAGATTAAAGACATAGGGGTCCTTGTGAGAGAGGAGATCCTGGAGACTGGAACAGGGGTCCCTGTGAGAGAGGAGACCCTGGAGACTGGAACAGGGGTCCCTGTGAGAGAGGAGATCTCGGAGATTGGAACAAACGTGGAACAGGAACAAGATTTGGAGTCTATGGACTTTAGAAATAAAATCTATTGTTTGGAACTCAATGTTATCTCTGAAGAAATTAATGAAGATTCTAGAGATAAAGTTATCAATGGCATGGATAATCTTCTGGACTGGAATGATGTGATGGAGCCCAATATAGAGAAAATCTATGGAATTAACTGCAGCCATGTGACAATGGAAAAACTTTCAAGAGATGACCCAGTGTATTTTGAAAAAAAGAACAGAGATATGATTTTACAGCAGTATTTCAGCAACCTATTCAGAATGGATGGCAAGAAAATATTTGGGATAGAGGTAATTCCCATCAGACTCTTACTATATGACTATGGCTTTGACAGCAAGATTATTATGGAATACTGATAATGGAAGATTGGATACTGAAATTACTGGACTTAACAAGACTACTGAAGATGGAAGATGGAAAATGGAACTAATAGGGATAATAGAACAATGGCTACTGAAATTACTGAACCTAACAGATTCTGATGTGATGGATTAATGGAAATGTTTATTTTGACTATGGTTATGACAACAAGATTATCATAATTAGTAATGAGATGGATTAATTGATATGTTTATCTGGAAAAAAAAATTGATAGATATATTTCTTAAAGAATTGAAACCTCTCTTTGACTTTTTGTGGAAAGAATAAAGTAATGTTTATGAGATTTGATGATTAAGTAAGATAACTATTGGAGGAAAGTGATTTTATAATATGACTTAAGAGACAGGATTGTTATATATTATAGACTTATAACTGATCTGATCTTTGACAAATGGGAAGTCAATATTTTACTCTTTATTTTTTATTTTTATTTTTATTTTTATTTTTATTTTTTTTTTGTTTAATTATTTTTGATTTTGTTTTTTGTCTTTGAATGTTTTATGATTTCGTCTTGTATGTTTTATGAAAATTTGAATAAAAATTATTGAAAAAAAAAAAAAATCAAATGCGCTTCACGGGTGAGTGCGACATGAGTGAGCATCTCACGGAATTCAGACGCCTGTTTGCTGAGTTGACAGACCGAGGCGTCGAACACTCTGAACTTCAGAAGACCTATTTGATCCTGGCTTCACTCGATGGGACTTGGAATAATATGGTCATGGCTTTCGAAGCCATGCCTGATGGAGGTTTGAACGTTGCGTTTATTGAGGAAAAACTGACCCAAGAATGGCAGCGGAGACAGGAGGCGAAAAGAGCCGAGTCAATGGAGGCTGTCAGGAGGCCAGAGGTGAAAACTGTCATGCCGAAGGATAATAAACAGGAGCAGCAACAGAGGCTGAAGGCTTGTTTTGTTTGCGGAGATCGACGACATCTCCAGCGGGGTTGTCCAGTCAAGCGAAACTCCAGGGACGGAGGCTTGAAGCAGGGAAGTGTGAACTTTGTTTGTAAACAGAAGTCTAAAGACTTGGAACAAATTAACTTTATTGTCGACAGCGGAGCAAGCCATATATTAATTAAAGACAGACGTTTGTTTTACGTTTCAGAAGAAGTGAAAGACTTTGTTTTACTTGCTGATGGATCATGGAAATCCGTAAAAGCTAAAGGTCTGGTGAAATTTGACAAGCTTGGCATAATGTCAGACTGTTTGTTTGTTCCGGAATTGGCTCATAATATTTTATCAGTTAGCAAACTGGTAAATTGTAATTATTCAATTTTGTTCCACAAAGACCAATGTTTTATAATGAGGGGAGATGAAGTGTGCATGCAGGGAAGCCTTAATGATTCACAGTTTGTAATAAAGAGCAGTCAAGCAGGGTGTGCTGTGTTAAACGCTGAGGTACAGGTACATCAGGGCTGCGTCCATGAATGGCATCAAAGGCTGGGGCATGCAAACCTTGACACGATAAGGAAAACCCCTTTGCACAGTGAAGACATCCGTTTAAAAGATTGTGGACAGTTAATGGGTTGTGATTCTTGTAATCAAGCTAAAATGACTATTGCACCAATAAACCGGGAGGCTGAGAGAACCACAACAGCTCCCTACCAGCTAGTACATGTTGATTTAGCAGGGCCAATAAATGCTTCACGAGGAGGTGCGAAATTCTACATGGTACTGGTAGATGATTTTTCAAGATTTTGTCATGTTTTTCTGTTAAAGCATAAAAGTGAAGCTGAGCAGAAGCTGAAACTGTTCATTAAGAGAATTGAAACTCAACACTTGGTCACGGTAGGGGCTATACGCTCAGACCAAGGTGGGGAATTTATGAGTAAAGCATTGAGTGACTTTCTGGAGAGTAAGGGAATAAACCAGAATTTCACTGCTCCACACAGCCCGTTTTCCAATGGAACTGCTGAGAGAAAAAATAGGGTGCTTGGGGAAGCAATGAGAGCCATGCTGCTGGATTGCAGTTTAGGGAATTCTTTCTGGGCAGAAGCAATTCTTTATGCGAATTACATTCACAACAGGGTGTTACACAGTGCTATTGGAATGTCTCCTTATGAGAAACTTACTGGCAGAAAGCCTAGAATACAACACATTCAAAAATTCGGGGCAAGGTGCTGGATCCACATTCCACAGGGAAAAAGGAGGGGCAAGCTTGCGCCCAGAGCACAGCAAGGTTTTGTTTTGGGATTTCAGAATTCATATTACAGAGTTTGGTGTCCAGAAACACAGCAGTTAATTCTGAGCAGAAGCATTAAAGTCTCAGAAAAGCCTTGGGATCAAAGGGAGACAGTCCTTCTTACAGGAACAAATGACACACAAACACAATCACAGAAATTTAAGCCAGATGTTGACGTTAAAGTGGAAGGTACACAAATACCTCTCAGAGATGCTTTGAATGAGCTCATTTCTGGAAAACGCAGATCAAAGAAACGAAAAGCTGAGGAAATGGAAGCTCCTGCGCAGGTTGTGCCAAGCACAAGCACAAATGGGGGGGCAGAGAGAGCCGAAGCTCTGGTTCCTTTAAGATGCTCCACGAGAGCGAATTTAGGCAAACCGCCTGACAGATTTACTGTGGGATTAATAACAAGTCCTGGCATGAATAAAGTTGTAGACATGGATCCTGAGACACTTTATTTGACATGTGTTGAACCAAAGTTTGAGTGAATAAAGTTTTGAACTGTACTGAGATGTAAGTTTGAACTGTACTGAACTGAAAATGCAATGTACTGAAATGTATTGCAAGAGGTATTGTAGAAATGTATGACTGTATGACTATGTATTATGGAGATGTATTTCCTGTGTATTTTGCAGTCTTAATGGAAAAAAGGGAGGCTGTTGGGCTGGTGACCAGTAGGCATTACTGTCTCTAGTAGTTTTCCATGAAGCCTGCAAGTGTGAAGACGTAACTGTGGTTAAGGGGGAGTTATGTCTATGCCCTGTCTGGGAACGCACTGCCAGGGCCGTTGCTATGGTAGCCATCTGATAGCGACTGGGAAAGTTCTAACAGAGTCTATGTGTTGTCCTCTTCTGAATTATGCCTCTGAGCTGAGAGGCTGTCTTTTGTGTTTATCTATGGAGAGAGATGTACCAGAAGGGGGGTGACTGAAGAATCTCTACATGTATTTACTCTTAAGCCTCTGGCCTTAATGTCTTTCAATAAAGACTCATAACATGCTCTGAAGAAGTTTCTTGCTCAACTTAACTCCAACGTAATGTATGCTGTTTCACACAACAAGGCACACAAACCAACAAAAGTGTGCATAAAAAATGAATATATAAGTGAAAATGACATACTAAAATGCACTACATGATAAAAAAAAGTCAAAACTGCTTATAAAATGAGTTTATTAGGAGAAATTCACACTAAAATACTGGAGGATTTTCAAGAGGTTTTTTAAAAAAAAACACAAATTGCTGCAGAAATGTGGAGAACTAAATTTAAGATTGAAAAAAATAGAAATGGAGAGAACTGAAATTGGCAGATCTTTCCATCCCTAGGTGCAATGGTTAGAGTGTTAGACTCGGACCTGAGAGACTAGAGTTCAAATCCCCACTCAGCCATGAAGGTCACGGGGTGATCTTGGGCCACACACTGTCTCTCAGTCTAACCCAGCCTTTCCCAACTAGTGGGCCACCAGATGTTGCTGGACTACAACTCCCATCAGCCCCAGCATTCCTGACCATTGGCCATGCTTGCTGGGGCTGATGGGAGTTGTAGTCCAGCAACATCTGGTGGCCCACTAGTTGGGAAAGGCTGGTCTAACCTAACCCACAGGGTTGTGGCAAGGATTAAATGAGGAGGAGGAGAAACATACACACCACTTTGAGTTCCTTGGAGGAAAGGTGGTATACACATGTAAATAAATATTTTTTAATGCTTTTGTTTGCCACCCTGGGCTCCTACTGGGGGGAAGAGCAGGATATAAATCTAGTAAATAAATAAATAGGCTAGTTTCTACACACATTATCTGTCTTTCATCCAGGAAAACAAGAAACATTATTGGAGTTCAAAGAGACATTTCAGCCAAATAAAAATACTCGAGGAGGATGTGAAGCAGAACTGGTGATGGGAGTGGCCTGGGGAGAGGGGATGTGGTGTAGAGAGAGTCCTGAGGGCCAGAGGCAGAGAATTGGAGGGCCACATTTGTCTCCCAGGCCTGAGATTTCCCACCCCTGAACTGTTAGCAAATTCACTTAAATAACCAGATGGAGTCCAGAGAGAAAAGTCTTGATGACACTTTGCAGCAGCGTTGTAGGGACAGCTTTGCCCTTGTGAATGAGCTGGAGCTAATGGAGAAGGAATCTGTGAATAGCATGGTGGTAAATCAAAAATTCCTTGACTCCTTTGAGGTCACAAACAGCCTACTGGCCCCTGCCATGAGTACTCTTCAGGATTTGTCACAGACAGTAAAACAGCAGGCTACTGCCCAAAGCTGTTGTGGCAAGAAAGATATACAGGTAGATGATGGCTGCTGCAGCACAACATATGCAGGGCTGGAAAGCACTGCTGCTTCAAGTACTAATGGTGCACCATTAATTAGAAAAAGTCTAATTAATTAGAAAAAGTCCCCCTCTTGACTCGTTGGTTTTAACATTAACAGAATTAACCATTAATTTACCCACTGAATGATCTCTGCTGTTGCACTTCCAACATGGACTTGTTCTATCAGTGACTACTAGCCATATTGGCTAATGTTCAGAGGCAGTACGCCAGTGATTTACAGTTTTTGAGAACAACAGTTCAAGAAGGCTGTTTACTTCATGCTTGTAGGCTTCCCAGAGACACCTGGCCATCCCCTGTGGAAGCAGAATGCTGGACCCGATGCATCTTTGGATTCATCCAACCAAGGCTGTTATGCCGAACACAGCAGGATCCATTTAGGAGGCATGGGTGTAATATAACGCCTCCTTGCTGTCTTTCCGGTGACAAGTAAAGACTGTTTTATTTCAACGGGCATTTGGGATAGAGAACGACCAGGATTAAGTGTCATAGGATTGGTGACTACATTATATGATCTTATTATTTTAAATTGTCCGCTGTTTTTAACGTATGTTTTATGGTTTTAATTTTTCTCATAGTTTAATTCTATTTTAATTGTATACTTTTGTATGTTTTAATGGTGTTGTTTTTTAGTTGTAAGCCGCTCTGAGTCCTATTGGAAAAAAGGGCGGGGTAGAAATAAAGTTTATTATTATTATTATTATTATTATTATTATTATTATACATGTTTGCTTGATGCTTTCCTAGACCACTCTGGAATTGCAATGAAAAACAACTGTGTGTGTGTGTGTGAGTGAGAGAGAGAGAGAGGGAGGGAGGGAGGGAGAGATGGTGGTCCATTTTCACTATTACAAAGAAACAATCGGAATGGCATGGGGGGTATTTTCAATGTAACATTGCAGAATGCGAAAAATCCATGCAGGCTGTATAATAACACCTAGATTAAATAAGACATACCTGTTTATATGTGTGAGCATTTGCTTTCATCTACCTCTTTCCATGTTGCATTTATAGTGTAGCCCACCTTTTTGGCTGTTGAACTAATGAACAATTTTGATGTCTGTTAGGCTCATGTTGTTTGTGTGTGTGTGTGTGTGTGTGTGTGTGTGTGAGAGAGAGAGAGAGAGAGAGAGAGAGAGAGAGAGAGAGAGTAATGTTCTTTTGGGTGGAAAACAGCAGAAGTGTTACATTAGAATATTTTTGGCATCACATCATTATTTCCCAAACTCCAGAAAATTAACATTTTTCTACCTAAAGTGACAGGAAACCAGATAGTGGTTGAAGCATGTCCACAATTTATGGTTACATAATGTGTCTTTATTACTTTAATTAATCATTGCTGGGAGTTATTTCTTTGCTCTCCCTACATAATGGATTTTGAGCACATTTGTAGGCCAATAAACTTTCTATTTAAACTTTACAGCCTTACTGGCAGAAATTATTAATTTATTTTGGTCACTTGCATGCATAAAAATGAAAGAAGTGGGGCATATGCCCCGGCCAGAGATTTTAACACAGCAAGAAAGGGACACACTGATCATGCTCTGTTGCAAATAAACTGTAAGCTTCCGGAGTTTGTTTGGAGTTTTCACTACTGTTTAGGACAAAACCAAAGGAATATAACATAAAAGTCCTAGGCTGCAAATGTAGCACATTTGTCTCCTGTGAAGCAGCCCTTTGGGCAGTCTCTCCTAGACTGGGCTGCATTGTTTTCTAAATTAAAATCGTAGACACACTGCATTCTTACACTCAGAAATGTACCTATATATTTTCTCAATCAGCTGCCAAAACAACAGGCCAGCATCCTATTTACAGCTATGGCATAGCTCAGTTAATATTGCCTCCTGGCTCCATGTCCTTCCCTTCACCCATCAGCGCTCAGAGACAGGAACATAGGAAGCTGCCATATAATGAGTCAGACCGTCTAGCTCAGTATTGTCTACACTGACAGGCAGCAACTATCCAGAATTTCAGACGGGACATTCCAAGCCGTACCTGGAAATGCTGGGGATTGAACATGGGACCTTCTGCATGTAAGGCAGATGTTGTACCACTGAGCTATGGAACTAGGGGCAGTGCCAGGGGTTAAAGGTGAAGCCCATGCTTCCAGTAGTTGATAAACTGCCAATCCTTAGAGCCTCCCACTTGCTGTTGCTGCCAATTTACTTGCCCTCTCCATGACAGCAGACAAGCAAGCAGGGGAAAGAGTTTAGAGAAGGAGCAATATATGTAACCTCTGCTCACCTTAATCTCCCCTCCTCTCTCTTTCTCTCTCTGTGAGGTAGTGTTGGTTTAAATAGCTGACAACCCAATGTTCAGAATGAGAGCTAAGCTTTTCAGCCATTTGTAATATTAATAGTGGAAGAAGTAGGATGACCAAAGCCACTTCCAGACAGTGGAAGGTGGTGGCTCCGATATCAGTGGGGCAGTGGATTCCCTCCAGGCTTGGAGCCGTCCAGTGTACTGAAAACACCTTGACAGCTCCTTGAATGTTTGGACTAAAACCTGGAGCAGATTCACTGCCTCACTGACATCGGAACCACCAATCTTTGCTGCTTCCAGACAACCTGTTTACTGAGCATTACTCTTGATTTGCTTGTGGAAAGGTTAGATGACAGTTGCATCAAGCAATTGTTATCCCTCACTTACCAGTGCATTTCCCCATCACTTTACTTATCACACAAAAAGATCAGATCTTTTGAGGAAGAGAGTTTGTTGTACAAGACCTCCAAGTTGACTTTAACGGCATGACCTGAATTTGCCCATATGTGATTGAATCCCGCATGGAAATAGTGACAGTCTGGAAGTACCCCAAGTGATCCTTTTCAAGAGAAGAGAGTTACAAAGTATAACGAGAGTGTCCGGTTTCCATCTGCAACATGTTGATGGATACTTGACCATAATAATCCTTGTAACATACATACGCCAGAATTATCATCCCAGTAGAGAACACAGAGTGTCTGAGGCTGGGAGAGGTTATGTCGGCTTGCCTAGTGAGTTTATGGCTGATATTCAAACAGGGAACTTCCCCTGCTTGCATGTCTAACGAGGACATTACACCGCACTAAATGGTTATTGATTTTGCAAAGGGAGGACTGATGAGTCAGTGGCAGAGTCTGTGCTTTGCATACACAAAATCCCAGGTTCATTCCCTGACAACTCCAGCTGAAGGGATCTCCACTAGCAGGGAAAGCAGTGTGTGTGTGTGAACAACTTGCTGAAGAAGGAGCTCTAAGCAGCCAGAGTAGACAGAGCTGCACTGGATGGACTAGAATGGTCTGACTTGGCATAAGGCGGTGGTTAAAAGGTCTTGGTAGGCAGGGAAAGCGGTGAGATTGGGAGTGTGTCTTTTTGGCTTCAGAGTTTAGACTCGCTGTTTCCCCAGATGGTACCTGCCAAAACTTAACAGCTGATGAATGCTGTGAGACTGGGATGGGGGAAATCTGTGAGTATTTGCCGGCTCACACTGGGTGTGGGTGTGCACATAGATTCTAGGATATGCATGCTATTAGGCACTTTGATCAGGAGCAGTCTAATCAACGCTAATTGGTTTGTGGCAATGCCAGTTCTCTCCATTCCCTTTTCATTTGCCTGTGCTCATGAAATCAAGAGACCATTAGCTTGGGGTTCGAGCCAGACATAGTTTGTCCAGATGCTGTTTTGAGCTTTCCCAGCTCAATTCCTCCATATCCTCACCTGCCACCCCTCCTGCCGTTGTGCACTTGCATCAGCAGTGATCTGCTAGTGGGATTCAGAAAAAAAAAAGGTCAGGATCAAAAAATATGTTTTCTTTCCTCCTGTCAGACAGGAAAGGCTGCCTTTTGTGAGCAGGATGTATCCAATGAAAGTACCAGGTTTCCCAGCACGTGTTGCGAAACACTCAGAGACTTCACAGTGCTGTTATCTTGCATCAGGCTGGGCTCCAGGCCTTAAGCGTGTGCACTTCTTTTGTGACATGGATCAAACATCCTTGTGGAAATGTCTAGACTTGTTCAGGCTCCCTGTAATCACAGGCTAAAATAAGAGCCAGGACCTTCAGTTTTGCTCCACGACCCAGGAAATCGGTGGAGATTTTAGCAACACAGCTGACAGCCACATGGATTGTCTTCCATACTGTCCCCATGCTAGTTGAGCACAGGTGGCTGGGTTACCAAGGAGACTTTTTTTGTTGGTGGTGGTCCAGGATCCAGTATATGCATATTCCCCTCTTGGAGACACTTCTAGTTGGGTAAGTGGGTGACGAAAGAGGTAGAGAAATCACGGAACTATTGCCAAGACTTTTCACATTTAGTCCATCTAATCTGACTGTTCCAGTTTATTCCTCCATACCAATCTTCCCAAGAACCTTGTTCCTTTTCTGATACACTTCTCTGTGCCCCCTTGTTGTAGCATGTGGGCTTGCTGGGGTTACCCCAGCATCGTAGGGCTTCATGCCTTTCTCCCTGCCTCCCCAGTACGAAGCACCTCTGGCAAAGGCATGACACAGTCCGTGGAGGACCAAAAGAGAGAGATGCAAGAGTGGGTGGTATGAATCCAAGCCAGCTTCCTGGAGATTCCTCGTGTTTCTGTTGCCTACAGCCAGCCTGCAAGCAGGATCTGAGTGCAACAGCACTCTCCCCACTAGGGAGTCCCACCAACTGGTATACCCCAGAACAGGAAACCGAGTGAGCTGAGTGTGCGTTACAGGGAATGTTGGTGTGGGTGTAGTGGATTTGAATAGTGGGTATGTGTGTGTGTCACACACACACCATTCACACACAGGAAGACAGACAGACAGCTGCCCACCTTTGGCTCACTTGGCTTCTATTATGTGCCTTGAGAAAAGGACTCCTCTCCCTTTGGATCATCAAACCTCTTCCCCTATGGGCAGCTTACTTTACTCCATGCTGGGTTGTGAGAAAGTGGCTCCCTTAGTGTTAGGGTTGCACGGGGATGGGGTGGTATTCAGTGCTAATCCTACTCAGAGTAGACCCATTGAAGTTGCCACCCCAGGCTCCTGCTGGGAGGAAGGGCGGGATATAAATCAAATAATAAATAAATACATACGTTAATGGGTGTGGCTATGTTAAGTTCATTAATTTCAATGGGTCTGCTCTGAGAAGGACTTAATTCACGACAACCGTTTGATACTCACCACCATGCCATCCCCCCCCAGGTAATTGCTCATGCAAGCAAGCCCTGATAAAAAGCTGTTGCTATCGTTTAAGGGATGCTCTTTAGCCTTCTGCCATCTTTTTTTCCCCTTATCAATCTGGAATCACACTATTTGGAACTGATGTAGATAAATGTCCATAAGGGAAGTTTGCTGGCATGATTTTAGCATCATCTTGAGAGCCTGTCTGCTTGGGTCTCTGAGCAAAAAGGGCAGTTATCTGCTAGCACAATGCTCTTTTAGCAGTGCTAATGGCTTATTAAGGATATGTACATAATATTTAGAAGCACTGGGTCTTGCCCTCAATTCATTTATCTTGTTCCACTCTGTGTCGCATGCCTGGCCTCCTTTGGCTCTAAATAACAATGTTTCTGAGAAAGAGGGATGCCCCTGTTATGACCTGATGAACAGGCCTTCTCTTCTGTCTCTCTGTATTTCTGTACTTGCTGTTGACTGCTCTGTCCATGAACTGGCAGATTACATCAGTCATCCTTCCTTCTCATCCTTCCTTCTTCTGCGCTTTCTGAAACAAACAAAATTTGAAAACAAAAAAATCTGAAAACAAAACAAAAAGAACTGTCATGTGAACATCAGAGTGTAGGAACCTATAGAGCTGCTTTATACCGAGTCAGCCCATTGGTCCATCTGGGTCAGTATTGTCTAGTCGCTATCCAGGGTTTCAGGCCTTCACAGACTCACAGACCCAGTATAAAACAGCTTCCTATGTGCAATCCATGTCCAACATAGCACTTTCACCAAACTATAGTTTCCATGATTCATTGAGGGGAAATCATGGTTTGATTAGGGTTGAGACAAATGGAATCCTGAGATTTGACACCCAATTTGAAGAAGGCAGCAGCTGTGAAACTCTTCTTGGTAGCTGTCAATTGGCAAGCTCCATCTCTTTCTCTCCCCCTCCTCCATGCATCTGGAATTTGCTATGTTGTGACGTAATATGTTGCTGTGTGATGTAGCATCATTCCAGGGGCAATCTGAGGGAGAAATGATAGCCACCAGTGGCAATTGCCTCTACTCACTCCCACCTCAGAAGCCCAACCAACTCAAAGCTAGCCATCCTCAGTATTCTGACTGTACTAGTTCTCTGTTGAAATCTGTCATCCAGTTTCTCAAAAGCTTCTTTCCTCTGCGAAAGAGACTTTTCATTTTCAGGGCCCTTGAGAATTTCTTTGAAATCTCTTTAGAATTTTGGTTGATGCAGAGTTTTGAGCTTACTTTACAGGATTGTCAAACATGGTATATGCATCTTTCATTCAAACAAACTTCAGTACTCTGCAGCCTCCCTGTCTGTCTGTGATTTTCTTCTCCTGTGAAAAAGGTGTCCATATTTCTGTCTCATTCTCAGGGCTGTTGAGAATTTCTTTAAATGTTTGTGGCTGCAGGGTTTGGGGCTTACCATATTGCTATGAAGGTGGTGTGTATGTGTGTGTTTGGTTGTTGTTCTAGTAAACATTTCTCCAGTGATCTGCAGCCTCCCTGGCTGTCTGCACTTCCTAATCTGAAAAAGTCCCGTTTGAGGAGTTCCATCAATATGGGCTTAAATGTTTAAGCTTTTAATTTTTAATTTCTAATTTTTAGGATTTTGATTATGTCTATATGGAATGTACTTGAGTTTGGTTGTAAGTCGCCCAGAGGGGCAGATTAACCTCTGCCAGATGGGCGTCTAACAAATCTCATAAATAAATAAATAACTAAATATGTCTTCCCCTGGGTTTTAATTGAAGTACAGTCACCCAGGACAGCTGCAGAACGCAGACCACTGGCCAGATGATTTGCAAAATGAACAAAAGAACATTCACAAATACCCCTCAGCCACCTCAAAAGTAAGGTACGTGCATCAAAAAACATGCACCCCCACCAGCGAGTTTCACATGATGTTTTCTCTCTCCTTTGATAATTTTCCAGTGCAATTTCTTTTCTTATTAACAGATGGATAATATTTGGGGGGGGGGATCAGGATAAATTTTTGGCATAGCATTTAGATTTAACTGATCCCTGTATTGAGTACAAAAGTGGAGTGGCTCTGGTTTAGATCCTCATTGAATGGCAAAGGTAAATATGTGTCCTCGGACAAATCTTACAAGATTCCAGTGAGGATAAATGACCTAAAAACTGTTAAGTGCTTTGCACATTGAAATGGCTGTAGAGATAATTAACAGTAATGGATCTGGCTGTTAGATTCCTTTCCACCTTGTTCAGCTATTAATTCCTGTGCAAAAGGCACAAGGAAAGTATGTTGACACATGCTTAAATGACTGCAAGGCCAAAGCATTGAAAGAAGCACCCATTGTCTGCAGATTTGTTCAGACCCCTGTGAAACACGTGCATCCTTGGTCAACAAGCCTTGACCAGGTACAAAATGACAGATCAGCTTTCACTGATTTAGAAGCAACCTGTTGAGGAATATATATATATGTATGCTGTAGTTGTCTTTTTTATATTGCAGTCTGAGTATAAATAACATGTTTACTATTCACTGCCAGCCTGCTAGCAGCTTGCAAAGGTGAAATAGGTGTAGGTTCTTCCCTGCCACTAGTAATAGCAGAAAATGTTATGTTGTAAGCCCATCACTGTTTGCAGAATGACAAGATGATAGGGAGTGGGGATGCTTGAAATGGCACCTGAACTCAGATTCATTACCAATGTCTGAAGCACTTACAGCAGCCAATAGAATTTCAGCCTGACTCCAAAAGAGTCATTTAAATCCTTTTATTTAAGGTGGCAATATTTTGCAAGCTTACCTGGTTGGAAGCTCTACTAAACCCTGTGGACCTATTAGGGCCGCATAGTAAATCCTGTTGTTGGATGGCATTGTTAAGCAAGGCATTGAGCTGGCACTGATGAGGTTTGGCTGCATTATTCATTTTTGCTTTTGTTCAGATGCACATCAGAACAGGCATCACAAAGAATGTTGACTGGATTTTGAACCCAGAGGAAGCTGGATTCATACCAAGGTCGGCACGGGATGCAGGGTCTCTACTGTCTAAGTGCCCTGTATAAGAACATTGGATCATTGATCCTTCTAGCTCCAGGGGTGGGGAACATGTAGCCCTCCAGATGTTGCTGGACTACAGCTCCCACCATCCCTGACCAATAGCCATGCTGTCTGGGGCTGATGGGAGTTAGAGTCCAGCAACATCTGGAGAGTTGCAGGTTCCCCACCCATGGTTTACACTGACTGGCAGTGGCTATCCAGGATGTCAGGCAGGAGTCTTTCTCAAACCTGGAAATTCTGAAGATGCAACTTTGGACCTTCTGCATGCAAAACAGATGTTCTACCAAAACAGATGTTCTACCACAAAAGGGCCCCCTCTGACACTGGTAGATCCTCTTCCCCGGAGGAGGCTTACTGGCGATGATGAGAAGCAGTAACAGCAGCATTGTTGAAATCCATGGCTGGTGGGCCTGCCAGCCACTCACCATTTTGCATCCCCACAATCATAGAATCATAGAATCATAGAGTTGGAAGGGGCCTTGTAGGCCATCGAGTCCAACCCCCTGCTCACAGCAGGAAATCCACAGCTAGAGCATCTCCCGCAGATAGCTGTCCAGCCTCTGCTTGAAGACATCCAGCGAAGGGGATCCCACCACCTCCCTAGGCAGTCGGTTCCATTGCCGAACTGCCCTTACTGTCAAGAAGTTCCTTCTAATGTCCAATCTGAATCTACGTTCCTGCAACTTAAAACCATTAGAACTAGTCCTACCCTCTGGGGCAGCAGAGAACAAATCTGTACCCTCCTCTATGTGACAGCCCTTCAGGTACTTAAAGAGTGCAATCATGTCACCCCTCAGCCTTCTCTTCACCAGACTGAACATGCCAAGTTCCTTCAACCTTTCCTCATAAGACTTGTTCTCCATACCGGCTATCATCCTTGTCGCCCTCTTCTGAACCCGCTCTAACTTGTCTATATCTTTCTTAAAATGAGGCGCCCAGAACTGAACACAGTATTCCAGATGAGGCCTGACTAATGCAGAATATAGTGGGACTATTACTTCCCTCGACCTGGAAACTATAGCTCTGTTTATGCATCCCAAAACCACGTTTGCCTTTTTTGCCGCAGCATCACACTGCTGGGTCATGTTCAACTTGCGATCCACTACAATTCCAAGGTCCTTCTCACACGCACTACTGCTAAGCCAGGTGTTTCTCATCCTGTACCCGTGCATTTTGTTTTTGTGGCCTAAATGCAGAATCCTGCATTTATCTTTATTGAATGTCATTTTATTAATTTCAGCCCAATTTTCTAGTCTATCCAGGTCCCTTTGATTTTATTCCTGTCTTCCATTGTGTTAGCTATCCCTCCCAATTTCGTATCATCCGCAAACTTCATAAGGCTTCCCTCCACCCCATCATCTAAGTCATTGATAAAAAAGTTGAAGAGTATTGGCCCCAGGACAGAACCCTGTGGCACTCCACTCGAAACCTCCTTCCAGTCCGAAGCAGAGCCACTGACGACCACTCTTTGAGTACGGTTTTCCAACCAGTTGTGAATCCACCTGACAGTATTTCCATGTAGTCCGCATTTGACGAGTTTGCTAATCAAAAGGTCGTGGGGGACTTTGTCAAACGCTTTGCTGAAATCTAGATAGATGACATCTACAGCATTTCCACCATCTACTAGGCTAGTGACCCGATCAAAAAAAGAGATGAGATTAGTTTGACAGGATTTTTTCTTGACAAACCCATGCTGGCTCCTACTAATCACAGCATTGCCATCTAGATAGTTGCCGATGGTATTGAAGTCAGACTGACCGGCCTGTAATTTCCCGGATCTTCTTTTTTACCCTTTTTAAAGAGCGGGACGACGTTTGCCCGTCTCCAATTCTCTGGCACCTCTCCCATTCTCCAGGATTTCTCAATGTCCAATGGACTGTCACTCCAGGGCACAGTAGGAACATAAAAAAACAAAAGGACAGACTCTCAAATGTCTCTTAATGCTGCACAGTCAACCTAAGCCTGGGAAGACAACTGGGTGGAAGGATCTAGCCTAGGGCACCTGCCAGGTCTAGGGATGGAAAGATCTGTCAATTTCGGTTCTCTCAGTATCTTACTTTTCTAATGTTAAATTCAGTCCTCTACATTCCTGCAGCAATCTCCGTATTTTTTTTAAAAAAAATCCTCAAGAAAATTCTCCATCATATTAGTATGAATTTCTCCAAATAACCACATTTCTGTAGGCAGTTTTGACAAAGGTATACATTTTTGTAAGCCATTTCTCATCATATAATGCCCTTTTGCATGTTATTTTCACTCATATATTCATTTTTATGCACACTTTCCTCTAATATATGCATTTTTGTAAATATTATTTAGTTGGCGAACTGCATCCCAAAATTCGAATAAATGCAAATTTTGATGGATTGCTGTGTTTCAGTTCTCATATTGATTCAGAATGTGTGAATTTGATAAATTCTGCTTGAAATGTGAACTGAATCTAAATCCTCACCCATCCCTAGCTGGGTCACTGACTGAAACTGACTAAAACAGTAGGTTCTGTTGCCTATGACAGGGACAATGTTAGACCCATGGATCACATGTGGCCCTTGAGGCTTTTCTGTGTGGCCCTCTGTGCTCTTTTCAGACCGTACTCCTTCCCAGCCCTGCTCAAGTGTTTTTATCAGGTTGGAATGTGTCCTTGAACACTTATAATGTCTATTGATTGCCTGGATAGATAAGTCTCTATGTAGAAACTTTCTGATGTTTGTGCAGCGGGAATGAAGCTTTCTGTACAAAAGTAAGTCATACCCATTGTTCCACCCAATCAATACTGGTTGGTGGCTCCATATCAGTGGGACAGTAGAATCTGTTCTGAGTTTTAGTCCGAATTCTCAAGGAGCTGTCCAGGGTGCATCACTTTGGACAGTCCCTTGAAAGTTCAGACTAAACCCCAAAGCGGATTCTGCTGTCCCACTGGCATAGAGCCACCAGCAGCCACTGTACCCAGGTTTGCCTTTGGCCCTGCCCACCACTGGCATTTGGCCCCCAGAAGGTCCTCCAGGGGAGAATATGGCCCTTGGGCTGAAAAAATGTTTCCCATTCCAGACCAACGACTAGTCCCTTGTTACTTTCTTAAAGCAGGGAGGTAGCCTCTGCATGGATGATTGTGGTGGCAGTGGGTGAGATGGAGTAGTGTGCTGGTGAGTGGAGGGCTCAATACTGTTCACTCTGGCTGTACATGTCCAATCAGTGCCATCCCCAAAGATAGCCAGAGTTTGTTGTATGCTCTACATATCCCCTTCCCAAAGGGGCGGAAAGCCTTTCATGGCTATAATGAGCTTCCGCAGGACCCTGAAGTCTTGGCTTTTTAGGCGGGAGTTTGAGATGGGCTAGTTTTTTACTGTTTTTACATTTTAATTGTTTTATATACTGTTTTATCTTGTACGTCGCCCAGAGTGGCTGGACAACCAGCCAGATGGGCAACTAACAAATTTAATAATAAATAAATAAATAAATAAATAAATAAATAAATATAACCGTTCCCTTGCCCCATCCCCACACTAAGCAGGTGGGAGATTGCCAGGGATGCAAATTTGCTGCAGCTCTATGGAAATCCTCAGTCTGGCACACTAAGATTGATTCTTAACATAAGCTTTCAGACCTTATGCGCAATTTCTTATCTCTCAGTCATTTATTTGGGAGTTCTGATTTTAATTCTTGCCTCTTCACATTGTGGTTGCATTCTTTATTGTGTTCTGCTTGCATTCTACTGTTTGCTGGGACAAGTTGTTGGCTTTACAAATTGCAGTGATTTTTCATTGGGCCTTTGAAATATTCAGTAAAGCGTATGAAATCATTTTTTTCATCTAGTTATTAATAGTAATCTCGGGGAGACCTAAGAAGTTCCTGGGATTGTGTCCATAATAATGCTAGGATTCTCAGGACTTGAGGAATTATATTTTATGTCATAGTGTTCCAGATGTGATGATGTTTTGCTGTAAATAGTCCCTTAGACTGGTGTGTTGCTATATATTTAAGGACTTGGGGCAGAGGCATAAATTTACAAATGCACATTTAAATGGAAATTTAAGATGGTGGGTGGCTGGGGTCCCTTCACCACTTATAGGTGGCCTATAAGCAAAGTAAGTTAAAAAAATTAAGAAAGTGGAGGAATGGGATGGAGATCCATGGCCCACTGAAAAAGACCCAGGGTTCAGGCCCTCTGGGAGCACCCCTTAACACAAACACCCTGGGCTTAGATAGGGTATTAAGATCAGCAGAGGGGTCCTTCTTGGTAGTACCACAACCCTCAGAAGGAACGGTGGGCCCGGAGAGGGCATCCTCCATGGCAGCCCCTAAGTTGTGGAATTCCCTCTCCACAGAGGCACATCTTGGCATCTTCACTACATAGTTTTCAGTGAATGCTGAAGATGCACCTCTTTATCCTACTACCCTTTGATACTTGAGGTGTATGTTTTCAGGACCCACCCTATTCCTGTAATGATAATCTGTTCTGATTGTTTTTAAAGCTGAATTTTGAACTGTTGTAACCTGCCCTGGGACCTGCTGGTGAAGGGCAAAGAATCAATGTAATAACTACATTCTGATCACAACACAGAGTTAAGTACATCCCAATTGATAATTGTATTTAACTCTCTATGGGGATGTGACCTTTGTGTAAAATACAAGGGGGTAGTTTAGGGTTGTAGTCAACTAACATTTACTCAGAGTAGACCCATTAAAATCAACAGACCATGTCCATTAATTTCAGTGGGCATATTCTGAGTAAACGTTAGTTGACTACAACCCTTAGACTGCAGTCTTAACCTCACCTACCTGAGAATAGACCAGTTAGATTCAATATGACTTACTTCTCAGTAGGCATGGTTAGGATTGCAACCATAGTTGGGAAATCAAAGCCATTGCTGTTTCTGTTATAAACTTATTTCTGTTATAAACTGCATTTTTAAGAGTGGTTTTACTGTTAGATCTCTTTTTTCCCCTTTTCTCTTTTCGTCCCTCCATTCGTCTTATTCACACCTGACCTGCTTGGTCCTTTTGTTTTCGAAAACATTAGTTGTGCATACTACAGTTCTTCCCACTAGCCCTGAAACCCCTGCACCACCGACCTTTCTGATGGATTCCTCTCCTTCCCCTTCTTTAGCTATCCCAAGTTCCAGTGTTCTCCCCTCTGCTCCCCGAGATGTGGTCCCTGTGTTGGTCTCCAGTCGATTTGTCCGCCTCAGCTGGCGCCCACCTGCGGAGGCCAAAGGGAACATTCAGACGTATGCTGTCTTCTTCTCCAGAGAGAGCATCAACAGGTAGGTCTAGATACCGGACACCACCTCGGGTAGCCTGTGTGCTTATGACTGCGTGTTCTGCAGAATTCTGGTCCTAGAAAAATCTAAATTCTGCAACCTGCATAAATTATGAAGTTGACACATAGCTTTGCATAATTTATCCTAATCATGAGGAATATATGAAGCCATTTTATATTGAATCAGACCATCTATCCAGCTAGTTACATGTGCAAGGAGACAGCACACTTACATATTTAAAAGTCTTAAGGCTCCCCAAAACAAACCAAATACATGTCAATATTAATATAGTTTCAAAGAGTGTAAGATTGATTATTTATTGTAAAATCCTTTTATTGAACCAGCATCGGAAGAGACAGTGGCCTGGCTCACACATCACACTAAGCCATGGTTTGTTTAATAAACTGCAAACAAGACACACATTGTCCCACAGATGTTCAGACAAACCACAGCTTGTTTAACAAAAGCTTGGTTTGTTTCCTCCATGCCCACTCTTCACTGTCCATTTGATATCCCAAGTGCCTTTGTGGCATCCTAGTGCTGCCATTGTCTCAGTGGGTCACCGGCTCCCTTACCATTGGCCGCCTGGAGGAAGATCTTGGAGTTCTTTGGCCAAGCCATACCAGCTTCCCTCTTCATTAAAGGAACACCCAAGGTTCTCTGGAGTCAAGCAGCTGCTTAACCCTTTCCTTTTACCACTCTGCTGAGAGAGATTTTCTTCTTCTTCACAAGACACATACTTCTACTTTGGAACTCTCCACCAGCCTCATATTTGGGTGAATGTAATTCCTGACAAAATGTATGAGTTTTTGGAGACAGAAAACAACCATAAAGGAACACAGTTATACAAGACATACCACCAATATATACCTGCCCAAGGGAAAATCTCTCCTCCAACCATGGACTGAAGAATATCTTAGAGCCTCCATTAAACCTGTCTAAGAGAGAAGATTCGCCATCACTAATCACCAAAGTACTTGAAGCTACCAAACACTGACCTTCTAGCTTCCAATGGAAAAAATAACACCAGAACTCGCACCATCAAACCCAAGGGAATTATTACCTATGAAGCAAGCCTACCTGTGTGCAGTTCTCATCATTGGCAAGCACTTTCAGAAAGCCAACCAGATAGCCAAACCGTCCCACCTCAGTTGTACCCTTTCTGCCAATGAAGATGCACAGTTTGATTAATGATAACATTTTATTGATTACAAAATTAGGAGAACGGGACTGATGCAACTGAACGGAAAATAAGAGGTTGTGTAGGAGGGGAGATATGCTCAAGTAGAATCAGACTGGGAAATACGTTCAGCAGCTACTGGTGGTATGAGATAAGGTGTCTGGCACAAGTCTGCAGTAGCCTGAACCTTGGGAAAGTGGGGGCAATGATCCCAAATGAATTGCGGCATTGCATTCCTGAAAGACACACTGCATTTACTTGCTTGTGATTGAATGGCCAAGGAGAATCATCTCCCTGCTTTCCATCCACAGACATTGCATCCCTCTCCTCATCTGAGCTGGTCAGGTCTGACTCCTCCTCCAACAGCATGATTCCCCTTGTCGCACAGATGTTGTGGAGGATGCAGCAAACTATGATGGTGTCAGCAGCAAGGTCTTCCTCTGCATCAGGGATGGTGCACCTGTGGCCCTCTTGATGTTACCTGAACTGCAACTCCCATCAGCCCCAGCCAGCATGGTCAATGGTCAGGGATGAAGGGAACTGTAGTCCAACAAGATCTGGAGGGCCACAGGTCCCCCATCCCTGGAGAAGACAATACAGAGCTAGAAGGATCAATGATCTGATGTTCTTATAATAGGGCACTTAGCCAGCAGAAGACATTTTTCACTTCTCCTTTTCACCAGATTCTCCCTCATTAATTTCTGCATTCTCTCCATGCATGTCATCAGTACAACTATTGTCACTTAGATCACATTCACATTATGGATTAAAAGTACATTGATACCACTTTAACAGTCATGACTCCCCCCCCCAAGAATCCTGGGAACTGTAGCTTACCCCCTCACAGAGCTACAATTCCCAGCACCCTTAACAAACTACAGTTCACAGTTCCCATGTGGCTTTAAATGTATGGTGTGGATGTGACCTCATTCTCAGGAAGTATTCCCTTCCTGCACTCTTGGCAGCCTTTCCTCTGCACATTCTTTGATGCATTGTGCAACCTTTCTCGCCAGTATTTTCTTTAGTAAAATAACCATATTCCATTTGGAGTTGAAATATGGATCTCCAGATTAGACTACTGATTTTTAATAAAATAGCATCTCAACCTCAGGTTTTTAATGGTATCATTTTTGGAGGAGCACTTTCATAATAGGCATTAATTAAAGGCTTTCAATACGGATCGCTATGCTTCTGAATACTAGTTGCTAGAAAGCGTAGGAGGGGACAGTGTTGTTGCACTCATGTTCTGCTTATGGGCTTCCCACAGGCATTTGGTTGGCCACTGTGAGAAACAGGATGCTGGACTAGATCGGCCATTGACCTGATCCAGGAGGCTCTACTTACGTTCTGATGTTCTTATGCATGTTGAAAGGTAGTGGAGTGGAGTGGTTAGATTTATTTATTTATTTATTATTTCAATTTATATACCGCCCTTAGCGAAATAGCTCTCAGGGCGGTGAACAAACAAAATAAAATACAATATATCATAATAAAAATACAAAAACATATACAAACAAACAACGAAAAGCACAGCAAAAACAAAATAAATACTACAAAAATTAAAATACAGATTAAAAGATTAAAAAAGTTAAGAAGATTAAAATGCCTGGGAGCATAAAAAGGTCTTTACCTGGCGCCGAAAAGATGGAAGTGTAGGCGCCAGGCGTACCTCTTCGGGGAGGCTGTTCCACAACTCAGGGGCCACCACAGAAAAGGCCCTAGATCTCGTAACCACCCTCCGGGCTTCCCGATGGGTTGGTACCCAGAGGAGGGCCTTAGATTCTGAACGAAGTGAACGGGTAGGTTCATAGCGAGAGAGGCGTTCCACAAGGTATTGAGGTCCCACGCCGTGTAAGGCTTTATAGGTCAAAACCAGCACCTTGAATCTCGCCCGGAAGCAAATAGGAAGCCAGTGCAGACACGCCAGGACAGGTGTTATATGCGAAGACCGACTGGTCCTCGTCAATAATCTGGCAGCTTCGTTCGGCACCAGCTGAAGCTTCCGAACTGTCTTCAAGGGCAGCCCTACGTAGAGCACATTACAGTAATCCAATCTTGAAGTTACCAGAGCGTGGACAACGGAGGCGAGGTCGTCCCTGTCCAGATAGGGGCGTAGTTGGGCTACCAGATGAAGATGGTAAAATGCATTCCGTGCCACCGAGGCCACTTGGGCCTCGAGAGACAGGGAAGAGTCGAGAAGAACCCCCAAACTACGTACCTGTTCTTTCAGGGGGAGTGTAACCCCATCCAGAACAGGGTAAGCATCCACCATCTGAGCAGGGAAGGCGTTCACCAACAATGTCTCGGTCTTGTCTGGATTGAGTCTCAGTTTATTAGCTCTCATCCAGTCCATTATCGCGGTCAGGCAACGGTTCAGCACATCAACAGACTCACCTGAGGAAGATGAAAAGGAGAAATAGAGCTGCGTGTCATCAGCGTACTGATGGCAACGCACTCCAAAACTCCTGATGACCGCACCCAGCGGCTGCATGTAGATGTTGAAAAGCATGGGGGACAAGACCGATCCCTGGGGGACTCCACAATGGAGAGCCCATGGTGTCGAGTGATGTTCCCCAAGCACTACCTTCTGGTGACGATCCGCGAAGTAGGAGCGGAACCACTGCCAAGCAGTGCCCCCGACACCCAACTCCGCGAGTCTCCCCAGAAGGATACCATGGTCGATGGTATCAAACGCCGCTGAGAGATCAAGGAGAATCAACAGAGTCACACTCCCCCTGTCCCTCTCCCGACAAAGGTCATCATACAGGGCGACCAAGGCTGTTTCGGTGCCAAAACCGGGCCTGAAACCGGATTGAAATGGATCTAGATAATCGGTTTCATCCAAGAGCGCCTGGAGTTGGCTGGCAACCACCCGCTCCAAAACCTTGCCCAAAAAAGGGACATTGGCCACCGGTGTATAGTTATTCAGATTATCTGGGTCCAAGGAGGGTTTCTTTAAAAGAGGTCTCACTACTGCCTCCTTGAGGCTACCAGGGACTACTCCCTCCCTCAAGGAGGCGTTAACCACTTCCTTGGCCCAACCGGTGGTCCCAGCCCTGCTAGCTTTCACTAGCCAAGATGGGCAAGGATCCAGAACAGACGTGGTTGCCCGAACCATTCCAAGCACCTTGTCCACTTCCTCGAGCTGCACCAACTGAAACTCATCCAATAAAGAAGGACAAGGCCGTGCTCCGGACACTTCAATGGATTCATCTGTCACAACATCAGAGTCAAGGTCCCTGCGGATACATGCGATCTTATCTTGAAAGTGTCCAGCAATTTTGTTGCAGCGGGTCTCAGATGTTTCCATAGTATCGTGGGGGCCAGAGTGTAAGAGCCCTCGCACGACTTTAAAAAGCTCCGCTGGGCGGCATAAAGATGATCTAATAGAGGCAGCAAAATAGAGCTTCTTTGCTGTCCTTACCGCTTTTGTATACAACTTATTGGTGGCACTTACCAAAGCATAGTTGTATCCACTGCGAGTTTTCCTCCATCTGCACTCCAGCCTCCTCCTCTCTTGTTTCATCGCTCTCAGCTCCGGAGTATACCACGGATAGATAGCTGGATTAGGACTTGGTTTCAAACCCTAGTCAGCCACGGAGCTCACTGGGTGACCTGGAGCCAGTAACCTTTTCTCATCCTAACCTCACAGGGTTGTTGTAAGGATAAAATGAGGAGGGGGGAAATCATATATGTCACCTTAAGCTCCTTACAAGAAAATCAAGATATAAATATAATAACCAATAATAACCAGCCAACCAACAAATTTAATTGGGAAATCGTAACATTTTGGCCTGATGGATGTTTAACATGGAAAACTGCTACTATACTTTGTTGTTATACAGTCCAAAGATAGCCAACTATTGCTATTCAGTCTTATTTCTCTACGTCCCAATTGCACTTGCTACTCTTTCTTAAACACAGGAGCCTCTTTTTCTTAGCAAAATGTTTCAAAAATATACCATGCCCATAGTGCTTTTGTTATGAATGGACCTTGAACTTCTTCATGAGCATAGCTCACTAGAAATGCAAGTTCCCCTATTGTGAGTGCAGCAGGACCTTTTGCTAGAGTTACCCGCACATCACCCCCAAAGCGTATATAAATCTCACCTTTACCCAATGGCGCACACACAGAAAGTAAAATAAAGAGTAGTTTTATTAAGAGAAGAAATAAGGAAAAATATTGCAGTTTACAATTACAATTAACAATGAACAGCCTTCTAACTGTTATTCATTCATTCAGCAACACTAGATAGACTAAAGCAAAGAGACTAAACTTATGCACCCTTTCACATCAAGCTCACCCACACAGAAAGAAAATGAAAGAAAGAAGCCCTGAAGTTGTGTATACCTTTCCTGGAGAGTTGCTATAAATCGAAGGCTGAAAGAGAGAGACTTTCATATCTAGCCTAATGAGCCAAAGCTCCGCCCTTGTATAACCGGCGCTTGATTTGAAAGGTCTCGCCCAAATCCTTAGCTCTGAAGTTCTGCAAATTGTCCCAAAGATGCTGGGGAGTGTTGGTAAGAAAGGCAGCTGGAGGAACTGATGGTCCCTTCAAACCCCTTGTGTCTTATATTTTTTCTAACTAAACTGACCCCAATGTAAATGTGACCAGGAAGATGTGGACATCACAGATAAGAACAATGAAAGAGTTTAGGAGTACTGGTGGAGGAATCTGTTTTTTTTCCAGAAACCATTCCCCAATTAATTCCCATATAATAACTGCAGTCTCCTACCTAATTCCTGATGTTTGGGATAATCACTATACTGTCCCTACTTAAAGGTTAAGATTATCATAAGCCTTATGCAAACTGTTTCTTTGTTTGAAAGGAGTGCCTGATTCTTACTGGGTGACATTCTCCAAATTTTCATAGGAGTCAGGAAGTCCATACCCTCAGGCTTTCAAGATATGTACTCAGAGGTCACAGAGAGGCTATTTCCCAGGAATTTTTGCTATTGCAGGTTTTCCAAACTCTGGTTCACTGAGGTGAATCAAAGATTAAAAATCCCCAATATTTGATTCCTCATTACACTTTTCTTATCAAAGTGTGAAATGAACGTCCTTCCACCCAACAACTATACTTTAATTAAAGTTGGCATTTCTGAAACTAGTCCTGAAGGCAGCCATCTTATGGCAGGATGGTGTTATTTGTGGGTCCTTGAAATTATTGTACCCCACTAGAGCGACAACGCAGTTCAGCCTAAATTGAAGGTTCGGTAATGTTGACCGGTCTTCGATAACTGAAGCAAGCAGAGATTACCTTCACTCTGTAGCGTTGCAGAAGGAGATAAGTTTTGTTTTGTTTTTAACGCAGTTGCATTTTGTGTGGTTCCAATACATGTACAATATACAAGCACACAGATAGGGATGGGCAAGAAATTTGATTCTGTTTGCATTAAAAGCCAAATCTGTCAAATTCTTATGTGAGAACTGCAACACAGCCATCTTTCAAAATTCATACTAATCTGAATTTTGCAATGCAGTTCTCAAACCAGACATTGTTTACAAAAATGCATATATTAGGGGAAAGTGTGCATAAAAATCAACACATTCGCAATAATAACATACAAAATGCATGATATTAGGAGAAATTGTTTGCAGAAATATGTACATTGGTCAAAACTGCCTAAAAGAATGGGTTTATAAGAAGAAATTTGCGCTACAATTTTGATAGAATATTCATGAGGGGTTTTTTTACAAATTGCTGCAGAAATGTTGAGAGCTGCATTTAAGATTGGAAAAATGAGAAACCAAGAGAACCAAAATTGTGACATATCCTTCTATCCCAACACTAAGTGATGTTCAGCACTTAAAGCCAGTGCAGAGCCAGTATGCTGTAATGGCTAAGGGTGTTAGACTATGACCTGGGAAACCAGGGTTCAAATCCTCATTTGGCCATGAAGCACACTGGGTGACCTTGGCCCAGTCTCTCTCTCTCTCTCTCTCTCAGGCTAATCTACAAAACAGGGGTGTTGTGAGGATAAAATGGGGAGGAAAAAAACATGCACACCACTTTGAGCTCCTTGGAGGAAAGGAGGAATATAAATGTAATGAAAAGAAAAGCCTCATGGCTAATAAAAGCTAGCAGGAATGGAACAGCCGGCTGGGCCAAGGAGGTGATTAATGCCTCTTTACGAGAGGGAGTGGTCCCACCCTGCCTGAAACAGGCGGTGGTGAGACCGCTCCTAAAAAAATCCTCCTTGGACCCTGATAATTTGGACAACTATAGGCCAGTAGCAAATGTCCCATTCCTGGGCAAGGTTCTAGAGCGTGTGGTCGCTCGCCAACTCCAGGCTCTCTTGGATGAAACTGATTATCTAGACCCATTTCAATCGGGCTTTCGGCCGGGGTTTGGTACAGAAACGGCCTTGGTCGCCCTGTATGATGACCTCTGTCGGGAGAAAGACAGAGGGAGTGTAACTCTGTTGGTTCTCCTTGATCTCTCAGCAGCGTTTGATACCATCGACCATGGTATCCTTCTGGAGCGACTTACGGATTTAGGAGTGGGAGGCACTGCTTGGCGGTGGCTCTGCTCCTATCTCGGGAATCGTCTCCAGAAGGTGATGCTGGGGGAACATTACTCGAGTCCCTGGGTACTCCAATATGGGGTCCCGCAGGGTTCAGTTCTGTCCCCCATGCTTTTTAATATCTATATGAAGCCGCTGGGTGAGGTCATCAGGAGTTTTGGAGTGCGTTTCCAGCAATATGCTGATGATACGCAGCTCTACTACTCCTTTTCATCTTCGTCAGGTGAGGCTGTTGATGTACTAGACCGCTGCCTGGCCGCGATAATGGGCTGGATGAGAGCTAATAAACTGAAACTCAATCCTAACAAGACTGAGGTGCTGTTGGTGGGAGGACCCTCTGCCCAGATGGTTGACGTTCGACCTGTCCTAGATGGGGTTACACTCCCCCTAAAGGAACAGGTACGTAGTTTGGGGGTCTTATTAGATCCGCTCCTGTCACTTGAGGCTCAGGTAGCCTCGGTGGCACGGAATGCATTCTACCAGCTCCGGCTGGTAGCCCAACTACGACCCTATCTGAGCAAGGAGCATCTTGCCTCAATTATCCATGCTATGGTAACCTCTAGATTGGACTACTGTAATGCACTCTATGTGGGGCTACCTATGAAGACGGTTCGGAAACTTCAGCTAGTGCAAAATGCTGCGGCCAGAGTTCTCACTGGGACAAAGAAATTTGACCATATAACACCTGTCCTGGCACAGCTGCACTGGCTACCGATATGTTTCCGGGCCAGATTCAAAGTGTTGGTTCTTACCTATAAAGCCCTAAACGGCATTGGACTGCAATACCTGATGGAGCGCCTCTCTCGCTATGTACCTACCCGTTCACTACGCTCGACGTCGAAGGCCCTTCTCCGGGTCCCAACCCATAAAGAGGCCCGGAGATCAACAACTAGATCTAGGGCGTTCTCGGTGGTGGCCCCCGAACTATGGAATGCCCTCCCAGACGAGATACGCCTGGCGCCTTCTCTGTTATCTTTTCGGCGCCAGGTAAAAACTTACCTTTTCGCCCAGGCTTTTTAAATTTTGTAAATTTTTAAATATTTTAATTTAACATTCTAAACTTAATATGATCTTAATTTATAAATCTCAATGGCAATTTTATTAATGTTTTATAATTGTACTATATATATATATATTTTTCCACACTTGCTCATATTTTAATTGTGATTTTATTTGTTGTACACCGCCCTGAGAGTTTTCTGCTATAGGGCGGTCTAGAAATGTAATAAAATAAAATAAATAAATAAATAATAAATAAGAGCCTGTACAAAAGGGACGGGCTCCACTTGAACCAGAATGGAACCAGACTGCTGGCACTTAAAATTAAAAAGGTGGCAGAGCAGCTTTTAAACTGACTGAGGGGGGAAACCCGACAGGAGCTGAGAAAGGTCCGGTTCGGAATAAACCTCCCCCCTGGGATAAAAACCAAAGAAATGATGAAATTTTAAAAGGGGTAGGCCTAGAAGTAGGCATTGTGAGAGCAGGGGCACAGGATATAAATTCAGAAGAGCAAAATTACCACAGGCCAAACCACAAGTGCCAAAGACACTTGAAGAGAGACACTGCTTACAAGTGCCTGTACGCTAATGCTAGGAGCCTGCGAACCAAGATGGGAGAACTGGAGTGCTTGGTCTTAGAGGAGAGCATTGATATAGTGAGCATAACGGAGACCTGGTGGAATGGAGAAAACCAGTGGGATACGGTTATCCCTGGATATAAACTATATCGGAAGGACAGGGAAGGACATATTGGTGGCGGAGTCGCTCTATACGTGAAAGAAGGCATTGAATCCAGCAAGCTCGAAACCCCAAAAGAGGCAGACTCCTCCACAGAATCATTGTGGGTGGTGATACCATGCCCCAGGAGGGACTTAATACTGGGAACGATCTATCGTCCCCCTGATCAAAATGCTCAGGGAGACCTTGAGATGAGATATGAAATTGAGGAAGCATCCAAACTAGGAAATGTGGTAGTAATGGGTGACTTCAACTACCCGGACATAGACTGGCTGCATATGTGTTCCAGTCATGACAAAGAAGCAAAGTTTCTAGATATTCTAAATGACTATTCCCTAGACCAGTTGGTCATGGAACCGACCAGAGGGACGGCAACCCTGGACTTAATCCTCAGTGGGGACCGGGACCTGGTGCGAGATGTAAGTGTTGTTGAACCGATTGGGAGCAGTGACCACAGTGCTATTAAATTAAACATACATGTAACTGGCCAATTGCCAAGAAAATCCAACACGGTCACCTTTGACTTCAAAAGAGGAAACTTCACAAGAATGAGGGGATTGGTAAAAAGAAAGCTGAAAAACAAAGTCCAGAGGGTCACATCACTCGAAAATGCTTGGAAGTTGTTTAAAAACACTATATTAGAAGCTCAACTGGAGTGCATACCGCAGATCAGAAAAGGTACCGCCAGGGCCAAGAAGATGCCAGCATGGTTAACGAGCAAAGTCAAGGAAGCTCTTAGAGGCAAAAAGTCTTCCTTCAAAAAATGGAAGTCTTGTCCAAATGAAGAAAATAAAAAAGAACACAAACTCTGGCAAAAGAAATGCAAGAAGACAATAAGGGATGCTAAAAAAGAATTTGAGCAGCACATTGCTAAGAACATAAAAACCAACAACAAAAAATTCTATAAATACATTCAAAGCAGGAGACCATCTAGGGAGACGATTGGACCCTTGGATGATAAGGGAGTCAAAGGTGTACTAAAGAACGATAAGGAGATTGCAGAGAAGCTAAATGAATTCTTTGCATCTGTCTTCACAGTGGAAGATATAGGGCAGATCCCTGAACCTGAACTAACATTTGCAGGAAGGGGTTCTGAGGAACTGAGACAAATAGTGGTAACGAGAGAGGAAGTTCTAAGCTTAATGGACAATATAAAAACTGACAAATCACCGGGCCCGGATGGCATCCACCCGAGAGTTCTCAAAGAACTCAAATGTGAAATTGCTGATCTGCTAACTAAAATATGTAACTTGTCCCTTGGGTCCTCCTCCGTGCCTGAGGACTGGAAAGTGGCAAATGTAACACCAATCTTCAAAAAGGGATCCAGAGGGGATCCCGGAAATTACAGGCCAGTTAGCTTAACTTCTGTCCCTGGAAAACTGGTAGAAAGTATTATTAAAGCTAGATTAACTAAGCACATAGAAGAACAAGCCTTGCTGAAGCAGAGCCAGCATGGCTTCTGCAGGGGAAAGTCCTGTCTCATTAACCTATTAGAATTCTTTGAGAGTGTCAACAAGCATATAGATAGAGGTGATCCAGTGGACATAGTGTACTTAGACTTTCAAAAAGCGTTTGACAAGGTACCTCACCAAAGGCTTCTGAGGAAGCTTAGCAGTCATGGAATAAGAGGAGAGGTCCTCTTGTGGATAAGGAATTGGTTAAGAAGCAGAAAGCAGAGAGTAGGAATAAACGGACAGTTCTCCCAATGGAGGGCTGTAGAAAGTGGAGTCCCTCAAGGATCGGTATTGGGACCTGTACTTTTCAACTTGTTCATTAATGACCTAGAATTAGGAGTGAGCAGTGAAGTGGCCAAGTTTGCTGATGACACTAAATTGTTCAGGGTTGTTAAAACAAAAAGGGATTGCGAAGAGCTCCAAAAAGACCTCTCCAAACTGAGTGAATGGGCAGAAAAATGGCAAATGCAATTCAATATAAACAAGTGTAAAATTATGCACATTGGAGCAAAAAATCTTAATTTCACATATACGCTCATGGGGTCTGAACTGGCAGTGACCGACCAGGAGAGAGACCTCAGGGTTGTAGTGGACAGCACAATGAAAATGTCGACCCAGTGTGCGGCAGCTGTGAAAAAGGCAAATTCCATGCTAGCGATAATTAGGAAAGGTATTGAAAATAAAACAGCCAATATCATAATGCCATTGTATAAATCTATGGTGCGGCCGCATTTGGAATACTGTGTACAGTTCTGGTTGCCTCATCTCAAAAAGGATATTCTAGAGTTGGAAAAGGTTCAGAAGAGGGCAACCAGAATGATCAAGGGGATGGAGCGACTCCCTTACGAGGAAAGGTTGCAGCATTTGGGGCTTTTTAGTTTAGAGAAAAGGCGGGTCAGAGGAGACATGATAGAAGTGTATAAAATTATGCATGGCATTGAGAAAGTGGATAGAGAAAAGTTCTTCTCCCTCTCTCATAATACTAGAACTCGTGGACATTCAAAGAAGCTGAATGTTGGAAGATTCAGGACAGACAAAAGGAAGTACTTCTTTACTCAGCGCATAGTTAAACTATGGAATTTGCTCCCACAAGATGCAGTAATGGCCACCAGCTTGGACGGCTTTAAAAGAAGATTAGACAAATTCATGGAGGACAGGGCTATCAATGGCTACTAGCCGTGATGGCTGTGCTCTGCCACCCTAGTCAAAGGCAGCATGCTTCTGAAAACCAGTTGCCGGAAGCCTCAGGAGGGGACAGTGTTCTTGCACTCGGGTCCTGCTTGCGGGCTTCCCCCAGGCACCTGGTTGGCCACTGTGAGAACAGGATGCTGGACTAGATGGGCCACTGGCCTGATCCAGCAGGCTCTTCTTATGTTCTTATGTTCTTTTGTTAAGAGGAGTGAGCTCCCATCAGCTTGCTGCTTGGGCTTCTGAAGTATTCCAGTCAAATCCTAAAGCAAACAAAGAGTTTCTCCCTCCCCACCCCCTTGTGAGTGCTTGATTGGAATGCTCAGCCAAATTTGATAAGTTTAATTTTATTAAATTTGTTAGTCACTTGCTACACACATGCAGAAGTCCCCAAGTGATTTACAAAACAGAAAATAAAATGCAAAAAGAAGAAAAATCCTATAACATGCAAATATACTGCAGTCTTCATCCAAAAAATCATCTAAAAACATAAAAGCTCCACCCTCCATCTGACATAAGAAAGAACACCTAACAACCACCAAAAGCCAGACTGCTAGTGCCATCCAAATGCCCGGGAAAATAAACGTGTCTGTGTCATCTTTCTGGAACCAGACAAAGGGTGCTTTCACACTGCACTTTATTCCATTATTCTGATGATTTATTTCCTGTTAAATTGTGCATAAAATTTGAGCTTTCACATGACATAACGGGTAGCTCCGGAATTCTGGTGGAATGTAGTGGAAGTTTAGCGCTAATTTCCGCAATAAATGATACCAGAAATATTCCAGTAGCAGGCTGGGAACCCGGAAGATTGTGGGAGTTTTGTGCCAGCTGCCGCTGCTCACATTACAGCCATCCCGGCATGCAGTATGTTCCCGCCCTTACCAACAGCCGTCCCAGCATGCAGTCTTCGCGCACTGCCGCACTGCCACCGCCGCACCTCCCAGCCGATCCCAGCTGCTCCTGAGAGCAGCCTGTGCTGCTGCTGCTTGTGCTCAACCAGAGCCTCTGCTGCTGCACTACTGCGCCTCTCAGCTGATTGCGTTGCGCCTCTCAGCTGATCGCGATCGTGCCTCTTTCAACCCCCCCCCCGGCGCAGAAGGAACAAGCAAAGCTTTTGAATAGAAAAGGCAGGAAAAGAAGCAGTCTTCTAACGGCCGAGGTAGGTGAGAGTGCTGTGTGAAAGACCATTGCGCGAAATGCCGCTAAATTGGTACTGCAGTATGAAAGGGATTTTTGAAATCCGGAACGAAGAGCTAGATTTTTAATTTGTTAAACTAGCGCTATTAGCCCCATGTGTGAAAGCAGCCAATGTCAGTGCACGGCAAGCTTCCCTAAGGATCTGCAAGGATATCCGCTTGCTCAGGAGAATTTTTTCCTCTCTGCTCTCCCTGTGCATGCCTTGTGCTCTCCCCAGATCTGGTCTGGAGGGTTAGGGGAATCCCCAGAACAGATTTAGAGGGCAAGCAGGGGGAAGAGAGGGAGGAAAGTTATATTGTGCCTTATATTCTGTAAGTCCTTGCAGTGATAGAACATGTTAGTTGGATACCACTTCTTCTTCCTCTTTTTCTTCATTATTATTATTGTTGTTGTTGTTGTTGTTGTTAGTAGTAGTAGTAGTAGTAGTAGTAGTAGTAGTAGTATTTATTAAGTTTCTATACCACCCCATAGCCAAAGCTCTCTGGGCAGTTTACAACATAAAGTAGTAGTAGTAGTAGTAGTAGCATTAGCAACAGCAGCAGCAGTTAGTCACCTAACACAGGATAGTCTCTAGACGGTGGAGTCACCAACATGGCGCCATGGGTGGCAGTTTTTCTGTCAGTACCTCCTGTGGCACCAGTGGAAAGTCTCAGTAGATAGCCCCTTAAAAATTCACAAAGCATGAGAAACTGTTTGTTTTTCCTGCTTAGTTTCTATTTGCACTGGGTCAGCCTCTCCTATGTTGAACACACACCCTTAAATGTGCTCACATTTCATTGGATGCTAATACTGGGAAAAACACACACACACCCAATCTGTTCTGAGCAGAGAAGAGGCTCAGCCTGGTGATAGTTGATACAGGTGCATTATTCCACATTGATGGAGAAACTGATGGGACAGGGACATGCCCAAAGCATGTTCTGCTTTTTCAGATGTGTTATGCCAGTGTGTTATAACAGTGACCGCTGCCCACCACACTTTCTCAAAATTCCAAATGTGCCCACTGGCCGAAACAGTTTGCCAACCGCTGCTCTAGACAACTTACAATCAACTTTTTTAAACTTGTCACATTCTATCAAGTTTTGTGGAATTTCCTTCCAGCTGAGACCAGATGGGCCACCTCTCGGCCCAACTTCTTGACGGCAGAGAGGAAGAAGGGGAGGCAAGCATGCATTCTTACTAGAAATTAAGCCACCTTGATCTCACAGGGACTTTCTTTCAAGGAAGCATGCATGGGACCTGGCTGAACAGCAGCAAATCTTTCTACATGTGCAAGCGGAACCCTGGAAGGCCCACTGAGTCCATTCAGCCTTGCTGTCTGTTACAGCATTTCTCAAGTGGTCATGGCAGACACGCTCACATAGTGTGTGATTTCCAGCAAGCTGCAGCCATGGAGATGAAAGGCACTCCTCAAGCAGCTGTTCAGGGGAACCCTTCCCCCTTCTTTTGTTCCCTTGATGCACTTCTCAAGGGTTAAATTTCAGTAGTGGCCAGCAATGCAGGCGGTACGGGGTTGCTTACCTGGCTTCCCAATGCTGCTCATCACTGCTGGTTGCCGAGAGAGGGAGAGGTGAGGCAGCGGGAAGGCTGGCACAGCACAAGCACAGCAGGGGAGCCAGTTTGCTGCCCCTCTCTCACTCCTCCCCTCTCCCTTTCGGCAACCGACAACAATGTGTGACATTGGGAAGGCAGGTAAGCAACGTCCCCTTGCCCACCTCACCCCACTACTGCCCACCCCCTCTTTACCATGTGTTTAATTAGGGTTTAAAACCCCTGATTAAGCATGCAGTTGGGGGGGGGGAATGAGAAGACACAACATCTCCTCCTCCTCTCCCATCCACAGGGCTGGCCCTCATATTGATTCAGGGCCCAAATCTGGATCATGTCATTACTGGATCACCCCGGGTCAGATTGGGGCCGATCCAAAGTGCTGTATCAGATGCTGGGGGGGCATGCACTGTCCTAGTTTTAAGCAGAGGCTTGAAGACCACCTAGAGATCTTATAGCAGCAGCTTTCCTGCCTAGGTGACCTTTGAAGAACCTTCAAACGTTACAATTCCAACTTGTTGATGTCATCCAACCAGTGAGTCTGCATGTTATTTCTTCTCCAGCTCATATTTGATCTGCACAGGAGAAGACAACTCCTCCCTATTTCTCATACAGAATCATAGCTAGAGGGGGGGGGATAATTCCTCAGTGTTCTTAGTGTTTGGATCGTAGTTGTAGCAGTGGGCCAGGTGCTGAAAGAGGGAGGAACAAGAAAGAGAGCACCACTTTTTCCTCCCTCTCACTACTACAAACAAACAAAGCAGATGGAAGGGGGGGGAGGTTGGAGGGAGGGCTGTGGAAAAGAAGAGAGGATGAGCATTTGGGAGCTCAATGAGTTGGAAAGGTGGGGGATCTGGCCCATATCACACTCCCATAAGGGGCAGAACAAGTTCTAAATTGGCTAGTAATTGAATTCCAAATAAACCAAGCTTTGTATTTTCTTGTTTTTCAGTTGGGGAAAAACACTCTGGCTTTTAACAAGGGGAACACCATGATCCCAATGTGAAGCCTAACACTTAGTTCTGCCTCTGGTGACAAGTTGAGCCATTTTGCAAATGCATACCTCTACCTTGCGCACAATCGCATTGTTTAACTGTTTTCAGATATTTTAGTATAAGTTACTGACTGTCATGAAACTGAAGGTAAAAGCCCATTTAAAAATAGTGTGTGTCCCTTATAGAGTCTGCTACTGGAAGGAATATAATCTTCTGTTTTGCTACAGGGATGGCACTGGGCTTAAAATGCCACTTTTAATTAAGAAAAGGAAAACTCTGAAAACCCATTTTAAGACTTCTATTGTGGCAAGAACTGCCTCCAGTCCTGTGAACTTTTAGGCTTTCAGTGTGTGAACAAAATAAATGTAGCTTCCTTTAAGTGCTCGGGTACAATACTGAGTCATTTATTGTTTATACATTATCTTTACAGAAGAGCTATTTTTCTCTTTACAATAATAGCGGATCTGACATTAACCTGAGGCATGCACAGAAATTGTCAGACGAATTACTGTAACTCCAGAGTACTGAATGATTCTTGGTGTTGAAGAATAACAGTAATTTTGCTTGACAATTGACAGTCATTGTAATGTCAGCACTGCATATAGAAACAGTCTGCGGCATGTCTTCAGTCGCTGCATGGCCCTAGATTGCAATTTGACATCTCTCTCAAAGGTGTGACCAGCCTTTGCCAACCTGTTTTGGACTACAATTCCCATCCAATCCAGCCAGCACAGCTGTTTTAGAGTCCACAACATTGGAGGGCCAGGTTGGTGAAAGCTGAATTAGACCAGTGTTCTGGGGCATCCTGAAATTCCCTGGAGGCTTCCCAGATGCTCCTCAATGAGGTTAGAAAATGCAAATGGTGGACAAGCTTTCCTTTAAAGTTAGCTTATCCACTGCTGCCTATCGTTCTCTGCAGTGCACTCTAGTAGAAAAATGAATTCAACCTTGGGTCCCCAGATATTGTTGGACTACAACTCCCATCATCCCCAGATAGCGTGATGAATGATCATTCTGTTTCTGACTCCTAACTGAGCGGAGCAGAGGGAGCTGTGTCAGCTGGTCCAGGGGATATACAAGCAAGCTGGCTCTCAGAGAGTGACCATGCAAAGTGAGCAAACAGGGAGAGCTACCAGGAATTTGGCAGCAGATGTGCAGAGAGGAAGAGACAAAGGAAAGAGGTGAGTGACCTGGAGTAACCCCAGGAGGCTGTATGTTTGGAGTCACCAAACATTATCTGATTATGTGCTCTGACCGTGGGCTCTGAAGGACCTTCATAGCAGCTTGATTGGAAGGGCGTGGCCTGAGAGCTGTTGGCTGAAGGGATGTGGCTTGATAACTGCTGAGTGCAACTAGCAGCAGCTGGGTGTGCTGGGAGTTTCATTCTGTTTCCTGACTCCTAACTGAACAGAGCAGAGGGAGTTGTCTTAGCTGGTCCAAAGGAGATACAAGTGAGCCATCTCTCAGAGAATGAGTGAACAGGGAGAGCTAACAGGAGTTTGGCAGTGGAGTTTGGCAGGGAAGGTCAATACAAAAAATTTTTTTGTAGTGTGCACCACATACCACTGGATTGTCCCATTTACCCTGAATTAGGACAGAACAAATCACAGACAATTCCAATACAAATAGAAAGAAAGAAACAAAAGATAGTAGAGGCTATCGATAAGAAGGACACTGCAGTGGTGGTGACCTGCAAGGTCTGTGCAATGTTTGTTTTCTTGCCCGACAACAACATGACATACATGTGCAACAAGTGCAAGCTGGGGATGCTATTGGAAGAAAAAATGAGAGGCCTGGAGAGGCAGATGGCCACCTCAAGAGTATAAGAGAGGACAAAGAGTTCTTACACAGAACGCTAGAAGAACAATAGGAAAGAGAAGTACAGGAGGTGGAAGAACAACAGCATGTTGAAGCAGAAGAGGAGAGCAACAATGAAGTGGAGGAAACTGTGGAAAAGGATGACAATCAGAAGCAGAAGAGATAGAAAACACCCTTCACTGGTGGAACTATGGAACCATTTACAGGCACTTGAGGATGAGACTGGAGGACAGGCTACAGGGGAAGAATTATTTATTTATTTAAAGTATTTCTATCCCACCCTTCTACCCTATAATAGGGCACTCAGGGAGGCTTACAAAAATAAAATCAGACATGTGCATAATAAAATTACAGAAGACCCCATGTGACAGGAAGCGAGAAGCTGAAGCTCAGTCAAGCAGAGGCAATGAAACCACACCCCATGACAAGAAGAAGAGAAAAGTAGTAGTAGTGGGAGACGCGCTACTGCATGGGATTGAAACCCAAGTATGCAGAGAAGACCCACGGATTCACCAGGTATGCTGTCTCCCTGGAGGACAGATTAGAGATTTGATGGAAGAGTTGCTATCACTCATAAAGCCCACTGACACGTATACCTTTCTTGTCATCCATGTGGGAATGAAATACTGCCAAGTGGAGTTATGAAGAAATCACGTCAGACTTTGAAGCTTTGGGAAGGAAACTAAAGGACTTTGGGGCCCAGATAGTTTTCTCATCCATCCTTCTGGTACTTAGAAGAGGAGTAGAAAGGGAAAGAAAACTACTCCGTGTGAATGACTGGCTATGAAATTGGTGCCAACATGAGAGGTTTGAATTCTGGGACCACAGGCTACACTTCCTGGAAGATAGACTGCTGGCAAGTGATGGGTTGCACCTCACAAGGACTGGGAAGAATGTGTTTGGCCACAGCATGGAGAACATCATCAACAGAGCTTTAAAGTGAATCCTAAGGGGGTGTGAGATGTAAACTTGGCGGTAATGTCTGACAAAGGCTTATGCACAGTAAGAGGAATTGGGAGGACAGCTCTAATGGGGCCCAATAGTAGTCTTCATAAAAATGTAGGAAGGAAGCTAGACTGTAAATCACATGGTCTTTGATGTCTATACTAATGCCCAGAGTATAGGAAACAAACAAGGTGAACTTTAACTCTTAATACAGGAGAGTAAATACAACTTAATAGGTATAAATGAAACTTGGTGGGATGACTCTCATCCCTGGAATACAGCAACTGAAGGATATAAGTTGTTCAAAAAGAACAGAAGGAATCAAAAAGGAGGCAGAGTCACTATTTATATTAAAAGTATATATCTCTGAACAGAAATACAGGAGGATGAGCTTGGTAGCACCACCGACAGTATCTGGATTAAAATAAATGGGGCAAGGAATAAAAGGAACATAGTGGCTGGAGTCTACCATCGACAACCCGATCAAGGAGAAGAAGAGGATGAAACTTTGAAAAGCAAATTGCCAATGTTTCGAGGAGGCCTGATGTAGTAGTAATGCGGGACTTCAATTACCCCAATATCTGTTGGGAGACAAATTCTGCCAAACGTGTCTCCTCCAAGAAATTCCTGAATTGTGTTGAAGGTAACTTTCTCCTACAGAAAGTGGAAGAAGTGGAGGATCAGCTATCCTTGACTTGATTTAACCGATAGAGATGACTTTATGGATGAAGCGGCAGTTATAGGAACTCTGGGAGAAAGTGAACACGCTATACTTGAGTTCTTGATTTTAAAGGAAGCAAAAGCTGAGAGTAGCCATACACATACCCTGGGAATACACATACCCCGGACTTCAGGAAAGCCAATTTTAATAAACTCAGAACAATGATAAATAAGGTTCCATGGCAAGCATTTGAAACAAATGCTGATGAAAGTTAAAGAGGAAAGCACAAAAGCAGGACTACAGCTGAATATCTAGAAGACTAAAGTAATGACAACAGAAGATTTATATAATTTTAAAGTTGACAATGAGGACATTGAACTTGTCAAGGATTCAATACCTTGACAGTCATTAACCAAAATGGAGACAATAGTCAAGAAATCAGAAGAAGGCTATGACTGGGGAGGGCAGCTGTGAGAGAACTAGAAAAGGTCCTCAAATGCAAAGATGTATCACTGCATACTAAATTCAGGATCATTCAGACCATGGTATTCCCGATCTCTATGTATGGATGTGAAAGTTGGACGGTGAAAAAAGTGGAGAAGAGAAAAATCAAGATTTGAAATGTGGTGTGCGACGAGAGCTTTGCTCATACCATGGCCTGCGAAAAAGACAAATAATTGGGTGTTAGAACAAATTAAACCAGAACTATCACTAGAAGCTAAAATGGTGAAACTGAGGTTATCATACTTTGGACACATCATGGGAAGACATGATTCACTAGAAAAGACAATAATGCTAGGAAAGACAGAAGGGAGTAGAAAAAGAGGAAGGCCAAACAAGAGATGGATTGATTCCATAAAGGAAGCCACAGACCTGAACTTACAAGTTCTGAACAGGGTGGTTTATGACAGAGGCTATGTGGAGCTCTATTGGGCGGGCAACCTTTGAGCTGCAGGTGGCAGCTTCTCAGTCAAATAACATCAGGCCCTGGACTGTCTCCACCTACCCAAGTTGGTTATTGGATCCTCCTAGACAGGAAGAGGGCTTGCTTTTCCGGTCGAACGTTTCTCAAGCAACCAAGTGTTCCTGAGGTCTGGTGTGTTCTTCTTCCTTTGGTTCTGACTTGCTCCTGCCTCCTGTCTCATGGAATAAGCTGCTGCAGCTGACATTAGGGGAAGGGCTGTAGCTCAGTAGCAGAGCATCTGCTTTGCATGCAGAAGAGCCTACTTCCAATCCCAGGCTATGGTCTGAAGGCACATGAGGCCAGCTCCCTGCTGAAGCTAAGCAGGGTCGGGTCTGGTCAGTGCCTGGATGGGAGACCACCTGGGAACCATATGTAAGCTGCCTTGGGTTTCAATCATGAAAAGAAAGGTGAGGTATAAATGTGATAAATAAATAAATAAATCCCCAGCATCTCCAGGTAGGGCTAGGAGAGGTTCCTGCCTGAAATCCTGGAGAGCTTACTGAGGTAGATGGATCAACAGTCTGACTCAGTCAATTCAATTCAATCTTTATTTTCAGTCAACCGACCACAAATACAAACATAGTATTAAGTATTAAAAATAAGACTACTTGGTAACAGAAGCTATAGCAGACAGCAAAGCAGTTCAGTGGAATTAATTGCCTTTCACAATCTTACGGGGTCTGGTCAAAATGGCCAAGATCAAAAATTTGGCTGACTCAGTATTAGGCAACTTCCTAGATTCCATTTGGAGCCAGCAAGTACTCAGCCTGCCCCTCACACTGGCTCTGCAGCGAAATTACCTGGACTGTCTAAAGCAGCATCATTTGGCAACCAGCATCCGCCACAGAGAACCCATTTCCAGTAGGCACATAGGACAACAGGGACCTCCAGTTATGCTTGGCCTTTGGGGTTTATTAACAATAGACCTCCAGCTACATTCCATTAGACTCAGAGTTGTCTTACTTAATGTCTATGGGAATTGCTCAGAATAAAACAGGGTTGTAGATTTGGAAAATTTATATCGAAGACTAAGCCCTTTGCATTTGAAAATTAACATCTGGATATATTATTTGATAGTCTGAGGTGGTTTGAGCTCTGAGACCATTACCCAGGCTCTCCTCGGGCAAATCTGAAACATTTAATTTTTTGCTATGCTGCATTTCTTATTTAATTTTGTTTATGTCACTAAAGCCCTCAAATGACACACTGAAGAAAGACAGTGAGAGAAGTAGTGGAAGATGGGAGTGAATAAAGAAGAATATTAATTTTCCCCCTCTCGGAACAAAAGTTGAGCTAGTCTTGGGCCGTTAATTGGTGATACATGGCATGAAAGAATGTTAAATCTGATATATATTTAAAATAATACTCATAGGCCTTGACAAACTTTTTCTGTCTGGCTACAAACTCCACCTTTCAAGGCTGCCCATTCACATGATGTAATAGGGTTAAGCTACATGTGATGTCAAACATGTCTTTGAATTCTTTCCTTAGGACTGTCCTTCATTTCATTTTTATTTATTGAAATATTTATAGACTGCACTTTCATTAAAAATACAGCATGGTAATGTGCAGCATATAAAATTACAAGAAGATAAATAAAAATATTAGTAGAAAGATCAGTAAAAAGTTCAACAAATACTGGTTGTAAAAGGAAATTCACATTGCAAAGGGCTCTCTGAATAACACAATTTTTAAGAGATGTCTAAAAGGTGGCAGATATGATTCCTGCTGAATCTCTACTGGTGGGAAGTTCCACAGGAGACGGCCTGCCATACTAAAGGCTTGGTCCCTAGCAAAAGCCGACTGAGCCTCAGGTGCGTGGGTGACCACCAATAGTGTCCCATTACAGAATCTCAGTGATTGAGGGGGTTTAGAAGAAATCAGGTGATCCTTAAGGTACTTTGGGCCAAGTTGTTCAGGGCTTTGTGGCTGACAAGAAACTGGCAAAACGGCAACCACTGAAGTTTTCTCAGCAGAGTTTTTAACTAACAACATCTGCTGGAGGAGTTAACCCTTTCCTCACATGTCCCACTGAAAATCGCTCCTCTGAAATGACTATTTGCAAATAAAAGATGGGAAGCAATTTTCATTTGGAAAACAGTATGTGGAAACGGCTAAAACCCCACACTGTGGTCCCAGTCTGAATCAGAACCGTCCACAGAGTTGCTGTTAGGTTTTTGTTTAAGAACATAAGAACATAAGAAGAGCCTGCTGGATCAGGCCAGTGGCCCATCTAGTCCAGCATCCTGTTCTCACAGTGGCCAACCAGGTGCCTGGAGGAAGCCTGCAAGCAGGACCCGAGTGCAAGAACACTCTCCCCTCATGAGGCTTCTGGCAACTCATTTTCAGAAGCATGCTGCCTCTGACTAGGGTGGCAGAGTACAGCCATCATGGCTAGTAGCCATTGATAGCCCTGTCCTCCATGAATTTGTCTAATCTTCTTTTAAAGCCATCCAAGCTGGTGGCCATTGTTTGTTTGTTTTTAAGAGGGAAAAAATTGCAAGCAAGAGATTGAAAGATGTATTCTATGGCACATCTAGTCTGAGCAATATAACCCATGTGCATTCATGACATGTGCAGCGTTTGCACAATTTCTAAACCAGAAGTGACTTCTACAATGGAAAGAAGTGGCATTCCAGAAAAAAGAAGCAAAAATTCTCATCAAAAGAAGGACAAGTGAATGAAAAAATAGTCTGCATGATTGCCATCCCTTTCCCTCGCAGTGAGAGAAGTGGATGTTTATATTTATCAAAGTGAGAAGTTTGATGCATAGGGATTCACCAGTGGAACATCCTACTCTGTTCACTGGTATTCCTCAGTAGGAGATGCTAAAGGCTGCAGGGAAGAATGGGTCAAGGTTGGACCTGAGTTTAGGGAGCAACCCTAAGAGTGGGAAGCCAGTGTAATTTCTGCCAGCTTAAAATAAATCAGGTTAAAGTATGCCAGATCCAAACCTCGTTCAGGAGCAGGGCTGCTCCCAGTTGAATCGGCCCAAGCCTGGCAAACAAGTATTTAAAATAGAGTTTGACTTACACTACCCTTTTTGCCAGTGAAAGTTCCACTGGGTTGCCAGATCATGTGACTGAGCTGAATGGAGATAGGATCCAGAGTAAATCCCCACCGCCACACCCCTTTTTGGTGACTTATGCTGCCCTTGGCTGAACTGGCTTTGGCTGAACTGGTTGAGTCCCGGCTGAGCTGAAACTCAGCCAGTTTAGCTGGAGATACTCCAGATCCTAACTCACTCATCCCAGTGGATCTTGGGTTTGGATTGCTCTCTTAGTGGCCGAGCACATGATTTACATACACAAGATTCCAGTTTCAGTCTCCATCATCTCAAACTGAACAGTAATTTCAAGTAGGAAGGCTAGGAAATACCTTCTCTGAAATGCTGGAGCCCCTCAGCTGGTCAAACCAGGCATTTCTGGACTGGATAGGTCAATGGCCTGATTCATTAACAGGCAACTTCAGATGCTCATAGACTCAGTTACATTGTATTCCCCGGTAGTTTCCTGCTCATAAATGCTTCTTTGTCAGGCCAAAGTCTTTGTCTCCTTTTTGCCCTGCTGACCAGCATACTCTGCATGTTTTGCTCCTTGTTGCCCTGCATGCATGAGCTGCAGAGGATACCACTCCTGTGCCTTGTGTGGAAGAGGAAATTTGGGCAGAGGTGGCTTGCTTGGGTGAAAAAAAGTAGTGATGGACTGAATTTCCCCTCTCCATTTCTTGGCTGGAACATAGAACGCTGCCTTGTGCTGCATCAGTCCATTGGTCCATCTACTATAGCTCGGTATACCAACTGGCAGCAGCTCTCCAGAATTTCAGGCTGGAGAAGGTGAGGTTTGAAGCTGAGACCTTGTACATGTAAATGAGATGCTCTATTCCCCCCTTCCCACAAAAATGGAAAAGGACTTTTTGCTATTTTCATGACGGGGTGGGCAAATTTCTAAGACATTTCAGGGAGGAAGAGGGTTGGCTTTGCTTACCTTACAGAGGACGTAACAGAATGTAGGTCTACTATCCTACAAGAAGCCTCACCAGCCATGATTAGGATCAGCCATGATAAGGATCCAGGATGAGGAATGGAAGCAGAAGGAAGTCAGAAGGCTGCTGAGACGGACAGGCTTGCAGACCACTGATTGCAGCTGGAGAGGCTTTTTTTTAAAGCATTGGCGAGTAACCTTGGGACCATGACCTAAATGTAGCCCCTAGTCCTCTCTGTCTGGCCATTGGGACCCTTCCCAGGCCACATAGCATCTCTCTAGTACTGAGTACCTTGTAGAAAGGATAGGTAAGAACAATAGCAACAGCATGAATAATGCAGAAACCCTATCCTCCCTTACATCTGGTCATCCAAAACATCTTGGAAACAACATTAAATTCACTTGTGTCAAACTTAACTGTTGGCAGCTTGTTCAGCAGCGTTGCACCCACTGTTTTCACATTATTGAGCACTTGTGTGAATCCATCTATAATTTGTGTGTGTGTGTGGAAGTGTTTCATCCTGACATTTTGATTCCTTCTGCTGCTGTTTTTGGTTAGGGAGCGGGGTCTGAACACATCACAGTCTGGGGTGCTCCAGCTTACAGTGGGGAATCTGAAGCCAGAAGAGACCTACACCTTCCGAGTGGTTGCATACAATGAATGGGGACCCGGTGAAAGCTCACAGCCCATCAAGGTGGCAACACAACCGGAGTGTAAGTATAATTTGTTTCTTCATTAGTCAGGCTTTCACATTTCTGCAGCTACCTGTCATCACACACACACACACATTCTAAAATGATTTCTCATCATGGAGTGGGAGGGGCAGAGGAGTGTTTGAATTCTCCACTTAAGTTCTGTAACTCTCTCCCCAAATTCTGGACCAGGTTTGTGCTAATGAAACCTTAAATGGATCAAATTTGCATGTGTTCATATTTCTGTCTCTCTCATGAAGAGCAGAATAGGTGTACCTCTAGTGGGATTAAGATTTAAGTTGGGGACTGATCCAAAAACTTTCCTGAAAGAACACGTTGGTGTAAAATTCATGGGACTTTGGGGAGTAGGTGGTGTAGGAAAGTTGTGAAGTATATTCAGGGTTCCCCTTTCCTTATTGCAGAAAGCTAAATGGATGCTTCAGTTAAATATTAAAGGCATGGGATAAATATTAGTAGCAGTAGCAGAGGTGTTGGTTCTAGTTGTAGTATGTGTGTTTTCAGTGTAGATCACTGCTCTTCAACCTTGGGTCCCAGATGTTGTTGGACTATAACTCCCATCATCCTTGGCCATTGTCTAGGCTGGCTGGGGTTGATGGGAGTTGTAGTCTGACAACATCTGAGAACCCAAGGTTGAAGAACACTGGTGTAGATGATACTTTACAACAGCTGTTGCCAACCTGGTGCCCCCCAAGTCTTTTGGGCTACAACTCCTATCAGCCCCAGCCAGCATGGGAAACTTGCAGTCCATAATATTTGGAGGACACTAAGTTGGCAAAGACTGTTTTTTTCAGAGTAAACTAAAGTCTCATCTCAAGTTTTTCTCTTTCATTTTTATTGGTTTATCATTGCTCATCTAAAACTTTTTCTTAGTGGACCACTTGAGTCCAGAGATCCACATGCACTTCTGTGCTTGCATGATTTTGTGCTTACAAGGAAATTCCCCTCCTCCTCATTTCAACAGAGGGATGTGCAAAGCACTGTATCCATGTGCAAAGCAATGTATGCATGGATTGGCTCCCTCGATAGAAACAAGTAGGACAACTCTTTTGAGGTATGGGAGCTCCGATATACACATCAGCCTTGTCTAGAAGATGTTGGTTCACTCAGAAGTGCAGACCTACAAAATTCTCAGGCATTTCTACTGGACTTGTATCACACCTGACAAAGCCACAATATGGTAGCAACGTGTAAGAAGGTTCTGTATCATTGGTATGAGAAGCCCCTTCACAGCTTCCATGTCAGGAAGAAGGACCATTGCTTATGTTTTCCAAATGAACAACATATTTCCTAGTTACAACGCTGGTTTTCTTTTTTGTTTTAAGTCCTAGTTCTAGGGCACACTATTTTCCTCTTTTGTTACAACTCTTGTTTGTTCATTTTGTGGGGCAAGATTTCATTCCCCCCCCTTATGTCAAAATAATTTCCTCTCCCTAAAACTTCCTTCCTTATTTATTTATTTAACTTCAAAGTATAATCCAGAGAGTTTGGCCTCTGCTCTTTCCTGCCATGATCAGTTGTGTATTTCCAGTTCAAATTCAAGTTTTCTGTATTATTTTGAGATACCAAAAATGTTATGCAGTCTGTCCCAGCTGAGGAATAATGGCTGACCGAAAAGTGCATGCAAAGTACACTTCGATGACTCACTCTTTCTAAAAGAAAAGTGGGTGCATTCTCTCCAACTGTAATCAGTTTAAGAGATCAGTACAAGTTCCGACTCTTCAAATAATTATTCTGAATAGGGCTAGATTTATATGAACGGTGGCAATATTTTTTTTTGGTTACTCCTGGATTAAATTTTCTCATTTCTTTATTTAGCGAAAGCCTGTCCACGTTCTCTTCCTCTCACCCTTATGCTTTATAATTTCACTAGCTTATTATCAATCAGGATAGAAACCCCTCACTGTTTTTAGATGACCTCATTTCTTTCATTCTGCAGGCAGATGGTTTGTGAGCTGTTGCTGTGGTTTTTCAGAGAGGCTGCGAGAGGTTCTCAAAGGACAGAGGGTAGTTAATGGGCACCAGTTTCTAGCTTGCAAGGTTGTGTGTACCAGTTTGAACTTCTAGGGCAGCTTAGCAGCTGTGGTATAAGTTAATTTACCTACCGTACCCAGAAGTAGCAAAGACATCCATCTTCCCCTCTAACAGCAAACGTAGACAGAAGAGTACCTATCAGTTTAGAATCAAAAAAGGCCCGCCCCAAAATAAGGGAGTGGTTTCTTCATACTTATGAAGAAGTATGGAATTTTGTTTAAATGAAATAAATTTTTTAAACAACAACAGCTAATGACCTAACAAATACCTGTGGCCTTTTAAGGATTACGGCTTAGAGAGAAGAAATCCTAGAACTCATCTCATTGTCATCCGAACATAAGAAGAGCTTGCTGGATGAGGCCAGTGGCCCATCTAGTCCAGCATCCTGTTCTCACATCAGCTAACCAGATCTCTCTCAGGACCTGAGTGTAACAGCACTCTACCCACTTGTGATTCCCGACAACGGGCGTTCAGAGATACATTTCCTCTGACAGGGAGATAGAACATAGCCATTGCACCTAGTTGCTGTTGATAGCCTTTTTCTCCGTAGATTTGGCTAACCTTCTTTGAAATCCATCCAAGTTGGTGGTCATCCCTATTGTGGAAATTGCCTGGAAAGAGAACTTTTGATTTCCTCTTGAAAGTTAAAGGCTCCTGTTTTTGCTACTGGCTTAGTTTTTAGGATAGCGGGAGTGTGTGTGTCTACAATTTAATCCTACCCAAAAGATGTTCCTGAGTCCACCCTTTTTCCTTGAATATGCAGAGTTCTGTGGCCACAGTATCAAGTCCAATGTCCAAGTCAAGCAGAGATCATATAAAGGACATTGGATAGCTCCAAAGAGCCCTGTTAAAGAAGCTATACACGAAATTGTCTCTGCAGGAAGCAAGTGCCAACTGAAGTCTTGTGTAGATTAACCAGGACTGGAGTGTGATAGGATCCTCTGCTCTGATGGATCTAGCTAGCTGGTTAAAGTGCCCTCATCTTATTTTGTCTCTTCTAGCTTCTGCAGTGCTTGGGAGACAGAGGTACTGCAGGGGACTCATCATCCTTTGAATGAGACTCCTCTGAGGAAGGTGGCAGGGCTGTTTCCTCTGGCTTGGAGGGCCCTAAATAAGGTACTGGTAGTTCTCTCCCTGAGGAAATGGCCTGGATCTCATCTGAGTCCTCAGCTGGTGCAGGCTCCAGGTTGTATGAACAGCTTCAGCCCAAGGGCTGCACTCTCTTAACAGCAATCTTCAGAAATTTCAGTAATAGTTGGGGCCAGAGGCAAAGTGGACAGATCGACGGATGTGTCTCCCTCAGTCTTGAGGTTCCCCATCCCGAATGTAAATGCATAGTGCTATTGAATCGAGGGCAACCTGCTTTCCACATGCAGTACTGGATGATCTCGCTCTCATTGGCAGAGAATTGCCATTATAAGCCTAGCCTCCACCCACATGCACTCCAGCTGCCATGAAGATGAATAATTTGCAAGGCTTTTTGATAACAGTATGCCACTTTGACGTTCATGCTGGTACTGGTTTGGGTAAGCTTAATAGGCACAAGTGCCAATTATACCACAAAGTAATTTGATTGAATTACAGTTTTAGCAGGTTATGGTTGGCAGTCTGTAAACAAAAATGTGATTTTTTTTGTCATCTCAGCATCTTAATGGAATGATGTTAGATGGGGCTTGTGGTTCAGCCCTTTCCCATCAAAGAGTTTTTATTTTAAAGAGTGTTATAAAGACTAATTACCCTTTGCTATGTGACAAGTCTTTGCAGTAAGGACATATTATCATTGTCATTATTATGTATTCTTACCAGAAGCAAAAGAGGCTCATCTGGGTACCCATATAGGTATAGGAAGCAAGGGCATATAGCAGGGAAGAGGAATGTCAGTCCCAGGCAGCTAAGGCTGGTGGTTCCAATGTCAGTGGGGCAGCAAATCTTCTCCAAGTTTTAGTCTGAACTTTGAGCACCTTGGACAGCTCCTTGAAAGTTTGGACTAAAACCCAGGGTAGATTCACTGTCCTACTGACACGGGAGACTGCAACGAAAACGGATAGAAACCCAACCTAAACAACCTCTGAAAAACTCAGATGGGCTCAGTAATGTATCTATTAGAACATCTGAAGTAGTAAATGTAATTTTAATATATTTTATTTATTTATTTATTTTATTAATTATATTTCTATACCGCCCAATAGCCGTAGCTCTCTGGGTGGTGCACAACATAAAAACATCCAATATACAAGTAAAAACATATATCAACAACTTAAAAACAATATACCAAAAGTAGTAGAACATAATTAAACATATAAACAACTACAACACAAGCCTAAAAATATTAAAACGTATTAAATCAGTTAAAAGTATTAAGATGTTAAGATGTTAAGTAATTAAAATTACTAAAATATTAAGAGCGTAAGTGCAAATGTAGGTGTTACAATAGATGTTAAAATGTTATTAAAATGTTGTTAAAAAGCCTGGGAGAACAAAAAGGGTTTTACCTGGCGCCGGAAGGACAGCAATGTTGGCGCCAGGCGTACCTCATCAGGGAGAGAGTTCCATAGTTTGGGGGCCACCACAGAGAAAGCCCGTTTTCTTGATGTCACCTTCCGGGCTTCTCTCTGGGTAGGCCCCCAAAGGAGGCCCTTCGATGTTGAACGCAGAGTACGGGTAGGTTCATATCGGGAGAGGCGTTCCACCAGGTATTGTGGTCCCAAGCTGTGTAAGGCTTTATAAGTCAAAACCAGCACTTTGAATTGAGCCCAGAAGCATATAGGCAGCCAGTGCAAGCGAGCCAGAATCGGAGTCATATGTTCACATCTCTGAGTCCCTGTTAGCAATCTGGCCGCTGCGTTTTGCACGAGCTGCAGCTTCTGAACTGTCTTCAAAGGCAGCCCCATGTAGAGTGCATTGCAGTAGTCTAATTTTGAGGTTACCAGTGCATGGACAACTGAAGCAAGGTTTTCCCTATCCAGATAGGGACGTAGTTGGGCCACCAACCAAAGTTGATAGAAAGCATTCCGTGCCACCGAGGCTACTTGTGCCTCTAGTGACAGGGATGGTTCTAAAAGAACTCCCAAACTACCCTATAATAGGTAGCAATCATAAAACATTATTTATGGATGTGAAAGGTGAACAGTGAAAAAAGCGGGTAAGAGAAAAATCCACTCATTTGAAATGTGGTGTTGGAGGAGAGCTTTGTGCATACCATGGACTGCGAAACAGGTAAATAATTGGGTGTTAGAACAAATTAATCCAGAACTGTCACTAGAAGCTAAAATGATGAAACTGAGGTTATCATACTTTGGACACATCATGAGAAGACATGATTCACTAGAAAATACAATAATGCTGGGGAAAACAGCAGGGAGTAGAAAAAGAGAAAGGGCAAACGAGTTGGATTGGTTCCATAAAGGAAGCCACAGAACATACAAGCCACCTGAACATACAAGATCTGAACAGGGTGGTTCATGACAGATGCTGTTGGAGGTTGCTGATTCATAGGGTCGCCATAAGTCGTAATCAACTTGAAGGCACATAACAACAACAACAAACAGCTGGCTGATAAAAGTAAGTAAGTAATTCTATTGAGAGGCTGCATCATCAAGGATTCTTACTATTCATTCATCAGTCTAAATTAAAAGACTGAGCAAGATACACATCTGTACAATATATGGTGTAGGTCAGATCTATCATTTACAAAATCTAAAAACGCCAAAGGAGCTCAGGAACACCCAGTTACTAAAAATCCAAAGTACCCACTGAAGAAGACCTTTATAGGTTGAAACACATGTGGGAAAGATCTAGTTCAAGATTTGAATGCATGGAATGTATTAAGACTATTTTATTGTCATATATGATGGTTTTTTAATAATGTTTTATGATTGCTAGCTTATATTAAAATTACATTTAATACTTTAGATGTTCTAATAGATACATTACCAAGCCCACTGACCCTGGAGCCACCATCCTCCACTGGACCCAGGGCTGAATGTGCCCTCCAGACCTTTGTATCTGGCCCTCAGGATTTTCCTAAGTACTTGCCCCCTTTCCAGGACAAGCTCCCTCACTGACCTTGGTTTGAACCCTCCTTGAGCTCTTTTGCCTGGCTGGAATGTATTCCGTAATCATGCATCTTGCTTGCTTGGATGGGGAGATGCATGCGTGGAAATCTCTGGCTTTTGAGCGGCTGGAATGTAGCCTACTATCATGAAGGTTAAGTGTCACATCAATTGATCTGCCCACTTTTGCCTCTGGCCCTGCCCACCACTGGCATGTGCCCCATTCCAAGTTGCCAACAAAGGAATGTGGCCCTCGGGATGAAAAAAAGGTTCCTCGCTCCTGCATAGAGCAAAGCAAAGAAGACTTGAAAAGGAGAGCAGATCTCCTAGTAGCTCAGACCAATAAACAAGCTGGAAGCATTCATAAGCATCAAGGGCTGGAGTAGGACCCTGGCCTATGTAGCAAAGAGGCTGCCATGGATGGTGTGACCGATGAGTTCTTTCCTTTGACTTAGACTGGGTGGTGGGACATAAGCTGAATCCATGCTTGATATCTTTGAAGATACCATTACTACATGCTTCCCACTGTGGTACACAGAGGACATAACATCCAGGATCTGATTTTAAGGACTGGGTGAGCATTTAAGCCAGAGGTGATTAAATATGAGAAATGAACCCCACTTCTCAAATGACCCACCTTGGTTCTGTTTGAACCCCATCTGTAAGGTACTGACTTTCAACTCTGGGATCGTCTGTGCTACAGACTTTCCCATGGGGAACTCCACAGCCTGCTGATCCTTGAAAGGGCTTGCAAAAAACTGAGCAAAGTTATTTGCAAGCTTCTTGCTCCTTGCAAAGCCCCCTATAAGTGCTTTGAAGTACCAACAAAAGCTGATAAATAGCACTCCAAAACCCTGCACAGATCTCTGTGCAAGCCCTATCATCATGTGACTGGCAGTGCTGCAGAGCACCAGGGAAGCTCTTTGCAAGCCCCAGGTGGTGCTTTGAAGTCCCAACAATAGTGTGGACTTCAAAGTGCCCCATTACCTGTCATTGTGATGTCAGGTGATTGAAAGGTGGGCAGGCCCACCTACCTGTCAAATTTGGCCCACAAGGGGTAGGGTACATAAGAATCTGTCGCATGGGTTAGATCCAGTTCCGCACTCCTGCTTAAGGGGAAACTATTACTATGATACACTCCATTTTGATTATAGATATGTAACTGTGTGTGGGAATGGCAATTCTCAGTAAAACAGGGATGCTCATGTAGATCATTGAGTAGGGATGCTGCATTGTGGTCACTGAATAGATGAAGAGCATCCTCAATCGATACCTCTTCCTTAGAATATGGGAAAACAGCTGCCACATTAGCACTTCTGGGATGCTCAGGTGTGTGGGTATCAAAGAGCATCCCCCTTTTTCTGTAGTAGCAGCTTCTGTTCTAGCAGCACTGCAATCTCACTTGGGCAGTGTGCGGTGTTCCTTTACAGAAATCAAATGCATACTAACAAGTTAATCACAGGTGTTCAAGGGCAAGGGTGGAAATGTGATATGGAAGCTTGCCTTGCCTTGCGGCAGTCTGTCTTATACATGTCCTGATGATAAAGAGAGGGCTTCACTCTCCAGAGCTCTTCATCTGTCATTTTCCAACTCTGTCTTTCAAAGGGGGGGGGGGGAATAGCATCATAATCAGGGTAATTGACTTTTATCCACATTGCCATCACTTTCCTCATCATACGTTCCTCATCAAGGCATAAGGAAACAAACAAAATAAACAGGATTTCACACACACACACACACACACACACACACACAAGGGTGTCAAACAGTGCCTTTTTTCCGAGTAGTAAATAGTTACTTATTTTGCAGTATGTGACATTGATTTATATAAAAATACATACATTGAGCGTGGGGGATCAGGGAAGCATCCAAACAGGCGGTGCTGATCTGTAAAGTAATCCCAGTTTCTCCAAAAGTGAACAGCAGAACCATACATGCCTCAAAGAACATAAGAACATAAGAAGAGCCTGCTGGATCAGGCCAGTGGCCCATCTAGTCCAGCATCCTGTTCTCACAGTGGCCAACCAGGTGCCTGGGGGAAGCCCGCAAGCAGGACCCAAGTGCAAGAGCACTCTCCCCTCCTGAGGCTTCCGGCAACTGGTTTTCAGAAGCATGCTGCCTCTGACTAGGGTGGCAGAGCACAGCCATCACGGCTAGTAGCCATTGGTAGCCCTGTCCTCCATGAATTTGTCTAATCTTCTTTTAAAGCCATCCAAGCTGGTGGCCATTACTGCATCTTGTGGGAGCAAATTCCATAGTTTAACTATGCGCTGAGTAAAGAAGTACTTCTTTTTGTCTGTCCTGAATCTTCCAACATTCAGCTTCTTTGAATGTCCACGAGTTCTAGTATTATGAGAGAGGGAGAAGAACTTTTCTCTATCCACTTTCTCAATGCCATGCATAATTTTATACACTTCTATCATGTCTCCTCTGACCCGCCTTTTCTCTAAACTAAAAAGCCCCAAATGCTACAACCTTTCCTCGTAAGGGAGTCGCTCCATTCCCTTGATCATTCTGGTTGCCCTCTTCTGAACCTTTTCCAACTCTATAATATCCTTTTTGAGATGAGGCGACCAGAACTGTACACAGTATTCCAAATGCGGCCGCACCATAGATTTATACAACGGCATTATGATATCGGCTGTTTTATTTTCAATACCTTTCCTAATTATTGCTAGCATGGAATTTGCCTTTTTCACAGCTGCCGCACACTGGGTCGACATTTTCATCGTGCTGTCCACTACAACCCCGAGGTCTCTCTCCTGGTCGGTCACCGCCAGTTCAGACCCCATGAGCGTATATGTGAAATTAAGATTTTTTGCTCCAATGTGCATAATTTTACACTTGTTTATATTGAATTGCATTTGCCATTTTTCCGCCCATTCACTCAGTTTGGAGAGGTCTTTTTGGAGCTCTTTGCAATCCCTTTTTGTTTTAACAACCCTGAACAATTTAGTGTCATCAGCAAACTTGGCCACTTCACTGCTCACTCCTAATTCTAGGCCATTAATGAACAAGTTGAAAAGTACAGGTCCCAATAGCAATCCTTGAGGGACTCCACTTTCTACAGCCCTCCATTGGGAGAACTGTCCGTTTATTCCTACTCTCTGCTTTCTGCTTCTTAACCAATTCCTTATCCACAAAAGGACCTCTCCTCTTATTTCATGACTGCTAAGCTTCCTCAGAAGCCTTTGGTGAGGTACCTTGTCAAAAGCTTTTTGAAAGTCTAAGTACACTATGTCCACTGGATCACCTCTATCTATATGCTTGTTGACACTCTCAAATAATTCTAATAGGTTACTGAGACAGGACTTTCCCTAGCAGAAGCCATGCTGGCTCTGCTTCAGCAAGGCTTGTTCTTCTATGTGCTTAGTTAATCTAGCTTTAATCATACTTTCTACCAGTTTTCCAGGGACAGAAGTTAAGCTAACTGGTCTGTAATTTCCGGGATCCCCTCTGGATCCCTTTTTGAAGATTGGCGTTACATTTGCCACTTTCCAGTCCTCAGGCACGGAGGAGGACCCGAGGGACAAGTTACATATTTTAGTTAGCAGATCAGCAATTTCACCTTTGAGTTCTTTGAGAACTCTGCTCCTACATACAGTGTCGTGAAAAAAGTATTTGCTCCTGTCTGATTTAATTTGGAAATCAGTCCTCAGGAGTTTGGAAGATGCTCCTTTATTTTATTTTACAAAGTGTACATTCCGCTTACTGGACAGAAGACCGATAAGTGGTTTACAAAGAGATACTTTACCTAAAGTATATCAGGTTTGGAAGTCTGAGCACCAATTTGGCCTGAAATTCTAGAGATCTTTTGTCCACCAGGTTTCATGGAACAGAGTGAGTCTGATGATGGAGCGGAACTGACACCATATATACTGAAGTAGTGGCTAACCTGTGGTCCTCCAGATGCTGTTGGACTGCAACATAGCATGGCTAATGGCCAGGGGAGATGGGAGGTGTAGTCCCACAACATCTGGCGGGCCACAGACTCCCCACCCCTGATCTAAAGAAGAGCGCTCAGAGTCTAAAATTACCAAACTGCATCACTGGGTAAAAGTTTGAAAATGAAGGGGCTAGATAGTACATTGAAAAGCAAGATGTAGATCTGGGCTGTATGATATTTATCAGGCTACATGATCCCTGATTGACTTGATTACACAGTGAACAAAACAAACCCTTTTTTAAGTAGTAATAGTAATAATGATTATGATGATGATAACACATTTAGGTGAAAAACCTCAAGGAGGAAATGAAGCAAGGCCAGTGAGGGGTGTGGCCGGGAAGGGTGTGTGGCCTAGGAACAGGCCCAAGGGCCAGATAAAAATACCTGGAGGGCCATATTTGGCCCCCAGGCCTGAGATTCCCCACCCCTGCTCTACATTGTAGCCTTTCTCCATAGTAATTTCTACAGAATCAATGAAGAAGAAAGTATCAGTTTTAAAGCCTGACTGAAAGCAAGCAGTGCCTGTGTTTTGAATTAAAGGTTATGCTCATTTCCTTTTCATCCTTACAATAGTTCAGAGCCAAAGGCAGGTTGATTGCATAGATCTATTCCATACAGTCTTCCAGGCAGCTAGGACTGTGTGTGCATGATCTTTGTAAAGTTCTCTCAAAAAATAGTGCAGCATGATTAACTGCAATATTTAATTCCAGCTGACTGGCAAGTATGTATTGACAAAATGCAGTTGATGGGATTATCTTGCTGGCATCTGTCTATCACAGGAAGATGGGTTTATTTACTTTACCAATACACAGTGTGCTGATAAATCTGACAATAAACTGCAAATTCAAAGAGTGAATTAAAAGGCTGTCAGTTTTACTTAGTCCCTTTTGATTTATTTGATCTCCTAAGTAAAGTCCCCCCCTTTTTTTGTTATAATCTATGTAGCTGACCTTAAGGTCATCTGCTGAATTGCAACAGAGACTGAAGGCCTGGAAGTTAAGTCCTAAGTTTCCTTCCGCAGTTTCTATCCTGGTACCTGCAGCTGCCTATCTTCCGCCTTAGAATCATAGAGTAGTAGAGTTGGAAGGGGCCTATAAGGCCATCAAGTCCAACCCCCTGCTCAATGCAGGAATCCTTTTTTAGATCCTGGCTACACATTACATTCCCCATGTGAAAAGTAGTCAAGGGTAAGCCATGTTCTAAAGCCTCCTCTGGAGGCAGGCACAGTATCTGAACAGCATTGTAGAGCTTCTCTCTCCATTGTTCATGCATACTTATCTGTTTTTTGTTAGCTCCTCATTGTCCTTGCTCCAACCCTTCCAGACCTTAGGGAAAATTATCCTTGAAACCAGAGATAAGCTAAACTAAGATAAACTAAAATAAACTGTGGCTGAAGAAAGGGGCTGCAATCACCCCTGGTGTTCTCTCCCTGTTTCTGGGAAAGCTTTCAGAAATCCCAAAGGGGCTGCTTGCCCCATATGAAACTTTGTGAACAATCCAATCAATCTGCCGCCTGCAGATACCATCTTATCAGGAGGTTCGTTCTGTACAATATAGGAAATGGACCTTTAGTATGGCGACACCTACCCTGTGGAATTCTCCCCCCCCGCACAACTTTTAAAGATACAGAAGACCTCTTGGTTGCCAGGCCCAGCCTCCAAGAGGTCTTTTGTATCTTTAAACATTGTGCAGGGGGGAGGGAGAATTCCACCTTGTGGTTTTTCCCATTACAGGGTTGCAAGAACACCTGCACTTGGCTGACTTTCTCTTCTCCTAAAGATACAGGCTCAGTCTCAGGGATTGAACCTGGCAACCCGTATGTGTGTGTGTGTGAGAGAGAGAGAGAGAGAGACAGACAGACAGACAGACAGAGAGACCATATTTGAATGCTCCCAACATTAGTAATTCTCACTGTTCAGAGCCTGGCTTGCACATGGCTACTTTTCATATGGTGAGTGTAACATGTAGTCAGGCTCCCCTCCGCATATGCCTCTTACAGGAACATAGAAAGCTGCCTTACATTGAGTCAGACCATTGCTTCATTTAGTTCAGCAATGTCTATTCTGACTGGCAGTAGCTCTCCAGTGTTTCATACAGGAGTCTCTCCCAGCCCTGTTTGGGAGATGCTGGAGACTGAACCTGGGGCCTTCTGCATGCAAAGTTGATGCTCTACCATTAAGCTATGGCTCTATCCCACATTTTAAAAGGCTTAGGCACTTACACTGCTGTTGTTTTGGTAAAAGGAGGCGCCGGTACTCATACCTTGACAAAAGTGTCATGGGTGCCGGCAAAAATGGTTTCCAAGGGCAGCAAAAAAAGAGGTGATGGTACTCCCTCCTAGTGAGTGCCATCACACGAAAGAGCACAGGGTACTTCCTTGTTCAAAATGCCCTCATCTAAGGCGTTTAGGACTAGATCACAGTGTTCTATTTGGGATGGAGGGAGAGGTGATGTAGAGCTATTTCAATAGATACATGAAGGCAAACAGGAAACAAAACAAATTAAAGTATCGCCACCACTACTCCAACACTGCACAAGTGAACAAATTGTGCAAGCAAAGCACTTTATGAACTTTCATTATCCATGTATTACATTTCTACCCCAGCCTTCCTCCGAGCAGCTTAAGGTGACATACACACTCCTCCTCACCCAATCGTGTCCTCACAACAACCCTGTAATGTAGGTTAAGCTGAGAGACAGTGAATGGCTCAGGGTCAGTCCTAAGCTTCCTGCCTGAGTAGGGATGTGTAGCCTCGTCATCGCATCTGCACAGCTTGCCCATCCAGCAGCCATACTGAGAACCTTTGCCTGAGACAGCAAATCAGGAAGGGTGGTGGATTTGTGCCCTCTGGCAGCACCCCTGCCACTTTGCCACAGCAGCAAAGCAGTCGGCAGCCTTTCTGCAGCCTTCCTCTTTCTCTGCTGGCACCCCTTGCTCTGAGGAAGGGTCGGTCTCCGGAGTGAGAGTTTCTAAACAAGGCAGTCCTGGAGATCTGCTGCCACTTTGCAACAGAATTAAACTGTTGGATTTTAAGGTGTTAACAGCTGACTACCCTTAAAATTTAAATGTGAATTTCAAAGGGTGGCTGTGCTTTGGTTCTTGTATTGTTTCGGAAAGTGAGGATTTGATAGATTTGGCTTGAAATGCAAACTGAATTGGATTTCTCACTCAGCTGTAGGCTTAACAGGCTCACGCTGCCGCAGCTGATGTGACAACAAAAACAAGAGGAGAGGGCGCGAAAGAGGTCAGTATGTGTGGGTGGGAGCAACATTTAGAACAGTGACAGCGGTGGTTCTGTGACAAGTATCAGAATGAAGGCACATTACCACCACCACCACAATACGCAAGCACACAAATCTATTTGCCAGTCTACCTATAGGACATGACAACATTTGGGGAAAAGTTGTGGCTCAGTGATAGAGCATGTGCTTTGCATGCAGAAGGTCCCAGGTTCAATCACCGGCATCTCCAGGTGGGACCAGGAGAGGTCTGAAATTGTGGAGCTGCCGGTCACTGTAGACAACCCTGCACACCGTCTGATTTATACAAATTGAATATGGGCTCCTGCTGGGCTCTGGCTGGGAGGAGGGGTGGGATATAAACCAAATAATAATAAATAAATAATAAAATGTATGGATTTTATAAATTAATTGGTCTAATACCCAAGCACTGAGGTTATCATACTTTGGACACATAATGAGAAGACAGGATTCACTAGGAAAGACAATAAAGCTGGGAAAAACAGCAGGGAGTAGAAAAAGAGGAAGGCCAACCAAGAGATGGATTGATTCCATAAAGGAAGCCACAGACCTGAACTTACAAGATCTGAACAGGGTGGTTCATGACAGATGCTATTGGAGGTCGTTGATTCCTAGGGTTGCCATAAGTCGTAATTGACTTGAAGGCACATTACCACCACCACCACAATACGCAAGCACACAAATCTATTTGCCAGTCTACCTATAGGACATGACAACATTTGGGGAAAAGTTGTGGCTCAGTGATAGAGCATGTGCTTTGCATGCAGAAGGTCCCAGGTTCAATCACCGGCATCTCCAGGTGGGACCAGGAGAGGTCTGAAATTGTGGAGCTGCCGGTCACTGTAGACAATACTGAAGTAGCTGAGCCAATGGTTTGGCTTGGTATAATGCAGCTTCCTCTTTAGCTAGGTTGTTACAACATAACATAAAACTGAACCCAAATCCTACTGTATTGTGTCAGTGGGTGACTGTTTTTTGCCTGCCTTATTGGCTAATCAGTGAGCATTTGTGATGAGTTCAAGTTCATGGATAGCTAGAAAATGTTTCTTCGATGACAGGCTGATGGCTGGTGACTACTGAATTAGGACACACCCACATACTCAGCACCTCCATGTTGCTGGGATTCAGGTCCCCATCCAGCCCACCACCGAGTCCAGGGACTGCTCCAGGGCTTGCACGCCTCTCCCGATTCAGATGTTACTGGGATATAGAGCTAGGTATCATCAAGGTGTACTGCTGACACCTTGTCCCAAACCCCAAGCTACGGATATGAGAAGGTATTGTTTTCTATTCCACCCTGTGTTTGCCACATGCAGCACTGTTTCCATTCTGCTGTAGCTCATCCTCTGCTGAAAGCTGTGTTATTGACCTTACTCTCCATTATGGCCAAATTACATAATTGCATATTTAATTATATAAATCATATTATTCCACCTCATTCATTTCAATGCAAGAAAAACATAATGCAAATGGAGTGGGGGAAGTAATCAATTACATACCGTTTGCAGCCTGAAATCAACAACAGCAAATACAAATCATATTCACTGGATTGATTTCCAATCCAGAAATGGGACAAATAAGTGAACATCAGCAATTTCTGCTCCACTTTGCATTTCCTTTGGAATTCTCTGACATCACTAGTCCTTGGGCACAATGCGGTGACTAGCTGGGCTGAAGATGCATGGGATTGAGTCTACGGTTTCATCCCTGTAAGGAGAGATGGAAGGATCCGTCAGTTTCAGTTCTCTCAGTTTCTCATTTTTCCAATCTTAAATTTGGTTCTCCACATTTCTGCCGCAATTTGCTTTTTTTTAAAAAAAAATCCTCATGAAAAATCTCCTGCATGAAAATTCTCTTGCAAATAAACCCATTTTGTAGGCATTTGACAAACGTACACATTTCTGCAAGCAATTTCTCCTAATATGATACATTTTGTATGTTATTTTCATGAATATATTCATTTTCATGTACACTTTCCCCCATGACATATGTGTTTTTGTAAACATTGCTTGGTGGCAGAACTGCATCGCAAAATTTGGATGGCTGTGTTTCAGTTGTCACATTGTTTCAGAAAGTGCACAGTTGAAAAAATTGGCTTTAAATGGGAACTGACTGAATTCCTCCCCAGTCCTTCCCTGTGAGCCATATACTTTAGTATTGCCTCTTAACTTCTATTAACTCACTGGGAAGTACTTGTATGGCTGTTTAATAAATTGTCTCAGGAACAGCAGAAGGTGGGTGTTTTTTTTCCAAATTTTAGGTGGGTATTTCCTTGTATGGCAGCTGATTTCTCCCTCCCTTTTAAGTCCAAGTGTCTACCACTTTGTTTTCCTCACAGCACCTTTCTGAGCAGTGCAGTTCTACACTTAGAAAAATAACAAAATTGTTCAGAAATAGACCGAGCCAGCACAGTGGCAAGCCAAGAGTTAATGTCACTTCTTTAAAGATCCCCAGAGTTTAACTTGGGAATGACCTTGTCTTTAATTGTAATTATTATTAAGTAAATTAGTTGCTGCCTGATTTCCGTTCATTTTATGAGAAAAAAATAATAAAACTGAACATTTTTCCCTTAAAAAAGATTCTACTGCCTCCTTTGAAAAGCACTGAAATGTGTAAGACTTTAATAATAACCATGTAACCGAGTGAGAATGAATTTGAAATAGTCTGTATCTTCCTTAATTCTTATCAATAGCATCCAAAGGCTCTTAGGGAAAAAAAATATCAGTAAGGCAAGTATATGTTCTACATTTAAAGGCATATAATAATTTTGAATACTAGGAAAATAATTAATAATCCTCCAGAAGGATTCCCATCCCCCCGCTCTAACATTTGTGGCAAAAAAATTACCCAAATAGCATTGCAATCCTAATCCCACTTACCTGGGAGTAAGCACCACTAAATTCAATATGACATCATGGTTAGGATTGTGATGTAAGTCATGAATATGGCCTACTGTTTCTGGCAAAAGATGCCCCAGCCAATACAGACATTAAGAGTTCATAGTCCATCTGGATCAGAGCTGAATGGCTCAGATGCCTGCTGAAGGCATAGATTTTGACCTGTGCTTCTGCCTAGTGATCCTGTGCAGTGCTGATTCCTGCTTCATAGGCCTGAAGTACACATGAACCTAAATGCATCTCTTTCAATTTTGTGAATCTTTTCAGGAATGCAAAAGCAGAGTTGGGGGGGGGCTGATAGGACTGAGACTGCATTGGGCAGAGGTTAATTCTCCCCCCACTTGCCTTAGTCCCAACAAAAAGAGTTCCGTCTCACAATTGTTATTTGCATGAAGAAGGAAGCTCCCCTTGGCACCAGTAGGATCCTTTCCCACCCCACTTCCAAGAAGCACCTTGGACTGTCAATAGATGCTTTTCAACAGTTGGTCAAGGCCTACTCCTCCACCCAAGTCTTTCATTAAGTGGGTGTCTTCTCTCCTCCTACACTGCTGCTCTGTGCTCCGGTTTCTTATCTTTGTTACTGGGTTAGTTTTGCCATTTTTATTTCATGATTTTGATTGCATTTGTACTTGTTTTCCTTGTTGTGTTTGTGTAACTTAACCTGGGACCATTTGATGGAGGGCAGGCTATAAGCAACAATAAGAAAGAAATCAATTCACGAAAAGATGCATTCAGCATCATGGGTAGTTTGGCCCTTATCAGCAGAGGCTGGCCCGTTAGGGTGGATGGGAGAATGCCGTGACAACTTCAGCCTGCCCTCAGCAAGCCAGCCCCCACTTGCCTGACTTCTTAGTTAGAACTAGTTCAGGGGTGTGGCTCTGGCCAGTGTGAGACTAGTGGCTCCAATGTCAGTGGGCAGTAAATCCGCTCCAGGTTTTCATCCGAACTTTCAAGGGGCTGAACCTATTTTTTGGAATATGTTTCAGCACCTTGGTCAGCTTCTTAAAAGTTCAGACTAAAACCAGGAGCAGATTCACTGCCCCACTGACATTGGAGCCACCAGTCTCCACTGGCTCTGGCTCTGTCAGCTTCCTCCTCCTCCTTAGTCTCAGTGTTGGACCTATGCAGGGAGCAGGATGGGGATCTGCATGCCATTGGCTCTGGCTCTGCCTCCAACTGGGTTCCCTGCTTTCTGCCCCACCAGTCCTAGTGGGCACCAGCCAACACTAGGCCATAGACTACAGGCAAAAACATGTCAGGTCACCAAGATGGGGAGGGGCATAAATGTGTGCTGTAGAACACACAGGAGAGGCACTATCTCATATTTTGGCTTTGATTTGCCAAAATGTTGGGCCCGTGCTGCTGCACATTGATTTAGCAGTTCCACCAAATTTTCATGATGTACAGTTTTCAGTGTGAAATGAGCATTTCAGGGAGTGCAAAAAGATGTTTGAAAGCATCTCCGCCTTCACACTTTTAAAATATTTGCAGGCATCATTGTTCTCTTCTGCTGCTGCCTTGATGCTTTTTTAAAAAGACATTAGATCCACATTCTGTTTTTCACCCCTATTGCTATGAGTTGATTCATCATAAAAGACTTGTTCAAGTCTTCTCCTTGTTTAAAAATTGCCTAGCTTTTAAAAACAAGTGCAGAATTATTTTACTTATTTATTTGCTACATTTATAGCCCACTTTTCCTCCAAGGGGCTCACACAGACACATCTATTTTATCTTTACACCATATTTATTTATGTAGTCATTGGATTTATATACCACCTTTTCACCAAGGAGCTCAAGGTGCAGTACAAATATAGTTACCTCCCTCCCACTTTTATCCTCACAAGAACCCTGTGAGGTAGATTAAGCTGAGAGAGTGCCTGGCCCAAGGTTACCCACTGAGCTTCAAGGCTGAGTGGGGATTTGAACCCTGGTCTCCTAGGCCCCAGTCCAGCACTCTAACCACTACACCACACTGACACAGGATGTGAGATAGGTTAGACTGGCAGATACTGAGTGTCCCAAAGACACCCAGTGAGTTTTGTGGCTAAATGGGGAACGAAACTCTGGTCTGTCCATTCCTAGTCCAACACTGTAACCTTTGTACTACAAACTTTTTTTTAAAACGCCACTAGTGTGTGCTATTGCTTATACTAATGCACTTGCTAACTGAACACTAGAGTGGTGTTGTGACTAGGATGTTTGACTGAGTCTGGAGGAGGCTGAGTTGCAGGTAGCTGTTCAACAGTAAAGCTTGCTGAGTAGGTGATCTTCATGTATGAATGTAGCCTACCTCACAGAGTTGTTGTGAGAATAAAACAGGACCTGATGTGCTGTACTGAGTCCCAGGGGCAGGGGTGTGGTGATGTGTATGCTCCAGAAAATAAATAAAACATTTTCCAGAAATCAGCTAATTCAAATAGCTGGTTTTCTCACCTCCCCCATCCCATGCTGTGATTTTTCAGTGTTCCGTAACCCAGGCCCAATGCCTCTCATCCTTCCCTCTGTACCAGTGGAGTCCAGTTCTGTAGGAAGGCTTTATTTTCTCCTTGGTAAAACCCATCACTTCTTGAGGAAGGTGTTTGTTTTAATTGTATTCTGTAACATAGAAGGCTTGGTTCTAGGTCTAATGGAGCAAACGTTTGTGATGTGCCCTTTCCAGTAAACTATTAGCATAATTATAATGGCAAAATAACAGCAGTAATCATAATAGCATCAATAACTTCGACAAGAGCATCCTGAGCAATTATCTGAAAGGATTCCCTTCTACTTAAAGTAGTTAGTGCATAGCAAGATTTTCTTGCTCAAAACAAAACAAACTCAGCTTCTGCTACCTAATTATAAATTACCTATTTAGCTTTTGACAGTGATCTCCTGTCTTCTTTTACAGTTCCCTACTTCCCCATTTTGCTGAAATTGACCTTACGCTCTAAGGGATCCCGATTACAAAAGGTTGCACTCCCCAAAATACAGTTATTTCTCAAAGAAACTTTAATAATCTACAAATTTGAAGGACGCACATCTCTCACACACACCAGTTTTGGTCAGAAGTGCTGCCATTTTCTTTCATGAGATGTGAATGTCACTTGCCCTCTACGCAGAACTTGTGCATTTCTTGTCAAAACCTGCATTCTGCAGGACAAGCAACCAGGACTGCCTTTAAAGTCTAGTACCAACTTAACAAGATCCTCCGTGGTGCAGAGTGGTAAGTGGCGGTAACGCAGCCGAAAGCTCTGCTCACGGCTGGAGTTCGATTCCAACGGAAGAAGGAAGTCGAATCTCCGGTAAAAGGGGTTGAGGTCCACTCAGCCTTCCATCGACCCGTGGTCGGTAAAATGAGTACCTGGGGGGTAAAGAAAGGCCGGGGAAGAAACTGGCAATCCCACCCCATATATACGGTCTGCCTAGTAAATGTCGCAAGACGTCACCCTAAGAGTCGTAAACGACTTGCACTACAAGTGCGGGGACACCTTTATTTTTTACCAACTTAATAGTGCCAACATAACATTACTTGGGCAAGATTTTGCCCACACATTACCCCATGGCTGAAAGAATTGCACTGGCTGCCAATTAGCTACTGGTTAAGTTCAAGGGCTGTTTTGGGGGGTATAAAGCCCTATACAGCTTAGGAACAGGATACCTGAAAGATTGTCTTACCCCATATATATCCAGTCAATCACTGCACTCTGTGGGTGAGGGCCTCTTGGAGGACATCCATTCTGCACAACATAGGAAGTGGACCTTTAGTGTGGTGGCACCTACCCTTTTGGATCTCCAACCATTAAATACTAGACAGGTTCAATCTCTGTTGTCTTTTCAGCAACCACTGAAGACCTTACTCTTTCAACATGCCTTTCAATATGACTTTATCCCAGTCATAGAATTGTAGAGTTGGAAGGGGCTGATAAAGCCATCGAGTCCAACCCCCTGCTCAATGCAGGAATCCAAATCAAAGCATATTCGACAAGTGGCTGTCTAGCTGCCTCTTGAATGCCTCCAGTGTTGGAGAGACCACCACCTCCCTAGGTCATTGGTTTCATTGTTGTACCACTCTAACAGTTAGGAAGTTTTTCCTGATGTTCAGTCAAAATCTGGCTTCTTGCAACTTGAGCCCATTGTTCTGTGTCCTGCACTCTGAGATGATCGAGAACAGATCCTGGCCCTTCTCTGTGTGGGCCCGTCAAATACTTGAAGAGTGCTATCATATCCCCCCTCAGTCTTCTCTTCTCCAGGCTAAACATGCCCAGTTCTTTCAGTCTCTCCTCATAGGGGTTTGTTGCTAGTCCCCCGATTATCCTTGTCACCCTTCTCTAAACCCTTTCCAGTTTGTCTGCATCCTTCTTAAAGTGTGGTGTCCAGAACTGGACACAGTACTCAAGAGGAGGCCTAACCAGTGCTGAATAGAGAGAAACCAACACTTCACATGATTTGGAAACTATACTTCTGTTAATGCAGCCCAAAATAGCATTTGCCTTTTTTGCAGCCACATCGCACTATTGACTCATATTCAGTTTGTGATCAACAACAATCCCAAGTCTACATCTGCATTCTGATTGTTTTTGACTTGTTTTGTTTTGAAGATGTTTTTATTGTTTTGTTGCAAGCCAAACTCTGTAGTCAGAAAGATAACGTATGGGATATCAGCCAAAAACAAAAAGAGGATAGCAAAAATCTCCTGATTGCTGAAAGGAAATGGACTGCCTTCAAGTCAATCTCAACTTACGGCGACCCTACAAATAGGGTTTTCATGGTAAGCTATATTCAGAGGGGGTTTACCATTGCCTTCCTCTGAGGCTGAGAGGCAGTGACTGGCCCAAGGTCACCCAGTGAGCTTCATGGCTGTGTGGGGATTCGAACCCTGGTCTCCCAGGTTGTAGTCCAGCACCTTAACCACTGTGCCGCACTGGCTCTAGAATCCTCAAAAATTCTTTCTGAATGGAAGAACCTCAAACAGTCCATTGTACACGTGGACATATGGAGCTACCTCTGAGTCAGACCATTGGTCCATCTAGAACACTAGTGTCTATTCTGAATGGCAGCACCACTACAGTGTCTCCAGAACTGTGTTTCCAGTCACCCGCAACCTCAGAGTTTGGGAACCTGTTGGCCTCCAGATGTTGTCGGAGTCCAACTCCCATCAGCACAGACCAAATGGCCAATAGTCATGGATGATGGAAGCTGTCATCCAGCAACATCTGGAGGCCAACAGGTTCTCCATCCCTGTGCTACCTGGTTTCACATATGATTTAGAAATGTTGGAAAGCGTCTCCTTCTAGGTCAGACTGGTGGAAGCAGTCAAGTACAAGAGAAATAACTGGGGACTCTCCAGACTGCTAGAAACAAGTCCAGAGAACAAGATTCAAGTGTGTTTTTTGGAGAAAGAGGTAGATAACTAAGGGCAAAGTTGAAAGTTAGTCAATGAGAGCTTGTAACAGGGATCAAGAAGGAGAGAGAGGAGTGGAGTTCATTGGAGCCCCAAGCCTGTCTTCTACTGGCCATGACTAACTAGTAAATAATAAATGCCCTGTTATATGAGCTTGAAGGACTCTCCAACTAGTGCTGGATGGATCTGACATGTGGACCCCCTTTCAACAACCTTGTTTGGACTTGAATTTTGAAGAACACTGTGGGCTGGAAAAATTGCTTGTTTACTGTTTTAGGCCTCTGTGCTATAAGAGAAGAATTTAGCTTCTAGCTTTTGGTCACTTTCAGCAAGCAAGTTGGATTGTTTGTTTGTTCTTTAACTATGGGACAAATCATCACCTCAATATGAAGTATTTCACACTTTAAACTGGTTGAAAGGCCACAGTCATTTTCCCTTTTTCATCTTTAGGTCCATCAAAGGCTGGTTGTGATTAAGTAGTCCTTGAGCAGCTTGGCTGTGTATTTTGTTCACTTTTGGCCCGACATAATCAGAAAAGATTTGGCAATTACTATAAAGCAAACCAGATCTAATCTCTCCCTTCGTGAGAGAACACAAACAATTTTAGATGCTTTTGAGATTATTCCAAAACTCCTGTTTGATGGCCCACTATGGAAATCTATTTGTCTTCTTCCAACTCTCTCTGTACTAGCCTAAATCTGCCAAAGGGGTAATGAACTTCTTATCTTTTGAATACCAGAGCTGGAATCAGCGTAATCATCCCTGTTGTGGTTCAGTCAGTGAACGAGGAGGCTCTGATATTTTCAAGAGATATGGCTCAACCATGTTTTCTTTCCATAATGGCATTATCAATCTTTTTTTTTTTTGGCTAGCAGTTAAGGGGTTTTAAAGAGCTGGTTTGCTTTCTTCAAACAGAATCTCCCCAATTGTCCCACAAGACCATTTTGCCAAAGACACATCCATCTGCCCTGTATGATGTCGGGTGTGGGGCAGTTAAAGATGTGGTGGAGCAAAAGGGGGGTTGCCAGCAACGTTGATCAGTGGCACCTCCAAAGCAAATGCACAGTGCTGTGTAAGCCCCAACAATCAGTTGACCATTGTGACTTGCATAGTGCTGTGAGTGGCACTTCACAAGCCCCAACAATCAACTGATCATCAGGACATGAATAGCACTGTGAGTGGCGCTTTGCAAGCCCAGTGAATCAGCTGATCATCAGGGCTTGCATAGCACTGTGCCTTTGCTTGCATGATTTGGTTTAAAACTCTGTGAGCAGAAATGGGTCACCTGATGTCACTGTGATGTCAAGTGATTGACAGCCGGATGGCCCTGCCCACTTGTCAAACTTGTCTCACTGGCAGATGAGTTCTCACCTCTCAATTAGATAATGATCAAAATGCCCCAGGGAGAAATATATATATCTGGAAGCACTGTAGTATATCATTGCATATAATGGCAAGGTTCCTAATTTGCCCCGTGAGGCCATTGTCCCCAAGGCTGACTGTCCTACATCATTTGACCAAAGGTCATCTTAGCCTTCATTGCAGGCTGCAAAATGTGTCTGCCCAGCCCTGAACATAAGGATCATGGGAAGAGGATTCTAACCTGCATGGATCAGCAACAAAGATATGTGTGTGTGTGTGTGTGTTATTTTTTTCCTTGCAAAATAGCTGTCATGTCTTCTAAACGTGTTCAGAGCAGGGGAGCAGGAGTTTCCTTACATTAATAATTGCATCGCCTCCAAATCTTTTGAAGCTGCATCACCCCCACACAGCCCAGAAGTAGGTTTTATAGAAATGTCATTAAAGCTGTTAACTGCAAGGAGACAGGAGGAGATGAAGCAGGAGGGGGAGGGAGAGAGAAATCACACACAAACAAAGCATGCTCTCTCTATTATCAGGAAACGCAAATGGCTTCATGAAAGGGTTGCACAGGCAGGGTTTTCAGTGTGGAGGATCAGGACAAGGACTGGCTGTTGAAAGGAAAAGTGAAGTGTAATATAAAAAAATGTGGAAGAAAAATATTGCCATATCTCATTATTAGGGCAAAGTGAGTAGGTGACAGAGGGGATGTCTGGAGATAGTGAACTTGCATCTCTTGAAGAAGGAGAAAAGATCTACATTCAGAGGAGTTGCCAGCTTGTGTTGATGCTGTTTGTCTGTCCCCAGACAAAAGTCCCTCAATGTCTGGGCATCATACTAGCAAATGAGCAGATTTCATCTATGTCCATTCCTTCAGTGCAGGGGTTAGGGAAACCTTTTCAGCCTGAAGGCTGCATTCCCTCGTGGGCAGCCTTCCAGGGGGAGCATGTCAGTGGTGGCCAGGGCCAGAAGCAATTCCAGGGGGTAGCAGAATGGATGTGGCTGTTATCTTTGCAGAGTAGCAATCATCCCAGCCATGCAAAAGCAGAGCTTGGAAAAGTTACTTTTTTGAACTACAGCTCCCATCAGCCCAATCCAGTGGCCATGCTGGTTGGGGCTAATGGGAGTTGTAGTTCAAAAAGTAACTTTTCCAAGCTCTGTGCAAAAGTCAGAGATTGCTACCCGCTCACCCATCTCTCTGTACTCCCAGAGACATTAGCCCAGTTCAAGGACACATTCTAAGAGGCAAAAGCACTCAAGGAGGGTGTAGAACAAGGCCAGGGAAGGGTGTGGCCTAGGGTGGGGGCATGGCCTGGGAAGAGTCCCTAGGGCCAAATAAAGAGGCCCAGTGGGCCGCATTTGGGTCCCAGATCTGAGGTCCCATACTCCACTTTACTGTTTTCTTGGTTCCCTCTGCTCCTCCTGAACTTCAGCTTCACCAGGAAAATTTCTAAAATTAATTAATCATGGGAGGGGCCACAGTGTGGTAAGACATATAGTTTGCATGAAGAAAGTATCATATCCAGTTTTTTTTAAAAAAAATGGATCTCACACAGAAGAAAGTGAAGTCTTTGAGAGGTGTCGCTGGTCAGAGGAGACTAAGCTAGCCTAGACAACCAATGCTCTGATATACTGTACAGCTTCACATGTGGTGGATGCTCAACATTTGAGTGCTCACAAATGAACCTTCATAGATCAAACTTTCATAGCTGTCAGAGCAGCATAACATTTAGCATCCATTGGACTGTGGAACAGTACAACCACTCCATAGAGGAAGTCCCACTTCTCAAATCCTTCCTCTTTTGAAGGATGGGATGGCTTCTTCTTTCTCTGTTGCCATTGATGAGCCAGAAATGGAAGCAAAACTTTCTCTAGTCCTTACATGAGACCTCATTGTCTGTGATGCTTGGACAGACACTCCTTTTTTGTCTAGGAGACTGCCCTAGGATCCTTGAACGATAGCATCCTGGGTCTCTCACCTGGCTTCCTCTGACTGCTGGGGCTCTCCAAAGCTGCTCCTGCTGCAGTAGCCACCTATTCCAAAAGACAGTTGGCCTGTCCCATGCAATCCTCTAAATATGACAACCAGGCCTGATAAGTATTCACCCCTCATTTCTGTTGGAAGTAAACAGTAGATATCATTCTGCATGTAAGTAAAGGGTTAATTCTATTAGCATTGAAGTCAGCTAGTCTAGAGGGGAACAGGTGGAGGTGGAGCTTGATCTTTAGTGAAGTAGCATGTGCTCTTACTGTTTGTATAGTTCTAAGGGAGTTCTTCCTCTGTATACTTTTGGTTGAAACTCTGCCCTGCCCAAGGCCTAAACTGAAAGACAAAACCTCTCTGTTCCTTTCTCCTTAAATTATATACTGTTTTTGTTTAGTTTGCTTAGTAGCTCTGTGAGGAAAATAGGGTGTCTCTGAACAATTTTCAGCACCTTTCACAAACTATGCTTCCCAGGATTCTTTGGGGGAAGCCATGACTGTTTAAAGTGGAATAAATGTCTGGTGTGGATGTGGCCAAGGACAGCTTTGGTTTAAATTGGGGTGGAAGGCTACATGTGTCTCCTGTAGAATGAAAAGGTGGGGGAAACTCCCCAAAATAATGATACTGTTAATGTTTTCCTTTTGGAAAGGGGCTTTCCTTCTGTCCAGTGCCCACCCACCCAATCTCCTTCTCCTCCTTCTCCCATCTCCCTTCTTCTCTCTTCCCTCCTCCCCCTCCTCCCACTTCCTGACCATCCCCCTCCCTCCCCCTCCTCCAGTCAGTTTTGCATATCCTAAGCATGATTACACAGGAGTAAATCCCATGGAACTCAATAAACATGCAAATGATAAAACCTGCCATGCCCTCCTCTCCTCCTATTCCCTCCCCTCTCCCTTCCTTCCCCTCCCTTTCCCCTTCTCCTTCTCCCCATTCCTCCCTCTTCCTCCTCTGCAGAGAGTTTCCCGTATCCTAAGCACGATTGCATGGAAGTAAATCCCACTGAACTCAATAAGCATGCAAATGATCAAACCTGCCCTCCTCCTCCCCTCCCCTCCCTCCCCTTCTCCCTGCCCTCCCTCCTCTCCCCTCCCCCTCCCCTGTGGTCAGTTTCCTCTATCCTAAGCATGATTGCATGGGAGTAAATCCCACTGAATTCAATAAGCATGCAAATAATCAAACCTGCCTTTCCCCTCCCTCTCCCCCTCTCCTCTCATCCTCTTTCTAACTCCCCCTTCCCTTCCCTCCTCCCTTCCTTCCCACCTTCCCCCTCCCCTTTCCCCTTCTTCTCTCCTTCTCCTTCTCCCCTCCCCTCCCCCTCTCCACTCTCCACTCCAGCCCTCCCTCCCTCACCCTTCTCCTCCTACCTTGTAGTCATTTTCACCTATCCTAAGCATGATTGTGCAGGAGTAAATCCCACTGAACTCAATAAGGATGCAAATAATCAAACCTGCCCTCCTCCTCCACTCCCCCTCCTGCCTGCTCCCTTCCCCCTCCTCCCCTCTGCCCTCCCTCTTCCCCTCCCCCTTCCCTCTGTCCTCCTTCTGCTTGCCCTCCTCCTCCCCTCACTACTCCATTGTCAGTTTCAAGTATCCTAAGCGTGTTTGCAGGGGAGTAAATTCCATTGAACTCAATAAGCATGCAAATGATCAATCCATTTTCAGCAAACTTGCACAGGATCCCGTTTCTTACCTTCCAGATTAAAAAGCAGAGAAATTCACTAATAGGCAAAAAAAATCCTTGCGGTTTAAGAACGTACCTATAGCCAACAGATATTTCTATTAAATTTTTAAAAGCAGGGAGATTGGGCATCTATAGTGAATGCTTCAGGGGAGCAGGAGACCTGACCTCCTCTCTGAGATATTGTACCACCCTACAAATTTGTAAAAATGCAAACACAATTTGGGTTGGTCTTTCACAGTCCAATCCATTTGCTCTGTAGCTTGGAGGAAGTTGGTAATGTGCTTCTGAGCATATGGTGAATGGTGACAACACCTGCAATCATGACTGCATCTCCAAAGATGGAGAATTACATTTTTGGAATGCTTGATGGTGTTCTTCTTACTTTGCTTATTTCTGGTACTATTGTTTCTACAGAGATCTAACCTAGAAAATTTTATTTTTCTCATTACTCATCCTAGAAATCTGATTAAATGTATTTTTAATAATTTCAAAGCGTTTTTAATAGCCAATGTCATAAGATGGTGAAGAAAGCCTTTTGTGTTGGAGGTTATATTCTAGTTCTCTTTTAGGTGTGTTAACAGCTGAATTAAACTGATTATAATATGTTGAATTAAACTGATTACAATATTGAACCTAGTTGTAGGGGGGGAAATCTTGACCTACCCAGGATGCATGTGTTCAGTCTGCTATGCTTAAACCACTCCACGTAAGGAAGGGTGGGCATTGTCAATTAAAACCATAGAGCAAATATAAATTTATTTATTTATTTATTAGATTTATATCCCTCACAGTTGGAGCCCAGGGTGGCAAACTGAGATGCTCCTCATGTCCATGGGAGACTATTCTGCAGAATAATCAGTGCCATTATTCCACAATTGTTTTTGGAGAGTTTTTTTAGTGTAAATTATGCAAAGTATTGCTGTACTTCACATATTCACAGAAGCAAAAGAAAATAACTTACCATAGGAAACTTCACTAAAATTGCAAAGTAATTCAAAAATATTTAAAGTGAGTATCCGAACTATATGCTGTCTGCATATTGTTGCTTCCTTCTTGCTAAAATAAGATCAGCACAGCACTTGTCTTGTTCCTATTATTCGGGCTGATTGCAGGTTAGATTCTCTGTAGAAGCAGTATTAACAAAGGAAAGAAGCAAAGTAAGAAGAACACTAACAAACATACAGAAATTTAATTCTCCATCTTTGGAGATGGCAGGGGTTGCCACCACTCACCATATGCTCAGAGGCACATGTTACCAAATTCTTCCAAGCTACGCAGGAAGTGGATTGGACTGTGAAAGACCAACCCAAATTGTGTTTGCATTTTGACAAATTTGTAGGGCAGTACAATATCTCAGAGAGGAGGCCAGGTCTCCCGCTCCCTTGGTGCATTCACTAGAGCTGCCTGATTTCCCTGCTATTTAAAGTTTGATAGAAATATCTGTTGGCTACAGGTACCTTCTTAAACCACAAGGGTTTTTCACCTATTAATGAATATAGCAACTGTAACAGTGCCCGTTCCACAGATCAAAGCACTTGAGTGGGCAAATATGTTGCTGTTATGTCCCTTCAAGTTCATTACAATTTATGGCGAGCCTATGATTCAGTGACCTCCAATAGCATCTGTTATAAACTACCCTGTTCAGATCTTGTAAGTTCAGGTCTGTGGCTTCCTCTATGGAATCAATCCATGTCTTTTTTGGCCTTCCTTTTTTTCTAATCCCTTCTGTTGTTCCCAGCATTATTGTCTTTAATTTGCTGGTTTAATTTGTTCTAACACCCACCTATTTGTCTTTTTTGTGGTCCATGGTATGCACAAAGCTCTCCTCCAACACCACATTTCAAATGAATTGATTTTTCTTTTATCCAAGTTTTTCATTGTCTAACTTTCACATCCATTCATAGAGATCAGGAATACCATGGTCTGAATGATCCTGACTTTAGTGTTCAGTGATACATCTATGCGTCTGAGGACCTTTCCTAGTTCTCTCATAGCTGCCCTCCCCAGTCCTAGCCTTCTCCTGATTTCTTGACTATTGTCTCCATTTTGATTAATGACTGTGCCAAGGTATTGATAATCCTTGACAAGATCAATGTCCTCATTGTCAACTTTAAAGTTACATAAATCTTCTCTTGTCATTACTTTAGTCTTTTTGGCGTTGAGCTGTAGTCCTGCTTTTGTGCTTTCCTGTTTAACTTTCAACAGCTTTGGCTTCAAATCATTACTGTTTTCTGCTAGTAGTCAGAGCTTGGAAAAGTTACTTTTTTGAACTACAACTCCCATCAGCTCCAGCCAGCATGGCAACTGGATTGGGCTGATGGGAGTGGTAGTTCAAAAAAATAACTTTGCCAAGCTCTGCTAGTAGTATGGTATTGTCTGAATATGTTAAATTATTGATATTTCTCCCTCCAATTTTCACACCTCCTTCTTCTTGGTCCAATCCTGCTTTCCGTATGATATGTTCTGCCTATAGATTAAACAAATAGGGTGATAAAATATGCCCCTGCTTCACACTCTTTCTGATTGGGAACCAATCAGTTACTCCATATCCTGTCCTTTCAGTAGCCTCTTGTCCAGAGTAAAGGTTGCGCATCAGGACAATCAGATGCTGTGGCACCCCCATTTTTTTAAAGCATTCCATAGTTTTTCATGATCTACATAATCAAAGGCTTTGCAGTAATCTATAAAGCACAGGGTGATTTTCTTCTGAAATTCCTTGCTCCGTTTCATTATCCAACGTATGTTTGCGATATGATCTCTGGTGCCTCTTCCCTTTCTAAATCCAGCTTGGACGTCCGGCATTTCTCGCTCCATAAGAGCCTTTGTTGTAGAATCCTGAGCATTAATTTACTTGCATGGGATATTAAGGCAATTGTTCGATAATTACTTCATTCTCTGGGATCCCCTTTCTTTGGAATTGGGATATATATTGAATGCTTCCAGTATGTGGGCCATTGTTTTGTTTTCCATATTTCTTGACAATTTTTTGTCAAAATTTGGACAGATTCAGTCTCAGTAACTTGTAGCAACTCTATTGGTATGCCATCTGTTCCTGGTGATTTGTTTCTTCCAAGTATTTTAAGAGCAGCTTTCACCTCACATTTTAAAATGTCTGGTTCTTAATCATACTGTTCTTCCATGAATGAATCTGTCATCCTGGCATCTCTTTTATAGAGTTCTTCAGTGTATTGCTTCCATCTTCCTTTTATTTCATCTCGGTCAGTCAGTGTGTTCCCCTACTCTTGGTTTAAATTTCCCTTTAATTTCTCTAACCTTTTGGAATAGGGCTCTTGTTCTACCCATTTTGTTGTCTTCTTCTATTTCTTTACAATAACTATTGTAATAGTTCTCTTTGTCCCTACGTACTAGTCACTGTGTTATTGCATTTAGGGTTCTGACAGTGTTTCTATCTCCTTTTGCTTTTGCTTTCCTTCTGTCTTTAACCATTTAAGAGTTTCTTTAGTCATCCATTGAGGTCTTTCTCTCTTTTTAACTAGAGGTACTGTCTTTTTGCATTCTTCCCTGATAATGTCTCTGACTTCACTCCATAGTTCTTCTGGTTCTCTGTCAACTATGTTTAAAGCCTCAAATCTGTTCCTTATTTCATCTTTATATTCTTCTGGGATGTTATTTAAATTGTATTTTGGCATTATGATTGCTTTGTTGTTCTTTAGCTTTACTCCAATTTTCAATATTACAAGTTCATGATCTGTACTGCAGTCTGCTCCTGCTTTCGCAGAAAGTATGGAACTTCTCCATCTTCTGCTTCCAATTATATAATCAATTTGATCCCTATATTGACCATCTGGTGATGTCCACGTGTACAGTAATCTTTTCAGTTGCTCAACAAATGTGTTTGCAAAAACAAATTATTGGCTTCACAGAATTCAATAAGTCTTTCTCCTGCTTCATTTCTGTCTCCTAAGTGCTATTTCCCCATATTTCCTAGTTCTTCTCTGTTCCCTACTTTTGCATTCCAGTCCCCCATGTTTATCAGCACATCTTGGTTTGGTGTGTGGTCAATTTCTTCCCATACTTCTGTGTAAAATCTCTCCAATTCTTCTTCTGCATTTGCCGTTGGAGTGTAGACTTGGATGATGGTTAGATTAGTAGGTTTCCCATTTAATCGCATTGATATCACTCGCTCAGACCTTGCATTGTAGCTCCTAATTGCTTTTCCTACATTACTTCTCATGATTAAAGCAACCCCATTTCTTCTTAATTCCTCATTTCCTGCATAAAATATTTTGTAGTTGCCTGATTGAAAATGTCCCATTCCTGTCCATTTTAATTCACTCACGCCAAGTATTGTACTGTTGATGTGTTCCATTTCCTGCTTGACAATTTCTAACTTTTCCTGGTTCATGCTTCTCACATTCCATGTTCCTGTTGTGTACATTGTACAACTTCAGACTCTCCTTTCGTATCTGTGCACATCAGCCTCTGGCTTCCATTCAGCTTTGACCCAGTTGCATCATTGGTCACAGCGCTACTTGTACTTGTCCGTTGTTCTTCCCCAGTAGCTCTCTGAGTGCCATCTGAGCTGGTGGTCTCATTTTCCAGCAGTATCTCTGTTCATAAGGTTTTCATGGTAAGAGGTATTCAGAGGTGGTTTACCATTGCCTTCCTCTGAGTTTGGATGCATCTTAGTTTGATGTCTCAGCTTTGACCATTCCACCTTAGGTGACCCTGCTAGGAGTCTAGCCTCTTGGTCTAGACTCCTGACGGCATCACTCTCAGCTTCTTTGACACTCTCAAACTCCCTTGCCACATTAAGGTGTGCATCCTGGTGGAGGGGGCACATACAGAGTAAGGCAATGCTACAACTAAACTGGTCCCCAACTTTTAAAAGCTTTATATACTAATAGTAACATCTTGAACTTGTCCCAGTAACAAAATGGCAGCCTCACACATGTGCAAAGTTCCCATCATTACCTACATGGAATGATGAATTTTGTTGTCAAAGGAGGTCATGGTTTCTTGCAGGTATCATGGCCATTGACAGTTAAGGAGAGCCAGTAGGGGTCTGTTGGCCAGTGCCGGTTCAAAAGCATTCTGTTGACCTAACAGGTTGGTATTGATTTGAGTTCATTCTTTGTCCACTAGCTACTGGTTTTACTGATCCTTCCCCCTCCCCTCACAAATATATTGACATTCATATTGATATTTTAAAGGAAATATTAATATTCTAAAAGGAAATACCTATAAAAGAAAGGAAATATCAATCAAAGTTTTGTTCTCAATATCAATTTTCAGAGGCAGGTGTTTTTTAAAAAAAAAATCAAATTTCAAAAATAGGTGCAGAAAATGTTTTGTTTTCATATGTTTTAAAGGATGTTTTGCTGTAATATATTTTATAGTCTGTTTTTATGATGTTTTAGAGGGTTTTTTAGTGCTTTTGTTTGTCGCCCTGGGCTCCTACTGGGAGGAAGGGCGGGACATAAATCTAATAAATTAAATAAATAAATAAAATAAACAAATAATAAAATTGCTGCATAGAAATACTATCCACAGTGATAGAGAATTAGTGAATTAATGGAAAAATCAGTACAAAATCCAAACTGGGTGGAATTCTAGCACATTCCTAGCCATAGCTCAGGGGAGGAGAGCTTGGCTTGTATGGAAAAGATCACAGGTTCAGTCCTTGGCATCTCCAGTTAAAAGGATCATAGATAGACAGGTCAAACAAATCCCTTCTTCAGACCTTGGAGAGGGGCTGCCAGTCATAGTAGACAACAAGATGGACCAGTGGTCCAACAATGGTAAAAGGCAGCTTTGTGCTGTCTGTTGCCCCTGAGGGCAGGACTAGAACCACACTAGAGTGTGATGGAGCTTCATAGCTGCCCTTCTGACGTTGGCATTGCTGCAGCTTACATAGAAGGTGCTGGGACTGGGCAGAAAGTTGGCCAGATTGGGGCTGTGTAGATGCACCAGCAAAGTCAATCTGGCATGCCCATTAGTGCATCCTTGCTCCATCCACCTCAGTATAGTCTGCACCGACTGTCAGCAGCTCTCCTGAGTTTTAGGCAGGGATCCTCTCCCAGCTCTCCTTGGAGACGCCAGGGATTGAACCTGGGACCTCCTGCTTGCAAGGCAGATGCTGTACCACTGAGCTACAGCCCTTGCCCCTTCCACACAGCCCCAGTGTCACCACCATCCTGCCCTACCCCAGCACCACCAAAATAAGCTGCAGTGACGCCAGTGTCAAAAGGGTGGCTCGGCCCCACCTTACCAGCTGTTACTGAGAAGAGGAACTTATAAGGAAGCAGATTTTGGCAAATATTAGGAGAAACTTCCTAGCAATAGGAGCTGTTTGACGGTGGGATAGAGGTCTCTCTTTCACTGGAGGTATTTAAGTAAAGGTTCATCCTGCACTGGGCAGGAGGCTGGTATAGATGGCCTTCAGGATCCCTTCAAACTATGTTTTCCTGGTATAGTCATATGTGCAGTTTGAAAAAAGAAGTCTTGACACAGCCCTCGGATCAAAAGGAGTATTTAAGGGAGGGAAAAGTCAACCTTAAATGTTAATTTTCAGTAAATTGTTATTTAATGGTAGGAATCTGTGGGGTTATTGAGGACGTTCTGCACGCTGAGGAGCAAGGCACATTAGTACAACTGTCTGTCTTGTAACAAAATAGAAAGCTTGGGGAGTTGAAGAGCCAACACTCTAACTGTATTGATTTCACAACTGAGTGTTAATATTAAATGCCTTTTAAAGTCCATTCATTTTTGGTTTTTTATGACTTGGGTCTGTCAGCTTTTCATTGATTTCTACTTTTTGCATTTAAAGGCTGCACAGGAGACAAAATTGGTAATGCAGACCTGGCTTTGTCTGTCTCTGTTGCTACAGAGGAAGTGGGAAGTTGTTTTGTTGTTGTTGTTACGTGCTTCCAAGTCGACTGCGACTTATGGCGACCCTATGAATCAACGACCTCCAAGAGCGTCTGTCATGAACCACCCTGTTCAGATCTTGTAAATATCCCCTATGGGAGTTCTGGTGGTTGACTCCTCACATGGATTTACATAGTTGTGTATTTGTTTAGAGTTAACAAAAAAGTGTAAAAATCTGATTCAAAGAAATCAGAAAAATATCCTAACGCTCCCTGTCCCTTTTCCAAAAGTCAGCCTGGAAAAGAACAGCCCTGCTTGATCAGCCCAAAGGCCCATCTAGTCCAGCAATTGGTCCTTCCAGTGTGGACAAGAAAGAGGAGTTGTAGTCCAGCAACATCTGGAGGGTACCACATTGGCTACCTTTGCTGTAAGGCACTATGAAGACTGATTGTGTAGCGGTGGTAAACAGTGATGATACTAATGATAATTTGAATCCAATTCTGCCCTTCCATTTGGAGAAGGGCTTTTGATCCTGTGGACTTCTTCACTAATGGAAGACCAAGGGAGATTTTCTTTTGTTTTGTTTACTGATTTCCCCTGCACGCACACACACACACACACACACACACAAACAAAAATCTGAAAATCTGCTTCTGAGGTTTGGAGGATCCTCAGGAGCTACAGAGGGGAGATGGAATCAATGAAAAAAAAACTCCTCTTCATTAACAGGGGCCTCTGCTAGAGCAAGGATGCTTGTATGAATGTTCCTTTCATTTGTGCAATGGCACCCTCGGATGCAAGCCAAAAACTCTAAATCACAACTAGGGATGGGATCCATTGGCCAGCGCTGTTCAAAAGCATTCTGTCGAACTAACAGGCTGGTATCGATTTGAGTTCATTCTTTGTCCTCAAGCTATTGCTTGTACTGTTCCCCCTCGGAAAAATATTGATATTAATACTGATATTTTAAAGGAAATGTCTATATTTTAAAGGAAATATGGATAAATGGAAGGAAATATAAATAAAAATACTGATATCAATATCAGCATTTTAAAGATTGATTTTTTTTAAAAAAAATCATTTTCTGAAAATAGTCACATAAACTCACTACATAAAAATCAAATCCTCAACCATAGTGAATAAGCAAATTAATGGAAAATTTGGTACCAAATTTGAATTGAAAGAATTTTAGCACATCTCTAATCAGAACTTTTCTTGTATATAACTATTTTTTTGTTTGTCTTCTTTTCAACACAGTACAAGTTCCAGGACCAGTAGAAAACCTGTGGGCTGTATCGACCTCACCTACCTCAATTCTTATTACGTGGGAACCCCCTGCCTATGCAAATGGTCCAGTCCAAGGTTATAGACTGTACTGTACAGAAGTCATTACTGGAAAAGAACAGGTGAGCAAATGAACAGGCTTACACATAGGTAAAAAAATGAAGGGGCGGGGGGAAATAGTTCATAATTCCATATGCCTAAATTTAGTATAGGATTTCATTTGAATTTCCAGTCCTCCTCGTAGAATCCATCTGCAATGGGAGAGATGATCAAAATCCTCACCACCTACGGTGAGGGTAGCCAACCTGGTGCCCTCTAGATGTCGTTGAGCTACAACTCTCATCATCCATTTGCCATGATGGCTGTGCTCTGTCACCATAGTCAATGTGCTTCTGAAAACCAGTTGCTGGTAGCTGCAGGAGGTCCTGCTTGTGGGCCTCCCATGGGCTACTGAGAGAACAGGATGCTGGACTAGATGGGCCACTGGCCTGATCTGGGAGGCTCTTCTTATGCTCTTATCCCTGCCCATTGACCATGCTGGTTGGCTGTAGCAATGGGAGTTGTGTCCCAAGACCTTTTGGAGGGCACCTTATTGGGTGCCTCTGATCTAGAGGCATACACTGCCCCAACACCTGGCACATTTGGGCAGCTGCCCTGGCTCCTGAGCCTTGGTTGTGCCTATTGCAGATGCCTGCCCTGGCCTCCTCTGGATCTAGCCAGCTTTTCAGTTTCCCATAATTTCCTCCAGAGCTTGGAAAAGTTACTTTTTTGAACTACAACTCCCATCAGCCCAATCCAGTGGCCATGCTGGCTGGGGCTCATGGGAGTTGTAGTTCAAAAAAAGTTAACTTTTCCAAGCTTTGATTCCCTCAACCTAACATTGTTTGGAGCACATTGTTTAACAGGTTTGCTAGTGAATGCCATCCAGCACTTTTGTACTATTGCCACTGCAGCCAGTGAGGATGACCAGGGCTACTGACAGAGGAGGGAGCCCACCAGACAACTTTATCCAGCCCTCCCTCAAACCCTGACCTAGACCTCAATATTATAACCCATAAAAACTGGCTTTTATGAAGGTTTTGTACAGTGTAATCAGAACATCTGCTCTGAATCCTGCTTGAAATTCACTGCAAACTCTGTTGAACATTAATTTAGGGGAAGGGACATAGCTCAGTAGTAGAGCATCTGATATGTAGGGGAAAGGTGGCAGATTCAATCCCCAGCATGTCCAGGTAGGGCTGGGAGAGAACCTTGCCTAAAACCCTGAAATGTTGCTGCCAGTCAGTGTAGACAGTTATGAGCTAGGTAGACCTAATGGTCTAACTCAATATAAGGCAGCTTCTGTATATAGTTTATCTTCCATCAGCTGGTGAAGCAAAGCTTTCACTTCAAAGCCCAGGGCCACTATGTCAGTTTCCTTGAACAGAGCCAAGCACCAGCTCAACTCCCACCACCAGGAAACATTGCTATAGGTTAAAAAGGATGAAGGGAGTGACTGACAGTGGTAATGGCAGGGACAGTAGCAAGTAGCAGCAGCAATGCTCTGATGGCAGCAGAGTCAGCAGGGCTGATGATGGGGCCTTCTGAGTCCCACGGCCCTTGGCAGGTGCCTGACAATGCCAACCCCTGACACTTATTCTGGACTTTAGAGTATGTGACTGTGAACAAGGCAGCATGTGGCTATAGCTTGGGCTTTTCAAGCATGATAATTGTGAATATGAAAACTGTAGGCATCGCTGGAGGCTTAGAACAAACTCTTACATGGTGAAATTCCTCCTTTGACCCCTAGAATTATTTTTATTTATTAAACAAGAGTTGTATGCCACACTTTGGGGAAAAAAAGACCTCTAAGATCAAAATATAGATACAGTCAACAGTTTTGAAAACAAATATGCATAATAAAATTGCATGTCTGAGTAGGTTTGCCTAAACAAACAATCTGATCTGTATAACAATTTTGTGCAGTAATTATTTTCACCATTTCCATTATGCCCAGAATATAGAAGTTGATGATCTATCATATAAGCTGGAAGGACTGAAGAAATTCACAGAATATACCCTACGATTTCTGGCTTACAATCGTTATGGGCCTGGCGTATCAACTGAAGACCTGACAGTCAGGACACTTTCGGATGGTAAGGCAGAGCAAATTATACAAGCCCACAGAAGATGGAGGGAGAATAGAGGGATTGCTATGTAGTCTTCTTCTTCTTCTAGCTGAGCACTGCCATTTAAGCATCAAATACTTGGTGGATTGGCCCACTGGCAAACATTTTCCTTATACAAAAACTGAGTGAAGCAGGGCCAGCCCCAGGCATGCTGGGGCCATTGGGCATCAGCCTGCCATGGGCCCCTCCGCTCCCCTTTCACGATCCGCGGAAGCAGCCATGGGAGGGATCGCAGGACAGCAGCTTTCAAGCCACCAGCCATCCCCTCACTTCACCTACCTTTCTCTCTGCTGTTTTTTGCGGCTGCATGCACTGCGCATGCAGGTTTGCCATCAATCAAGATGGCAGCCAAAGTTTCCCTAAGGGGCTGAAGCCTCTGCCGCCATCTTGGTTGATGGCAGCAATGCACGCGTGTAATATGCATGTGTGCCATCAACCAAGATGGTGGCAGAGGCTTCAGCCCCTTAGGGAAACCTCAGCCGCCATCCTGATTGATGGCAAACCGCAAAAAACAGCGGAGAGAAAGGTAGATGAACCGGGGGAATGGCAGGCGGCTCGGAGCTCCTGTCCTGCGATCCGCGGCTTGTGTCCTGCTTCCACGGATCGTGGAAGGGGAGCTAAGGGGCCCCTGTAGCTCCAGGGGCCCTCAGGCCAGTGCCCCAACTGGCCACCCTTTAGAACCGGCCCTGGAGTGAAGGATGGCAGGCTGGATCCATCACTGACTCAGTGGATGTACTTTGAAATGGCTGCAAGATGTAAGATGTAACCTCCAGAATATTCAGGGTTGGATATCTGGGTGGTATATAAGCATATAGGTATATATAAGCATAGGACCACAAAGAAGAGCATTCTAGGTTGACAGCCAGCAGGAATAAATAAGAATAGAATCAGCAAGGTCCCAAATCACTCAGCATTAAAGTAGCTCACTTAAAGCAACATAGCCAAAGGGGAATTTAAGTTGAGGTCATGAACAGCTATAGTCAAGAGTTAGAAAGACAATTGCTAGCATAAAAGAGGAGAGTTAACATCAATAGTATTGATTTTGCTAACATTTCTGACCACTAGCTCAGAATATAAAGTTTTAATATGATAAATAGGGATGGGGGAGAATTTTGTTTGGTTTGCATTTTAAAGCAAACCAATCTAATTCACACCTTCTGGACTAATACACGGACCAGAATGTATTTACCCTACTGATTTCACACCGCTCCAAATTTTAGTATGAAGTTCTCACTCAAAAAAAGTACCCAAATTGATATACAATATGTGTATTTTAGGATTTTAAATATTTTCTGAAATGTGTACATTGAGATAAAATATGTATTTGATATGATTTTTTGCACAAAATGACTTTTTTTAAAAAAAACTAAGTAAATCTTAATGTAGAAATAGAATGTGTGAATGAGCACATGCGAAATTGACACAGATGGGAAACTAGCTGGAAAAAAGCATGTTTCTCAAAGACTATGCATACTAATCAGAGAATATACATATTGTCTGGAGAATGTACACAATGCAGTTGAGAGATGCACATTCCCCAAAGCTTGTTGGGGATTATGCCTAATGGCTAGAGAATATATGAAATTCAGTTGTAATATGATCATTTCCCAAGGCCTGTTGGGGATTATGTATATTAACTGAGAAATGTGCACAATTCCCTCTTCATGGATAGATTATTATATGCACATTCCCCAGGCCTGGGGAATGTGCACAATGGCCAGTTGCTATACATAATTAACCACTCAACTTATATTCCTCTGTAACATGTATATTCAAGCATTCTCTGTCACATGTAATTGCTGGTCTGATTCCAAATTATTTATTTCTTATTTATTTATTGAGTTTATATCCCACACTTCCTCCTAGAAGGAGCCCATTGAATGTGGGATGGTGGTGGCAGAAAGACTTGAAATTCCCCTCCCTGCCCCTTTGATTGCCTTGCAATGGTAACCAGTGGTTATTACTACCAGGTCGCTTCACTCCAACACACTGCTGATTGTGTGAAATTGTCCTTAATTTCATAAGGCAACAAATAACCCTTACAAAGTTGAGGGGTTCAACCCTCTTTGCAGATGTTATTTTAAGCAGCAGTGTCTATTACCTTCATCTGTGATACTTCTTGGGAGAGCTGGTCTAGTCATTTCTGCCACTGACATTTCTCTAATATATTTTCGAGTGCCTCTTGCACCTGTCCCTCTAATTGAGATACCTTTTATAATACAAAACAGACCCTGGCAGAAGAAAGTACCTCATGCGTATAATTATGCAAACAAAACACACACATACACACAACTGAGTGAAAAATTAATATTGTACATAATTTATGGAGATTGAATTGAGACTCTGAAGAGCAGGGCAATGGCCCGAGCACTGAACTTTGGCTTTTCGAGAGAAAAACGGCGATTGATATTCATGCAGGAATTTAGAAAGTTTTCCTCAGAAAGTGTTTCTAAAAGTTTTACTTCTCCTTGAGCAGAAAAGGGTCCAGGGATGTGTGCTTTTAAAGAGCCTGAGGATTTGTCCAAACTTGAAAATGGCTTCCACTCAACATTAAGGTCTGCCAATGAGCTGGATAGCTGTAGTAACTCCTGATTAACACCAGCAGGCTGGACTGGAGCACATATTTTATTCTATTCAAGGCATTTATAATACTGCCCTTGATTATATCTATTCTGGAGCAGTTTCCAGTGCATTTTGCTTATTTATTTAAAAAACCTCCCAATAAACCAAGTCCTCCTACTGGTTCATATGAAGTCCAAACATAGAGTTAAAAGACTGAAAAGTTTTAAAAAACAGTGAATTTAGCCCCCCTGCCTAAAATCCAGCCCAAGTAATATAGCAACATTTTAAACCCAGCCCAAATCATCTGGTCAAAGGGCAAAACACACAACCGTCCCAAAAGGCCGGGGAAAATAAACGGTCTTCATCTGGTGTTGAATAGATCTTAATGTAGGTGCCACATGAGCCTAATTCAGGATGGGTTTCCGTAACTAGGGTGATGGTGCCAAAAACAGGTCATTTCTTAATAACCACCTGGTTCACCTCATTAGGCTGGGGTAGCTGGAGAGGTAAAACTGGAATAGGTCAAAGGTGCAGCTAATCAAGCATCCTCCTTTCCACAGTGGGTCAAGCAGATACTTCTGGGAAGCACATGAGCAGGACATGAAAGCAACAGCCCTGTTCCACTACTGTTTCCCAGCGATGGGTTTTCAGCGGCACACTGCCTTCAGCCATGGAGGTCCCATTCACTCATCATGAGTAATAGCCATTTAGTACAGGGGCGGGAACTTTTTTCAGCCAGAGGGCCTCATTCCTTTCTGTGCAACCTTCTGGAGGCCATATATGCCTGTGGTGGGGAAAAGTAGGCAGAGCAATAAATGGGATTTTGCCTTTGCACAGTAGGATGGTCCCCCCCCCAATACTTGCGCATCCTTCTCTGTTTCCCATCAAGTCATGCAAGAAGCATTATCAGAATTCAAGTTTACATTCCAGCTGGGCAAAAACGTTCATGGAGGATGCAAAATGGAGATGATGAGAGGTGTGGCTCAGGACGGTGTGTGGCCTTGGAAAAGCCCTGAGGGCCACATAAAGAGGCCTGGAGGGCCACATTTGGCACCTGGGCTGGAGTTTCCCCATCCCTGATTTAGGCTGCAATCCAATAATGTCAACCCTGAAGTAAGCTCCATTGGGTTCAATGGGACTTACTCTCAGGTAAGTGTATGTTGGACTGCAGCCTTAGACTCTTATCACGCCACAGTTTCTTTAATCCTTCTTGAAAATGATGGAAGCTAGTGGTCACCCCCACATCCTGCTGAAACAAATTCAGTCAACGGATTATGTATTATACGAAGTAGGTTTTCTGTTTGTCCTGAACCTAATGCACAAAATTTTGTTAGGTGACTTCAAGTTTTAGTATTACAAGAGAGGAAGAAAAACTTTTCTATCCCCTTTCTCTATACTACACATACTTATATAATTGGGGCGTGCATCAGTTCTGTGTGTACCCCAAATAACAAGATGAACTAGAGTGATTTGTGGTGGTTTTTCACATTAAGTGATTAGTTTACATTGTTAACAAAATTTATTTATTATTTTACCTATTGTTTTATTTATTAAATTTATATCTGACTCTTCCTCTCAGAAAAAGCCCAGGACGGCAAACAAAACCACTAAAAACACTCTGAAACTTCTTAAGACCTAAAGGCTTTAAACATATTAAAACATCTTTAAAAACATATTAAAACAAAATATCTTTTTTTAAAAAAAGCTTTAAAAACACTTAAAAAAGCAATTCCAGCACAGAGACAGACTGGGATAAAGTCTGTACTTAAAAGGCTTGTTAAAAGAGGAAGGTCTTCAGTAAGCATCAAAAGGATAGCAGAAATGGTGCCGGTCTCATATTTAAGGGGAGGGCATTCCAAAGGGTAGGTGATACTGCACTAAAGGTCCACTTCCTATGTTGTGCCAAACGGACCTCCTGATAAGATGGGATCTGTAGGAGGCCCTCAGGTGCAGAGTGCAGTAACTGAAAGTGTTAGAGCTAAAAAAATCACACAGTTCTCTGGGAAGAGGGGCCGACTGTTAAACCACTCTGGCCGCTGGAGCTCTGTCAGGGGAATAGGAGTCTACTAACCACTCTCAGCGCCCTTCACAAACTTCCAAGCCATGCCTGTTTAAAGTGGAATAATAGTGGAATAAATGTATGTTGTGAATATGGCCCTAGATGAACCAATGGTCTTAAGTCAGCTTCCTGAGCTCCTAAATTATAAGATTTTGATGAATTTGAGATAGCTGTATGCATTTGGGTGATGACTGCTAATGTTATTTTGAAAGGGCAGACAGTGGGATAGACACTTTAGTAGACAACTCCTCTGGAAATGCCAATTTTTTACACAGGAAGGACCATAGTGCAATGGTAGAGCACCTTCCTTGCATGCAGAAGGTCTCCGGTTCAATCCCCAGCATCTCCAAGTAGGGCTGGGAATGCCCCCTGACCCCTTTATGTTACAACCTGGAGAGCCAGTGCCAGGCAGAGTAGAGAAGATTGACCTAGATGGAGCGATGGACCAATGGACCATAAGGCAGCTTCTTTTGTTTCCATGTGTTTTTGAGAAATGAGCTCATATTTACAACGGGGTAAAGAGAAATTAAATGTTGAAATATGATTACAGATACAGTTACTGCTTTGGATTCCAACCATTGTATATGGTAGTCTGTTTCTTCCCCCCTCCCCCATTTTATTCTGGGCAGGTATCGCTGCACAGCATACCAGTTCTTGAATGGGTCAATCCTATTACCCTCACAGATCAATAAGGAAGAATTATCCAGTAACCTGAGAGCAAATCACATGGAATTACTGTTCCTCTCCCAGTTCCAGGAATTGTAAAACCAGATTGTGAGAAATAACTAGATCATGGAAAATATTAACAGTGCAAACCGCTTACCATGGTCATACATATACTGCCCTAATGTGATCAATCTGCCTTGTCCATGAAGACCGTTCCTGTCAATTACTTTATTGGTTTTACCCTAAATAGTCGTTCCAATGTTTTTACCTTGTAAACTCCCCCTTTAGGGTATTGCCTGCTTATTTCAAATAATAATAGGTCCACAGAGCTATTATTGGATGGAATTAACCAGGTAACGAAATGTCAATAGCCAGCCTGAGAGCACTAATTGCTTTTTAAAAAAATGTCACAATGTAATCAAGATCACATGTTCTGGGCTGTGTGCTATGGTTTTCTTAAGCCAGATTTTGGGTGCCGGTTAGCTGCTCAGTTTCCTGCTCAGGAAGTTGGCCTTAAAGGTCTGGACTGATATCTTCACTGGACAGAAGGTAGAAACCTTGGCTCATGTCACCTCTGCCCCAAATTTGTCCAAATTGACAGATGGACAAATCTGTCAATTTCTGTTCCTCTCCATTTTTCACTTTTCTAGTCTTAAGTTCCGTTCTCCACATTTCTGCATCAGTTTGCTAATAAAAAAAAAGAAGTCCACATGAAAATTTATCAGCATTTTAGTGCACATTTCTCCTCATATATACGTTTGTATGCAATTGTGCCTACTGTACACATTTTTGCAAAGCAATTTTTTATAATATGACACCTTTTTAAATGTTCTTTTAGCTAATATATGCATTATTGTACACATTGCTTCACTGGAGAACGGCTCTACGAAATTCAGAAAAGTGTGGATTTTGAAGGATGGCTGTGTTTTGGTTCGCATATTATTTTGGAAAGTGCAGATAAGATATGTTTGCCTTTAAATGTGAACTGTATCAGATTTCTCCTCCATTTCTAGCCTCAACCACATTTTTCCCGGCACCTGTACCACAAACGCTTCTCTCGGGTCTAAAAATACAATAACAAATAATCTGCTCCCTCCCATGACACCTAAAGTAGCTCCAATGGCAAAGAGATCTCCCTCTATGGACCTAATACCAGGGAGCCATAAGCCGTAAGGATGGGAGATAAAATATTTTGATTCTCATTTTAATGCAACCCTACCCAATTTGCACTTCATGAATCAATACACTAATTGATATACAGTTGTCTATTGAAATTTGCACTTCTTTGCATTTTGTGATGCAGTTTTCCAACCAAAATGGTGTACTTAAAATACATGTATTTTGGATAAGTGCTCTCAAAACACATGTATCAGTGAAAATAACATACAGAAATGCATTTTATAAGGAAAAACTGCATACAAAAATAGATATATTTGATAAATGGTCACAGAAATGCATATGGAATTTTGTGCAGACTTTTTTTGTGCAGAACTCTTAAGAAAATCAGTGTGGAAATGGAATGAACTGCAGGTTGGAAAAATTAGAAATGAAGAGAAACCAAGACAGACAGATTTGTCCATTCCCACCTAAGGTGTCATGTCTCCAGGCTCCTCCAAAATGGCACTGCCTGATATCTTTAATGAGAATATTCTCATGCAAAGCTGGTCACCTAAGGGTGAAAATACTTTCAGAATTTTCAGTGCTTGCCCCAAACTGTGCAAGGCAGCAAATTAAGCTACTTAAAATGTAAACGTGTTTGAGGTCAACTTTTGATGTTGGGACATTTTGTTTGAGAAAACCGGTACAACTTATTCATTGTTGTAACATCCTGATCACTTTGATCATTAATTAAACTCTTGAAGCTGGTAATATAACCAACAGCTTGATAATTCAGAATGAAACAGCTGATTTCATAATGTACACTTAAATCAGCTTTTGAGCTTTGCTTTCTCTGCATGATAAAAGTTAACAGCCTGCAGTTTGTATGACAGCAGTTCATGACTATTATAGCTCCCAAGAGGAAATCACAGACACATTATATTGTATTATAATATACCGTAGATTTATATCCTGCTTTTTTGACCTGATACCTCAACACAATTCACATTTATAAACTTCAACCAATACATTAAAAAACAACAAACTTAAAACAAATCTCAAAAACAGTTCAAATGGGACAGGAAGATGAACTTGAACCACATCCACACCATACATTTACAGCACACTTAAAGCACACGGCTTCTTCCAAAGAATCCTGGGAACTGTGGTTTGTTAAAGATGCTAGGAATCGTAGTGCTGTGAAGGGTAAATCATAGTTCCCAGGATTCTTTGCGGGAATCCATGTGGATATTATCTTTACTTGACTTTTTTTCTCTTCTGGAATGCTTTCTGCAGGGCAGGTATGTTTCATGATATAGTTCTCTGTGATAAACTTTTCGGTCCTTGGTAGACAATGGCATCTATAAGTGTCTGTCACAGGAAGAGTATGAATGCTGCTCCCCCTCAGTTGCTCTGGTAAGAACATGAAAAGAGAGCCCAACTGGATCAAACCAAAGGTCCCTCTAAACCAACATCTGGCATCCACCAGTGGCCAACCAGATGTCTATGGGAAGCCCACAAGCAGGGTCTGAAGTCCATAGCACTCTCTCACTGTTGTTCTCTAGCAACTTGTATCCATTGGCACTGGCATACTTCATTTGAATTTGGAATTCCATAAAATCATAATGACAGAGCTATAGAACAGCATGATCTTAGGAAGTTGCTCTATACTGACTCAGACCTTTGCCCATCTTTACGAAAGGGCTGTGGCTCAATAGAAGAGTATCTGGTCTTTTGTGCAGAAGGCCCCTGGTTCAATCCCTGGCATCTTCTGGTAGGACTGGGAAAGAATCCTATTTAAAATCCTGGAGAGCCACTGCCAGTCTGTGTAGACAATACTGAGCTAGATGGACCAATGGTCTGACACACTATAAGGAGCTTCCTGTGTTGCTATGCAGAATCATAGAATTGTAGATTTGGAAGAGGTCTATAAGGCCATGGAGTCCAGCCCCTTGCTCAATGAAGGAATCCAAAGCATACCCGACAAGTGGCTGCCTAGCTGCCTCTTGAATATCCCCATTTAGTATTGCCTACACCAATATGCTTTGACTTTGGGTCCCCAGATGTTATTGGACTTCAGCTCCCATCATCCCTGACTATAATCTAAATTGGAAGATGATGAGGGTTCTAATCCAAAAACATCTGGTGGCCCAAAGTTGAAGAAAAGTGGATTACACTAATTGGATGTGACTCCCCAGGTTTTCAGACAGGACTCTTTCCCAGCCTTTCATCAAGGTTCCAAGTATTGAGCCTGGGAGCTTTTGCATGGAAAACATGTGCTCTACCACTGAACTACAGTCCTTCCCTCTATGTGTGTGTGTGTTCATGTGTATGATGATGGGGTGGGAAGTAACCACATGGTCATCTCTCTTCCACATGATCTCACCATTCCAATTTTAGTGGAGCTAGAGCTGTCATGGCTCAATTAGTGTTGCGGGTAGCTATATCTAAATCCCCACTCAGAGTGTGTGGGTGTTTAGAAAGTGGGATTGCCTGGAGCCAGAGCCAGAGCTATACCTGGTGACTGAACTGAGGTGTAAGAATGGACAGATTAGTCTATTTCTGCCCCATATCAGTTCTGTGTGTGTTCATCCATAAACCAGTTACGTTCCATTTCTGCATTTCTCCAACTCTGCAAAACATTGATTAAACCATATCAAAATTCACCTCATTTTAAATAGTATTTTTCCAAAAATACACATTTTGGGAAACATTTATCCCATACTATAGATTTTGCATACATTGTTTTTAAGATATGTATATGAATCTTAATGCCATTTTTGAGCCATGAACTGTGCTGCAGAATTCCAAGGAAAACTTTGTTCCAATCCACATAATAGTTTGATAAGATCTAATTGGGTCTGTATGCTGAAAAATGTAGACTAAACAAAATTCCGCAAGCCTGGCCAACTGCCTGCTGATTCCAAAAGCCAATGTTTCACACCCCTATTCCTATGTGATCCCAAGGGTAGAGGATCCGTGCAGATCTCCATCCTGCCTTGTCATACTAGAATAGATTTCCAAAGCAGCCATCAACAGTCATAAAAAACAATCAATTAAAAGGTATAATGAAAATCAAGAAGCAGCAATAAAAAGCGTAGCTGTAAAATAATCAGCAGCCATAAAAACACTAATCAGTAATAAAACAGCAAGAGCACTGTTAAAATGTTGTCCATTAAAAGCTTGGAGTATAAAATTGTCTTCACCTGGCACCTAAAAGCTGACTAAGTAGGCACCAGCTGAGTGGCTCTGGGTGCAGATTCCCACAACTTCTTTATGTGTTGATATAATTATTTTGTGTTTATTAAAACCATTTCTAGACCACCCATCATCCTTACGAATGTCAAGAGCATGAATAAAATCAAACATGCCCTCAAAATGCAACACAATAAAATACACTTCACAAGCCATTGAGGTGGCACCGCTGAAAAGGCCCCATCTCCTTCTATTGCCTAACTCCAAAGGTGGGGGCACCAGGGCCACTAGTGGGGAAATAAGTTCATAGCCTAGCAAATTTCATTGCTATTGCAAATAGCTCCTGTATTTACAGCAGGAGCAAGTTTGCCTCATCCTCATTTAGAGGAAGCACACAAGACTTGCTCCCGAGATTTGGGATTTGATTGGCTTCTTTCTGACCAGCCTCGGGCCATGTTGTGCCACCCTATTTAAGGACAATGGCATCCTAGATTGACCTCTTTTAGCCAGCATAGCAGTGTAGGATTAACCAGCCGCTGAACAGGGATTTTTTGGGCATCCCTTGACTGGCCCATCGGGACATCTTTTTCACCTACTCTTTGCTGTTTTCCATTTGGGGTGTTGTTAATTAATTAGTTTCTGTTTGTCACAAGTGCTAGCATACAGCACAGGCTGGGAGAGAATAAGAACAAGCTTTGGTAAGCACATGGAGACATCCTTTGGGTAAAGACCATTCTACCACTCTGCCTCACATTGCCATCCATCTTGGTGGGTAGTTGTTGGTGGCGTGCTCCTGGGGCCCTGTAGGTTTCACCCTGCCTATCACTGACCAGCATTGGCATGGTGGCTTTATGGATGTCACCCCTCAACTCACCTTCATGGTGAGCTGAAAATGGACGTTTTGCATCTGTCATTTATGGGTGCTGAGCTGCAAGCCAGGATGGTGTCACCCAGATGATGAGTGGGAGGGGATCTCCCTCCTACCTTCTTGTTAAGATTATGGAATGCTCTCCCCGAGGTCTGCCCAGCACCCACCTTGTCATTGTTTTGGTCACAGGCAAATACGTTTTTGTTTTCCTGGGGATTAACCTAAAGCTTATGATGGCTGTTAGGTAAGCAGATGTTCTGGATTGCTGCAGATCCTCCGAGAATTCTGATATTGAAGCTGTGGTTTGTATTTACACCATAACCCTGTTTCATGCCTTCATTCCAATTGTGGGGGCAAAGTCTGTTTAAAAAAAAAGTTTAGTATAGGAATCAGTTGGTGACAATGGAAGAACCAACCACCCATCAATGCTTATTTATTCTCTATCACAAAAAAAGATTAAGCGATAAGTCAGCACTTAAATGGGAGCTGGATAATAATCTTACTGAAAGTGAGAAAAATGGGCAGATATGTCCAGTTTTCACCTCAGTGGGGGAGCTTTGAGTAGGGATGGGGTCCATTGGCTGGTGCCGGTTTGAAAGCATTCCACAAATCTAGTAGGCTGGTATCGATTTGATTCATTCTTTGTCTGCAATCCACTGCTTTTACCAATCCATTTTTCCCCTCAGAAAAAAATAGTGATATTAATGGTGATATTTGAAAGGAAATATTGATATTTTGAAAGGAAAATCAATAAACTGAAGGAAATATCAATAAAATATTGATATTAATATTGATATTTTACACACATATTTTTTGTAAAAAAAATCAATTTCTGAAAATAGCCATGGAAAATCACTACATAAAAATCCAATCCACAACAATAACAAATAAGTGAATTAATGGACAATTCAGTACCAAATCTGAATTGGGCAGGATTCTAGCACAACCCTAGCTTTGAGGCACCAGCCGTTTTCCCTACCCCCCACAATTGCTATATCCCATCATAAATGCAGGGAAAGTAAAGCAGATGGATATTTAGAAGCAGAGAAGTCATTGCTTTGACTCTAATGATAGTTTTCCCAGTTTCATCCATTCCTACCCACCCCCTTTATTTTTCAGTTCCAAGTGCTATGCCTCAGAATGTCTCCTTGGAGGTGGTGAACTCAAAGGTAAGTGAGGGCACAGCCCCCTTGTTTGAAAGGACCCAAATTTGTGTCTCTGCCTGTATTATGTATATCTCTTTACTAGTATAAACATGTAAGGTTAGATGCTTCTGGAAACCAACACCACTGCCATCCAGGTGATTCAGGTGGAATGCCACTCTGTATTCTGAATTTTGTATTGTGGTCTTTGACCAGTAGACCTCAAAATGTCCCATGATCATATGTCTTCCATAAGCCAGAAGGTTGGACTACATATGTACAAAATCCCAAATGTCCCGGTGTGGAGGAAATACTGACACCGTTGTGGGCTATGCTTCATGCCTCCTGTTTTGAGCGAGAGATATACAGTACAAAATCCCTACTCTTTAGACTTCTTTGGTGGTTCTATTTATGCATTCAAAGTGAACATGTGAAGAGGGTAGAGGGGTCAGATACACAAGCCTTCCCCCAACCCACTTCCCCCACAGGAGACCTTTGGGCACTGAACATGAAGATCTGCAGGGAGGTTCTAACTGCATACAGCAGAATGCAGTTAGAAGCTTCTTTACAATCGGAAACCCTGTTTTATCACAGTTCTTGACTGCATGGAGGCTTCTAAGAGTATTCAGGTGAATGCAATTAGAAGCGCCCTTCAAACCTTCTTGCTCAATGTAAGGAGGTCAGTGTGGCCCACATGGTATAGGAACATTGGAATGAAACTCCTGTCACCCTGTATATTCCTCCCATGTACAAAATCCCAAATTTCCCAGTGTGGAGGAAGAACTTCAGTACACCTGAATAGGACTATTGCATCTTTGTTACCAATTTATGAAACATCAATTTTCTAGCTCAACATACCCACTGTACTGTTTAATTCATATCTCTTGTTGTGAGAGACAAATCTGCAGAAAGCCCCCATTTAGGTTTTTAAAATAATCATGATGTCTTGGATTACATATGTACTAAATTACAAGTTTCTAAGTGCTAACCTTTTTGAGCTCCATGTTCTGAAAGAGAGGCATACAAATGTTCCCCTTTCAGACTTATTCTGCAATTCAAGTATCATGGTCTACATGTGCACCACATTTCAGATTTCTTGCTTGTGTATGTGGGACACACACTCCCACTCTGTGATCCACACCAGCATTGGACTGCCAGGTGTGATTGGCAGCTTGGGATAAGAGGTTGATGCCCCAACCCCATCTTGGGGGAATCAACCCCCTACTCCAGGCCACCAGTCATGCCCCACAACCTGACTACATGTGTATGTGGACTAGATGTGTACCAAATCCCAGATTTCTAGCTTTTCGGGGGGGGAGCAGCTCAGTCATTTTGGAGTGCACATTGGTTTCTCTGTTTTGAAGGAGAAATGCCCCATTTTGAGATTTTTTTTTTTAAAAAAACCTATTCAGATAAAGATTTTTAAAACCCTGTTCAGAACATCTTGAATATGCACATCTCACTTTTAGGACATTATGATTATACGGAGGTATCCTGAGTGAGGCCAGCTTTGTCTCCATTTGCTTTTCGTTGCCAGATGAAAACAGGGTTGTTCAGTCAGGGATTTACAGGATGTTAGTGTCTAGACTGGGTACTAAAATGTAGTTGTCTGTGTTTTAGAGGCAGTTGCTTTATTGATCAGTTTTAATTGTCCTCATTTTATTGGATGATTGAATTTATTAGCATTTTGGATTTTTTTTTAAGAAAAATGTTTATGGTTTTGCATTGCTTATTGTAACCAACCCTGGAATTGTTTGAGGGGCTAGAAATATTTTAAATATAAAAATAAGGGCTAGGACTGAGCAAAAATACTCCTCATTCACCAACTCATTCACAGATTGTGTGTGTGTGGGAGAGAGAGAGGGCTGATGTTTAGGGAGAAGCTAAACTGGAGGAGGACTGGCAGAGCAATTCAATCCCCTTTTGCACTAGGGTGGGGGTGGATTGGGTGGAATTGCCCCTCTGCCAGTCCTGCTGACCCCCACTGACCTTCTGCCAGTCGTCACCTGTGGAGTGATGCCTGTATTGTTCCACTCAGGATCAGTGGGCAGCATGAGTGGTCCCTTGGGCACCATGACCCCCCCCATGCAGCCAGCATGGGCTTAAACAGGCCCCGCCTCCCTGCCTCCCATGTCATCACAGTGTGCTGTGTGCCCACACCTGCACATGTGCAGACCTGGCAACATGGGAGGTGGGGCGGCCAGGCCTTTTTAAGCCTTCACCAGCTGCATGGGGTGAGCTGTCTGGAAGGATGAAGCTCCTGCTCCTCAATCCACACCAGCATTGGGTCACCAGGCACGATTCGCAGCCTGGGATAAGGGGTTGATGCCCCAGCCCCCATCTCGGGAGAATCAACCCCCTATCCCAGGCCGCCAATCATGCCCCACAACCTTACGCTGGTGTGGATTGCAGAGCTCCACCCCCCCCAGCCCCAGCTGGGATTTAGGCAGAGACCCTTCTGAGCCATGGGGACCCTTGGGCCCATGCCTGACCTGGCCACCTGCTGGCGCTGGGCCTGATTCGCCTGGTGTGGAGCTCCGCCTCCCACTGAGCGAACATGCAATTGGGCAGAAGTGTTGCTGTGAGATCCCCACTGATAGCAGCCAGTGGAATGCCCCAAAATGAGCAGGCTTCTGCCCCAGCCACCATGCATGGCAGGACTGCAGATGTGGCTGTTGCTTTGCCGCTCCATAAAGTCCTCCAAGGCTGGGGGTGGCGGGAAGTTTGGACCTCCTAATGCCTCCCATCTGGTGAGCACATCTTTTACTTTCCCAAAAGCTCCTGGGAGCAATGTTGTATGACAGCACAGCATTGTCCGGGGAGGGGTGGAATAAAATGACAAGTTGCTGCCAGCCAGCACTCACTGGAAGGAACCCAGTTTGCAACAGTGAATCTTCCTCCCCAAAGGTTGCCAGCAGTGGGGGCAAAAGTAGCATTACTTGGTTCTGCCTGCCAATGGCTCTGGCTCTTCCTGCTGTTGGGCTCCCTATCTTCTTCCCTACCAGTCCCAATAAGCACCAGCCACCACTGGTTGCCAGCCCGCCCTTGAAATTGTGGCTATGGGTTGCCCCCTTTCTCCCTGCACACTCTTGAAATTCAAGCAGAAATATCTCATATGGGCACTTTCAGCTCAGTACTAGTAAAGGCCAAAGGTATATAAATGTCAGAGCTTGGAAAAGTTACTTTTTTGAACTACAACTCCCATCAGCCCAATCCAGTGGCCATGCTGGCTGGGGCTGATGAGAGCCGTAGTTCAAAAAAGTAACTTTTCCAAGCTCTAATAAATGTACCTTGTGATAAACTGATTATTTTTGAAGGTGAGCAAATGCTTGTTCTAAATGTGCCAGGCAGCTATTTTGTTGATTATCTCTTTATCCTTCCTCATTAGTTGCATTGGCCATCCCAGGTCCCCATGGCTGTTTATGATACAAAGGCAGTTGGGGAGGCGTTATGTATTTCCCCCCCTCATTGCATTGGCCAGTGTGTCACAGGTACCAGTGAGCCAGTTTAATTAAGAAAACCACTCAGACTTGAGCAGATGTGGGTAGTTATTAATTGCCAGCAACAACAAGACTTTGCAAGGCAGTTGCTGACTCTAAAAAAGAGAAAGAGAAAACGGCTCCTTTGGATACTTTTAATGAGGCATTGCTCTTGTGGCACACTTGATGTTGCAATCTGGAATTTATAAGCAAATACCAGCTTTCCAGCGTGGACATTAAAGGATTCCTTGTCACTCATAAAGCAGCTCATTTGTGTGATGAAAGCCATGAAAAAGAAGTTCTCCTGAAAAAAAAAGTGAAGAAGGTGCTTTTACTCAAAGCAAATAATGAAACTCGTTAATTGCCTTCTGTACGTTTTGGCTCTTAAGAGATGCCTCCACCCAACTGCAGCATAATTATTCTAGTCCACATTTCGCTCATAAATCAGTTTCAATGTATGTGGGGACTAAAGTCTGTAGAGTAAAATTGAGGTTGGCCTTAGATGCTGGAGGGACAGGAAGTAGGTCCACAAACAAACAGCACTATGATGTTCAGCTTAAGTACTCAATGGGTATCCTTCTCAAGGAAAAAAAGAAACTAGTTACATCGAACCATCTCATCTTGTCTGGTCTATCTAGACATTACCCTATAGACCAGGAGTGGGGAACACTTGGCCCTACAGATGTTGCTGAACTACAACTCCCATCAGCCCTAGCAAGCGTGGCCAATGGCCAGGGATAATGGGAGTTGTACAGCAGTGTCTGGAGGGCCAAAGATTCCTCACACCTGTAACTAAACAGCAGTTAGAATATGACTTCATTAAGCTTGAACACATTTAAGTGCCTGATGCTGAGCCAGAGCATTGGTCCCTCTACCTTGGCATTGACTGCTCCAAGATCTTTTCCAGCTCTGCTCTAGGGTTGCCAGGTTCATGGCCTGAGACTGATCCTGTATCTTTAGGAGACGAGAAAGTCAGCCAAGTGCAGGTGTTCTTGCAACCCTGTAATGGGAAAAACCACAAGGTGGAATTCTCCCTTCCCCCTGCATAATTTTTAAAGATACAGAAGACCTCTTGGTTGCCAGACCCAGCCTCCAAGAGGTCTTCTGTATCTTTAAAAGTTGTGCAGGGGGAAGGGAGAATTCCACCTTGTGGTTTTTCCTATTACAGGGTTGCAAGAACACCTGCACTTGGCTGACTTTCTCTTCTCCTAAAGATGCAGGATCAGTCTCAGACCAAGAACCTGGCAACCCTGTTCTGCTCCCTAAGATCACTTTAACTGGAGATGCCGGCTCCAGGGGATGAATCTGCACCTTTTTGCATGCAAAGCATGTGCTCTACCAAACTAACTGTAGATATGCGTCCTGTGATCTACAACTGTCTTGATCCAAAAGGATGCCAAGGGCTTCATACTGGAAACGGCAATATTAAGCACTGTCTCCTTTCTCCCTCTGCTCTTGGGGCTACTCCTGGTGAACCTTCCTCTCTCTTTAAGTGCCTAAAAATAACCGATGATGCACTCACTTTGCTACCTGCTCTATTCATCCTAGTCTCCCTCCAGCTACTTCCCATCCCTCACTGTTTCAGCAGGGCTCTCATTTGTTCCCACAACAGGCATAGAAGAGGGGCTGGGTGGAGGAATGGGGTGGGAGACACAGCGGCATCGTCCTACCTTGGAGCTGTGAAATCAACAGGCCCAGTGGTTTCAGAAATGATTTCAGAAATGATTTGGTTTCAGAAATGCAGTCCTCCTAAGTATGATGGAGCCATTATCCCTCTGTATTGGGAGGACTGAGGAACCTTTTTCAGCCTGAATCTTTTTCTGCTGTATTCCCTTCTGAGCCATTTTCCAAGGGGCATATGCCAGAGACAAATGGGGGTGGAGCAATGAATGCAAATTCTCCCTTTCTACAAATGCTATCTCCATATTCCATCCAGCCAAGTAAAGGGCATTATCAGATTTCAAGGGCATATTCTAGACAGGTAAAAACCCTTAGGGAGGGTGCAAATTAGGGCCATTTGGGGGTGTGGCTGGGAGGTGGTGTGGCCTGGAGAGAGACCCAAGGGCCAGATGGAGAGGCTTGGAGGCCTACATTTTGCCCCCAGGCCTAACGTTTGCCACCCCATCTCTCTCTGTCTCTCTCTCTGAAGCTTTTATCAACAGGTGCTGAAGACAAAACTTGTATAACAGCATGTTTGCTGCATAGCATTTCCCATTTTATCAGAAGGTCTTTGCTGTGCAAACACACAATGATCGTTTTATAGCAGTAGTGTCAATGGATCACAGATCTGGCTAAAGTTTGCATAGCGTTACATATTGGAAGTGCAACAGCAGAGATCATCCAGTGTGTAACCTAAGGGTTAATTCTGTTACCAGTAAGTCAGCTAACCAAGAGGATGGTGGTGGAGGAAGTGCTGCTTAGCAATCAGACAGAGTGGCATGATCTTCAGTGAGGAAGCACATGCTCTGATTGGCTGTGTTGTTCTGAGGGAGTTTTCCTCCCTATGTTTAGTTGAGTGTCTCCCTGCTACGTACAAGGCCTGAATTGAAAGACAATACCTCTCTGCTCTTTTCTCTTCCTATGATACACTGCTTTTGTTCAGTTTACTCAGTAAAGTGTTATCAGGACTTTTCTCTCTGGATTCCATCTGTGTTATTTACTTTGCTAAAATTATATATTACGTAAATATTCTAAATATGATGATGAATATTGCTATATTTTTGACTGGGTCTCTGTATCAAAATATCCTTGCCCACTTTCACCACGAGGTGGAATTGAGCAACCTGCCACTTCTTTATAATTAAGAACTGTGGGATGTTCTTTGTCAGTCTCAGCTCCTGTGCAGCTGAGGGTGTGGTCAGGAAAAGCAAGGTCAAGGAGGTCTATAGCCAACAGGTGTAGCTATTCAGACAAGTGTCGAGCTTGGAAGATTCCTTTTTAAAAGTAATAAATTACAATTACTGTTACATGGCCCCCAAAAGTAATAAATTACCATTACAATTGCACTGAAAGTAACTTATTACTTTACCATTACTCAAACGTATTCACTACAATTACACTTAAGTTACTTTTTTTAAAAAAATGGATTGCCTACAAGGTGCTGGCCTTGGCTGCTGCACACCTAAGTAGCCTAGAACAATATTAAAAATAAATGCACACACACAGAGGGTAGCAGAATTTTTTTTTATCCATAAGATTAACAGAAAGGCATAACAGAATGTCACATCCACCCCCCATCCCCACCCCAGCAATGGTGATACCCCAACACACGTATAATTTTTCATTCAAAATCAAATTTTACACTTGAAATTTACCGTACATTTCTGTTATGTCTCATCTTTGCTCAAAGAGCACAGCAGACAAGGAATGTCTTTTAACAATCGTTACGTTGCCACTAGTACTGAACAGGCGTTCTACTGTGGCCCTTGGAGGCATGCCTGTGTTGTGCTGCAAAAAACACCGCAGTATCCCTTTCAACTAAAACACATTTTTAACAATATGACAATCCCCTATCATCAAAGAAACATGCAAACTTTAGTATTTTACTAGTTGCCTTTGTAATTTTTGGGCTGGGCCTGGCAACCAAGAGGTATCTTTAAAAGTTGTGCAGGGGAAAGGGAGAATTCCACCTTGTGGTTTTTCCCATTACAGCGTTGCAAGAACACCTGCACTTGGCTGACTTTCTCTTCTCCTAAAGATACAGAATCATTCTCAGGCCCTGCGCCTAGCAACCCCAGAAGATACAGAAAGCAGAATTGAAATGGCTGCAAAAGGAAACTAAGGCTGCAATCCAATACATGTCTACTCAGAAGTAAACTTTATTGGGTTCAATGGGACTTACTCCCAGGTAAGTGTGTACTCCAATACACACTTGCCTGGGAGCAAGTCCCATTAAACCCAGTGAAACTTACTTCTGAGTAGACAAGTAATGGATTACAGGTTAGTCCTTGTATTATAGGCATCAAATTTTACTTGCCTTGACCAGATTGATGCATCTTTGTACTATAAAGTGTCATATTTTTTCTCTCCTCCCACCCCCTCCTCTTCAAAATAGTACAGCTTCAAGGCTTCAACCACTCCTTATCTTGCCTAATTAGTGCAATCCTGTACCAAATTTGATTTACCTGGGGGTAAGCTCCATTAAACATAACGAGAGTTACTTCTGAGTAGGCTTATATTATACTGTAAGTTAGCTATATATCATTTTTAACAAGTGCCTGGACAAGTGTATGTTTGGAACTCTTTGCATTTGCCATAGGGAGGGGGATTTGCACAAAATAACTTCCAGGGAATACCTTCCTCAGAAGATGAAGATGCATCCTGGTTGTTAGGAAGAAAGGAGGAGCAGGAAAGAAAACTGGAAGAAGCAGCTCTTTAGGATCCTGTCTGCTTGCTGCTGCAACTTCTGCCTGCCCCTTGCTCACCGAAGCCACACTTTTGGCTCTGCTCATGGCTCTCCGCTGATAAGAGAGGGGAGGTGGGGGGAGGCAGAGGCCACCACTCCCAGCTTTGCATGCCAAACATGCACACACACATTGTCATCTCTCACCTCCATAGTTCTTCATGTCCATTCTGCCACTGCCTCCTTGACCTCCAGCTCCTTTCTCCCTCCACTCCATTCTTCTCCACCACTTTCCATTTTTAAACCATTTTTTCTCCACTCTACCAGCGTCTCACTCTCCACTTCCTCCCTCATCACCTCTTAAACACCCATAGAGCATGAGGAAAGAATGATGCTGCATGGAAGCACGTGATTTTTATCCACGAATCAGAGGAGCAGAATGTTTCCCTTGCTTCCCCCCTCAAGTAACGCCCCAAAGTAATGCTGGAAACATTACAATTACAGCTCAAAAGTAGTGAAATTACTCCTTCTTCAATTACAATCAAACTGTAAAGAAATCAAAAAAGTAATAAATTACAAGTAATTCATTTTTCCTAATGAGTTACTTCCAAGCTCTGATCCTGGCCCATTGTGTTCAAGTAGCATCACCACATTCACTCTTGATTAATTGAGTCTGATCTGCCTGCAGCTGTTTCCGAGTTAGGGCTGGATGTTAGTGCAGAATGCCCTCTGAAAATCCCTGAAGACACTTCTTCAAGAATCCTGCCATTGTGGGCTCATGCCCTTGACTACTTTCACCATCCTATGCAGAAAGCTCCCCCCCCTTGGGCTACTCAAAGAAAGTCTAATCACTGTATTTTTAAATGCCTTGGTACAGATAGAGTAGAGCATTGCTGTTGTTATTGTTACTATTGCTGTGGACATAACCACCCTTCACTTGCAAATATAATACACCTTGTTTGAACTCCTCTTTTTCATCTGGAAATTATGAGGGATGTACACATCTTGCAACTGATTTATTTATGAGTGGCAAAGACAATCAATCAAAAAGCCTCTTGCATAATTCTTCTCCCACTGCACTGCAACGCATTTCAGCTTGCCAAGCGTATATTTTGAGACATGGCAATGAGGCTGTGTGGCACTTATCTATAAAACTAGAATTTAAAAAAGACAAGAAATCTTCATAAACTGAAATGCTGCAAAATAATTCATGATGCATAGTGATAATGATAATGAAGAAACATTCTCAATTTAAGATCTAAATGTTGACAAGACTTCCTGCTGGGTGCTAGAAGTGTTTTCTACAAACCTTTACTAAAGTTATTTTACTTGATTTTAGATTTCTTCATCTGTTACCTCTAGAGTTCAGAGCAGGTTGTATTTCCTTCGACTGTGTGGTTATGGGATTATGCTATTAATAACAGACACGGTATTCTATGAATACATTTGCCATCTATGGTATAGGTCAAGAAATGCACTAAAAGTTGTCAGACATTGAGATGCATGATCTAATATTTGCATCCTAGACTGTCAGGATAGGGGCAGGGCTGCCCCAGGACATTTTGCTGCTTAAGGTGAAGAACAATTGACCGTCCACCTCCCAATTCCTCATACTCAAGTTGATTGGACTGGAAGTTGGATCTTACCTCAATACTGATCAGGAGATAGCATCCTCTACCACACCCGAGACAACAGGCCTGACTATTTTTGGGTGGGGGAGAGGAGTGTCTGTGTGGCAACAGAAGTGAATAGCTGGGGGCTCAGAAGGGATGACAGCTCCTCAGCATCTGCTGCCTTAGGCAGTTGCTGCACTCTGCCTAACATTAAGGCCAGCCATGGGTAGGTAAGACAACCAACCAACCAACCAAATTATCTACCCAACATTGTAATCTCTCAGATTACATCTTCCATCAGTCACAGCCAGCATGGCCAGGAATTATGGAAGTTCTAGTACAACAACATTTACAGTGAACCAGAGCCAGTGTGGTGTAGTGGTTAAGGTGTTGGACTACGACCTGGGAGACCAGGGTTCGAATCCCCACACATCTATGAAGCTCACTGGGTGACCTTGGGCCAGTCACTGCCTCTCAGCCTCAGAGGGAGGCAATGGTAAACCACTTCTGAATACCGCTTACCATGAAAACCCTATTCATAGGGTTGCCATAAGTCGGGATTGACTTGAAGGCAGTCCATTTCCACTTTTCATGTTGACCACCCCGTTCTAGATCAGATGGAATCTTGAGAAGTCTTTATTTTCACCAGGGGGACAAATAGGGAGGATAGGGGCCGTTTATCTTCCTGCCCAATATTTCAGGCCAAGGCCCCATCTGCATTATACCTTTGAAGCACAATGTTACCCCTTTAGACAATCATGGCTTCCCCCAAAGAATCTTGGGAACTGTAGTTTGTTGAGTGCTGAGAGCTGTTATTTTCCTCATACAGCTACCATTCCCAGGGTTCCCTGGGAAGAGGGATTGATCACTAAGTCACTCTGGGAATTGTTGCTCTGTGAGGGGAATAGGAGTCTCCTAAGAACTCTCAGCACCCTTAACTACAGTTCCCAGTTCTGTGGTGGTGGTGGGGAGCCATGAGTGTTTAACATGTCATGATATTGTTCTAAATGTATAGCACAGATGGGTCCCAAGTGTTAGTTCTTCTAGAATATGTGTATGGCTCTACACATTGATCACTATGATTAAATGTTTAAATGGGCTTTTTGCACTAAGAATGCATGCCAAAGGTAAGCATCCATGTTTTTTTAATAAAAAGTTGTGATGGGTAAACATTTTCTCCCTTCAGAATAGGCCTGGGTTTCAGAAAACCAAGCAATATTCCTGAAAGAATGGGAAACTAATTATCCTACTGATGAAATGTCATAATCAGGAACACAACAGGGTTTGTGAATCTGCTCCTCCCCGTTCCCAATTTTGGTTTGTAACAAGACAGTGAGTAGAGCAGAGCGCCCAGTCACCCTGAGACTTGCTCAGACAATTGGTTAGCATTGTGGATGAGTAAAACCAAATGAGGGTAGGAACATGCAAATCTTCTTTATACCAAGTCAGACCATGGAGTCCATGTCGCTGAGTTCTTGTTGATTTATATCCCTTCAAGTCGGTTACGACTTATGGTGACCCTATGAATCAGCTTCCTCTAATAGCCTCTGTAATAAACCTCCTTGTTCAGATCTTGTAAGTTCAGGTCTGTGGCTTCCTTTATGGAATCAATCCATCTCTTGTTTGGCCTTCCTATTTTTCTACTCCCTTCTGTTTTTCCCAGCATTATTGTCTTTTCTAGTGAATCAGGTCTTCTCATTATGTGTCCAAAGTAAGATAACCTCAATTTCATCATTTTTGCTTCTAATGATAGTTTTGGTTTAATTTGTTCCAACACCCAATTATTTGTCTTTTTCACAGTCCATGGTATGCACAAAGTTCTCTCCAACATCACATTTCAAGTGAGTCACCCCTAAGGATGTGGCCACCCTCAATTCAACATTCACACTTTTTGTTGCACTCATGCATATAGGCACACAGTCTGATCCATGCTGTTTATCTCTGGGTTTGAGAAGGGATATTGCTGGGCACTGGACTGGGCAGAAAGGTCTACTTTTTTAGTGGGACGGGAAGAGTAGGCCATGTAATCACTCCCCTGGGCTACAACACTGAATGGCAGTTGCACCCTAGGATTTGAAAATGGCATCTGGGCTTGCCCCTCTGGCAGCCACCAGAAGGAGCAGGTGTGTAGGATAGGTGATAATCTTTGGACAGGCAGATAACAAAGTGATTGGCTGGTCCCTCTCAGTAGTTTAATTCATTAACGTCGTCCTAACAGTTCTTTCAGAAAGAATTAGCATTGTCTGTTCTCATTCAGTTCAACCTCTAAAGTGGGTGGGTGGGTGTGGAGAGAAGAGGGTCTGAGAGAAAGAATAAAACATTTTCCGTAAGGCTTTTTTTGGGGGGGAGGAATTAGTAGCAACTAGTGTTTTATCATTGTTCTGACAGTATTGGGATTTTTTTTTTTTGGAAGAGGAAGGGGGGAAAACAGCAAAGGAATAGCATTTCAGACTGCAACTTGACAGAATGATTTGCCCGTGCAAAGGCATAAAGTTTTGGGGAAACTAAAATTGGGTACCAAATTGGGTATGTTACCCTCAAGGGCGAGTTTCTATGTGAAATCTTTCACATCTTTATTCCTCTTGAGTAGAAACAATTAGGTTATTCTTTTCTCCCCCCCCCCCCATTTCAGATAGAGCAGACAGGGAATGAAAAAAGGTTGTCAGAGATCAAAACCCTTCCAAACATGACTTTGATTCCTTTGAGAGAGCAGCTGAAATTTCCACTTGAGGCACTTGCTGGTTTTCCTATTCTGTTTTTAAACTGACTGCATATTACAAATGGGCCCCTTTGCAATGCAGAAATACTTCAGAACTATTTTCATTCTAATGAGAGGAACTGGGTGGTTTCTTCCCCCCCCCCAAACCAAGCTAGCCAAAGTTCTCACAAATTGATCCACCAACTAAAATTACCCATAACTTCACTGTGGGCAGACTTCCCAGGGGTGTAGCAATCGGGGGGCAAATGAAGGCACTGCTCCCCAATGATTATTATGCCCCCCCTCAATAAAATTTTCTTTCAGTCCCCAAATTTCTAGCATTGCAGTAAATTCAGTTGAGCTTTTTGACATGCAGTTTAGGCATCCAAAGAGAGGGGCAGGGCAAAGTCCCCAAGGGAATGTGAACACAATAAATATAAAAAGTTAAAAGCATGAATGAAGTGAACCGAAGTCTTGATGGATGTGGGAGGAAAGTGGCAAACCTAGGAGTCTGCAAATGGAGGAAGAAAAGGCAGGAAGGAGAGGATTGTTATCCACTACAGAAGAAGCAGAGAAGTGAGTGAGCTGGCTCTCCAAGGCCAAGGAAGCTTAACTGAGACCTTACTAACTTAGCCTAGGCAATGGGGAGCTGGAATATTGTGTGTGCATGTGCGTCTGGGGGCATTTCTTCCCTAGTTTGTTTAAAAAGTTGAAAAATAATAATGCACCTTATGCAAATTTATGTACTACCAAATAGGGTGTGTGAGATTTGCTGGTAGAGCTATAAGAAGCAGTGTTAGCTGGCTGGCCTAGGGCAGAGCTTGGAAAAGTTGAACTACAACTCCCCAGTCAGCATGGCCACTGGATTGGGCTGATGGGAGTTGTAGTTCAAAAAAGTAACTTTTCCAAGCTCTGGCCTAGGGCCTTTCTGTAGAACAGAGATTGTGTGCTTGTACAGTTTATTCTAGCACCTGCACTTCAGAGAGACGTATAGCTCCTATGTGACACGCTGTCAAACATTTCCTTATGAAAAGTGAGGTTTATACGTATTAATTTGATTTTTAAAGGGAAACGTCTCTTCATTTCTTCCCTGGCATGGCAACAGAGACCAGGGTAGTTAGCTCCAGGCAGCAGCTGTCTCAGGAGAACTGAACTCACAGGTCACAAGCTTACTAAAGAAGCCTTTCCATGCGTGCACAATTGTATGCTGCAGGACTCACCTTTGGTGCATCTACAGCTGTGTGAAAATTCATTCTCAACTTGGATGCATGCGCTGACACCATACAGGTGTTAAATGCTTCATCAGAGAAAAAGAAACTTCATGGAATCAACATAGTAGAGTTGAAAGGGGCCTATAAGGCTATCAAGTCCAACCCCCTGCTCCATGCAGGAATCCAAATCAAAGCATTCCTGACAGATGGCTGTCCAGCTGCCTCTTGAATGCCTCCAGTGTCGGAGAGCCCACTACCTAATTGGTTCCATTGTCGTATGGCTCTAACAGTTAGGAAGTTTTTCCTGATGTTCAGTCAAAATCTGGCTTCCTGAAACTTGAGCCTATAATTCCATGTCCTGCACTCAGATGGTTGAGAATAGATTCTGGCCCTCCTCTGTGTGACAACCTTTCAAGTACTTGAAGAGTGCTGTCATATCTCTCCTCAGCCTTCTCCAGGCTAAACATGCTCAGTTCTTTCAGTTGCTCCTCAGAGAGCTTTGTTTCCAGTCCCCTGATCATCCTTGTTGCCCTCCTCTGAACTTGTTCCAGTGTGTCTGCATCCTTCTTAAAGTAGGGTGTCCAGAACTGGAGGCAGTACTCAAGATGAGGCCTAACCAGTGCCAACTAGAGGGGAACTAGTACTTCACACAATTTGGAAACTATACTTCTGTTAATGCAGCCTAAAATAGCATTTGCCTTTTTTGCAGCCACATCACACTGTTGGCTCACTTTCAGTTTGTGCTCAACAACAACTCTTAAGATCTTTCTCGCATGTAGTATTGCTGAGCCAAGTATCCCAATCTTATAACTGTGCCTTTGGTTTCTTTTTTCTAGGTGTAGAACTTTGCACTTATCCCTGTTAAATATTATTCTGTTGTTTTTAGCCCAATGCTCTAGCCTGTCAAGATCACTTTGAATTTTGTTTCTGTATTCCAGGGTATTAGCTATGCCAATTTTGTATCATTTGAAAATTTAAGCATTTCCTGCACGTCTTCATCCAACTCATTAATAAAAATGTTGAAGAGCACCAAGCCCAGGACTGAGCTCTGCATCATCCCGCTTGTTACCTCCCCCCAGTTTGAGAAGGAACCATTGATAACCACTCTTTGAGTAAGATTCTGTATGCAACTGCGGTTCAACCAGATGGCTGTTCCATCCAGCCCACATTTAACTAACTTACTAATCAGACTATCATGGGGCATTTTGTCAAAAGCTTTGCTGAAAAGATGTATTATGTCCACAGCATTCCCACAATCTACCAGGGATGTTACCTGATCAAAAAATGAGATAAAATTAGTCTGGCAGTATTTGTTCTTGATAAATCCATGTTGGCTTTTAGTAATCACTGCTTTGTTTTCAAGGTGCTTACAGAGTGACCACTTTGTAATCTGCTTCAGAATTTTCCCAGGGATTGATGTCAGACTGACTGGTCTGTAGTTCCCAGATTCCCCCTTTATGAAGATAGGGACAACATTAGCTCTCCTCCAGCCATCCTGCACTTCACCCATCCTCCACAATTTCACAAAGATAAAAGGTAGTGGTTCCAAGAGTTCTTCAGCCAGGGCCTTCAATACTTTAGTATGCAGTTCATCAGGCCCTGGAGATTTGAACTCAATCAAAGTGATTGGGTATTCCTTGACCATTTGTCTATCAATCTCAAGCTGCAATCCTGCCCCTTTCAACTTCACATTTGTCAGGAGGATCATAGACCCTCTTTTGGAGAAGACTGAGCCAAAGTAGGAATTGAGGACTTCTGCCTTTTCTTTGTCCTCTGTTATCATTTTGCCATCCTCATTGAGTAGCTGTACCACCATTTCTTTTCTCTGTCTTTTAGTACGGACGTACCTGAAGAAAGCTTTTTTTGTTGCTTTTGGCATCTCTCGCTAACCTCAGCTCACTCTCAGCTTTAGCCTTCCTCCCTGCTACGTGACTGTACTCTTCCTTTGCAGCCTGGCCTTCTTTCTACTTCCTGTAGGTGTCATTTCTTTTGTTTTGTTTTCATGTCATCTCTAAGCTTTTTGTGAACCCACATTGGCTTCAGCTGCTGTCTTCAGGTAGCCAATTCTTGGCTTTTGAAATTAACATATTTGATGGAATTTCAAATGAACTGTTCCTCTGCACGTTTGCAGAGAAATCACATTAAACTTTATTAACAATTCAGATTATTATGGTAGGATGACTTGCACAATATACATTTAGTCACTTAGTTTACGTAACTATTTTGCATGTGGGAAATATTGTATTTTAATTTGATTTGCTTTTTTGTAAACTTCACAAAACATAGTTCCTTGTTAAAATGCAAAAATTGGAGTTTGTTTTTCTCATTACCTAAGAAAACCTCTCCTCCCAGAAACCTCTTTTGTAGTGACCGATGCCCCAACCCTTCTGACCCCCAATTTTCATCTCTGACGGCCCAATGAAAATTGACTCGCTACACTCCTGAGACTTCCCCTGTGCATATGATTAGTTAATTAACTGACTCATTAGTTACTGCTTTGCTGCTGGCAAGGAATCCAAAGGCCCTGTAATCAAAATGGAAATACTAGTGGAAATGTGTGGAGGAATAATTTCATAGAATTGTTGCGCGTTTGCAAAAAATCACTCAACTGTTTTTGTGCGCCTGAGAGAGTTTGGACTTGGGTTATCATAAGAAAGTGCACCATTTTGGTGGTGTTTTCCTTGTTTGTTTGTTTTACCCTTACAGGATTTTCAAGCTGTTTTTCAATGGCTATTCCATGCCAAATAGCAGTGGTGGCTGGTGCCCATTGGGACTGGTGGGGTGGAAGCTAGGGAGCCAGGCAGTAGGTGGAGACAGAGCCAATGACAGGCAGAGCCAGCTAATCTACTTTTGTCCCCCTCCTCCTCCCTACAAGAAGAATACTGAGACTGAGAAGGAGGAAGCCTCTGGACTGGTTATAAGTAAGAAAGCAGATGGATGCAGGCTGGCAGGTACAGGCTGGTAGGTGCAGGGTCAGCCCCAGGCATGCCAGGGCCCTTGGGCATCAGCCTGCCCCAGGCCCCGGCACTCCCCTTCTGGGATTCGCAGCAGGATTGGTACCGCGGATCACAGGGCAGGAGATCCCAAGCCGCCCGCCATTCCCCCACTCTGCTTGCTTGCTTGCTTATTTATTTATTTATTTATTTATTTATTTATTTATTTATTGGATTTGTTAGACACTCATCTGGCAGGTTGTCCTGCCACTCTGGGTGACGTACAATAAAATACATGGTACATTCAATATAAAAACATACACACGAACATTAAAACCACTTACCTTTCTCTGTGCTGTCTTTTTGGCGACGCACACGTGCTACACACGTGCATTGCTGCCATCAACCAAGATGGTGGCAGAGGCTTCAGCCCCTTAGGGAAACCACGGACACCATCTTGATTGATGGCAAACCTGGGCGTGCAGTGCGCAGCCGGAAAAAACATCAGAGAGAAAGGTAGGTGAAGCAGGGGAATGGCGGGCGGCTCTGAAGCTCCTGCCCTGCTATCTATGGCATCAATCCTGCCACGGATTGCGGAAGGGGAGCGCACTCGGCCAGTGCCCCACCTGGCCACCCTTTAGAACCGGCCCTGGGTAGGTGATCAGCCTCCACTGCCCAATAAACTTGAGAAGAGATTCCCAATTTTGGCTCATGATGAACATAGCATCTGATCCTGTTTGCCATACTTGTAGTGCAGTCTTGATTAATTTAGGCCTGGTTCTCATATAAGTAGCATATTGGAAGAATAGAACCCTAAGCTTTGCTTTAGAATAGAGAACCAAAAACAACCTAATGAAGACTGAGCATGCTTGGTGGCCCTTTTCTGTGTGCTACCTAGATTGAAAGCATAGCTGGGCAGGACAAGTGAGAGGGCCTTCTCAGTGGCGGTACCCATCTTATGGAGCTACTTATTCTGTGGAGTGTGCTTATTTAATTAATGTGTGTTTTAACATTATTTCCCACCCTTCCAAAAGAAACCCAGGGAGGTAAGCAGCAAAACAATCATTCAAAATCATTCAAATATTCTCACATCTAAATCATTTCCAGGTTGCCAGGAACAGTATATTTCACCCGTCAAATGTCTGGTGAATAGGAATACCTGAAAATACTGTCAATAATGTTAATAATTAGGGAGAGAGATGCACCTCACCAGGGAGGGCATTCAACAGTGGGGGACCACCACTGAGAAGGCCCTGTCACAGGTTAGTGCCAGCCAACCAGTTCCCAGCTATGGCACCACCAACAGGGCTTCTCCTGCTGATTGAAGACCAAAGATGGTTGATATTAGGTGAGGCACTCTTTTAAGTACTTGGGTCCCAAGCCATTTAGGGCTCTGTACGTTTCCACTAACACCTTGAATTGGGCCCAGTAGTTTATTGGTAGCCAGTGCTTTCACTGGTGACATATGTTCCCATCAGCCTGCCTCACTCACCAACCTAGTAGAAGTTAGCCCCCTCCATCACTACTTTTCACCTGTAACCAGAGTCCTTTTTGCACTGGGACAATGTTTTTGTGATTGTTAAACTACTGACCCTGTGTCTTTCTTTGTGATTGTTTTATGGAATTGTAGTGCTATATATGTGCTGCCCTGAGCCTTCTTTTACGTTAGGAGGACAGGATATAAATGCCTTAATAAATAAATACCAAAGCATGTATCGCCATGTCTGTTTGGAAGTAAATCCTACTGAATTCAATGAAGTTTCCTCCAAGGTAAGTGAGGTTAGGATTGCAGCCTAAATAAATAAATACTGGTTGACTAGGATTGGTCAGATCTGTCAGTTTAGGTTCTGTCCGTTTCTCATTTTTGCAATCTTAATTCTAGTTCTCCACATTTCTGCAGCAATTTGCAGATTTCTTTTTAAACAAAATCCTCATGAATATCAATCAGGATTTTAGTGTGAGTGTCTCCTAATAAACACATTTTGTATGCAGATTTGACTAATGTACACATTTTTGCAAGCAATTTCCCTTGCATTTTGTCTATTATTTTTGCTATTTTTGTGCACACTTTCCCCTAATATATGCTTTTTTGTAAACATTGCTGGTTGGAGAACGCATTGCAACATTTGGAGAACTGCAATTTTTTAAAGGAAAGCTGTGTTTCGGTTTGTTTCAGAAAGTGCAAATTAGGTAGGTTCACCTTTAAATGCTCACTGAACCAAATTTGTCCTTCACTGCTATAGATGAATGATGGGGGAGGAGGAGAATAGAAAAAAAAAGATGGGAACGGTGTGGAATATCCTGTACGTGGGCACAGATTAATGGCTGTAAACCCGGAGAGGAGCCACCTTATATTGCAGGTGTGGATGGGGAGAAAGTTGATTCAGTTCACATTTAAAGATGAACCTGCCTAATTTGCACTTTCTGAAACAATGCAAGAACTGAAACACTGAAGCCATACTATGGTAAGTGGGCATAAAAATGCATATATTAGTGAAAATAGCATACCAAATGCATTACATTAGGGGGAAATTGTTTGCAAAAATGTCAGGCAAAATTGCATACAAAATGTGTATATTGGGAGAAATTGCCACTAACATTTTCATGAGGAACTAAATTTTAAAAAAATCACAAGCTGATGTGGAAATGTGAAGAAATGAATTAAGATTGGGAAAAATAGCAATTTAGCGTGCAATCCAACTCACATTTATGCCAGGCTGAGGAGAGTTGTATGCAGTGGATCTCTAGCTGAGCTGGCTGGGTCCCAGCTAAACTGGGCTACGCCAGTGTAAATCCCTCAGCCTGGCTCAGCCAGGGTCCAGCCAAGCCAGCCAGCTCAGCTGAGGCTGGCGCAAGTGGAGCTGGCGTAAGGCCCCAAAAAGGGGCGTGTTGCGGGAGGGACTAAGGTGAGGGGACTTAGGCCACATCCAACTTGTGTTTGGAGTGCTCCTGCAGGCCCCAATCCAGGCAAAAGTTATGCCAGGAAAAAGGTCCGTCTAAAAAAGGTCAATGGAGAGGGCTTACTTCCCAGTAGGGGTATTTGGGAGAGCAGGATTTTACTTTCTGGTCCCAGCATGCAGCTCCCAGCCGATCCAACATTCAGCCAACCCAGAGGATCCTGAGTTGTGATTGGATGCAGCAGAACCTAATGCCAGCTACTCTTGCTTCAGCACAACTTATGCCAGCTTCCCCTGAGTTGGATTGCTCTGTCCGAGGAAATGAAATCGACAATTTGCCCATCCCTAATTGCAGGTGCCACATCTGTGTGATGAGAAGGGGGACCAATCCTATACTCACATACCTGGGAATAAGCCCCACTGAACACCGAGGGACTTACTTGCAGATAGACATGTATAGGGCTGCATTAACAAGACAGCTTCTGCTTGCTTGACCTGAGCAGTCAAGTGCTGCAAAGACTGTGCAGGATAAGATTTCAATCTATTTTCTGCCATGTGTAATGCAGAGTGCACCCTTCGGGCCTAGCTAATATTTAAGAATAACAGAATTACTTATGAAATATTACCTCTGCCCTTAAGGGAGAGAGAGAGAGAGAAATAAATAAAAGTAGAAAAACTGGCAGTCTGGGTTTTGCTGCTCATATTCTGCCATTTGCTGCTGGATTGAATCCTCCTGTTTCAGAAGGAAGCCCAACATCAGCATGGGCAGAGTATGCAACGTGACAGCCATGTGGCAAAGATGAGCCAGATGTTGCCGGTGGATGGGAGAAAGTGTCATGACTTGACATCTGTGTTTCTTGACTTCTACTGATGGAAGGGAAGTTCTATACCTTGGCAGAGTCCAGGCATCAACCAGCCTGTCACAATGCATTTTGTTTCTCTCCCTTAAAAACTGGTCTCCTATTAAATTTATAGTAAAGTATCATATTGCAAATCCATCCACACAGTTCATATAGTATTGGCAGATCAGTTCTGGCCTATTAATGTTGTTACAAGTGGGATGAATAGGGGGCTCATCAGACAACTTATCCAGAGCTCCATGCCACAGGGATCAGTGAGCCTATTCCTGCTGCATACTTATTTAAATGCGTATTATGATGCATTTAAACAGTCAAGAACTGTGTCACGACAGCCAAGGTTATTTGAAGTAAACAATCGAGACAGGATAAGTAATTTGAAGGTTGGATCACTGCACTCTGTGTGGGGTTCCCTTTGAATGTGGTCCAGAACCTGCAGTTAGTGCAAAATGCGGCCGCCAGATTGCTGACAGGGGTAAGAGTCTGTCACTATATTACTTCCCAGCTCAGAGATCTGCACTGGATGCTGATTTGTTACCAAATTCAAGGTATATAAAGGCCTTAACAGCTTGGGAATAGTTCATACTTCATATATGCCTGCTTAACCACTGCCATCTGCAGAACTGGCACTCTTACAAGTGCCACATAATGTTGTTTCTGCAATTGTAATAAATCAGTCTTTCAATGTGGCATCACCTACACTCTAGAACTGGCTGCCTACTGACATTTGGCAAGCACCTTTGCTGCACCAAGTTTTGTACCTGCTAAAAACGTGTGGGGTTTTCTTAGGCAACCCTACCCAGATATGTAACATTGACATATGTTTTAAGATATAGTTTTATTTTATAATGTTTATTTTTTAAAAAACCCTGCCATTATATATATATATATATATAGTATTTTTATTTAACCTCTATGAGGTTTACATTACACATACACATATATTACATATACATATATACAGATTACATATATATATTACATATATATATATATATATATATACACATTACATATATATATTACATATACATTACATATACGTATATATATGTAATGTAAACTCCTTAGTGGTTAAATAAAAATACATAAATAAATGAAAGTTCAATCTGCACATTAGACCAAAAGGTGCAGATCACGTCATTTCATATCAAAATTCACAGTGACTGAACTCCTGAAGAATCTCTACCATGTACATCCCTACCTTCAGATGATGGACAGTGAGCCAAAGTCTACTGACAGTGACGGCTGGTGGTGTCAGTGGTGGCTTCAGCACCTTGGACAGTTCCTCGGAAGTTCAGACTAAAACCCAGAGCAAAGTCCACTGCCTCGCTGACATGGAACCATCAGCCTCCACTGCCCTCTGGATGGGATATGCAAGAGTGTTCCCTGTGGGGGACTCCTTTGCATATCCAGTCCAGCAGTCTTTGGCCATTTCCAGTGTCCCTCAGTACTGAAATGTACTGAAATGTTGGTTTATGATGTGTGGCTGAATCTGATCATGCATTTGGATTGAGGATGTGACCGCTCTTATTGTCCTCATTATCATGTATTTATTATGCTCGTGTCTCCCACATTTCAACAAGAATGTGCTCCCGAAGCAGCTCTCTGTTCATAAAAAGACAAGCAAACAATAAATTACTTTAATTCTGTAAATGTAATACTATCATTTCAATAAACATTTCAATAGCATTTTATCTTAATAAATGTAGTATTTCAATAAACATTTCACAAATATTTCATTTTGGTAGACATGCTATGAACATTTCAGTAAATGTTTCAATAACGGCTCATTTCATTAAAAAAATATCAACTTCTCAATAAACAATAAAACAAACAAGAATCCTCTAAAAGCTGTAGCAGAAACAGTCCATGGATGTAATATCGTTGTTTTAACCATGTGTCCCAGTAATGTATACTTGTGTACCTGCACACAGGCATTTTATTAAGGTATTTCAGTGGCTCCCAAAAAGTTGATGTGATGATGATGATTAATTAAATTTCTATCCCGCCCTTCCTTCCAGAAGGAGCCCAGGGTGGCAACCTCGTGAAACTGACTTACATGGAGCTATCTATAGTCTATCTGGCAAAGCACTGTTTATCTGACTGGCAGTGGTTCAGCAAAGCCCCAGGTTGAGATGTGTGTTTCCCAGGGATAGAATCTGGGACTGCCTGTGTGCAAAGCATAGCATGTGCTCTCCAGCTAACTTATGGACTCTTCTAGCAAGGGTGGCAGGAGTCCCTACCCCCTGCTGCCAGCTGCTGAAGCAAGCCTCAGGGCAAATTAGTTATTTCAGCTTCCTGGAATTTGCTCAGCTCACCCATCAGCATCTGCTGAGGTTTGCACAATGTTTAGAGTTTAATTCACTTTATTGCACTGATTAGTAAGCTGAGAGAGATGCCACTTTGCAACGTGGTCAGCTTGACTACACATGGGGAGAGGGGGAGAGGAATGCTCAAGGACATCCCGGCATTTGCAGAAGCTTGTAGGGGTCTGCCTTGAAGGAGAGCAGTCTTGAAAGTTGGTGTGTATGTATGGGATTGGGAGTCAGACAGAGCTATGAAACAAACTGGCCTGATCTGCTAATCTGCATGGTGGCTGTTGCTGGTAAGGATGGGTGATGATGCCAATTTTACTTTCTCTGTGCGTGTGTACTGCCTTCAAGTCGATCCTGACTTATGGCAACCCTACGACTAGGGTTTTCATGGTAAGCGGTATTCAGAGGTGGTTTACCATTGCCTTCCTCTGAGGCTGGGAGGCAGTGACTGGCCCAAGGTCACCTAGTGAGCTTCATGGCTGTGTGGGGATTCGAACCCTGGTCTCCCAGGTCATAGTCAAGTGGATAAACCCAAGCCAAGGCATCTTACCAGAAACATCACACTCCAGTACCTTTTGAGCCACCATGTACAGACTCCTCTTTGATTCCCAGACTGTTCTTTGTCTGTTACCATAGCAATTTTTTGCCTCATTAGGGTCCTTATGAACTTGTTTACCATCCCAATGATAACACTTTCAAATCCAAGCCGAATATTGGAGCTGTGTGCCGCCCATCTGTGCTTGATCTGATCAGCACTTCCAAAATAATACATTGGCAGGCCATCACAACTTTGTCTCTCTCAGAGTCTAAGCATGGTTTAGCCATTCTTACAGTTCCAGAACAAAATGGATCGCAACTGGGGACAGAGACATTTCTTCAGGCCTTTCTTTATCATAGTTTATAGTGCCATGAATGTGCTGTCTCTGTTAATTTGCTGTGCTGGGGTCTAGACACCGACCCTTCAAGAGGTACTTCTCTCTCTGTTTGTCTTGGTTTTTTCATTACAGAAAAGTTTGAGGCAAATTTGGAGGGCACCTCCTTAGGTTAAACATCTACAGCAATTTCAAGGGAAGCTGAACAAGTTTCTGATCATAAAGTTTCTCAGGAAGGTATTTGCTCACCTCTTACTCCTACTGGGAGGAAGGGAGGTATATAGATCTAATAAATAAATAATGAAATAATGACATGAAATGGACTGCCTTCAAGTCGATTCCGACTTATGGTGACCCTATGAATAGGGTTTTCATGGTAAGTGGTATTCAGAGGCGTTTTACCATTGCCTTCCTCTGAGGCTGAGAGACAGTGACTGGCCCAAGGTCACCCAGTGAGCTTCATGGCTGTGTGGGGATTCGAACCCTGGTCTCCTAAGTCATAGTCCAACACCTTACCCACTACGCCACACTGGCTAGGTTTCTCATTTTTTTCCCCAGTCTAAAGTACAGTTCTCCACATTTCCGTATCAGTTTGTGATTTTTTATTTACCCTCATGAAAATTCATCAACATTTTAGTGTGAATTTCTCCTAATCTGCACATTTTCCCCAAGAAACTTCCCATTATGGAATGCAATTTTGCATGAATATGTGCAATTTATGCACACTTTGCATTACTTGGTTGGAGAACAATATTGCAAAAGTTGGAGATGTCAACGCATGGTTTCAATTTGTATATCGCATACTGTTTTGAAAAGTCCAAATCAGAAACACATCAAACTTCTCCCCCATCCTTAATTGTTGGCTGACTGCTTGGCTTGTATGTACCCTGCACCTTCGGCAAATGATTCATTTGTTGAATTTTCAAATGGCCCAAGTTCAGTTATGAAATCTGCAAATAGGTTGAGAGACTTGCTCAAGGTCAACCTGTGAACTTCATGGCAGTCTGGGGATTTGAACCTGGATCTCCCCAGTTCACATCTGACACTCTTAACTCTATGCTGCCCTGACTTACAGTTATGCAGGTATGTGCTGCATGCTTAATCTTCCTAACAATACCTGACAACAGCGGCTAATGGTTTAGAGCACATTTAGAATTCCAAAAGTGAGAGACTCTCTTTTTTGTTGTTCTAGTTGTCCCTGCTTCAGCAGAGTTATCACTTGCAGGTCAACTCTGAAGGATAAACGAGTGATATTTCATTTAGATGATATAGTTGTATTCAAGGCAGAGAGTAAACAACCCCCTTAATCATAGTCATTCACGCAGCAAGTTGGGCCTTTTCTGCTGTGGTGTGCAAGCCAGAGTGTACATATTTATGTCACTTAAATCTTAGCCCAAGAAGGATCCTGCAACTGGTACATTGTGTCATTTTCTGTTCAAAAAGTTACATTTCTACACACCCCAAATGAATGTGTTTACTCAAATGCCATCATTTTGTATCCTGACAACAACATGACGTTGTGTGAAACGGTTACCAGATGCTCATACCAAACCTTTATTCCACTTTAAACAGACATGGGTTCCCCCAGAGAATCCTGGGAAATGTAGTTTGTGATGGGTACTGAGAGTTGTTGTAGGACCCCTACTCCCCTCACAGAGTTACAGTTTCCAGAGTTTCCTCTGGGAAGAGGGACTGACTGTTAAACCACTCTGGCAATTGGAGCTCTGTGAGGAGAACAGGACTCTCCTAGTAACTCTCAGCACCCTTCACAAGCTACCCTTCTCAGCTTTCTTGAGGGGAAGCCACAACTGTTTAAAGTGGAATAATAGTGAAATAAGTATATAGTCAAGCAGGCACCTGAAGATGCTTTCACATGAAAGGTTATTTTCTGGGGTTAGCAGTATTGCTTTCTTTCAGCACTTTACTATTTTGTTTGTTTAATTTGACAAAATTTATATACCGTGTGATAGTAGAAAACATCTAAGCAGTTTACATTGCAATTATAAATAAAAACAGTTAAAAACAAGTAATTAAAACATTTTTAAAACAATGTTTTTAATCTCTGTGTTTTAATCTCTTTTTAGTGTATTGTTTATTGTTATTATTATTATTTCTATGCCACCGTTTGGCCTAAAGGCCCTCAAGGCGGCTTACAAATAATAAACACAAATATAGAAATGCACAGCAATAAAACAGTACAATTTACAAAAATTAAATAACAAGGTAATAACACTGTTAAAAAGCAACAATAACAACTTTCAATGAAAATATAACAAATCACACTTTCGTAACACTTTCCTAATAAATTCCTAACAATTAGGCAATGTCTACTAGTTCTTACATCAATATGTTGACATCAAAACATGATACCACTGAGGTGTCCTCCTGGTACTGCATCTGCCAGTCATAATACAGGAGCAGGAGCAGGAAGAATCCAGCTTTTTGCCAACATAGACGGGGTCCACGGTAAGCAGTACTTCAACTTGATCACAGGGATGAGACGATCAACATTCTGGCTGTCATAGGTCATTGCAAAGGGGGAAATGATGAGCTTGGAAAGAAAGGAGAGGAAGGAAGCAGAAGCCTGCTTGGCGTGGGTGGGTTTGCCCATGGGACAGATGGAATGACAGGCTTGGAGAGGAAAGGAGAGGAAAGGGGTGGAGGCCTGCTTGGCGTAGATGGATCTGCCTGCATAGGAGGCCCCGGCGCTAGAGCTCATATCGTCAGAGAGTTGGTACGGGTCCACCATCATGGCCCGGCTGGACAATGAGAGGCCCTGCGGGGAGGGCAGCAGCAAAAAAGATGTGGTGGTGAAGACAGGCCTTAATAATGAAAAAGAGATTAAAACACATGAACAGCTCTGTGTGTCTGGACAGGCTTGCCTAAACAAAAATGTTTTAAGCAGGCACCAAAAAGAATTCAGTGAAGGTGCCTGCCTGCTATCAGTAGGCATGGCTTTCCAACATGTTACTATATTTAGCTTTACTATGTCCTTGTTGATGTTGTCACAGCTGGTATAGCACAGTGGGGAGGAGAGCCTGGCTGGGAGTCCAGAGTCTGTGAGTTCAAATCCCCGCTCGTGTCTCCTGGGTGTCAAGGGCCAGCTAAAGATCACACCCACAGCAAGTGGCTCAGGGATTATGTGCCCTGCCACCTGTGCAGCCATGGGCAAGCTGCATAGTCCCAAGGAGCCCAGTTGCCCCCCAGCTGGCAGTTGCGGACAAGGAAGGGGCTGGCTTGTGCAGCTGTGGCAAGCTGAGCCAGCCGGGGAGGACTAGCGTCAGAGGGAGGCAATGGTAAACCCCCTCTGAATACCGCTTACCATGAATACCCTATTCATAGGGTAGCCATAAGTTGGGATTGACTTGAAGGCAGGCCATTTCCATTTTCCATGTCCTTGTTGCCATATTAAATAAGGCGGTATATCCCTGCTACAGGTGGAAATAACATTTTTGTTTAATTATAGCTTGGCAGACGATGAGCATGCAGCCTTCGAAGTATGTGTGTGAGGGAGGGGAAAAGAACCAAAAACAGTCAGGATAGGATACGGTTAAAAAGAACTCTGCTGGATTAGGCCAAAAGCCAACCTAGTTCTGGTTCTCACAGTGGCCAACCCGATGCCCACAGGAAGCCCACAAGCATGATCTGAGGGCAACAGCACTTTCCACACTTTTGATAGAAAACAGTCAAGAGGGGAGGGGTATACAGATAGAAAATGGGAGTGAGTAACTCAGAATGGCATGAGGAACTTAGGGGCTCAGGAAACTGCTTTCTATTGAGTCAGACCATTGGTCCATCTAGCTCAGTATTGTCAACACTGACTGGCAGCAGCTCTCCAGGATTTCAAACAGGGAGTCTCTCCTAGCCCTCCCTGGAGATGCTGGGGCTTCAACCTGGGACCTTCTGCAGATGCTCTACTACTGAGCAATGGCCCCTTTCCAAAGAATGGCGAGTCCTTTTATGACTCATGCTGATATTACAGCCTGCATCAAAAAGGTGTCCATTATATTGGCATGACCATCTTCACCATACTAACAGTTGCACATGTTGAGAGCATGAATTTCTGATTTCTATGAACTGGGTTGAGGGTAGGGATGGGTGAGAAATTCTATTCATTTTGCATTAGAAGCCAAATCAATCAAATGTAATTACTTATTATTTGATTTAATTACTTTACACATTCCAAAACAATATGAGAACCAAAACACAGCCACCTTTTGAAATCTGCACTTATTCAAATTTTGTGATGCAGTTCGCCAAACAGTGTTTACAAAAGTGCATAAGTTAGGGCAAAGTGTGCATAAAATAAATATATCAGTGAAAATAACATCCAAAAATGCATTATATGATGAGAGATTGCTTGCAAAAATGCGTACATTAGTTTAAAAAGCCTACAAAATTGGTTTATTAGTAGAAAATCACACTAAAATGCGGTGGCGAGACTGCTCACTGGGGCAGGGTATCGTCAACATGTCACCCCGCTGCTGAAAGAACTGCACTGGCTGCCCATTTGTTACCGGGCCAAGTTCAAGGTTCTAGTTTTGGTGCACAAAGCTCTATACAGCTTGGGACCAGGATCTCTAAAAGACCGTCTTACCCCTTATATACCCAGTCGATCACTGCGCTTTGCAGGTGAGGGCCTCCTGCAGATACCATCTTATCAGGAGGTTTGTTCTGCACAACATAGGAAATGGACCTTTAGTGTGGCGGCACCTACCCTGTGGAATTCCCTCCCCTTAAATATTAGACGTGCAGCATCTCTGTTATCTTTTCGGCACCTATTAAAGACTTTCCTCTTTCCACAAGCCTTTTAAGTTGAGACCTGATCCCAGTCTGTGTCTGTGTTGGAATTGCTTTTTAATATATTCTTAAACCTTCTTTTTAAAATTGTTTTTAATCTTAGAAGATGTTTTGATAGCTTTTTTAAGTAACGTTTTTGAAGTTTTTTTGTTTTAATGTGTTTTAAAGTTTGTTTTTATGATGTTTTAATATTTTTAGTGCTTTTGTTTGCCACACGGGGCTCCTGCTAGGAGGAAGGATGGGATATAAATTTAATAATAATAATAATAATGATAATAATAATAATAATAATAATAATGCTAGAGAATTTCAATGAGGATTTTTTAAAGGTAAAAATTCACAAATTTCTGCAGAAATGTGGAGAACTGGATTTAAGATTGGGAAAATGATTAAACTGAGAGAAATGAAAATGGCAGATCTTGCCATCCCTTCTTGGGGATAACAGTGTCTTTTATCACTACAGGACAACCTTATCTAGCTAATTCAGTCATGATTTTGCAATCTGTTTTCTGCTAAGTTTGAATTAGTACTATATGACTCTGAAGTGGCATACAGATACAGCTATGGCCTTCATGTTCCCTCTTGTACATTGGAGTGCCTTGAGTTATCATCCATGTGTGGCTTATTCTCTTGGAGTGTAGCTGTTCTTTGCTGCTTGTAGGACCCATATTGGTAGTAGAGGGATATTTCCTTGTTAGGTGGGACTTTGGAAGGTAGGAATAATGATTTATTTTCTACCTGTGTCAGAAAAAGTCAGCTTCTATATGGCCTTGTGCCGTGATCTGTCAGATGTCAGACTATGATCTTTCACATTCAAGCAAAGGTAACCAGAAAACTAATTTGAGTTCTTGTACAATTTGGGCTCTACTATGTTTTCTCCAGGATGGGTCTTCTCCTCCTTTGGCGTTCTGAATAAGGGAGATGTTCCATGGGAGCCACTTGTCACCATTGGGGAAGGGCTCAGTGGGAGAACATCTGCCTTGCATGCAGAAGGTCCCAGGTTCAGTCCATGGCATCTCCAGGTAGGACTGAGAAAGGCCTCTGTCTGAAATCCTGAGAGCCACTGCCATTCAGATTTGATGGGCCAATGGTCTGACTTAGTATAAGGCAGCTTCCTGTGTTCCTCTCCCAGTGTACAGAGCCTGTTTTTACGGAATGTTGCCCCACATCAACTCTTTTAAAGCTAGAATTGATAAGCTGCTTACTGAAATACTGAATTTTAAACTGTTGTAACCAGCCCTACCATATGTGTGTGTAATGGGCACTGACCCTGCTCACTTTGCTACTAAACCCCACCTACTGTTGCCAAAGCCCCGCTTCCCCCAGATTGCCAAAGCCCCCTTCCCCCCCACCAGCCATCAAAATTCCCTCCATGTGTTCCAGTCCTCCCCCCTCCCTCCACGGGTTGCCAAACCTCCCCTGTTCCCCATAGGTTGTCAACCTCCCCCATGCCCTCCATGGAATGCCAAACCTCCCCCATGCCCTTCACAGGTCACCAGTGCTCCCCTACACCCCATGGGTCACCAAACCTTCTCTGCCCCTCCAGGTTGCCAAACCTCCCCTGCCCCCTGCAGGTCACCAAACCTCCCCCACCCTCTCTGTGAGTCACCAACACTCCTCCTACCCTACATGGATCAACAGCACTTCCCCATGGGTCACCAACACTCCTCCCTCCCACCCTACATGGGTCACCAGTGCTCCCCCCATCCTCCCATGGATCACCAATGTTCCCCCAGCCCCCATGTGTTGCCAAAGCTCCCCCCTCTCACATGCAGCTCCCTAAACTGCCCCCAGGCACTAAGCCGCCTCTCTACCACTTACCTTGTTGTTGCTGCTGCCGCCACTCACTCAACCCCCACCCCTCCTGCTGCCCCTGCTGCCCCTCCCCTTGACACTGACACTACCCCCCTCCCACTTCTTCTCTCACCACCGCCAATTAGGTCACCATCTCTTTTTTTTGTAAGATGTGTGATGTCATGACAATGAGACAGCATAACGACTTTCACAAATATCGATCGATAGAAAACCCAACCTTCACCAGCAGGTCCCAGGGTGGGTTACAGTAGTTTAAAATTCAGTATTAAAAACAAAACGGATTACAATCACCAGAATAGGGTGGGTCCTGAAAACAACCATGTCAAGTGTCAAAGGCCAAGGTAAAGAAGTGCATCACAGCATTGGCCGAAAACTGTTCAGCAAAGGTGCCAGACACACCTCTGTGGAGATGGAGTTCCACAACCGAGGGGCTGCCCTCTCCCCAGCTACCTCCACCCAAGCTTCCAAAGGTGACAGAACTACCACAAGGGGCCCCTCTGCTGCTTTTAGCACCTGAAAGGGTCTGTAGGGAATAAGACCGCCTCTCAGATATTTGGAACCTTCGTCGTTTAAGGCTTTAAACACAAGCGTGAACATCTTGAATTGGGCCCAGGAGCAAACTGGCAACTGTTTTAGAATAGGGGTTACATGAGATCTAACAGTGGTCCCAGCCAATAATCTGGCCGGTGCAATTTGGACCACTTGTCTTCGAAAGCAGCCCCATGTAGATCAAACTGGTTGAGCAGAGATCTGTGTATGTCTTCAGAGCCTCACATGAGATGCATTGGACCCAGTGTTAAAAGTTGTGAGATAAGACAGAGGTGAGAGAGTCGATACAAAAATGCCATGCACATGACACAGAGAAGGGCTGCTGATAAAGATATCTGCCTTGACTCTTCTGCTTATCATGGCCTATACTGAAGCTATCGGGGATTGTGGGGAACAGAGCACGGAGGACTCCAGTTCTGTGATATGCAGATTTTGCCCATCAAGTCTACTTCTGCTTCTCAGATAGAAGAAGTGGCTTCAGCATTTCTATCTGTGTGAAGAAATGTCTTATACCCATTTTATCTATTTTGTCTCATTTCTCCTGTTGTTTGGGGATCCTAATGGGATGCATTTTCCTCTCAATACCTCTTTTCCCATCTGAGATTATTATCGGAGTGATTTTGTGTCTCTAGTTACTGCAAAACAGCTCTTCAGAGCCCAGCCTGAATTACGGCTATTATATAAACAGACCCATCATTCGCGAGCCTTTATTACTAACTGGATGTCTCATAGCTGATGGGGAGAGTCATTTTCCCTTCTGAAAACCTGTCTAGGTCAGAACAACTTTTTCTCTCTTGAACTGGTCATGGTCCCAGAGCATGTAACACATTTTCTAGGAGGGATACCACAGTCATGGCTACCCCACTTGGTGGCTGAGTTCTTTGCTGGCCTTTGCAAGAAAGAATTACTTCCTTTGCAAAGAAGATGGGGAACCTGTGGACTTCCAGATGTTGTTGGACTACAACTCCCATCATCCTTGACCACTGGCCATGCTGACTGGGACTGATGGGAGTTGGAGTCCAACAGTTTCAAGAAGGCCACATGGGTCCCTCATCCCTGACTTACTGCATATCGGTTAGCTTTTCTGTGGAGTGTCCATGTGCTGCCTGTGGGTTGTATCCAGTGAAGTCATTGCACAAGCAATGGAACTTTCCTCCCTCTACGTGTCCCCCTCTACTCCAAAGGATTGGGGGAAATCTCTGAGCAGATTGGGGGGGGTACAGAGGCACTCAGGAGGAGAAAGGGAGGGGAAGTTCCATTGTGCAAGCGGAAGTTGTTTTAAGCACACAAGGACTTTGTTGGATGCAACCCTGTACCTCTAGGAGTATGGAGTGGTGGGTGATATGGATCCTCATCATGTGATTGCAGCAACCTATGTGTTAAGTCACTGTTCTTCAACCTTGGGTCCCCAGAAGTTGTCAGCTTAGCCAATGTCAAAGGATGATGGAAGTTGTAGTCCAACAACATCTGAGGTCCCAAGGTTGAACAATAGTGTGTTAAGTAACTCACTCTTACCAAAGATAGGACCAGAATCAGTCACCCTGAAGAGGCAGTCATTGGACAGCATCCCTCTGGTGAATGTAAAACTGTGCACTAACATATAGTTATAGACGTATGTTTTTAGGTCCAACTCTATTTTGTGATTTTAGGTTGTTTAATACAGCATCCTTTAATGCAGACAGGACCAAGCCCATGAATTTTAGTTTATGACCTGATTGTTTTAATTCGGGGGGGGGGAGAGAGAGAATCTTTTTCAGCCCATGGTCCACATTCCCTCATGGGAAATCTTCCAGAAATCACCTGCCACTGGTGGGTGGGGTAAATAAGTGGATACGGCCACAGGTGTGACTTTTAACCTCTGTGTAGCCACAAAAGAGCCAGAGGTTTCTCGGTGTCTCTCCATCTAGGTAAGTTCAAGGGCACATTGTGGCCAAACATAGAGCGTGCCAGATGCACTCACCCATTATTGCCCAGAGTCCTTGAGGGGCCCACAGCAGGTCTAGCAAATTTTGTTTTCTTCAGTTATGAGCCTGGTATTTCATCTATGCACATGGTTTCCCCTCTATGGCTTTCTGATAACCCAATGAGGAATTTTAAGTTATCCCACTAACTTTTTTTCTTTTTTAATGTAATAGATTATCTACCAATGAAATCCTATTTTTGACTGAAACTGCTGGAGTCATGTTGAAACCAATTAGTAACTCTATATCCATCCAGGAGTTTCAAGGGGTCAATTGGACTCCAATTGCAGTTTGATACTGTCCAAATACTACTACTACTACTACTACTGCTACTACTACTACTAATATTAATATTAATAATATTAATAATAATAATAATAATAAATGTGCAGTGGTTAAAAACCTTCTGAGATTCTCAGAATGCTGCATTCTGGAAACCATTTCAGGTTCCATGCTTTGTCTGGAATATTGCAATCATTCACTGTTGTAGGAATGGACTATCTGCATATTTCTTGCTTCTCTAAGACCAGATTTTGTAACCTTATCCTGAAGACTAAATTTCCCCCTTATAGCCCCCTTACATAAACTGCCAAGCCTAAAATAAAACTTTTTTTTTTTTTTAGAAAACTTCCATTACTTCGTAGGTTATTGAAAGATAATAAAATGAATGTGCCTTTTTATGATTCTGTACACAATCCATATATCACCCTTCTTGGCTAAAGACCAATATATAAGGATAGCCATTTATAATGTTTTCTCCATCCAAATCAGAGTTATCACACTAATGTGGCTGATTTATTTGGGGGGGGGGAACTGCAGTAAAGGTTTATGCTGTTTTCCGGAAGATTCATATAAGGGCATTTGCACCACTGAATCTGATTAAAAATAATTGACAACCATTTTTTGACCTATAGTACCAAGGCCAAGTCTTGGGTTACTTTCTGAATTTAATGAATAAGCTTACAAAAGAACAAATATACGGGAAGTTATGATTCCAGTTCTGCAAAAACAGACAGTAATTGCATCAGTAAGCCAGTGACCTCTTACAGTCTTTGGCAGATTATCAGCCATTAAAATAGTTACATATGTGTGTAAAATGACGAAGTTGTTATGAAAGGACAAGTATGAGTTGTGCGTCTGAAGCAAGTGACCTGGTTTCTGCTTTGCTAGTTTAGACCAGAGCCCTGTGACCACATACTGAAGATGTCTGTAGGAAAGGATTAGTGATACCACTGAAGGCTGCATTTGCCAAGGTTGAAATACAAATGTACCCAGCTCATGGTACATGGCTGCATTGTGAACCAAGCACAACTTCCTCAAAAAGTTCTTTTTTGACTTGGATTTTGTGATGGAGCCTGCCTCCCTTCTTCCCCATCCTCCTGAATGTGGCAGTGGGAGCTTCCACTTGCCGGGGACCCTGGGAAACTTGCTTTTCCAGGGTACCCAAATGTATCATGTTATGGTTTATTTATATATTGCTCTTTGGCCTAAAGGCCCCCAAAGTGATGGACAGCATAGTAATGCAAAGCAAAGACACAAAGTACACCCCCTGAAATCAAAACAATGCAAAACAGCAAAATAACCAAATACCCAGCAATCACACGGGATATGCGTTTGTGAGCTATATTCATGATCTCACCACAAAAATGTGGATATCAGGAAATTACAGACATATAATAGACAAGGCTTGATCCCGGTTTTGGCCAGCATTGACAAGAGGCCATGTGTTACCCTCACCTGCACCTATTAAGAGTGTTGTCACAGCTACAGGCAACATCAACAGCAGTTGCTTCCTGGCCCCCAGACAACAGTCAGCCAGGACTTGTTGTCAGTCATTTCCCTGGGTGTCACCACCGCCCAGAAAGAAAGGGCAGATGAGCCATGCTAGGGACCATCCTAGCCATCGTTCCTGTTCTATCCCCCACCTAGCAGTCATCTTGCTTCCTTGGGTGGGCAAGCTGGCAAATGATGGTGGTGCAAGCAGCAGACATTGCTACATATCTGGAGGAGATTCAGAGGAAGAGGAGGAGCCATTTCTGGTAGGACAAATCCTTCCAAGGGTCAAGATCCCTTTGTCACTATCCAGAGAGAGCAGGGGTCATACTGAAGGTCTCTGCTGGGTATCTTTTGGCACAAAGGGAGTGTATAGGACAGCGTTTCCCAACTAGTGGGCCACCAGATGTTGTTGGACCACAATTCCCATCTTTCCTGACCATTGGTAATGCTGGCTGAGGCTGATGGGAGTTGTGGTCCAACAACATCTGGTGGCCCACTAGTTGGGAAAGGCTGGTATAGGATAAGGCGTTACTGGAAGTAGGAGTGAGGGAGGAATTCAGTTTGCTTCACATTTTATTGTGAACCTATCTAATTTTCACTTAGTGGTGGTCGGCGGGGCTAAACGGGTGCATTGCTTTTGTGGCTTCCCAATGCTGTGCGTTGCTGCCAGTTGCCAAGATGGAGAGGAGAAAGGGCTAGCCAATGGAGAGCTTAGCAGAGTGCAGTGCTGCAGTGGAGCCCATCTAATGCTCCTGATGCAATGCCTGCACTGCAGTGAGCATCCCATTGCCTTGCCCCTCAGCTCCCCATAACCAGCAGTGATGCACAGAGTTGGGAAGCCACCACAACTATGTGGCCCACCCATACAGCCCTGCTTACTGCTTGCATTTCTCAAACCGATACATGACCCGTCTTTGAAAGTCACACTTCTCCAAATTTTGCAGTTGAGGTCTCAAACCAAACAATGTGTACAAAAATGCATATATTAGGAGAAACTGTGCATAATGCACATTTTAGGGAAAATAATGTATAAAGTGCATTAGATTTGGGAAATTGCTTGCAAAAATTGTGCCTATTGGACAAAATTGTATATAAAACCATGTGTAAGGAGAAATTTGAAGCAAAATGCTGGTGAATTTTCATGAGGATTAAAAAAAGCAAAAGAAAAAAGCAGTTGCAAATATCTGCAGAAATGTGAAGAACTAAATGAGAAAATAAAATCAATAGATTCATCCATCCATAATAGATTTGTCATCAGGTTTGAGAGAGACCTGGGCAAAGTGTCCTCTGGAGGGCCACCTCCTCTGTTAGCGGACACTGACTGGCAGAGGCTCTCAAGGATTTGAGACTAGGGTAAGCCCTACCTGGAGATGCTGAGGATTGAAACTGGGACCTTCTACGTATAAGGCAGATGCTTTACCACTGATCCATCTGTTGGGCATGCTCTGTCTCTGGATTTCCTGAATCGAGTGATGGGTTGGGCTTCATGGCCTCCAAGGCTCCCTCCAACACTGATTCTATGATTCTAATTCATGTAATCATAGTGGGCAGATCTTTTATTCTCTTTCTTACTACCAGATTGTTATTTCTTTTAATTGCAGAAGCATCTTACTTTGCGAAGCTCTTGTGTATCTGCATTGAAAGCTCTCTTGAGCTCCTGTCTCCTTTCTCTGAGTTATGCAAAACATCTGCTGGATTGGTTTATGCACTGACATAAAGGAACTCTTTCTCACTTGTATTTAGATCTTCCTTTTGTTAGGAAGAACTTTGTTAGGAAGAACTCTAGCCCAATTTTCAGGAGGGAAAACAAGGCCTAAGAAGAATGCATGAACCTCCTAGGTAGTATTGGCTGCTTCTAAAGAAAGCTTTCGGTGACCACTACGTGATCTAGCTCAGCTCCTTGAGGAAACTAACTCTGCTTTCAGCATGGTGAGACCAGCTCAAACATCAGGGATATCAGACTTCTGGCATAATGTTCCCACATTCTGCTGCTTGCCATTAAAAAGAAATGAAAGCCTGACCATTAAGGGGGAGAAACAATGAAAGAACATTGCAGGCCAAAGCACATTCCAAGGACATGCTGAATTGTTATGAGATTATAGTAAGGGTGGGGGGAGATGGAAAATGCTAAATGCATGGTAGGTTCAGCTAAGGTATCACTATCACGTAGGGATGGGCAAATTCGTCAGTTTCAGCATCTCTCCATTTCCAGTTTTCACAGTCTTAAGTTCAGCTCTCCACGTTTTCATGTCGGTTTGCAACTAATTAAACAAAGAGTCCTCATGAAAGTTCATTCAGCATTTTAGTGCAAACTTCTCCTAACATTCTCATTTTTGCATTCAATTTGGCCTAATATCGACATACGGTGTTTGGAACACTATGGGGGGTAAAATTTGGCTTGGGATGCAATTTTGGAGTAAACAAGTAGCAGGCAGGGAAAGGGTTAAAGCATTTTTCACACTTGCCCACACACAGTGTGGCTAGGAGCTAAATCACTCCTCTCAAAGCAGCTTTTCTGTTTGTGTTGTTTTAAAAGCCATTGGGAGATACATACACGGCTGTTGGCGATCTCTTACATAGGAACTCATGGATCTCAGAACCTGACATGGAGACTGAGCTGGAACTCTTTGAAGGTAGGGCCCAGAGCCATCTGCAGGCAAAGAAACGAATAAGAATGTATAATATCAGCCCTTGCTACTGACAGACAGTATGAAGCCTCCAGATTGACCAGGTCCAATATAAAAACTAGGAATCTGTCTGGGTTAGCATGCAGAACCTTGCTGTATTTCAGTTTCCGGCTTAAGTGGTTGACCTCAGGAACCCATGAGCTAGAGAATCCAGATCCCCAGTTCAGATTCAGGTGTGGCTGGCCGCCTATGGATTCAGCCTGGCCCTGAGGCACGAAACATCAGCTAATGTTTGCATGTCAATCGGTGCAATTGTTCATCTGTCTCAGACTGGTTTGCTGTCACTCAAATTCCTATGGACTCAACAGCTTGTTGTCAGCAAGATTCCACCCAGGTATGCTGGCAGGGGTGAGCAGGGATGTAGGCATTTGGCTACAACACCAGTCATCCCAACAGATGGTTTTCTGCCAGCCTTTCCACTAGCCTCATTTGAAGCTTATTGGTTTTGTGTAATAATTAGGCTTTGGATTAACTGTTGGCACAAAAGAGCTTAGAGACTGGGTGAATGTCTGCCAGAGAAAAGAGAAATTAATATTTGCTTTTATTTCTGTCCACTGTGTTGCCTCTTCATCTGGGAGACTGGGATCCAGGTACAGTTAAAATAATCCAAGTTGGAAGGAGACGAGGGTTCGTCTGAAACCAATTCTTTCACACTAAAACAAGATAATATGGTGGCTAAAACATCCCTAACCTAATAATGCTCAGCTCTTTCTCTGAACATCTCTGAAGAAGAAGAGTCCACAACTTGTTTCTTACCCTGTGTGATGGCACTCTTCCAAGCAAGAATTTGTGCAAGATTGTCAGTTTAGTCTAATCCTTTGCTCCAATGAGTAAAGGCAAGTAGTGCATGGGACCAGCTGCAGGTACTATTTCCTAAATGTAATGTCACAAATGGGGTCTACCATCAATCTGCAAGTGTGGCTGTTTGGTTTAGTTTTTCCATAATGATCTTTCTGTGTCCATGTTCAGTTTCTTTCACACTTGCCCATTCTCGTTGAGTTGTACCTAGGGATGGGCAAATCTGACCAATTTGGTTTGTCTCACTTTCTCATTTTTCCAATGAGCCACATTAGTTTGGGTTTTGTTTTTTTTAAAAAATGCCCTCATGTAAATTCATCAGCAATTTTTTCCTAGTATACACACAATGCTTGTATGCCATTTTGCCTGATATACACATTTTTGCAAAGCAATGTTCTCTAATGCAATGCATTTTTAATGTTGTTTTCACTAATATATACATTTTTGTGGACAGTTTACCCTAGTACATGCATTTTTTATGCATTACTTGGCTGGGGAATTGCATTGCAAAATTCAGAGTGATGTGAATTTTGAGAGATGGCTGAGTTTTGGTTTGCCTAATGTTTTGGGCCATGTGGATTAGGGAGGCTCACCTTTAAATGTGAACTGAATCAAATTTCTTTCCCCCCTTCCTAGTTGTATCCAATGTTCAATTTCTGCTTGTGCAACAAGACTTTCCCTTCCTCTCCTCCCTTCAGCCCTCTGTGCACCCTCAAAATCTTCTCCAGAGGTTTGGGAGCACACAGAGGGGGAAAGGGAAAGCCATCTTGCATGAGTAGAACTATGCTTGTGTAGCAGTGGATACAATCCATTGTTTATTTTTGCTTGATACTTCTAGCCCTCCCTTCACTGAATAGTTCCTTGATCGGTTGCATGAACCATCACAATTCAAAACAAGGGATGGGCAGGACTACAACTCCCATCATCCCTGAGCACTGGCCCTTTGTGGTTCCCCATCCCTGACTTAAAATGATATAATATATCATACATTAAAACGATTAAATTAAAACCACAAAACTAAACCAAGTTACAGGAGTGACAAAACAGAAGTCTAACGATATAGGGTTGGGGGGGATCTACTCACCTAAATATCTGGGTGAAGAGGTGCATCTTGACCCAGCCACCAAAAATTGTACAACAATGGCATAAGGCACACCTCAAAGAAGAGGACATTGCACAACCTGGGGGCCACCACAGAGGAGGTCCTCTTACGCCTTCTTACATGCAACACTCATTTGTACACACTACTCACACATGCAGTTCACAAAGCAATGACTTTCATGCTTAGAGTTCACATACACGCTGAACAGAACTGCAATAGTGCTGCCTTCTTCCTTTTCTTCTGCACCCCTTCCCACCACCACCTACACCAGCCCATCTGCCCCAGTTTTTGCTTGCTGACAGCTTTACACATGATAAATGATGAGAGTGTTCATAAGTATTCCATACCACCTCAGCAGCTGTGCCAATGGCTAGGGAGAGGGCATTGCAGTCAACTGAATCTATACAATGATTACTATTCAAGTTTGTTTCTGATATATGGGGGGGGAGAGAGAGTTCATAAGATTTTAGCAATAATTTGGTAAAACTGCTACTTTCCACCAAACCTATGTGTTCTGTAGTTTAATTTGACGCCTCATTAATCGCTCAGCTTCCATAGCAACTGCCCTGAAAGATTATCCAAAGCTGACATTGACTTTTTACAAATAGATATATAGATACAATATAGACTCTACAGGTCTATATATAGTTGATGGAAAATCATTTCAAGGCCGAGATAGCAAAAGAAAAAAGCCTGCTGAGGCAGATATAGCAAAATAATCTAAAAGACTGTACAGCCAGACAGAGAGTTCACTCCCCACTCCCCATGTAGGCCCCACAGACAACCCGAGGGGATTAGAAGAATGCGTGCTTATTAGAAAGAGATTTGATGGGAATCTTATCATTATAATGCTCTTAATGAAATGAAGAAAATCCCGGTTTAGGCTACTGCTGTATTATCAATTATTTTCCTCTTGGCCTATTCTTTCTTCCCAAGGGAAGGGAATAATGTTTAGACGTACCGTGGGTTGTGTTTGCTTTTCTTCTGGTAAATCAAGAAAAATCAACTTGACATTGTGCATGGGAAAAAGGGATCCCATTCCCCATGATTGAAGGATCGGTATAGAACAAGGTATATTTTATTGAAAATTCCTTTTAGAAGCCTGCAATGATGCATATATATAAATATTTTTATTATTATTTATTAGATTTATATTCTTGCCTTTCCTTCCAGGAGGATGAGACAATGAATTTAAAAAATAGACATTCTATTCAGACACAGGTGATTGGAAAAGGCCACAGCATTATTTAAGCAAACAAGGGAGACGGGCAGTGCCCTAACTGTGTGGAACTGCTGATGTAGGTGGGAGCCGGCTGTCAATCTCCCCCTTGGAGACCAATTTAAACAGGCAACCCTCCATAGCCCTGGGCTGCAGGCAATTTGTCACCTATCCGCTTCCCACAGGCAACATATGTTGATATGGAGGGAGACCCTCCTGATTCACTACCCTGACTCCCTCCTCCAAGCCCTACAGCTTAAGGTGTGTGACCTTTGGTTAAGACCTGTTCCCCACCCTCAGGCCCCATGGTCCTAAGGAGCTGGTTTATGTATATGGGGGCATCAAGGTGCTTCCCAGAGACTCTGCTTTTAGTGATCTTTTCTGCACTGCCAAGCAAGCATGGCCAGCCCTATTTGGTGACATCTCCCGGGGAAATGTTCCTGATCAACTCTGCAGGCACAATATAGAGTACACTAAAAAACCACCCTGTCCGCTGCCAGTTCTAAAAGTTCATACTTATTAACTGGTGTTATCTATGCTGATACCTACAAGGTGAAAGGGTGGGCACCATGCTGCAATCTGAAGAGACCAGTTGTTTTGTCAACGCCCATTTATATAGCTTCCAGGGATGGTGGGTGGCTCCATGGCGGTGGGACAGTGGAATCCAGACTGGGTTTTAACCCAAACTTTCAAGGAGCTGAAGGACCCTGGACAGCTCCTTGAAAGTTTGGACTAAAACCCAGAGTGGATTCCACAGACCCACTAACATGGAGCCACCAGTCATCACAGATAGCTATGCTTCCCTCTCCAGCTGGCATGCAGGCATTATGTACATCCCTGTGCTTCCCTTGAGCTGCAGTTTCCCCCAGGAATGGGTGCAAAGCCTTCCCTGCCACACGATGCTCTTCAGGCAGCTGAGGAATAGGAGCGTGCAGGTGCACTGGGAGTGGTTTGAAGAAACATTCACTGTATGTGGAAGCTAGGGTTGGGGGAGAAATTTGACATGGTCTCCAGTGTCTGGAAGGGGGTCGTAGCTTCAGCAGGAAGTATGAAGTAGGACAGCAGTCATGATCCCACAGTTTATTACTCTGTGTGTACCATAAGAACTCAGGAAGCTGCCTTACATGGAGCCAGAGCATTGGTGTATCCAGCACAACATAGGCTACACTGAAAGGCAGTGGCTGTCCCGGGCTGCAGTCAAGAATTACTCCCAGACTTACCTGGAGATGCCAGGGCTTGAACCTGGGACCTTCTACCTTTGTTCTCAGGGCAGATCGTGTGCATTCAGCCACTTCTGCCGGATTTAGAAAATGTCTGCCTCCCTTCACCAAAATATATTTGTCAGTCTGGTTGTTCCATTTTTATCCCAGCCTTTCTTCAGGAAGCTTTGAAATAAGATAGTGGCTTGTTCAAGACCACAGATGAGTAAGGATTTGACCAGTCGAAATCCAACCCTCCCTCTGTCCACCGTGTTACACAATCTTCTCAAGGCACTGCCAAGCTCTTAAATCAGGGGTGCAGAACATGCAATCTTCCGGATGTTGCTGGAGTGCAACTCCATCACCCTTGATCATGGGCCATGCTGACTGGGGCTGATGGGAGTTGGAATCCAGCAATATCTGGAGGGCCACAGGTTTCCTATCTTAAACTGTTGGTATGTGTTCAGGCACAATACCTCACAGGGAAATCAGCAAAATGTTAAAAGAGGGAAGGGGAAGCTGGCAAAATTCTGGACTTGCCCCCACACCCCAGGAATGGAACGAGACAAGGACTGGGGTAAAGAGTCACAACTGTATTAACTGTAACACATAGGGACTAGTAGCCAACAGGACCAATTAACTCAATCCAGTCTGGCAGCTTTTCCCTAGCCTCCCCTTTGGACAGCACCAACCTGGCTCCAAGCACCAGAGCAATAAGTTGACTGGCCCATGACTTTTATTTATTCAAAGCATGCCTATCCCACTCTTTCGGAGTGGTTGCAACATCGAAAGCCTAATAACAGAAGCCCATAAATTGCAAGCCCAAAAGATCACAACCGTCTGGCATGCAACACCAGGGGAAAATGGAAATAGACTCCCTTGAAGTCGATCCCAACTTATGGCAACTCTATGAATAGGGTTTTCATGGTAAGCGGTATTCAGAGGGGGTTTACCATTGCCTTCCTATGAGGCTGAGAGACAGTGACTGGCCCAAGGTCTGCCAGTGAGCTTCATGGCTGTGTGGGGATTTGAACCCTGGTCTCCCAGGTCATAGTACAACACCTTAACCACTACACCACTCTGGCTCTCACACCTGGGAAAGGTTGAGCAAAAAGCTAAGGCTTTCACCGGTACCAGAAGCTCAACAGCATCAGCGCCATTCGTATCTCAGAGGGGAGGGTGCTCCAAAGCTGGAGTGCAGCCACCACCCTTCCTCGTTGCCCCTTGTCCAACAGGAAGCAAAGGGAGCACCCAACTGTTCCATCCCTTCCTTGCTGTCCAGTATTTGGAAGGGTGAAGCCTCCAAATCTCAGACGGTGCTCCTCTCCCCAAGCCCTTGAGCCGATTAGTAATGTGAAGTAGGATAGGCAGCATCCTGTCACCCTGCAGGTGCCCCAGGGTGCTCTTCGGGGTGCTCACTAGGGCAGTCCATTCTAGTTTTCCCTTCCTTCCCTGCCTGCACTGCCTGCCTAAGGCCCAGGACCACAGGGAGTACAGAGTAGTCGAAACAAAGATGATCCAAGAGCAATTGAGAGAAACACACTCCAAAATCCTACTCAGCTCCCTTGATGGGAGACTAATCCAATCCTCCTCAAGCTGAAGAGGCCAGTTCAGTGTGAGGACCTGCCCTGTGAAGGCACATTTGCTTCATGCTCTTCAGTGTGAACGGCATAAATAGAACCTTACGGAAGAGACATTGTTCAAACAAGTTCTGAGCAGATCTCCCAATGCATACACACACGTAAGATGGCTAGGCTAGAATATATACCCCTGATGTGCTAGTTTTTGATTTGCAAGGGCTTTGGGGGACATCTAAAAGTGGTATCTCCCTCCTGTAGTCTGAAGGGACACAGTCCATTTTAAGATTGTTTTAAGATCTGATGGGGAAGGCCTCACTTGTTACTCCGTCACCAAATGAGGCCTGTATGTCTGTTGCTTGTGAAATAGCCTTCTCAGTGGTGGCTTCTTGGCTTTGGAATTGCCCTTCCGCTGAAAATCTGTCTGCTACCTACCCTGTGGGGATGGTGGAGAAGGAGGGGGGCAGCACACACTAACTTCCCTTCACACAATGACAAGGTATGATTGAATCTGGCTTTTTTACTCATTTGATGTGGAGGAAGCAGTATAATATTTCAAAGAAAACCGTTTGTTGGCCCTTTTAAGCAAACCATCACACTGCTCAAGCCCCCTTCATTTTGAGGGATATTTAATGAAGTTTCATTTGCTCTTCAGATGTTGAAAGCTTGGAGGAGTGAGGCTGGGAGGGGTGTGTGTGCTTATGAGACTGCAAGAATCAAGGGGAGAAAGTGAGAAAGCATTTTCAAACAGGAACACGTCTGGGGTGGGATGCTTCTCACAATAACGAGGATAAAAGGCAGAGGTTTAGGTTCTAAAATGAAAATAAGATATAGAAAGACAAGGGGAAAGCGCACGTACAAGCACATGCCAAGCACTGGTTCTGTCTGGTGCTCTTGCGAATTCAGCTTATTACATTTCTTTCTTCTTTTTAATCTATAGTTCATTAGAATAGAATAGAACAGTCCCTTATTCCCTGCCTACCTCCCCTACCTAAGACCTGTTTTTGTACATTTCTAATCTGGCTGCTGAAGCAGGTGGCAAAGATTCAGCAAAATGTGATGTGTTTGCTCAAATAAAGGACTGCACGCAACTGCATGAGAGCTTGCTGACAATGGTTGTTTGTTCATTCATTACAGCAAGGACTTGGATTCCTTGTTTGTTTATGAGGGGTGATATGCAATGGGGGAAAAATACCATAATTCTCTGGAAATGTTTTAAAATGGATCAGTTTGAAAAGCTTATTACACCTCTAATGTAAACCCAAGTCAACACATTAGTAATTCCTTTCTCTAATGTTCATACAAATCTCCTCTCCCCTGTTGGCACCCCTGTGGCTTGTTACCAGTCATCGGAATTTTGCCTCACCTGCAAAGCTGCTTGATTGGATTTTTGTGTTTCCATATCATTTAGTTAAAATGCCAGACATTAGCATACTTTGATTTTCATGATATACAACAGTATTATTTATACAGATGCAGAGACAGGCTGGGAACCTTTTTTTTTTGCAAAACCAAACAGCTTGGAGCCTTTACCACGGCATGGAAGAAAAGCTAAACACATAGATATTGCAGAATTTGGGGAGAGACATCAGGCAGAGGCTGTGACTCGTAGGGTTGCCAGGTCCATGGCCTGAGACTGATCCTGTATCTTCAGGAGAAGAGAAAGTCATCCAAGTGCAGGTGTTCTTATAACATTGCAATGAGAAAAACCACAAGGTGGAATTCTCCCTTCCCCATGCACAACTTTTAAAGATACAAAAGACCTCCTGGAGGCTGGGCCTGGCAACCAAGAGGTCTTCTGTATCTTTAAAAGTTGTGCGGGGAGCGGAGAATTCCACCTTGTGGTTTTTCCCATTACAAGGTTGCAAAAACACCTGCACTTGGCTGACTTTCTCTTCTCCTAAAGATACAAAATCAATCTCAGGACCTCAGCCTGGCAACCCTAGCTGTGAGTAATGGAACTCATGCCTATTGCAGGAAAGTCCACGGCATTGTGTCTGAGCCCATAGACCTTCATGTGATTGATTATCGGTTTAGGAAAGCATATCGGTTTTTCGGTGGTATTTCTAATGCGGATTTGTTAAGATGAACACAAAAATCCATACTAGCTTGCAACATCATGTGGACGAAGGTGAATTAACGAGGGCACAAAGCAATAACATTGCAGATTATACAGACGTATGGACGGGACCTATGTCTCCTCTAAAACCCGGCAGTACACTTAGGACTCTGTTGCAATTTGCGGTACATCTCTTAAAGAGAAAGCAAACTGTAAGAACTTTGTTCAATTGTAGACATAGCTGCCTCATTGATTCCAGCTGAAGGAATAGGGAGGCTGTGATGGCCCAGGGAGCTTTATATACAAAGTGCACTGGGGTGAGAGACTGGCCATGTTTTAGATCTACTCTATGTTCCTTATACGTACATTATTCACCTGTGAAGTTCACTTTCATTTCCCACGTTTCTGTCTTTTTTATTCATGCAAACCCCACCCTGTCCCAGAACAATAGAGCAATGTGTCAGTTGCATCAGAAGTGCTCATCATCTTTTGATAGCAAAATTAAACATGGTGTTTCCTTATCCTGCGAGTAATTAATCACACAGGCAAATGAGAAGCTGCACATTCTGTTACAAGTATTATGCCATTGTTATAATATTTTCAGGAAGCTGAAAACTCCCGAGGCAGCATGGAAATAAGACTACTTGAATAAAAAGGAGAATTAATTTTCCTTCCTGCATATGTAATAAATTTAGCAGGGATGTCTCTCAAACCTAATTCATAACTGAATTGCTTATTGCTCAACAGCTGTGCCCACTGGGGATTTCGGCTGCTAAATAAACACATCTTTATGTCAAAGTAGTAATATATCCAAGTTTGTTGGTGAGAAGGGTAGAGATGTGTGACACAGGAGTAGATCTCTAGTAATTCAAACCTGAGAGATCAAGGGAGGGGTCTGAGGCTCCCTTCCCACCCACCACCAATCATGTGGCTATGACAATGTCTGTTTACTCCGATTTCCTGGTGCTGGCATGCTAAAAGCCAACTACAGGATGTGTGTCTGTACCATTGACCTGCTTCTGTGTGTGGCTTGACATCACTGCAAATAGCAGCTTCCATACTGAGGGGGGTAATGGGAATCCACCATCATTTTGACTGGCCAACAGAACACTTAAGATCCTTGAAAGAACAAACGAATGGTCTTGATGGATCAGACACAAGGTCCATCTAGCACAGCATTCTGGGACTGGCAAATACTTCTCAAAGCTTACATGCAGAACATGAAGTTTATGTCTTCAGTAGTCAGTGGAGCCTCATCCACTAGGGCTACTAAGGCACAGCCCTCCCAATGAGAATGTCAAGTAATTTTGAAAAACATTGCCCCCACAAAAAATCTCAAAGCTGCACACTCTTTTCTGTCCCACGCACAATTTTATCATTTCTTGAATTTACAGACACTCGTGAAGGCATTTCTGTCAATCTTCTGTTATCTGTCCAATCAGGTCTCTGCAGCACTCAGCCAATCCTAATCCAAAAGTGTACCTATGGTAAAGAGGGCCCTACCTGGACTACCTGCTTTTCAGCTCTACCGGGAAAGCTCCTGTTCCATCTGTTTTTAGCAGGGCCGGCTCCAGAAATGCGGGGGCCCTTGGGCATCAGCTTGCCCTGGGCCCCGGCATGTGTGCGCGTTCACATTTGTGTTTGTGCGTGTGTGCACGCAGCCCCCCACCTACCTGTCTGCCATCTTTTACCGTTGCCCTTAACGAAGATGGCGGCCGCGGTTTCCCTAAGGGGATGAAGCCTCCGCCACCATCTTTGTTGACGGCACACATGCGTGCTACGCATGCGCATCTCTGCCATCAGCTAAGATGGCGGCAGGGGCTTCAGTACCTTAGGGAAACCGCAGCCACCATCTTCATTAAGGGCAATGGTAAAAGACAGCAGACAGGTAAGTGGGGAGACGTGGGGGGCGTGGATCACGGAAGGGGAGTGGAGGGGTGGCTGAGGGGCCCCCTGTAGCTCCAGGAGCCATTGGGCCAGTGCCCAACCTGGCTGCCCTTTAGAACCGGCCCTGGATTTTAGGCTTATGCAGCACAGCTACTTTAGCAGATTAGGGAGGAGTCAGGCCTGAATCATGCCTGCTTCAAGAATTAGCCCTATATGGTGGTCTTAGCTTTCGACTGTGAAGCCTACCACTTGCCTAACTGATCCTTGCCCATCGTGGCTCCTTATGAGCTGCAGAGAGAAATTGGGCAAGGGGATTAAAGCGGTGGTAAATGCATCCTTGAAAGAGGGTGTGATGCCATCAGCCTTCAAGGAGGCAATTGTAAAGCCCATCTTGAAGAAGCCCTCCTTGGATCCCCAAGTTTTCAATAACTTTCGCCCAATTTCGAACCTACCATTCTTGGGCAAGGTCATTGAGCGAGTGGTGGCCAACCAGTTGTCGACACACTTGGATGAAACGGATTACTTGGATCCATACCAATTGGGTTTCAGGACTGGTCACGGAACTGAAACATCCTTGGTCGCTCTGGTAGATGATATGAGGAGGGCATTAGATAGGGGAGAATTCACCTTTCTTGTCCTCCTCGATCTCTCAGCGGCTTTTGATACTGTTGACCACAGTATCCTTTTACATCGCCTGGAGGGATTGGGAATTGGAGGCACTGTATTACAGTGGTTCCGTTCCTTTCTCTCCGATAGGTACCAACAGGTAGCATTGGGGGAGGAGGTTTCAGACCCTTGGCCTCTCAATTGTGGTGTGCCACAGGGCTCTATCCTCTCTCCCATGCTATTTAACATTTATATGAAGCTGCTGGGGACAATCATTAGGAGATTTGGGCTGCAGTGTCACCAATATGCGGATGACACTCAGCTCTATCTCTCGTTTACATCTTCACCAGAGTTGGCTGTGGAGACCTTGTCCAAGTGCCTGGAATCCGTGAGTGGATGGATGGGAAGGAACAAGCTGAAGTTGAACCCCGATAAGACCGAGGTGCTACTCGTGGGGGACAAGAGAAGGTTGGAAGATGTTGACCTGAAGTTCAATGGGGTGAGTCTACCCCTGAAGGACCAGGTCCGCAGCCTTGGGGTTGTGCTTGATTCCAGGCTGTCCATGGAGGCTCAGATTTCGGCAGTGAGCCGGGCAGCCTGGTATCAACTACACCTCATACGAAGGCTGCAACCCTACCTTCCTGTTCATCAGCTCCCACTGGTAGTACACGCCCTGGTCACCTCTCGATTGGATTACTGTAATGCGCTCTACGTGGGGTTACCCTTGAAAACGGTCCGGAAACTACAACTTATACAAAATGCGGCGGCTCGACTACTTACGAATAGTCGCCGCCGGGATCACATCACACCAGTGTTGTTCGATCTACACTGGCTTCCAGTTGTCTTCCGGGCCCAATTCAAGGTGTTGGTATTAACCTTTAAATCCCTATACGGTCTCGGCCCAGTTTATCTAAAGGAGCGCCTTCAACGCCACCAATTATGCCGCCTGACAAGATCAGCCACACAGGGCCTTCTCTCAATCCCGCCGACAAAAACAGCTAGATTGGCGGGAACTAGAGAGAGGGCATTCTCAGTGGTGGCCCCCACCCTCTGGAACTCCCTCCCACAAGATCTACGGCACGTCTCTTCCCTAAATGTATTTCGTAAAGCCTTAAAGACCTGGCTCTTTCAACAGGCCTTTGGGATTTCCGGGGAGGGTTAACTTCTATGACTGAAATGCCTCTTACCCTGCACTAGTATTGTTGTTGCTGCTGTATTGTTTATATATTGTATTAATGTATTTTATCCCATTGTGTTTTAACTGTTTACATGTACGTCGCCTAGAGTGGCCATCGGCCAGATAGGCGACACATAAATTAAATTTTATTATTATTATTATTATTATTATTAGCCTGGTTCTGAGCCTGCTCAGAGCTGTTTCCCTGAAAGACAACTCTCCTGGTTGGTAACTAGAGAAGCAACGGGGAGTGTTTCCTACTTCGAGGAGCTTTTTTGTTTAGTTTAGATTTTGTGTGTGTGTGTGTGATCTTGCTAGGGAGAGAAAAAGAGACAGAGAGCAAGCAAATAAGCAAGCAACAATGAGTTTCTTTCTAACCATTTTGCATTTATTTTGTTAATCAGGGGACTGGGAGGAGAAATAGTGGATGGCTTGTGTATAGGTTGCCACAAACTCTGTATTAACCATTTCCCTGATTCACTCATTAAAAGCTGGATGGAGCAGGCCAGGTTGATCTGAGCCACTTGCAATTCCAGAGTATTTTTTGGAGTATTTCCAGAAAGATTGAATGGATCTGTTTCCAACAAGCCTGTTCCCTATCTTAAATGCAGAGTATTTTCAATGCAGAGGAATGGAAAGAAATGCTGGTGCTAGTATTTATAGCTTTATTAGTTTTGTCAGTGATTTCTAAAATGAAACGTTTGGGCTCTATGTCCCAAACCTGGAAGATATTCTCCCTAATCTCAGACATAACAGATTATGATTAGTCTGGTATGATGTACTCTGCACATGAGCAGAGACTATTACTTAACATTATCGAGACTGAGTCGTGCATTGCAAATATGTTTTGATGTGCTCTAATGTGCCCTCGCTCAAATGTTTTTGTTGGTTTGAATCGTGAAAAGGTAAATTGATGTTTTGGGAGAGAGGAATACTGCACACAACTAGAAGCAAGTGTTCTTCACACTTTAAAAGGTTTCTTATGTATGTTTAGTTTTTTTGGCAATGGATTTGCAGGTATGATTGACACATGAATTCAAAAAGTTATGTCATGTGATATGGCTTAATTTCTAAAGAAAATTCATCAACATTTTTCATGCAAATTTCTCCAAATACACAGCTTTGCATGCAATCTTGTCTATGTATATGCCTAATATACGTATTTTTGCATCTTTGTATACATTAATTGGCTGAAGAATTCTATTATAAAATTTGGAAAAGTGCAAATTTTGAAGGATGGTTGAGTTTCAGTTCTTGTTTTGCTTTGGGAAGTGCTAACTTGGTACATCTGCCTTTAAATGCAAACTGAACTGAATACCCCCCTATTCCCAGTGATGTAGTGGTGGTAGTGCTATGATAAAGTTCTATATTTACACAGGGACCTTCCTTATATAGGAACCAAGAAAAAAAGACAAAAGGAACATTGCTATTAATCGCTTGTGCTTCTCCAGTGAAGAGGAATTGGCACCCCCTGAAGTGTCAATTGCTTCTTGGCTTTCTTCTAAGGGGTAATGTTCTAATAAAGTGTAAACCTGGTTGAGATTTGTTTCATCCGTCGAAGGCTCTTTTGTGTTCTAACTTACACGTATAATTGTTTTGAAATCATAAAAAGTAAGCACTCCGCAGCTCCGAAAAGAATCCCCTGTGAGAAGGGTTATGCGGCAAAGTTATTGCTTCAGCGTAGCTCGGGAAGTTCCTCTGTATCTGCAATATTTGATTTTGACTTGAGCACAAGCAATTGGAATGAGTGTCTAAAAGGCCTCTGAGGTGAATTTACCCAGGAATGAGATTAATATTAAGAGCTGCCTATGGCTTTCAGAGAGAAGGCTGTTTGAGGAGGATGGGAAAGGGGGCGGGTTACAGTGTCTGGCAAAATGGAAATTTGCTTCCCAGTGTGCTGTTGAGATTGCACGAGTCTCAGTGAGAAACAAGAGGCCTGCAGGCAAAGACCTGGAGGGAGGGTGGTGGTTTTCGACAGAAGCATGCACACTTCCTTGGCTCTACAGCTTCTGGATATGTGCAACTCTTCTTTTTTTCTTATCCATTTTCTCATCCAGACCTCCTTACCTTCCTTTCACTCTTGTGGACCACTCCTTTTTTCCAACCTCTTTTGTACCCAATCACCCAGCTCCAGGCTGGCCCAAGAGATTTCACCACCTGATGCAAAGGACAACATGCTTCCCCTATTCCACACAGGAAAGCTGATCAGACTGGAAATTGAATACTGGCAATGAGACAGTATCTTCCATGGTACCTGAAGGCTGCAAGCTAGTTTGCAGGGCAATCCATGTGATGCACAGAGCTTTGTCCTCTAACACTTCGACACCACTTGTAGACATGCACACACACTGCTGTAGACACCACAGTAGAGCCACACACACACTTCCTGTGGCAGCTGTTTCACTCTGCCTAATGGTACGGCCAGACTTTACACTCACGTGCAAACTCATTTCATTGGACTTTTCTTTTCTCAGGTCTCTGTTCCTCCTTTCCTAGCTGTCTTTCCTTCTTCTCCTTCTGTAGGCCTTCTGCCCTGCCACCTCCTTCATGGATCACTAGAAAAGCTTAGCTAGTGATTGTTCCATCACCACATTTTAAAGCTGTCTATGTAGAAATTATAGAAATTACAGATTGAAAACAAACAATCCATTGACTAGAGTCTACTAAGGATAAAGTCTCTCTGTCTCTTTCTGTAAAATATTTATTTGCACACAGAAAACAAACAAAACCCTTTTCATAATTTTTTTGTATTTATCTTTACATTAAAAAATAGAGCTAAAAGAATTCATAGATGCTGAAAAGCACTATCAACAGCACAATCCTACCTCCTGCCAATGTTGATGGATAAGGGAACAGGGTTGGATGGATGATGTGTTGTTCCCTCTCTGCTGGCCTCTGTCAGTAGAGCGAAATACCACTGGTTAGGAAGGTGCCACCACAGTTGAGGCCCCAACATCACCCAGTTGGGTGGAAAGCTACCACTAGTGGTTTTTCGATGGGTGGTAGCTAGCAAAAGTCCTGAAATGGGATTTCAAGATGGGGTGGAACCAGCTTTGGATCCAAAGCCCCATAGTTCCCCCTCTTAGATTTTATTTTGGAGCCCAAGGAAGAAGGCAAGAAAGCCCACAAAGCCTGAATTTCCTATAAACAAAAAACATTTGGTCAAGGAACCCAAAATAGGAGATGCAGAGAAACTCTGGTGCTGGATGGGGGAGAAGTTTGCTTCGGTCCATATTTTAATGCAAAATTACATAATTTGCCCTTCCTGAAACAATACAAGAACTAAAACTCAGCTATCCTTCAAAATTTGCATGACTTTGAATTTTATGATGCAGTTCTCCAGACAAATAATGTGTACATTAGGGGAAACTGACTAAAAATACATATGTTCATGAAAAATGGCATGCAATAATGCATTATATTATGTAAAATTGCATATCAAAGTGTGCATAGTAGGATAAATCTGCACTGAAAGGCTGGTGAATTTTCACGAGGACTTTAAAAAAAATGGCAAGCTGATTTGAAAGTATGGAGAATGGAAGTTAAGACTGAAAAAAAGATGAGAAGCTGAAATTGACATCCCTATGTACTGGCCATGAAGGGTTTGGCAGACCTATGAAGGGCCTTACATGCATACTGGAAAGCATGGGATACAGAAAGAGAGCCTAAGGGTCCTAAAACATGGGAGATAGCATCTAAGGAGAAAGCAGTGACACATAGATACTCTTTAAACTGGGTGCCTTGAAAGCTGGAAGTGGTGATTTCTCCTCCAGATAACACTACATGTGGTGGCTATCACCCTGACTTTTAAAATAAATCCAGACTGCATTCAGACATGAGGTTTATTGCATTAGTTTTACTGATTATAATGGTAGCGCTTCTGTCCTGATTTCTAACATACCTTCCACACTGTGGTACCTGTTGAATTACGGGACTGTGGCTTTGTGACCGATATACCACCATGTCATGCTAAATTTCATTCAAACCAGTGGGCATGGCGTGACACAACCATTAACGTTACTGGACATCTAGCTTGTCCCTTATCTTTTCCTTACATGCACACTTCTGTTCCCCCATGAAAACACCGGGAAAGAACTGTTTGCCTGTATACCGCAAAAAATTTCATCACTTTACCGCCACAATTATCTGGGTTAATGGGGTTGCAAACAGATTTTTTTCTGGAAGCGATTAACATGGAAATGAACGCTAAACTTCCAGTAAACTCTGCTAGATTTCCGGCTTTCAAGTCAAATAAAATGTGGAAATTATCAGGTAAGGAAACATTGAGGAAACAAAATAAACTGCTGTCTGAATGCAACCTCAGAGAAGAGAGTTGATTTATTGGGTTGTCCTTGACTAGTAATAAAACAAGACAGATCATTTTTAAATTAATGCATAGTTAGAGATTAAGCTGTTGCAGATTCATATGAAATTTTGGAGTGCTTTAAATTCAAGTACAAACTTTCTGTCTTGTTTCCACCCCCTCTCGCACATGACACCATGCTACGATTTTGCAGCTATGCTGTGGAAATCTAAAAGTTGTACCTTAGAAAAGGTAAATTTTGCCTCTTTCTTTCAGAAGAGAGAGATAAGCTGTCTGTTTGTTGTTGTTGTTAAAAAAATCTCCTTAAAGTACGGTAAAGCTTGCATTGTATTTGTTACATCTCCGGTTTGGAGATCCAGGCATTTGTTCTGGCTATTGAATTGGAACAGGAGGGGCTCTTCTGGGAGGAAGGGTGGGATATAAATAAATAAATAAATAATGGTGGCTATGAGGCCTTGGGACTTAAGTAAGTCATTTCTATTATTTTTTTAACACATTTACTCCAAGTAAGACATGGTTGGGTACCACCTCTTGTTTTGTTCCATTTGGGATGAAGAGAGGTATCTCTTCTTGGTTTGGGCAATATTTATGACTCAGTTTTGATCAGAAACATCAACAAGGATTTCAGGGTTCAATTAAAGGAAGAAGAGCAGGGACCCAGGAACTTGGTTTATATCATGAATTGAAAGAGGAACAATTTCAGCTGAGGGGCTAACTGGAGAGATCCAGACAGAATTTGAACAATTCTCTGTTGGCAAGAGGGAATAAACAACAGTTTTTCAGCCCAAAACTATTGCCACATCTGCACCTTATATTTAAAGCACTCATACTACTTTAACAGTCGCAGTTTCCCCCCAAAGAATCCTGGGATCTGTAGTTTGTTAGGTGCACTGAGAGTTGCTAGGAGATCTGTATTCCTCTCAGAGAGCTACAATTTCCAGAGTATTTTACAATCAATCCCTCTTCTCATGGAACTCTGGGCTTTAAATGTAAAGTGCAGATATGGCCTATATGCCAGCCTGGAGCTAGTGCTTGTTACAAAAAATAGCCCCACATACAAATCTTTCACCCTGTTGGTTTTCTGCCTTGCTACTCCCTGGACCTGGTTTGGATTGCTCCCTAAACATATTCGTATTTTAACCAGTGTTTGGTTTTGAAAATGTAAGTTTTGTGATGAGAAATTACTTCAGCTTGGAAAAACTACATTTGAGGGAATGACTCTTATGGCGTCACGGAATTAATGAAAGCAAGTGATAACAGCGCTAATGAAGAAACCATATTTTAATCCAGAGGCCATTCGATTGCAGTATAATTCACAGCTGACCTAATTGGTGCCCTAAATGTTACAGTTGTGGACTCAGTAATTCATGCCTTATTGCTTTGCCTTGCATTTTCTCAAGTAGCACTAACTCTATAATTTGCTCCTCCTGCAAGACTAAGACTGTACCCCTGGAAGAATCCAGAAAGTGTTTAATGGAAATATACTTTGCATATCTAAATTATAACTGCCGCTCAGATTATTGTTAATATAGAAGAACTGGGAGGAAAAGAGCAGTGTAATGTTATCCATTAAATAACATTACTGTTGGGGGACAAAACATTCTATTAGTAACTCACTTACAGCCCAATCTCAAATCCAGTTACATCCAACATTAAATTTACCATCTGTTGAAAGCTCTGACATCAACTTCAATTTCAGGACTGTAACTCTCAGCCTGAGAGAATTAATGAGTTTCTCTACAATAAAGGATTTGTTTTCCATTATTCATTATAGCTATATATCGTACAATCCATCTGGTGTGTTGAACTGAAATAAATCGTAGGGCCAGATCAAATGGGCCACCAAGCCAATGGCCCAGTGAAAGCTTTCCATGCCACAGAGCAAACAAGAATGCAGGATCAAGTATCTAGCCAGCCTCAGGGGACAAACAAGAAACACACCAGGAAGTCCTTATTGCTTAAGGAAGGCTTGCCTGGAAGAGGAATCTTTTTATACTTCTTTCTGTTCAGGGCGATCCAATGGCCTACCTGGGTAGGCGGAGTCAGTCAAGGGCCTGGAGTTACTCCACTGAAAGGCTACCACAGATAGTTCACAAGCTCACCAAGTATGGTGGGCATCTTTCCACAGAGCCCAGCAGCTCCTGATAATAACTCAGCTCAGCCTTTCCTTTTCAACTCTGCAGGTTCCCATCTCCATGATGGAATGGCTTCTGCTGTCTGCCTTGCATAGGTCTTCCTAAGAAGTTTAGGAAGAGTCCTGCTGGATCAGGCCAAAGGCTCTTATAGTCCCACATCCTGTTCTCACAGTGGTCAACCAGATGCCTATGGGAAATTTGCATGCATGATTTGAATGCCACAGCACTCTCCCCACCTGTCTTTTTTTAAAAAAGCAGATTATGCCTCCCAGCATTCTCAAAAGGCTGGTGACAGATACTGTTGCATTTGATGTTCAGAGGTATTCAAAATAAAAGCCCACTCTATCACATGAAATTCATCTGCTTTAGCTCTGCCTTGAGTCGATCATGAGGAAAATCTTTATTTTTCCAAAATGGCAATGTTCCAGGTATTCTTATACCAGATGGAAATGTTTAAATGATCCAACGTTTTCCACTTTTGACCAATTGAAAGATGAGTAGCAAATAAAAGATACATGACAAGATCTGTAAATGAAATTTCAGAGTTTAAAAAATAAATAAATAAATAAAAAGGAGCCAAATGGGTTAATGTCTGAATGGGATCGTGGATAATTTTAGACATTTCTTCAAAAATCTCAGTCCAGAAAGGCCTTATACAGGAGAACTCCCACCATAGATGAAAGTAGGTACTATGGGCCCACAACCTCTCCAACATTCTTGAGAAAGACCATAAGTAATGTGTGAAAGCTGGACCAAGGTCCTGTGCCATCAATGAGAGAGTTTAAGCATGGCTTCCTTAACAAAAGCTGATAAGGATTTATATTATTGTGCCCCTCCCCAATCTCTGAGCGGTGAGATTTCCTGGGGTCCCTGCGCTCGCCCTGGGTTTGGTTTCCTTGGGAAGAAGGTCAGCGGAGACTGTGGTGTCTTTATGAAATATGGTTTATTTATTTACACACATTCCAACCTCAGCTTAGGATGGAGGGGTTCAAGGCATCAGCAGTCCAATATCCAGCTTTTCCATCAGGGTTACAGGAGGCATCCTAAAGCCATGGTGCAGAAAGCCAGTCTCTCTGCTTGCCTCTAGTTCCCAGCCACTCTCTCCCTCTACTAAAAACACAAGCCTCTCCTAGGCACCAGGAGGGGGGGAGGCTCTCCTGAAGATTTTCAATGACAAAAGGGTCTTTCTGGCCCATTCACCAGTTGCTGGGCACCTGATAGACCCATTGACAAACCTGGCCACTCTATTAGCTTAACAAAAGAAACTCATCTGGCCAGCAGAGTGAGTTTCTCACCCCAAGGCACAGGATTCAAAATCAGAGGCTGGAAGGGGACTCATAGGAATTATCTATTCCAACCCCCAAACTCACAACAATATGGTTTTTTAAACCATAAATTTGACCACTGACTGTCTTCAACCCCAAGGTCCTCTTCTCACAACATTTTCAACCCTGATAGAGGCCCTGTAGTGATGCTTATTAGCTCTTGGTAGAGGTCTGCAACCAAACTGTTGCCAAATTGTGGATTTTTAAAAAAAATTAATCTTGTAAGGGAACTAGTGCCCTGTTTGTGAATATTGGGATCCGGCAGCAAATGCATAATTTTATGCAAATGTAACCAATTCTTCCCCAGCCCCCCCCTCAGATTCACCTGCAGTTGCTCACGTGAACAAGGTCTACCACTGCTATAAAAATCATGCAAACAAAAATACCCTTTGACTTCACATTGCGCTAATACCTGTTGATGCAAGAAATCATTGACTGCCAGGTGAAACTGTAGGGGACACAAACGGGAGTAAAGCAGAGAAATATGTTTAAAGGGGAAGGCAGAAAGTGGAACCATCCCCAACATATGTTCCTACAAGGCTTTCCAACATTTCTGCACTTTTGTGGTCATAAAGGACAGCTGTCTTAATTAAAAAGCCTCATAGTATGTAGCAAGGTAAGGAAGTATCCATTCCCCTCCATCTGGCCTTCTATAGTGTAGCTTCAATGCCAAACAAGGTTCCTTATTTAGCAGTTTACCGTTGCTTAAGGACAGCCAAATGGATGGTGATGGAGAGCACCTGAAACAAAAAAAGGAAATGTGGGATAATTTTCATTTGTATCATCGCTATCCTACCAGGAGTAGACAACTGTATATTTTTCTTCATCCACCCTTTCGATTGTTCAAATCAATGGACCAACATTTAATTGAAATACTCTGGAAAGGTTGAGAGGAATCATAACCCCAGATATGTAAATGCCTGATGACATATTGGGATTTGACTAATACCTGACACTTGTAATTGTTCAGCTGGTCCAATATTAACAAACATAATATGTTATGATATAATATCCCCACTTGTTTTTTTAAAAAAATATTTGTATTCCATAATTTTCATTTAAATAACACAACATACAAATGAAATGACTAATTGAATATTGCTGTTTTTCTGTTCCAGAAATATGATATGATATGAGTAGATTTCTATCCTCAAATACCTATAGCATCCTAATTTATTTATAACTATCCTGCTATCAATTCCCTACCTATACCCCCTATACCCCCCCAGCAATGGTGTGTATTTTTATTGATTAAATAATGTCCCCAGTTGTGATTCCCAGCAACTGGTATTGAGAGACATACTGCCTCCGACAGTGAAGGGAAACATAACCATAATGGCTAGTAGCCACTGATACTCTATAAATTTGTCTAATAGTCTTTGAAAGCCATCTACGTTGGCTCCCACTCTGTCTCTGAGCCTGAAGTTGCAATCTTGTGCATATGTTAGGGATGGGGGAGAAATTTGATTCTGTTCACATTTAAAGCCAAATCTACCCAATTCATACTTTCCAAAACAATATGACAACTGAAACGCAACCATACTTTCGAATTTGCATTAATCCAGATTTTGTGATGCGTTTGCCAACCAACCAATGTTTACAAAAATGCATATGTTAGAGAAAATTGTGCATAAAAATGAATATATGAATGAAAATAACATGCAAAATGCACTATTAGGAGAAATCACTTGCAAAAATGTCTACATTAGTCACCACTTCATGTAGAAATTTAGGAGGAGGAATTTACACAAAAATGTTGAACCATTTTCATGAGTTTTTTTAAAAAAACTTGCAAATAGCTGAAGAAATGTGGAGAACTGAATTTCAGATTGGCAAAATGAGAAGCTGAGACAACTGAAACAGGCAGATCTTTCCATCCCTACTTCTGAGTCAACAAGCATAGGATTGCCGTTCTTGAGGTATAATGTGATTTTGTACCATTTTGGTGTATATCATGATAAAAAGGTTTACTTACAAATCAGCTTGCTCATCCAGTTTGGAGCCGTGTTTTTATGTGTACCTGTTTGAAACACTGTTTTTTAGGATGGGGGGCCAAAATGGAGGACAACATTGGCAAACAGAACAAGCAGAATCTATCAGGGACCCTCAACTGGTGTGAGGAAGCAATTTATGAAGAAGATATAGAACAATGGTGCTGTTGTTTTCAATATAAAATTTTCTGGGTTCTTCAGAATATTATCAAGTGTTCCTCATAGAAAAGTCAAGAAAATGACAAGCAAGCTTAAGGACCATAGTTCAACCGCAGACACATTCTTTGCAGAACATCTGAGGTTCAATCCCTGGAATCTCCAAGTGAGACTAGGTATGATCCCTGTCTGAAAGCCTGGAGAACATCTAGTAGGTAGGGTAGAGACCATACTGAGCTAGCTGGACCATGTAAGTCAGGAATGGAGAACCAGTGGCCCTCCAGATGTTAGACTTCAACTCCCACCAGCTTCAGCTGTCAGCCAGCACAGCCAATGGTAAGGGATGATGGATATAATACAACAATATCTGGAGGATCACAGGTTCCCCATCCTGGATACAAATGATGCTACCTTCCATCATCCACGCATACCTTCCCTTCTATAGCACAGAGAGGAAACTGGACCTTGTCTTCTGTGGTTCAACTTTAGGACATGCAAAGGGATAATGAAGATTGTCTCTGACCATGTGCAAAGCAATAGATGCTTCCAGGTCAGATCCTTTAGGATACCTTTACAACATACACACACAAATACACCCTTCCTGTTTTTCCTTCCACTTTTGCCCCAGGGAAAGCATTTCCGCTCACTATTTGGAGTTCATCACTCCTTTAAAATGAATACAGAGATGAATTGAAACCCTGGTAATGAAATGAAAAGAACCATGTAAAAGAATCTGGAAAATCACAGTCACAACAAAAGTGAGAAACTGTACAACAGAAAGGAGGGGGGAGGAGAGAGAGAGCTGGCAACCAGTGGCCACATTACCTGAAACTGTTCTTTATTTATTCACTGCTGGAATGGTAGGTACAATGCACAGCCATTTATATTATTTTCCTCCTATCTGGATTTGAATTGTTTCCAGACTCTTAGCACAGCTTTATTGCTATTCAATCTCTCACTATGATAAAATCACACACACACATACATTCTTTACTTGTCTCTGCCCTCTGCATTTTATCTGCCATTCCTTGGTTATGAAAGATTTGTGATTCATTTGCTTGATTTTTGCCTTGTTATAAACAGGGATGAATGGATTCCCCTGTTCCAATTCACTCTACCTTATGTACCATTACACCTGCCTTCTGGTATAACTTAGGAGAATTAATTTTGGAATTTGCAAGTGTGCAATTCTGCTGTAGTTTTCAGTTGGTTCCCCCCCCTTTTTTTCACAGTTTGCCAATGTACCCCAGCATAAAATGCACATTGGCTAAATCACAGCATTAAAGGGAATCTTCTTATTGTGTGTTCATATCAAGATTCCTTTTCATGCTGTGATTTTATCATAGTGGGCACCAGTAGCCTGCAAGGACAGCAATCGTGTATGTACGATAGTTTTAAGACAGCTATATTTTTTTAAAAAAATAGAAGAATGGTTGGTTGCTGAGACTTTGGTGCTGCACCAGAAATAAGGAATTCTTCCACACTGGGTGTTTTGATGCCGAATTCCCACTCTTTGCCCTGTCAAAGTCAGTGGTGGCTGGTGGCTCCATGTCAGTGGGGCAGTGGAATCTGCTCTAGGTTTCAGTCCAAACTTTCAAGGAGCTATCCAGTGTACTGAAACCTATTTCCACTGTAGGTACAGCACTTTAGACAGCTCCTTGAAAGTTTGGACTAAAACCTGAAGCAGCCACCATTGGTAAAAGTGAGCAAACATTAACATGACAGAAGACAGAGAGATCTACCTGCTGAAGTGGGAGAACACTGAATGGGTGGTACTAGGAAAATATCAGTCTGGAAGCACCTAACATCAGGTTATTTGGGACCCCACATTATATATGTAATGGGGGTATGATTTGCACAAAGTATGAATGATGTCATAAAATTATGGAACGCCATGCTTCAAATCTTCACCAGCCCATACATATGTGGTGCCATCATCAAGCCACGTCCCAAACAGAGAGCTTACTGGATAACAACAGACCAGCAAAGAACTCTCTTGGAGAGCATTAAGCCTGGTAAAGAGAGAGCCAGTGTGGTGTTGTGGCTTGACCATTGAACTAGAGGTGGGGAGACATCGGTTCAGATCCCCACTCAGCCATGAAGATGACTGGTGAGCTTAGCCTAACCTACCTCACAAGGGAGGATGGGGAGGAACCATGTTCCTTTGACGAAAGGCAGGATATCAATTTAGTAAATACATAAAGTCTTATGCTAAGATAGTAGCTAATGTGGCCACCTTCCAGGCGTGGTTGGCCTCCAGCTCCCATCAACCCCAGCCATCTTGGAGTCCAGCCATGTCCAGAGAGCACTGCTGCAACCCTTGTGCAAAGACCTGGCTCTCATAAGTGCAGTCTCCGGTTTGATCAATAAGCAGCTTCTAATGCTAGTACTATGCTGCCCCAGCCTGCCTGTTTCTCCTTTGCCTTGGTTGAGTGGGGCAATATCTCTGGGGCAGAGCACATGCACAGATGGCTGAGTCCCTGGCATCTCCAGTTAAAAGAATATGGTTGCAGCTTCACTGGAGACCCCAGAGAGCTGCTGCTGGTGGTCAAAGTAGGCAGTTCCAGGCTTGTTTGACTAAGTGTAAGGCAGGTACATAAGTTTGACTTATCCTTATTTTGCCTCAATACATCTAGCCATGAGTCACTGGCTGGACCTAGCCCCTTGATTGGCAGAGAGAGCTGGTCTGACATAGGCCTGGTTTGCATGGCACATTAAACCAAACCTTGGCTTAGCAAGGCTGCATGAACATGCAGGTTCCCTGCAAGGAGTTAGCATGTTCATAATTTCTTCTAATTACATGTATTCATACAGTACATGTTTGTATGTAATTTTGCTTAATATACATATTTTTGCAATTTCCCTAATATAATGCATTTTGGATGTTAATTTCAAATCTGTCAGGAGCTGCAGGGCTCAAATGGGGAGCCCTTTGGATCTCTGTGCAGCTGTTTTATGTTTTATGCAGCTGTTTTCATTGGGTGGGCAGAAACAAACATTGGGGGGAAGAAGGGTTGGGGCATCAGTCACTACAGAAGAGTGGGAGAAGGAGGGGGAATTTTCTTAGGAACAACAAAAATAACCCCCAATTTCTGCACTTTAATTAGGAACTATGTTTGTGAAGTTTACAAAAAATCAAATCAAATTAAAATACAATATTTTCCACATGCAAAATAGTTACGTAAAATAAATAACAGTGACTAGGATATCATGGTAGGATGACTTGCACATATATATTGTGCAAGTCATCCTACCATAATGATCTGAACTATTAATAAAGTCTAATGCATCGTGATTTCTCTGCAGATTTTCAGAGGAACTGTTCACTTGAAATTCCTTCAAATATGTTACTTTCAAAAGCCAAGATTGCTATGTTTGCTACCCGAATACAGCAGAAGAAGCCAATGTGGCTTCACAAAAAGCTTAGAGATGACCTGAAAACAAAACAAAAAAACCCCCACACATTCAGAAAGTAGAAGGAAGGCCAGGCCACAAAGGAAGAGTACAGACAGACAGCATGGAATTGCAGGGATGGTGTCAGGAAGGCTAAAGCTGAGAATGAGCTGAGGTTAGCGAGGGATGCTAAAAGCAACAAAAACGCCTTCTTCAGGTACGTCCATAGTAAAAGACAGAGAAAGGAAATGGTGGTACAGCTACTCAGTGAGGATGGCAAAATGATAACAGATGACAAAGAAAAGGCAGAAGTCCTCAATTCCTACTTTGGCTTTGTCTTCTCCCAAAAGAGAGTTGATGACCGAGTCCTGGCAAACATGAGGTTGAAAGGAGCAGGGTTGCAGCTTGAGATTAATAGACAAACAGTCAAGGAATAATTAATCACTTTGAACGAGTTCACATTTGTGGGGTCTGATGAACTGCATCCTAGAGTTTTGAAGGCCCTGGCTGAAGAGCTCTCGGAACCACTGTTTATTATCTTTGTGAAAACATGGAGGATGGGGAAATGCTGGATGACTGGAGGAGGGCTAATGTTGTCCCTGTCTTCAAAAAGGGGGAATCTGGGAACTACAGACCAGTCAGCCCGACATTAATCACTGGGAAAATTCTGGAGCAGATTTGCCTCAGTATTTGCCTCAGTATCAGCAGGCTTGAGGACAGCCCAAGATTTGAAGGTCTACAAAAAAAAATGGATTGCCTTCAAGTTGATTCCGACTTATGGCAACCCTATGAATAGGGTTTTCATGGTAAGCGGTATTCAGAGGGGGTTTACCATTGCCTCCCTCTGAGGCTTAGAGGCAGTGACTGGCCCAAGGTCATCCAGTGAGCTTCATGGCTGGGTGGGGATTCGAATCCTGGTCTCCCAGGTTGTAGTCCAACACAGTAGCCACTTAAAAAAAACCACACAGTTTAATGAGGCCTGAGCTTCAGAATGCTGAGTGATTTTTTTTGTGGAGGGGGGATGAATATTGTAAGGGAGAGAAAATGGAATGGTGCATCCCAGAAAGGGGCATGTCTGGCTGAGTGGATCACTCCATGCTGCAATTGTTAGTTGCTGTTGCCCCATTTTTATGTGACAAACATACCCTCAAAAGATCATTTAAAATGTGTGGGTCTAAAAAGTATTTGCAAATGTTTGGCTCCTTCACAGTACAATTGCTTTGTAAATGGGAAATAATCTCCATTTCACTTTGGAGGGGGGATCACCTGGAAAGAGAGCCTTTTCACCTCTAAGAAAGATGAAAAGAGACTTTTAAAAATGAAGGATGGGGGAAAACTGCTTTATGGCAAAGTTGAAGGTTTTCAAGCACTCTGTTTAATGCTCCTGCATGTGTCATGGAATAAAAAGTAACTTAATTAAATAGCTGCCACTGGGTGCAACATTTTAAGACCAGTGCCTGAATGACCCTGGTCATTAATCCTATAAAAATCAATGCAATGTGCTGCATTCTCTGATGACTTCTGGTCATATTCCTTTCTCATGTAAGTCCAATAGCTGGATCTCATGATAATTACAGAAACCTTCTGGCCCCCAAGAATTTAGCAAAACTAAAGAGGGAAACAGAGAGATCAAAAGGAAAATCATTAGTAAAGATTTTGTGTTTTCATGGTCTACTGCAGTCAGGGATGGTTAAGGCAATGTATGATGCTTGGTAGAGGGAAAAATCTTGTTTTAAGGATACAATATTTTATCGATTTTGTGGAGGTGGAGCTCAAGGCAAAAGAACAAATAGAGTTCAATCAAAATGCATATGTGAGAACAGCCTTAGGTGGGGTAAAGTGTGGGCAGCTGCACAGGCAACATTAAAATATGGCAGAGATAACACTTAAATCAGGAGAAAGGAAGCAGAAGATTGCATCTGTGAAAGAGAGGTAGAACTTCTGATAGCCAAAAGAAACAATGGCCTCATTTGGATGCAACAATAAACCATGGCTTGTTCAGAGCAGGACCATCTGCAGGTTTTAGATGGCCCTTGGGGGAGACTACCTTTGGGGAAGGGCCGTGACTCAGTGGTAGCACATCTGCTTTCCATGCAGAAAGTTCCAGGATCAATCCCTGGCATCTCCAGGTAGGGCTGGTAGAGACTCCTGCCTGAAACCCTGGAGAGCCGCTGACAGTCAGTGCAGACAATACTGAGCTAGATGGGCCAATGGTCTGATTCAGTATAAGGCAACTTCCTATGTTTCTTCCGTGCCTTCCTCAGTAAGTCTGTCTCCTCATTATCTCATTATGCCAGCTAATGCTGCTGCTCCTCTTCCTCTTCAGTTGATGTTCATTCAAAATCTGGCTTCCTGTAACTTGATCCCATTATTCCAGAGTGCAGGACATGGAATAATGGGCTCAACTTACAGGAAGCCAGATTTCAACTGAATACCAGGAAAAAAATGTCCTAACTGTTAGAGTGGTACGACAATGGAATCATCATCCCAATGACCTAGGGAGGTGGTGGGCTCTCCAACACTGGAGGCATTCAAGAGGCAGCTGGACAGCCACTTGTTGGGTACACTTTGAGTTGGATTCCAGTATCGAGCAGTGGGTTGGACTTGGTGGCCTTTTAGGCCCTTTCCGACTCTATGATCACCACCACTGTTGTCAGGGCCAGAGACAGAGGTGGGTGAACAAGCAGTCTGCAATGTTAAAGAGGAAGAGCAGCTCCAGGGAGCTCTTGTCAGGTAGCCCCTTCTGGGATCTGAGCCCTTGGCAGGTGCCTGGCCATGCCAACCCTTGACACCTGCCTTAGTTATGACAAAGAGTCTACCATCCTCCCAGGCTTACACATTCTCCCCTCTCCTCTTCTTCATTGCTGCCACAGGGACGTAAAGGTCACTTCTGTTTTAGGCTAACCCTAACCTTTTGTGATGTCCGAACCTGGATTCTGGTTAGCCTTTTAACTATGGCTAGTGGGATCAAACCAACCGTAGTTTACAACTACATTGTTTTGTTTCCATTTTGCCCTGTGTTCACATCCAGCACCATTTCTATTCCACTGCAGTTTGTCTACTGTCAAAAATCATGTTATTATTTGTCTCACTGTCCTGTGGTGAAACTGCGTAACTTATGTAATTAATTTCGTAAATGATGTAAGTTACATTGCCATGATGTTATTATACCCATTTCATTTCAGTGCAGAGGAAATGCAAATGAGATGGGGGAATGTAATAAATTACATATTGTTTGCAGACTGAAAGCAATAGCAACAGTGAATACCCATCATATTCTCTGGATTGATTTCCATGCCAGACATGGGATGAATAAGCAAACATCAGCAATTTCTGCTCCCATTTCTGTTTTCTAATGAATTCTCCAGCAAATCTAGTTGTCACTCTGGTTTATTTCAACTAAAGATAGTTAAGATTTTCACTCTTTAGGATTCAAACATAACACTTTGTGGTTCGTGCAACCATTTCTGTGCTGGATCCTTTCCCTTCTTGGCTAATAAAAGCTAGCAGGGATGGAACAGCCGGCTGGGCCAGGGAAGTGATTAATGCCTCTCTGCGAGAGAGGGTGGTCCCTGGCTGCCTGAAAGAGGCGGTAGTGAGACCACTCCTGAAGAGACCCTTCCTGGACCCAGAAAATCATAGTAACTATAGTCCAGTAGCAAATGTTCCATTCCCGGGCAAGGTCCTTGAACGAGTGGTTGCGGGCCAGCTCCAGACACTCTTGGATGAGACCTATTATCTGGATCCATTTCAGTTGGGTTTCAGGCCTGGTTTTGGCATGGAAACAGCCTTGGTCGCCCTGTATGATGACCTGTGTCAGGAGACAGACGGGGAGTGTTGATTCCCCGTGATCTCTCAGCGGCTTTCGATACCATCAACCATGGTATCCTTCTGGGAAGACTGGCTGAGTTGGGAGTGGGAAGGACTGCATGGCTGATATCTTTGCAGAGGATCCCTCATTAAGCTTTACTAACAACACAATCCAAACCATACCTGCTGAGATGTAAGTCCTATTGAGTTCTATGGGGCTTAGTCCCTTAGTAAGTGTGTTTAGAATTGCAGCCTTCAGGGGCATCCATCTTTACTCCTGAGTGCTTGCATCTAACATCTCCACAACACTAGGCTCCTTTCTTCCTACAGTGGCCTTCTGGTAACTGGTCTGGCCTGAGGGCACTTAAACCCTTTTTGCTGGAAGCAAGTTGGCTAGATTAAATGTTCCCTACCCACGCTCCATCTTCTAAGATTTCTTTCTTAATTTCCAATCAGAGAAATGTTTTTGTTTGAATTGTATGTGCCAGGTAACTGTGGTTGCTGCTTAATATATCATGCTTAATGACATCACTCAGGCCTGCCCCATGACATCACTCACACCCACCCCATAGATATCACTCAGGCATGCCCCTGTGACATCACTTGGACCCACCCCATGACATCACTCAGGCATGCTCCTATGACATCACTAGGGCCCGCCCACAAAATCTCAGGGTTTGGGATGCTTCTGACCTGGCAACTCTAGAACGGACCCTTAGCTAACCTGGCCCCAAGTTGTTTAGGGCTTTAAATGTTAAAAGCAAAACCTTAAACAAAACCCTGTTGTTATTATTGATCAGTATTAATTGTTATTATTAATTGCTAACAGATACCAGTAAGTAGTCAGAATGTTGGCAAAGAGTCTGTCATGGGTGATGTTCCTGGCCAAAGCACTACTTGGGAGAACACACAGTCAATTTACAGTGTTCACAGTTAACTGAACTTCATCATGTGCACATCAGGAGATTGTTATAAACAGGAAGAACTGATTGTGGCAGCAAAGGGAAATAAAAAAAGAAAAGGAAAATAAAACCATTCTCACCGCCAGAACTCCAATATATAATAAAACAGCTTAGACATCAAGGATGGTCTGCTGGGAGTTGATCTTGATATGCCTTTTGTCCTGATAGACAATAGGCTTATTTCAAATGACTTTCCCATCCCATAGAGAGACCGGTGATTAGTGGGATTACGGTGATTGTTCTACCATTCATGTCAGTACTTCTGGATTACAGGAATAGTGTATCCATCTTGTTTAAAATGGAAATCCTCTTTCAAACAATATTTTAGAGATTTGCTTCTCATCTGAATATTTATAGGTTAATTACCTTGGTTTTGTTTTGCCCTTTGTTAGATAAACCTTTTATCATTGGGCCCTCATGTAGATATCATTTAAGTAATTGCAATGGATGCAATCCATAATTAAAATGATAGCCAACTACAGATGCTACTAATTGTACCTCAATTTAGAAAGCATAATTCTTGTGGCTCTAATTGAAAACTGGACTGAAGTATTGATAATTGCCTCTGGCCCACAGCACAATTGAAAACCACATGATGTTCTTAGAAATGAACCTGGGCATCTCAGAGAGGCAACCTTAGAGAAATATGATCTTCCTTGAAACCTTTATCATAATGCTCCTTGCCCTTTGTAGGATGAAAGAATGAAGCCGATACACCATATCAGAATTGCCTTAATGGGTCCTTGAATGGGCATGTGCATTTTAATAGATTTATTTGCATGCTAATGGGGAACTCATAGCAGATGCTTTTACTGTTCCAGGCACGTCTGCAGTTGGCAAATGCCAGGGCCATTACATAGGCAATGTGACTGGCAGTTGACAATGATAGGATTACTCTTGTGCCGGGAGGATGTTGTTTGTATCAGCATCAGTCTGCGGCCCAACCTTCAAAGAGGTTAATTAGACCACACGCAGAAGCTGCAAGTGGGGCCGGTTAAATTTAGGGCTGAGTGGCTGAGTAAGCTACAGAATAGGGACAATGTCACTTGAGGCACAGGTGGCCTCAATGGCTAGGAGTACCCATTACCATATTTGGTTGGTAAGACAGAACAGCCTTTGCTACAGCTATTCCTGAACCAAGATATCTTGCCTGCTGTGGTCCTGGCACTGGTAACCTCAAGATTAGATTACTGCAGTGCACTCTGTATGGGGCTTCTCTAGGGTGTGATTGGGAAGCTGCAGATGGTGCAGAATGCAGCAGCTGGGCTTTGACTGGGGCATCCCATCAACACAATATGGCACCATTACTGAGGGAGTTCCTCTGACTACTAATGTGCTAAAGGGCGCTATTCAAACTTTTGCTTTTAGCATTTAAAGCCCTAAAGAAGTTGGGGCCAGGTTACCTAAGGATCTGCTTCCTCCCATATATCCCTGCCTGGCAGCAACTATGATCTTCAGATGTGGCACTGCTGAGAGTAGTGCATGTTCCAGAGATGTGCTTAATATGCACTAAAAACCAGAGCTTGGAAACGTTACTTTTTTGAACTGCAACTCCCATCAGCCCCAGCCAGCATGGCTACTGGATTGGGCTGATGGGAGTTGTAGTTCAAAAAAGTAACATTTCAAAGCTCTGCTAAAAACCAATAATCTTGCAGCTTCAGCCCTCTGGAATCAGACAAGTGCCTAGCATTTTAATATTTAGGCAGCAATCGAAGATTTTTTGTTGTTTTTGTTTAAGGAGGCTTTCCTTGAAGTGTGAATCAGTTGTGTTATAGAATAATAATTACAGAAATGAGTATATTGCCCTTAATTTACTGAGTTTGCAATCTTTTGTATTTCATATGATCTTATTTTAGTTTATTGCACAGTGCTGTGGTAACTGTTGGTTATGAAGCAGTTTATAAATCTCCAAATAAATAAATAAACATTTAAAATGTGGTTCCCCTGAAACATGGGGAACCTTAGGCTTTGGAGATTGCCCATCATCCCTGACCGTTGGATCTGCTGATCAGTGAGAGGGTGTGTTGTCAGACATATAAGATTAGGCAGTGGCCCATATGCAGCCTGGGGTTTGTGCAGATGGTACACTTCTGGAAAGAGATGGGGAAAAGGGATGGTTCTTGGAAACTATGCATACTGAGCAGAGAATGTGCCTATTGCCCTGGGGATGTACAAAATGCAATCAAGATATGTACATTCCCAAAGGCCTGTTAGCAACTATGTATAATGGCCAGAGAATGTACAAAATTTATTTATTTATTTATTTATTGCATTTGTATACTGCCCCATAGCCAAAGCTCCGTGGGCAGTTTACAACAATTAAAACAAATATACAAATTTAAAAACACATTTTTAAAAAGCAATTTAAAAACACATGCTAAAATGCCTGGGAGAAGAGGAAAGTCTTGACTTGGCACCGAAAAGGTAACAGTGTTGGCACCAGGCACACCTCGTCAACTAGATCATTCCATAACTTGGGGGCCACCACTAAGAAGCCCTCTCCCTTGTTGCCAGACTCCCAGCTTCCCACAGAGTAGGCACCCAGAGGGTCTTGGAAGTTGAGTGTAGTGTACAGGTGGCTTCATGTCAGGAGAGGTGTTCCATCAGGTAGTGTGATCCCAAGCTGTGTAAGGCTTTATAGGTTAAAACCAGCACCTTGAATCGAGCTCGGAAACATACAGGCAGCCAATGCAAGCAGAATTCGTTTTATATGTTTGAACCGTCTGGTCCCTGTATTTTGCACAAGCTGCAGTTTCCAAACTGTCTTCAAAGGCCGCCCCACATAGAGTGCATTGCAGTAATCTAACTTGGAGATTACCAGAGCATGGACAACTGAAGCCAGGTTATCCCTGTGCAGATAGGGGCAAAGCTGGGCCACCAACCGAATTTAGTAGAAGGCACTCTGTGCCACCGAGGCTACCTGAGCCTCAAGTGACAGAGATGGTTCTACGAGAACCCCAAGCTACAAACCTGGTCTTTCAGGGGGAGTGCAACCCCCGGTCAGAAGAACCACCCACTAGCAGCATCTCAGTCTTGTCTGGATTGAGCCTCAGTTTATTAGCCCTCATCTAGTCCATTGTCGCAGCCAGGCACCAGTTCAGCACATTGACAGCCTCACCTGAAGAAGATGAAAAGGAGAAATAGAGCTGCATCAGCATACTGATGGCAACACACTCCAAAACTCCGGATGACCGCACCCAGCGGTTTCATGTAGATGTTGAAGAGCATGGGGGACAGAACTGACCTCTGCAGAACCCCATACTGGAGAGTCCAGGGTGCCGAGCAATGTTCCACAAGCACCACCTTCTGGAGCCGACCCGCCAAGTAGGAGCAGAACCACCGCCATGCAGTCCCTCCCACTCTCAAGTCAGCCAGTCTTCCCAGAAGGATACCGTGGTCGATGGTATCGAAAGCTGCTGAGAGATAAAGGAGAATCAACAGAGTCACTCTGCCCCTGTCTCTCTCCTGACACAGGTCATCATACAGGGTGACCAAGGCTGTTTCCGTGCCAAAACCTGGCCTGAAACCCAACTGAAATGGATTCAGATAATCAGTCTCGTCCAAGAGTGTCTGGAGCTGGCCTGCCACCACTCGTTCAAGGACCTTGCCAGGAATGGAACATTTGCTACCAGCCTATAGCTATTAAGATTTTCTGGGTCCAGGGAGGGTCTCTTCAGAACTCAATTGATATCTGCACATTCCTCAAGGCTTATTGGAGATTATGCATAATGGTAGGAGAATGTACAGAATTCAGGTGATAGATGCACATTTCCCAAGACCTGTTGGAGATTATGTATATTGACCAGAAAATGTGCACAATTCCCTCTTCATGGAAGATTAACATGCAGTTCTCCATGAGGTCTGGTGACTGTGCACAATGGTCAATTATTATGCACTTCTCAATTTAAATTCCCCTTAACATATCCACTTATAGAGATCTCAGTTCTCCGAGTGCCATTGCTTATTTATCAAAAATGTCACCACAGAGAGAGAGAGAGAAAGAGAGAGGTATCAACAGATTCAGGGATACCCCAAGATCTAGAGGAATATATATATATATAAAACACATCCTTGGATTTATTTAGATACTTTATATAACCCTTGGCATTTTAAGAAAAAAAATTCTAAACAGCTTACAACTACGATAAAAGATTACAAACAAAAATCAGAAACCAACAAATGCATTACAACAAATCCTATCAGTTAAAAACATTACTAACAGCAATTGAACAGAGAGCTCATTAGGGTTAGTAAGAAAAACCCTGATGGGGAGGAATGCCAAAACAGCCTGAGGACTGAGCATATTTAGGTGCCACAGAATGCAGACTGACAATGGAGTAGAATGGGGAATGGAATGGGGTATCATGGAGGAGGGCATGGCTGGCTGAGTAAAACACTTAAAAGAAGCATTCCATATTGCAACATTTTGTTATTTATTTCTTTATTATTTGATTTGTATCCCGCCCTTCCTCCCACCAGGAACCCAGGGTGGCATTTTGCTTCCTATGTATGGGTGTGTCCGTGCGTGAATGCATGTGTTTGTATATATTGCTTGTTTGAAAGCACTGTTAGATTTCATAATCCCATGCAAAAGAAAAAACACTCAGTTTTCCGATACTCATGATTACTTGTGCAAATTACTAATCTGCAAAAGGCGGCAAGAATCAAGCAAAGGAACATAAAACTACAGCAAGAGAAAACTACACACGGGCCACTTCCAAAATGAACTTCAGAAATTCTCTTTGAGTAATGGGAAGATGAATGAGGCAGAACGCCGGCCACAGCCTGTAGGTGGAAGACTTCCAAAACAGAAGAAGGGATATCCATCCACCCCTAAAAATCAACACATAAGCTGCAAATTAATTTACAAACCATGCCTGAGACCACGTGCAGTTGCCTAGGATACAAGCATTTTCAAATTCCATAACTATGTTGCTGTGTTTGTAAAACCTTATTTGAGTGCACTCTCTCACTCTCAATCAACAAAAAGAAAATAATTATATTTGGCTGTCACTTTAAAGACATTAAACCCTTCCAGTCTGCATCAGACTCAGAGCACAAATTCTAATTTCCATGTTGCAGTGTTTATCTTCCACAATTATTTTCATAAATGGCTTTTATGTTAAATAGCATGTAGTTCTGTCAAATTATCCCAGCATTAAACAATACACTAGAAAAAGAAGCAAATGTGCCACTCCGTATATCTGTGTCACCCAATCAAAAAACACAAATCGTAGGCTTAGTTCACATCTATGTATTCCGTACATGATCTCTCATATGAAGATTCACAGATGGAGTCAATTGAGCTGGCATTAAGCAATGTAAAAGCCTTATTTGATATTTAGCCAGCATTCACACATGGAATTAACTACTAGGAATGGGGGGATTTTGTGCCACAGTTCTTCAAACAATGTTTACAAAAATGCATATATTAGGTAAAATGTTTATTAAAATGTTGCATCGTGCAGTGCTTCTGTTCAGAATTGCAAACCACTCCATTCCGTTCACCCTTTCCCTTGTTTTCTATTTTTCCACCAACAGTCAGTCAGTATTCTATGCGCACTGATCATGCTCAGTCCTGATTGGGCTATTTTATTTTATTTGTGGGGCTGACTGAGTCAGACCATTCATCCATCTAGTTCTGTATTGGCTACACTGACTGGCAGTGGCTCTCCGGGCTTTCAGTCAGGGAGTCTTTCCCAGCCCTACTTGGCAATGCCAGGGATTGAACTTGGGACCGTCTGTATCCAAAATAAGACTTCTACCACTTAGCTATGGCCCTTCTATTAATTTGCCCTTGTGGTTCCTGATCCAGCAAGAGATCTGCCTATGGAAACTTGATGCTGTGTGCAGATCTCCTCGTCTCGAACTGGGCAACAGTCTTAGTGGTTGTTACACATGCCAGAAGGAAGGCAGTGACTGTTTCAAAGCAGCCAGGCAGCAGCTGATTGCCTCTCTCTCTACTCAATCCAAACAGCAAAAGCAAGCATGCACTGTTGTTGTATACAAATAGGCTACAGACGGGCAAAAATATCTCCCCTTCCATTTTGCTCCTCCATTTGCAGGCTGCAAAGTTTGGAGAGCCTTTCAGTAATCTGGAGGGGTGTGTGAATAGCAGCAACTTTTTGCCCCATTTACTGACTTTCCCTTGATGCTCCTGAACAGTCCCCCCCCCCAAAAGAAGATTCTTCCATTCATCTTCCTTTGTACACAGGTTGAACTGCTTTGCATCCTGCCCTCACTCTGATGGTGTCTGTCTGAAAGAAATGCTTGCTGGCTAATATATCCACACTAACACTGATGCACTGAGTAATGTGCAGGAGACCACTTTCAAAACAGCAGGCACTTGTGGAGAAAGGCTGTTCTTACCTTCCCTCCTCTCACACATACGTTGGCAGGGCAAGGTAACATGCTAAAACAGACTGTAGAATTAAATTAGAGACCCACAGCTAAAATGTTGGCAGAATTTCAACATATGTAATTCAGCCTTCTCCCCCCCCCCTTTCCAGTTTCTGGCCATGCTCACTGAAGATTTTAAAGACATTAAACCCGTGATGGTGAGCTTATCTGCACATTTTTTTTCTAATTCCCGCCTCCAAACATAATCTCAACGAGAAGTGAGATTTCCCTTTCCCTTCCTCAGTTCTCCTAAAAATACAAACAATTCTTCCATATTGTATGCATTATTATGCAATGCATTATTATGAACATCGTTATATGCATCATGCACCCTCCAGGTTTCCTAAAGTAACCAGCAGATAAACAGATGCATACAACACATGTAACTGGATAAAATGCATATGTGTTAATATTACAGCAGTATTATGCTGCAGAAATGTGGTACAGCATGGAACTTGTATAGAGGTATAATATACATATTTTTGTGTACAATCTTGCACAAAATTAGTTGGGCTTTAAAATGCATGAGTGGCTCTGACTTAAAGTGGGTGTTCAATCCAAGAGGCTGTCCGATAAAAGCAAAAGTCAATTGGATCAGAACCACCAAATTCCATGTATAAATCAATTTAAAATGGATTCATCTGCCATCCCTGATCTCTGCCCATTCTCCCTCCTTTCTGTGTTCTCTTGTCTTCTTTTCTCTCACCCAACCCCATTTTCTTCTGTTGGCCCTCTCCTCGACTTCCACATCTCCCACCCCTATATCCATAACAGAATAAGAGTGCAATCCCAACCATGTCTACTCAGAAGTAAGTCCTATCAGATTCAGTGGGGCTTGTTCCCAGGTAAATGGGGTTAAGAGTGCAACCTAAAACTGCTATGCTTCCAAAATATGTTAAGGTACTTTTAATGAAATCTGAACATCTTCTGGTTTATCATCTAGAACAGGGGTTCCCAAACTGCGGCTCATGAACCAACTGTGGTCCATGGCGTGTCAGTGGATTTGTGATGGAAGATGGGAGATGGAACATCCATCACACTGGATATTCATTTTGATTTTTAATTGTATTGTTGCATGCCACCCCAATCTCCAAGTGGTGGGAAATCTCCAGGGGTCCCTGCGCTTACCCAGGGTTTGGTTTGGTTTCCTTGGAAAGAAGGTCAGCAGAGACTGTGGTGCCTTTTAGGAAATCTTTTTTTTATTACACACATTTCAACATGAGCTTAAGATGGAGGGGTTCAAAGCATCAGCAGTCCAATAGATCTTTCTTTTCCATCAGGCTCACAGGAGGCACCCTAAAGCCATGGTGCAGGGAGCCAGCCTCTCTGCGTGTCTCCAATTCCCAGACTTTCCTCAGACCCAACTCAACACACAAGCCTCTTTGAGGCCCTAGGAGGGAGGGGTTCTCCTGAAGAGTGTCAATAACAATAGGATCTTCTTGGCCCACTCTCCAGTTAATAGGCACTTGACAGACCCATTAGCCCATCTGGCCATGCTGTTAGATTAACAAAAGAAACTGATCTGACAAGCGGAGCAAGTTTCTCAGCTGCAGAGGCCATCTCCAGGTGCAGGGTTCCAAATCAGAGGCTGGAAGGGGGACTCCTAGAAATCATCTGTCTCAACCCCCAAACCCAGAACAGTATTTGTATTGCTTCTTTTGTTTCTTATACTACATTTTATTATATTACCATTTGAATTGCTACAATAGGCAGAGAAATTGTGAAGTGGTTCTGCCAAGACGCTCAGCAATTTTTCAAGTGGTCCATGCAGAAAAAAAGTTTGGGAACCACTGATCTAGAAGTTAGCTCATTCTGTGCTTTCCCATACATTAATCCTCGCTGTGAAGGAATTTGGTGCTGCTGCTAACCTGATGGCTCTAGTGCAAGGTTGGGGAACCTTTAAGAAACTCCTCTCCAGTTGAGGTCAGACAGGCCCCTTCCCTGTTAAACCTCCGGTGCCTACTGAAGACTTTTTTTTATTCCAGCAGGCATTTTAACTGAATTCCCATTTTATAGTTTTGGCTGATTGTTATTTTAATTGTACTGAGCTTCTGGTACAAGAGTTGTACAAGAGACAATTGTAATTCAGTGGCATATACTTTGTCAAAATGAAATGAAATGAAATAATGATAAACCTGTGGCCCTCCAGATATAGCTGGACTACATCTCCCATCATCCCTGATTAGGGATGCGGGACAAATTCAATCCAGGTGGCATTTGAAGATGAATCTATCAAATTTGCACTTTCTGAAATAGCATGAGAACTGAAACCCAGCCATCCTTCAAGCTTCATGCTTACCTGAATTTTTGTCATGCAGTTTTCCAACCAACCAATGTTCACAAAAAATGCATATATTGGGGGAAAGTGTGCATAAAAATGAATATAAATTAGTGAAAACATACCAAAATGCTTTATATTAGGAGGAATTGCTTGCAAAAACGTGTGCATTAGTCAAAACCGCATACAGAAATATACACATTAGGAGAAATCTGCACTAAAATCATGAAGAGTTTTAATGAGGATTCCTTTAAAAGAAAAAAAAGGCAAACGAATGCAGAAATATGAAGAACTGAATTTGAGATTATAAAAATTAGAAACTCAAAGAACCAAATCTGACATATCCCTCAATCCCCATTCCTGACAATGATCATGGTGGCTGGAGCTGATGGGAGTCCAATAAACGCTGGAGAGCCACGGTTTACCCACCCCATTCTAATGCATGTGGATGATGCAAGGATCTCTCTCTCTCTCTCTCTCTTACACACACACACACACACACACACACACACACACACACACACAGGGCATAATTTAAGCAAAGTAGCTCATTTAGAGAGATTGGAGGCTTTTCAAGTACAGATATTCATTTTATTCTCTGCTGTGTGAGATGTCTCCCCCCACCCCCGCAACTTTCCATAGTCTGAGCAAAGAATATGAATTTTACATATCATGTTCCTTCCTGCTGATCTCTCAGCAGCTGGTGTGTGTAGTACATTCACAGCTGCTGTAACAGGTACTTCCTAAAATGAATCTCCCCCTTGGAAGCAGCTGAAAGAGCTGACTCCTGCTACCATATCAGTATGTCACACTCTCTTCATTTCTCCTCAGGATGCTTAAGTTCCTAGTGAAATCCATTACTTTCCAGTTATGCCAGACACAGAGGTTCTTGCTGCTTAAAATAATGAAAGGTGGGGAGGACCTATTGATTTTTGTCTTCTTGGCTAGGAAAGGGGAAAAGTAATGGTAATGTGGAGTCTGTATTTAAAGCTGGGCTGAAATTTCTCAGACAGAAAATATTTTTCTGTTAAATGGGCTCTCCAACACTGGAAGTGTTCAAGGGGCAGCTGGACAGCTGCCTGTCGGGTATGCTTTAAGTTGGACTCCTGCATTGAGCAGGGGGTTGGACTTCATGGCCTTATAGGCCCCTTCCAACTCAATGATTCTAAGTTCCTTCTGAGGCTCCCCTTGAACTCTTGGAATATTTCAATCCCACACCCCAAGAACATTCAGCAAAAGTATTCTCCCTCTTCTCATTTTGCTGCCCAATAATATGGTGGAGAATTTTGGATGTAGCTGTGGTTCTTCTTGTTGTTGTTGTTTTAAAAAAACTGTCTTATATGCAGCCAGTCCTAGGTTCAATCTCCACCATCTTCCGCTAAAAGGGTCTTTGCAGCAGAGTTGGGAAATAAAACTGCAGTCAGAGTAGATGGACTGATTTCAGTAGAGTCTTAGCTGTTCTGTATCATAATCATCATCATTTTATTTGTATGCCACTTTTCCACAACAAATTGTGCTCAAAGTGGTTTACAACAGAATGAACAGCAATTACAAACACAATTTCATAATAACAAAAAATAATAAAACAGTAACATAACAGCAAATATCACAGCAAACTCAAAACCCTTTTCAATACTATAATATAAGAACTATATGTACAACTAGTTTCATTGCACCCAAACCTAAAATAAATAGAGATTAAATGACCACAATTATTTACACAATTATAGGATCTGGAGCAGTGATTAACTGTGCAAGAAAGAGTGACTCTACCAGCTTGTTATTTGGATAAACCCGCCTTGCCATGGTAGGGATAGCGGAGAAATTTGATTCAAGCTGAATCCATCAAATTCACACTTTCCAAAACAATATGAGAACTGAAACATAGCTATCCTTTGAAATTCGCATTTTCCCAAATTTTGCTATGCAGTTTCCCTAAGAAACACTGTTTACAAAAATGCATATATTAGGGGAAAGGGTGCATAAAAATGACTGTATTACTGAAAATTCATACAAAATAACATACTTTAGGAGAAATTGCTTGCAACAATTTGTACATTAGTTGAAACTGCATACAAAAATGTTTTTATTAGGAGAAATCACACCAAAAAAATTTCAGGAGAATATTTTTTTTAAAAAAAATGCAAATTGCTGCAAGAATGTGGAGAACTGAGTTTAAGATTGGAAAAAAGAGAACCTGTGAGAACAAAAATTGACAGATTCTTCCATTCCCCACCTGGGATAGTTGTAATGTCACCTGCTCCCTTCTCAAAAGCCACATCTCTCTGATGTTTATCAGAGCTTTGATAGAAATCTGGCTAGCCGTTGTAGAAACGTATACTGGACAAGATGCCTTAGATATAATCCAGCTGTGCTTTTCATATATTTTAATGCACCAGATAGAAGAAAAGTGGCTGAGGATTAGGAATGGGGGAGAAATTCAATTCAGTTTCCATTTAAAGCTGAATCTATCAATCTGTAGTTTCTGAAACAATATGAGAATTGAGGGCTCATTCACACGGCAATTTAGTGTGTGTCTGGTGCTACTTGCATCCCCTTGTAATTTGCATGGTTCACATGACATTGCAGGCAAGCAGAAGCTATCACACAGTTTCCCTCTTTAAATCCGTATTAACCCAATCTGCTGATAATGTGAAAAGGAAAGGAAAAACCTTCTCAGCTGCACTGCGCTCCTCCTTGTAGGTGCTTTGCTTCAATTCTTTTTAGTGAGCAGGCTGTCTTATGCCCCATTGTCCGTTCTCTGTCTCTCTGCCACCCACAAAAGCTGCCACAGCCACTGCATACTTTGCCTTTCACTCATCCCCCCATCCACCTTTCACTCAGGTTTGAACAATGGAGAAGGGGAAGGTGGTCTAGTCAGTTTCATTTTTCTTGTCAATTGCACACCGAGGTGCTCTCCTGGCTTGAACTGGAGGGAGTAAACTTGTAAAATTAGAGGGTGGGGCCACAAGGAAAGAGTGACACTAATCCTTCCCAGAGGAACGCCTACTTGTGTGAATGGAAAACAGCGGATTGGAAGCTCCCATTGAGCAAGCAGTCTCTTTAGTATACAATTAGGCTCCGGTGTTTATAAGCCCTGAAACACAGAGAGCGTATTAGCCACGGAGAAGAGTCTTCTAGCATGCTTCCTTGTCTTTTCCTGCTGACTGGAGCCAATCAGAGTGATAGAAGGTGAGTCAGCCACTGAGAAAACTCTTCTCAGTAATTAACACACTCCCCTTTTGTGTTGGATCACCCCTAGGGACGTCTGCTGTGAGCAAAGGCATTAACAAGGATAGAGAAGCAGAAAGCAGTATTCAAACCCGGCTAGTTTATTCTATAATATTAGGTTGTATAATGTTAGAAGGGGTGTGGCCATGAGGGGGTTTAGCTGTGACCATCATGAAGGGACCCTGCACTTCCAAATTTGCCACTACACTACTGTTTAACCCACACTTGACCTGGGCAGTTCTTCAGACAGAGGACACCTTCAAGCAGAGGACTGACCTCTGAGAGATGGGCCTATTCGCTGTACATTGTGCCTGATGGAGCCACTCTGTCGCCTTAAAAAGTGTTTAAAATCTGCTGCCTCGCTTTGCCTCATGGAACGCCTGTGCTTTTGTAAGACATGCAAAATTCTCTAGTAGAAGAAATGCACTTCTGTTCAACATGCATTGTATTCTAACAGACCTATTAGGAAATCTAGTGAGCTGATATATTGCAACTCCAAGTAATGGGCTTTAAAGGTGATTCCCCTCCCTCCTCCCTCTATCTGGAGACTCAGGAATGAGAGAAGAGTAATTAGTATTCTTATCTCCTAAGAACTTTACTTTGCCATTGATTTTGCAAGAGCCAAAGCAACATCTAAAATAGTCTTGATTAAAAAGAAGGAGGCGACGGAGAAAAAAGCTGCAGCATCCAAAAAGAAATTGGCTTCAGTCCAGTGTGTAAGTCAGATTTAATGACTGCTATATCTGTATGAATGCAAATGTGCAACTCTGTTTATACAAATGTGCCCCAGTGTGCAGCCAACTCATGCGCTCTACACTGTGATGTAAGCAGGGCTTAATTTGAGCCATAGTTCACTGAGCAATTGTGTGAATGACTTTAGTGGCTAAGATCTTAGTTCCAGACATAATACTGGCAATGCTGTCAATTCTGGACGTTGATCCAGGGTAGTTGCACATATAATGCAACGTTGCATCTGTTGTGGTTTGACGCCAGGCTGGAAATAGCCCAGCATTGGAAATCACAATCAGGTTTCTCCATTCACTGGTGTCTAAAGAGGGTGTAGGATATAGTGTTACGACATGTGCTCTTGGGAACCTGAGTGTGTGCATTTGCCACCCTCATGTCCCATGAACACACACCTCCTTGAGAGGAGGGGATCTTTTGCTAGGGATAAAAACAAGCGCTTTGCCCTGAAATGTGCTTAAATGGTGTAGATATTTAACCCAAGAAATGCAGGTCCAAACCAAAATAAAGCAAAGCTTGATTTTTAATGAGAGAAAGAGTAGGAAAGCATTACAGAATTGCATGGCAGCATTAATCATTAATATCCTAACCCATTCATAACTTTAAACTAAGAAATCAGAGGACCCTATTACTATAAGAGGTGAAAGGTAGGAGAGATTACCTATCCTATGCCCGGAATGGGCGGTTGAATACAGCTGAAGCTATGTGGAAGAGCTCTGATCCAAAACCAGGAAAGAATCTCTTGGTCTCAGGGTTTTGCACCGAGACCCAGTTTTTACCCGGTTCTGTCCCTGCAGTCCTTGATGCGTTCCTTGAGAGCGTCGTACACGTGTGTCGGAGCTCTGATGTTCCTCAGCCCCCCTTTTTCTTTCTTCCTCTCTCCTCTTTTTCTACCTTCAAGCCTCGGTTTTTAAAATACTTTTTTTCCTCTCTCCCCCTCCTGCCAAGGAGGGTATGAAAGTCTGGTGATGTTGTGTATGTGTGTGTGTATCTCTAACTGACCCTGAAAACTAAGCTCCTAACAAACAATGGGATTCACTGTGGGTGAGGGAAAGTTGCCAAAGGACAAGATAACAATTATGCAGAACATTTTTATGCTGTAGCTTTAGTTTGTATCTTAATTTCTGCCCTTGTTACTCTTCGCACAAAACCTCGTGGGAAAGCATCACCAGCCATACCATTAGGTGTGGGGTGTGGGGTGGGAATTGTAGTTTAGCAGGCTCCATGGCCCTGCAGGTAGTTGCACATATAATGCAACGTTGCATCTGTTGTGGTTTGACGCCAGGCTGGAAATAGCCCAGCATTGGAAATCACAATCAGGTTTCTCCATTCACTGGTGTCTAAAGAGGGTGTAGGATATAGCATTGATGGAAAGAGTACTGCAGATTAGTAAGGAGGTTGCCATGCGTGATTGAAACGAGGCTACTGTTTTTGTTTTTCAGTACTTAAATAGGGGGACAGAGACCCTCCAACCACCAGGAAGCCACCATTCCTTTTGTAAAGGCTTACTGAAATTGGGGAGTGGGGAAGGATCTGGCCATGTTCTTAGGTGGCTCGTGTTATGTAATGCTGACATGAACTATGTCATGGTGTGAAGGAACCTTTTTGTTTATTGTTTGTTGACTTTTGATTTGTTTGCTGAGTTTTGGTTATGTAATTCTTTGGCTATGCATTCTTCTTCTTCTCCCCCCCCAATATGTTGGGGAGGCTGGTCCAGAATGGGGCTCTGGTGTAGGGTAGCTTTAGCCTTTGGTCCCTGTAGACCCAATCCACATCAACAATTCTTTAAAATATTTTAGAGGTGTGAATATTAATTGCTAATCGTGCAGGTAGTGCCTCGTCTGCTTTGGCCCAATGGCATCCATATGGTTCTCAGGCTTATGGCTGAAGATGTGGGGCTGATACAAAAAGCAGCAGGCTCCATATTGTCTTCTTTTCTGTACTTTGTATCTTGTAAACAAAAATGCATAATATGATTTTGTCATGAGGAGCTGCTGCTGTTATTTAAATTTGTGGCTTGTCCTTCCTTCTGAAGGACCCAGTGCAGCAAACACATAAGTGATAAAACACTCAAAACATCTAAAGACAATTGCAATAAAGATGCAGACCGGGATAAATGTCTCTACTTAAAAGGCTTGTTGAAAGAATAAAGTCTTCAGTAGGCACTGAAAATTAGAGTCTGCCTAATATTTAATGGGAGGTCATTCCAAGGGCTAGGTGCCACAACCCTAAGGACCCAATTCCTAAATTGTGTGGGATGGTTCTCCTGATAAGATGGTATCTGCAGAAGACCCTCACCTCAAAGTGCAAGTTTTTCCCCTCCCCCCATAAAACAACAGCCGATGAAGTGGAAGCATGCATTTTGGTTTACTAATTATGACTGGGAGATGCCAGGCTGCTACTTTCTGTGTAATGCCTGGTTTCAGCCCAGTGTTTTTGACAGGCTTGAAGCCCTCCACAGTAGCACTTTTGAAGGAAAGGAAAACCTTTTTTGAGAAATCGGAGGGCAGATTTCAAGGCAGCCTTAGTAAATACCAAGAGCTGGCTTTTTGCACTTGGCTGATCAACAGAACAGTAGCTGCTGCCTGCTATGCTTCAGGCTCTCTTTCAAGCCCTTGAACTGGCTCTGCCTTCAGCAACTAACTGCAGGAACCTGTGTTGAAAAACATCCTAAGCCAACCCATACACATGGAGAGGAGGGAACACCTACCCTAGTCACAATGTCCTCAGACATCCTAATGGTGCTGTAATATTTTATTATAAGTGGCTTAAGCATTGTCGCCCTAGGCACCTCCTAGGTGCAGGATAACAACAACAACAACAACAATAATAATAAATAAGAGGAGGAGGAGGAGGAGAAAAGAATGCATGATGATAGTTTCCTGGAGGGGGAAAAACCCAACATGTGAAGGAAGATTTTTCAGTGTCACTGGGTGATCTGGACTGTGCATAGGCTGCATGTGCATGAATGTCACAGCCCTGCCTGAGGTTTTGTAGGCGCCAGTTTCCTGGATAAAATCTGATAATCACCTGGGTGATCTGGCCTGTACATAGGCTGTATGTAAATATTATAGCCCTACCTTGATGTCCAGGGATATTGTAGTTATCAGCTGAGTGATCTGGACCTCAGCATGCTGGATTTTATGTGTATAGCCCACATGTGAATATTGTAGCCCTGCCTGGTTGCCCAGGGTCTTTTTAGGCAGGGCAGGTGCCCCAGAGGTTAGGTATGATTTTGCTCCCTTCCACAGATGTGGTTAGTATTGTGTATCATGGTGTTATGTGGGATGTGGAAGAAGCTGCTCCCTGGACACAGATGGCAGTCTAACTCAGGCACTGCATGACTAAAACGGTCTGACAAACCTTCTGGAAATAGCAATCCATGGTAACATATAAAAGATTTATATTTAAATAACTGTATGCTGTATAACATCCAGTTTGCTAAGGTAAAAATGACCAGTTATTCCAGCAGTTGCTGCTTGTGATATTTGCATAGAAGAAGTAAAGTAGTTTGCTTGACTGAATCTTGGACTTGAAAGAGATGATTTCTTTTGATCCTTTGAGACTGGACATCCAAAGAACCTGATTTCATGGGGAGGTGATGGTTGTCCATCCATTGCAGAACTGGGGCATTCATTGACTCTGGTGAGTCTGAACTACTAGGTAAAATGTTTTATTTAATCCTTTTTATAGGATTACGCTTACATTCTGTTTTTAAAGGATTGTTGCTACCCTCTGGAAGGGGTCACACTTCAAGATTGTTTTATAAGTTTGCTCTTAGGCTTAGAGTGTGTATTTTAAAGCTATTTTTGAACATTTGCATTTTCATATAAACGTTATGTGCATGCAATTTTCTTTACAATCCTAGCTACTAAACAATCCACATTTAAAATAACCATTTCCAGAATTGAAAAATGCAGTCTGTTCAGCCATAAGGGCACTTTGTATCATCCAGCATGGATCACATCTGAGATTACATGCAACAAAGGCTTAGGCAAAACATGTACACAAACTGAGTTTTATAATGAACTAATGAATTTCTCTGTGTGCCAAAGCTTATATTTATTTATGAATTAATCAACTTCCTACTGAAAAAAATTGGATATGTTTGCGATGTATTCATTGACACCTGCTATTAATTGGAGTTGAAAGAACTGTAGAACATGATACATGATTCTGTGCAGCCATTGGGCAGGTGTTATTTGATCCTCATTTAATTTGTAATATTGACTGACCCTCCATTTTCCCCGATGCTATTATCTAGAGTGTGTTCAGGGGAGGACAAGTAGGATGGCAGGGAGTCTGGAAAGCAAGTCCTATGAGGAATGGGTTAAAAAGCTGGATATCTTTAGCGTGGAGATGAGAAGATACAGGGCAGACTTGTAAGCTGTCTGTAAATATCTGATCTGCTCTCATGCAGAACACGGAGCGGATTTAATCTCTGTTGCTCCTGAAGGCAACACTAAACTCAACGGGTGGAAGTGACAGGGAAATAGATTTTGGCTAAACATTAGAAGAATAGTATGATATGGTATGATATGTTGAACTGGGAAACAGACTGATCTCTGCTGGAGGTATTTAAGCAGAAGCTGGATGGCTATCTGTCAGGGATTATGGGGTTGCATTCTGCATTGTACATCCTGCATTGAACAGTGAATTAGACTAGAAGACCTCCAAGGTCCCTTCCAACTTGAAAATTCTGTTGATGAATCCTTGAGAGGGAAGGCTAGTAGATGGGCAGGATTTCCAGGGGTGAGGGAGAGAGATGTGTGGGTGTTACTCTTGGAGTTGCAGCATGTAACTTGGAAGTCTAAAAGGAATGATATTAAGTTGCATCATTATCCACCAGAGACCTGAGTACCTAAACATTAATGGGATCAAATATTCAGAGGAGAATCCCTTCATGTACCAAGCTGCTTGTATCTGAAGGTCTTCTACTGAAGACCTTCTCCAATTGTCTTGTCAATTGGAAGTGTGTTATTCCACCACAAAGGAAAAGGCTTTTCCAGGGTTGGCACTCCAATGTTGAACCTCCAGACATCTACAATGTAGTCCTTTCACTGCCAGGCTAAAACATTTGGTAAAAAAATTACCATGCATCTTAAATTGACTCAGCTTGATTTATTCATTATTGAGATTTATATCCTGCCCTTCTCCCTAGGGTCAAAGGGTGGGTTCCATCAACAGCAATTAAAAAAAAACAGCCCTTGTTGATGGGACATTCAAGAAGGCCTTCCTAGCTGGCGTCAGGTCTCAGGCAGGATACTGGGACTGCTGCTCTTTCGAGTAGTTGGCCCTCAAGCTGTTTAGGGCTTTGTGCATCAAAGTTAGCCTATGCAATGAGTTTAATTACTCTCTTTTATCATTTTTATACTTGCGACAGAAGAATACAACAATACATAAAAATAATTTATACAAGTACAACCACACACAACCACACACACACACACACACACACACACACACACACTCACTCATGGAATGCTCTCCCTGCTGAAATATAAGATGCTGCATTGGCACTGGTATTCTGCCGGTCATTAAGACACCCCTGTTTAGAAAAGCATGTTTGCAATTTCCTGATTTGAACCTCCCATTTTAAATGGTTTTGATTGCTGTTTTAAAGGGTTTGTTCTATTGTACATTTTAATTGCAGATGTTTGTTTTAATGTTTCAATGGCATTGTTTTATTGTGTATTTTAATTATGTGTGTTTATTGTAATCGATTTTTATACCTTCACGTGGCAATTAAGTGGCATTTTAAATAATAATAATCAGTGGGGGGAGTGGTAAGACAATGAGGTCCTGGCACTTGTATCTTAACAAAAGTGCTGTGGGTTCCAGCGCAAAATGGCTGCATGCGCAGTGAAAAAAGAGGTGGCAGTACTCTGTACTGGTGAATGCCACCACATAAAGTAGTAGTAAGTAAGAAAGTAAGTAAGTAATGCCCTCTCAGTCTGGCATCCAGCAGAGCAGAAAAGAACCAAACTGTGGCAGCTGCTTCCATCTTTGCTTCCCCACAATGCCTCTGGGTTTAAATCCTGACTCCAGAGGTATTCTGGGGGAGTAACAAGGGTGTTGGCTCTAGCTGTTACACTCAGTGCTTCTCTTCAGACTTCTATCCCCCACTATCACCACCACGAAAAAAGTGTAAAAATATTCAGCTAATGTTTTGCCCTAATGCAAGGGGATTTCCCCCTGCTCTTCCCAGGTGCCCCCCAATAACTTCCCTAAATCTGCTCAGGAGGTTTGGGGGAAATCTCAGAGCAGATTTAGGGTGCACACTGGGGAAGGGGAGGAGAAGGTTCCATTGTGCAAGGAGAAATCCCGGGGCAAACCGCTGGTGGGCGACTTCAAGGCCTGTCCTGCTCTCTCTTCTTACGGCTCTTTTTTAAAAACCAGACTTGGACTGGCCAGTCCTTCAAACAGTGTCCTCTGTAAAGTAGGACACTTTGTCACTCTGTTACAGACTGTAGGGGGGAGACTCCTGTGACTGAATACTACTTCTTTATACGAATAAGATCCCACCAACTAAAAAGCTAAACACACACACACATACACATGCACACACACACCACCCTACCATGTTGGGTAGGTTAGAGTTTGCCTTCTGGAAATGCATCTGCAGAGGTTAGAGCTATATGAATGGGAGAGTTTTCTGTATATTTTTTTTACGTATAATGCCTTTGTAGAAAAGTAAAAATAAAACCAGCTTGAGCATGTTTATTTTCCAGAGCATCAAAGTGAGTTGGCTGCCTCCGCCTCCTGGCACACAAAATGGCTTCATCACTGGCTATAAAATACGACACAGAAAGACAGCCCGCAGGGGTGAGATAGAAACATTGGAGCCAAACAACCTCTGGTACCTGTTTACAGGTCGGTGTTTGCACGGTTTGTAGCCTTAAACCATTGCTGATGAAGGAAATGTTTTGGGAACAGAACACACTTTCATTTCAAATGAGCATTGTTTTCCTTGCATTTAGGTGACATTCATTGAATGGTACAGCAACAACCTTCATACATTTTTACTTTGTTTCCTCTTTATTGGTTTTATCCTATATATGTTTCTCCATTTTCCTCAGCTTAATGAAAATGAAACACAATTCCCCGTTCTCCCTAGCAGTTTCTAGCCTAAATTAGTTTCCATGAATTCCAACTCAAATAAAAAACCAAAACTTGTCATGCTGCTACCAGGATATGACTTTACTCTTCATCAACAACAACAAAATTTCAATTTTTAAGACACATTGGGTGTGGATGGATTGTATCTTGTATGTTTAGGGTGAGTCAGTATTTCTCTGTCCCAGTTCGCATGTAACACAAGAAGAGCCCTGCTGGATCAGTCCAGTGGCCCATCTAGACCAGCATCCTGTTCTCACAGTGGCCAACCAGATACCTATTGGAAGCCCACAAGCCTGGGAAGCCCACAAGGAACTGAGCACAACAGCACTATATCCCCTCCTGGGGTTTCGAGCAACTGCTGTTCAGAAGCATCCTGTCTCCAACTGTGGAGGTAGAACACAGCTATTATAGCACTGACAGCTTTATCCTCCTTGAATTTGTCTAATCCTCTTCTAAAGCCATCCAAGTAGGTGGCTATCACTGCCTCTTGTGGGAACCATGGTTTGGCTTTGCATGTCATCAGAACACAGGGTTATGGTTTCACTTTCTCCAGACAAACCACAAACTGTAAACAAGGTTTGTCCTATGGTTTACTGCCTGTGCTTTGGCTGGGAGAGCGAAACCATGAGTCTCAGTTCAGATGACATTCTAAGCCAAACCATGGCTTGGCTCAGTGAAGTGCAGCAGCAAAATGACGAGGGAGGAGCAAAGCAGCTGCAGTCTCCTCTCTGGGAGCCCACACATTTGCTCATCCACACTAAACCATGGCTTGGGTTCTGTGCCAAGAGGAAAGGGCAAGTTTTGCCCTCACTGCCATTGTGTCCCCAAATGAAGTGACTTTTGCAACAGAAGGGAATGGTAATTATCTCCTCACATGAGATAAAGTCAATGGGTGAGCTCTTTATATCTTATTGGTCCTGTTTAGGTTCCAGTCCTGTTGACATCCACCCACTTGAATTTGCTCTTAGAGAGAATTCTGGCACTGTTAATGGCCTCAGCTTTCACCTTGTACCTTCTCTAATGAGGACCAGCAGGCCAAGAGAGAGAGAGAGACTTGGGTAATTGCAAGCTCTGTTCTGCCGCTCCTGCAATAGGAGTCTGATAGTTCATTTTCTTCCTCTGAGACTTCTATGAGGAGGTCTAGTTCTATGCCTAGTGCACATAGAAGGGCAGATGATCCTTTCTCAAGGTCATTAGCAAGAGATAATACAGATTAGAATGCAACTGCAGAGGTCTGAGATCCAACCCCCCTCCTCCCAATTTTCTAAAAGAAAACAATTCCAAGTGTGATTGTTGGAAGAAAACATATTTTTAGGATCTTTAGAAAGCTGTTAAGTAAGTGATAACAGTTTTCCAATAGGCAAAACAAATATACCATCAGATGTTGAAGACTATTTCAGTGAGGAAGAGAAGGTGATGGTAATGATGATAATATAATGTATTACCTGCACTTCACCAGAAAGTCCCAGGGTGGGTCACAACAATATAAAATACAACATTGAAAACAGTTTAAAACAATATATACGTTCACAATCAGAGATTGTCCTATCCTGCTCATTGTATAAAGCTGGGTGAGGGGAGATGCATCTAGTGAAGTCCCTTCTTTTACATACCTTTCAAGGAGATTTAAGATCTGTCAGTGAGGTTATTATGAGATCAATTTAATTTTGATTAGTTTTGATATGTGTGGGTCGCCTGTGCATGGAGTGGAAGGCTTAAATTAGAGCCATAAAAAGACATAGGAGCAGCTTGCAGTGGGATGGGATCCATGCTGATGCCTGTTTGATTACATTCTGTTGAACTGCCTGGCAGTTCTGTTTTGGGTTAGTTATTTTTCTGCTATCCTTTGCTTTTACTGTTCCACTTCCAAAAGGAAAGGAAAGTAGTTTTCCCTATGACAAGGGCCTGCCTGCACACCCACCTACCCAATTCCCCTCTTTCCAAATGGTATTAGATCCTCTCACCACCACCTCCAGCCCTGAGAGAAAGCAAGAGATCTCTTTAATGCAAACCAAACACAGGCTAGTCAGTTTCACCTTAGCTAAGCAAAGGCACAGGCTTGACAGTTTCTTTCCCAAAGCAAACAGGAAGTCTGGTCAGTTTCACCTTATCAAAGCAAAGGCACAGGGTTCAGTTTATGGTTATTTATTTATTATTTGATTTACATCCCGCCCTTCCTCCCAGCAGCAGCCCAGGGCGTCAAACAAAAGCACCAAAAACACTTTAAAACATCATAAAAACAGGCTTTAAAATACATTAAAACAAAACATCTTTAAAAACATTTTTTTAAAAGGTTTGAAGAAATCTTTTTCAAAAAAGGTTAAAAACGTTTTTTTAAAAAGGTTTAAAAACATATTAAAAAGCAAATCCAACACAGACACAGACTGGGATAAGGCCTCAACTTAAAAAAAACTTGTTGAAAGAGGAAGGTCTTCAATAGGTGCCGAAAAGATAACAGAGATGGTGCTTGTCTAACATTTAAGGGTAGGGAATTCCACAGGATAGGTGCCACCACACTAAAGGTCCATTTCCTATGTTGTGCAGAACGGACCTCCTGATAAGATAGTATCTGCAGGAGGCCCACACCTGCAGAGTGCAGTGATTAACAGGGTATATAAGGGATAAGATGGTCTTTCTGGTATCCTGGTCCCAAGCTGTATAGGGCTTTGTACACCAAGAATAGAACCTTGAACTTGGCCTGGTAGCAAATGGGCAGCCAGTACAATTCTTTCAGCAGCAGGGTGACATGTTGGCGATACCCTGCCCCAGTGAGCAGTCTCGCTGCCACATTTTGCACCAGCTGCAGCTTCTGGACCAACCTCAAGGGCAGCCCCACATAGAGCAGATTACAGTAATCCAGCCTGGAGGTTACTAGTGCATGGACAACAGTGGTCAGGCTATCCCAGTCCAAAAACAGCTGCAGCTGTCTTCCCAGCCAAAGCTGATAAAAGGCACTCCTAGCCACTGAGGTCAAGTGGACCTCTAGCGACAAAGATGCATCTAGCAGCACCCTCAGACTATGAACCTGCTCTTTCAGAGGGAGTACAACCCCATCCAAAGCAGTCAACTGACCAGTTATCTGAACTCAGGAACCGCCAACCTCATCCAGTCCACCACCAAGTCCAGGCAGCTGTCCAGGGCTTGCCTCTCCCGATTCAGATGTTACAGAGAAATAGAGCTGGGTATTGTCAGTGTACTGCTGATACCTCACCCTAAATCTTCTGATGACTGCTCCCAAGGGCTTCATATACTGTAGAGGTTAAACAGCATGGGGGACAAGATGGTACCCTACGGCACCCCACAGCACAACTGCCAAGGGGCCGAAAGACAATCACCCAATGCTATTCTCTGAAAATGACCTTGGAGATAGGATCGGAACCACTGTAAAACAGTGCCTCCGATACCCATCTCACCAAGTCGGCCCAGAAGGATACCATGGTCAGTGGTATCAAAAGCTGCTGAGAGATCAAGTAAGGGTAACAGGGTCGCACTCCCTCTATCCTTCTCCCGATAAAGGTCATCCATCAGGGCGACCAAGGCCAATCCAGTCCTATAACCGGGCCTGAACCCAGACTGGAATGGGTCAAGATAATCTGTTTCATCCAGAGTACCTGCAATTGCTGCACCACAACCCTCCCATTCACCTTCCCTAAGAAGGGGGTATTTGTGATTATCAGTCGGTAATTATCACAGATCAATGGGTCCAAGGTGGGCTTTTTCAGGAGCGGTCTGATCACCACTTCTTTCAGGGCGGCTAGAACCACCCCTCCCGCTATGATGTGTTGACTACACCCTGGATCCACTCAGTCAACCCCCCCTCGGCAAGCTTTAATAAGCTAAGAAGGGCAAGGGTCGAGAGGACACGTTTCTGGCCGCATCATCGCAAGTACCTTGTCTACGTCATCAGTCTGCATCGACTGAAACCATTCCCAGATTAGCAAAGCAAACACACAGGCTTGTCAGTTTCTCATCAGCAAAGCAGAGTTTGATGTGTGTGTTTTTAAAAAATAATATCTTGTGTCAGAAAAAGAAGGGGAAACTCTTAGCATTCAGCATAGATCTGCAAAGATTGTGATCCTGCAGACCATCAGGAAGTTTGGTGCCAAGTTTGATTTTAGCAACATTCTTGCCCATCCCTAGCCTGTACCATGACCAAAAGCCATGGGAAAGCACATTGTCTGATGTGATACACAGAAATAACCCCTTTGCTATGCCTGTTGTTTCTAGTGTTCTGCAGAAATCTGTCCTCCGGTTTCTCAAAAGCTCTCTTCTCCTGAAAAAAGGACTTATATTTTTCTGCCTCACTGTCTGGGCACTTGAGAATTTCTTTAGAGCAGGAATGGAGAACCTGTGACCCTCCAAATTAGGTATGTTGGAGAATTCTGACAGAAGCAGAAAAGGAAGTGGAAATTGCTGCAGTTCATGGGTTCATCTGGGGTCAGGAATGGAAATCAATCAAGCAAATACAATCTGTATTTGTTCACGTTGTTGTTTTTAAGTTCGCAAATGATACACAATTAACTACTCTTTTTTTAACCTTGTTTTAACATTTCTGAGGTGATCCACATCTGTCTCAGCCTGGTTCGGCTAAAGCCCAGAACCACCCAGAACCACCCAAATTTGGTTCAGGATTCAGACGAATCCATTCCACAGCCTTAATATGTGCACTTGCATGCAAACTGGACACTCTTTAACAAGGTCTTGCTGAAATTATTTTACATGGAGGCCAGGTTGTTGCAGAACCTCTTCAGTTGTAGTCCTGGCTGGAATGCCTTAATATGGGATAACCATGAGACAACCTCCCTATTATCCTTCCAGGGGCAGCTTGAGAACTTTCTCCTTTATTGTTTCTTTGGACATCTCAGTATTTAAAATATTTTGCCATTCTGCTGTTTATTTATTAGCCCAATTTTTATTTTTACTATTTATTTATGTATTTGATTTATATGCTGTCATTTCTCCCAGCAGGAGCTCTTTATGTTCTCTTTTTAAAGTTGTTTTCTGATATTTTATGACGTATTGCAATTTGGTTCTTTCCTCTCTTTTTCTTGTTGGCTGTACATCACGTTAGAAATTGTACACTGAGGTGTGATATAAAGATTTTGTAAATAAAATAAAGGTATGGGCAGAGCTTGGAAAAGTTGCTTTTTTGGACCACAGCTCCCATCAGCCCAATCCAGTGGCCATGCTGGCTGGGGCTGATGGGAGTTGTAGTTCAAAAAAGTAACTTTTCCAAGCTCTGGGTATGGGGTTTCTGTTGCCATTGGCCAGCCCACATATAAAGTGAATAGTTTGAGAACCTTCAATGAAGGCTGTAGAAATTCATATTTAAGTAGGCCAAATAGGAAAGAAACAAAAACATATCTCATTGCTGTTGTTTACTTGTGTACTACAGGATTTCCAGAGAAGCTGGAAATCATGTAGCTTTTAAAGAGATGATTTAAATATTCAAGCAACCAGACTTTATGTCTCCTTAAAAGCTTCTGCTGGTGAAGGCAGGTGTTTCTGTCCACTAATGAGGACAACTGCAATAGCAAAGTAATTCAGAGTTACAACAAGGACTTTAAATCACAACTATTGGTTTTATTGTAAAATTTGCCATCAGCTAAAATTTAAAAGTGTTGTTTTTAATTTTGAAGATTATTCCCCAGAGGAGCTTTGCAATTAAATATGACTGTTTATCTTTATGCTTCCTGGTCAGTATATGAGATACACAAAATGATAAAAAAAACATACATTGCTGTCACAGAGAACAAAGACTCAGCATAGCACACAGGCTGCACCAGCGTGGTGTTCCTCTAATGGAACCTAACCATAGGGAAAATGCATTAGCTGTTCCAGGATTCATGCTGGTTCAGATTCATCATTAACACTTCTGTTAAGAACTCTGCATGCTGAAACCAGTAGGCTGTGACCATACTTTTTTTGGAGGGAGGGGACCTCAGCATGGGCTTACCTGATCAACTAGAGTCATGCTGAATATTCTCCAGTTTCAGTCATCAAGCCAAAAATACCCTGTAAAATAGGGCTATTCACCTATTTTCCATACTGTTCAGTAGGTACAGAGGAGGAATGCACCAAACCTGGATTCCAAAGAGGACTCACCTGATTCAATCAGAGCAGATCGTGACCCAGATCAGATCATGGAGCCATTTTAGAATTGGTAATCTTGAAGATACCTTAATGGGGGAGTCTGAGGACTGCAGCACTGCCTCTGTTCCTCTAAAACAAGTGTGGGGATTTTTTTGGCTGTCCAGATGCTGCTGAACTACAGCTCCCATCATCCCTGGCTTTTGGGCATGCTTGCTGGGGCTGATGGGTGTTCTTGTTCAGCAACATATGGAGAGCCAAAGGGATCCCACACCTGCTCTAAAATACATACCTTGCTTTTAAACATTTTTTAAAAAATATGTGATCTAGCTGCTCATCACTTGGAGTGGCTTCTTTGATGGGGAATTTTGTAGTTCATTGGCCTGGGGTCCTTGAGTAAAATTGAAGAAACAGGCTTGCAGCAAAAAGATAGACCTTTATTGGATGACAAGTGTACACTTGGTCAGTCTCTCCCTTAGTGAGTGAAGAACTGCCACATGGCGCTGGTTGCCTGGGGTTTTTATACATTTCAGGACAAAGACTTTAGCATCTACCAGTCAGGATATAACACATCCATATGACACAGTTTGACATAGGCATTGCACAGGTATTTGCACAGGTACTGTACTTTTCTGCTTCATGTTCTTAGTGAATTTGGCAATGTTCAGTACTTCACATAAAAGGACATTTTCACAATGAGCTAAGCACTTCAGCTAATGAGCTAAGCATTTTAGTGACTGCAATTCTTTCTGCGTCTTAGAAATACCAAGATGTTCACAACAGTGTTATCAATTGTTTTGAGTACAAGTAGTTCCAAACAAACCAGCATAGTCAGGGAAGACAGCTCCAAGAAGAAAAAAAGGTTCTGACTGGCTACTAAACTTATTAAATGTTAAATTAAACTATTAAAATGTTACAAACCGTTATAAACCTTTATAGCTTTATAATGTTTTTGCTGATTGTTTATATATAATAATTTCTCCATCATCTGTGCAGGGCTCCTTGCCACTGTGCCCTTAGAATGCAATACAGCAAGTACCCCTGGGAGTGACAGGACTTGAGGACTGTCTGTGGATCTCAGGGGGAATTGTGGGTGGGGGAAAACATGGCTGTCTGCACTGTTTACATGGAGGCAATGATGTTTCTCCCCCCACCCTACAATTCCCCCTGAGAGCGACGGAACGTCATCAAGTCCCTTTGCTCAGAGAGGAAATTGTGCAGCTGCATGGAACCCCACACGCTGGGCAGCTGGATTACTATTATTAAAACATTTCAAAGAAAGAAATATGTGTTAGAGGAATGTAAGCAGTGCTGCAGCCCTTGGACTACCTTGTAAGTACTTAAAAAGAAAAAAAGAAAAAATGTTGTGTTTCTCTACAGATTGTTTAAGGCTTTCCCCTTAAAAATCTGCACAGAAATGGGACAGGACAGATTTAGTCCCATCCCCGTGCAGAACTGGGATGGACTAGACTTTAAAGAGATCATCCATCCCTACTGTTCAGTGGCTTTGTTCCTCCTCACAGTTACTGCTTCAGCATCAGTTTTTTCATCTGCTTCTGCTTCTTTCTGCTTTCTGGATTGGACACATAGACAATCAGTGAGCACAAAATAAACAGAATGATACCATGAGGCAGCTGCAACTCCACCAATGGTAACTGTGAAGGCGACATTAAGCAATGGGATTTCCTTTCCACCTTTATAGGCATTGGTTGCTTTTCAAAAAGGTATGCATGGAACATGGAAGGGTGAGCAAAGTATATGATGAATCTTATTTGAGCTGCAGGTTCTCATGGGTAAATGTGAAGATAATTAATGTCAAGAGAGAATCTGGTGCCTTGGTAAGGCTTTGGAAATTGCTGACACTCTGGTCAAAACACAAGGCAGATGGCACCATCTTAGCTTATACCTCAGTTGTGTGCTGGCTGCTGGGAAAATCCTTGTAGAATCCGAGATGTGGAAAATCCATAATGTTGCTGTGTAGCCCAAATTGTTGCCACCATTTCGTCCAGTTGTAAACTTACTTTCTGGAATCAATCTCTCTCTCTCCCCCCCCCTTGCACTCTGTGAAGCCACACCAGAAACTACTTAAGTGTACGTGGTCTCTAACAATTGTGGCTCATCAATTCTCACCAATATTCAGTGAGTTTTCTCTGTGTTTCATTTATATCGCAAACAGGTCTTGACAAAGGAAGCCAGTATAGTTTCCAGGTAGCAGCAATGACAGTCAATGGGACAGGACCCTCCTCAGACTGGTATACTGCAGAAACTCCAGAGAGCGATCTTGATGGTAATTGTATTTCTTTTCACAGCCATTATAACTGCTTTTTGCTCATTCTGATTGTTGCCTTGCCCTTCAGCTAGGGTTGCAGTGGAGGTCAGAAGCATTCAGCTTCCAAAGGCACTGGAGCTGTTGTCTGAGTGTTTTTGAGCAGAAGGGTTTACTGGCTGCATGCTGTTAAAATTCTCTGTGGGTACATACAAGTGAAACAGAAGTGAGAAAATAATGGCAGCTTCATTTCTATCCCACTATTTTCACCAGAGTTCCTAGCACTTGAATTTAATTTTAACTTTTTTCCCAGCTGTTGCAGCTTTCACCAAAATGTAATATTGGGGTGGAAGCTAAAAGCCAGGTTTGTTTTCCTCCCCAATGCTTATTGACTTCAGCATTTACCATGTTGCAGTACCCCAGGAGATACCAAAACAGCTGGTTCATTTCATGTGTCCCAATATGCAGGAGTTCTCTGGAGCTTCGGTCTTCCCTTCCTCTGCAATGCTTGGTTCTGCCAGTTCTGGGGGCCTAGACCTAGGGCCTCATAAGAACCAAGAATGCCCTTCTGGGATAAGACCAAGATCCATGATGGCATGGATCTTCCCATATTGGACATGTGGCCCTCCAAACTCCAGCTCCTATCAGTCCCAGCCAGCATGGCCAATGGTCTGGGATGCTAGGAACATCTGGAGGGCCACAGTTTCCCCAACCCTGTGGTACAGCTTCCAAACATGGAGTTCCACTCAGCTAATTGACCTGGGATAGAGCCATTCATGCAGGGATATGTGATTTACCCACCTCTTTGGGCTTTTCACTGAACATAGACAACCACCTCCCTGCTGAAAATGGAGCCCTAACGAGTCCTTCTGGTTGTGTTGGTTCATCTCATGGTTCAGAAGCAATCACATGGGCAGGAAAACTGTTTTGTAGCAAAAACTGCACCTGGAATCACTTACTTGATTTGCAGCCCAATGCAAACCCAGTCTGGTTCAGACCCCCCCCCCCAAAAATAAGGTGGGTATAAGCATCTACAGAGTAGCATTTTAAGCAACCATCACCTTGCAGCTTCATGATTGGGGCTCTAGAGAACCCCTTGGGATAATTCCTTTAGACAGACAGAGACCTTCAAGGTTGTAGTTGTTGTTGTTATATGCTTTCAAGTCGATTATGACTTATGGCGACCATATGAATCTTTTTTGGATATATTCATAGGGTTTTCATGGTAAGTGGTATTCAGAGATGGTTTACCATTGCCTTCCTCTAAGCCTACGACACCTGGTATTCCCAGGCGGTCTCCCATCCAAGTACTAACGTGGCCTGACCCTGCTTAGCTTCCGATATCAGATGAGATCAAGCATGTTCAGGGTAGTATGGCCATAGCCTGCAAGGTTAGAGATCTGCAAGGATCAGGTAAATTCCAGCAGTGCTGCTGTGCAGGCTGTTAACTGCATTTCCTCTTTCCTCTTTTTCTATAGCAGTTTCTTCACCAGATGTATCCTTGGCATCTGCCATAACACAAAAAACAAATACTTTCTTGAAGAAACTCCTTTAACTCTCTATGGATACCCCATTTAATTAGTGTGTTTTGTTAAAGTGATTAGAAATCCAAACACTTCTGCCAATCCAAAGTTCCCTGGAAAGCCAGAATGGTCTTTCTGACTGCTGGGAAGGTTTTAAATATTTATTTTGAGCATCAGATATTCTGCTTTTTTTTTCCAGAGGAGGTGGAAATCCCTGGATGCTCAATTTCCCCACAAAACGTCTGATTTAAACAGCTTAGGTAATAATGCTGGGGATCCTTGATCAATCCTGTTAGGTATATTCTGGAGGAAATGGGCAGCATATTTAGCTTGTGTGCATTCTGGAGGATGCTCAACTTTCTTTCTAGAAGTGAGCATATCTCCTCCACTCCATCCCTTTATGGCTTTATGGCATTAATTTCACTCTGCATTCAATTCTTCCTGAATTCTGGTTTAACTAGAAGAATTTCTGAAACTAATTCTGGAACTGGAACATGCCCAGTTTGCTATAGCTTTCCATTCATTTGCATCCACCTTCTCCTCTATATTGCAATTCCCTGTGTGTGCATTGATGAAGCACTGGACTCTTGAAGTATCTGCCCGTACATAAGAAACTGTCTTATACCAAATCGGGTCCATCTACCTTAGTATAATCTGCAATCGCATCAAGCTTTTTCTGCACTGTTTTCTGATATAGGTGTGTCCTCCAGGGCACTGCTAAAACACCAGATAAAGACTCTGAACATGTAGCTGCATCCAGTCCTGTCTAGACTACTAATAATATAAGAAGCTGCCTTATACCATAGAATCGTAGAATTGTAGAGTTGGAAGGGCACTATAAGGCCATCAAGTTCAACACCTTGCTCAGTGCAGGAATCCAAGTTAAAACATACCCTACAAGTGACTGTCCAGCTGCCTCTTGAATGCCTCCAGTGCTGGAGTCAGACCATTGGTCCATCTACTTCAGAGCTGCCTACCCTGACTAGCAGTAGCTCTCCAGGATTTAAGATAGGGATCTCTCCTAACCATACTTGGAGATGCTAGGGATTGAACATGGGGCCTTATGCAAGCCAAGTAGATGCTAAGGTACTATATATTCTGCTACTGAGGTACTGTATGTAAACTGACAAAGGCATGTTGGTGATACAGTGTGCGGCTGTGATCAGGGAGGAGATGAGAACACATGAATGGACTGCAGAGACTGTGGCAAAATGGGCCTCCACAATGTTATGTACAAAATTGGTACATAAACAATGAAACGGTGGAGAATTCCTTATGTGTTGGTTCTGCTTTAGAAATAAGTCCAGATAATGCAGAATTAGAAACTCCAGAATAAATTCACATCCTTCCCCCCCCTTCTGAAGGATTGATTTACATGACCTCACTGCTCATGCCTGGGTACTTCTGAACATATAGATATATTCCTCCCCATAATGGAGCATGGTCACACTAATTGGGATTGTCATAATCATTCATCCCAGATTGAACACTGTTACTCTTAGAAGTTCTTCCTCAGCTACAAATGAAAAAGGGGGGGGGGGTTACACATGTGCAGAAAACAACATCTGCTACTGGTTGAGTATCCCATACCCCCATCAAGTTTCACAGTTAAACTATACCTACATCCTTGCTACTTTTCCATCAAATTTATGTTATCATTTATTATTTTATTTATTAGATTTATATCCTGCCCTTCCTCCCAGTTTCCTCTTTGTTCCCCTCCCTCCTTGTGATTGTATGACTATGAGGACACCACCATGACAAAGGTGTGAGCTATAAAATGCCTGGTTTAAAAGTGGTCATGAAGAGCATTTTATCATTATAAAAAGAAAAGTATCCTGAAAAGTCTGATGTGCCTCATTTTAATCCCTGCCTTTGGAACACATCCTCCTGTCCCTTAATGTCTGTTGCATTTGAATATGTTCCTAATGATGTACAGCAATCTAAAATAGCATGCTTCCTTTTAACAATAAGGAATTTTAACAATGTTGGGTTTCAGATAGATGAATGGCGGTCCAGGGGACATGCCTGAGCCAAATAACGGGATCATGTTTGCTTGTTTGTTTGTTCTTCAAACAAAGTATCATTCAAGAATAAATACAGTTTGAGACTGTGGGGTGTGAATCACTTGCAAATGTTTCTGTGTGTATTATCTGTCTAACATTCTAATGAGACTTTCCAGTGGACTCAAAAGTTTCTTGAAAGAATTTCAATGTGCCCCCAAATGCATTGCAAAGCTCATAAAATATCAAGGGCACGGACAGAGCAATCAGCGACAGTGAAGCTGAAAAGTATTAATCCCATCATTTTTATTGCCTTTTTCCCCAAGGTTTATAGTGGGGCCTCCTCAGTGGGGGAAAGATTGCAACTTGTTTCTTCTGCTCTCAAAGAGACAAGCTGCTTTACTGCTCTCGTGAAGAGACTTGTGATATGGTAGCTCCCGTGCAAACCTCTAGCAAAAGGCTTGCTTTAACCTTTAATGAGTTTTAAAACACACATGCCATTAGACTGAATAACCATCTCAATTTCAGCTTGCACATAAAATGCAAACAAATGCATTGTTAACAGAATGTTGTCAGTCTGTTTCCTCCCCCCCCCATATCTTATTCAAGTGCTTTAGTATTAATCAAAGGAGGCAGGGTGAGTGAAGGAAAAACAAATATATGCATGGTTATTATAATGAATGCTACAGACTTAGTTTGTTGCCAGAAAATGTTAGAAGCAAATAGAATGATTTATTTAATAGTACTTAAGCTGCTAGTCCATGGTTAACTTACTAGATATTCTGCGCTTGTTTGCATTTTTGTATTGATTAAAATATTTTTTTCTGTGGCTAATATTTTATATGTATATTTCCAAGTATTTTATTTCTTGAATTTACTAATTTTATCATCTGCCTTCTTTTCATAAAGGATAATACTTCTCCCCTTATCTGACTCTTTTCAGTGAAACATTTCAATGATGGGGAGGCTAAAGGATAGTTTGGAGATGACTGCAGTTGGTGAATGGCATAGTCAGAAAGCTTACGTGTTGTAGTGGAAAAATTAAGCTTTGTGTTAAAAGAAACGGGGGGAATGCAACCTAGATAATTCAAAAGCTATATTTTTTAATTATTTGCATGCTAACTCTGCATGTGACAACAATGAGGCACTTGACTTCTTCCCAGCAACTTAAAGTGTACTCTTGTCATAGATCAAGTGCAGATTGTGTCAATGCTAACAGCACCTTCCTTTTGACTCCTAGAATCACAGGTTCCTGACCAGCCAAGCTCTCTTCATGTCAGGCCCTTGTCAACCAGCATTGTCATGAGCTGGACGCCACCTCTGAACCCAAACATCGTTGTGCGTGGATACATCATTGGCTACGGAGTGGGCAGCCCATATGCCGAGACAGTGCGAGTGGACAGCAAACAGCGCTACTATTCAATTGAACATTTGGGTAGGTGGCAGCTGCACTTTGGGGTTGTTTAAAAAGACAAAACGTTTAGAAACATAGACCCCAGATCAGGGAAATCCTGACACCCCTCTAGGTAATTAGTTCCATTGTCAAATGGGTCATACTAAAGTTCAACTGAGAACTATCCTGTTACTTAACCGATTAGATCACATCCTATCATCTGACAGAGTTTCTTACAATTTCAAGTGATAGCCATGAAACCCTTTGCCCAGAGTAAACCTTATGTCCTCTTTGCAGATGATGATTTATTATTTATATATCTATTAGATTTATGTTCCGCTCTTCCTCCCAGGGGGGCTGAAAGTCGGAGTTAGTTTGCATGTGTGTGTTTTAAGCATCCAAGCATTGTTTGTGGCAGCCTAGGGCAGAACTGACTTGAGATTGAGGATTGCCAATGCACACTGACAGAGATAGAGTTGAACACCTAGCTCATGTATATCTGAGGGGTTCAGACTCCAGGGTGTGACTTCTGAAACAAATGTCTTGGCGAAGTGCTATTGCACCATGATTAGAATTAAATACCTATATTGTTCCTGAGTTCTGTCTTTTTCTCATGCTGAGGTGTGAACCTCTCTTCAGATTTAGAGCAGCCTCAGTTCTCAATTGAGCTCCACTGAACAGAGTTAATTGGCTGCAATCGGGGACTCAGTTGGGTGGATTGACAAAAATCAGCTCCCTTTCTTCATCAGATTCCAGAATCAGCAGCACTTGAGGTTGGGGGTAGCCCTCCCCCCACAAACAAATGTCCATAATTGTACTTTCCTCCCTCTTATATAACTCTTTTGGATGCATTCTTGCACTTATATAACTTAAGATCACTAAAATCATTTGTCACTAAAATATTTGGTTATGGTCATTGGTAGTGCTTTTTATGGCAAAAAAAATGAGATGCTGGTACTCATATCTTGATAAAATTGCTGTGGGTGCCAGCACAAAATGGCTACCATGGGGAGCAAAAAGAGAGGTGCCAATGCTCCGTGCTGGTGAGTACCATCATTAAAAAAAAGCCCTCGGCATTGGGGTATACTACTGCAATAGACTTGCTAAGGAGTAAGAGCTATTTGTGGCTATGATGGAAATTGTCATGATGATGCCATTTGTGCACAGTTACCTTTAGTCCATCAGCAAATTTGTGGCTGAAAGGCAACTGGGCTATCTGTCCCTAGAGCAAGCCACGTTCTGTGTTACACTTCTGCATAATACAATTATGGAAATGTATCTCCAACTCTGGGCTCAAGTAGATGTTAATTTAGCCTAGGTGAGTTTCCAAGCTCATGCTTGCTAAGATGACAGGCACTGGAGTGGAAGATGGAACACATAACCATCCACCACCACCAGTTCTCCTCTGCAAATGCCCCTGCCAAGACTGTATTGCATTCATCTGGGCTTCCTTCTGGTTTGGGGTCTGGCTGGGGTGGTGGGGAGAATTAGCTAAAAATGTGCATTTGCAGGGGAGAATCCTTGGGTGTTGGAAGTATTATGTTTTCAGGACCCATCCCATTCTTTTGACTATAAATGGTTTTAATTATTTAAATATTAAGTTTTTAACTGTTTTAACCTCTCCTAAGACCTCCTAGTGAAAGGCAGATAATAAATGTCATCATCATCTCCTGCCTGCCCTCAAGTTTTCACCTGCAAGTGCATTAAGAGGGAATTAGTTTTGCAAGGGAAACCATCCTAATTTTTTGTTTCCAAATGTTGTATGTTTGGGGGTTGATGAATCTGTCAATTGTGGTTTCTGGCACTTTCTCATTCTCCCAGCCTTTTTTAAAAAATTATTTTAAAAGCCCACATGAAAATGTATGTGCATTTTAATGTGCATTCTCCTAATATTTCCATTTTGCAAGCAATTTTGCCTAATATTTGCATTTTTCCATGCAATTTCTCCTAGTACAATGTAACTTTATGCAGTATTTTCACTGATTTGTGTGTTTTTGTGAACAATATTTGGTTGGAGAACTGTTATCACAAAATGTTGAGAATTGTGAATTTTGAACAATGGCTTTGTTTGCTTATTGATTCAGGAAATGCAAATTAAGTAGAAGCACCTTGGACAGCTCCGTGAACCTGGAGTGTATTCCACTGTCCCACTGACATGGAGCTAGTAGCTGCCGCTGATTCACATTAACATGCAAACCAAACAATTCCCTCCCCTTTCCCAACCTCTAATTTCTATGAGATTGCATTTCTGCTGTAGGCTAAAAAGATCATCTGTGTGTCCGAATATGACTTGCTGTATTCTTATGACTTGCCCTTGTAAATCAAAGGCAGTGCTCTTGTGACTGTGGTTATTAGCATCAAGACAGTAGTCGGCATGAGAAGGTAAAATGTTTCTTTTTCATCTTCCTCTTTGGAGGGAAAAGTCTGATCTAGCAAATGGCAGATCACAAACTTAGGAATCCCTATCACTGCTTTCCTGAAAATAGCCTGTATTCTTCTGGCTCATTAGTTTCTTGGGATCCAGAGTGCCACTGCTTTGCTATGCAGGAGACTGTGTGAAATAGCTGATCTAATGATGAGCTTATTACATTGACAACAGAGTCCAAAACATAATTAGCATTTTATATGCCATGACTGCAATGTTGGTGGTGATTCAGAAGGTTGCCTTTGCTACATAACAAAGTTGAAATGCTAATGAGCGCCATGTCGAGTGGATGCAAAGTCCCACGCTCTACTTCAGAACGCATTGTCTCCTCTAGTGCCAGCGTCTGAACACAATGGCAATCAAACCCTCATACTATCTATGTGTCAAAATAGTGTCAGGAGGTGTTTCATTATCCATTATTCATTATATACTTTCCCTGACACTATGTCTTGATGCAATATTGGGGAAGTGTATTACGGTGTGGTAAAGGATGGAATTTGCCTACTACCTCCAAGGCAACAAAGAACAAACTTGGAGGGAATGACTTCTTGGGATCATCTTTCATACTGCACTTACTCTCTTGCTGCATAACTTTCACACATCCTCCTTCTGGTCTCCGGCACAGTCCAAAGGTTTTACAAATATTAATCCTGGCAAGGCAGGGGGGAAGGGATCCCTTGCTACCTCTCAGGACCGATCCACTTTTTATATATTTGTTTGTTTAAAGTACTTATATCCCATTTTCCTTGTGCAGTTCAAAGCAGCTACTATCAGACATCATAAAATGCATTCAAAACTTAAAAAAACAAGGAAACAACAACAATCTAGCATGCATGAGCAATGAAGTAAATTATCATAGAGTCAAAAAGACTGCATACCAGTTATGGCAATACCAAGCAGTATAAATATTTATTTATTTATTTATTTATTTATTTATTTGATTGATTGATTGATTGATTGATTGATATCCTGCCCTTCCTCCCAGTAGGAGCCCAGGGCTCCTTAGGAGTTATTACCTGCCCTTCACCAGCAGCGCCTAGGGTAGATTACAATTTAAAATTCAGTATTAAAGCCAGTTGAGGTCCAGTAACTAAACAGGAAGGTTTCAGCAACATGGAGGAAAGCGCAGAGGGCACAAAATGGACCTTCCTGGGTGCAGTAAAATTTTTCGCTTGTTCCAACCAAGCATGGCTTTGGAATTGACAAGGGGGTCCTCTTTATCTATGCTTACGTCAGTTTTTATGCCAACATAACTGCCATTGTTCTTCTCCAAAGAATCCTGAAAATGGGGGGCACTGAGAATCCCCTGGGGCTATGATAATAGCTTACATCAAAGAACTGCCACTCCCCCTGGAGGAAATCATTTCTGTTAGACCAGTTTAGGTTTGTAGCATAGAATTCCCATAAGAGAGCATATGCGTCTGAGGATGCTCCCATAGCATCATTTTTACAACTCACCTCTTAATTAGCCTAATATCTCCTGATCATGATGAGTCACAAGGAACATTTTACACACTGTTTCAGGATGCTGTGCTGCCTTGTGGGCACAATTAACTATGCAGGCATTGGCCTATAATGCACTTAGTGGTCCAGACTCAGCCATCTCTTCCCCTCTACCCCATCATGACTCTTAAGGCTGGATTATCAAATTATTATTTTGGGGTTGAGGGAAACCACCCACCCACAAAGTAACACCCATCACATGGTGCTGTGAGTGCTCTTAGAGCTGAGAGTAAGCTATTGATTTTGTTTCAGTTCCCCTTTTACTGTTGTTAAAAGACAGTCTGATTTTCAAGGTGGTTTTGAGTGTTCCCTCAAAATTGCATCTGTTTTTCATCCAAACAGACCTGGGCACTAGTAGGAAGTGTGAAAAAAGCTTCCAAAGGCTGATTAGAGGGGGGGGAAACTCTCCAAAGGTCAGTCATGGGATGCTGAAAAGCAGTTCAGGTGTTGAGATGTTGAAATGTGACAGAGATCAACTACAATAAACAGGTTTTGCAGAGTACTTGTTTCTTTGCGCTTGGGGTGATTGAGGCTTCGGACATTAATATTATCAGGGTGGCCCAAGAGGCAGGGACTGGGGGGGATGGGTGCTGGGTGCTGTTTATCAGTGAAAAGATATTTAGAGTGATGACTGAATTACAGTGGAATCCCAACCATGTCTACTCAGAACTAAGTGCTGTTGAATTTAGTGGGGCTTACTCCCAGGCAGATTCCAGCCTTCATCTATGAGCCTACTTGAATTTAATACCAAACCGTGGTTCAGTGGTTTAGTGGTTGCTTGTGGACTCCCTTTTCCCTCTCTCCTCATGCACCAAAGTTAGAACTAGGGTTGGGGGAGAAGTTTGATTCAGTTTGCATTTAAAGCTGAATCTATGAAATTTGCACTTTCTGAAACAATATGCGAACCGAAACGCAGCCATCCTTTGAAATCCACACTTTCACCGAATTTTGCAATGCAGTTCTGCAACCATTGTTTACAAAAATGCATATATTAGCGGGAAATGTACATTAAAAGGAATACATTAGTGAAAATAACATAAACTTTTGCTGCCCTGGGCTCCTAGTGGGAGGAAGGGCGGGATATAAATCAAATAATAAATAAATAAATAAAATGCATTATATTAGGAGAAATGACTTGCAAAAGTGTGCATGTTAGTCAAAACTGCATACAAAATGTGTTGATTAGGAGAATTTCACACTAAAATGCTAAAAAAGAGGATTTTTCTTTTAAAAAAATAGCCAATTCCTGCAGAAATGTAGATAACCGAATTTAAGATTGGGAAAAAATATATTTATCATCCCTAGATAGGGCCTTATTGATAGTGGTGCTCTGACTTTGGATTGCTGTCCTCAGAGAGGCTCATAGCCCTTGAACCTTGTAACTTTTTGGCACTGGTGAAAACTTTTTTATTTGGCCGGAAATGCAGTATACATACAGGTAACCTAAATAAGCCATAGTGACCATGTCCAGTTTAATATAATTTCCTTTGGATTTTCTCACTCCCAATCTAGCATTAGGACAGCAAATGTTAATTGATGTTAGGGTGCAATCTACCAGGAAATGGGTGTTGGTTTTCCCTGCTGAAGCCCTACTGGTATGAAAGTCGACTGAACATCTGCTTAACAGAGAGTACTGAACGTCTGTTTAAACAAACTATGGAATGTAACATTCAATCATAAGCCTAAAGACTTACTTTTGAAATGAGGCATGCTATAGTCAATGACAGCTAAATGAAGAATGTTGTATTAAAGGATCTGGAAGTTGTAATAGCAGGAAGAAGGGAAATTCAAAGGAAACAGCTTTCTCAGTTAAGTCCACCATGTCAGCAGCCATAGTGGAAGGATCTTCAAGATTTTGGGGTGAGGCTGTGTGCGCAGTCCCACAGCCCCTTTCACCATGATTGCCTTCTTCATATGGGCAACACCTAAAGAGGACTAACAGCCTGCTGTTTCATTTCAATCTGGCAGACTAAGGTTTGCTGCAAACTAGCACTGGAACTTTCTAATCCCATTCAGGTGAGAAGGGGCCATATGACAGGCCCTGTCCCCAAGGTTTTGGGCTTTCAGATATTATCATGGTGGCATGGGGTGAAGCCATTTTCACTACAAACCTTTTAATTACAATCTATTGGGTTTTTGCACCAAGTTCCCCTTTGTTGCATTTTTGCTGGCTTCACATTTTTCAACTTCTGTGTTTTACGTTGATTTTAGTTGGTTTTTCTTTTCTCTTTTTGCGAGATGTTTTGCTTAGTGATGTTTTAATTTTGTTTTTATTGTTTGTGTACGACATCTACAGAACATGGTTGGATGGGAACTATATAATAACAATAATAAATACCAACAAGAGAAACTAGCACAACTGCAAAAAATGCTCCCACGCTACTGCAGCAAGACATGAAGGCGCTTTTGCTAAAGTTTGGAAAAGGAGGTTACTCTGTGTTAAGCCTGATGTCCCTAAAGCACTTCACTTTTGATCAGCTCTGTTGATATCTGAGGCAGATTAAGATCTTCATTGTGATGGATGTGCCAGTAATTAGTTAAAATTGGGCAGACATTTTTTGATATAAGGTCAAGGTTGCCCAGCTAGAAGCATCAATCTTCTTGGAATTCAAATTCAGCCAAAAAAAAAAAAAGTTTAATAATATAAAAGTGTGCTATCTTTCTGTAAATTGTACAAAGAGTTTTCTACTTCCTATTTTTGGTGTCATTCCATATATAGGTGTCATTCTCTCTCTCTCTCTCTCTCTCTTGCTCGCTCGCTCTCGCGCCAAAGGGATTTTGATCTATGGAGAGCCTAAGCTTCACAATATCAAGACAAATTTTTTGTCTTGCTTCTCTGCAGGAAGACAAATAGAATTTGATCCCCACAATCCTTATATTCATCAAAAGTCTATGATGCCAGGCAGGAAGACCAATGCACTTGAAAAAAGGCAAAAAGAACCCCCATTGAATACAGCAAAGACAGACACAGAGAAATACTGATAAAACAGTCTGAGAATAGATCTGTTTCAATGAGCACACCATAATGAATATCAAAGGCTCAGTGAAGTCCACCTACCTTTTAACTCTATATTAGTTTGATAAGTGGGACTCATAAACAACTTTAAGCATATCAGTTTGTTGTTTGATGTAAAGGGGGAAAACAAAAAGATGAAAGGAAATACAAAAGCACTTTGGGACCCAATCGAAACACAGTAGGTTTCTCCTTCATCTCCGTAAAGTATCTAAAGCCTACTCCCCAGGGAGTCAGAGCAGGGCTTTCGGTGTGGCTGCCCCTATTTTGTGGAACAGCATCCTTGTTGCGATACAAGTGCCCTATCTGTAGTTTCCAAAAACAATTGAAGACTTTTTTGTTTGTTTGGTCCCATTTGCAGTATACATTTAAAGCAGTACTGTGTATACACTACAACAGTATTATATCATTTTAAATAGGCATGGCTTCTACCAAAGAATCCTGGGAACTATAGTTTGTAAAGGGTGTTGAGAGTTAATAGGAGACCCCTGTTCCCCTCACTGGTAAGCCACAATTACCAGAAGTCCTGGGGAAAGGAATCAATTGTTACACCATTCTGGGAACTGTAGCTCTGTGAAGGGACTTGGGCGTCTCCTGACACTCTCAGCACCATTTACAAATTACAGTTCCCAAGGTTCCATGGCTTTTTAAAGTGATGTGATATTGCTTTGAATTGGAATTGTGTTTTGATATGTTTTTACACCTTTTTTTTAAAAAAAGTATGTTTTTAACCTTTTTAAAAAGATTTCTTGAAAGCTTTTTTAAAAAAAATGTTTTTAAAGATGTTTTGTTTTAATGTATTTTAAAGTCAGTTTTTACGATGTTTTAAAGTGTTTTTAGTGTTTTTGTTTGCCGCCTTGGGCTCCTGCTGGGAGGAAGGGTGGGATATATATAGGTATTATTTATTTATTTATTACATTTCTACCCCTCCTTTCTTTTCATGAAACCCAAGGCAGCTTACCTATGGTTCCCAGGCGGTCTCCCATCCAGGCACTGACCAGTCCTGACCCTGCTTAGCTTCAGCAGGGAGCTGGCCTTATGTGCCTTCAGACCACAGCCTGGGACTATGGTGTGCAGATGGGGCCTTTGTTTCCACAAGCTTTTCCAGCTGGATGAGCAGGTCTCTTTCTTAGCTGTACTTTCTGTATTGCTTTAAATCTAGCTTTAGCAGTTGTTTTTCTGCACTGCTGTTTAAAACAACTGTTTTAGCCTTTTTTTATTATATCTCTATAAATCACCTTGAGATGCATGCAAAAGGCGATTCTTAAATCCATAAATAAATTAATTAATGACAGGCAAAGAGATTACAAAACTCAAGGATGTTGCCTTGTATTAGCTGGCTATTTGTTCTACTCCAGTATTGCCTGTTCTGACTGGCAGCAGCTCGTTGCGGTCTCACAAAGCTCTTTCTCGTCATCTGTTGTTTGCAGTTCACTGGGGATACCAGGAATCGAAAGAGGGCATCTTCTGTGTGCATGGCATGCGCTCTGTACTTATCCACATTACAAGAGCGATGGAAACGTCGCATCCCTCCCATTCTCTAGTTCAAATGGGGACTGCATCGGATGCCTCAAGTTCAGATGCCTGCTGTTGTGTTGACGCGAATCTGCTTGCACATCTGGAGAGATCCTTAGACCCTATCCATTTGCAGCTCCCCATCCAGCAAGGAAGCCGTGTGCAGAAACCTCCTGTTATTGCCATTGACTGCAAGAGAGCTTCTGCAATTCCCTAAACTTTCAGCAGCTGTTCCAGCAGGCACCCTTGGTGGGAGAGGAGAAGCAGAGCTTATCGCAACAGCTGTTCTGAAAGGCAACCTCCGACTAGCCTCCCATTCCTCAGCTTTCACCTGGTAGTATACAGCTGCCTTGGGGGGGGGGAGGTGAGAAGCAAGGCTCATTGCATCCACTCTGGTGAAAGAGCAGCTCCATCATGTGTCCCCTGCCCCTGAACGGTTTCCATTCCAGCTGGCCATTGTAAGAAGCAGTAGTCTAAGGGCCGCAGTTGGTTCTTTTCCTCTTGTCTCCACGCCCCTTTTTCTTTTTATGTTATGTCTTATAGATGGTAAGTGGTTGTGTTAGGGTAACTGACTATATTTAAGTCACTGTGGGAGCCTTTTTGGCTGATCAGCAGGGTGCAAATGCTTTAAACAAACAAATGTTGCAAAGGGTATAACAACCATGACAAAAGACTGGGGAACTGCTTGGAATCTGTCTACATCTATGCTTACATTTTGTTCAAACAACCATCTACTATATTTTTCATTTCTGGCAAAGCAACTGTGAAAGTTCTGGCACAATTTGTGCATAAATATTAGCATGCAAGGCTACATGCTGAATACACTTTACATACCAAAGTCATAACACCTCTCAGATTATGGTGGCTCATTTTTAATTATTTTCCCCATTGTTTGCTGGTCATTGACCAAAAAAAACTTATTTACAATTTACAATTATTTTCTCCATACTGTATGTCTTCTCTGTCTTTGCTTTCACTTCTTGTCTTTGAATGTTTTTTTCCTGCTTTGAGTTCTGTTTGTTGCATCCATTCCAAACCGATTCGCCACACACAGGATATTTTTTTCAAGCTTGGTTAAGCTTTACTCTTTACAATGGATGCACTAAACTTGCAGTGCACAGGGGGAGTTGTAAAGGTTCAAGTCTCCGCAGGGGTTCAGCCTCCTTCTAAATGTGTTCAAGCTCCAGCCTGTCTTTAAAAGGCCTTGGCATTTGGCTGTGAGGCATTCAGCATGTGAGAAATTGGAGAGCAGGTGTGAGGTAGGATGGGCTGACATCTTAAAAGCTACTGTAAAGATAGGATTTACTGTTAATCTCTTGAACTGCATTAATATAATGTGTCTGATGGTTTGGTGAAGCAGAGAGAATTTATAATGAGAGCCCGGCTCCCTAATTTTCAACACTAAGGTCTTCCGTTAGAACATCTGTGCCCATCAGCATACAGAGAGCCCCCTGAAATATATCATGGTATCAGAATGTCAGAAAGGCATCTTCTTAATAGCATGCAGTTCAAACGAGGGTTACCTTCCCCAGATCCTTGGCATCACAAAATGTGTCCACTGAAGAGCGATCAAAGCCCTTTGCATGTCCAGGCATCTTGTTGATTTAATAACTCATTGACCTAAATGGAAAGGCCTTGTGGAAACTTAGCCTTTGGAAAGTCTTGGAGCAGTGTAGTGCTGATGTAGAGAGTGTTAATATACACATCACTGGAAGATGACACTTTGGTTACGTTCCATATTACTCATCACTCCAAGAGCAAGTCTCTTGGATGAAATATCAGGTTAAAGCCTGGGCAGCTGTCAGGGAGGAATTTGGAATAACAGGTTATGCCAGGTGGCCAGATTCAACAGATCAAGTTGGGCAAGGGGGGAGAACTAGGTCCAGCCAGGAGGATCTAGTCACCGTCTGTTAATCAATTGATGTGACCCATTTGGGTGTGACATAAGGTGAGCCATTTGTGCCTGCACTAGTGATCAGCTGATCATTCAGGTTTGTACCATACATCCTTTTGGCGAAGCCATGTTTTTATCTGCCCCATCTCATAAACATCAGGTGTAAGGCAAGTGGGCATGGCTTGGCCAAAAAGGCCTTGCAAGCCAAATGGGGAGGCCAGGCGGGCCCCATTCACCCTATAGGCCAGAGATTCTCCAACTCTGAAGTAGGGAGTCAGAGCTCAGGGACCAAACCAGGAAGACTGTTGTGACTTGGCCCCAAACATGAAGATTTTCATAGGCCTTCCTATCTAGGAGGATCCAGTGACCAACCTGCTGTGGCTCAGAACCATACAGGAAGCTTTTTCTATATAGCTGTTCTGTTCCATGAGCTCAAGGCTCAGAGGGGAATCCCGCAGACTCCTATCAAGAGACTAAGGCAGGAGGCCATTCTTTGCACTCAAAGAACCCACAGAATGATGGCACAGTCCCAGAGTCCTAGTGTAGTAACTTGACAAACATGGCTCCCAAGCCCCATGCAAGCAGGACCATAGTGCAATTAGCCTCGCCTCCCCAGAGGAGCTGGGTGGTGGCTAAAGGGACCTAGCTTTATTCTGCAGCCTTTGGCTCCTGCAGGGCTGGGGAGGCAAGGTACCATGGAAAACTCTTCCTCTGAATCAAAGAAGAGTGATAAAATTTTGTCCTCCAGTAAGGAGGGTCCTGGATACAGTCCTGTCCATTCTTCCCCTATGTACAGAACCAGAGGATTGTCCTCTTCTGAATCCATTGCATACCGCATGGTCTCTGAGTGGTGGGCCATGACTAGGATGAGCCAATGACCAGCTGTTGTGGGTGGAGCCAGTGCAGAGTCAGAGAATATTTCATTGCCCAGTAACATCCTCCCAACGGCTGCTCTGGTGGTTTGTTCCTAGTTCTGACTCCAGTGTTTCCTGACAGTCCTGTTGAATCTGTGTGGAACAGTGCCCCCCCCCCTCAGCTATTACTGTCACTCCACGGGTTGAGGTCCTCAGAGCATCTCACATGAGAATGAAGACCATGTGCAGGCTGAACACAGCAAACTCCAAGCCAAAATTTATGAGGGAGAAAGACTGAGAGCAAGGTGATCCCCTTTTTAGCTGTTGCTGGGAGGCATGGTTGAGAGCTGCAGAGTTAGGAGCTGCGGCCTACCCAAAGCTGTCTCTGAAGTGCTTGCAGATGCCGGCAGAATGAGGGGACATGGATAATAACGGGATTAACTTCAGCTTCCTCAATCTTTCACTGAACAGCAGTGGATCGGTCCAGGCTTCTGGAGAGCATCTTTGACTGTGAAGGCTGAGCTCTGATAAGGACTTTCATCTTTTCCACTTCTGTTCTTCACCTCACCTCTCTGAAACAGCTGCACATTCCAGAGTTGATATCTGAATGATCTGTCAGAGTCCAGCCTCTGACCTGGGAGCTAATTGTGGCACTCCACTTCCAGGGGTGTCATAGTACACTTCTAATGGCCCATTCTTACAACGTAGAGCCAGTGGTGGTTGGTGGCTCCATGTCAGTGGAGCAGCGGAATCCGCTCCAGGTTTTAGTCCAAACTTTTGAGAATGTGCTCTTTCTTGTGATCAGGAATCATGAGCCATCCAGAGTTTCTAAGTGTGAGGAAGAGCCCCATGTAACCAGAGCTTGGAAAAGTTACTTTTTTGAACTACAACTCCCATCAGCCCAATCCAGTGGCCATGCTGTCTGGGGCTGATGGGAGTTGTAGTTCAAAAAAGTAACTTTTCCAAGCTCTGCATAACCCCTGTTCTACAACAGCTATTTGGGTTGCCAGTTTGTTTCTGGACCTTATTCAAGGTGCTCAATAGGACCTCTTTGGAAGCATTTGGGCCTCAGCTGAGTCGGGTTGAGATAGCCCTGGATTGCTACAGGTTGGGTACGGCGGCCCAGAGTGATCCAGGGTTATCAGGGTCAGGGCATAGGGCAGAAAGAAGAGGCAGGCATGGGCAGGAAGGAGAAGGTCAGACAGGAAAATCGCCTCTAGTGCCTACCTTTTCTGTCCAATCCCCCTTTCTGCCAGGCCTCCCCAAGGCCCGCACTCCAAATCCCCTTCATGAGTGCCTTCCCTGCATACAAAGGGCAGCACCCCACAGTGGGTAATCTTCTTGCTTATCAGCGAAAGGATTCATTCTGAGTGGTGCCAGTCGCTGCTTGTTCGCGGGTGGCTTCCCTGCATACAGAGAAACTACTCGCAAAAGCAGCTGCGACCAGCAATGTTCAGGGTGGAATTGTCCTGCTTACCAGCTGGTAAACAAAACAATTCCACCCTGCACTAGTTAGTAGCACCTGCCTGCTCTTAGTCCACAGGTGAGGGGAGAAGGAGATGTGGTGTTTCCTTGTTTTGCTCCTCCCAACCATGGACTGCAAAAAAGACAAATAATTGGGTGTTAGAACAAATTAAACCAGAACTGTCACTAGAAGCCAAAATGATGAAACGGAGCTTATCATACTTTGGACACATCATGAGAAGACCTGATTCACTAGAAAAGACAATAATGCTGGGAAAAACAGAAGGGAGTAGAAAAAGAAGAAGGCCAAGCAAGAGATGGATTGATTCCATAAAGGAAGCCACATACATGAACTTACAAGATCTGAGCAGGGTGATTCATGACAGATGCTCTTGAAGGTCGCTGATTCATAGGGTCGCCATAAGTCGTAGTCGACTTGGAGGCACATAACAACAACAACAAAGCCCCACCACCCTTGAATAACTCTGAGGAGGGATCTGAGGCAGAGTGGGTGATCCCATATTTGGGACAGGGCAGATTGGCCCTCCTCAGAGCCCACAGATCGAGGCAGATAGGGTGGGCTGTGCACAGCTCTAGTGCTCACATTAGTGTTTAAAGCCCAAACAATGTAGGCACCAAATATGTGAGGGACCACCTCCTTCCCTGCAGACTCTCTCGGATGTTGAGATCAGCAGAGGGGAACTTCTTGATAGTTCCACCACCCTAAGATGTTGGGGATGGCCCGGAGAGGGCATTCTCTGTGGCAGCCCCTAAGTTGTGAAATTCCCTCCGCACAGAGGGTGCATATGGCACATTCACTGAACAGTTTTCAGCAAACGCTGAAGATGCACCTCTTTACCCCGGCATTTGACATGAAACATATATTTTTTTTCATTGTAATTTGTTTTAAACTGCTTTGAATGTTGTATTTTTAATTGTTTCAATTTGTTTTTGTGGTATTACTTTTTACATGTGTGTTAAGGTGATTTGCAAACATATAATAAAATAGTTTTTAAAACAATACAAAAAAATAACTGAAGATAAGTTTAAAAATAATACGAAATGAACACCTGTTCATCTGGCTGGAAAAGCTTGTCGAAACAAAAATGTCATATCGCAACAGGGATATTGTTCTACCAAACAGGGAAGCCACACTGGACACCCTGCTCTGAGTTAATGTGGAGTGGCCTTCTAATAATATTAGGACTTGAAGGAGAAACTCTTCTGCAGAACACAGTGACCTACTGGGAATGTAAGGGATAAGGCAATCTCTCAGGGATAAGGCAGTCCCTCGGGTAACATGGTCCTGAGCTGTATAGGGTCTTATATGTTAGTAACAAAATCTTTGAACTTGGCCTAGTATGCAGTCTTTTCAAATATTGTCATATGCCTGGCCATCAGGCATCACCTTGGACCAAATGGCCCCTATCATCATTGCCCCAATCCATCTCTGCAGGGGCCAAAGCAGCAACTCAATCAGCCAAGCCAAGAGATAGGTGTGGCTGCTACCAGCTGGGAATAATGAAGGCCTCTTAGAGCTGCTGAGCTTAAATAGCCCAGAGCTAGCAGCCAGGGAGGAGGGGTCTGTGGAGAAAGAGCAGAGGCCAGAGAGACTGCCAGCCTATTATTTTATTTATTTGTTTGTTAGTTACATTTATACCCCACCTTTATTTCACCATGGAACCCAAGGCGGCAGACATATGGTTCCCAGGCAGTCTCCCATCCAGGCATTGACCAAACCTGCTTAGCTTCAGCAAGGTGGTGCCCTCATGTGCCTTCAGACCATAGCCTGGGACCTATGGATCTCCAGCTTATGTGGTGTTTTCTTCTGCAAACTGGGTATAGGGGTTTCAGAGAATCCCAACCTTTTGGGTGAGGATACTGTGGGACTAGCCCACTGGTGGTGACTTTAGGGTGTCCTGCAAAGTGGCTAGCTAGAGGAGCCCTGGACTTGTCACCCCCCTCAAGTTTTATAATCCTGAGAAATGGGCTGCTGCATGGCACAGATATTTGGAGGAGGCTATCATCAGCCCCCCAAGCACACTGGGACCAGACTGAACGTTGCTTCTGAAGAGGACCCCAACCTGGAGAAAGGCCAAGAGAACATTTTCAGATTAAAAATATGGTAGAATCTGTGCAATATGCCAACCAACTGTACTTGAAAGCCTGCCTAGGTTTCAGAAAAACGTGCTGCATAAGTTGTTGGTAACATGGGGTGAATACAAACAGAATGTTCTCCATCTGGCTTCTGCCAAGGTCCTCAATGCTGAACGAGTAAAGTGCTCCTGATTAATATTAATAGAGGCCAGGGTGGCACACACGCATTCATGTACACGTCTAATATCATAAGGAAATAAGCAATGACGGGTGAACTCCATCAGTTGGGTTCAGAGCTGGGTTTGATAAACTGAGCTTTTATCAGGAATTTGTTGTTTTCCCCCAGCTCCACTTCTGCACTGGGACCTTTCCACAGTCCCAGTGACATATGCTGGAGCACAATAGGGCCTGAATGCCTCAACCCATCTCCCACACATTCTTTCAGTGCTTCCAAACTGTGCCTAACCTCCTGTCCCATTTCCATTCTCTCCCTCTGTCCCTGAAAATATAAGGACCGGGAAATATAGGGATCCAGGGAAATACAATTTTCCCAAGACATCCAAATCCTCAGTCACCCTATGAAAATATGTTTCTGCTGTTAAACATTGTAACTTTAGAACATATATGCCCTCTTCAGGCATTTGGATTGTGTGTTAAATATGTGACTAGATCCATCCCCCAAGTAGATTTCTTGTCACCATCCAAGAATTGGAGGGTAACTGTCTGAAGCAGGGAGACTCCCTACACTTTGTAGAACCCTGCATATTTAACACTCAGTTTGAAAGCTTGAACAGTTTCCACCATTTGCAATGCTCATACTAAGGGCTCAGGTGCCCTGTGAAATCTGCATTTTCTGGGATACTGCCTTTGCAGAATTTTAAACTCAGTGGTTCAGATTATGATCTGAGCAAAAGATGACTTTTGGTGTTCTGTTCAAAATAAAACAGAATGTTATGTACTGGATAGATTCATATTCTGAACCACATAAGTGCAGATTTTGGCAACATCACTAAAGTGTCTGGGAGTGGGATTCTACAGGGCACCGAGACCAAAAGAGACGAGCGAGGGGCAGGGGTAATTCTGAGTGGTGGAGAGGAGATGTAAAGGCCCTAACCAAGAGCAGGTCTCAAATTAGTGATCTGAGAAATGTCAGATTAGGAGTTGGCTTGTTTGCCACCACCTGCTCCTTGCTAAACAAAGGGAATGAAAGGAGTCCAGCCAGCAGCAGACCAGAGCAGGTTTATGGAAACTCCTCGAGTTCCACATGACTCTGGGACAAGTTTACTCACTGTTCTGAGGTAGGAGGCTTTTTCTGGATTCACATTGGCTCTGTGTCATCCTTCCCTCAATATCGCAAGCCAGATTAGACAGAGGGAGTTAAACAGTGGCCAAGGCAAAGATGCATGACAGAACCCCCTGCCCCTAGATGCCAATTACTCAATAGGATTCCAGCTAAGGGAGCAATCCAAAGCCAAGATCCACCAGGATGAGCAGATGAGGATCTGGCAGATCACTGGCTGAGCTGAGGTTCAGCCGGCATAAGTCCCCAAGCTCAGCAGAGGCTGATGTAAGTCTCATAAAAAGGAGGCATTATGAGTGGCTGGACTGAGCCAGGGGTGAGACTTATGCTGGATCCTAACTCCATTCAACTCAGTTGTGTGACCAGGCAACCCAGTGGAACATCCACTGGAAGAAAGGGTGGTATGATTCAAACTCCATTTTAAAGTCTTGTTTTCCCCCTGCCAGGCTGAGGTCATCTCAGGATTTGGATCTGATGTACTTTATGCCATCTTAAGTTAAAGCCACTGCCTATCAGCTGATCTATTACACTGATTTCCGTTCATTAGTATTGCTCCCCAAGACATGCACAATTTACAGCAGGATCTTGTAGAATATTAGATGCACCTAGGGATGCTTGAGGAATTTGATATTTGCGAATTCTGATGCAAACTGACATGAATCACACCTCCCGGGCTAATGTGCAGATAGAAACATAATTGTTGTTTGAATTTCACCCTTATCTGAATTTTGTGATGCAGGTCTCAGCTTTAGAAATGTAACGAGATATGTTTTTTAAATATACATATGAGGATACAATACATTGAGAAATGCAAACATTTAAATGAAATGCAGTTCCAAATGTTTATTTTTGTGGAAAATATGTTCAAAATATATACATTCTCATAAGGGTTTAAAAAAAAAAACCAGGATAATGCAGAAACAAGATGGAATGGATTTATGAACACATGCAAAATAAGGCATGGACCTGAAATAGACCCATCCCTCCATTCCTGGGTATACCTAGGTCTGTGGAAACCAAGGGGCTTAGCTGCATTTAACTATGCATCAGTTCTGGCTGTATATATTGTCTGTATCTCCAGGACTTGAAAGAAAGGTACTTGTCTCAGTATTAGTTTTACATTAATCCCAAACTACAAAAGAACCAAAAATGAGGTCAAATTTTGCAGAGGGGTTTAATTAACAGAGATTAAGCCTTCCTGAGAGGCATGATTATTTCAGAACTCTGCTGAGCCAGGGTGCCAGGCAAGATGGAAAGGAGCCATCCCCTAAGCAGAGTCTTGCTGTGGTTCATGGTAGCAAGGAAAATTAACTGCTTTGGTGAACATGACCATGATGGGGAGGTTAATACCATACTAATACTGCAATTTATATATATATATATAAATATATATATATTTCCTATATATATAGGAAACTGCTAATATGATTAAAGGCAGCTAATAGGATTAAAGGGCTCTTTAAAGGGGGATATGTTGTTAAGAAGGGTTTTAGGTATGCTTTGCATCTCTCTCAGTGCATTATGCACCTGCTCCAGGAAGAAAAAAATTATATAGAGAGAACCTAACTCAAGGTTCAGCCAAAGCATCACTATATGCTTTTGAAAGGCTTCTGGTCTAGGCAGTAAGGTTTTCCCCCTCCTTACACTCTCAAGGCTAAAGACAAATCACAGATGCTGTTCTCCTTTTCTCAAGTTGGGGGTATGTTTTGATGCTTCTTGCTAGTTCTGCACAGCATTGACTAGGGATGGAGGAGAAAATTGATTCAGTTTGCATTGAAATGAAAACTTAACAAATTTGCACTCTTCAAAACAAGATGCCAACCGAAACACAGCTATCCTTCAAAATGTGCACTTCTCCAAATTTTGCAGTGCAGTTCTTCAGCCAAGTTATGTGCACAACTATGCACATACTAGGGTAGCAAGTGCTTTAAAATTGTATATATTTTGATTACTCTGCAAAACTGCTTTGCAAAAATGTGCATATTAGGCAAGATTGCAAACAAAAATGTATATTATGAGAATTTTGCATGCTGATGAATTTTTATAAGGACTTTAAAAAAATCACAAACTGATGTGGAAATGTAGAGAACTGAATTTAAGATTGGAAAAATGTGATAATCAAATTGACATATTTGCCCACCCTTACTGGTGATGCCACTGGCCTCCTGTTTTCTCACATTAGGCTTGCTTGGCAGCAGATAAGAAAACATCTTTTTGTTCATGCATCATTGAGCCCAACTGTTTCTTCAAGTTTGCAATCCCATTCATGGCTGATGAAAATGAGGGACTATTTTCTGAGTTTTTCAGAGGTCAGTGAAATCCAGGAGTGTCTGTAGTGATGGTGGTGCTGGTGGCAGCAGCAAGAGTAATACTCTTTCTAGTGTCCCAGGGTATGGTCGGAAGCAGTGGCAGCTGATGACTCTGTGTCAGTGGGACAGTGGAATTTGCTCCAGGTTTTAGCCTGAACTTTTAAGCTTGGAGCCACCACTGGTCTGAAGGCACATGAGGCCAAACTGCACATCCATTTGCTAAAGCAAAATACCTCATGGCCTCAGTGACCATCTGGAAGCCACATTATTGCCATCTTGGGCTTTGTGATGGAAGCAAGGTGGGATATAAGAAAATAAATAGCGGTCCAGCCTGTACGTTCAACAGCCCATACACTGCAGAATGACCTGGATGCAGCATCATTCCAAGGCATTGGCTACTAGCACAAAAAAGCATTCCCCAGTACCAAACCTGCTGGATAACCCTAAAGCCTGTTTGTCAAAGAGCTGGTGTGATGAAATGGACAGTATGTTAGATTTGGACTGTGGATGCCAGAGTTTGAATCTCTACTGAACCCTAAAGCTCACTGAGTAATATTGAACCAGCTGTGATCTCTAACCCTAACCTTTCTCAGAAGCTGCTATGAAGAGGAATAGGACAATCCTTGGGCACCTACCCTCATGTCTGAGTAGGGATGGGTGACAATTTGCAGTTCAAGTCTAATCTATCCATTTCGCACTTTCCAAAATAATTTGAGAACCAAAACACAGCCATCCTTCAAAATTTGCATTTATTCAAATTTTGCAATGTAGTTCACCAACCAACCAATGTTTTAAAAATGCATATGTTAGGGGAAAGTGTGCATACAAAAGAATATATAAGTGAAAAATAACACACAAATATGCATTATATGACAATAAATTGCTTTCAGAAATGTGTACTGCCTACACAAAATGTGTTTATTAGACTTCTGAAAACAATCTTGTTCCGGGGAGCCTTTGGAAGGGACTGAAGGTAGAGCCTGACACTAATTTTATGTCTTCTACGTTAAATTTTACCTTTGTAGTCCCTTTAGTATCAATCCCTATATATATGTATATATGTGTGTGTATATATCTATATCTACCTACCTACCTACCTACCTACCTACCTACCTACCTACCTACCTATCTATATTGTATTTTATGTATTTTAATTGTATTTTATGTATTTTAATTTATTTTAATGTTTTTGTGATTTTACTGCTTACAATTTTATTATGTACATGTCTGATTTTATTTTTGAAAGCCGTCTTGAGCGCCCTATTATAGGGTAGAAGGGCAGGATAGAAATATTTTAAATAAATAAATAAATAAATAAATTATTAGGAGAAGCTAAAATGCTGGACAATTTTTACACTAAAATGCTGGACAATTTTCATGAGGTTTTTGGTTTTTTTTAATTGCAAATAGCTGCAGAAATGTATTTATTTATTTATTTATTTAATGTGGAGAACTCATTTAAAGATTGGAAAAATGAGAAAGTAAGAGAACCAAAATTGACAGATCTTTCCATCCCAAAGTCTGAGAGACTTGGAGGAATGGAGTTTATAAATGTGGTGTCAATAAATCATGGCAAACACAGAATGGAGGACACAGGTTCAAAAAAGGACAACACCCCTCCCCTAAGTTTGGGAGCTGTGTCAAGCCCATTTTGTTGAACAGTAGTGAAATATTTAGCCTTAAGCACATTTTACCTCCTGCTTTGGTCTTCATTCCCAAGCAACCCAACCCTGAGAAGTCCTTGTCCCAATATGCCACAGGTCTTTGCTGACATTGCAACATCCATGAACTGTTTAACACCTTCTTGAACTCTGGCTGCAACATTCCTTTCAACTTTTCCTTACAGTATTTGTGAGAAGTGCTAAACTTTTTATGAAAAATGTATATAGAAAACAGTAGCTTGGCTACAAAAGATGACCCATTGCAAGAAAAGATGTTCAGATTCTAGCAGGTGCTTAGTGATGAGTTCTGATACTGGCAGTCAAGTGTAGTTTGGAAAGGAGTGTTAGGGATGAATGATGAGCTCTTAGATGGAAGAGAGATAATGGTGAATGGTGAAAATTCTAGTACCTAGAAATAGTGTTTGAGTTTGCTTTTTTCCTCCTCCCTCCTAATCTTTTCCTTTTATGCCGTGTCTTTCAGTTTGTAAGTCTTGATTGTGTCTGTGAAATTTGTAAGCTACACTGGGAGCCGGGGGGAGTGGCTGAAAAGTGGATTAAGAACACTTTAAATAAATAAATAAAATAAGTTTATGGGAGGAAGTATGTTGACTCTGGGCCCTCTCTCCCTAATGACTTCCCAGCTATGAAATAATTTGTTGAAGCTGCTCTTACAGAAGGAGAGGAAGAGCTCTTGAGTGCAGCCATGTTGCTATAGAGACAATTCTGTGTTTGCGACTGTTGAGAATTCAGAGCCTATTAACCTTACCACCCCTTTTCATGTACACTTGTGGGAGGGAATCCTATGCAAATTCATTCTGTGCAAATCACATCCTTCGTCAGAGAGTTAATAGTGGAAATTCAGTGAATATATTTCTGTATCCATCTTCATGAATACGAAATCATTTCTGCTTGGCCAATAAGGCTGCAATGAATGCCAATGGAATGAATAATAAGAATGTAAGAATGATGTGTTCGCCCTCGAGTGTTGTGAATGGATAACTGCTCTAGTTATTCATGAAGCCTTTTTTGTAGCCATTAAAAAAAAGTTTAGCTTCCTTTTTTGGAAAGGAATGAACATGCCATCCATCTCATTAGTAGCATTAACCAAATGTATCAATGTAGGACATGAAAGTAATTACAAAATATGGGGGTAGGGAATCATTAAGCAGTATTGTAAAATAAGTAATATTGATTAATTTGGCATTTGAATAATAGGATTAATCATCCTGAGCATGTCTGGGATTATAAATTGGAATGAAATATGGAATTCTGTATCAAGGATGTCAGTCTCACATGCTTATGAGTTCTCTAGATGTAGAATGGCTAAGTACTGCAGCAAATGCCTGACTCTCAGCATCACAGACTAGGCTTGATCTCAGGGGCACGGGCCCCTTGGTCCAGTGGTTGCCCTTTGTCAGTGACTCCTAAATTGTGCACCGTGGTAAACTCATATGCTGCAAAGGTGGTTAAAAGGTGCCTTGTTACACAGCACCATTTCCTACCTCTCAGAAGAGGAAGGCTAGATGCAGCACTGAATATGTCACAATCATGTATTATATGGACACTAATATCATGACAAAGGGAAGCAGAAAGGGCATACAAGGGTTTCCTTATTCAGCCATTGATACAGCCAGTAGAGACTGGTGGCTCCAGTGTCAGTTGGGCAGTGAATCCGCTCTGGGTGTTAGCCTGAACTTCCAAGGAGCTGTCCAAGGTGCTGAAAGAAGCTCTTTGAAAGTTCAGACAAAAGCCCAGAGCGGATTCACTGTCCTACTGGCATCAAAGCCACCAGCATCCACTGGATACAGCATAGCCTGGTTCCCAGGGTCGGAAGCATGGGTGAGGAATCTCTGACCCATGGGCCAAATATGGCTTGCCAGGTCTCCTAATTTATCCCATGAGGCTGTTTGTCTACAGCAACACTCACTCACCTGACATCTATATGGGACAGATACAGGTGTGGCTGAAAATGAGCAGTTGGGAGCATTAGAGTGCTCCTGATGTTCAATTACAGCTTGTATCTGGCACTGTTTACATGGGAACACAGGAAAGCCACCTCATACTGAGTCAGCCCAATGCTCCATCTAGCTCAGTATTCTCTACACTGACTGGCAGCAGCTCTCCAGGTTTTCAGGCAGGGGACGTTCCTAGCCCTACCTGGAGATGCCAGGGACTGAACCTGGGACCTTCTGCATTCAAGGCATATGCTCTGCCATCTATGGCCCTTCCCTGTTTAAATTTGAGGCCAAATGCAAGTTGCCCTGCTTTGTGCAGAGGCCAGACCCACCTTACATCATTTGACATTGGGTGATTGATAGGAGAGCAGCCCCACCCACTTGACAAATGTGGCCCATGGAGGGTTGGTCACAATTGGATCTGGCCTGGGGGCTGACAGTGATTCCCCACCACTGGTCTGAAGGCCCATGAAGCCACCGCCTTGCTGAAGCTAAGCTGGTCTGTGTCAGTAACTTGATAGGTGACTGCCTGGGAGCCACATGTATGCCACCTCTGGTTCCATGGCAGAAGAAAGTCGGAATATAAATGTAAGCTGTGGGCATGAGGAATGCAGATACAAGAGAAGTGGAAGAGCATCATCATTGCCCAGAAATCACAATCCCATCCCTGAGCTCTGATTGATCATGCAAAAGTAGAACAGGACTCAGGAACACAATATTCACTTGACTATTTGGCAGTTACTAGGCGGAGGCTAATAAACAGATCAGGATGCAGTTAGATACAGTTTTCCTACTGCTCCAAATCTTTCCAATACAGTTCTCAGCTCAAAAATAAAAAAGTATCAAAATGTGGTTTTGTGGTGAAAATGCGTAGAAATGTGTGTATTTTACAATAAACTGTGTATTTTAGGGGAAAATACCTGGAAAAATGATACGATTTTTCATACCCTTTAAAAGAAATTGCATATTGATACAGAAATGGTACAGAATGGACTCTTGCACAAACACATGCAAAACTGGGCTGGAAGAAGGATGATCCAGCCATCCCTATATGAAGCCCTTACTTCTAGATTGCAAGGGTGTTGGAAGAATTGTTTTGTAAATGGCTTTGAGACCAGTTATGGTAAAAAGCAATCTACAAATACTGAAAACAAAACAATATTTAGTTCAGAGATGTTGAGTGGGGTAAGTCAGTTTGAACATATAACACTAATTCTGGCAGGACTGTGCTGGCTACCAATTAGTTTCTGGGCTCAATTCTAAGTGATGGCTTTGATCTACAAAGCCTTATGCAGTTCAGCACCCCAATACCTCAAGGACTGCCTCTGCCCACATGAACTAACACCGACCCTCCAGTTATCATCTGAGGCCCTTGTGGCAACATGAGAAAGTGCCTTTTCAGTGGTGGTCCCCCACTTGTGGAATGTTCTCTCCAGGGAGGCATGCCTGGCATCATCTGTATCTGCTTTACTTTAGAATTTCCTCTTTATCCTGGCTTTTGGCCCTTTAATATGAAGGGTTTCAGCTATTGATAGCCTCTTTTAGGGGGCTGGGACTTGTATAGATGTGTTTTTAAGTTTTCATTGGTTGTGCTTGTTTTGACTATGTCACTTTGGGTCGTTTCTGTAAAAAGTGAAATATGTAAAGAAATAATAGGGATCCTGTAGTCCTCCAGAAGTTGTCTCATTAAAGTCAGGAAATCTGTACATCTGGGTTAAGAGTTGATGGGCTGGTTGAAGATCCTGCCCCTTCCTGGTTTACCAAAAGGAAGCCAAAAACTAGCATGTAATTGTGTTTATACCTGTGTCAGTCACATCTAAAGCTGAGGATTTAAATGTATTTATTTATTATTTTATTTGTTTACTTGATTGTAAACCTCTGCATGGTTTACAAGAAATCTAAGAAAATTTCCAATTTGGCAAAGCAATTCAAGGAGGGGTACAGGAGACTAGGCTTTAAGCTGGGTGTGTGTGTGTGAAGAACATTTCACCCACTTCTTTTTCAACCTCTTCCATTGTTGAGAAAAGAAATTATGTTCAAAAGTTATCAGAGGGGAAAGAGCATGCCTGTGAAATTCTCATGTACCTTTGTTGTGTTTACCTTACTTTTGAGATGGCCAAGGGATGTTTCTGAGTGTCCTTTCTTTCATCCTTCAAATCATCTCCCTGGTGGTCTGCACCCTACAGCTTTCCCATGTTTCAATTAAAGCCCACCACCTTTGTTTGGTTTCTCCCACCTTTGTTTGGTTTCTTTCAGAAGAGGAAAGTCTACAGAATGCTGGGGAAATGTTTACTAGAAAGCAAAGCATTCACACCACCCTTGACCACCTCACAACAATAAGAGAAGCTCAAAGCCCCACAACCACTGAAACTCTAAAGCAGGGTTGGGGAACTGTGGCCCATTACGTGTGTGGCCAACCAGTGTGGCCAATGGTCCAGGATGCTGAGAGCGCTAGTGCTGAAACATCAATAAGGCCATGGGTTTCCTATCCCTGATTTAGTTATTCCCCTGATTTATTAGTCCTGTTTCAGCTGAAAATCTCAGAGTAGAACAATAAAGCCATAACAAACAGCAATAAATGAAATCGGGCACAGAGAGCAGATGAAAGTCCCCATAGGAGACAAACTAAATAAAAGGCCTAGACATGTGTTTTTTAAAAAATAAAATTTTACTGATTTTTAAATATTTATTATTATTATTATTTTATTTCCATTTATAGACCACTTACTATCTAAAAGATCTCAAAGCAGTTTACAGTAGTATACACAAGCTACAATTAAAAAAATATATCAAATTAATTTACAAAGCAAAATACATAAACAATATCTATATTATATACATAAGCATATACATAAGCACAGGATAAAAGTCAGAATTCACCAAGGGAAGCCCATTAACTGCCCTCCCCGCTCTATGAAAGTGTCAAAAAACTGGAATTATGTTGACCATTAACAGCATGACCCTAAAAGTTTTTCACTTGGCATTGGACACAAACAAAGATGGAGCCAAGCAAACTTCCCTGGGAGGAAATTACGAAGGCACAGTGCTTCATATGAAAAGTCACCGACCCTTGGATGCCTGGGGGATTTGGGGCAGGACTCTGGAGGCCAAGCTTGTCACCTGCGTAGGTGCATGTGGAAGCAGCTGGTCCTTTGAAAAGAACACTTTGAATATTGCTGAGAAATGGACTGGAAGCAAGTTAGCTGTTCCAGAGCTACTGAGATATGCCCTGTTCATCTGTTCCCAGTTATTAAATGGGCTCCTCTGCTTTGTCCTAACCGTAGTTTCAGAAGTGTCTTCAAAGGCACCCTTGCATACAGCACACCGCAGTCATCTAGCTGAGATGTTCTTCCTTTTACCTTTTTTTTTTTTAATCCTCATGTCAGTCCCCAGCCACTTCTGAGGCAGCTTCTCTGGTCATCCACACTTCCTGGGATCCCCTGGGAGAACATGATGACATATAATTCTCTCATGGGCATTCCAGAAAGTGTAGGATGCTGGGAACACCATGGACCAGTCCAAGGGTTTTTTTTTTTTCAAAAAAGCAGAAGGAAGAACAGCACGCAGTCTTTTTGTAGTGTTGTTTAAAGTTATAACCAAGTAAAAATAACTCCCCTGAAAATTGCATCAAATCTCTCCCATCCTTTGAAAGTAGCAGAAACAACTGTGGGAGTGAAGACAGTCATGAACTTGGGGGAGCATTAAATCTAATGGCATCCTAGATGCCCAATCTGATCTTATAAAAGGGTTGCAACCCCGTCCAGAACAAGCTGAGCACCTCCTCTATTTCCAGATGAACCTCATACTTCAGTTTCTGAAGCAAAATACACCTTCAGCCCTTAAGAACCCTTTAGAATACACAACAAAATCTAAGAATACAAGATGTGGCTATCCCAGGCAGCCAAAAACAGAGCAAGGGAGAAAATGCATGCTCAGTGGGACGCCCCAAAGCCTTGTGTTATTAAAAGACTCTTTATCTCATAGAAAATAGTTCAAGACTGCTAAGTAAAGTTCTCTTGGTCCTGATTTGAGACCTACAATTAGCATCATCAGTGGCAATTTTCATGTGTATGATATAGCAGCCAGCATGACTCTTAGAGAAGATAGGTGGTGCACGGCCAAATCTCCTTAGATAACAAAGAAGAAAAATGTGCATCACCTTTCCTTCTATAAACAGCAACCAAACTATCCACCCACATCTGCCAAAAAGAAACAATCGAAACCCAGAGCTTCAATCTTCTGTGTTTTCTTGCACCACCTGAAGATTGCTGAGGGTCCTTGTGGGCCACTTAATTATTTTTCTGTCTATTGTAGCAGTTGCAATGCCATAGAATTAGAATTAAAATACAATATAAGAAACACAAGAAGCAACAAAATACAATTAAAGATCAATACCAATATTAAGTGCAAAGGATGTGCTCAACCACGAATCCACAGGCATGCCGTGGACCACCTGAATGAAGCTCATGGACCATAGTTTGGGAACTCCTGGCATGAGGCAACTTCATATGTTCTTATATACTTCCTTAACACTGGATTGCTAGAAACAGATTCACGTGTGTGTGTGTGTTTTTAAAAAAGTAATTGAATAGTTTATTTTTCTTCACAATGTGGTATTAAACAAGCTTAGGAGCTAGCTAGCTGCATGAGGACTAGAGGCATGTCCCACCAAAGAATGTCTGAAATACAACTTTCAAGTCAAGTCACATGTATTGTTTTTAACCAAAAATGATCTCAACATAAAAATCATGTTAGAATTAATAGTTTTGAGAAGCATATTATCAGGAGCCAGGGATAAGGGCAAGAAAGTGAACAGGCTGAACTGATCTCATATGCCTTCCCTATTACTGTCAGCTGCCCCTTGCTGGCTGGCTTCCTTTTCTCTGTGTGCAGAAAAGCTGAATCAGGGCCAATATTATCTGGGTAAAGAAATTATGATTTGCTTGCAAAGACTTGGCAGCAATCCCTGGATATTTTTGTTTTGTAGGGTTAGATGCATGAACCTTAGCTGCTTTTTCCTTCCCCAATGTCCTTATATTTATAGTCTTTCCTTCTGATCTATGCTATGATAATGAGTGGGTGAACATTGCATAATTGAGATGTGTTCATTTGTTTAACATTGATGTGCCTTGACTGTTGCTGGGTTTTGGTTTTTTTGTGTGTGTGGGGATTGGCCAGCAATACTATGGTATCTTTCTAGCCAAAATGAAGCATTTTTAGACCCTGCTAAACTCCTCCCATTAACTCCCTTGCTTACCACCCTTATTTAAATGAATGGGGCATACAGCAAAATCCTATCAATACCTATTCAGATCCATGGAGTTGAATGGGACAGCCCATTAAACATGCATAGGGCTGCAACCTTAAACTTACTTATCTTTTATTGGGATCGTGCCCAATATAATTGTATTAAAGATCTTTGTCAAAGTTATTAAACTTGTAATTTTTAAAAATTGATATAACTATTAAGGATAAGGAAAACTCACAGTCTGGTTAGTTACTTCCATAGGTACACCAGACACTGCCTCATACTGTGTCAGACCATTGATCTATCTTGCTCAGCATTGTCTACACTGACTGACAGCAGCTCTCCAGGGTTTCAAGCAGGGGACATTCTCTCTCCTACCTGGAGATCTCAAGGATTGAACTGGGGACCTTCCGGGTGCAAAACAGTCGCTGTACCACTGAGCACAACATTTCCCTGAAATTGAAAGCTTCTTTACTAGATGTGGTTATATCTCATTTGATAGTGATTTTCAATACTTTGTAAATTATAAGCATTTCGTCTGACACACTCTGGTGAAATATGCAGTGCCTGGGAGTCAAGTCAAGGGAATCCTCATTATTTTGGCAGCTGAGCACTTGAGATGCTCTCAGTAGTAGTAAGGTAGAAAGTTTTAAAATGAACATTACTGATACATCTCCTTGAGGCTTGATCAGACTTGAGGCTTGATCACACACTAACCAGGCAGGTAGCAGTGAACTGTCTAAAAGTAGTATTGCTCCAATAATGTACTCTGTCTGTGATGTGAATGGAAATAAAGGAAAGCCTCCTTACTCAATTGCTCCAGGTGGTACCCAAGACTCTAGTTACACATGTAACAAGCCACGCTCTGGCTGTTGAGAATTTGAAAGGCTTCCCCAAGAGATTGGCAGGGCCAATGGTGGAAAGAATCCTAGAGCTCCTGGCCACATTCCCCATTCATTTCTGATCTCTACTTTTATTATTTCTCATTTACTGGCTGGGGCTACAATTCTAACCCCACTTTCCTACAATTCTAACCCACTGAATTCAATCGGGCTTAACTTTGACTAAGCATGGCTAGGACTGCGCTGTCAGATCCCCTAGGGATTTGGGGGAGAAGGAGCAAGGATAATCAGCTGCCAACAGAGAGCTAAGAAGAAAAGGATAGATAATCCATGGGGAAAGGCGATGCTTTCTTCCCATTTCTAATTAAGCCCTTCAGAATTATTGATAGTTAGGCCATTGCTTAAATCTGGCTACTTTCCCCATGAGGAGTGGAGCTTGAAGCCAGGCTCTTAAACAAGCAGAGTCATCTTAGAATCCTCTAAGCTGAACCCAGGTCTCCAGCCACGTGCCATAGCACTTGCTAAACTTCCTCTTATTCCTTTCTGCCTAGGGTTGGGAGGGGAACGCAGAATGTTTTTTTAGGCTGCTACCAGGTGACATTCCGCGACTAAAGAACTGTGTTTGATTTGTTGGGAAACAAGTTCCGCAGGCCTGTCCTGAAGCAATTGATTTTTCATCTTTTGGCTTTGCATGCAATCTCTGGTCCTCATCTTGTTAAACACCTTTGGTTCTGCAAATATGTATTGGATGGTTGCCAAAATCTGCTTTCAGAACATTAACTCCAGTGATATCATGTCTGTGCTTTTCCTGCAGAACCAAGTTCCCACTATGTCATATCTTTGAAAGCATTTAACAATGCGGGAGAGGGAGTCCCTCTTTATGAGAGTGCCACCACCAGATCTCTGACAGGTGAGTTGGAATGGCTGACTGGTACTTTTGTCCATTTCTACCCGCTGCCTCTGTCATAGCAATGCATGCCCTTGGAAGCAGTGAATGGGTGTGGAAGGTGAGTACACACATTTTTAATTGGATTACCTGCACTGGTGAGTGTAACCTATTGGGCTGAGGACAATGATCTATGAAGGTTCGGGATCTCCAGACAGAGTGTCAGGACTGGCTCACAAATGCATGCGCATTGCTTGCAGGTGCATGGCTGAACTGGCTTCATAGTGCTGCATCTGAGATAACATAATGCAATATAATAGCAACTGTGATGTATATCCGCGATGACTTATTAACACATGCAAACAGCTTTTAAGCTTCACAGAGTTATTTTTTTTCCCAGGCAGAATAAGAATAGCATTTCCCCAGAAGTGGGGAAACCTGCGGCCCTCCAGATGCTGTTAGACTGCAACTCCCATCGTCCCTGACCACTGGCCACGCTTGATAGGGCTGAAGGAAGGTGGAGTCCACTGACCTGTAGGGCCACAGATTTCCCCACTTCTGGCCACATCTCTGCTGAGGGCATGTCTTCCTTCGCATGCTAAAACAAAAAAAGAAGAAGTGAAAGACTTATCCCAGTGATGTTGCATGCGGGAGTTCTGGTGACAGAGCCTTACTCTGAATTTTCTTGTCAGTTCACAGAACTGGGTGCATGTCCGTTCACACCACTAGTGCTTGAGGGGTAAGCCATAAATGCCAGAACAGAGTAGGCATCTGAAGGAGAAAGGCACAGGGTGTGTGGCAGAAAGGATTTGCACAGCAGCAGCTCATGATTTCTCACATCTATCAAGCAGACTAACAGAGAACTCTGAATCACTGTGTGAGTGTGTGTTTGCAGAAGGTCCGTACAGCCGGGCCTCAGTACTTCAGGTGTGCAGAAGAAATATCCATATTATTCCTTTACAAGACTCCATGCACCCATATTTCAGACTATGTTTGAGGATGGAAGTGTGAGGGGCGAGAGTCACCATGGCCTGAAATCCCATTCTGCTATCTTCCGTTAGCCGAAAGCCTTAAAGTAACTGTAATCTTTGTGAGCTTCTATGGTGGAAGGAAGAGTCAGATGATGTGCCTGTCTTCTTTCTTTCCCCAAAGTGGATTGTGAATAAATCCCATTTCCATAACTGTATCTCACTCCATTGAGCCTTTTTTGTCTTTCAGGCCACAATGGAGGTGGGTGAGGGCATGCAGGCATTTCTTTGTTTTTCAAAGGTATTTTTATACTGCCCTCCACCACAACAGTCTCAGGACAGTGTACAAACAAAATAAAATACAACAAAACATAATGCAATCATAATAAACAATTCACATAAAATACCTGCATAACAAATATAGTAGCAGTGCTGTGCTTAAAAACTGATGTCACCCATTAGACTCCTCCACCTGTAAAAAGAGTGTCTTCACCTGTTCCTGAATTGAATGTACTGTAGAGGTAAGGCATACTTCAGTGGAAGATGAGTTTCACCTGATAGTGAGTTTGACCCACTGGACCTCTGGTTCTTTCTGCCTAAACCAAAGAATCCATGCAATGCGCCCTGCTCTTAGCTCTGCTGCTATCCTACCCAAAGACAAATATTGAGAGTGCTGTAGAATGCAAGCCTTTCCTTTATCTGGCACCAACCTCACCTTGCCAAGTTAGTCAGATCCTAACTTGGATCTGAAGTGTGCAGGAGAGAAACTCCATAGAGGGACTGTCCTCCTTTTAATATGAATAATGCTTTGTTGCCTTCTTTCAGTAGCACTTCTTTCCTTGCACGCATGCATGCACACACACAGAGAGACATGGACCTGGTGCATCCCCAGGCTATCAAGTAACAAATGAAGGGGAAACTGTCACAGTCATGGTTCCAGGACTTCCAGCTTAGGGCTTATATGGACACCGAAAGAACCACTATGATGTTGAATGGTTCCTTCTGCTTACAGAAAGACCCCATTCATAAATGTGACTTTCTTACCCTGAACAAATTATCATTTCATTTTGTGAAGAGGTAAGTTGGGATTCACAATATAGTTCTATTAACAGTGGGATCGAATTCTTACTACTCTGCTAATAGAATGACACAGGAGCAATTTGCCTTATGGTTGGATCCATTCCATACTGATGATCATTTCTGGGAAGAGGAACCATGAAGGTTGGGTCACTGAGTCACTCCTTCACATGCCAACATGTGAAATAAGCAAAATGTGTATGAAAAATAACCATGACACTTATTCAGCCAATATAGTTCTTCTGTACAAATGTTATGGGGAAGTAAATGTGAACCAATAATTCTTCTTTTACTATGTGGAATACTGTCATTTCTTCCATGGATATTTTGGGATGGCGATGACAACCAACTCTGATGACTCCATGCTATGTCCACTGTTCCTTTATCTAAATTTAAATAGAAGGATCACTGACAGAGCAAAATGAAATAATACAAAATGAAAGGAGATGCAAGAATGACAGGTTCATTCAAGGAGGAACTGTATGATGAAGAACCAGAAATTTTAGAATGTGAAGTGAAAACTGCTCTTAAAATACTTGGAAGAAGCAAATCACCAGGAACAGATAGCATACGAGTACAGTTGCTACAAGTTACTGAGACTGAATCTGTCCAAATTTTGACAAAAAATTGTCAAGAAATATGGAAAACTAAACAACGGCCCACAGACTAGAAGCGTTCAACATACATCCCAATTCCAAAGAAAGGGGATCCCAGGAAATGCAGTAATTATGGAACTATTGCCTTAATATCCCATGTAAGTAATGTAATGCTCAAGATTCTACAACAAAGGCTCTTACCATATATGGAGCAAGAAATGCCAGATATCCAAGCTGGATTTAGAAAGGGAAGATGCACCAGAGATCATATTACAAACATATGTTGGATAATGGAACAGACAAAGGAATTTCAGAAGGAAATCACCCTGTGCTTTATAAATTAAAGCAAAGCCTTTGATTGTGTAGATCATGAAAAACTATGGAATGCTTTAAAAGAAATGGGGGTGCCACATCATCTGATTGTCCTGATGCGCAACCTATACTCTGAACAAGAGGCTACTGTAAGGACAGAATATGGAGAAACCAATTGGTGCCCCATCAGAAAGGGTGTGAGACAGGGGTGTATTTTATCACCATATTTGTTTAATCTAGACACAGAACATATCATACAGAAAGTGGGATTGGACCAAGATGAAGGAGGTGTGAAAATTGGAGGGAGAAATATCAATAATTTAAGATATGCAGATACCATACTCTTAGCAGAAACCAGTAATGATTTGAAACGAATGCTGATGAAAGTTCAAGAGGAAAGCACAAAAGCAGGACTACAGCTGAACGTCAAGAAGACTAAAGTAATGACAACAGAAGATTTATGTAACTTTAAAGTTGACAATGAGGACATTGAACTTGTCAAGGATTATCAATACCTTGGCACAGTCATTAACCAAAATAGAGACAATAGTCAAGAAATCAGAAGAAGGCTAGGATTGGGGAGGGCAGCTATGAGAGAACTAGAAAAGGTCCTCAAATGCAAAGCTGTATCACTGAACACTAAAGTCAGGATCATTCAGACCATGGTATTCCCGATCTCTATGTATGGATGTGAAAGTTGGATAGTGAAAAAAGCTGATAAGAGAAAAATCAACTCATTTGAAATGTGGTGTTGGAGGAGAGCTTTGTGGATACCATGGACTGCAAAAAACACAAATAATTGGATGTTAGAACAAATTAAACCAGAACTATCACTAGAACCTAACATGATGAAACTGAGATTATCATACTTTGGACACATAACGAGAAGACATGATTCACTAGAAAAGACAATAATGCTGGGAAAAACAGCAGGGAGTAGAAAAAGAGGAAGGCCAAACAAGAGATGGATTGATTCCATAAAGGAAGCCACAGACCTGAACTTACAAGATCTGAAGAGGGTGGTTCACGACAGATGCTGTTGGAGGTCGCTGATTCATAGGGTCGCCATAAGTCATAATCAACTTGAAGGCACATAACAACGTGTAAAAATGACATAACAATAACAACAACATACCTCTCAGAAATGATATGCTACTGGCTATGAACTCCAGGCAGCCTTATGGCAATGCGCTCTACCTGAGCAGTTTTTACTTTTCAAAATGCCACATCTGAGCATAATTTGAATAGGTAAAGGCCATGTTAGAAAAATTCTAACACTGTCACCCCTCCGAAAATGACTTCTGTTATTTCCCCTATCGTTTACAACTTTTGCTGAGTTGAAATTAATTAGCTTTAGCCATCAAAAGTACAGAGTCACAGACAAGGATCAGACAGTGAGGTTGCACTTTGGGATGATATATTAGTGTTAATTTAAGACTTTGTAAGTTTCGCTCAGCTGTGAATGGCATGAAGTACCATCCACATCCTTTCCAATGATTTTTTTTTCTTCCAAGCATATTGCTAGCAAGCTTCTTAATGATACTAGAGTTGCAATATTAGGTTCTCAGTCTTAGAATGCAACACAGAATGGAATCTGTAATTCTATGAGGGGTGATAGGTCAGTGACAGAGCACATAATGCCCATGCAGAAGGCCTCAAGTTTAGTCATTTGTATCTCCAGTTTAAAAGTATGTTGGGTAGCAAATACCTCTGGCTTAGACTGGAGAGCTGGTGCTAATTGGAGTAGACGGTAGCCCTACTGGGTTAGAAGACCCAGTGGTCCATTTCAGTAAAGCATCTTTGCATACTCATATGCATGTTAATACTGCTTTATTTAATAAATGCAATTTCCATGCCACTTTTTATTTACAAAAATAACTACCATTCCACGTTTCACAACTACCCAACTGGAAACCAATATCATGCGTGTAGAATGATAAGACTTGGAAGGAGCGTTAAAGATAATCTAACTTAGATCCATTAATTTCAGTTGGTCTTCTCTGATTAGAACTAACATCATATAATATCCAACTTAACACATCCCCCCTGTGCCTCTAGGATTTAGTGGGTGTTGGGGGGAGGAGAAGGGAGAAGTTCTGTTGTGCAAGCGGAAATTCCTGCACTGATGGGACACATTAGTTGGATACCACCCGTTGGTTCTTAGCAATAGCACATGAAAAAAGATTTCTGGGAAGGAGGATATGTGACATCCTTGCATGTTAATGTGTCTTACCACACCAGTGTCAAGGTGAAACTGTGCAACAAAGAGTTTTGCAAAACAATTCAGTGTGTGTCTACTCAGACATAAGCCCCATAAAATTCAGTGGGATTTACTCTCAAGAGAGTGTGCATAGGGTAGCAACTTCAGAGAGCTAGCCCGGTGTACCCGAACCCAGCACAGGAAAGATGCATCCTGGAAAAAGGAAGGGCAAGCTATGGAATTTCCAAGGACTAGAAAAACAGAGAGAAGCAGGAAAGTTGCACAAAAAGGAAATGAAAGCAGCAGCTCTTTGGAACCCCATTGATTCCTATTGCCTGTTGTCAGTGTCCAACCAAATCACTTATCAATCACTGGTCTGATTTCACTTATTGGGTAATAACACTGGCAGGCAGGAACAGCCGGGCTGGTTCATTTCACATAAATCGTTTAGAAGGGTACTTGCATATTTTGTTCCATAACTTTCTTTCTAGGAGGACTAGAGACTTAAAAAAAAAAGCAAGCTCAGATTCTGGGGTACTTGCTGGGTGGAACCACTGAAGGCCTTTGCAGGCACCATGGTGCCCACATGCAATGGGTTGACAACTCCCAGTGTAGCAGCTAAATTTATTGGGAGTCCCCAGTAATCCTCAGCTCTGACATGAACTTTCAGCATATAGACTTAAGCAGCTCATTCTTTCATAGTCGCTGCCCACCACCACCTGCAAGATGTTGATAACAGTGACCTGCCTTACAGGGCTGTTGTAAGAATTACTAAGACTGTGTATGAGAAGTGCTTTGAACATTCTGACATGCAGTATAAAACAAATGCTATGAACTATATCATTCCCCACCCCCCTCTGCAGCGACATATATAATTTGGTGGGCAGTTGTTTTCTTTTCTCATGCATAACCCACATTGTTCAGAACTCTGTCAAGTCACTGAGAGCAAAGAAAGAAAGAAAAAGGCAGAGTGACAGAACATTAAGGCTGTTCATGAGGAATAACTGAACCAAATTATAGAATGTTCACCCCAGATAGTAATCCAATCTTTGCTTGTAGAGTTTTGTGAAGTATTCCCATTAAAAAAAAAAAAATCTTGGAAAACCATAAAAAGAGAAAATCTATTCTTTTTTCCAACCATCGCCCCCTTAAAAATAACTTCCTCTATAAAAAGAAAGTGATCCATACTCTACTATCTTTAGCAAGTATGTGGGTATTTCCTTGTAAATGTTACTTCCCCCCCCTCTAATTGTTGCAAAAGTAACATCTCTTCCTGTTTAAAGTATGTAGCTTTTAAAACCTTTCCATGGGTACTTTCAAAGGTATTTTTAAATTTGTGGTTATGCTACATCTACAGTTGTGTGCCTAACAATCGAATATATTATTATTATTATTATTATTAAATGTGGAATATGAATTCTACCGGGGGCAGGGAACTTCAGGGAGTTGAATGTGGCCCTCCAGACCTTTCTGTGTGGCCCTTGGGACTCTCTCTAGGCCACACCTCTCAACAGTTCTACTCCACATCCTCCTTGAGCACTTTTTCCTGTCTGGAATGTGCCCTTGAACGGTGATAGTGGTTCTTGTCTGCCTGGAGGATGGAAGGATGTTTTGGGTGTAGAAACCTCTGACTTTTGTGTGGCTGGAATTTAGTCTTCTGTACAAAGGTAAGAAATGCATCCATTGCACCAACCATCTTTGCCTCTGACCCTTCCCAACATGCGGTCCTTGGAAGGTTGTCCTTGAGGGAACATGGACTGAACAAAAAAGGTTCCCCACTTCTGACCTTTTAAATCTTTCTAAAACTCTGGTTGTCTCTTTCAAGAACTGTCTTTACCAGCAACCACTCCCACAAGACTCCTTCTTTAAAACTTCCCTTGCATCACTCAAGGCTACTTTAACAAGGAGCTTCCTATGTAATCTTTTACCTCTCTGGAGACAAGTCTCTGAAGAGAGTCAGGAGTATGGGGGCATTCCTGGGCCAGCATGGTCTCTGTAAGAAAGCAGTTGTAATTGATCTTCTTGAGCAAGTTTCCCTCTCCAGGTGGTGACTGCTTTGCTCCGAGTGCAAAAGACAACTGAAATAGCTTTGTAGACATTCCACTAAAGGCCATAGGAAGCACCAAGATGAGCGTCTGCTAGGTTCAATAAATCTGGTCATGATGTAGAGTGCTGGGCATCATAGCCTTGAAGGCATCTTTCTAACCTTTTTTAGTAGCTTGTGAAAAATGCTTGTGGACATGTGCAGGTTAGTTTCTCAAATATGTTCGTATTTTAAGTTGAGTCAGCAGGACTTGCCATCAACATCAGGACTCCTTTCTGCAACACTGGGAGAAGCAACAAAAAGAGTCTTTTGTTGTATGGAATGTTTTTGCCTCTCCAAGTCTAATGGGCCAATTTTCACTGTAACTGTGGTCCACTGAGAGCCAGTGTTGTGTAGTGGTTAGAGTGTTGGAGGCAGAGCTTGGAAAAGTTACTTTTTTGAACTGCAGCTCCCATCAGCCTAATCCAGTGGCCATGTTGCCTAGGGCTGATGGGAGTTGTAGTTCAAAAAAGTAACTTTTCCAAGCTCTGGTTGGAGGTCAAATCTTCATTCAGACACAAAGCTCATTAGGTGATCTTAAAAACATAAGAAAAGCCTGCTGGATCAGGCCATTGGCCCATCTAGTCCAGCCTCTGGGTCTCACAGTGACCAACCAGATGCCTATGGTGAGCCCACAAGCAGGACCTGAGTGCAAGAGCACTTTTCCCTCCTGCTGTTTCCAGCAACTGGCATTCAGAAACATACTGCCTTCAAATGTGGAAGCAGAGCATAGCCATCATGGCTAGTAGCCACTGATAGCCTGTTCCTCCATGTATTTGTCTAATCCTCTTTTAAAGCCATCTAAGTTGGTGGCCATCACTGCTTCCCGTGGGAGCAAATTCCACAGCTTAACCATGTGCTGTGTGAAGAAGCACTTTCTTTTGTCTGTCCTGATTCTTCCAACATTCAGCTTCATTGGATGCCCACAAGTTCTAGTGTTCTAAGAGAGGGCAGAATCTTGAACAATTGCCTGTCTCGGCTTAACCTACGGAGGGGTTGTTGTGAGGGTAAAGTCACAGAGTAACCATGACCTACTTCTCTGGAGGTCACATCTTTTCCCTGAAAACCTTCCCTCTTGTTCCCAAATTTTCAGGGAAAAGGATTTGCCCTCCAGAGTGGTTGTGTCCCAGCAGAATTTTTAGAAATTGAGGTGTGTGTGTGCGTGTGCGTGCGTGCGTGCATAAGCACGTGCAAAAGAAGGCTCATTTCAGAATTCAAGGGACACTTTGGCAAGAGATAATTAGATAGAGCATATCAGTGGAGAAAATTCCTCAGAGTTTCCTTAGATCAGGAGTTAAAAACATCAGGCTCTGTGGGCCAAAAGTGGCCTTCTAGATCTCTCTGTGTGGCTCTAGGGACTCTTCCCAGGCCACACTCCTTACTGACAATGCTTTACACCAGCCTTTCCCAACCAGTGTGCCTCCAGATGCTGTTGGACCACAACTCCCATCAGCCTCAGCCAGCATTGCCAATGGCCAGGAAAGATGGGAATTGTGGTCCAACAACATCTGGAGGCACACTGGTTGGGAACGGCTGCTTTACACACTGCTTGAGTGTTTTTTCCTGGCTGGAATGTGCCCATGCTTGCCTGGCTGGAGGATGGAGAGAGGCATGTGAACGTGTTCAGAAGCTAGCCTGCCATACAAAGGCAAAAGGTATATCCATTCCTCTGCCCACTTTTGCTTCTCCTTCCAGGGAGTTGCATCAGGGTAGTTCTTTCTTACAGAGTGTCCAAGTCTCCCTTTCCCGGTCTGGTCTCCTCAGGAGTAAACCCCAAACTTCAGAGACAGTCCATTCCTCTGAAGGCTGCCTTGGGGGTTCAGGGAATGCTCTCCCCCAAAGAGGATGGGAATATTCTGCCTCAATGCCCTTGGCAGGCTTTAATTCAGGACTCCAGTGCCTCCCCAGGGAGCAGGAAGACTGCATAAGCATAAGCTGCTAGCATTCCCTCTCTGGCCACACCCAGTGGGGATCTGGGGAACAATCTGAAGGCCTCCAGTGGGGAAACAAGGACTTCAGTTTCCAAGTCTCTGTAGTGGTACCTTATTTGACACACAGCCTGTCCACTGGTTCCCCACTGGGCTTCCCTGTTCCCCCTTCCTGCTCTCTGAGGCTTTTTATTTCCTCCCTATCTTCCCATATTTCCTTCTGCTGAACGCTCAACAGCTGGGCCCCTTCTCTGCAACCAGGCAGCTGATGGAGAGTGTCCCACCCTCCTACTCCTATAGGTGGAGTCCCCAGGCAGTATTAAAATATGATGTCCTCAGGAGTCATTGCCTGGTGTGGATTGTGGCCAGTGGCAGCAAAGGGCCAACAAGCCCTGGTGGCCCATGACAACGACACAGAGAGAATTCAGAGAGGTCACAAGTGGTGCCAGAAAGACTTTCACTGCCTCCAGTGACACAGGAAGCAAGACTGAGAGAGCTCTTGGCTCAGTTGGTTCTCTTATGGACCTCTAGCCCAGGTGTGGGGAACCTGTGGCCCTCCAGATGTTGCCGAACTAAAACTCCCATCATCCCTGGTCACGCTTGTTGGGGCTGATGGGAGTTGTAGTTCAGCAACATCTGGAGGGCCACAGGTTCTCTGTACCTGTTCTAGCCCTTGGCCAATGCTCAACCATGCCAACCACAAGCACTGGCTGTGGTATAAAAATGCATGCTGTCAAAACAACACAATGGGCTTCGGCAAACAAAATAAGAAAACATACTCTATTTTCTTTCAGCAACAGAATGCAATTACTGAATGACAGCTGTTAATATGTCAACATCAGCAGATGACAATATTCTGGGGAAGGAAATGGACCAAGATTTTAGAGTTCTCTATTTCCAGAAGCTGATGGATGAGATTGTTGAGATGCTACTGTTTTTTACTGTTCGGCAAAAATATAGCTCAAAATCTAAATTATCCAGGTTGAATCTAACCGTTAATATTGTTACAGCAGAATCATCTTTTCTTAGTGTGCCATATAAGAGGCCTTCAAATTTCTCAATATCCAAAGGGAGATAAAATGTAAAAGAAAGTTGCAAAGTGTTTCGTATCTTGAATGTATAACACACATTACTTTTCAATGAGAGCCATGTAAAGTGGCAATATTGCATCGATAAATTTTTGTATTGCTTCATTGGGGGGGTGTCCTTTCAGATGTTTAGTCTAGCTATAAGAACAAATAGGTAATATTCTGTACTATTCTGCAACAGAAGCATAACATTGTGCTGTATAGTTTACTTGAATTTCAAGCACAAATGAAAATTCAGCATGTTCTATTCTGTACTGAAGTATGTTTTATTTTTACTCAAAGGTCTGCTGAACTGCTTGATAATTGTTTGGAAAATCTGCAAAACCAAACTGAATGTTTAAAGATGGTTTTTAAAATATGGACAGACAGACAGTCACAAAGCAAATGGTATAATACTCAATTAGGAAATTTCACAGATATTGATACTTTGATTTTAGGTCTACAAGTGTGACTCCTTATCCACTTAAGCCAGAATTGTATACTGAGGTTATGAAATTGCTAACATAAAATTCAGTAGCCCTATTCAGATGTAATTGGAAACCATTGTCTCAGGCTTGAACACTTCCGTTCTTTGACACATTTGGTTGTAAACTAACCACAGTGCTCCATGACATCTAAACTCAGGTAAGTGTGATTTGTTTAAAACTATAGTTAGAAAAATCTAACCAGGTTCAAACTGTAGTATCATAAAGCATTGTTTAATAAACCCTGAGTTAAGACATCACAGGAAACTGTGGTTAGTTAAAAAAACAGAACTCAGTGCTTTCAATCTTCTCTTCTGACATCTCAGAGGAGGGGAGTGAGACCACACAAGCCCATGGCTTGCCATAAATTATTCATATAGCAGGAACCATTATTCTTGTTTCCGTCTGAACTGGGCTGACATATGATATACCATACATCATCATTTTAAAAAAGCATACACTGAAAAACAGAAAGAACTTGAGAGGGATTCAAAACTGTTATTCAGATCTGCCAAAATTCAGAAAATGCTCGAAATGTTATGCTTTGCACTTTGCAATCAATGTGGCTCTACTTAATTGTGGTTAAGATATTAATTTAATAGCACTCATTCACACCTTCTAATTATTATATTCTGAAATGCATTGTCAAAGCTTCAGAATGTACTCCAGGGAATGCTATCATGTGTCAAATTGTGCCTTCATAATGTCTACTTCTCTGGCTTAGAGATTGTCATGCCACATAGCACGCTGTTAAGGCAAAAGACTCAAGTGACACATAGGAAAAGCAGTGCTTATGCCTCAAGCAGTAGATATAGACAATTTGGAACAAATCAATTAACCATCTTTAACCATGACTCATTTTTAACACCCTCAAACTAATGAAGATGAAGCTTTATCCCAATTAACTTCATATCCCCTATTGTTAATATTTTTCCCCAACAGAGGTAATGAGTGTCCCAAAAGTACTCATTTGATTGTTTGCTTATCTTTCTTGAGCATTCATATGGGGTTGTATCCAACATCGCTATTCTGTTCGTGGAACAGGCTGCTGCTCACACAGTGGAACTTCTCTTCCTCTCCCCTGCAGCCCCCAGCATACACCCTTAACCTCTGCTCCAGAGAGTTGGGGTGCCCTTGTATGCAGAGAATGCCCCTTCCATAGCACTAGATACAACCCACTGTTTTGATGCTGGTTCTGCCCTGGCTGCTATTGCCTCTCAGGACCATTTTCCTATTCCTACTTTTCCCTCGCTGTCCCCTGGGACTCATTTGTTGGCACTTATAATTTTATATGTTGTTTAAATTTTATATGATTCTGTTTATGAGTATCCTTTATAGCATCTCATCAAATGTAGTATTATGAAGTTGTACACAAAATCACTTGGATAATTACAAAATCACTTGAATTTCAGTGAGGGCAAGTGAGGCTAAAGTCAGTGAGGGCAAAATATATATATAAAAAGGCCACAGCATTAAAACAAAAGCAAATATATTCAATGAGTGCTGAAAGTAGCCATACCGAGAAGCACCTTTCAACACTCACGGGAATTCAACATTAAGTTGGATTCCTGCATCGAGCAGGGGGATGGACTTGATGACTTCATGGGCCCCTTCCAGCTCTACTATTCTATGATTCTACGACTCACAGTAATGAGAACAAAGTAGGACAAATAGTTTAGGCTCAGGAAGAATTCCAACAAATAACCCCATCCTAATTTGCCTTCTAAAGGAAAAAAAAGTTAAGCAGAGTGTCCCAACAACAATATGTTGAGATATTTTAAAAGAAAGACACAGTAATACAGGTATCTCCCACATGCTCTGGAGTGCATTGTACTTATAAAACAAAGCTTTTGAATAACTTCTGGTTTTGTACATTGTAGGGATTTTTTTTAAAAAAATGTGTCATTCTTGTGTTTACTTGTAAAGGCATACAAATCATTCTGAGGATATATCAAGCACTGTAACTTCACTGAGAGAAAAGAAAGAAATAGGGTGCATATGAATATGCCTTTAATGTTGGTTAGTTCTCAGCACAGTAGCGCAACTTAATTGCTGCTCATGTATTTTTCAATTAATGGCTCTTTTTTCTGTTCTTCTTATATTCTCCTCCCATCATCCTTATTGCTTGACCCATCCTTAACCCATTGTGATGTGTATCTCACTGCTGGCTGTTTGTTTGTTTATTTGACTATGCATTTCTTTATTTTAATTTGTGGTATGCTCATTTTTGGTGGCTTTTGTGACCCAGATCCCATTGACCCATTAGAAGTTGATTTTTATCCTTTGCTTGATGATTTCCCTACCTCAGTCCCAGATGTCTCCACCCCCATGCTCCCACCAGTAGGTGTCCAGGCTGTTGCATTAACACACGATGCTGTGAGGGTCAGCTGGGCAGACAACTCTGTCCCCAAGAATCAAAAGACAACAGAAGTTCGGTTTTACACGGTCCGATGGAGAACCAGCTACTCTACAAGCGCTAAATACAAGGTGAGGTTTGAAGTATTTATAAACAGGCTTCTCTTTCCGAATCCAACCCTTGCCAAGTAGTAGCCTAGATGTTTCTGTCATGAGCAGGGCTATGCATATTTCACCATGGAATTTCATACTATTGGGCATGGCTGGAGAATCTGTGACCCTCCAGACATTGTTGGACTCCTGCTGACATCAGCCTCAGCCAGCAGGAATGATAGAAGTTGTAGCCCAACAACATCTGGAAGGCCACAGGCTTGGGTCTGGGACTTCACCAAGCATTGTCTACTTATTTTCAAACTTACCTTCACATCCATATGGACTCAGATCTCCCCCCAAAAAAATCTGAGATCATTTCAGCTTCATTTTTAATTAAAAACAAAACAACTCCCTCCTTGAGGGTGGGGGATCACAGATGTACTGAATTCCCAAGAGCCCCCAAAAAGGTAAGTGCTCCCCAAGACTTAAGCCACATCTGCACCATCCCTTTAAAACAGTATAACACATCCCACTTTAAACAGTCATGGCTGGGAATTCTGTTTGTTAAGGCGCTGAAAGTTGTTATAGACCCCCCTCCATTTCCCTCACAGAGCTATAATTCCCAGAGTGGTTCAACAATCAGTCCCTCTTCCTAGGGTCCTCTGGGAATTGTAGCTGTATCAGGGAATTGGGGTTTCCTAACAGGTCTCAGCCTCCCTTACAATCTACAGATCCCAGGATTCTTTTGGTAAAAGCCATGTTGGCAAAGCAGCTATTCCACCACTGAGCTGCAGCCGTTCCCCAGTTGCTCTGTAATTCTCTAATTCTGCAGAAGTGATCATGTTCCATGACCATCACTCCTGTACTGCTGCTGCCCTTTGGCTCTGCTGCTTGTATCATACTTATAGATTTTTTTTTTTAAAAAAACTTGCAATGTTCAAGTGGTTCCTTAATACAAGCATAAACACTGTAAACCGCCCAGAGAGCTTCGGCTATGGGGCGGTATATAAATTCAGTAAATAAATAAACAAATAAACAAGAGGTAGGTGAGAGGAAAGAATGCCTTACCAAACTCCCCATATACATATTAGGGCCCTTTTGTTTACCTGTTCTTAAAACACTTCCATCAACACAATAAATAATGCATTTACCTCCATAAAACTAGTGAGCAAAAGCACACACTTAACCAAGCCAAACCACAAACAAGCACAAGGTATTAAAATCAAAACTTTTTATAAGCGCATCAGTACATATTTACCCAAGAGGCGTTTTAGATCACCTGATCAAATATGTATTCACGTAGCTCAGAATGTCCTTGTTGCAAAAGGACAAGTAAATATGCATTATTCCATCGATTTTTTTTTTTAAAAAATCCATTTTAATAAAATGAATGTCATAGCTCCCCAGTAAGGTTTAATATAATGCCAAAAAAAGTAATTAAAACCAGCATAGTCTAGTAACATTTTTTTTAACCTGGTTTGTCCCTTAAAGGGCATGTAACGCAGCAACCTAGCTGGAACAGGCTAATGCACTGGTTTTCCATTCCGTTGGTACCCGCCAGAAGGTATGGGGGAGATATTCAATTTTGTTGGCATTTTAATGAGAAACTACCCTAATTCATACTTCTCAAACCAACACACGAACAAAAACACAATAATCCTTTGAAATCTGAAAGTCTCCAAATTTTTGCTATGTAGTTCTCCAACCAATGTGTACAAAATGCATATATTTTGGAAAGTTTGCATAAAATGCATATATTGTGAAAATAACATACAAAAATGTATTATAGTCTGTATCCTGCTGGTTGATGCCAAGATTGTGTGCCAGAAAATTGAAGGGTCAACAAATGTCAACAGAATAGAAATGGAGGATGAAATTCATAGAACTGGCAGTTATGCATAAGTTAACTGAATTTGTTCAAGTAGGGAAGGAAGATTGTATAATGCTGAGTTTGCTGAAATATGGAATAGTTTTATTGATCATTGGAATGTACAATATGAAAATGTCAGATTGGAAAGATACCCTTTTATGTAGATTATGATGATGGTAATAACGTTTGGGGGGGGGAATGCAGGACATTGCTTGCAAAAATGTGTACATTAGTCAAAGCCATATACAAAAATATGTACATTGGGAAAAGTTCACGCAAAAATGCTGATGAATTTTCAGGAGGATTTTTTTTAAAAAAGCCCACAAATTTCTGCAAACAGGATGTAAGAAAAATGAGAAACTCAGAGAAACAAAATTTGACAGATTTATCCATCCCTAGTCCCTGGCCATAGCTGGGATGCACCGGCGTGGAGATGAACTGAAATGCCTCCTCTCCCATGTTTGCCACCCTCTTTTCAGGCTGGGAGGTTGGAGAGGGACATCTCAGCTTTGTGCAAGGGAAGGGGCTCCACCTGCTGTTGGCCCCCCTCCTTTTGGCCCTACCAGTACTAATGAACACCAGCCACCACTACCCCAGGGGGGAAAATCCAATGAGAACTTACATATCATCTGTAAATAGTACTGCCAGTTCTATGTACATGTAGCTTGATGGCTTAGGTGAAGGGGGGGGGAGAGAGGTGCAGTGCTCTATGCATGCATGCTGTAAGCATGCTTGCTCAGAATTAAGTCCCCTTGTGTTTAATGTGACTGTGATGGCACAGGCTGTAGCTTGCACAATGAGACAGAAAGGAGCCCATCAACCATCTTGTTAACTTTATTGCTGACACTAAGTGGATATCCCACCCCCTGCTGCTTCATAGCCATTAAACTGGCCCAACCCACTCCCTACACTGAGTAGAGTGATATGGCACTTAGGTGTGAGGTGAATAACAAAAGACATTTTTCCCCAAAACAAATGCACACTTTAAGTTTTAGTAAGACAGAAAGTTAAACAGTGTTTCAGAAAATGATTCTGGAGTGAAAAATTAATTTTACAGTATGAGTAGTTACCCGGAAGAACAAATGAAAATAATCAGAGAAAAACACAGCTATACCTATTCTAGATGGGGCTCGTTCACTTACTGTGAGGTTGGTGCTGCTTGCATCCCCATTTAATTTGCATGGTGCACATGACGTTGCAGGCAACCAGCAGCTATCACAGTTTTCCCATTTCAATCCAATCCAATTCTAAAGCGAAAAGGGAAGGAAAAACTGTCTCAGCTTTGCTGCGCTCCTCTGTGTAGGTGCTTTGCCTAGACGTTTTTTTAGTGGACGGGTTCTCTTATGCCCCATCGCCAGCTCTCTCTCTCTCTCTGCTGCCCGCAAAAAGGGCAGCAGCTACTGCATACTTTGCCTTTCACTCATTCCCCCCTCTATTCAGTTTCATATAGTTTCATGTCAATTGCACCCCCATGCTCTCTGGCTGCCAGGAGAGGCATGCAATTGACAAGAAACAATGAAACTAACAAAAAAAACCACCCCTTGTCCATTAGAAATATCGATACTCCGGAGGGAGTAAACATGTAAATTAGGGCCAGGGCCACAAGGAAACAGCAATACTAAACCTTTCCAGAAGAACACCTACTTGTGTGAAAGGGAAACAGCAGATTTGAAGGTAGGAAGTGTGAACCTTGCAAATCTATCGTGATGGCAAAAGCTGCATCTTCACTGCGAAGTTCAGCTCCCATGTAAATGAGCCCATTGTTTCCCTGGCCAAACCAAGCCTTTTTCATTTGTATTCCTTAGTTCAACTTCCTAGTTTCTTGGTAGCTTTCTCCTTTTTCTTTTCTGATAGTGTGCTCTCTCCATGCGATCTAACACTCTCAGTATTCCAGCACTCTTAAAGTGTTTCATCACTTTCACTCTCTTGCAGCTCTTCGAGTTTCAGCCTTTGACTAACTACCCTACTGACCAGCTTGACAGTATTTTCACTCTCCTCTCGCGACCTTTTAATCAACCAGAAGAAGAGCAGATTTTTATTAAGTTTCTGTTTCTTTACAATTGCCAAGTTCCTAGGTGGAAATCCCTCCCCCAGGGCTGCCCATCCACTACCAAGCCAGATTCAAGGTCCTTGTGTTAATTTACAAAGCCCTGAACAACTAGGTCCAGGGTATCTTAGGGACCACCTGAACCCTTATATCCCAGCTCGATGATTGAGATCATCTGCAGGAGCAGCTTTGATAATCCCCCAAGTTGGCGAGGCTCTTTAACATTGACATAAAACACCTTTTAAACACCTGCTGAAAACCTTTCTGTTCTGCCAAGCTTACGCAGGCAATTAAGAAGATGCTTTTTTCATAACAGTTGACCTTTGTTTTTATTGTATTTTAATGTTTTTTTTTAATTCTATGATGGTGGTAGTTGTTTTTAACATGTTGTAAACCGCTTTGATGTTCTTAATGAAATAGTGGTATACAAATATTTTTATAAATAAAATAAATAAAACCATCCATCCTCCTGTGCAGGAGAGCCTCTAAAACCAAAAGCAACCATTTTATAACAACCAAACACAACACAAATTAGTGGAACAGTCTCATTCCTCCACAGAGGCTTGCTTTCATAAGAACAGATCTGCTGGATCAGACCAAAGGCCCATCTAGTCCAGCATTCTGTCAGTGCACGATGGTCAGTCTGATGCCTATGGGAAGTGCTATGAACACAACAGCACTCTCTTGTAGATGTTCCTTGGCAACTGATATTCAGAGATAGACTGTCTCTGATACTGGGGACGGTATATATCCATCACAGCTAGTAGTCATTGACAGTCTTATCCCCCATGAATTTCTCAGACCCCTTTTAAAGTTATCTTAAATTGGTGGCCATCACCACATCTTGTGGTAGCAAATGGAACTTAGGAATCTGCCTTATGCTGACTCAGACCCTGGGTCTGTCTTACTCAGTATTATCTACGTTGACTGGCAGTGGCTTTCCAGGGTTCCAGACAGGAGTCTCCCCCAGCTCTACCTGGAGATGCTGAAGACAACCTGGGACCTTCTGTATGCAAAGCAGATGCTCTACCACTGAGCTACAGCCCTTGTGTTGTCTGTACTTTGTTTCATTTATCTTGAATGTCCCATCCTTCTGCTTCCTTGGACAAGCCCAGGCTTTAATGTTCTAAAGACCCCGTGTTCTCTAGTAAGCATGTTTAGAATTCCAGTGAGAGAAAGGGAAAGAAATCCCTGCCCCAGGAAGTATGCAATGTTAATGCCAAAGCTTGATGGATGCAAAAGAATCAAGGGAAGGGAAGGGAGAGGCAAAGGAAGAGATGAATATGAGTAAATGGAGTTGCAAATAATTTGACTTGGTGCTAAGGATAGGATCTTTTGGCCAGGACCAGTTTGAAAGCATTCCATTGACCTAACAGGCCAGGAAAAAGTTTGTTCTTTGTCCATTAGCCATTCCTTTTACCGATCCATTTTTTCCCTTGAGCCCCCCAAAATCTCCTTTAAAATATCCATAATTCCTTTAAAAATGTAAATATGAATAAATGAAAAATTGATAACATTATCATTCTTAATATCAATATTTTAGAGGCTGGTTTTTTTAAAAAAATATTTTTGAAAATCGCTGCGGAAAATTCTGATCCGCAATGATAGAGAATAAGTGAATTAATAGAAAATCTTGGATCAAAACTGAATTGGATGGAATTCTAGCACGTCCCTGTTTTGGTGCATAAAGAAAGAGGGGAGATCAATCATGGGAATGGAAGGTTTTGAGGAACAATTTAAAGGAACGGAGCTGCATAAGTGTCGTGGAAGGAACTATGCTAAGAAGATCATTCTCATTGTTTTCCATCACAAATTATCCTTTATACCTGTTCTTCTACTTTTCTTTTCTGTTTCTTCCCCCTTTTATAGTCAGCAGACACAACAGCCTTGAGTCACACCGTATCGGGTCTGAAGCCAAATACCATGTATGAGTTCTCTGTCATGGTCACGAAAGGGCGAAGGTCAAGCACGTGGAGTATGACAGCTCACGCCACTACTTATGAGGCAGGTATGTCTCCATTAAGTTTTCAAATATTGGCAGGTTATTTTCATTGCTTTCGCTACCAGCATCAGCTTCCATTGCTAACACAGATTGCACTTTATTTTTGCCACGTTTCACTATGTTATTACAAACAGCATGACAAAAAAGAAATCCTGTCCTTTCTTGTGAGTAGCAAAGCAAAGCAAGCACTTCACCTGGCAGCTCTTGCATGGCTCCAAGCCAGGTTGCTGCACTTTAATAAATGGTATATTTACAATACTGTGCTGTGTAAATTCAGTTAACTTCAAAGACCTTTCCCGCTCATGATGAGGCATCATTGCAATTCATTTTTCAAAAGAGCCCAAGATCAGATGAAAACATGGGTAGACATCCTCTTTTGATATTAGAAACAGCGGTTTGTTGTCAGCGTTATATACTAATTTATAAAGGGCTCAAGGATTCTGATTGCATCCAAGCCTGATGCAAAGTTGTGCTTTGATATTATATTACTCTGTTCTGCTCTGTCACTGCTATACACCATAATCAGTTAGAAAAGATAACCATGAAGAATACAAAGTCTTGAGTTTCTCTTATGTAGTTTCCTCAGTGTACACACACACACACACACAGAGGCAGCTGCAGGTTAGAATAATAGAATAGTAGAGTTGGCGGGGGGCTATAAGCTCATCAAGTCCAACCCCCTGCCCAATGCAGGAATCCAACATAAAGCATACTCGACAGGTGGCTATCTACCAGCCTCTTCAATGGATCTAGTGTTGGAGAACCCACCACCTCCCTAGGTAATTGGTTCCATTGTCGTACTGCTCTAACAACAATTAGGAAGGGTTTTTTTCCTGATGTTCAGTCAAAATCTGGTTTCCTGTAACTTGAGCCCATTGTTTAATGTTCTGCATTCTGGGACAATCAAGAAGAGATCTCGGCCCTCCTCTGTGTGACAACTATTCAAGAACTTGAAGAGTGCTATCATATCTCCATTGAGTCTTCTCTTCTCAAGGCTAAACATGCCCAGTTCTTTCAGTCTCTTCTCAGAGGACTTTGTTTTTAGTCCCCTGATCATCCTTGTTGCCCTTTTCTGAACCTGTCCAGAACTGGATGCAGTACTCAAGATGAGGCCTAACCAGTGCTGAATAGAGGGGAACTAGTACTTCAGGGTTATTAGTTATTAGTTATTAGGTTATTAGTTGTCAGCTCAGAAAGCCACTGTGCAGCCTGATGTTAGCTTAATGATTGTTCATTGTGTTTATTGTTCTAGCTGCTCTGTTTATTTATTATACTGGAATTGCTTTTTAAACTGAATTTTATTGTTCTGAGATCACTATGATGAAGGGTTATAAATATTATAAATGCATAACTTTCTAAATAATGAACATTTATTTAGATCTGAGCTGAATATACTACAGTTTCATGTATTGCTTTGTGGGTTTTTTTGTGGTGGGTGTATTGATTTTGCCAGGATATGCATAGAATATTCTCAAACAATACTTTGTGTGAATATATTCACTTTGTGTATATGCCTTTTTTTTTATCCTGCTTGTTGACATTGTTTATCCCTAGTTGTGGCTCTTTTGGTGCTCCCTTTTTTCTCCTTCCTTGTTCTTTCACTAGTCCTAGATCTCAATCAGTCAGGGATCATGTAGCAGACAACATTACATCACCATTGCTCTTTTACTCATTCATACAAGCCAACATATAGATGGGGTGGAAGTTCCATTGTTGCCAGCCCTGTCATCATCTTCTCCCCTGGAATCTACACACTAAATCTATACAGAATCTAAAAGGGAAGCCTACAGCTGTATGGATGTGGGCTTTCCTAATGGTGACATTAGGAACACTGCACAATTGGAGGCCCCACTCATGCATTCTTGGAGGTTTCCCTTTTCAAATGTTCAATTGTACATGCAGATCTCAGGCTGGGGTCACATGTTGATTACATACTGACATGGTAAGGGAAAATGAACTCAATAGAGAAAGCTACAGAAGACACTGTAAATGAATGGGTAAATATTTCTAGAAGCACTTTTTTTAAAAAAAGGAAGACATTTTCAATATATTATTAATTTCAGCAGTCCTTATTAGATGTTACTAATTAGCAACCATCCCTATCAACCCTCAATTGCCCTGTAAACTAAAGGGAAAAAAATCACTGCAATTCATTCCTTGTTTTTGTTTAAGTTTAGAAATGTGTCCATTTAGACTTTCTTTAGCCTAGCCCTCAGGGCTAAATTTCTGAAGCTCTGGAGGAGAGAAAAGGGGTATGAGAAAAAACAAGGAGAAAGATAAAGGAGAGCAGAGTTTAAAAAAGAGGACCTAACTATAAACTTGTTTCCAGTGTTTTATATTCTGCCTAGTGTGTCCTTCTTACTTGGCCGGCCCTACTGTTAGGGAGAAACAGGCAAGTGTCCCCGGCGTTTGATACTGGGCGTTGTGAAAGGGCAGCTAATTCTTAGCTATGTAATTTATTATTATTGAATTGAATTGAATTGAAACTTTATTTTTACCCCGCCCTTTTTCCAAACTGGAACTCAGGGCGGCTTAAAAATAGAACTACATGTAGTTAAAAACATAGAAAACATACAATTAAAATACAATTAAACTATGCACAACCTTAAAACCATAAAAGGCACTTAAAAATCTAACAACAATTTAAAATAATATGAATAATAATATAAAACAATAAAACAAGCCTTGTAAAGCCCAATCCTAAACATCTTCTATCCCAAAAGCCTGTCGGAATAAAAAAGTCTTTACTTGCCGACGGAAGGATGGCAAGGAGGGGGCCATTCGTGCCTCCCTAGGAAGGGAGTTCCAGAACCTAGGAGCAGCCACCGAGAAGGCCCTATCTCGCGTCCCCACCAATCGCACTTGCGAGGGTGTTGGGACTGAGAGAAGAGCCTTTCCTGAAGATCTCAGGGCCCGGGCAGGCTCGTATAGGGAGATACAGTCTGACAAATAGCCTGGACCTGGGCCGTATAGGGCTTTAAAGGTCAAAACCAGCACTTTGAATTGTGACCGGAAACAAACTGGCAACCAGTGGAGCTGTTGTAACAAGGGAGTTGTATGGTCCCTGTAACCAGCCCCTGTTAATACTCTGGCTGCAGCTCTTTGTACCAGTTTAAGTTTCCGAACAGTCTTCAAAGGCAGCCCCACGTAGAGCGCGTTACAGTAGTCTAAATGGGATGTTACGAAGGCATGCATCACCATAGTCAAATCAGGCATTTCCTGTATTTTTGTATTTTTCATAGCAAGAAGGGAGAAGAGGCACTTGTGGGATGTTCTTCTGACTCAGGTGCCAAAATTACTAGGCTAGCCCTGACTGCAATGCCAACTTGACTTATTTTGAGGGGGAGAGGAGGGGATGCCATCTGCTGCCCCACCTCAGGCAGCAAAATCTGCATACAAGCTATCTACAGATGGTACAATCCACTGCCACATTCTCCTGGAGCCCTGCTCTTGGATAGCTGTTATTCATTTCAAAGGAGCTTGTTCAGGAGAAGCCATTGCTGTTGATTTTGAGCTGCTTTTGGGAATTCGAAAGCAGCTTGGTCACAGGGCTGGCCCAAGGAATTTTGCTGCCTGAGGTGAAGGACAAGACAGCAAACAACCCCCCACACACACACACTCCATTTACTGAAGCCGACTTTACTCTCTGGAATTCCATGCTCCTTAATATATGGCATGTGTCTTCTCAGAACGGTTTTTGGCACCCAACCCAAATATCTCATTTTAACATGTTATTTTATTAAGTCTGTTCTGATTTTATTTATATTTTTAATAAATTTTATATCAACTCATTTTTTTATTTGATCAAATTGGGGAATATATTTAATGAATATTTTGTATTGTCTTACGTTGTAACCAACTTAGAGGGTGTGTTTTTTTTAATTGATTGAGCGGTATATAAATCTTGTTAAATAAATAAAATACTTGCATGTTGCTTCAGCTCTGGGGATGGGTCAAGGTCTTCCACCACAGTTGAGGGCAGCCAGCTCCCTTAGGGGGTTCAGGGACACTGCTGCTGCCTTTCCCCTCCAGAACTGTCCACCTGCAACAGCTGCCTCACTCTGCCTAAATGATACGGCTGGCCCTGCATGTCCAGGACTTTTGGCAGCTTGTGTCCTGTGTTGTTTTTTGCTTCCTTCTCTCACGTCACCTGACACATTTCTCTGTGTTTTTTGCCTTCTCTTAAGCGCCAACCTCTGCTCCCAAGGATTTGACCGTCATTACTCGCGAAGGGAAGCCTCGGGCTGTCATTGTCAGCTGGCAGCCGCCATTAGAAGCCAACGGCAAAATTACTGGTAAGGTCCTGCTGCCTTCTAGGTCTTTCGTTCCTTTTCACAACTTGACACAGAGAGGCGTGTGCTTTTGGAGGGAGCCACCACGCATGTGGAACAGAACCATTGCACTCTGTGATTGCTCTGAGATTCCAGCCTCTAGTCCTGCCCACAAAAGTTTCTACCCTAATTATTTTTCCTAGCCTGAGTTTCTTTTTTTTATCATTAATTTTTATTCAAATTTTCAAAAACAAAACAAGACAAAACAAAACAAATTAATAACTATTACAATAAAAACTATTGACTTCCGATTTGTCATAGATTAGCTATAAGTCTATAATATATAACAAACCTGTCTCTTAATAAAATTATACAATCACCTTCCTCCACTGGTTATCTTAATTGGTATCAAATCTCATTAACATCATTTTATTCTTTCCACAAAAAGTCAAAGAGAAGTTTCTAATCCTTGAGACATATATCCATCAATTTTTCTCCAAAGAGACATGTCAATTAATCCATCTCTTCAGGTCTACTAAGTCCAGTAATTTCAATAGCTCTTCTCCCATTCTCCCATTATCGGTATTGATTCCATCTTCCATCTTCCATCTTTGCACACCCAATAATCTTGGTCTTGCTGCCATAGTCATATAATAAGAGTCTGATAGGGATTTCTTTCATCACAGATATTTTCTTGCCATCAATTCTGAATGTATTACTGAAATGTTGTTGTAAAGTTGTATCTCTGTTCCTCTTTTTTACAGAATGCACTAACACATCTCTTGAGAGTTTTTCCATTGTCACATATCTGGAATTTATTCTATAAACTTTCTCGATTTCAAGTTCCATCAAATCCTTCCAATCCAGGAATTTTTTCGAGTCGTTGATATCTTTATCTCTAGACTTCCGGGAAGGGTGACTTTGCTTGTGCCTGCTTTTGAGACAGGCTCCCGCCTCAAAAGAAGCTTATTCAGATATAAATCAGTCAGAACATTTTTTTTTTGACTGATGAAATTTCTCCCAGGCAGGGAGAAACATAGAGATCAACCTCAAAAGCCTGTTTTTGTTGGGAGGACTGGTTTTCATTAATTTATGAGAAAAGGTCCAGCCAGCAATGCCGGACGGACTTCCGAACAAGCTCTATCTGTTTAATGCGATACGTTTATCTTTTCTTCAAAGAGAAAACAGACTAACAGGCAAGCACCCTTCTTTCTATTTTTTTTTTACTTGGTTTAAATTGTTGCAGCAAAAAGAGATTTGTCAATTTAATCAGCTTTAAAGAGCTTCTGGGTGAGCTATAACTCTTCTCTGTTATTCACGAAATTAACAGCTTATCTCTGTTTCTATTGCAAAAAGCTGTCCTGGAAGTGCATTCTAAAGATATACACAGAAGAGGGATTTCTATTCCGAGGAACATTATATTGTCTGGGACTATTCTCTTTTTGGTCTATTTTATTTTGACGAATCTGCTTCTTCACGCCGCCGCTAACTGTTTTGATGCTGGGAACTAAATTTGTTTTGTATTCTTGAACATAGAGAGATAAGGCAGGCTGCTCTGTTTATACTGTGATGTCATCAAGCCTGGGATATTAACCCAATTGTTGCTGAAATAAGAAGTGGTTCTTCTTTATTTTTGTTTTGTTTTGTTTTCGTGGTTTTAAAAAATGGCAATCAAGAAAGTGGCTGAGAATCTGGAAGTAATTATGTTTCAGAAAATAATGGATGAGATTGAGATAACGAAACAAACCCTGCGACAGGGCAGTAAGGAGCTGAAAATTGAACTGAGCAAAATGACGCAGGAGCTTAAAGAAATAGGGGATCCTGTGAGAGAGGAGAATGAGATCAGAGATGAGAAAAGAAAAAATAAAGGGAAGATACAAGCCCTGGAGATTGGAACAAATGTGGAATTGGAAAAAGATCTGGAGTTTATGGATATTAGAAATAAAATCTACTGTTTGGAATTTAACGTTATCTCTGAAGAAATTAATGAAGATATTAGAGATAAAGTTATCAATGGCTTGGATAATCTTCTGGACTGGAATGACGTGATGGAGCTTGATATAGAGAAAATCTATGGAATTAACAGCAGCCATGTGACAATGGAAAAACTCTCAAGAGATGAGCCAGTGCATTTTGTAAAAAAGAAGAACACAGATATGACTTTACAACAATATTTCAGCAACTTATTCAGAATTGATGGCAAGAAAATATTTGGGATAGAGGAAATTCCCATCAGACTCTTATTATATGACTATGGCTATGACAGCAAGATTATTATGGAATACTGATAATGGAAGATTGGACACTGAAATTACTGGACTTAACAGGACTATTGAAGATGGAAGATGGAATTAATAGGGATAATGGAATAATGGCTATTGAAATTATTGGACCTAACAGATTTTGATGAGATGGATTAATCGATATGTTTATTTGGACTATGGTTATGACAATAAGATTATTATTATTATTAATGAGATGGATTAATCGACATGTTTATTTGGAGAAAAATTGATAGATATATTTCTTAAAGAATTGAAACCTCTCTTTGACTTTTTGTGGAAAGAATAAAGTAATGTTTATGAGATTTGATGATTAATTAAGATAACTACTGGAGGAAAGTGATTTTATAATATAATTTAAGAGACAGGATTGTTATATATTGTAGACCTACAACTGATTTGATCTGCGACAAATGGGAAGTCAACATTTTATTTTTTTGTTTAATCATTTTTGTTTTGTTTTGTTTTTTGTCTTTGAATGTTTTATGATTTTGTTTTGTATGTTTTATGAAAATTTGAATAAAAAATTATTGTAAAAAAAAAAAGATATCTTTATCTCTAATTTCTTCACCAATTCCTTCAGGGACAGCGCTGAATTCCAAACAGTAATATTTGTCTTTAGGATCCATCACAACCATAAAATCCAAATCCTTTTCCAGGTCCATATTTGATAAATCTATTCCAATCTCCAGGGCTTGAACCTTCCCTTTGATCTTTCTTTCATCTTCTTTTTCTTGTCCAGTTATAGAATCCTGACTTTCTTTCAGCTCCTGTCTCATTTTGCCAAATCCAATTTTCATCTCTTGTCTGTTCTGTCCCAGCTCTTGTTTCATTAGCTTAATCTCATTCATTATTTTCTGAAACATATTTAGAGAGAGAACCCCTTCCTGAACATCCAGGGTCTCAGCCACCTTCTTGATTGTCATTCTTAAAACCAAAAGAACAAAACCCCTTCAATTCCAATATAGTCACTATTCTCAAGCAAAGAACAGTTTATTTCTTTTTCCAGTCACAAATGAGTTAATCTTCCAAGCCAGATGACATCACCCTCTAGACAGCACGAACTGCCTTATCTCTTATATGTCCAAAACAAATTTAGTTCACAGCGTCCAAATGATTAGTGGCATAAGGAATAAGCAGATTCGCCAAAAAAAAAAGTAGACCAGAAAAAATAGTCCCAGACATATAATGCTCAAATATCAGATAAATCAAATTTTCTCTTCAAATTAGATGCCTCTCATCCGTTTATATCTTTAAAATGCTCAATTCCATGCCAGCTTTTTGCAATAAAAAACAGATAGGCTATTTTGATTTTCTTCCTCCTTAATTTCGTATGTAAAAGAGAAAGTTATAACTCACCCAGGGCTTCTTTGTTGCTGACTCTTTGACAAATCTCTTTTGCAGTAACGATAACAAAATGATGATAATAGACAGGAGGATGCTTGCCTGTTAATTTCCGTTTTTCTTTGAAGAAAAAAAACCGTCTCGCTTAATCAGTTAGAGCCTGTTTGTAATCCCTGGCTCCGTCCGACGCTGTTGGCTACCTTCCTTCATAGGCGATTCCAATGAATTCCAGTCCAACAAACAAAACGAAGCTTTCTGTGGATAATCTCTTCGTTTCTCCCTTGCCTGGGATAAATTTTTTTCCAGTCAAGAAATCTTCTGACTGGTTTTATAACTGAAAAAGCTTCCTCTGAGACGGGAGCTCGTCTCAAAGGCTGCACAGGCGGAGCGATTCCTCCTGGGAAGTCCCTAGCCAGAGTTTCAAAATAGCCTGTTAGGCCGGCGGGGGCAGAGGGGGGAATTCTTCTACCAAACTGGTTGGAGGAGGAGCGAAAAAGCCGAGGAAGGTTTTCCCTTTCTCCATAGCTAGCACAGAAACCAAGCAGACTGGAAGAGGAGGAATGGAGAGATCCATCCCTCCTCCACCAGCCCACTCACTCACCTATGTGATATCCCTGAGTACCTATGGTGACCAAACAAGTTGTTAATACTCCAGTTCCAACCCAGTTAAATTCTGGTCAAGTTTTCAAATGTTGGAACAGATTCTGCATGTGTGCTATTTTTGCTTTTCATATGTTATAGTAATAATAACAACAACAGACCATTGCATAGAAAGTTGACTTATAACAAATAAGACTGTTGGTTCATCAAGCATAGCCTTCCCCAACACGGTGTCCTCCAGACATTTGTTGTTGTTGCTATATGCCTTCAAGTTGATTACAACTTATGGCAACCCTATGAATCAGCGACCTCCAGTAGCGTCTGTCATGAACCACCCTGTTCAGATCTTGTAAGTTCAGGTCTGTGGCTTCCTTTATGGAATGAATCCATCTCTTATTTGGCCTTCCTCTTTTTCTACTCCCTTCTGTTTTTCCCAGCATGATTGTCTTTTCTAATGAATCATGTCTTCTCATGTTATTGGACGATAAGTGCCACATCCCCTGACCACTGGTAATGGAGGCTGGGGGCAGAGCTTGGAAAAGTTACTTTTTTAAACTACAACTCCCATCAGCCCAATCCAGTGGCCATGCTGGCTGGGGCTGATGGGAGTTGTAGTTCAAAAAAGTAACTTTTCCAAGCTCTGGCTGGGGCTGATGGGACCAGGGGAAGATGTCAGGTTGGGGAAGGCTGATCTAGCTCAATAGATTCTACACAAGGGGTGCAGAAACAGTAGCCTTTCAAAAGTTACTGATCTATGATTCTCATCATTTTCAGACCGTTGACTATGTTGGCTGGAGGGCCACATGTTCCTCCTGCCTGTTTAATACTGGCTGGCAGTGGCTTTGCTGGTTTTTGACAGGGGACTTTCCCTAGCCTTACCAGCAGATGCTGGGAACTGAACCTGAGACCCTTTGCATGTAAAGCGTTTGCCTGCTACTGAGCTGTGGCTCCGTAAGGCCACCATTTCATTTCTGTCTCCATTGAATTCAACAGGGAAAAAGGGAGACTGCAGCCTTGAAAATACCTGATAGGTGGCAACAGCTGCCTACCATTGAAGCCCCTAAAGACAAATGGTGTTGCTGTTTTCTCCTCTATCAGTTGTGTTGGGGGCTGCAGTTTCTATAAATCTCCCTATCGACTTTGATAGATGTCCATTGCAGCATTGTGCAATTTTAGCTTTTGGGGGGAAAACTGTACAGAACCAAACCAAACCAAACCTATTAGGAACATAGACAGTAGGGTGTGTGATGGGCGTGTAGACCGCAAGGTGTTTTGTCTGCCTGGTGCGAAGGTTGCAAATATCGCCCATTGTTTAGATAGTTTGGTAGACAGAGCTGGGGAGGAGTCAGTGGTCGTGGTGCACGTTGGCACCAACGACATGGGGAAATGCAACTGTGAGGTCCTGGAAGCAAAATTTATGTTGCTATGTAGGATGCTGAAAGCCAGGACCTCCAAGGTGGCTTTCTCTGAAATGCTACCGGTTCCACGCGCAGGACCAGCCAGACAGGCCCAGCTTTGCAGATTCTGTGCTGGCAAGATCCATTCCAGAACTCCTGTTGGAAATACAGAACCACAAAACTGGGGTGGGAATCTAATGGAGAGCATCCCTAGTATTTTTTGTATGTGTCTTGGAGCTTGAAGTCCTGTAAAAGGTCATTCAAAACAAGGAGAAACATTTAGCTTGGTGAAACCTCTATGGCAATGGCAATGCTGTCACGTGTGCCATTTTCTAGGGATGGCTGGTCAATCTATGTCTGGATGGTCCTTCTCAATTTCACATGTGTTTACTCATAAGTCCATTGTGTCCCATATCTGCATAAATCTACATTCCCCATCCCTCCAAAAAAAAATCCATATGAAAATTCATATTGAAATATGGCATTCTGTACTATTTTATCACAGCATCATGCCTCTGAATTGCTGGGAAAGAACAGTGGAGCAGGGCTGTTGCCCTTGTGCATCCAGGATCCCATTGGCTGCTACGGAAAGCTGGATGCTTGGCCTGATCCAGCAGGGCTCTCCTTTACATACTTACGTTGTCCATAACTAGCATTTCTGGTCTGGTTTTGGCACAGATAGAACTGTTGCAGTCAGACCCCGTCCGCTGCACTATACATTTAAAGCAATATTATATACCACTTTGAACAGTCATGGCTTTCCTCAAAGAATCCTGGGAACTGTAGTTTCTTAAGGGTGCTGAGAGTTGTTTGGAGACTCCTATTCCCCTCACCGATCTACAGTTTCAGATTGCCCTGAGAAATTGGATTGATTGTTAACACATGCTGGGAATTGTAGCTCTGTGAGAGGATGGGGGGCGTGTCCCCTAACAATTATCAACACTCAAACTATAGTTCTCAGGATTCTTTGGGGGAAGCCATGACTGTTTACAGCTGCAGCACTAGAGGGACTGAAGAAGACGTGCCCTGGGGCTGAGCCTCTGAGCCTCTGGGTGCTTGCTCCTCTGGGTTGCTGTCTTTTGAGACAGCTGATGTCCTTGGTAAGTGCCGCAAGGACTGGGACCCCCTGCCTGACCCTGGCTCCAGAAAGAGGCTGCAGTTAATCTTGCAGCCTTGCATCAGCTCCTGGCTGGGTCAGGAGGCGTAAAAGGCCGGCTGCCCTTGGGTGGCGGGTCTGCCACCAGCGGGGTCACCCATTGGGGAGTTCCAAGGGTGAGGGTGCTACCCTCTTCTATTTCTTTCTTTTTTTCCTAACCAATCTGGGGGAGGTTGGTAGTGGGGAGGATGTATGCCTCATGTGTAGTTTCTGTGCAGGGTGAGGGCCTGTGCAGTGAACTGAATGATAGGAGAAAGTTGCCAGATGCCTTCAGAGTGAGAGTCCGTAACTGATGGAAGGTTGGCCCTCCCTGGGTGTGAGACAGAGGGGGAGTAGATGTGCCCCGTGAGATAAATAATGAGTGGGTCTGACTGTTCCCAATTCTCAAAGAGGCCTACTGGGATAATTGGCTCAGATAGGTTTTGTTGGTGGGCTCTTGTTGGGTTCATATCAGGTGTTTAGGAGGAGTCTTAGTAAGGAGGGACATAGGTGATGCTACCCCAATTTCAGTGATCATGGGTAAAGGGAAGTATAGCCATGGGGAGGTGGTGAATTACCATAGAAGATGAGGGCAAGGCTATCTACGCCTTGTTCCTCCCTCCCTCTCCTCTCATAGATGGGTTCCTCGTTGCGCATCTGCTGTGCCCACTGGCCTGAATGTGTTGTTGTTTAACGCCAGATGGGCACACAATAAGACCATACTCATTCATGATTTGATTGTGGATGAAGGTGCTGATTTGGTGTGCATTACCAAGACCTGGGTGGGTGAGCTGAGAGGAGTTGATATGACCCAGCTTTGTCCACCTAGATACTCGGTGCAACACCAGCACAGGCTGCAGGGATGGGGGGGAGGAGGAGTTGCTGTGGTCTACAGAACTTCCATCTCTGTCATCAGGAAACCACTCTGTCTTAGAGCTGGCTATGAGGGCCTGCACCTGGTGTCGTGCCAAGGAGACAGGAAACTAGGGTTGCTGCTGGTGTACCATCCACCCATCTTATCAGGAGGTCCATTCTGCACAACATAGGAAATGGACCTTTAGTGTGGCGGCACCTACCCTGTGGAACTCCTTACCCTTAAATATTAGACACGCACCATCTCTGTTATCTTTTAGGTGCCTATTGAAGACCTTCCTCTTTCCACAAGCCTTTTAAGTTGAGACCTGATCCCAGTCTGCTTCTGTGTTGGAATTACTTTTTAATATGCTTTTAAACCTTTTTTTTAAGTGTGTGTGTGTGTATGTGTGTGTGGTGTGTGTGTGTGTGTGTGTGTGTGTGTTAACCTTTTTTTATTTGCCGCTCTGGGTTCCTGCTGGGATGAAGGACGGGATATAAATCAAATAATAAATAGATAAATAAATAAATAAAGTGGTATATAATACTGCCTAAAATGTATTGTGCAGATGGGGCCTTACTGCAACAGTTCTATCAGTGCCAAAACCAGATCAGAAATGGATCTAGAAAATTGGTGTCAGATGAATTACAGTCTGTACAGCTAGACACTGAACAGAATACAGAAAGTGGGAGATTTTTTGTGCAAAAAAATGCTGGTAGCATTATATTCCAGCTGTTATTTTTCTTTGATTGCTCTTTGCACATGGTGGTGGCAAGAGGGTCCAGTAATCAATCCAGTGCAAGGAAGAGCTGATGAAAAAGGAACAAAGTAAGCCCTTCCTTTGTTTCATGGAAGAAAGCACTAAATGTGTTAAAAAGAATGCGGCCCTTCAGAGCAAAGGTCTTCTGATGTGTTCTGCTCGGTGCCAATTAAGAATGACTAATAATAAGCAGTCTGTCTGACAATAATGTAAAACATAATGTACATAATCATAGGGTGCCTGGTCTGACACATTATAGTAGAATTTATTGGTGGATATTTAACTTTGTAATAACAAGGTAAGGCGCTCATGATCTGAAACCCTTTAATACTGACTGACAAGGACTAAGCTTAATGAATACTATACAATGACAGATCTTATTTCCCAAAATATTGCTGTAACATCACTGCCTAATTAAGATCTCCATTAGGAGCCTGAAATGTTAATTTGCTATGAAAAAATAGAACAGAGCTTTCTTTTAAACAGAAAAATAATAATAATATAAATACCCAGAGATGTTGCATTTAAATGATGCCTTTAGGCTACTAATGGATATCTCAAAATCATCTGATCATGATTAAAAATATTGTACAACTTATGAAATGTGCTGCTTATGGCCTCATAAATATGAACAATGGAGGCAGAAATTTGAAAAACTGTCACTCGTAGTAAATATACACATGCCTGGGGTTGGGGTGGGACATTCAATTATCCTAATCCAGCAACTCCAGTGTGTATGGAAGGAGGCTCTGACAGTGCTTTCCTATACATGTCTACTCAAAAATAAGTCTCACTGAGGTCAATGGGACTTTCTCCCCAATCCATAATAAATAATTACATCTAAATACTAGGACTGAAATTGGCTTGAGTGGAACTGAGGCTGCATACTGACACAAAACTAGGTACTTCAGGATAATCCACCTGCTCACTCTGCATAGAGAGAAGCAAGTGCAGAAGTAGAATATTAGGACTCTTCCCTTCCCTGCCAGGCCACCATGAGTGTAAATGCACCCATATAGCCATTCTATAGGCCAAGGAGTTCTTCCCTTGTGCCTCAACTTGCTGCATCCATCAGACCACTCTTCCACACACCTTGCTTCACAGACTACTTGCAAAAGGAGCATGAATAGCCTGCATGCTGAAAAGCTGGAAAGGAGTATCCCATGGCGATATGTGGGAGTTCCTTGAAGTGGCATGTGCATGCAAGAAAAGCATGGCAAAAGAAGGGGAACTCCACCTGTGGTTCTGCACTCAGGGGGATGGGCCCAAAGTCCCCCAGAAGCCTTGACATGTACATATGTTTCACATGAGTGGCCTGTTATTTTCAATATCACAGGTACAATCATATTTGTAATAAGACTGTGCCCAAAATCTTAAATTTGCCACTGAAGTGAATGGAAACATTGTTGCACATGTTGGATCTCTATGTGCACATGGAAGTTACTCAGCACATTGACATGCCCTGCACTGGGCCACCCAGTATGATGTTGTGTAAGTAGAATAATGGGATTCCATTTGGCATGCAACACAGCGGGACAGACCTCCTCTTCCTTGCCTCACATAAAACAGGGCCATAAGTGTGATGAAACAGACCACTATCAGTGCCATTGCACCTATGTCCATCTAAGGAACTGGGGCTGGTTCCAGGTATGGAGGGACTCTGATGGACATTGGCAGTCCCTGCTTAGAACCACAGCTGAGCAGACCAGCTGAGGTAAGGGAGCCAGAAGTGGGTGGGGGAGGATGCGCGTCAGAAGAAAGAAAGGGGAGGTGGGAAGAGGAGAAGTAGATTATGTATAGGGAGGAAGGGGTGCGAGAGAACAAACTGGCCAGAAATGCCAAGTACAACCAATTAAAAAGAGGGTTGTCCCGTGATGAAAAGGGGTAACCAAACTCTTGGAGTAAGGCTCCCCAACCAGCTGGTTCTGTGAAGAAAGGAGACCACCTGAGATTCTGAGGACTCCAGGGACTTTAGCTAGGCAAGAGCTGGCATCAGCTTGGAGGATGCCCTGCTGGGCCCAGGTGCAAGGGGTGTGCCATCCTGGAAGCCCCCGTTCAAGTAAACTTAACAGGAAGTGGGTAAGAGTTCCTCCTCTTTTTTTTTGCATTCTTAGTGCAAAGTGAAGCAACATCCAAGGCTGCAGCCTCCTGCCATCTTCTTTTCTCTAGGATGCCTCTGGAGCCTCATGCAGTGGGGCTCAGAGACATTCGGGGGTGGGGGTGGAGGGAGATACCAGACAGCTGCAATCTCAACCAACAATCACTTAGCAGTGTGCTCACTGCCATGACAAAAAAGAGCATTTTTTAATTTTTTTAAAAAAGAGGAAAAAAGAAAAATATTGCCAAGCAGCATGAGGCCCGGTGGACCCTCAGGCATTTGCCAAACAGGCCATGTGCTGTTGTAGTAATCCATAAGGAAAATGTGCAGAATGTGCTATACATTCACTTCGTTCAGACCGAGGTACTGCACGTTTACCACAATATACAGACAAGTTTCTCATGAATGCCCAGGAAATGATGCATAACATCCCAGGCTGTGGTCTGAAGGCACATGAGGCCAGCTCCCAGCTGAAGCTAAGCAGAGTCAGGTCTGGTCAGTGCCTGGATGGGAGACCGCCTGGGGACCATATGTAAGCCGCCTTGGGTTTCATGAAAAGAAAGGTGGGGTTGAAAAGTAATAAATAAATAAATAACATTGATGCCACTGACATTTCCTCCCATGTTAGCACATTCAAGTCTCAACTCATAATCTTTATAACTGTTTGTTAGCTCAAGTTCACAGCTTTGAATCTGGCAGCTCTGGCGTAAGTAACCAAGATGACGCTCAGTGATTCCACAGCCATCTGCCAGGTTCTGTTTCCAGTGGAGATGTTGCTGCTCCACTGGTGTGGGCATTTGAATTCACATTTCCATGCACAACTAGCACAGCTAGTGAAGTCAAACCTGCATCTGCCAACTTGCCACTGTAATGGTCATCCATTTGTAGAACTGCAAATCCCAAATGCACCATTTGGAACAAAGCCGAGGCACTCTGTGCTATGGATATTTTAGAGTGTGGGGAGGCAAAGTGGAGAAAACTGTATCTTTGCTTTCATATACTGATGGCTGTCACTGCAATCTGCTTGTGGGCTTCCCATTGAGGCATCTGCTTGGCCACTGTGAGTCCAGAGTGTTGGACCAGATGGGCCTTTGGCCTGGTCTAGCAGGCATGTTCTTAAGCATGACTGAGATGGCTCAAACAAGCACCCCAGACACTGCACAAATTGCATCAGCTGGGTATACAAAAAAATATTTATTTATTTAAAATATTTCTATCCCGCCCTTCTACTCTGTAATAGGGCACTCCGGGCTGCTTACAAAAATAAAATCAAACACGTACATAATAAAATTGTAAACAATAAAATCACAAAACATTAAAATAAATTAAAATACATAAAATACAATATATATATTGGAGAAATTATTTGGAGAAATTCACACTAAAATGGTGACGAATTTTCATGAGGATTTTTAAAAAAAAAAATTCACAGATTGCTACGGAAATGTAGAGAACTGAATGTAACATTGCAAAATGAGAAACTGAGAGAACCAAGAGACAGATCTTTCCATCCATAGCTCCACCTGATGCCTGCTTGATACCCACTCGAACAAATGCTTTTATCTATTAATTCATTTCTGATTTGTACTTGTACCCTGCTTTTCACAAAGTGGTCCCAGGGAGGGTTATACAATTATGACAGTTAAAAATAGATACAAATTATGTTAAAATCATAAAATCAAACCACAAGACAAACAGTGACAATGTAACAAAACAGCAGAACAGAACAGCGGTGCACAGCAGTGCAGGAGGAGGGAAGACACCCACTCAAACAAAGGCCTGGGTAAAGAGGTGCATCTTGACCAGTCACTGAAAAGTGATTGCACAAAACATACCTCAGAGGCAAGGTTGCTCAGCAACCTGGGAGTCACCACAGAGAAGGCTTTCTCATGCATCGCTGTCCCTTGAGCCTCAAAGGGACTCAGCACCTCCCTTGCTGATCTTATTTATTTAACAAAATGTATATTCTGCTTGATTGTAATAAGAACTCTAAGCAGTTTACAAGAAATATTAAAATTCTCAATAAACACAGTTAAAAACAAGTAACTGATGCATTTACAAGATAGTTAAAATTAACAGTGCTAAAAAGAGATTAACATGTGTCAATGTCTACGTGTCTGGATAAGCTTGCCTAAACAAAAATGGTTCAAGTAGGTCCCCAAAAGAGTACAGCGGAGGTGCCTTCCTTGCATCAATAGGCAGGGAGTTCCAGTGTGTAAGCGTTGCCACTCTAAAAGACTGGGTTTTTTTTACAACTGCAGAACAAGTGTTATGTGACACCTGTAACAGTGACAGTTCTTAACACCTGGATAGGTGTCCTACAATATCAGCGGTATCAACATGCTTCTCATGTGCAGGGTAATGAATATACCAGCATGATATTTCCTGGAGCATGGCTAGGCTCAGGCACATGGCCACATTCAAGGGAACAGAGCTCTGATGTTGCTCCGACAAGGTACAAGCTGAAACGGAGCCCTTATATAGAAGTAGTAGCCGCAGAAGCAAGTGCAGCCCGATTGTTAGCACCACCTGTGTTGCAAGATAATTGTGTTACTTGAAAGGCCCGGTCTTCTCCAGTACCTTCCTACTGTAATAGAGTGGAGGAGTCTCAGGAGTGGGTCTTCCACCGTGGAGTCCTCCGACTCAGAGGGTGGTAGTGCCACATCCTGGGTGGGGAGCAGCCCCTGCCCCACAGGGTTAATCTGAGGGTGCTTCTGGAGCTGGTCCTGCATGCCCTTTCCCTCCTTCTTCAGAGTCCTCACCCTCATCCCCTGAAGATGACAAATCGGACTCCAAGGTCGTGACAGGACATGTGTTTGACCCGTTGGGTGGAAGTGACTACAGGCACTACAGACAGATAGCCAAAGTTGCCACCAGTGGGTATGGCAGAGGCCCAGATTCCCCAGCCTCTTGCCCTCTAGCATCCACCCACCAAGGCAGCTTCCTGAGTTTGTCCCAGCTTGCACAGTCCTGAGGCATTCACATGGAGGCCAGCGTCAAGTATGAGCTAGCTCCCAGTACGCATACCAAGACATGCATGACAGTGCTAATTGTGAGTGCAATCCAAAACTGCAATAATTAGGGGAAAATATTATTATTATTATTTATTTAATTTGTATCCTGCCTATCCTCCCAGCAGGAGCCCAGGGCGGCAAACAAAGCACTAAAAACACTTTAAAACATCATAAAAACAAATCTTAAAATACATTAAGACAAAACAGCATTAAAAACTTTTAAAAAACTTTTTTAAAAGAGTTAAAAACATTATTAAAAACATATTAAGCAATTCTGACACAGACACAGATATGACAGACTGCAGAAGCTGGTGGGATGGAGCGGTGCAGCTAAGGATGGAAAGATCTCTCCATTTCAGTTGTCTCCATTTCTCTTTGCCACCACACCAAAGAAGACTCGTGACACATATATGGTGAAATGTTATATTTATTAAAATATAACACATAATCAATCAAATTCAAATCAGCCAATTAATGAATATCAAATACTTCGGGCAGGTGAGGCTCAACCTATCTATGAGGGTATAGACCCTCCAAACCAGGAGACAAGTCAGTCACATCGTACTGCAACTCCCCAGTCAAGGATGTGGGAAAACTTCTCCCTCCTTGCAATTGGAGTCAGGTAGGTGGTTCCAACCTCCGCATCCTGGCCCCACCGTACAGGCGTTCACCATGATGCGCAAGCCGGTCCCATGTGGACACTCCCCAGATCCACACCAGACATTACGCCTTGATGTTTCACCAGGGGGTGCCCTTTACCAAAATGCCTCATCCACCTCAATTTTAACCCCAATTACCTCACCTGCCCGAATTCGACGCCACAAGAGGGGATCAGCTGAAGCTTGGTCCCCTCAACCCTTAAAAAACAGAGCCCCCAAACCCAACCTATAATCCTCCAATAGTAAATCACACCCACTCTCCGAGAGATGGACACCATCATCCCGAAACAAATGCGGAGAATGAAAACGGATCCTGTCATGCGGGATGTAAGCCCCACCTAATGACAAAACCAAATTCCTTTTTTTTTTACAATAATTTTTTATTCAAATTTTCATAAAACATACAAAACAAAATCATAAAACATTCAAAGACAAAAAACAAAACAAAACAAAAATGATTAAACAAAAAAATAAAATGTTGACTTCCCATTTGTCGCAGATCAAATCAGTTGTAGGTCTACAATATATAACAATCCTGTCTCTTAAATTATATTATAAAATCACTTTCCTCCAGTAGTTATCTTAATTAATCATCAAATCTCATAAACATTACTTTATTCTTTCCACAAAAAGTCAAAGAGAGGTTTCAATTCTTTAAGAAATATATCTATCAATTTTTCTCCAAATAAACATGTCGATTAATCCATCTCATTAATAATAATAATAATCTTATTGTCATAACCATAGTCCAAATAAACATATCGATTAATCCATCTCATCAAAATCTGTTAGGTCCAATAATTTCAATAGCCATTATTCCATTATCCCTATTAATTCCATCTTCCATCTTCAATAGTCCTGTTAAGTCCAGTAATTTCAGTGTCCAATCTTCCATTATCAGTATTCCATAATAATCTTGCTGTCATAGCCATAGTCATATAATAAGAGTCTGATGGGAATTTCCTCTATCCCAAATATTTTCTTGCCATCAATTCTGAATAAGTTGCTGAAATATTGTTGTAAAGTCATATCTGTGTTCTTCTTTTTTACAAAATGCACTGGCTCATCTCTTGAGAGTTTTTCCATTGTCACATGGCTGCTGTTAATTCCATAGATTTTCTCTATATCAAGCTCCATCACGTCATTCCAGTCCAGAAGATTATCCAAGCCATTGATAACTTTATCTCTAATATCTTCATTAATTTCTTCAGAGATAACGTTAAATTCCAAACAGTAGATTTTATTTCTAATATCCATAAACTCCAGATCTTTTTCCAATTCCACATTTGTTCCAATCTCCAGGGCTTGTATCTTCCCTTTATTTTTTCTTTTCTCATCTCTGATCTCATTCTCCTCTCTCACAGGATCCCCTATTTCTTTAAGCTCCTGCGTCATTTTGCTCAGTTCAATTTTCAGCTCCTTACTGCCCTGTCGCAGGGTTTGTTTCGTTATCTCAATCTCATCCATTATTTTCTGAAACATAATTACTTCCAGATTCTCAGCCACTTTCTTGATTGCCATTTTTAAAACCACGAAAACAAAACAAAACAAAAATAAAGAAGAACCACTTCTTATTTCAGCAACAATTGGGTTAATATTCCAGGCTTGATGACATCACAGTATAAACAGAGCAGCCTGCCTTATCTCTCTATGTTCAAGAATACAAAACAAATTTAGTTCCCAGCATCAAAACAGTTAGCGGCGGCGTGAAGAAGCAGATTCGTCAAAATAAAATAGACCAAAAAGAGAATAGTCCCAGACAATATAATGTTCCTCGGAATAGAAATCCCTCTTCTGTGTATATCTTTAGAATGCACTTCCAGGACAGCTTTTTGCAATAGAAACAGAGATAAGCTGTTAATTTCGTGAATAACAGAGAAGAGTTATAGCTCACCCAGAAGTTCTTTAAAGCTGATTCATTTGACAAATCTCTTTTTGCTGCAACAATTTAAACCAAGTAAAAAAAATAATAGAAAGAAGGGTGCTTGCCTGTTAGTCCGTTTTCTCTTTGAAGAAAAGATAAACATATCGCATTAATCAGATAGAGCTTGTTCGGAAGTCCGTCCGGCATTGCTGGTTGGACCTTTTCTCATAAATTAATGAAATCCAGTCCTCCCAACAAAAACAGGCTTTTGAGGTTGATCTCTACGTTTCTCCCTGCCCGGGAGAAATTTCATCAGTCAAAAAAAAATGTTCTGACTGATTTATATCTGAATAAGCTTCTTTTGAGGCGGGAGCCCGTCTCAAAAGCAGGCACAAGCGAAGTCACCCTTCCCGGAAGTCCCGACAAAACCAAATTCCTAACCTTCTTATTCACCCACTTTCTGGATCTATCGATTCTGTTAGGGTGCTGTGCACCCCTCCAAACACGCCTCACCAGCATATCAGACCACACTATAACCAGGTCCGGGTATGACTGGATGAATGCATTGAAATCCCGCGTGATCTTGAGCAGTAGATCCATACCTGGCCGCTGCACCAAGTCGTTTTCACCCAAATGAACCACCAGCACATGGGGCCGGTTAGTTGATGACATAATACGACACACCAAAGGCATGAGCGCATCCCAAAGCATGCCCCTCTGAGCCTCCCAGCCAACCGTTGCTCTAGCAGAAAGCTGCAGCTGTGTCCCGGCAAGAGTAGAGAAGGCCCTCCGATGGGCCCAAAATAAAATTGAGTGGCCACACAGGACGACCCTCGCAGGCACTGGAAGGCTCAGCACACCTAAGAAAAGAAAGAACAACACATTAGAATCAATACCTGATATAAGACTTAAAAGCGGAAGAACGCCACCTTCCTATTGCTGAATATCCTCAACGCTCATGCCCACGAGGGCAGCGGCCGTAGCTGCCCCAATCCAAAAGGAATGCAGCCCATAGACTCCAGCATCGTGACCACTGGCCAACAAGGCCCGCCGAACAATGGCCCAAAATTGAAATTGAGTCAGGGCAGAACCATCCGCATGTATAAAGAGGTAATGCTGGCCCGCTGGCCTGATAGAAAAAATAGACGCACTGCAGCAACTGGGCATAATTCAGGAACCTGGCAAACATTCAATGAAATAATACTGCCACGGCCCTTTTGATCAGTCTTAGAGACTTGAAGGGAAAGCCTAACTATGTCAGCACCTAATGTGCAATCGCCAAAGCAGAAGACTCGGTAGGACACATCACGCTTCGAGGAAGCCAATACTTCACTAGGGCGAAAGGCACCATAGAACATCGTCAGTGTTACTGCGGCGAACAGGTGCGACTCATACAGTGATGAGCACATAGACCTAAATAAAGGCAGGATCTGAAGGAGAACATCGGGCGTGATTGGCCTCCTTCGGTCAGCGGGCCTGTGGGCGGAACGCGACCAACCCTGAAGGACCTTTCTGACCCTAAAATCTACAGAATGATCCTGCAATCTTCTTGCCTTAGAAATGAAGGCCAGCGCAGAGAGGTAGAAACAGAATTATTTTGCCCTTTTAAATATAACATAAACTGCAGCAAATGTGATACAGGAATAGGCCATACAGAAGGCAAAGCACTACTGGCATGAAAAGCCTGGAATGTTCCAAGAGCACGCTGATACGCTCTCTGAGTGCTGGGAGTAAGGGCAGAGGCTATGGCGGCCCCAACTTCTAATTCCCAAGGCTCCACAGGAAGAAAGGGACCGGGACCGAATCCTGAGCTGCTCCTGGTGCCAGTTCCCAGAAACGTGCCATCTGTAAGCAGGAGAGAGCATCAGCAACACAATTCTGTAATCCCGGAACGTGGCGAGCTACAAATAATATATTAAAACGCAAGCATTGCAATACAAAGGCCCGCACCAGGCGCATCACCTGAGGCGATTTTGAAGTCTGGGTATTGACCACACACACTGTGGACAAATTATCACACCAGAAATGCACAGTGTGATTTTGGAATGCCAAAGGCCAAATATAGACTGCCACCACAATTGGGAAGAATTCCAAAAAGGTCATGTTTGAAATAAGCCCAGAAGCTAGCCACTCCGAAGGCCATCTCTCAGCGCACCACTGAGATCTAAAAATTACACCAAAACCAATGCCACCTGCAGCATCGGAATGTACTTGCAGCTCAGCTTCCAGTAATAAGTCCTCACGCCAGAAGGAGAGGCCATTGTAATTATCCAAGAAAGTAAGCCACATTTTGAAATCCTCTCTCATTCCCAATGTGACCCTAATAAGATGAAAACGAGAACGAACTCCCTTCATAGCGTCACAGAGACGACGAAGGAATGCCCTGCCTGGCGAAATGACTTTAGAAGCAAAAACTAAATGACCCAGAAGCTCTTGCAACTGAGCAAGTGTGACCTTTTTCAAAGTCAAAACTGAGCGCAATCTCTGCCTCAATGTGAGCAACTTATCCTGAGGCAGACTGGAAGACTGGGACTGCGTATCCAAAAGAATCCCCAAATATGAAAGGGAAGTAGAAGGGCCCTCAGACTTTTCGGGAGCTAAAGGGACACCCAATTCCATAGTTAACTCCTCAAAAGTTCGCATCAAATGCAGACAATGAGAAGTGCCTGCAGGGCCAATGAACAAAAAATCATCCAAATAATGAGCAGACAAGGAAGAACCAGCCCTTGTCCTTAAGGCCCACTCGAGGAATGTGCTAAAAGTCTCAAATGCAGCACAGGACATGGAGCATCCCATAGGCATTGCCCTATCTACATAATATTGGCCTTGAAAACGAAAACCTAATAAATCAACATCGCCAGGGTGCACTGGGAGCAATCGAAATGCAGACTTTATGTCATACTTCGCCATCAAAGCACCCTTTCCAGCCTTCCTGACTACCTTAACAGCCTCATCAAAGGAAGTATATCGAACTGACGTATATAATGATGAAATACCATCATTAACAGAGGCACCTTTTGGGAAAGACAAATTATGAATAAGGCGATATTCACCTGGCTGTTTCTTGGGAACTATACCGATAGGAGAAATCCTCAAATTCGACAAGGGAGGGTAAGTAAAAGGGCCAGAAATCCTATCAGCAGCTATTTATTTATTTATTTATTTGAGAACTACAGGAGCCAGAGCCAAAACAGAAGGCTGGTTGGCAGGGGAAGTGGGAACCCTCGGGCCTTCAAAAGGAATACGAAAACCCTCTGAAAAACCATACCAAAGGCATCTAGCCGCAGATCTATTGGGATAGCTATTCAATAATCTCGCTAGGGGAAGCAACCAATAGGGCTACTGGCCTTACGACGTACTGCCGCTGTTTAGGTTGTTGTTGTTCCCCTGATCCCCGGTGAGCCGGACGGGCTCTCTGGCAAGTGGAACTGGGGTGAGTGCCACCACAGAGTCCACATGCATGCCTAAACCAACACGGGCGCCTGTAACAGCGTCCAGTACTGTTGAAGGTCCAACAGACCTGAGGGGGTTGAACCCGCTGCCAGCCCTGGCTGGAACTGGAGGCTGAAGTCTGCGCACGCACCAAAAGATGCCCACTATCGGCTCTGTCTCCCAATGAGGGTCTGGCTGAAGTCATAGAACGCAGCCAAAGACCAGGATGTTCAACATCCCAGCGAAGCGTGGGGTCCAAGGCCGCCCTTTGCCTAAAATTCTCATCATACTGCAACCAAGCGGTCCCAGAGAATTCCCTAAAGGCCCTATGAATGATGTCCTGATATTTAATCAGGGACATGGCCCTGGATGGATAAACCTGAATCATCACACCCATATACACAGTAAACGCATTAAGCCAATTAGGCCATATGCGATCAACTTTCTTTCTTATCGCTACCTCACGCTCATTTGGATCCAAACCCTCTTTGGGCTTTATTTCAGATTCCCGAAAAAGGAGTGTGAATGTATCGATATATTCACCACGCCAAATCTTTTCCTTAGTGGAAGATAGTAAGTGATCACCCAATGGTAGGGAAGTATCCCCCTGTGGATATACACCAGAAGGAAGAGGCAGCGGAAGGGCAGATGTACTAGCTGAAGCCACAGACGGCTGCCAGGGCGTTACTGCCGCAGTGGGCCAAGGAAGTGCAGGCTGCTGTGGAACTAAAACACCTCCCATATAAACTAATGATTGCTGTGCTCCACCTAGCATCTGAGGAGCTGCAGAAAACTGTTGTGTCTGCTGGACCTGTGTAGCAGAAGAATGTGATGGTACACACCACTCACCCGCATAGGCAGCTGGAGACCCAACCGCTGCTGTTGTGGCTACCCTGGAAGGATCTGTAGAAGGAGCTTGAATGCCATGTTGTAGCGGATGCAATTGTTCTTGGGGAAGACCAGCGCCAGTGGAGACTGGAAATTGGGAAGAAGCGGATGCCAAAGGTGCCACCGATGTGCAGACTGGTACAGCCGGAACGGTGGAATCATCTCCGGGCGCTGTCACTTCAAGAACACAGATTCTGGCAACCAAATCAGAAAGAATGCCTGATTTAGTTGCCTTAGCCGCCAAGCGGGCCGACTTCTTACCTGGAGGTGCGGTGCTAGGCCCCGCCCCTGGCTCTGAAGGATGCCTGCGCTCTCCCTCAAGGGCCTCCACCCTTGCAACCAAAGCACGAATCATCCCCATATCCTCTTCTTCATCTGAGGACAGGCACTCCTGCCGCGATGGGGGGCGCTTAGTCCCCTGCTTCACCACTCGAACCCCTCTCTTTTGTTGAGCCTTCTTCAGTGGCATGATGAATTCCAGCGAAACTTAACAATATTAACAACAACAACAAGAACAACAACAACAATTATCAGCAATATGCAATGCAGACAAAACGCCTTTACAAAATTACACAGAACTGAGTCAACAACAACCTTATGAGGTGAAAAAGAAATCACAGACACCACCTAAGTGGCCAAATCAATTAATGCACAAGCAACTTAAAATGGGAGGGGGTAATTTAAAGGTTGAATCAATTCAAATATTTGTAGTAGTTATATATATATATATATATATATATATATATCTAAATTAAATTTATTTATATACAGAAACAATATCACTAAATTGTAATTAATTATTTATATAGCTTAACTAATGAAATTAAATAAAAGAGAAGACAACTGTGGATTATTTTAACTTAAATTAATTTCCTTTGTTTGTTTGTTTGTTTTTATTTATTATAATTATAATTATATATATGTGTGTGTGTGTGTAATTAATGAAAATTACCAATCAATTATAAGTCAATCAATTTTCTTTCTTTCTTTTTATTTTTATTTATTTTTATATTTTTTATTATTTTTTATTATTTTTTATATTTTTTTAATATATTTTATATATATATCAATCAAATGGGTAGATGGTTAACTTAATAATTAAGTAAAACAACAGGAGCAATTCAATCCCAGCCTCACCCAAACTCACCTGCTCGGCTGAGTCAGGAACGCAGGACAATGCTACCGAGAGGTGGGAAATTCAAACAATGATATCGAGGCAGACAGACGCTGTGCCCTTATGGGCAGTGGACCGACTCAAAAAGCCTCCCGCGCCTGCCTCACAGCTGATCCGCGGGAAAGGAGGGACAATAAAAATGACCTGGTGGCGATCTGGGCACCGAGCAGTGCCTCAGAAGCACCAAAAACAATGCACACCGGGGCCACAAATCAATGCAGCGCCAGGAGGTCCGGTGGCGCGATGCGACTATCGCGACAGAGGACAGAGAGGAAAAGCCACCCCGCATGTGCTACCCGGCAGAGACACAAATGTAGCACAGGCTGCCGCAATCAATCGCGGCACTGGCCTCCAAGTAGTTTACGTGAGCCGAAAAGACGGCCCTACCCCTCGCTTCACAGCTCCCGCGGTAAGGATACCACACTGTATATATTATACGTTGGAGGGCAGGGAGAACGTCACCTGCCCCTGATCCCAGCTAATGCGTGGGGACTGCTGATGAAGGAGGGGGGAGGGGTGAAAGGGGTGGGGTTGGTGTTAAAGGAAACCCCCCCACCCAATACGGCCCACCAAACAGTTAGAGAGGAATAAGGACAAAAAAAAGAAACCAGAAAACCAGAAAGTAGATACGATCACCAGTGACAACTCAGGAGCAAGGGTAAAACAATGAGCTGAAAGATTGAGGTCACAAGCTTTTTCACAGCGTGCCGCAAGGCAAAAAAGGCGCGTTCTTGGGGAGGAGCAGGCTATATATAGCTGCTCAAACCCTTTCCCAATTGGTCAAGGTGCACCACCTGACCAATTACAAATTTTTCTCAAACCTTCCCGAGTCTTCTCAGAAGTAGGGTGGCGGCAAACTCGCCCCTTGCAAAAATGCAGGAACGTTATTTTTCCAGTCTTAAACTCAGTCCTCCACAGTTCTGCAGCAATTTGTAATTCCTAATAAACGTACCTTTGGAGGCAGTTTTTACAATTGTACACATTTTTTGCAAGCCATTTCTCATCATATAAATGCCTTTTTGCATGTTATTTTCACTCATATATTCATTTTTATGTACACTTTCCCTTAACATATGCATTTTTGTAAACATTGTTTGGTTGGTGAACCGCATGGCAAAATTCAAATAAGTGCAAATTTTGAAAGATGTCTGTGTTTTGGTTCAGAAAGTGTGAATTTGATATATTCAGCTTGAAATGCAAACTAAATGGAATTTCTAGCCCATCCCTAGTTGCAGCGCACCAGGCCTCTCATCAGTGGAGACGCCGCCATTTACTTGGAAGGAGAGAGGTGAGGCAGTGAGAAACGCTGAGTGGACACCCTGGCAGAGCCAATCAAGAGCTCCCACCGGTGCACCCACACCACACCAATATCCTCACCGCCTTGCCTCTCACCATCTGCCTCCCAGTAAGCAGACATTACTCTGCAGACAGGAAGCTAGTACTGCAGTTGTGCCCACCAGGCAGACTGCTTCTGATGACGGCTGAGTGTTGAATTGGATTTTAGTCAACGTGAAGATGAGCACTAAATATACTGAGAAGGAGTATGTGTCTATGTTTTGCAGCTTATATCCTGTTCTACACCTTGGACAAGAATTCCCCCATTGATGACTGGATCATGGAGTCAATCAGTGGCGACCGGCTCACCCATCAAATCATGGAGCTCAATCTCGACACGGTGTATTACTTTAGGATACAAGCCCGTAATGCCAAAGGCGTGGGACCTCTCTCTGATCCCATTCTCTTCCGGACTCTTAAAGGTTTGTATTGTCTATTGTGAATTGAAGAGTTAAGGTGTCTAAGAACAGAGTAAGGCACAAGACTGAGTGTTGATGTCAGTAAAAGTCCAAAGTGCAGGCTGTGTGTTATCTTTCTGGCAACACTGCAGACATATGAACATAGAAGGGTGGTTGGTCCATCTAGCGCAGTACACTGACTGGCAGTGGCTCTCCATGGTTTCAGGCAGGAGTCTCCACTTGCCATACCTGGAGATGATAGGGATTAAGCTGGGAACTTCTGCCTGTAAAGTGACGCTCTGCCACTGAACTACAACCCTTCTCTTGGAAGCATTTGACATAACTGATTGCTGCCAGTGGAAATAATGAACAACAGTCTCATGTATGACAGAAGTTCAATTGCAGCTCAGTCGCAGCTCAACATAATGAAGTAGTAGTGATTGCATCAAAACCATTGGGGTAAAGATGAGTGAAAATTGTGCCAGTTACAGCAGCATCAAACATGAACTTTTTTTGACCGCATTTCCTCCAACTAGGTGTCTGTACATTTCTGTATTGATTTCTTGCAAATAAGAAGCTAGCAGTGATTCACTCATTGAGGTTAACAGAGGTTCAAAATTGCAGTCTCCTTTTTTTGTTTGTTTGGGTTTCTTTTTACACATTAAAAAGTAATAAGCACAGCAGAATTGTTTTATGAACATACCAAAGGTTTATAAAATGTTGTACAGGCAACATTTTCTCTGCCCTGCGCGAAACAAATATTCTTTATATCCTAAGTTGCTGTTTGTAGTTCTTAGCAGGGATTTAGCTTTAGAGCTGTGGTTTTTCAAATCATGTCCCAGGAAATCCTAGAGTTCCTCACAAGCTTATCAGAAATTCTTGAAGGAAAAGATCAACAATGGTGGAGAACCTTTGCCATAAATAGGGTATGAACCAACCTTGTGGCCCTTGCAGCCAGAGGGTGGGATCCAACTAGCATGTTCCATTAGCACAAGGATTTCTGCTTGTGGAAAGGGAGTCCCCCCTCTCCTCTCCCCACATGTGCCCCACACCCTAATTAAATATGCACCAGATGGATAGGGGGTAACCACTAGAACAATGGTTCCCAATTCCCCCGGCCCGACTACTTGAAAATTGCTGAGGGTGTTGGTGGATCCCTTAGTGATTTTTCTGCCTATTGTAGCAATTGTAATTTGCTGTGCTAGTAGCTGTATGATTTTGAATTGGATTTTTATTGCTTTTATTTCTTATTTATTTATTTATTTGATTTATGTTCTGTCCAGCCTCCCAGTAGGAGCCCAGGGTGGCAAACAAAAGCACTAAAAACACTTTAAAACATCATAAAAACAGACTTTAAAATATAAATTAAAATGTCTTAAATATTGTATTTGATTGTATTTTATTTATTTGTTTTATAGATTTATATCCCGTCCTTCCTCCCAGTAGGAGGATAATTTGTATTCCATAGAATTCAAATTGAAATACAATATAAGAAATAAAAGAGGCAATAAACATACAATTAAAAATCAATATGGATATTGAATGTGACAGAGGTGCCGGCTCTCATCTTCAACCACAAATACCCAGACACACTGTGTGCCACCTGAACAAAGCTCACAGCTCCCTGGTGGTCCATGGATCACAGTTTGGGAACCCCTGACCTAAAACAGAGGATGACCTTCTGAAAGCAGGGAGCCTCTGTACTCTTGGGACACAGCTTGGAAACTGCAGATATTCCTCTGTTTTTATTAATAGTTATGTTCTCTGGCTGGTTCTCTGGGTCCAGACACGTAGATGTAACATGTGTTTTTTAATCTGTTTTTAGCTTATTGCTGATCTTAGTTCTTTGGACTGTTTTTAAATACCTGTTTTTAACTGTCTTTTGTTGATAATTTTAATGTTTCTATATTAATTTTATTTTTGCAAGCTGCTTTGAGGTTCATTACAATCAAGCAGAATATACATATTATTAAATAAATAAATATAATAAAAATTAAAACAAGCCAAAAAAGCAATGCAGAATAAAAGCAATTCAAATGAACATTGCTGGGCATTTCTGTGCTGCTGTTTTGTTATTCTGATATTGGTTGTTTTTATTTTATGCTTTTAACTGCACATTGTACTTATTTCGATTGTTATATTTTTGTAACACCCCCTGGGGTTTCTGGTTGAAGGCAGGCTATAAATACAAATAATAAAGGAATATATATCCACCGGCGCAAAACAGAGCTAGAGGCGCTAGAAGGTCTAAAGTTCAAAATACCTGGGTAAATATTAAACTCACTGGCTAAATAAAATTCCCTGCCGCTAAGAAGAGTAGAAATAGGACTCCTGGTAAGCCTTTCTGTGATAGGGATAGGGGAGAAATTGAATTCAGTTCACATTTAAAGGTGAACTTGTCTAATTCATGCTGCTCAAAGCAACATGCAAACCAAAACACAACCATGTTCACACTTCTCCAAATTTTGCAATGCAGTCCTCTAGCCAAGTAACATGTACAAAAATGCATATGCCAAGGCAAAGTGGGCATATAAATGCATAAATTAGTGAAAATAGCATATAAAAATGCATTGTATTAGGAGATATTGCTTTGCAATATGTGTCTATTAGAAGACACTCACGCTAAAGTGCAAAAATTGGAACTGATGTGTAAATATGGGGAGCTGAACTTAAGACTGGAAAAATTAGAAACGGAGAGAAACCAAAATCAACACATGCACTCATCCTTTTTGGGGGGAGGAAATGGCAACGTCAAAGAGGCCGCCAGCAAATTATATGAAGCTTTTTTGGGATTTGTCTTTTCAGCAAAAGAGTTTGTGCTTTGGCATGTACACCTAGTGCACAAGCCCACTGAGTTGTTTCTAGCAATAGTCAGTTTGCACAGGCAGTGAGCTCACCAGGTATAAAGTTGTTCCTGAGAAATAATCACTTAGGGTCTAGAGCAGCCTTTCCCAACCAGTGTGCCTCCAGATGTTGTTGGACCACAACTCCCATCAGCCTCAGCCAGCATTGCCAATGGTCAGGAAAGATGGGAATTGTGGTCCAACAACATCTGGAGGCACACTGGTTGGGAAAGGCTGGACTAGAGCCTGTCTCTTCCTACCAAGCCTTGCATGAACAAGGCTCTTCATCTGTGCTACTCAAGGAGCAAGTGAGGTCTAGAGATGGAAAGATCTACCAGTTTTGGTTCTGTCCATTCCTCATTTTTCCAGTCTTAAATTCAGTTGTCCACATTTCTGCAGCAATTTAAGAACATAAGAACATAAGAACATAAGAAGAGCCTGCTGGATCAGGCCAGTGGCCCATCTAGTCCAGCATCCTGTTCTCACAGTGGCCAACCAGGTGCCTGGGGGAAGCCCGCAAACAGGACCCAAGTGCAAGAACACTCTCCCCTCCTGAGGATTCCGGCAACTGGTTTTCAGAAGCATGCTGCCCCTGACTAGGGTGGCAGAGCACAGCCATCACGGCTAGTAGCCATTGATAGCCCTGTCCTCCATGAATTTGTCTAATCTTCTTTTAAAGCCATCCAAGCTGGTGGCCATTACTGCATCTTGTGGAAGCAAATTCCATAGTTTAACTATGCGCTGAGTAAAGAAGTACTTTCCTTTTGTCTGTCCTGAATCTTCCAACATTCAGCTTCTTTGAATGTCCACGAGTTTATGAAATTTATGAATTTTATTTTTTAAAATTTCTTAACGAAAGTTCTCCAACATTTTAGTGCAAGTTTCTCCTAATAAACACATCGTTGTAGGCAGCTTCGACTAACATATTTATTTATTTATTTATTAAACTTGTATACCGCCCCATAGCTGAAGCTCTCTGGGCAGTTTACAATAACTAAAAACAAATACAATATAAAATACATCTTTTAAAAAACAATTTAAAACACAATTTAAAAATTTAAAACAATATAGAAATATATAACATTGTTTGCTTGGCAAACAGCATTACACAGTTCGAGGAAGTGCAAATTTCAATGGATGGCTGTGTTTCGGTTCTCATATTGTTTCGGAAAGTGTGAACTTAATATATTCAGCTTGAAAGGTGAACTGAATTGAATTTCTCACCCTTGCCTAGTGAGCGCTGATTTGAAGCACTTGAATGAGTCCTGGGGAGTTTAAAGCTTCTAAGTTGGAAGCACTCAGCTGCTCTGACGGAAGGCTGATCTTTTTGCATAAGCTGATACCACTGTCTGCACCCCCCCCCGAACAAATTAAAAGCTACCAAGAAATCAAAATGAACATAGGAGACCAACCTCCTATAATAGTTTATAATGAATTGACAGGAATTTGGGGAACCGCTGCTAAGCATCATCTGCATTTGTTCTTCGCTTATCACATCCCAGCCAGGATTTTCAGGAGTTTGCCTCATCTGTCCAAGTCAGGTTTCTCTTTGGCATAAAATCGTCAGTACAACTCTGATGGTTCTCTCTCTTTTTTTCACCACCACAAATTGCAAAGAGATACTGCTAGCGTTTCTCATCTACCAAATTAGATGGGCACCAGCTTCCTTCCATGAATGCAATGAGCGTCAGAGGAAAAACCCACGTTAAAGTGAGCCTTTTTTTTTTTTACTAAGTGACACAACATCAAAGTATAATAACTGCAGAGCAATTAGACATCCAATGCTAGGGAGACCCTGACATCTTAACTAGCCATGAACATTTAGTGAACTCGAAATTACCTGCTTTGTAGCATTTATGCAAAGTATCATCAAACTCATTGGGGACATGAGTTTTAGATCAGACGAGACATTTAAAAATAAGAGGGAAAATGTACTAATTTTCCTCCATCTTCTAATAGCCGGCTAGAACTCTATGTCTAATGCCCTGACATGACTACTTAATGCTATTCACCCTAAATATGCCATGTTCAATAATATTAAAACTGTTTTCCTGACAAATCTGCCTCTACATATAAGGTGCAAAGAGCTTCTAATGTCTGCTTTGCACTCTCAGTTATGCAAAGATGTTGGGTACTTGCCCTTAATGATGATTAAGACTAGGATGTCTTTGGTGTCCCATTAAATGATCTCTTGGCAATAACTATATCTACAGAGAGAGAGAGAGATCACAAGACATTTAAATAAATAAATAAATAAAATTTTATTTTTAGGCCGCCTATCTGGCCGAATTAACGGCCATTCTGCAAGGAACAAAGTCAACATCAAAATAATAATTTCAATCCTAAAATGTGCAGAAATGTAGAATACCCCCCCACACACACAAACAAATGTCACAGATTTAGCGTGATTGGGAAGGTTTTTTTCTTGAATGTGGATTGGGGATGGATGAATCTAACAATTTTGGTTTCCCTCATTGTTTCAGTGTTCCGTTCTTAACATCCCATTGCCATATGAGGTTGCCATTATTTTTTAAAAAAATCAGCAGTAACATGTGTACACATTTTCACGGTCAATTCTCCTAACACATGCATTTTTGCAACCAATGTTGCCTAATATATTATTGTTATTGTTATTGTTGTTGTTATTATTGTTGTTGTTGTTGTTGTTGTTATTATTATTATTATTATTATCTTTAATTTACCCCACCCTTTTCCCAAAACTGGAACTCAGTGCGGCTTACAAATAAAAATAAATACATATAATAAAAACATTAAAAAACCTGCATTTAAAATTGAATTAAACTATATACGACATTAAAACATTAAAACATACACTTAAAATGGTTAAAAACAGTTTAAAGATAGTGCAATTAGTTCTGTACACGTTGCCTAATATAATCCAGTTCTGTACACATTTTTTGGCTTGAGAACTGCAGCTCTAATTTGTAGAGGTGCAGATGTTGAAAGATTGCTATGTTTCAGTTTGCATACTGGCTAGAGAGACTCACATAATCATGTGGACTGAATGAATTTCTTCCCCATAACTTTGTGAATCATCTTAACAAAACCCAAGAACTTTAAAAAAATATTGTCTGTTAGGTGATAAATGCAATACATTGAGTGCAAAGCAGAGAATGTGGAGAATGTCAGCACTGGAGTTGAAAGTTGGCAGAAGCTGAATTGTAACAGGATCCCTTTTGAAGGAGTGTGTTTTACCCTGATAATAACTATGATTAGACTCTGCATTTCAGAAAACAACAAAGCTTACCTTTGTTAAAGGAAATACATACTGGATAGGAAAGATCCTGGTTCCAGCTAACTAAAGTTGAGATGCAAAGAGCTACGCTTACTCTTTTCATCTCTGCAGGAGAGAAAGTGCAAGGAAAGATCCCTCCTCTTCCAAGGTGGGACAAAGAAGAAGGGAGGAGCAGGACTGATCTTAGGGGTCAGCAACCCCTAAGAGTATCAGTCTAGCAGTTGAAAGAAGGTCAGCACATGTTAGGTCAGAAAAACAGTCTAGGACGCACAGAGGTTCTTCTCTCTATCTATCCTTCCCCATGCAAACTCACCAGATTCTCAGTACAAGCTGAGTTGCATCCCAACATCTCCAGAGATGATCTTTCAGTAGTACTCTCTGTTGTAGCGGTGATTACAAGCGTATGCCCAGTGACCGGTTGTACCCGGTTGTCATTCTGGAAAACTCTACACACATACTTCACAGCAGCCTACACTCTCATCCCTGTGTAGCATAAATTTATAACCAGTGACATCTGTAACAAAATGTTGCAGTGTAGAGTGTTCCTGGTCAGTGTTTCACTCAGTCAGTCATGAAGTCCTCCATTAGACTCCATTCCATTCCCACCCATTTTATTTTCCCCTCACAACAGTCAGGCCCACATCTGCACCATACATTTAAAGCAATCTTATACCACGTTAATAGTCTCCCACCCCCCTCAAAGAGCTGTGAGCTATGGTTTGTGAAGGCTGCTGAGAGTTGTTAAGAGACCCCTGTCCCTACTCACAGAGCTACAATTGCCAGAGTGGTTTCACAGTCTAGCCCTCTTCCCAGGGAACTCTGGCAATTGTATCTCTGTGAGGGGAATAGGGGTCTGCTCGCAACTCTCAGCACCATTAAGAAACTACAGTTCCCATCATTATTTGGGGGAAGCTATGACTGTTTAAAGTGGGATCATAGTGCTTTAAATGTATGGTGTGGATGTGGTCTCAGTAAGTAATCCATAGTCATCAAGCATGCTCAGTCCTCATTGAGCTGTTTGGGGGTTCTCCCCCTTTCTATTAGGGTTTTTTTTCCCTCCTACATATTTTTATACTTCTTCAAACCTTAACGTTTCTCTAGAGTTGGCTGATGATTCTCTCTTGTGTATACATGGGGCTGTGTTGGCTACATAAGCAATGGCACACACCCCTGAGCATCGAAGATAGCGGGAAAGGATTTTTTAAAAATAGTGTGTGTTATGTTGCCTGCTTTACCTCAACCCCTGAGTTTGTTTTCCAGGTTGCAGTTAGTCTTGCCCTAGGCAACATTGCTTATGTAAAATAAATCCCTTCTACAAAAAATAGGGAGGAAGGGAAATCATGCCCTCTTTGTATGCTTACCAAAATGATGCAACAGGGCATTATAAGTTTCCATTGCAGTTAATGGTCCATACGTAATCATCCTGAAGACAGAATTTCACTCTCAGTGTCCCATTAGAGTTACAGCAGACAGATTAATAACATTAAACAGTAAATATTCCAAAGCAACATTTCCATGTTCTCTTCTGTAACCAAAGGTGCGTGGCTCTGGTCTAGAATGCACCTTTGCAAAAGGAAAAAAAAGTGCTGGTTGAAAAGAGGCAAGTGAATTAATGTCACACAGAGAAGGGATTTTCCCTCAGTCTCTCAAATAAGTCATTAAGAGACTACTTTCCCTTTCACCTGTGATTGAAATAGGTAACTCGGGAAGAACAGGACTAATGAGAGCTATTCCCTTTTGCTACAAATGTAGCATAATTTTCTTCTAACCTGTCACTCCTGATTTTCAAATGAATCTTAATTGCAAACTGAGTTATAAGTGGGATCTGCAAGGCAATTGCTTATTAAAGATCCTTTATTGGGTATCTTCACCAAGCCACAAATTGAGCGAAAGTAGGTTGCTTTGAGAGTGTTTTTATTCTATGGATATTCAATCTACTTCCCACATATTATGCTGCTGCCAGTCATCTGAATAGCATGTGTGCCTTTTAGTATCTGAGAGGACGTCTCCTCCCTGCCCATGGGAAATCACCCTCTGTGCTAGAAAACACCATCTTGGGTGTTCAGATCAGCAGAGGGGGTCTATTAGTTCCACCACACTCCAAAGTTCAGGGGCAGCAGTCCAGAAGAGGTCATTGTTTGTGAAAGCTCCTAAGTTGCGAAATTCTCTCCCCACAGAGGTTTATCTGGCACCTTCACTATATAGCTTTCATCATATGCTAAAGATGCACCTCTTTACCCTGACCTTTGACATCTGAGATGTGTTTTTAGGACCCACCCTATTCTGATCTATGTTGTTTTAACAAGGAGAAGGTCCATAGCTCAGTGGTAGAGCATCTGCCTTGCATCCAGAAGGTCCCAGATTCAGTGCCGAGCATCTCGAGGTAGTTCTGGGAGAGAACCCTGCCTGAAACCCTGGAGAGCCCCTGCCAGTCAGTGCAGGCAGTACTGAGCTAGATGGACCAATGGTCTGACTCAGTATAAGGCAGCTTCCTGTGTTCCTAACTGATTATGTTTTGTTATATTGTTGTAACTGGCCCTGGGACCTTATGGTGAAGGGTGAGTTCTTGTTGTTACATGCCTTCGTCGATTACAACTTATGGCGACCCTATGAATCTTTTTGGATATATTCATAAGGTTTTCATGGTAAGAGGTATTCAGAGGTAGTTTACCATTGCCTTCCTCTAAGCCCACAGCACCTGGTATTCCCAGGTTGTCTCCCATCCAAGTACTACCCAGGACTGACGCTGCTTAGCTTCCAAGATCAGACAAGATTGGGAGTGTTTAGGGTAGTATGGCCGTAGGAAGGGTGGGTAAGAGATGCCATAAACAACCAACAAGCACAGTGTTTAGCTGCTGCTTGTGTGAAATGGTGTTGTGTGGTTCAGACCTATTTTGGGGGTTTGCTTTCATCCTGAACCAAGTTTCATACAAATGAGTACAGGGAGGCATCTACAAGGTTTAAGTATCCACCAGCAACCACATACAGCTTCAACAAACTGCTTCATTTGTAAAGAGCTTTATTCTGTGACTAGACCTACTTGGGGGCCAATTTTTGGAGGCAACATTGTACAGTGGTCCAAGCACCCCTTTCCCAGCATTAAGAGGACCTTCCAGCAAATTCTCTCCCCCACTCACAACACTGTTATCCCACAACTGGACACAGGCTGCAGGCTGTACTTTATGCTTTTCATTTCTCTCTGATCTCATTGTTTACAATTCCCTTCCCCTCACCCCAGCTATGTGGGTATATATATGTACCTGCCAACTGAATATAATACTCCAGGCATCTAATGAAGTGGACTATAATCCATGAAAGTGTATGCTATCATAAGTTTTTTTAATGGGGGGTGTATTTGATTAAGCCATACTCAAAACAGACCTGTTGAAATCAATGGTCTTCAGTGAGTCCATCACTGACTTAAGTGTGTTGATTTCAACAGGTCTTTTCTGAGCATCGCTTAAGTTGGATCTAACCCTTAGTCTTGAAACTGCCACAAGAGTCTTTCTTGTTTTTACTGCAACAGTTTAACACAACTACCCCTCTGGAAATTGCCTAGGAGACACTCTGCTAGCGGAGTACACAGAGAGCATCCATAACCTTAATTTGAAGGATGTATGAATTGTGTGAACTGATATGTGTCAGTAGGGGAAGAGCGAGAGAGAGGTTGTTATTTGCTTGTTAATCCAGACAGGCATTACCCTCCTATTAACACAGACAAGAAGTGTCTTTATTTGGGGCTTTCTGCAGGACATGATCGACAACGGTATTAAATTTGCAATCATCCTTTTTTTTTCTTTTTGAAAAACTACTTTATAATTGCTGATATTGTCATTGTAGAGTTTCTCTCTCTTTTTTCTTTACAAAAACAACATTAGGCAGAATTTCTAGCATTACAGTGCCCTCTAATGCTTCATTGTGGTGATAAGTAGGAAAAGCAACCATGTCTCTGAGTTACAGAGAACTTGACAGACCCCAATGTCAACATTGCCAAACCAACCCTAAAATTAATTGCACTATTTATGACATGGGTTACATCCCTTAAACTCCCTGGGCTCTCATTCTAAGGTCCCTTTGGTGCATAGCTACTAGATAGAGCTGAAGCAGTCACTCGAAGATATTACTTGGGCAGACATCACATAATGCATGTGAAGCCAATATGGTGCTCTGCAAGTGTTGTTGGACTACACCTTCCATCACAACCATCTGGAGTATCCAGATTTCAGTTTTGGTATAAAAAAAATGAGGTGCCAGTACTCATATATGAATAAAAGTGTCATGGGTGCAAGCACAAAGTGGCTGCTATGGACAGCAAAAAAAAAAAGGGGGGGGGTTGCAGGTACTCCGTACTGGTGAGTACTGTGACAAAAAAAAAGTCCTAGACATAGCCAATAGCTTGGGATGATGGAAGGTATAGTCCAAAACATCTGGAGGACACCATGTGGGCTGCTCTTGACATATTTATTCTAAATGTTCTGAAACAAAAGAATAATATTCTAGAATTCTGAAGGATCTCAACTTGAGTTGAGGTTTCTATACTACTTAATAAATAATTGCAGGCCACTGCAGTTGAATGGTGCTGGCAATGTCTATAAATTCTGAAGGCTCGACGGGAGCACTTCTAAGCCCATCTTTTGTATGTGATTATTACATTAATAAGCATGTAAAATCACTGTTACCACAAAGCTTGAAATGATGAACTAGCTTTCAGTATACAGGAGGATTTGTGTGTAATTGTTCAAAGGAACTATTTCTTTTTCTCTCTCGTCTCACTTCCCCTCTTAATTAAGCTCTCCAGATGATACCTCAGATCTCGGGGGGGGGGGGGAGAGAAACAATTTGGGACTTTTTCTTCTTTAAAAAACATCTGACTTCATTAGTAATGAGACACACATAATCTGAGTCACACCTGTGTTTCCAGCCATTCAAGATGACCCTGAAATGAAAGAGAAATGTTAAAATCGTTCATGTTGGGCTGATCCAATTGGCTGAAAAAAGCAGGAAGAGGCTGCAAACTGATACAAAAGTTGGCTGACAAAATTGTTGATTTGATATGCCAATGCACCTACTGATGAAAAATGCCTGACAGTGTTGTGTGGTTTTGTTTTGTTTTTGCCTTGCAGTGGAACATCCTGACAAAATGGCTAATGATCAAGGTAAGATGGCCTTATTGTGTCCTGTTTTCTCTTAGAATCAACACCAGACTGTAGGTGTGATGTCACCCCTCTCCTCTGTGTTCTGCTCTTCACCTGGCCAGCACACCTGATGAGGCAGACATTGGCATGATAATTAATCTTGTTAATGAAGTTCTGCTCGGCTGAGGCTGCTGTTTTGATGGGGAAGATGTAAATTTTCTTGAGAGGAAATTGTTTTGTCTCTTTTCTGAAGGACCAATTAAAATGTCAGGCTCCTTTGTATGAAATAAAATTTTGCTCTCTGCTGCACTTCTGAATAATTCACATTAAGTATAATTAAGCTTGGCATAATTTCCAAGCTGCTCTTACACCCTTTTGTGGATTATAGATTAATGTTCTGGAGCCTCATGGTAAGAACCACGTTTAAAAACTGAAGTCCATAAATTGGCCTCTCCTTCACGTTGGAAGACTCTAGTTTAGTCAACTTTCCAAAGCATTGTGCTCTGCCATATTTTTTACTTTTCTTTTAAATTTGCCGTGGTGTTTGTTCTTTATTTCAAGCTGATTATTTGTAGCCATTTGTTTACTATGAAGGAAAAAAATAGTTGACTTTCTGTTTAGGTAATTACTTGCTATGCTGGGGAAAACAGCTGAGTCTCTTGGCATTTGAAAGGGAAATAGTTGTCTCTCCTTAGCTACTGACCCATTGACAATGTATTATTATTATTATTATTAATCAGAGCTTGGAAGATTACTTTTAAAAAATAATAAATTACAGTTACAGTTACATGGCCACATATTTTTGTATATATATATTGCTTCCAGCTCTTTTCTCCTTCCACTCCTGTAAATTTTTAAACAATTGTTTTCTCCACGCCTTCATGCTCTCCACCTCCTCCCTCGTTGCCCCTTAAGCACCCACAGAGCATGAAGGAAGAACAACGCTGCACAGAAGTCCAATTTGACATGATTTTTATTCACAAATTAGAGGAGCAGAAGACTTCCCCTGCTCCCTCCCCCCAAGTAATGCACAAAAGTAATGCTGAAAACATTACAATTACTCCTCAAAAGTAATGAAGTTACTACTTGTTCTATTACCAGCAAAATGTAATGAAGTTACACACTTGTTACTCAAAAAAGTAATAAATTACAAGTAGTTTGTTACTTGTAACTAATTACTTCCAAGCTCTGATTATTACTATTGCCCTCCCTTCACCAATAGATCCCAGGGCAGATTACAAAATCTAAAATGCAATATTAAAAAGAATTAAAACACATTTCAATCACAAGAATAGGCCAGGTTCTGAAAACATACATCTCAGGAGCTGAAAGGCAAGGCAGAGAAGTATGTCTTTAGCATTCACCCAAAACTATATAGTGAAGGTGGCAGACGCACCTCTGTAGGGAGAAATATCCCACAACACAAAATTCTTACATCAGTTTTTCAGTTGACTAGGTCCTCATTTCCTTAGACTTGGTCTTTATTACACATTGGATATACCGGTCACTTTGGGACATAGTGAAAATTAGGTCTTGTACGTGAAGTGGAAATAATTCTACCCATATTTATTTGTAGTTTTAGAAAACTGATATTTCCTCCAATATAAAGAACTCCAAGTATCAACTTACCATGTTACTTTGAGAAAACATTGGGCTGGCTGAGATGAACCTGTCACTGAGTAGCCTCTACACATGGTTGCAAAGTGAAGTCCCACATTTCTGCTCTGCTTGCTGGGTGTGCCTGTTCTCCTCTAGGCTTACGAGATGCCCATGCATTAGTGTCAACATTTGCATTAGGCCTAACTGAATAAAATTCCAATTCATGTACATAGGCCTGACCATTGTGATCAAGAGCTCACATGCAGTTTTTGAACCACCTATGTGAATCTGGCATATCCACTTTGTGTAGGCCCTATGCAAATGTTATGGTCACGTGGATGTTCAGTAGGCCCAGAGGTGGGAGAAGAGTCTCTGACTGGGTAGGTATGATCTCACTTCCATGTAACACATGGTGAAATTTGTCTAAATGCGCTGTTGATGTGCATGTGTATTAAAGTACATGATGCTCTGGTTTCCAAAGAAAGGTGTGCAATCTCTGGACCTACTTCCGGAGCTTGGCCTTACATGGAATTGTCTTAAATGAAAGTGTTGGAAGGTGAGTACCAGTGAATAAAACCCCACCCCGGAATCAAAAGATTTTACCACCTTAAAAAAAAGTCCTTTCCCAAATGAAAGGTATATATGACTTGTCTTGTCCAGACTCTTAAGAAAGCATAAGAATGGCTATAGCCACATCCACACCATACATTTATTCCACTTGAAACAGTCCTGGCTTCCCCCAAAAAATCCTGGAAGTGTAGTTTGTGAAGGGTGCTGAGAGCCAGGAGACCCCTCTTCCCCTCACATTTTTCTCTACGTTTCCAAAGCAATTTGCAATGTAAAAAAGAATCTTCATGAACACTTGTCAGCATTTTAATGTGAGTTTCTTCTAATAAAAACATTTTGCAGTTTTGACAAATATACCCATTTCTGCAATCAGTTTTCCCTAATATAATATGGTTTTGTACATGCTTTTCACAAATATGTGCATTTCTTTGCACCTTTTCCCTGATATAAAGATTTTTGTATACATTGTTTGATTGGGGAAATGCAGTGCAGAATTCAAAGAAGTGCAAATTTCTGAGTGTTTCAGTTAGGGAAGGGATCCGCATTTCAGTGCAAGTTTGATTTTCGCTCCGTCAAACTTCCTTCTGGTACCACTTCATTGGGGATCAATGTTCTCTATTTGAGATAAATAATGATTCAGAGGGTTTTCTGCAAAAATATTGATATTAATTTTGATATTTTTAAAAATAATATTTTCATAGTTTTAAAAAAAATAGTTTAAGGAAAATATTAATATTGATGTTTGAGGCAATTTTTTTTAAAAAAAAAATCCACTTCAGCTGCAGAAAACCACTAGAAGAAAACCCAATCCGCAAAAAAGAGAATAAATAAGAAATCCAGTGTCATTTTGAATTTTGCAAAATTGAAGCACATCCCTAGTTTCAGTTCACTTATTGGTATGAGAAGTGCAAAGTAGGGAGTTTCTCATTAAAACAGAAGCAAAATCAAACTATCCATAGCCCATACCCAGAAAGCTTTGCTGGAGTCCCTATTAGCAATGTTCCTTCCACTCATAGGCCCTTGAGTTCAATGCACAGTAAGTAGTATAAACATTTCTACTAAAATAATAACCTGTAGGTCTCACTTCCTACTGCCGTTGAATGATAGAGAATCCTGACTTTGATTCTGTTTGCATTTACTCAAAATTGAGACAGCACAGCTAATTTTTCTGTCTACATGTTATAAGCATAATAAATTGAAATTTGAAAAGTGAAATGTGAAAAGAACAATGGAAAATGTGCTTGAAAAATAGAGGTGAACTTTTCAATGCAATTATTGTTGTTTTCCAAAGCCTCTGCCACCACACCAAAGAAGACTCGTGACACATATATGGAGTAATGTTATATTTATTAAAATATAACACATAATCAAATTCAAATCAGCCAATTAATTACATGTCAAATACTTCGGGCAGGGGAGGCTCAACCTATCTGGGAGGGTATAGACCCTCCAGTCCAGGAGGCAAGTCAGTCACATTGGACTGTAACTCCCCAGTCAAGGATGTGGGAAAACTTATCCCTCCTTGCAATTGGAGTCAGGTATGTGGTTCCAACCTCCACATCCTGGCCCCGCCGTACAGGCATTCACCCTGATGCGCAAGCCGGTCCCATGTGGACACTCCCCAGATCCACACCAGACATTACGCCCTGATGTTTCCCTAGGGAGTGCCCTTTACCAAAATGCCTCAGCTGCCTCAATTTTTAACCCCAATTACCTCACCTGCCCGAATTCGATGCCAGCCAAATTGGAATCACCACAACTTCCCCCAGGCAAGCCAATTGAATCAAACCAAGCAGTATGGAGTAGGCAAAACCAAAGAGATTCTGAAATCAGGATCTCAAAAAAAAATTCCTACTCAGCCCCATTTGGCGACTAGCAAAGCCCATACTGACAAGAGAGGGGTGGGTGGGTGGGTGCCGCAATGCAAAAGGCGCATTTTTAGGGAGGAGCAGACTATTTATAGCTGCTCAATCCCTCACCTAATTGGTCAAAATGCCCCACCTGACCAATTCGAAACATTCGGGAGCCTTCCTGAGTCTTCTCAGCAATGGGGTGGCGACAAACACGCCCTCGCGCAAGGCGGGAACACCATTCTGAATGTTGTAATTGTTCGATTTAGTTTTTAAAAACCATGGTAGGAGACCTTTAGTCCCTTCATAGAGCTACAGTTATCAGAGTGGTTTAACAATCAGTCCTTCTTCCCAGAGAACTCTGGAAATTGTAGCTCTATCAGGGGAATAGTGGTCTCCTAACAACTCTCAGCACCCGTCATAAACTACACTTCCCAGGGTTCTTTGAGGAAAGCCATGACTGGAAGCCATGAGTGGAATAAATGTATGGTGTGAAAGTGGCCTTTGTAATGTTTATTAAGTTCAGTAGGTCTACTCTAAGTAGCACTAGCATTGAATATCACCCACTGTAATTTCAACTGATAAAAGTAAATACCAACCCAGACATGTAAATTTCACATGTATTTTAGTATGTAATTTTATTTTGTAATATATACTATAAAAACTGCTGACATTATTTTGAAACATTTTAGGCTAACTTGTTTTTAACATCTGAATTTATCAGTAATTTTAATGTATATTTTATGTAAACCACTTGGAGGTTTTGATTATTAAGCAGAATATAAATCCTGGTGGGTTTTAAAAAAAAGAAAGACCTGAAGATGGATCTTCAAAGGCAGTTTAAGGATCATGTAGTCACTTGTAGGACTGGGCAAAGGTGGAAAATGATTTTGTTGTTTTGCTGATGAGTGTAGCCTGATCTACTCATGCAGCAGAATAGGGTGGTGGGATGGACTGCAACACCTCAGAATACAGGTAGATGTCCTCATTTTGAGTGCTTCCTTTCAATAAAAACATGCACATAGAAAGCCAGCACAGGAGGCAAAGAGCTGAGATCCCTGATGTGCTAGCTTACTGCTTGTAGGGAGTTCCGCTTGTGGATTTTGTTTTGTTTTTTACATGGAAGAGCACTCGAAAAAAACTCCCCACCTGCAGTCTGAACTGCTGCAGTTCCATTCTAATACTTCAGTATTTCACTCTGCTGTACATGTAGACCAAATGACAGAATGCAGAAGCTCAGATGTTCAAGGATGAAGGTAGCTGAAAAGTATTCATAACACCAAGAACTGAGCAAGAGAAACCTGATATTTTCACAAAGTAGAGGCTTGTATAGAAAATCTTGGGGCGATATATCAGTTATGGTGAGCATACGAAGAAGAGCTGGATCCAACAAAGACGCATCTAGTTCAGCATTCTGCTTTCCACAATCAGATGCCCTTTGGGAGCTAACTTATAGGACATGAAAACAACAGCCCTTCCTTTCTGTTGCTCTCCAGCCGCTGATAGTCAGAGGCATATCACATCCATAAGGATGTGCATCTGCTTTGAATGAATCCTGAATTCAGCACCAAAGCAGACTCCTTTGGAGTGATTCAGGCCTTGCACAAGGTGAAGCAGAGCTTCTCCAAAGTGGCTCAGACAGGCTCAGGGTGAGGTAAAAGTCCCATTTAAGGAAAGTGTCAGGGAGGAAGGAAGGAGGGAGGATATAGTTTTGTGACTGACAGCTCTCGTTTACAAACAGGGCATATCTGTACCAGACGTTTCCTTTTTTAGTCACAATGATCTGGAAAGGGATGTAGAAGGAACTTAGCTGATGGCTGCATACACATCATATTTGTATGGCACATGGCTTTCCCCAGAGAATCCTGGGAATTGTAGTCTGTTATGGGTGCTAGGAATTGGAACTCTGGGCCAGGATACCTACAGTTCCCAGGATTCTTTGGGGAAAGTCATGTGCTTCAAATGTATGGTGTGTACACAGCCAACACCTCAAACTGTTTTATTCATCATAACTCTCTAACCCCTGGACTTACTTTTCTGAAATTTTGCAGGCTACTGGCTTATGTGTATCTCCACAATTTAGGCTATTTTCATATGTATTGCCCAAAAAACCATAGGAGGGGGAAATCCCTACCCCCCCCAAAAGAAAATACTTTAAAAAAACTCACCTTACACAAAATTGCCTGAAATTTTGTTGGTTATTTACCACGGTCACCTCTACAGTTTATACTATTTTCATACAAATTGCCCAAACAACCACAAGAAGGCAGGGAAGGGGAGCAAACCCATTTCTTCCTCCAGACTTTGAAGACTCCCTTGCACAAAACACCTATCTGTCTGAAATGTGGCAAGCTGCATCCTCTCGTGGCCAAGCAACTCACTTATCAATCACAGCTGTGACTTCACTCATTGGTTAAAAATGCTGACAGGCAGGAGGAGCCAGGCTGGCTCATTTTACAGAAATCGCTTAGGTTACCTGCAGTTGAAGACAGGGTGAGACAAAGGCATTGTAGACATGGAGGCGGGTGCTTACTGCTGAATTGTTTGGCAAGTATGTGTCCCTTAAGAACACAGGCATGTGCAGAGGGTCTTTGACATCTGTTTTGTTTGTTCCCATATTCCTATTCTTGCTGAAGCCTGATGGTGCTTCTATACTTCCTTAGACTCAGAGCATTTTGCTCTAAGTGTGAAATAGGATGAAGCTAAGTTCTAGCATCATGGAAGAGAAATAAATTTATGGGTCTCCTACTCTTGAGGCCAGAACTATTTTTGAAATCAGCTGAATGAGGCCAAAAGATGGCCTTAAATCATTTCAAGGTAGATTTTCATTCACTGTTTATTAAATCAGCTTTCTGTGTCAGGCTAAAGGTGTTGAGTAAATGCAGTCCTTGATTTGATTTGATCTTGGCATCTCATTTAATTAGGTCAAGTAACAAAAGCCCTTCATTTGCTTGTCCTGAAAGGTACTGCCTGGGTCTGTGTGCTATTAACTCTCAAGTGCTTTATGAAATGGGTCTTTTTCTCTAGTGGCTAGTGCAAGGTCTCTGCAGATCTTGGTAAAGACTTGCTGTTCCTCTCTCTCTCCCTCTCTCTCTCTCTCCAGCCATTTTCAAAACTAAATGAAAAATGATGCTGGTGGTCATATAATTATCCCAAAGTGCATTTCTTCATTTCCTTGTCCAGGTTTTAGTGTGACTATGTAACAAGGAATTAATTTTCTTTAAGAAAAAAGAAAATATGGGACAGGATAAGCACAAAGAAGAGATTTAAATAAACTGTACATTAAAAAGAACTGTGAGATTAGTGCCGAGAACCATATGTGGAGACGTTGAAAATTGTATTGAATGAGACTCTTTGTGTTGGTTTTTTTTGGGGGGGAGGACAGAACTAGTTTTAGAGTTGAGCTGAAGCTAAATGTTTAACTTTACAGCCTAATTCAACAACTGCAGAGTTTCACCCTCTTCTTTGGCTCACTTTTGGGGGCATGACATTTGCCCCTTGCACTGTCTGACATGCCGCCCCTAAGGAAAATTACCCATTCGTTACTCTCCTGACTCTTTGCAAGTGCAGTGATTGCACTCATTTTGTTCATTTCGGTACTACACTGAAGAGCATGGGGCTAGGTGACAGGATATCATACAGCCACAAGAGTGGCTGTATACTATATACAGTGTGGATTTTTCACATTCCGCAATGTTAAATTGAAAATGCCCCCCATGACATTCTGATGCTTCCCATGAGCTCATTTCAGAGCAAAACCTTACAAAATTTATAGACCTGAACTCGGAAATGCTTGCTTAACAACTCTCAATTTTCATGGCAATACACAAAGCAGTCAGAGAGAATCGAGAGTTCAAAGTGTAAAAAGAGAGAGAGAAACCCCCAGAGCCCTTTTGGACTTTCCTGTCTTCCTGTGGTGGGCAACCAGGTGACTTTTTCCTCTCTTATAGTGCTATGCTCTGCAGAACAGTGCTGGAAAGAACAAAGTGGATGTGAAGAGCCATAGAAGAAGGGGGTTAAAGTAAATTGGAGGAGTTGGGGGATTCCCCACAACCCACAGTTTTGCCTTTCGGTGTTCTACTATAAAGTACTTCAGCTCAGCCCTAAATAATCTTATTGAGCTAAACATATAAATATGATTTGTTGCAAAAAAAAAATGCTTCTTTTTTCATGTAGTGCTTTCTGTACCCTCCTTGAAATATTTGTGTGTATGGGGGGGCACACAAGAGCCATAGAAGAAGGGGGTTAAAGTAAATTGGAGGAGTTAGGGGGATTCCCCACAACCCACAGTTTTGCCTTTCGGTGTTCTACTATAAAGTACTTCAGCTCAGCCCTAAATAATCTTATTGAGCTAAACATATAAATATGATTTGTTGCAAAAAAAATGCTTCTTTTTTCATGTAGTGCTTTCTGTACCCTCCTTGAAATATTTGTGTGTATGGGGGGGCACACACCAAGAACTGGGCCACATCTGCAGCTTATCATACCACTTTAAGCAGCCATGGCTTCCCCTAAAGTTTCCTTGGAACTGTAGTTTGTTAATGGTACTGAGAGTTCTTTTGTTTGTTGTTGTTATGCCTTCAAGTTGATTACGACTTATGGCGACCCTATGAATCAGCAAACTCCAAGAGCATCTGTCATGAACCGCCCTGTTCAGATCTTGTAAGTTCGGGTCTGTGGCTTCCTTTATGGAATCAATCCATCTCTTGTTTGGCCTTCCTCTTTTTCTACTCCCTTCTGTTTTTCCCAGCATTATTGTCTTTTCTAATGAATCATGTCTTCTCATTATGTGCCCAAAGTATAACCTCAGTTTCATCATTTTAGCTTCTAGTGATTGTTCTGGTTTAATAATAATATAATAATAAAATTTTATTTTTAGGCCGCCTATCTGGCCGAATGAACGGCCACTCTAGGCGGTGTACATAATTAAAAATACAACATATAATACAGTTTTAACATATAAAACAATTATAATCCACCAACCTACATCTATACACTGTAAACTAAAATTATTCTAGGAGACTTGTATGCCCGCTGAAACAACCAAGTTTTCAATCCTTGTTCTAACATCCAATTATTTGTCTTTTTCGCAGTCCATGGTATCCGCAAACCTCTCCTCCAACGCCACATTTCAAATGAGCTGATTTTTCTCTTATCCCCTTTTTTCACTGTCCAACTCTCACATCCATACATAGAGATTGGGAATACCATGGTCTGAATGATCCTGACTTTAGTGTTCAGTGATACATCTTTGCATTTGAGGACCTTTTCAGTTCTCTCATAGCTGCCCTCCCCAGTCCTAGCCTTCTTCTGATTTCTTGACTATTGTCTCCATTTTGGTTAATGACTATGCCAAGGTATTGATGACAAGTTCAATGTTCTCGTTATCAACTTTCCCCTCACAGAGCTACAATTCCCAGAGTTAAACCACTCTGGGAATTATAATTCAGTGGTGTTTTTTATGTTGTGGAGGGAGCCACTCCCCACACATCCCTATGGCATCATAATGAAAAAGCCAAAGGAAGTAAGGTGATCAGTTTTACTGGACCCAGGGCTTTTCTTCTAGCGGAACAATCTGGAACAGAATACTGCTGCTGCTTCCTCAGACTTCTGCTGTCAGAGAGAGGGAGAAATGTAGTGTGTGTGTGTGATGGAGAAATATCTACTGTATATGATCTATATGTTGTCTGTGTGCATGTGAGAGTAAAGGAGGTATATATGGGGGAGGGGGAAGATGCACCTTGGCAGAGAGAGAGAGTGAGACATAAATGTGTTGTGTATATGTGAAGTGTGTTGTGTGCTCAAATTTCACAAAATTGAATTTGACACTGGATTTCCTATTTATTTGCGTTTTTTTTTTGTCCTCGTGGATCAGGGTTTTTTCTAGCAGATTTTTTTTGAGGAAGTTTTTTTCTAGTGGTTTTTTCTAGTGGTTTTCCATGGCTGAAGCAGATTTTTTTTAAATTAGCCTCGAAAAAATTGATATTAATATCAAAATTGATATTAATGTTGATATTTCCCTTTTGATCTTTAATTTGAAATATTTATATTTTTAGAAATCTATGAAAAAAATGATATTTTTTTCAAGTTGATATTAATATTGATATTTTTGCAGGGAAAAAAGAATCAGTATTTATAGCTAATAGCGAACGTAGGTCCCTGATGAAGCGGTACCAGAAGGAAGTTCAACAGAGCGAAAATCGACCTGGCACTGAAATGTGTGTGCGTTTAAGAGTGACAAAGAAAGGGAGGCTCATGTTTGTTTGTGGTCTGTATGTGGGTTCTCTGTGAGCTTGAAAGAGCAACTGTGGTGTGTCTACTTTGTATATTTTTAATCGACCTGGCACTGAAATGTTTGTGCGTTTAAGAGTGACAAAGAAAGGGAGGCTCATGTTTGTTTGTGGTCTGTATGTGGGTTCTCTGTGAGCTTGAAAGAGCAACTGTGGTGTGTCTACTTTGTATATTTTTGCTGGTACCGGAGAATGCTACCAGTTGTTATTAGACAACAACAGCATCAGTGTAGATGTGTGTAGAAATTCAATATTGTGTAATTGCCACAAACAGGGCCAGCAGGACATAGCACTGCATGAGGTCGTGGTGAGACAAGAAGCAATGACTCTACTTTCATTTTGTGCAATGCCATGCACCCGCAACAGACACCATGTACTGTGCCATGCACCCCTCAGTGACCATTTTGTGACTGGCGCCCTTGGTACCAGTCTTAATTTTTCATTCTTTATAACTCGCAGTAATAAGCATCTATGTTCAACATTTTTATTTGTATTATGTATTTTCTATGTTTATTATCAACTTCTAACTAAAAGTTCATCACAAATTTCATGTGATGAGACAGGGTGCAAGAAGACGGAAGGGGTGGGGAAGACATTTTACAATTGATCAAGGTATGAGTACCTCACTTTTTACAAACAAACAAACAAAAAGCACTGACCTATTAGTTTGTGGAAAATACCAAAAGCAAGCTTTCCAATTCCTTGTCAAGATCAGGTGTTCTGGATGGATGGATGGATGGATGGATGGATGGATGGATGGATGGATGGATGGATGGATGGATGGATGGATGGATGGATGGATGGATGGATGGATGGATGGATGGATGGATGGATGGATGGATGGATGGATGGATGGATGGATGGATGGATGGATGGATGGATGGATGGATGGATGGATGGATGGATGGATGGATGGATGGATGGATGGATGGATGGATGGATGGAGAAGTGGCCTATTTGGTGGGCAGAGCCGGGGTTGCTGATGGTTACGAGGAGGGAGAGGGGAGAGGCAGTGGGGAGGTCAATATGGCGTAAACAAACTGGTGGAGCCAATCTGGTGCTCTTGTTGGTGTGTTTGCACCTTTCCAACTTCTCCGCCACCTCACCACTCAAGCAGCAGCTGTGAAAAAGGCAAATTCCATGCTAGGGATCATTAGGAGAGGGACTTAAAATAAAAATGCCAATATCATCATGCCATTATACAAACATGTGATGCAGCAGCATTTGGAATACTGTGTCTCTTGGCACCAGTCTCTTGATCCTCAGTAGTAGGGGTTTTTTTCAGACATCCAGGGGGCTGCAGTGGGGAAGAGGGGAGGGGAAAGCCCCTTTGCATGAGATGCATGACTTGTTCATGGATGGAACTCATTGTCCTAAAATTGATGGGGGGCACGGCTGAAAGGCCCTTCCAGGCTCAAAACCAAAATCGTACTCCTCAGACTTCAGAAACAGTTGTCTCCTCTGTTCCTTCATGCTGCTGTTGAGAGCAAACAGCTAAACTTCAAACCCATCAAGTTCAAAGCGCTGAGCCTTCCCTGGATGAGGAATTAATATGTTGCATTTGACAGGACACCTGCCATTTTACACCTCACTGGTTTTAATCTCATGCATACACGGAGTGCTAATTGTTTGAGTTTTCAGAGAAATCACTGTTCGTAAGGCAGTTGAAGCGTTTCCTGGGCATTTTGATTTTTACTCTTTTTTCCTTTACAAAAAATGTAATTCAACCTGTGCTGTATTTGTATTATAGCAGGCATGTTGCTGCTTGGCAATTTGAAACATAAGCCATTTCTGCTCTACATTGTTTGGCTGAAAACCAGAAACTGTCTAGTCTTGCTTGTTGTGTTGCATCCTCCCAGCTGGTGACGAATCCACTGCAAGTTGCATCTTCTGCCTAATGCCAACATTCAGACAGCCACCTCATTCCATGCTGTGATGGCAGAAGGGTACCTCAGTGCCTTTTTAAATTTTTCTTTCTTACCTTTTCCTGATGCTTCTCTTAGCCCTTAGCTTTGGGGCTGTGTGTGTAAGGAAGGCTGCAAAATAGAACACAGTGCGATACAATCAAGAGAGATTCAGCTGGGTTTTTTTAAAACAAAGCAACAAATTTTGATCTGATGTTGGTACCCACAATAAGCACAAGAATGAGAGAGATTTTTAACCCAGACATATTTGCCTATTCCCTCCCAGAAGGATATTTTTTCCCAACTCTGAGTTTTATGAAGCAGTTTTCCTATTGGGAGAATACTCAGCAGGAAATGGAGATAATATATCTGGATGCCAGTCTTATTGTTGTTTTTTAACTGCTGCAAGTGTCAGAAGATCCAGGAAATCAGAAGATACTGGGATTAACATAGCTTTAGGTTGCCATCCTATGCACATTATTTGGGGGTAAGCCTCATTGCCATAGCAGGACTAACTTCACAGTAAATGTGCATAGGAGCTAGTGCTGGTAGAATAATTATCCATATGTCCGTTCCATAACCATGGAGGAATGTCACCTTGGGATCATTCTCCATCTTCATATTCTAGCAAATATTTTAGCAAAGCAAGATTGGTGAGGAACTCTACTGGTCTTTATTTTTAATAATAATACTATTTTAATCAAAATAGTATTTTGATTTATTTATTTAGAGCATTTGTGCCTAATTTTTCCCCTAAAAGGGCTCCCAGAGTGGCTTTCACAGGCATAAAAACAAGGTAGTTTTATTGCAGGCTTACTATCTAAAAGTACATGTCAGCAGAGGGAGGAGAGACAAGAAACGCAAATACAAGCACCAATTCTTTAAGTTGAACAGTAAATTGCAAAGAGTGCAGAGACCCAGCACATGATTCCTGTTCTCATTCATATAGGCAAATTTCTGAATTTGCTTCTGAATCTGAGATGGTGCTTTCCCAACATTACTTTTCCATAGCGAGTCTGAATCTGACTTGCTACCATCCATACTTTGTGGGATCTGTTGTTGCTTCCGACATGGTATAGTGTCATTTTTTGACACCAGCAGAACAGTCTTGCTCTTCTAGTACTGTGGAACAATTTGAAGGAGGCAGCAGGAGATCGAAAGGCTGTTCTATGGAATGGTGGCATAGTAGAAGTCAAAGACCCGAGGTACCTTCTTTTAAGAAAGAGGTAGGGTAGGAAGAGTTTTCTTACCTTTGAAAGCCGCAACAAAATGCATATTTCCATCATTGGCTTGAGTACAATTTCATCCTTTCTTTCAGAAAGTCTGAGGCTGTTTTTTGGTCTGACTTCACAAGCACCAAAGAATTATCGGTCCATTTCATACATAAATGAGTCACTGATAGGCTTTGCATGATGGAGAAGCTGCATGGGTTCAATTTCCCTGTCCCACACTTGCAAGCCAGGTGTTCTATGCCAGTGACTGATGACAGGGAATCGTATCCATCAGGGATAGTCAATGAGATATTGTCCAGATGTTGTAGACCTCAGTCCCAACCAACATATATCCACTATCTGATCAGAAATGTATATAGAGTGAGGATGAGTGAATGTATTAAGTTTTTCATTTTTCTAGTCTTAAGTTCAGTTCTACATACTACTTCATTAGTTTGTGATTTATTGATTGATTTAAACATCCTCACAAAAATGCAGCAGCATTTTAGTGCAATTTTGTCCTAATAAACACATTTTTGTGTTGATATTTTTGCAGTGGATGGAGTGTTAGATGGCAGCGAAATTGACAGATTTGCCCAGCCCTAAATATAGCTCTAGGTTTTCTACAAAGTACTACTACTACAATGACAAAATACTATTGCTGTGCTAGTGCTAATGCTACTGCTTCTGCTGCTACTACTACTACCACTACTACTAGCCAGCACACCCACCTAAAAACTCTTTTCAAATTGAAATGGCACAATTGCTACAATTCTCTCTTCTTACTTTAGTTCTGAACATTGAACAGAAGTTCTCCATGTGATACTGAAAGCTTTTTGCAACAGATGTTGCACCTACAGAGATAAATGGTGCACCAGGGAAGAGACTTTACATTGTTAAATGTGAAATGTGGAGATCCTGTCAAAACTCTCTGGTTTGCTGTCATTCACACACACATTGCCCAAAGGTTGTTTTTTTTTTGTAAGTGACTCCTGCGTTACCTGTAGGAATGAACTACTGAATTTCAAATACTTTGCAACTTGTTCACTCCATCGTAGAAAGTAACTGAGTTTAAAGCTGTATTAACCTTATGAAACCTGTCATTTTGAGATGACTTTTGCAATTTTTATATTTTATATAAAAAGGATGGTTTCAGTGTTGTGGCACCTACCCTTTGAAATTCACTCCTCTTAAATATTAGACAGGCACCATCTCTGTTGTCCTTTGGGCACATATTGAAGACCTTCTTCTTTCAACAAGCCTTTTAAATAGAGACCTTATCGCAGTCTGCATCTCCATTTGAAATTGTTTTTAGAATATATATATTTTAAGATGTTTGCAGATTTATTTTTTTTAAACTTTTTTCAAAGATGATGAGTTTTCCAAATCATCTTGGATTGAAGATGTTTTAAAGATGTTTTTAGTGTTTTTGTTTGCTGCTCTGGGCTGCTTCTGGGTGAAAGGGCAGGGTATACAGTACAATTAACAAATAATAATGACAATAATAATAATACAACATTTTATTCCAGTTTAATTAGCCAAATCAACTATGGCCTTTTACTTGTGCTCTCACTATCAGGTACACTTGCTAGTAACACCATCGTTATTTATTTATTAGATTTATATCCAGCCCTTCCTCCCTGTAGGAGGCAAACAAAAGCACTAAAAACACTCTAAAATATCATAAAAACAGACTTCAAAATACATTACAACAAAACATCCTTAAAAACAGATTAAAACAAAACAGTTTTAACATATTAAAAAGTAATTCCAAGACAGACACAGATTACTTCTAATTCCTACTTCTACAGGATTTTCCTGACAGCATTTTTATATGGAATCAGATTGTCTTTTTTATTTAGTAATTTATATTACTTCTGTGCCACCAAAGCAACCCAAAGTTGCATACAGCATACCAAAACAAAAACCAAAAGCGCTTGGTATCATAAGCATACTCATGACACTATAGGAATGGAAGAGAAAATTGGTTTGGTTCAGATTTTAATGCAAACCTACCTAATTCACTCTTTCCAAAACACAAATATCCTTCAAAATCTGCACCTCTCCAAATTTTGTAAAAAAAAATCCCAATCAAGTGGTGTGTACAAAAAATGCATATATTGGGAGAACATGTGCATTAAAATGCATATATTAGTGAAAAATCTTGCAGAAATGCTTTATATTAGGGAAAATTGCAGGAGAAAATTCATACAAAATGCATATTGGGAGAAATGTGCTGACAAATGTTTTATGAGGTCTTAAAAACACACACACACACAAGCTGATGCAGAAATGTGGAGAACTGAACGTAAGACTGGAAAAATGAGGAACTGAGAGAAACCAGTGTTGATAGATTTAGCCATCCCTACCGATATGGTAACAAAGAATCAGCCTCAGAGGTTGCATAGTTACTGAAAAACACAGGGAACAAGATGGAACCTTGCAGTACCCACAATGATGGGAGAACAATTAGATTCCGTTTGCATTTAAAGCTGAATCTATCAAATTTGTACAATATGAAAACTGAAACACAGCCATCCTTTGAAATGCTCAAGTACAAATTTTGTGGTGTAGTTCTCCAACCAAAAGATGTTGGCAATATTAGGGGTAAGTGCATGAAAAGATATTAATGTACAAAATGCATTATATTGAGATAAAATCCTTGTGAAAATGTGTACATTAAGTCAAAAGGGCACACAAGAATGTGCTTTTTAAGGAGAAATTTGCTTTAAAATGCTGAAGAATTTTCATGAGGATTTTGTTTAATTGCAAATTGCTGCAGAAATGTGGTGCACTGAATTTAACAATGGAAAAATGAAAAACTGAGAGAACTGAAACTGACAGATCCTTCCACAGGTCAGCACCCAGGTAGGTTCTTGCCAGGTGGACAGAGTAATGACCCCCAAAGTGCCACCTCTTAGCATTGACCCCCTCAGGTAGGAACGAAACCAATGCCAAGCAGTGCTGTCCATTCCCATTCATTTCAGGTGGTCCACAAGTATTTGACAATCAAATCATCAAAAGCTGCTGAGTGGCCTAGGATGAGCAGAATTGCACTCCCTCTGGCAATCTTTAGGTTCCCTTTGCATGTCTAGGCAAAATCTAAGCTCAGTAATAAAATTACATCACCATAAATCCAATGTGAGATATTGGAGGGATTAGTTTTGTTGAAATGCCATGTACTAGACTTGTTAAGGCTATTTGATTTATAGCTCTGCCATCAGCCTAATTGCCACAAATCAAAAAGTCAGACCTTTTGCTTTCATGCATAAAACTGGAGTCCTTTGCTTCCTTAAGGAGGATGTCTGTTTTGAAAACACTTTGGAATATCTTTGAAAGATGGACTCGGTCTTATTTGGTAATTACAGGAGGTTTAATAGATTGGAATGAAATCACCAACTCATATATTAATATTCATTACATTATTTTGTAACATAATTAATTAGACCTTAAAACTAACCACTTTTTTTAAAAAAAGAAAAGGTAAAAGTCATGTATTTCCCCTCCCCCCCCCAAAAAAAAGCCCCAGCAAAAAACCATGGTTGGGCAAAGGTGGAATTCTGCTCAAATGGAATGAGATTCACACTGAAAGCATCAACACTGCTGCTGTATATTAATCACAGATTTTACATTTCTTCAACAGTTTATGAATATATGTGAAATTTTTGCAAGGGGTACAATTTCCAGCTGGAATATTATTTCAATCCATATGCACAAACAAGTAAACAAATACCCCATAGCCGGCTTGTGGTACAAAAAGGCCCTTTTGCTCTCCATTTCTAATGATTATGAATCAACGTTCTGCAACTTTGCTCTGCCTCCGGGGATCAAATGCCAATGGTTCTGCAATTATCTTGATTGAGAAGTTGATTATGTTGAAAATGCCTGTGATGATAATGACCTTACATTCCTAATTGTGCCTTTCAAACCAAAGCACTTCACACTGTTGATAGGAAAATCAGTAAAGAGGAATAATTTCAGATGTACCTAAGCTGCAGGCACCTCTTTCTGTCCAAGGAAACGACTTCTCAAGTTATCCACCATCATTCTCAAATTATATGTGAGGTCTCCCTATGTGAGCTGTTGCCTCTCCTAAACTCATTTCACAATGTGTACTTCTAGAGTAACATGGGCAAATCCATCAATTGCATGTCTGTCCACACAGAGCCTATGGGGCAACTCTGTTGTTTTTATGAGACAATAAAACCTGTAATTTTTATGAGACTATAAAGTTTTCGTGGTAATTTTAAGATCCGGGGCCTGCTGCATAAGGGTAATCAGAATAACGTGTCTTGTAGTCCCACTCTTTGCTTTGATTTCTTGCCCACTTGCTTGGGACAAGTGTGAGCAATACCAAAAATGCTTTAGAAGATTGGGAAAGTTAATTGTTTCTGAGGTGGGTGCATTGCTTTCCAAACAGAATGGAGTGCACAGCTCCATGTGTTTGCAAACTCTTATCTCTCTTCATTTTTCTCAATGTTGTCCAAAGACAGTTTGCTGTCTAAGGTAAAGGACCAGATGTTCTCCCTGTTCCATGTACAAAGGGATGGGGGAGAATATCCACTAAACTGGACTTGGTACCAGATTCTGACCGAATTTGACAGTATGCTATCTTTTTGAAACAGCACTGATTTCTTGCGGCAGGCTGCTGCTGCTATCGGCACAGATTTTTTGCAACAGGCAGTGGCTGTAATCGGCAGATTTTTAAAAAAATATATATCTGAGTTTATGTAATTATCTTCTTAATTTCCTCTAAGTTGATGCATTTGTAACAGTGTGTAGGTGTGATGCAATGCTAATGGACTGCCTTCAAGTTGATTCCAACTTATGGCGACCCTATGAATACGGTTGCCATGGTAAGCGGTATTCAGAGGTGGTTTACCATTCCTCTGAGGCTGAAAGTCAGTGGCCCAAGGTCACCCAGTGAGCGTTATGACTGTGTGGGGATTTGAACGCTGGTCTCCCAGGTCATAGTCCAACACACTAACCACTACACCATACTGGCTCTCATGTAGGTATGATAAATAGGAAAAAAATAAACCACATGGAACACTGATCATTTACATAAGCATTTATGCTAAAAATTGCACAATTCTTTTACAACAAAAAAACCCCCAGCAGATTGAATTGGCAAGTGCCAAAGCAAGCAGGAACAAAAAGAGGGCGGATCGGGATCAAACGACAGACTATCAGAATATGAGAGGATTGGAACTGGGCAGTGAACCCCATCCCTACTAGGAATGGAAAGATCTATCAAATTAGTCTCTCTCTGTTCCTCATTTTTTCCAATCTTAAATTCAGCTCTCCACATCCCTGAAGCAATTTAGTTTTTTTAAAAAAAATCATGAAAATCTCCATTGTCTTTAGTGTGAATTTCTCCTAATGAACACATTTTTGTAGAGAATTTTGACTAATGTATACATTTTTGCAAGCCATTTCTTGTCATATAATGCATTTTTGCATGTTACTTTCACTCATATAATCATTTTTATGCACTCTTTCCCCTAACATGCCATTTGGAAATATTGTTTAGTTGGCAAACTGCAATGCAAAATTCAAATAAGTGTGAATTAAGAACATAAGAACATAAGAAGAGCCTGCTGGATCAGGCCAGTGGCCTATCTAGTCCAGCATCCTGTTCTCACAGTGGCCAACCAGGTGCCTGGGGGAAGCCCGCAAGCAGGACCCGAGTGCAAGAACACTCTCCCCTCCTGAGGCTTCCGGCAACTGGTTTTCAGAAGCATGCTGCCTCTGACTAGGGTGGCAGAGCACAGCCATCACGGCTAGTAGCCATTGATAGCCCTGTCCTCCATGAATTTGTCTAATCTTCTTTTAAAGCCATCCAGCTGGTGGCCATTACTGCATCTTGTGGGAATTTCAAAGGGTGATTGTGCTTGGGTCCTCATATTGTTTCAGAAAGTGTGAATTTGCTAAATTCAGCTTGAAATGCAAAGTGAATCCAAATTCTCACCCATCCTAACATCAGTACTGGCAGTCGTACAACATCCTCCACCACATGTGAAAGTAGCAGGTTAACTGAGGGAGTGAAGGGCAGACTATAGGGCACACGCAGCTCTCTCCTCTCAGCAATGCATTTGTTTTCTGCCCCTTCAAACAAATGCAGCAGCAGCAGATTCATTGCATGACCGTTCTGTGGTCTGGATTTTCTGTGTTGAGTTAAGGTGGATTGATTGAAGGGTGGTCCTGCCTCAGCACCTGAGGTTGGCCTCGATAGCCAAAGCTAGGCAAAATGGTGGAATTAGATCCCCCTTCATTTTGCATTTTTGTTAAACAATGTTTTGTTGGGGAAGCCATTCACATTGGGACCACACTACTAAGGGAAGGAGGTTTTCCTGGTTAATTCACACAAACACACATCAGACCTATTATTTGCCTCCTTAGGGAACACTAATGCCTTCCTGTAGGTTTTTCTGCAGGGGACAAGCAGAAGCTTGGGGGAGTGCTTGATTTTCATTGGGAAAATGGAATGGGGAGGAGGGTTTAAATTTCACTTTCCCAATGCCGTGTTTTTTCATCTGAATTACTTCCTTTCCCCTATGATTACTTTAAACAGAAAATTAATAGTGGTGAGAGAAACAGTTATAGATCTCCAAAATTTGATCTAGCTTGGACCAGGCAGGACTATCTTATGGGGGAGGGATAATTCGAGGTGCAGGATCTGCCAAATCCAAAGCCATGCTAGGTCATGCTGATAGGACAGAAGGTGTGTGTATGGGGGTGCATTTTTCCTCCCCCCTCCTTTCTGCAGCCTTTTTATTTTTTAAGATTTTCCCCTCCAGTTGCCCTGGGGAGGGGGGAAATGACTTGGAACAGAAGTTTCAAGTGCTTCATCCAACGTCCAAAAGCTCCCTTGATCTGTCTGTGACACACCCATACCCAGAATGTCCCTTTTTTGACCTCTCTACCTCCACAGCACCAACACCACATGACAAAAGGCTGCAGACCTTCCTGTGGCAAGCCAGGAGAAAACATCTGAGATGGACTTCCGCCTCCAGTGGCAGATTTCCCTGTCTACTCTGGGACACCATGCCATGGACCATGGGATTATGATCTAATTGTGCTTCTGATTGTATCCTAATATCAGAGCTTGGAAAAGTTACTTTTTTGAACTACAACTCCCATCAGCCCCAGGCAGCATGGCCACTGTATTGAGCTGATGGGAGTTGTAGTTCAAAAGAGTAACTTTTCCAAGCTCTGCTTAATATATATGGAAACTTTACTTGCTCTAACCAGTGTGGGAATTCTTGGCAGTTAGGCTAGAAATAGCACAGTTAGAAATTATCTGGAATTTCCCCAACTGTGATGAGTATATTCTTAGGACTTGAGTGGTTTTGCCAAGGTATGCACTGTCTGAGTCGTTCTTCTCTATCAAGGAAAATGTGACTTGCATAATTATCAGTGTCACAGTGCATTACTCAACTGTACATAAGTGATACAGTACGGTGGAGATTCTGGAGATTCTGCAGTTACAAGGTTGTTAACTTTGTATAATTTTACACCATGTGTAATATCCAATTATGATTATGTCCTTGGAGGCTAAGAATTTTTGTCTTATTTATTTGTGCATATCCCTGTAAACAGATTATCAGCACAGCTGAAATATACTTGGATAACTTTAAGAGGAGTAGACATTAATGAAGGATAAGGCTATCAGTGGCTGCTAACCATAATGGCTACATTCTACCTGCATGATCAGAGGCAGTATGTTTCTAAGTACCAGTTGTTGGAAACTGCAAGGGAGAGCATGCTCTTTGCTCTCAGATCCTGCTTGTGGGCTTCCCATTGACATCTGGTTGGCTCCTGTGAGAACTGGATGCTGGACTAGATAGGCCACTGGCCTGATCCAGCAGGCTCTTCTTATATTCCTACTTATAAAAAATATACTTTCTCTTTTTTGTGTGTGTTATACTCCTCATCTGATGCTTCCACAAATTTTCTAACCCTCCTCAATGTTTCCAAAAATAGTATGAAGTTATGGTAAAATTGACATGTTCCTTTTAATTTGTATCTGACAAAGTCTGCTCAAACCCATTACCATGTTCTGGATTCTGATATCCAGAATTTGGTGTACAGTTAAGTATAGCAGACTATGAAAGGAGGCTACTTTATTTGTTTACAAGATTTTTATACCATCTGTTAATATATTTTGCAATTCCACAACATTTTTATTAAATATTATAAAAACAGTTAGGAGCCAGGCAATGCAAAGTAAAAATAGAAGCAACAAATAACAGAGCACAAAACATTTTGAAAACTCAGCTTTTGATGGCACAACAGAACAAACCTCTCTCAACCTATGTATTTATTTACTAAATGTACATGGCCAGCCTTGGGAGGCTCACAAAACCTACCACCAGGACGAGGTCTCTTGTATGAGCATTTCCTGGAAAGGGAAAGACTACGATGATTTGCCTCACCCCCTCAGCCTTGGAAGAGAATTGAATGGATCTCTCCCAAGGTGAATGTGTCAGCAGACAGGGCTAACAGCAGAAGGCAGCCCGGTTGGGCCCTGGCCAGGGCCCCTGGGGTAGCGCTCCCTTCCGTGATCCACAGCAGGGTGGGGAGCCGACACTGTCGCGGATCAGAAAGGGAACTCCCAGACACCCCCCTACTGCCGCGCAGTCCCCACCTACCTCTCTCTTGACATAAATGTTAGTTGCACTGCGGGTGCAAGCCTGCCATCAACCAACATGGCAACTGAGGTCTCTTGAAGGAGCTGATTCCCTTTCTGCCAACTTGATTGATGGCAGGGATGTGTGCACGTAGCATGCATGCATGCCATCAACCAAGGTGGCGGCAGAGGCATCAGCCCCTTAGGGAGGCCTTGGCTGCCATCTTGGTTGATGGCAGGCTTGCGCTCGCAGCACAACCAACATTTACGTCAAGGGAGAGGTAGGTGGGCCATGCAGGTGGGTGGTTGTGGGCCTGCGTAGCAGTAGGTGGTGTCTGGGAGCTCCCTCTCTGTGATCCATGGCAGGGTCAGGAGCCGATGCTGCTGCAGATCGCTGAAGATAGGTAGGTAGGTGGGGCATGTGGGTGCTGGGGCCAGGGGCAGGCTGGTGCCGGCCCTGTTAGCAGACCACATGGGCAGAAGTGCCCAATGAGAGGTGGAGAGACAGCTACTCCACCCTCTCATCTCCCTCCTTTCACAGCTACAGCACCCTCCCTCTCTCTACAGTTTGGGCCTTGGCTGGTTGCCATTTATGGGTCTGAGTAGGAACTTTTTAGGAAGCCCCTGACTGGCACTTGGGTCTTTCCTCTCTCTCTCTCTCTCTCTTTTTTTTCCCCCCTACTTCACACTGTAGTGATTTGTTGTTTTGATTTGGTCCATTTGGTCTGCTTGATATCCGATGAGACCTCATTTGACAGCCACTCTGAGGCATTTGGGGGTTGGGGCACTCTGAAGTCATCAAACACAGCGTGAGGTCTGGGGGTTACTTGGGGATGCCCCTTTGTGCCTGGCATGCAAATCTTGGTGAACACTTGACATCGGGGCCTGGGTGTGAATGTTGGGTTCACATACCCATGGTTCACTTAGCAAGAAGGGAGAAATTTCTCCCAATACTTGGTTAGGAAGCCAACAGTGCAGATTCTTACATGTCCAGACGTGGAGGGATGATTCCCTTACAGACATTGATTTAACTCCACCTGCCTGCACTTATCTTATTGAGTTCTTGTTGCAGATCTTCCATTTGTTAAATTTAGATAAATATGACTTTCTCCCATTTATGTCTCAACTACGGATGGGCAATACATTCAATTTAGTTTGCATTTCAAGCCAAATCTATCAAATTTGCACTTTCCAAAACAATATGAGAACCAAAATACGGGCATCCTTCAAAATCCACACTTCTTTTAATTTTGCAGTGCAGCTTGCCAACCAACCAATATTCACAAAAATGTGTCTGCTAGGTGAAAGTGCTAGGTGAAACACACTGACTGACCGAGATTAAATGAAAGGAAGATGGAAGCAATACACTGAAGAACTCTATAAAAGAGATGCCAGGATGACAGATTCATTCACAGAGGAACCGTATGATGAAGAACCAAAAGTTTTAGAATGCAAGGTGGAAGCTGCTCTTAAAATACTTGGAAGAAACAAATCACCAGGAATAGATGACATACCAATAGAGTTGCTACAAGCTACCGAGACTGAATCTGTCCAAATTTTGACAAAAATCTGTCAAGAAATATGGAAAACTAAACAATGGCCCACAGACTGGAAGCTTTCCATATACATCCCAATTCCAAAGAAAGGGGATCCCAGGGAATGCAGTAATTATCAAACTATTGCCTTAATATCCCATGCAAGTAAGGTAATGCTCAAGATTCTACAACAAAGGTTCTTACCATATATGGAGCGAGAAATGCCAGGTGTCCAAGCTGGATTTAGAAAGGGAAGAGGCACCAGAGATCATATTGCAAATATATGTTGGATAATGGAACGGAACAAGGAATTTCAGAAGAAAATCACCCTGTGCTTTATAGATTACAGCAAAGCCTTTGACTGTGTAGGTCATGAAAAACTATGGAATGCTTTAAAAGAAATGGGGGTGCCACAGCATTTGATTGTCCTGATGCGCAACCTATACTCTGCAGAAGAGGTTACTGTATGGACAGAATATGGAGAAACCGATTGGTTGCCAATTGGAAAGGGTGTGAGACAGGGGTGTATTTTATCACCCTATTTATTTAATCTATATGCAGAACATATCATACGGAAAGCAGGATTGGACCAAGATGAAGGAGGTGTGAAAATTGGAGGGAGAAATATTAATAATTTAAGATATGCAGACGATACCATACTACTAGCAGAAACCAGTAATGATTTGAAACGAATGCTGATGAAAGTTCAAGAGGAAAGCACAAAAGCAGGACTACAGCTGAACGTCAAAAAGACTAAAGTGATGACAACAGAAGATTTATGTAACTTTAAAGTTGACAATGAGGACATTGAACTTGTCAAGGATTATCAATACCTCGGCACAATCATTAACCAAAATGGCGACAATAGTCAAGAAATCAGAAGGCTAGGACTGGGGAGGGCAGCTGTGAGAGAACTAGGAAAGGTCCTCAAATGCAAAGATGTATCACTGAACGCTAAAGTCGGGATCATTAAGATCAAGGTATTTCTGATCTCTATGTATGGATATGAAAGCTGGACAGTGAAAAAAGTGGATAAGAAAAAAATCAACTCATTTGAAATGTGGTGTTGGAGGAGAGCTTTGCGGATACCATGGACTGCGAAAAAGACAAATAATTGGATGTTAGAACAAATTAAACCAGAACTATCACTAGAAGCTAAAATGATGAAACTGAGGTTTAAGATCTGTTTTTATGATGTTTTAAAGTTTTTTAGTGCTTTGTTTGCCACCCTGGGCTCCTGTTGGGAGGAAGGGCGGGATACAAATTAAATAAATAGATAATACTTCAGACACATAATGAGAAGACATGATTCATTAGAAAAGATAATAATCCTGGGAAAAACAGAAGGAAGTAGAAAAAGAGGAAGGCCAAACAAGAGATGATTCATTCGTAAAGGAAGCCACAGACCTGAACTTACAAAATCTGAACAGGGTGGTTTATGACAGATGCTCTTGGAGGTTGCTGATTCATAGGGTCGCCATAAGTCATAGTCTACTTGAAGGCAGATAACAACAACAACAACACAGGTGAAAAATGTGCTTAAAAATGAATATATGAGTGAAAATAGCATAAAAATGCATTGTATGATGAGAAAGTGCTTGCAAAAATGTGTACATTAGTAAAAAGAGTAGAAGAAATTTCACACTAAAATGCCGGAGAATTTTCATGAGGATTTAAATAGCAAGTTGCTGCAGAAATTGGAGAACTGAATTTTGGATTGGAAAAATGAGAAATGGAGAGAACTGAAATTGACAGAACTCTCCATCCCTAGTCTTGAGTCTTCTTTCGGGGTGTGTTGGCAAAAGAAGATGCTCTGTGCCTTTTCATGAGACGATGCTTTACTCAGGATCTCACTGGAAGATGTTAAACTTCCAGGGAGGACCTTCTCTCTGTAGTGACAACTTGCATATAGAATGACCTCCTCTTGAAGTTTGGGCCGGCACCAATTGTTGGCTGCTTCTGGTGTGCCTTTAATAATTCTTCATCAGCTCAGGCATTTCCAGGCTGTTAATGCAGGGTTCTAGCACTCTGGTTACTCTACTTGATGTTAATATTTTACTGCTGTGATTTTATGGATGTTTTATTCATATGTTTTATGATTTATTATAATTCTGTTGGAGGATGTTGTGTGTTACCAACTGCTTTGACACTGTCTGGAGTGAAAGACAGTATAGAATAGCTTTATGAATAAACAAATTTAAGTGAAGTGAATCCAGTGTTCTATATCTGACTCGCATCCTAACTTTTCATCCCATTCACAGAAGGAGAGTTGTATTCACAGAAGGGGTATTTCCATTCATGGAACATCTTCCATTTGTGGAAAGAAGTTAGGATCCAAGAAAATGTCCCTGGTCATTAGGGATGGAAGAATCTGTCAATTCTGGTTCTCTTGGTTTCTCATTTTTCTAGTCTTAAATACGGTTCTCCACATTTCTGCATCAAATTACATTTTTTTAAAAAAACAAAAAATCATCCTGAAAATTCAGCATTTTAGTGCAAGTTTTTTCCCAAATAAACACATTTTAGTCAGTTTTGACTAATACACACATTTTTTGCAAACAATGTCTCCTATGTGTTAATGCATTTTATATATTGTTTTCACTTTTGAAACATTCTTTGGTTGGAGAACTTCATTGCAAAATTTGGATACTTGCAAATTTTGAACGATGGCTGTGTTTGATTTCTCATATTGTTTAGGAAAGTGCACATTTGATAGATTTGGCTTTAAATGTGAACTGAACTGAATTTCGCCCTCATCCCTGCTCACCCTAAATCCTCAAAGCATGCTAGATCATATACAACAAAACTGTACAGCCTAATTCAGCAGTTTTACAGGGAAACCTAAGCAGGGCACAAAGAGTTGAGAGGTAGCCCCACCTCAAGTAGACCTATTAGCCAATCAAATGGCTGTGTGTGTTTACCATTCCCTAGATCAGCCTTTCCCAACCAGTGTGCCTCCAGATGTTGTTGGACTACAACTCCCATCTTCCTGACCATTGGCAATGCTAGCTGAGGCTGATGGGAGTTGGGGTCCAACAACATCTGGAGGCACACTGGTTGGGAAAGGCTGCCCCAGATATTCCTTTTGTCTGTGGCAACTGTTGGGAAAAATAGTCTCCAGCAGAGGGTCAGTTTGGCCCCGAGGCCTCCAACCTCTGATTCTGTTTGAGGGTTTGACTTTGCCTAGACATCTATCATTCAACAGGAGAGTAATATGCCAAGAAAGAGTTCACTTTGATCATTGATGCCCTCCAGATGTCATTATGCCAAAACTCCTATCAGCCCCAGTCAGCATCACCAAAGGTCATGGTTGATGGGAGTTGTAGTCCATCAACATCTGGAGGGCACCACATTGACTACCCCAGTCTGTATGCCAAAAGAAGCATTGACTTCCCCAGTCTGTATGCCAAAAGATGGCACCTTTCTGATCCTTCTTTTCTGCTCCCATTCCAGAGCTTTCAGGCAATGTTTCAGTGCTTCCTGCAATTTTTTTGCTAGTTTTCCATATCAAACACCCTGCAGTTCTACCCACTGCTTATCACCTGATCAGTTACATTTGCAGTGGGTGTGGTTTACGCATTGGAAGGCACTTCTCACTGCATGTAGCTGACCATGCAGTTGCAATACCTTTGTGCAGCAGCAGACAGGAGGGGAAGGGAGGTGCAGCTGAGGAGGGGAGGGGCGAACAGTACTCAGATCTGTACATATCAGGCCACATGCACTAGCGGGATGGCACAGGAACACAATTTTTCTGGGACATTCCAATAGAAAGCCCAGCTTAATAGTGCATGGTGCAAATATATCATTGAAAACCACTAACAAGGAAATGTGCAAAACTTGCACAAAACAGCTTGTGTCTGAACACATCCATGGTGTCACATGGCAGAATAATACAGTTTAAATACATACAAATGAAATGCCACAGCTGGAGCTATGAGAGAAGATGGACTTCTGAAAGTGCATGCAAACAGCACTGTACCTATCATGTGACGCATAAAAACCTCTGTCAACAGGTTGTCATCTTCTGAAAGAATATTCTGACTGATACCACAATCTTCCCCCAATTTTGTCACTTTTAACTAGCAATCCCGAACAGCAGAATGGTGGCATGGAGTATGTGTGTGAGAGAGTTGAAGTGCTCAAAGATTTTGGTTTACAAAGGCTGCTTTTATGACAGATTTTCTCTTGCAGATATACAATTGTGTCCTCTCACATTCTCTTACAATAACTAATGGCTTAAACCTCAAATTGACACCCTTTGAAGAACTGAGCCTGGCTTGACTCAGATATATTGGCCATTCTGTACTGATGTTCATTTTCCTTTTCACAGGTCGTCATGGTGATGGGGCCTACTGGCCAGTTGACACAAACCTGATCGACCGAAGCAGTCTTAACGGTAAGCAAGAACTAAAACTAGCTCCCTTTAAATTAGCCTCCATTATTAAATATAATTAATCTCCAGTATTTCTGTGTTCTTTGTATCCCTCTCCTTATCCCCTGGTTTCATCAGATAGAATAATACAATTTGCTATGACAAAGCCAGCTCCAGCGTTTCTAGCGCTCAAGCAAATTGGCTTGAGGGGACCCCATAACCGTCAAGATCTTGATGGTAAAGGCATGGCTAGTGTGAGAGAAGGTGAACAGACAATGCCCCAGAGTGCCCTGCAGTATCACAGAGGATTCTGGGATGCAATTTAAATTAGTATAGGTCATAGCAGGGTCACAGGCACAGGCAATTGACCAACTCTGGCACTAGCAATGACATCTGATGCCAGATGTTTTGGACTACAACTCCCATCAACCCTCCCTGACCGTTAACCATGCTGGCTGAGGCAGATGGTAATTGTAGTTCATGACATCTGGAAGGCACCGCATTGGCTACCACTGATTAAAGGAAGAAAAGTACATAGTGATAGAACAGGATTACAAAATAGAAGAAAAGAAAAAATCACAGTTTTATCATGAATGGGCTGGCAGGACTGTTAACGTAAAACTGCCTGAGGAGAGGATTATTGACGTGTTAAGTTATGTTACTGAAACACTGCCAGAAAACAGAAGCTGTGGCGTCATGATGTCCTTTTTTCACTTTGAAATTCCTAGCTTGCTGTACTTGTTGGGTGACTTTGTATATGGACATGGTATTCCAAGTTTTATCAAAGCCAATGCTGCTTAGATGCTTGCAAATACAATTGCAATACAATTGTTTGTATTGTGTCTCTTATAATTATTATTATACACCACTTAGCTAACCTTTGGCTGTGAAGCCGCTTATAAATGCAAATAAATACGTATTTTAAAAGGAGGCCCTTGAAGTCCACGGGAAGGAAATAGAAAAGAAGAAATGGAGGGGGTCTAAGAGAAGAAGCCCCTTCATGCACACACACCCCACCGTCTGGAGCTAGCCAATAGGGCGTTGGTTGTGGGGGGATACTCCACCAGAGGTTCTACAGGGAGAGAGAGAGAGATTACTCTGCCCATCTCTCAAATCCTACCAGAGGGCATGACTCAAACTCAAGCAGGCTTTTCACATGCATACCACTCGCTGGATAAGAGCATCTATCTTGGCTGCTTGAGACCATAGGTGTAGACAGTGGACATTGAAATCCAGCAGCTGGACTCTTGACTCAGTTGTCTGACCCAGCAAACAGGGCCATAACAATATGGAACAATCCGCTTAAGAGGCTGCTTCATGTAAAACCTTCCCCTCATTGAGGTAAGTGCTACAGTGGTACATATGAGGACTTGTCCTCAAAGCTAAAAGCCCACTGGTTACCAGTTTGAGAGATGGATTAATTCCCAGCTCTCCCAGCAAGTGGCTGATCAGCAGGACACCAGCTTTTTCCAAAAGGTTTGTGCATGTCTGCGTGTGTACAGCTGGCTGATTTCCACACATTCTTGTTGTATGAGAGCCTCAATCTGTGGCTGACATATAATCAAGTATTGTTTAAAGCTAGATTAGCCAAATATTAAGCCCATAGGGGACTGGTCTGGGACATAGCTTTGCTGTGGAGTTGCTAAGTGTTTCTAGCTGAGGTTCTGATGCATTGCATCCTGTGATGGTGTATAATAAATACTAGTGTACCCTCCAATACTGCTGTATTGTCCCGGGTAAACTTGGAATACAGCACAAAGCTATAGATTTTGACTTTTCATTGGCACCACAGGTGCAGCTCCCTGAGAAAATCAGTTATTTACCCTTAGAGCAGGTCACCAGATCAGTGAGGTACATTTTTTCCCAGCATCATGCTTTTTAGCAAGGTAAGCAGGTGAGGTCATGAGAAGCTTGAGCAAAGCTTTCAAAGAGTTGTGACCTAATGCACTAGCTAGGAAAGCAGGTGACATTAATAAGCTATTAAGCAGTTGGAAGCCTGCAATAAATCTGCAGTCCCTTGCCATGTGAGGGTGTCACTTGAATCACTGGAGCAAAATAGTCTCTATGAAAAAAGAAAGTGCAGGAGGTGAAAGAGAGAAATGGAATAGATAATTGGGAAAAATTAATTATGCCTCGGCAGCTTCTAGCCATGATAGCAGTCATTATATGCACTGTAGATTTAGCAGATATCAACTGCATAGCCAGGAAATTGCACAGTGTTCAGAAGCAGGTCCTATTTTGTGTTAGCACCCCCATCAATATGGATACTCCTTTAAACCAGTAGATGTAAAATTGATACACCATTTTATGCAGTCCTCTCTCTCCTTTGGTACAGTGCCAGCAACCAAAGTGCATGGGACCTCCCATGCTGGGGAAATGGGAAGGCTTTGGATCCTGTGGATCCATCCCGAGAAACCCCCAATAAACCTATTATTTGGATCACAAACAGAGCGGGGATGGCCACAGAGGTTCCTATAGCCACAATGCACTGCAATATCATATGGCCTTTCAGGTGCCCTCCCAGAGACCTTAGGAGAGCATCCTAGGCAGAGGAGAGAGGATTCATGGCAGAAGAACTGCCTGATTTCGAGCCCTCTTGGTCTTATGTCAGCCAGGGGACAAGGTGTGTGTGGGGGAAGGAGTGGCAACTGGAGGGAAACCAAGAACATCAGCTCCCAGGCTGTCATTTTCTCCTTTGTTGGGGTTGTGTCAGGCGAATGGGAAGGCTTTGGATCCTGAGGACCAAAAGCTTCTCTTCATCTCCCCCCCCCAACACACATCAAGCATGTCAATGTTTCATCCCCATAATGATTTTGCTGTTATTGATGGTGGGTTTTGTTTGCTGCTAATGTTTTTGCTGCTACTTTATTGTGTCTGTTTTATTGGTGATTGTCTGGCTTGTAATGTATTGCTCTTTCTTCTCAATTTTATGCTCTACTTTATGCTCTTAACATTTTCTAAGTCGCTTGAAGACTTCTATGTGGCAAGTGACTAATACATTGAAATAATACATTGACATAACTAATACACTGAAATAAGAACAACAGCAACAGATATCCAATGCCCTTGTTGTGTTAGCACAAGGATTTATGCTTCTGCAATGGAACCTCCCCCTTCCCCTCCCTGTGTGCACCCTACAGCCCTTCTAAATCTGCTTCAAAGCATTGGGGAGAATCCCAGAACAGATTTACAGGGGCCGGTGGAGAAGGGGGGGAGTTCAGTTTTGCAAGTGTAAATAATTGCAGAATGAGAAACATAGTGTTGCTTTGGATATAAGGTGGTGGTGGTGGTGAGATGATGCCACTGTTGGAATTCCAATGGATGAAGAGAGATGGACATGGAGGTTCATTTGAAAAACTGTTTTGAAACCGTAAATGAATCCCACTGGTTGTTTCTCTTACAAAGAAGACTTCTGCAAGATGTCTGGGTTATGAATCAGCAGAAGCCACAGGAATCTTTTTTGTTTTGTTGTAGAAATCATTTCCTTTTTAGTTAGAAGTGTCCTGATTGACGGTGCCTAAAATTGCTACCAGAAGCCTATCAAATGATGGAAATGATTTTCAGATAATTAGAAAAGGACACAAAATGGGTACAATATTGTTTGTTTGTATTTTGCACTTTAAGGCTCCTGATAGGAAAAGTAATTTTAATTAAGCGTGACCTGACATAGCAAGATAGGAAAGGAAAGCCCCTATGGTTTAGAAAAGATTAGCAGCATCTGATCATTATCAACTTTATTTTAGATATGCTACCAGACTGTTTCCTTTACCACTCTGTACCTAATGGGGATTTAGCATTTTCAAGTTCATGAATTTATAAGAATGAAATAAATACCTGAAGGGCCATAGCTGATTAAATCAGATGGATTATTATTATTATTTTTCCACACACAAGATGCGGAAGCAATTCTTAATTCTGTCTTACTGGTACATACTTGTCCATTTGGTGAGCAAGTCAGAGATGGCATCAATAAAACCTGTTTAATTAGGTCACACATCATTTTGGACCTGAAAATTTTCTTTATCAGAGCCTGGGTAAATGAGGGGTCTCCTCTGTTGATATCAGTGCACATCATTAGTGGCAGAAACCATGCTGTATGCATTAAAGTTTAGAGGAAACCAGGGCCTTCTGAGTTTGTTTCCCGGGCTTCAAAATGTGCAAATTATTTCCAAGATAAGAAGGAAGAAAAAGATGCCTCTAACACCTTTCTTCACAGGTAATAGTGGGCACCGAAAAAGTTGCTATACAAAAAGCCATGTAGGTGTGAAGATTATGCTTTTCTATGGGATCTCTGTGGAGCAAAATCAGATGTGCTTTCTGATCTCATTTGCATCACTATATCATTTGTGCAGAGCCGAATGAGCTTGGATCAGGGAGAAGGGGATCAGTTTATATCCAGGTAGTCATGCTGATCCCTTTGGGTTCAGATAATTCATGTCTGTGGCATCGACTTGAGTCTATGGAAAAGCGGCTTCTGAGAAATGTTATTTTGGTGAAAAATAGGATCAAAACAATTTTCCTCTGTTGTTTTTAAATATTTTTCTTGCATGTTTAGAATAGAATCAGTGCCATATGAAGTGTGTCTGCTGTGTGCTGGAAATTAGTTCATACATGTGGATAGAGGCTGGTCCCTGGAGTGAGCCATTCATGTACAGCTGCTTCTGATGTGCGCTGGATGTCACTATGTAGATTGCTCTGTCATAGTGGTGGCAAAACCAAGCAGCAATGGCAGTGTGCATATGAATGCCATGATCAAGTAGATAGAGTACTATTGGCATGGAAGTGTGTTTCTGCGTACATATCCCTAACTGCATGAGGAACTGTGGACATATACAGTTCCCCTTGCTAAAAGGTCCCTTCTAGCACACCCAGATTATTGGTGATAGCAATGATTGGCGGAGGTGGGAAGGGGGTTTCCAGTAAAGCGGGTTCTGTTCTCTTCCTACTCCCTTCTTTCCTCTGCTCAAGTAATTTTATTATTGCCTACAGTCTGATCAGAACTGCAACGCACAAAACCCGGATGGGGGATAGATTCTGAGCTATGCAGAGCAGCCTCCTGCTTTGTGTGTGTGGCTTGATGAGTCTCAATTTGTTACATGAAGCAACAACCAATGGATGCAGATTTGGTGGTGTGTGTTGTTTCATGTGCAGCAGGGCTAAATTATGTTTCCATCAGTATGACTTTCTATGGAAAGTGGGGAGGAGCCAGCCTGCCTACCTTCGTGGCTAAGTGTCCATTTTGTCCTGTGCCTGTCATCCAGTAGATCACAAAGGCTTCCCCAAAAGTGCTTTTGTTTGTTCCCACCATTGACTTCTATGCCTTTGTTGCTGTAAGAACATAAGAAGAACCTGCTGGACCAGGCCAGTGGCCAGAGCTTGGAAAAGTTACTTTTTAAAACTACAACTCCCATCAGCCCCAGCCAGCATGGCCACTGGATTGGGCTGATGGGAGTTGTAGTTCAAAAAAGTAACTTTTCCAAGCTCTGCCAGTGGCCAAGCAGATGCCCAAGGGAAGTCTTCAAGCAGGACCTGAGTGCAAGACCACTCTCCCTTCCTGCCATATGCCCATATACCATATTTCACTGCTGTCCAACATCTTCCAACTGAGTAGCACAGGCTACATTGGACAAATATGTTTGAGGCAGAGAAGCTGACACAAGATGACTTTCCCCTTTAGTACTGACATGAGCTAAAGCAGTCTTATCAATGACACCTCAATGGAGAGAGTGCACATCAGAAAACAAGGTTTTTTAGAACGTGGTAACTCAGTACTTTCTCACTTGGGGTGATATCATAAATATGGAGGGCAAAAGACACATGTCACCACTAAACAATAAGGATGTGCATTGGGCCAAGTAATGCTACTTCTGAAAGTACCGGAATCCTTAAAAGCAATTCCTGAGAAGGTGGTTTAGTTTAATATGTTAAAGTAAAGAAAATGTTACCAGCGTGGAAATGACAACATTTGCTTGATGTGCTTTATCTGTGAGTAACGTATTATTATATATCATAAAGATAATTACTGGGCGTTCCTTCTTTGAGAACTGAAAAAAATTAGTGAGTAAAAGGGTTTTAGTAGTAGATAATAAGCAGATAAGCTTATTTTCTCTTTTAATTCATCTTGTAACAAAATTAAAGTGAAGCCAATATCTTGAGCAAAGCAAAGGTCACCTCTCATCCCCACCTTCTTTTGTCCCCCGGTCTACTTTCCCATGATGAGCCTGCTAGATATCCTCCCATATCTAGCAGATTAGGCAGCTAGCGAGGGCTAGATGTCAACAGCAATAACTCTTCCACCATAGATGTTCCCGCTACTGCTTCTTCTTCTCTCCAGAGACATTTCTACCATTAGGCAGAGTGAGGCAGCCATCTCAGATAGCAAATGCTTGGGAGGGAAGCAGGGAGCAATGGTGAGGTGTCAGAGGAGAGAGTGCTTGCACCATCTGGCCTCCTCTGCTCCCCTTAGGTTAGCTTGTTCCCCCCCGGGGGGGTGCGGGTGGAGGACACTGTCTCTTCACCAGTGTTGAAGTACAATTAAACAGCCAGTCCAGATGGCTTCTTAAGAACATAAGAAGAGTCTTGCTGGATCAGGCCAAAGGCCCACCTAGTCAAGCATCCTGTTCTCATAGTATGAGATCCCTATGGGAAGCCTCCAAGTAGGATCGCAGTGCAACAGCATTCTTCTCTCCTGTGGTTTCCAGCAGCTGGTATTCAGAAGTATACTCCATCAGTGGAGGTAGACTGTAGCTATCATGGCTAGTATTCACTGGCAGTCTTGTCTTCCTTGAATTTGTTTAATCCTCTTTAAAGCCATCCAAGTTGGTGGCCATCACTACATCTTATGGGAGCAAATTCCATAGTTTAAATATGTGGGATTGAGGGTACCATCTTGTCCTTTACATCAAATGGAAAATGTTTTGGGCTGGCCCAGAGCTTCAGCCGTGATAGGCCTCCAGATATCTTCCCAAGCTCAGAGATTTTCCTCAGCAGGAAATAATCAACAATCGCAGACGTCTCGTGATTGTTAGCAGTCATAGCAAGTACAGCTCACAAAGCTGTTCCCATTCTGCTCAGTTCTGCTCTGCTCTGCCCTCCACTCTCAGCACAGCACCAACTACTTAGGAGACTAAGATATAGGAAAGAATGTAATTTGATGCACAGCCCCTTGCCATAGTTGCATTGACACTAACAAGAGAAAGCTCATCACACTGAGCTTGGTATACATCAGTGATTTCTGACAGGACAGCAATCATGATTTTGAATCAAGGGTGCTATTCCAATACATTAATTTAACATAATTTGTGGCAGATTGTGAGCTGAGTGTTAAAACAGGCACTCAAATTAGCCAACAGACAAGGAGGTTCATTATGCCATAAACACTACTGGCAGGAACATAAGAATCCATCTCTCCTGTTATCCCATCTTCAAGGAGATAATGGCAATAATGTGATGAGCACCACCAACTACTAACTAATGGCTGCTAGTGTGAAGTAAATGATGGGTGCCTCACTTGAGATTGCTTTGGTATTTTCTTGCTTGCTGTGTTGCTATTTAACACTTGTGAAGTGCCTAAAATGCTTCTAAGAACTGTACAGATGTTAAAAGATAAGGTAGTCACTGCCTATAGGCTAAGAATCTAACTGATGTGATACAAAAGAAAAAGGGAATGGGGAGGAAAGAGGAAAGAACACACTGCAGCAGTTGCACCTTCATGGGTTGATGGATGGTGTCGAGTTCCTCTTCTCCTCGCCTTGGGAAGGAACTTCTTGGGAGGCAAAGGGTGAAGCCTCCCAATGGTCCTTGCTCTCTTGGCCAGTAACAGAAGTTAGAGCATGTGTGGGCAGTAGAGGCTTGTGGTTCCAATGTCAGTGGAGCAATGAATCCACTCCGGGTTTTAGTCTGAAGTTTCAAGGAGCTGTCCAAGGTTCTGAAAGCATTTTCAAGGTCTTTAAAAGTTCAGACTAAAACGTGAAGTGGATTTACCACCCCACTGACATCGGAGCCACCAGTCTCCTCTGTGTGGGGGGAACCTTTGGCTCTCCAGATGTTGCTGAACTACAACTCTCATCATTCCTGGACATTGCCCATGCTTGCTAGGGCTCATGGAAGTTGTAGTTCTGCAAAAGGAATTGAAAATAAAACTGCCAATCTCGTAATGCCATTATACATATATATTACTGCAAGCGCATTTGGAATACTGTATACAGCCCTGGTCACCCCACCTCAAAAAGGCAATTGTAGAGCAGGAAAAGGTTCAGAAAAGGGCAACCAAAATTATCAAGGGTGGAGCAAGTTCCCTATGAGGAAAGGTTACAGCATGTGGGGCAAGTAAGAGTGGACATGATAGAAGTGTATAAAATGAGGCATGGTATGAAGAAAGCTGAATGTTGAAAGGTTCAGGACAGACAAAAGAAACTACTCCTTCACACAGCACATCATTGTGGCAGCAATTGCCACCAACTTGGATGGCTTTCAAAGAGGATTATTTATTTATTTATTTACTTACAGTATTTATAGCCTGCTCTCCATTAAATAAATTCAATCCCAGAGCGGGGAACAAAATAAGATAAACAGAAAAAAATATACAGAAGTTGCAGAATCATATAAATAGGTCCAGTAAACAAGTCAACAAATCTGTCAAAAAGCAAGTGGTCAAAACTACAGTAAGGACAAATAATAAAACTTCCAGTTTAACCTAGATGAACACAGGACATTCAAACAGATTAAACAAACTAATTGTATTAGCAACAGTTCCCACCATTTATACAAATTCATGGATGTTACAGTGGCTACAGCCCATGATGGCTATGTTCTGCCAACAATGTTGTGGGCAGTGTGCCTCTGAATACCAGTCTTTGAGAGTCTCAAGTGGGGAGAGCACTACTGCACTCAGGTCCTGCTTGCGAGCTTCCCATAGGCATCTGGTTGGCCACTATGGGAACACGATCCTGGACTACATGAGCCACTGGCTTGATCCAGCAGGCTGTTCTTATGTTCTTAATATCTGGAGGGCCAAAAGTTCCCCACTCCTGAGCTAAGGCATGCCTTCCTTCAGTTCTGCAATCCCATTTGGAGTAGAGTGTTCTTTCTATGAGGAAGCAGGATAGCAAGCTCTCTACATCTGCTTCTTCTTTTACCAATGGTTGGTCTCTCCCCTTTTTCATGATGTTCTTCCTCAGAAGGAAGTGGTCCAGTCACCCAGTACCTCTTGGTCTCCTGATGATTGGCAAAGGGCAGAGAGTGTCTCTTTAGCTCTGCAGTCCCAAGGCAACTTATGCTTCTTTGTGGTATCTCTGGGATGTGTCATCACAGAGATACCACAAATGATGACGCATCACAGAGATACCACAAAGAAGCATAAGTTGCCTTGGGCTGGGAGTCCAGAGTTTGTGAGTTCAAATCCCTGCTCGTTTCTCCTGGGTGTCAAGGGCCAGCTAAAGATCACCCCCACAGTGAGTGGCTCAGGGGTTACATGCCCTGCCACCTGTGCAGCCGTGGGCAAGCTGCATAGTCCCAAGGAGCCCAGTTGCACCCCAGCTGGCAGTTGCAGACAAGGAAAGGGCTGGCTTGTGCAACTGGGGCAAGCTGAGCAGGCCCTAGCCAGCTGGGGAGGACTAGCCTCAGAGGGCGGCAATGGTAAACTCCCTCTGAATACCGCTTCCCATGAAAACCCTATTCATGGGGTAGCCATAAGTCGGGATCAACTTGAAGGCAGTCAATTTCCATTTTGTGATGTGTCAAAGCATAAATCCCCTGGGTTTTATGGCACCATTCTGAACCCAGGCCTGTTCTTTAGAGTAGAATTCACATGCCCTTGATAGGCATTAAATTGCAGATGTTTTTATAGCTAGCTTCTTTTAAAAGGAGGAGTAAGGGGAGTAAATTTTGTGTAAATATGTAGTTTGTCTTCCTGCATGTCAGATAGGTAGGATATTTTTCATGAACCATGATATTTCTTTACTCAGGTCACTGATGTGTTTTTACAGCATAAAACTTCTATTGACTTATGAGAAAATTTACTCTTAATAGAAATCTTCACCTTATTTCAGAAATTTTCGCTGACTCTCACTCAGCATAATGGTTCTGCTTCAAGTAATGTCCACATACATCAACGTACATACCTTTGAGATCTTTGGTCCAAGCGCCTGATTTTATGTGAACACTCTTAGAGACAAACTGCAGATTGCAGACAACAAACTGTTTTCCAGTTTCTAAGTTGCCCATTTTGAGTTTAGACTCTAGGATCTCAGATAAAAAGGCATTTTACACAATCATTTTTGAGGTGGAGAAATCACTATAGAGTAGGTTTTTTGGGGGGTGGAATTGCCTTTCCTCCACTAGGGATAGGGCTCATTAGCTGGTTCCTATCCATTTGAATTCTGACAGGCCAGCTTTCAGTACCGATCCGCCATTTTTTTGTTCCCAATTGTTTGCGCAATTGCCAATTCATAGTTTTTTATCAAGAAAAAAAATGTATTTGCTAATGAAAATGCTAATTAAAATGCTTATGCTGTAGACACTTGTTCCACTAAGTTAAGATTCATCAGCTTAGAGGAAAGATGATTGTGAAGACAATAACATAACATTTGGAGCATTTTTGCCATGACCCACCACAAGAAATCGATTCCAGTCTGAAAACAATGTGGATTGTTGGATTATGTCAAACTCCAGTAATAAATTCAATGTAGCAAATATTCTCCCCCATCCCTGCCCCACACAGAGAGAGAGAGTACAATTTATCATGTAAATATTGCAGGTTGTGACCAAATCCTAGAAAGTTCTAGAAAGCTAGTGGTAGCTTCAAGTTTACTAGACATGGAGCACTTTCAGAAGTCTACAGAAAGTTGTGGGCTCGTGGGGGATGAGAAAAATCATCTAAAAATGTTAATAGGCTTTGGCTTTCAATCATCCTAGGTAGGTGATTGAAGGCCAATTCCTATTAAAAAACTTTATGGTTTTTTTATGCCAAGGGTGGCTAGCCTTTTCCTCTCCAGATGTTGTTGGGCCCCAACTTCCATCAGCCCCAGCCAGCACAAACAACTGTCAGGGATTATGGGAGTTGCATTCCTGCAGCATCTGAACATCCACAGGTTAGGCACCCCTGGTTTATAATGAAGTGGATCTTATCCTGGCAAACTTTTTAGTGGTTTAAAGGGATCAAAGAATACTTCTGCTCTCATCATCATCAACAAATGTTGTTGTGCTAGATAGCTTTGTCCTGGATAGCTTTAAAAACAAACTCCTAAATTTTTGCAATATATAAACAATGAAGTGAAGATGAACAATAAAATAAGGAAATTAAAATATGATATGGTTATATAAAAAGTTTTAATGCAATAGAATAAAACCAATTTGCAAGTAAAATTTGATGAGTACACTCTTAAAACTCTCAGATATAGCTTGCTACACTACACTAGTTCTTTCTGTTCAGAGTTTTCTTGCAGCTAAATGATACAATGTACTCATTTTCCAAAGGTTTGCAGTTCCCTAACATATTTTTCATTTGGAAAATTGTGGTGTTGTGTAACAGCTGTTTGCATCTTCCATAACAGTTTATGTTCTTTCAGAACCCCCCATTGGGCAGATGCATCCTCCCCATGGAAGTGTGACACCCCAGAAGAACAGTAACCTTCTTGTCATCATTGTCGTTACCGTTGGGGTTGTTACGGTGGTGGTGGTGGTGATTGTGGCTGTGATTTGTACCCGGCGTTCATCAGCACAGCAGAGGAAGTAAGTAATTTGGAAATGTCCTTGTCCATCAACCTTTCCATCCTGCCTTGGAGCAAGGCAAACCTGTTTTTTCACCCTAAAGTAGATTCAATGAGATGGTGGAATATGCATAGGACTCCAGATATGTCATACCATCTCATCACTTTTGTTGAATAATAATATACTAAATAAAAGAGCTGGCTCACTCTACCTGCTTTGAAATAAGGAACTGATAGGGCTCTATGGGGCCTTCACACACAGGATGAATGAGCAAAGGGTGGGTCATGGAGGAAGCACCAGCAGAAAGTGGGTAGAGTAGACCTTTATAACTGACAATTTAAGATCTGCAAAGAAACAGCTGATATTTCGGTCTTGAGCTGGTAGGGCTAGAACCAACGACCCTGAGATCACACTTGAGTGGTTAAGAAGAGATCACTTGAAATCAATAGGCTTAAAACTAATGAAACTAATTAAGCCAATTGCTTTCAGTAGGTCTACACTGGTTAGTTTAATATCACCCTTTATTTTCCCTTGAAGTGAGCCACTCAAGGTTCTGTACTGAAAGGTTCCCAGGGCTCTCATGTCCTCCAATGGCTTAGGGTGACTCCATCTACCCAGAAAACCCACTGGTTTCCCATAATCTAGTAGGTCTCTAAAAGCTTCAATGTCAGCCTTGCCAGGGCAAGAGCATAGCCCTTGCCTGGTTCTTGTCCTGATTCTTGTATCTTCTCCTGCCTGCTGGATTTCCCTCTAGCCCTAGTCCCAGAAATTTCAACCTTCAGCTGTCCAATCCATTTTTCACTCTAGACTGCCTACTGCCCAGCATCTTAATACCCAGGGACTGCACAAATGAAGGCAGGGGAAAAGGAAAGGAAAAGGAGAATAAATGTAAAGTGACTTTTGCATGCACTATACAACTAACTACTGGGATTCAAGTATGTGTTAAGAAACTGTAATAAGCTGTGTTAAGGATAAATTATGTAATACAATGCACAGAGCAGGATGACTGAGTGAGGGAGCAGTTTCAAATATGACACTTCAGCAAATGATCAGAAACCTAAGCTATCCATTGCAAATAAGATGGATTCCAGGTTTTATATAAATAACTCCCAGAACCAGAAAGTTCACAGAAATCCATATGGGTTTCTTCATCATAAGAGAGTGGTCTCTCTTCCCACCCCTTAAAAAAATAATCAATCTGTGACTATTATATTAGACAGCTAGTTTGAACAAAGGGATCCCTCACTAGTAACAGGAAGGAAACTGAGCATATGTTAAGAATGCCTTCCGGCACAGTTATAACTGATCATGACAAGCATCTATGGGTTTGGAGCAGGCTTTGAATCTGAGTTGATAAAAATGAGGAAATATTATCCAGGTTTGCAGAGAATGTGGCATCAATAGGATGTCAGTTATTTGCCCCATGAGATATAGTTCTTCTTTTAACTTCACACTACGTCTCCAGCACTCATTAGCCATGACATTATGGTTTCAAATCTTGACTCTTGAATGTGTTTGGGCTGTGTGTGGCCACAAAGAAGCCTCAGTTCCCCTCCAAGCCCTGCAGTAACAGTGTGTGAAGTAAGAAGAGACATCAATACAATATTATTTCTGCTTTTCAAATGCCATCTATTCTTTTCCTACTAGCATATTGGTATCAACTGAGGTCCGTTTATGGAGCCATGTAAAACAAAGGGGAAAATATTTCATGCCACAGACATCAGCAATTACATGCTGTCTGGGCAAATGAGGTAAACTGAAAAGGGTATCCTTTGGCTTCTTTTGTACCTTTTACAGTTGGATATGAATAGAATCCTTACCTACTGGAGGACTGTTACAGTGCAATTGCTTGGAATTGGAGAGACAAAAATCTGCACTCTAGCCAGCAACTGAAAAACTTGATATCAATTAACAAAGAGCTCTTGTTTCACTTGTTATTTGCCATTATAGCACAGCATCAAAGTTCACCTATATGATTAGGGAAACAAAATTATGGTGAATTATTTTATACGCGATATTGACTGGGATCCAAAGAACCCACGCCTGAATGGAAAGCACTTTCACATGTGCAGGGAATGTTGCGGATTTTTGGTTCTAGCTATGTATCCTTGTGCCAGATTGAATTTTACTCTGGAGGATGTCACACTTTAATCTAGAATGGAAACAGCAGCAGCCAGTATGGGGCAACAGCCAGAAGTATATTTGCCCAGTCTAAGTGGTATTCTGTCTCACTGAAATTTCTAGTTTCGGCCTGAAAATCCAAATTTGAGACTATTCAGTGCAGCTCTTCCTAAAATGCTCCTGGCACAGTTCAAGGTGCTTGCATTCATTTAGAAAGTTCTAGAAAGGCTCAAGCTGTGAAGACCAAACAAATGCCATCCTTCATTATTATATGAGCATGTGTATCTCTAAGGGAGGGGTGGTCAAAGTAGTGCCCTCCAGAGTGAGGGATGATGGGAGCTGTAGTCCAGCAACATCTGGAGGTCAACATGTTTGCTGCCCTTGCTCTAAGGTACTGTTTGTCAACCTTAGATTCCCAGATGTTGTTGGACTACAACTCCCATAATCTTTGGCCACTTGCTAAGCTGGCTGGGGTTGATGGGAGTTGTAGTCCAACATCTGGGGACCCAAGGCTGAAGAACTGTGCTCTAAGGTCATCATAAGAGCCATTCTACACTGTAAGATGCAGTTCTCTAGACACCATACTGCCTTGGCATGTAAGATAAGAGGTCAAATGCCTGAGTGCTTATCCATAAAAAGACCCTGAAACACAGAGAACTAGCCCTCTTGGGACAAAGTTAGGCTAGAAATCTTATCCCAGACTTCCTAGTTTTTCACAGGCAGAGTTTTTGTCAGGGAAAAAAATTCAAACCTTTAATTGTCCTACCTGAACTCCAAAGAGGCACAGTCCCAATGGACCATACATAGGTTTACCTGAATTTAATATTTATCCATTGCCTTGTCACTAGAAATCATGCCCAAGGAGAAATGCACATCAAATAGAAGTTTAAACATTTTAAGCCCTTAAAGACATAATTTAAACACTTAAACTAAAACAAACTTTGAAAAATAACACCAAGACCAGAGAGAAAAATAAACCAACCTAAGCCAGCAAATGCCCCAGTAAAAATAGAATATGCATCTTTATTTATTTATAACCTTTATAGGGGGCTACTGTCAATGATAAAGATAATGATAATGATAGAATTTATATACCAACTTTCAGGTCAAGAACAAGCCACCAGTGAAATAATAAGAATGAAACCAATTATGAAAACTCAGCTACCCATAATTAAAATACGTAGTACAACAACTGCATTAAAACATCCATATTTAAAATATATAATAAAGAAGCCAGGTAAAACAGCACAATAATTAAAACAAAACAACAATAATTGCAGGAAATTCAAGTCAGGAGATCAGGGAAATGCTTCTCTTAACAAGTGTGTCTTCAAGAGCCCGCAGAGACACACCTCTTTGGATTTTCCTGATCTCCTGACTTGAATCTCCTGCAATTATTGTTTGTAGGCTAGTTTAGTTCCATGTGAACAAAACAAGTAGGATTAAACCTTAATGAATACCAAAGGTAAAAGTAAAAAATAAAAAATTAAGGTGAATGTAGCAGTATAAATCCTGAAAATATTTATTATAATAAGGTAAAATAAACCAAAAATGCATCAATATAACAGAATATATCTAAATTCAAACATGAAGAATTTTTTACAAAAATATATGTCAAGAACAATATATAAATGTGAATAATTGTTTCTGATATGGAACAAGATTGGTAGGAGAAATCAAATTCTAATGTGGTGAGGATGTTTTCAAGGTGGTCCAGCCCAATATATAAATGTGAATTTAGAGATATTCTGTTATATTGATGCTTCTTTGGTTTATTTTACCTTATTATAATAAATATTTTCAGGATTTATACTGCTACATTCACCTTAATTTTTTATTTTTTACTTTTACCTTTTAGTTTAGTTCCATCACTGAAAAGGCTCTGGTGCAGGCCATCTGAGATCTCACTTGTGTAGACAATGGAACTAGAAGCATAGCCTCGCTTAAAGTTGTTACAATGTGGGCAGGTTCATATCAGGGTTTTCATGGTAAGCGGTATTTGGAGGTGGTTTACCATTGCCTTCCTCTGAGGCTGAGAGACAGTGACTGTCCCAAGGTCACTCAGTGAGCTTCATGGCTGTGTGGGGATTCGAACCCTGGTCTCCCAGGTCATAGTCCAACACTCTAACCACTGATGTGTGTGCCATATTTCAGTGGTTCATCTCTCAATTGTCTCTCATTGCAAGGAATATCCTGCATTTGTATTAAAGTAGTTCTCCATTTATTGGCTTTGCAAAAAAAATAAAAAAAATCACCTTTTCATATCTTCCAGTCTTCTTAACCTCTCAATACTTCAGCAACTGAGGAACTTTGCCAATGCAGCACATCTGACATGAAGTGTGATGCACACTGTCAATGGTTGCTTTCTTGGCTGCAGAGATAGAGTGTGTAGAATACATTCTCAGGGCACTCTCTATTTCCTCTGGTGCTTTAGCACCGAATTTATAAATGAGGCAAACCCCCCATTTTAAAAAAACAATCACTGAGTCCTTTGTTTTGCAGAACTTTTATTGTAGACTGATGGCATGGAACCATGGCTGTCTTTTCTTAGTCACCACATTTCTACATGTTGCTAACAAAAACACATTTTTAAATGTGTGTGAGCATGCAGGCACATGTGCACATCATCCTCATCTGACACGAAGCCTCTGTATTTTGTACTCTGGAATCTGTAACCAAATGTAAAGATTTAGTTCCATATCGTACACATTGCACAGCCACAGTGGATAGAACTGATACTGACATTGGTGTTGTCCATGGTACTGAACTCTGAGGAACTGTTTACTTTGCCATGTGTGCATAGCATGGAACGTATCCAGATCTCACCTGATCCTTAAAAAAAAAATATCTCTGTATGAATATGCCTATAGATATTTAAAGAACATATGAATTGTACTCCTGGATAAAAAAGAAAGGAAAACCAGTCCCATGTTCTGTCACCAATAATGGACAGTCAGTTGCCTCTGGAAAGCTCAGAAATGTGGCATGAATAAATAATAGCTGGAGATTGATTGATTGATTGATTGATCGATCAATCAATCGATCGATTGATTGATTGATTGTAAAACTCAATGTCAAGTTTATCCAGACAGATTTTAGCTAATTCCCACCTCACTAGTTGATCTCAACAAGAAGCGAGTCCCCCCAGCCCAGCTCCACTAAAAATGAAAATATTTCCTACATATTATATGTATTATTGGGCACAATATTATACATATAATATTTTACATACATACACTCCAGGGTTCCTGAAGTAAGCAGCACTTTGAAAGATACATATAGAAATGCATATAACTGTTTAATGTAGGTATTCATATACTTATGAAGTTGTGCTGAAAATATGTAGTACCACATGGGGCTTGACTCTTTTATGGGAATTATAGGTACAGTATACATTTAGATTTGGATATAACTAGCCAGACTTTTTAAACAACAGTGCACAAACAGGTTGGACAAAAGTGAGCACTTGATGCAAGAGGCCATCACACAAAGCTTGATTGCCCCCACACCCAAGAAGACTCGTGACACAAGTTGGAATAATGTTATATTTATTAAATATAACATTCTACATCAAATGCAGATAAGCCAATTCATCAGATTAAATTGCTTTGGGCAGGTGAGGCCACCTATATATGTGGGAATACTCCCACGCCTTCTAAAGGCAAATAACTCTCTTCAGACCTTAACTCCATAGTCAAGGACGTGGGGGAAAACCTCCCTCCTTGCCGCTGAAGTCAGCTGTGGTTCCAACCTCTGCACCATGGCCCCGCCGTACAGGCGTTCACCATGATGCACAAGCAGGTCCCACAAGGACACTCCTCAGTTCGCCACCAGGCATTAAGCTTTGATGGTTCCCTGGGGAGTGCCCCTTACCTGTATACCTTAACCACCTCAAAATAACCCAATATACCTCACCTGCCCGAATTCCATGCCACAAGAGGGGATCAGCTCAGGCTTGGTCCCCTCAACCCAAGGAAGAAAACAAACTCCCCAAACCCAACCTCAAATCCTCTAAAAACAAATCACATCCCCACTCTGACAGGTGGACGCTGTCGTCCCTAAACAATTGAGGAGAATAAAACCTTATCCTGTCATGGGTTATGCATGCCCCCCCAAGGGATAAAACCAAATCCCTAACCTTCCTATTCACCCATTTGCGTGACCTATCAATCTTATTTGGGTGAAGAGCCCCCCTCCATACTCGTCTCACGAGCATAGCTGACCACACCAAAATTAGAGTAGGATAAGAACGCCTAAGCCACATGAGATCACAAGTGACCTTGAGCAGCAAGTCCATACCGGGGCGCTGCACAAGGTCGTTCTCTCCCAAGTGAATTAACAAAATGTGAGGCGGGGCCGCTGACGCCATGGTACGGCACACCAATGGCAACAACGCATCCCATAACATGCCCCTCCGCGCCTCCCAGCTAACTATCGCTGATGCAGAAAGCTGCAGCTGCGTTCCGGAAAATGACAAAGAGGCCCTCCGATGTGCCCAAAACAAGATGGAAAGGCCACACAGAACGATCCGCACAGGAACTGGAAGACTTAATATACCTAAAGAAAAACAAAATAAATACAATATTAATACCGAACATGAGACTGAAAAGCGGAGGAACGCCACCTGCCAATTGCTTGGATGTCGCTAACGCTCATGCCCATGAGGGCAGCGGCCGTGGCCGCTCCAATCTGAAATGAATGCAGCCCATAGACTCCAGCATCGCGACCAGTGGCCAACAAGGCCTGCCGAACAACGGCCCAAAATTGGAACTGAGTCAGGGCAGAACCATCCACATGTATAAAAAGATAACGCAGGCCCGCTGGCCTTAGAAGCAGGAATTGACGCATTGCAGACACAGGGCATAATTCCAAAACTTGGCAGCTGCGTAAAGACACAAGACTGCCACGGCCCTTCTGATCAGTCTTAGAGACTCGCAGGGAAAACCTAACCATATCAGCACCTAACGTGCAATCGCCTGAGCATAAGGCTCTGTAAGGCACATCACGCTTAGAGAGGACTAACACTTCACTAGGGCAAAAGCACCATAGAACATCGTCAGAGTTACTGCGGCGAAAAGGTGCACTTCATGCTGGGATGAGCATAAAGAACGAAACAATGCCAGGATCTGGAGGAGGACATCGGGCGTGATTGGCCTCCTCCGGTCAGCGGGCCTGGGAGCGGAACACGACCAACCCTCAAGGACCTTTCTGACCCTAAAATCTACAGAATGATCCGGCAGTCCTCGTGCCTTAGAGATAAAGGCCAGCGCAGAGAGGTGCCCAGCGATAGTGGAAACAGAAGAGCCTTGCCCTCTCAAATGCAACATATACTGTAACAATTGATCCGCAGGAATAGGCCACGCCATAGGTAAAGCAGCACTGATTCTGAAAGCTTGGAACTTTGCAAAAGAACGCTGATATGCTTTCTGAGTACTGGGAGCAAGAGCAGATGCAATAGCGGCCCCAACTTCTAAGCGCCAAAAGCTCCACAGGAAAGGAGGTAACGCTGGCTCGTATAGCCTGAATACTATCTGGACACATGCCCACGATGGCGATGGTCGCTGCCGGTCCACTTTGAAAAGAAATACGTTAGTGCGAATCCATCCAGATGTATGAACAGGTAACGCCGGCTTGTATGACCAGAAAGCTGCCAGAAAGCAGGTCTATGAGGGCAGCGGCAACAGCTGCTCCTGTATGGAAGAAATATAACCCTTCCCCTCGGGTATCACACCCACGGGCCCTCATGGCCCTGGGAATATACCAAAATTAGAATTGAATCAATGCATAGCCATTGATGCATATAAAAAGATAGTGCTGGCTCGCTGGCCTGACAGAAAGAAAGCTCCTTTAGAGCAAAACCAGACACCAGGTGGGCCATGGGTAGCACCTCAGCTACAACACCCAGCTACTACCCCCCTGGTCCGTAGTGAGTATATGCACTGAAAACATCACAGAAATGTAAGCGCAGGGCTCCACATGACGTGACTTGCCTTGAAGGCTAAGGTATTACCAGGGCAAAAGGCTCCCTACAAACCATTAAGGCACTTCCAGGAATAACTTTCCCTCGTAAAGAGGGAAACACAAAGTGCTGATTGAAGGCAGGAGCATCATGAGTACATCAGGGGTAAATGGCCACATAGAACCGGGCGGCCTTAGGGTGGAGCGCCACAATCACCTTTGAATTTCATGAAGTGGGTTTCAGAATGCGCTTGGCATGGAAATTAAAGGCCAGGCAGAAAGGTGGGCGGATATATTACTTATGATAACACCCTGCCCCTTTTAAGAGAACATGAACTATGAAGGTGTAAAACTGATATCGGCCACGCCCGAAGTGGGGGATACCAAGATGGCACAGCCGCATCAGTCTGCAAACCCGGAACATGCCGAGCCATGAGCAAAATATAAGAATGTACATTGCAGAGCAAACACATGCACAAGGCACATGGCACAAGTAGAGCTAGGGGTCTGGGAATTTACCAAAGAACCAATAGCCAGGCTGGACTGAAAATGTACCATTTAATTCTGAAGGGCAGAAGGCCACACATGTACCACAAGCACTATTGGAAAAATAGCCCAAGAAAATAAAATCCAGGGGAAACCCCATGCCCCTCATGGAAGCCAGCCATTTCTCAGCACACCAAAGGACCTGAAATTAACACCAAAATTCCAGCCACCAACTGCATCAAAGCTTACCTGCAGTGCATCCTCCAGGACAAGTCCGCTTCTCCCAAACAAAGAATGGCTGCTGAGGTCCTTCAAAAAGTAAGCCACAGGGGATATCCACACACCTCCTATCTGAGACACCACTGAAATAGAAAACGTGAGCACACCACTTCCGTGTTCTCACAAAGGCACTGAATTAATGCTTTGTCAGAGGAAATGACCTAAAAGGTAAGTACAAGTGACCAAGCAACTCCTACATATCAAAATATTCCTGCCATACTCCTGTTGAATAAATAAGTTTTTATCAGCTAATCCGCTACTAGAGATCCTTAAAGAAAATTACAATTAAACTTAATCCTACAAAAAGCCATACATCTGATTCAGCGAATTTATAATCTTTTCAATTTAATTAGCATAAACCTCTTAGCTCATAATGATAGCCACAATGATGAATTTTAACTGGCTAAGAGCATTTCCTTTAAACTTACATGCCATACATTGCCTTTCACTGAATCTCACTATATTGACATATTTTAAAGAGTGTTCTTGCACTCGGGTCCTGCTTGCGGGGTTCCCCCAGGCACCTGGTTGGCCACTGTGAGAACAGGATGCTGGACTAGATGGGCCACCGGCCTGATCCAGCAGGCTCTTCTCATGTTCCTATGGCTCTTCTTAAATCCTCATAGGAATTCTAGGAGGCAGGATTTTTATTTACCCAGATTAAAACATCTATTATGCCCTCCAAAGGTGATATTGCATAGGCATATCATTTTATTGTTATTTTATTTTAATTTATTTATTATTTTGTATGATACATAGAGCAGAATTAAGAGGCTAAATAATCTAAAACAGCATTATAAGGCAAACCTTGAACTCACCAAGGAACAACAATGAAGTGATTGCAAAACAACCAAATATAACTGTATTGAGTTCAAGCTAATCCAAATGAAACACAAACCATATAAATGGCACTTAATTAATTAATTGATCAATCAAATCAATCAACCAATAAATTATTTATTTATATATTCATATATTTATTTATATTGGCAAAATATGCCCAGGGGAGAAATCAATTAATTGTACCCCACAATGAAATACCCCAAACCCCTAATGAATGAAGCTGCACATAAAAATTAACTTGAACTCAGCCTGGGAGAAAAAAGGAAGGGGGGTAATAGAGAAATATGAGCATAGGGCTGGGCGCGCTGCAAAACAAAGAAACAAACAAACAAGGTACCCAAAGGACCAGCACCACTTAACCCCCATATTGTACTGCTGTGGCGACTAAATGCAATATGCACGCCAAGTCTGCATGACGTAATCAAATTAGTTACATATACAATTAAAGTGCACACAAGGCACAAGGCTACAGATGCTCTAGAGCAGGCTGAGGGCACCCCTCTAAAGCCAATTGCATAACCTACCCATCTGCAGGAAGATAATCCTATTAAGTACTTAGAAAATAAAGCTCAGGCAAGGCAGGAGGCTACTGCTTCCGCTCTATAGCAGGCTGGCGAGGCCGCTCAAAGATGCATAGCTCTACCTACACTCCCTTCAGGTGATAGCTTCAAAAGCATCGAAAGCAGGGGCAAAGGCAGGGAACAAACCAAACGCCTGCGTGCAAGTAAATACAGGCGTGCTATGCACCCGCTAAACAGCTGACGCGCGGGAATGAAAAGGAAAGAAAACCACCACCTCAACTCTCAACAATTCTCCTAAGCTGGCAGGCAAAAGGAGAAACAAATCAAGCGGCATATTTAAAACGCCTGCATGTTATACTATGAAACTATCCACCCGCTAAACAGCTGACACACGGGGATAAAAAGGGGGAGGAAACCGCCCCCCCACTCTCTATAACTCACAGAAAAACAAGCAAACGGCACGTTTAAAACGCCCGCCTGCTATTATACCGCGAAACAATTCCCCTCTGCAGAGCAGATGCGTGGGGATGGGGGAGAAAGACGAAGCCTCCTCCTCCCACACACACTCCCTAACACTCCAAAGGTGGTGAATGGGAGTGGAACACGAGGTGAGGAAGGCGGGAAACCGCCACATTACCACAGCCTACTTAAACAATAATAAAGCAAGCCGAATAACAAGAGCCTAAGAAATAACAAGGGGGGATTAAAGCAAGACAACGGGATTAAACTGATACCAATCAAACTAAGGGAACAAAAACAATGAAGGACACCACCCACCGACCCTTAAGGAAAAAGGAGGAATGAAGTAACAACAAACGCTTTAACTCTGGGAGAACTTGTCAATGAGCAGCAGCCGGAGAGCTGGCAGGAAGCTGTGGGGCGCGTGGGCGCGCGCCCGCAGCCCAGCTCATCAGCGGGGAAACGAGCCTATTTAATTGAATGAATGAAGCAGGGGACGGGAGCAGGCAGTAGCGACGGAAAAACCAGCAAGCAGGCAATAAAAATGGTCACAAACAAACGCTGACGGAGCCCTTGAAGCGCAAACCACGCAAGGTGTGCCGCGAGGCAAAAAAGGCAATCGCTAAGGGAAGGAGCGGCTTTAAATACACCGCTCGATCCCAGCCCTGATTGGCCCCCTTGATCTCACGTGGCACACTTTAGAAGCTTCGAGATCGTTCCCAAGCCTTCTCCTATATTTCGGGTGGAGGCAAAAACGCCCCTTAACAGGAACGACATTAGGTTGGAGCCATCAAATTCCATGTATAAATCCCTTTAAAATGGATTCCTCCTTCTTCACTAATGTCTAGCCCTGTTATCTTTAGCTCCATTTTTAGCTCTTATACCAATAGCCATTCTTCTCCATGAATCTGTCAAAGCGCTTTCAAAAACAATTAATCGGCCCGATTTCTTATGTTCCCAACACATGCAAACGCTGTTCCTTCATACTGCTTCCTATAACAGTCTTATGTCCCATTTTTCTTTGTCTAGTCTCTAATGTTTATTTTTTATCGTTAGGACCATCAGCACTGATGTGATTTTAAAACTCATTTCTTATTTTGAAAAGTTATGTAAGCCAGTAGCTGTCCTCACCTCCTGTGATAAAGAATTCCATAAGCTGATGATGCATCCCTATTTGGGCATTCAGGACATGCAATGATAATCACATCAGGTCAGAAAGCGGGACTGCGGTTGCTCACCCTGCCACCCACTGTTGCACTCCATGCTGGCCCCTGCATTCGGGAGCAAGCCTGCAGCGGAGCGGGCTGCTAATGGAGCTCTGAGCACTCAGGGTTTCCACTTGCAGTGATAGCCTATTCATCTTCATATATGCAGACAACAAAGGGCAGGGGTTAGTGTAGGGCGCAGGGGTCAGCACAGGAGTAACACTCTTCTGCCTCATACAATTATAATTATGTGTCCTGAACACACAAAAGAGCTTATGTTGTATGAAGTACTTCCCTTTTTTTCTTGTCCTGAATGTATTGCCAATCAATAACAATATATGAATCTGTTTAAGGGAGGAGGAGGAATCATATTCACACACTACATAATGTTGTATTTACCCCGTCATTATGTTTTCCCCCCAAAATGATGAGCCCCATATGCACTGTCATATCACAGAATAAAGGTTTGCAAAGAGGTCCCCCAACCTGGCCCAGATTCAGCAGATCCTATGAACATTTGAAGGTGCCTTACGCTAAATTAGTCCATCGATCCTATCCCTGGTAAGAACCTGCCAAATATATGAGCCAGCAGTAGCTTCCCAGGAAGCCAACTAAGCATTCTGCTGTCATGCCCCAAACATAAATAAATGGATTTGGTTTACCTACTCACTCAGAACAGAGCCTGGTTGCCCGAACACTTATATCGCAAGAGCATGTTGATACTCATTATAGAAGGTTTGCAGGAAGGCACTCCTTCCTATGAAGTTCTGGAGCTTGACAGTAATTGAGAACAAAACCCAAACCTAATGTTTATACAAGGAGAACATACACTTGGATGACTAATTCATTTTCATTTCTTTCTACGTGATGTCCTTTCTTTCTTGCCTCAGATTTCTGTCACTACTTATTATCGATGAGACTGGTGGTAATGCACAGAACTAAACAATGTACTGAATGTTACATTTTCTCCTTTCTTAAGTTTTAGAGAATAGTAGTATCACTGTGGCAAGACTGGCAATATGTCTGGAATGATGCAGTCATTATTTATAACCCCTTACTTATAGTTTGCTGTAAGTAAGCACCCAAGGCATAGTGCAAATTCAGTAAAATGAATGTCATTTGAAAAAACTAATCAAAACCCCAATTAACAAGAGTTGACTTTGCATTTCAAACTGTGTTTGACGTGTTTGTCTATAGCAAGGGCGGGGGATTTGTGGCTTTCCAGATACTGCTGGACTACAGCTCACATCATCCCTGACCTCACTGGCCATGCTGGCTGTGTCTGATGGGGGTTGAGTCAGAGTCCAACAACATCTGGAGGGGCATAGGTTCATCTCCCCTGGTCTATAGAATGGGGCTCATAGAGAAGACAATCCATACACAACTTCTTTTTGCACAACATGCACTCTTGATCAACTCCTACCAATTTGTATGGGAATTATGCAGGAAATGCTTCCGGTGAATATTGTCCTATCTCTTTGATACCTACCAGCTTGACGACAGAAGAATTCAAACAATTTCCCTCGGGTTGCTTGCTTGCAACAAGTGGCGCAATTCACATTTCTATTATGTGAAAGCTGTGTTAGTCTTCCTCGGGAGCGAGAAAAGTATTTAATGCCATCTTGAGACAAACTATTTAGTAAGGTTTTTTTAAAAGGAAAAAAATCAAAATGGCACGAGCTTTCTTCAGATGTTAAGAAGGAACTGAGGAAAGCAAGATGAAAAAGTCAGCTAAAAGCTTATCAAGCAAAAACATTATAAGGTTCTTAAATGGGCAGTAATAGTAAAAGTTATACAGTCTTTATAATGAGCGAAGAAACCTCAATCTCTGTTAAGCTCCATATTAACGCAGTCAAATTTCTGTATGAACCCCTGTTTAACTATCTCACATTCCAAGTGGAGAATGTGTGTGCATATCAAAACTTTTCTTCTCTACTTCTCTTTTAAACAAGTAATATTTTTTCCATAAAATATGCCTGTAGGATTATTTCTTTAAAATGTTGAAAGACTAGGGGTGAAAAGTACATTAGAAGCCATCTGGCCCAACCCACTGCTGAATACATGGGCCTTGAATTTCACTGTTCCGGACAGGTGGCTGCCCAGCCTCTCCTAAAATAATTCCAGCAAAGGATAGTCCACCTCGTCCTGAGATGGTCTCCTTCACTGCTGAACAGGTGTTATTGTTAGGAAGTTTCTCCTAATATTTTGCAGAAATCTGCTTCCTTGTGGTTTCCACCCATTAGCTCTAATTTTGCCCTCTGGTGCAACAGAGAACAAGTCTGTTCCATCTTCTGCATAACAGCCCCTCAGATATTTGAAAACATTTATCATGTCTCCCCTTAATCTTCTTCAGCATGACAGGCTTTACTATCCTAGGCTTTGGGGAACTATTAAAAGGGTGCTGCTTTACTGATTTTTATTTTGTATTTTTTAATTGCTATGTTTTAAATGGTTTTAATTCTATAGATAGTTTAATTGCATTTTAATTATAACTTTATTATTATATGTTTTAGCTGTATTTGTTTTAATTTTTGTAAGCCACCCTGAGTCCCAGTTCTGAGAAAAAGGCGGCATATAAATGAATAAAATAAATAAGATTACGGGGACTGATTAGGTCACCCTTCTCCAACCTTGTGCCTTGCAGATGTTCTGGACTACAACTCCCCATAATTCTTTACTACAGGCCTGCTGGTGGGACTGGTAGTCCAAAACATCAGATTTGGAAAGGCTAGATTAGGTGGATCAGTAATGATAGGCAAATGTTTGTTGAACATATTTCATCCACCGGTGCTTATATTCAGTGTTAAATGTACTCAAAATAGCACTCTCAGTTCAAAATGTATAATGGTGAGGCCCATTGGGTTCAGACTGTGCCTTGAATAAATGTATTTCATTTGCAACATTTATTGACAGCCCAATGAACAAGGTCCTCAGGGTGGTTCACAGAGTTTAAACAATAAAATTAAAAAGTTAAAACATTCACATCATTTTCTCACATAAAAGCCATCACAGCAGTATGAAGCTATGTGACAACATTTAAAACCCAACAAAAACAAGCTGTTCCAAGGGCTAAAACATAATTCTAAAAGGTCTGGGCGTATAAAAAGTCTTCAGCTAGCTCCAAGAAGACATTAATGGAGGCACAAGGCAAGTCTCATTGTGGAATTATATTTATTTATTTATTTATAATTGGAGCACCAGCATCAACACATGGTCCTTTCCTTAGTAACCACCAACCTCATCTTTGGGGAAGGGCCATAACCCAGTGGTAGAGCATCTGCTTTGCATGCAGAAGGTCCCAGTTTCAATCTCTGACATCTCCAGGTAGGGCTGGGAATGTACCCAGTCCGGAATCTTGGAGAGGCACTGCCAATCGGTGTAGACAGTACTGAGATGGATGGACCAATGGTGTGACTCAATATAAGGCAGCTTATTGTGTTCCTATGTAGGAAGGGGAAATCTTGAGAAAAGAATGAAGATCTCAAGATCTGGGCAGGTATACATGGCATATGCTGCCTTGGGTTAGAAATTTAATTAATGGATTAATAAAAATCCACTGTGTTGTGATAGGATTCCAAGGCAAACATGCAGTGATGATTCATTGGTAGTTGAGTCTACATGGAAAGGATTCACTGAATACAGAAAGTCTGGAATGCTGTGATAGATAATAGGGCTTCCCTTCAGTACGGTACTTGATCACTGCAGTCTAGATTTCTGTCCTTGCAAAAGGGAACTAATGGTGTTTTTGTTATTAACTCCAGAAGAGTAGTGCTAGATGAACCCCATGATTTGGTGTTATAGCCCTTTATAATACAGATAGATTCCATATGCCATGTTAACTGTAATGTGTTACATTGGTAAACTGCTTAAGAGCCCTTGATTTTTCTTACATGAAAAGTTGGAACACTTTTAAAAATGTGCACAGAGAGGTCAATAGCACACATATCCTAAGTCATGTACGAGGAGAACATATTGTGATAAATATTCATAAGAAGGTAAATGGGAAGCGGTGGGATCTGACACCAAATGTTTCATTGCATTCAAAAACATCATTTTAATGTATGTCAAAAATAAATGCAACATATGCTGCACTCCAAAGTGGAAAGTGTAAAAGCACGAGCTGGTTCTACTAATTAAAGGGTTGATGTTACCAATGGGTGATTGTGGGATCAGTAAGAATACATTTCTAAAAGGGGAACTTCACACTATTCTCTCTGTTTCTGGAGGGAGCTTTTTAACAGTTGTGCATCAGCTGGTTTACAAATAACTTGCTCTGTTGAGCTGCAGGCCTGCATCCCCTTAAGCCACTATTGACATTTCCTTTCATTGGACTCCCTCCATTCATCTTCCCACCATATGCTGTCAGCATGGGACCTTGTGTATAGCTGGAAGGAGTTGGCAAGTAGCCTCAGCTGGAGCCCAGACTGGTGTCACTTTATGAAACAGAATAAAGCATCTGGTATGAGAGTACATAAGAGTCATGCTGGATCATACTAAAGGCCTCCCTTGTCCTGTTTCTCACAATGTGCAACCAAATGTGATAGCCATCTTCTTCTGTTGTTTTCCCAGCCTCTGGTATGCAGAGGCATATTGTTTCTGATCCATGTAGCTAGCAGTGACTAGTAGCCACTGACAGGCTTATTTATTGATTTTTATTTATTTAAAAAATTTCTATCCCGCTCTCTTTCCAAAGGATTCAGAGCGGCATTTACAAAATAGTCATAAAACAATTAATATTAAACAACAAAGTAAAACAGTATCTCACAATTTAAAAGCAGAACAAAATAAAAAGGTTTTCAGCTGCCGACGAAAAATTAAAAGGGAAGAAGAAAGGCATATTTCTTGAGGTAAATTATTCCATAAAGTAGGGGCAATCACAGAAAAGTCTTATTTCTAACATTGGACAGATGAATTCAGGAAAAAGGAGGAATGGTGAGGGTCGAGTCTAGGGCCGATCTCAAGAGCCAAGGGGGTTCATAAGAAGAGATCCGGTTAGCTAAATAAGAGGGGCCCAAACCATGTAGCGCTTTAAAAGTTAAAGTTAATATTTTAAATTGTATCCGGTAAGAAACAGGCAGCCAATGAAGTTGTTGAAGGAGCGGTGTAGTGTGGGCTTGCCAGTTAGCTCCTGTTATCATTAAAACTGATGCTCTTTGCACCATTCTAAGTTGTTGCAGTGTTCTTTGGGGGAGCCCAATATAAAGAGAATTGCAATAATCTAGACGAGAAGTGATCAACGCATGGGTCACTTTAGCTACATCAGCAGTCTCCAGAAATGGGCGAAGTTGACGAACTAATTTTAATTGGGTAAAGGCACTTCTAGAGACTGCAGAGACCTGTGCCTCCAAGGAGGACGCCCAAGCTCCGGACTTGTGACTTTAGTGGCAAAGTAATTCCATCCAGTATTGGGTGATTTTCAATTGCTAAATCCAGATTACGACTGACTAAAAGTACTTCAGTTTTAGTTGGATTTAATTTCAATTTATTAAGACACATCCAAGACATTACTGCAGACAAACATAGATTTAAAGGTTGGATAGCCTCTTTGGCATTGGGGGGAAAAGAAAAATAAAGTTGGGTATCGTCCGCATATTGATGAAAGCGAACTCCAAACATACGTATAATCTCTCCGAGCGGTTTCATGTATATATTGAATAAAAGAGGTGATAGTACTGAACCCTGAGGGACTCCATATTGCAAAGGCAAGGAGTCGGAATAAAAGTTTCCGAGGCGAACTCTCTGAGATCTGCCTTCCAGGAAGGAGTGCAGCCATTGCAACACAGTCCTCCATCAATGTGTCTAATCCCCTTACAAAACCATCTCAGCTTGTGTTATCTCTGGATCCAATAGCACAAAAAGAAGAATATTATATACCAACTTTTCAAAAAATGTCAGCTTGAAAATAAATACATTATTGAAATTCTTATAAGCATCTAGACGCTTCTTCCAGTTCATAAATGGGTTCACACATATAATGGGGAAGTGAAGTTTCTCAGGAAAGAATTTTCTTACAAATATATGAAAAAAACATTTTTTTCTTTAGCTCTTCCCCATACTGCTGGAAAATTTCAGTCTTCTCCTGGAGAATAGTTACAGGAAACCAGATTTTAGCTGAACATCAGGAAAAACATCCTAACTGTTAGAGTGGTGCAACAATAGAACCAATTACCTAGGAAGATGGTGGGCTCTTCAACATTGGAGGCATTCATGAGGCAGCTGGACAGCCACCCATTGGGTGCACTTTAAGTTGGATTCCTGCACTGAGCAGGGGGTTGGACTCGATGGCATTATAGGCTCCTGCCAACTCTACTATTCTATGAATATTCGAGATAATGGCTTCCTCAGTTTGACCATCCATTATTTTTGGCACATCTATGGATCCAGTCTTAATATTGTTTAATTGTTGAAGGAAGCATAGGAGTTGGGCCTCCTCTCTTAGCCCATAGCTTCCTTTATCCACCAATACGAGCTAATATTTGAGTTTCATTCAACGGTAAGTAAGCTGAAATTTCTTAGAAGTGAATTTACTGAGAATTTCTTTTTTGGTAAATTTCACTTCCCTCCCCACAGGAATATTTAACAAAGTTTTCCTTCCATTTTACTGCCCACAACTAGTGTGGAGAATTTTGGGAGTCCATTTTCACGTCTATGAAATGGAGACCCATTTCACAGAGACTGAAGCCCTGATTGTGCATAGGAGCTGAGTCTAAAGAAACTGATTATTGTGTCTACCAGAAAGTTACACAACATCTAAGCACATGAGATGTGTTGACTTTTCACTCTTTCTTCCTCTTCCCCAACAGAAAACGTGCCACTCATAGTGCTGGCAAGAGGAAGGGCAGCCAGAAAGACCTGAGGCCCCCAGATCTCTGGATACACCATGAAGAGATGGAAATGAAGAATATTGAAAAGCCTTCGAGTTCTGATCCAACAGGAAGAGACTCCCCAATGCAGAGCTGCCAAGACATCACCCCAGGCAGCCATAGCCAATCTGAAACTCAGATGGGCAGCAAGAGTGCCTCACAATCTGGTAATATTGCTACCTATCCTATGCACAAAGAGCCAGTCTGTACATGCACAGACACTCTCGACACTTGATTACACTTGATGATTCACAGATGAATGTGTGAATGGACTCCAATAAGAAATGTTGAGTTTGAGAGAAATATGACAGTTCTGCCTATGATCAGGAATGATTCTTTCATACATGCAAGTCATCACCTGACCCTGCAATCATCATGTGATGAGCAGGACCTAAGAACAAATTCAGATGTTGGTTACATCATATAGAGGTTATGTGGGGGGACAATACCGTGTACTCTTCATGGTGGGGTTTAATGGTACCATATGAGTTACTGATGCTATGGCAAAGTGCAACATCTCCCCACTAACGCCTGTGACATGTAGTGCCTAGTTGGGCTAATTCATGCCATCCACCATTACATCTCAAAAACGTAAGAACATAAGAAGAGCTTGCTGGATCAGGCCAGTGGCCCATTTAGTCCAGCATCCTGTTTTCACAGTGGCCAAAAGAGATACCTATGCGAGCAGAACCTGAGCACAACAGGACTCTCCCCTCCTGAATACCAGTAACTAGTATTCAGAAGCATACTCCCTCTGACCATGCAGGCAGATCGTATCTATCATGGCTAGTAGCTACTGATAGCTTATCCTCAAAGAATTTGTCTAATTCTCTTTTAAAGCCATCCTGTGTGACATAGAGCATTGCCATGCAAGTGTTTTTACACAGTCTCCATGTGAACTGTATATTGTAGAGTAAGCAACATTTTAATTATCCCTCTGACTGTCCTTGTCAGAGCTGCTTGATCCTCTTGGTGAGGAGGTGGTTGCGCATAGGCGAAAAGCTCTGAAAGCATTGACTGAAGTCAAGAATAGTCCACTGACATTTTGCTGAAAGCAAGATTCTAGGTATATTTGCAGGCTTCTCAGGCAGAATATCAAATGAATTTCAGTGGGGTTGGGAAGAGTTTCAATATTCGGGATCATTAGGAAAGGAATTGAAAATAACTACCGATATTATAATGTCTTTATACAAATCTATGGTGCAGAAAAAGGCAACCAACATTATTGGGGGCTGGTGAGGTTTTTCCCCTGTCTCTTAACAGTTGAATTCAGGGTTATTTAATGAACCTGAATGTTAGGCAGTTTGGAACAGACAAAAGGAAGTACATCTTCACACAGTGCATTCTTAAACTATGGAACTCACTACCACATAGGGTTGCCAGGTCCATGGCCTGAGACTGATCCTGTATCTTTAGGAGAAGAGAAAGTCAGCCAAGTGCAGGTGTTCTTGCAACACCATAATGGGAAAAACCACAAGGTGAAATTCTCCCTTCCCACTGCACAACTTTTAAAGATACAGAAGACCTCTTGGTTACCAGGCCCGGCCTCCAAGAGGTCTTCTGTATCTTTAAAAGATGTGCGGGGTGGGGGAGAATTCCACCTTGTGGTTTTTCCCATTAGAGTGTCGCAAGAACACCTGCACTTGGCTGACTTTCTCCTAAAGATACAGAATCAGTCTCAGGCCATGGACCTGGCAACTCTACTACCACAAGAGGTGGTGATGGCCACCAACCAGAGCTTGGAAAAGTTACTTTTTTGAACTACAACTCCCATCAGCCCAATCCAATGGCCATGCTGGCTGGGGCTGATGGGAGTTGTAGTTTAAAAAAAGTAACTTTTCCAAACTCTGCCACCAGCTTAGATGGCTTTCAAAGGGGATTAGTCAGATTCATGGAGGGAAGACTATCAGTGGCTACTAGTCTTGATGGCTGTGTACTGCATCCAGAATCAGAGGCAGCATGTCTTTGAGTATCAGCTGCTGGGGAACAGTAGTGGAAGAGGGCTTTTGCCCTCATGCTCTGCTTGTGGGCTTCCCATATGCACCTGGCTGGCCACTATGTGAAACAGGATGGTGGACTAGGGAAGCCTTTGGTCTGATCCAGCAGAGCTCTTCTTATGATTTTGTTTTTAGATGGCTACTGGACTTTCTTAGAGCAGGGAACTGGGAATTCAGAGTGAGGATGCCTTGAGAATAATTAACCTTTATTTTGGGTTGCAAATTGCCTTGGGTACATTGGCAAAAAGGTGGTATCTGCAGCAAACAAGTAAATAAGAATGCTCTTCCTCCATGGTCAGATGCAGTAAGCTTCTGAATAGCAGTTGCTGGAAACAGTAGGAGGTGAGAGTGCTCTTTGCACTCAGGCATTATGGGCTTTTCATAGGCATCTAATTGGCCGCTATGAGAACAGGATGCTGGACCAGAGGGACCATTAGCCTTGATCCAGCAGGCTCTGCTTATGTTCTTATGAACTGAACCCTCACAAGAAGGGGGAAAGAGGCTGCATATGTATAGCAGCATCCTAATGGCAACTGTAACATGCTCAATGTAAGGGATGGAATATAGCTCAATGGAGCCGCATGTGTGCAAAAGGTCCCAAGTTCAACCCCTGCCATCTTCAGCCAAAAAGGATATGGTAGCAGGTGATTGAAAGGACTCCTCCCTTAGACCTTAGAGAGATGCTGCCAGGCAGACTGTGCTGGGTCTGACTCCTTATAAAACTGCTTCACAGCTCACTGTGAATAAAGCTGCCAATGCAGCAATGAATTCTGACCCTTTGGAAATAAACCAAGCTCCCCCTCCCCAAGGTGCCAAGCTTAAGTTTAAGATTTTTTTGACAGAGGGGGCATTAATATTGCTGCCAACTTCTATTTCAAGATTTGCATTGTTGCTTTTGTGCCTTTATACGACTTAATTGCCCTGAGCATCCTCAGACAGAAAGGCTGTGCATGTTTATAATGAGTAAATAAACAAGTAATAGAAAAAAGTGTAAACAAACACTCTGATGGTTATACTGATATGGCTTTGCAATACCCCGCTTGAGAGATTTGGTGTTTGAAGCTGTAATATTCATTTTGGTCCTTAGCTTAAACCTTTATTAATTATCTGTGGCCTGATTTAATTGGTGATGCTGGTTGGGCTACAATTGTTCATCAGTGCAGCAGCATCCCACTTTGTCAGCTTCATATTTAAATTGGGCCCTCAACCACTATGTGAGTAGTATTTGGATGCCAGCACAGCACCTTCTGGGGCCGAGGATCCCAGGCATGATTGAAGGCCCAATTTAAACATGAAGCCTCCTGCCTGAAATTCTGTATGGGTAAGCAATTTTAACCCAACCAGCATTGCATTCAAATTGGGTCTTAGACATTCCAAACATTTCATCCTTTCCACAGAGCATTAGCAAAAATTAGATCTGAAGTCAACATGAAGAACAATGATGTTTACACAGTTCAAAGGTCACACAACACCTCTTGAAGACTTAACCAGTGGACACTGATTTCATTTAGCTAAAATTCTACTGGCAAAACTAGCAATTGGTAGTTTTGGATCTAGCTGTGGTTATTTACAGCAGCATTTAATATAGCACATGATTCATATGGCAAAATGGTATCAATCCATATCCCTATACCTACCCATATGTAGAACTAAAACACTAACTCATAGCATTCAGCATTAATCTGCCAAGGCTTCAAGAGCTTGATTTGAAGTAATATTAGATCACTTTTTATGCTTGGAGCTCAGCTTAAACATTTAAGTCTGATGCCATTAAACAGACAGTGAGACTTATTTTTGTTCCCAAATACACTGCTTAAATTCTCAAGGTTCATTTGTATAGCAAATGGCCCTGAGTTAATGGGTGATTATATGCTGCCTTTTAAACACTATAGCCAATCTCACAGAAGGAAGAATGCTGATTTGAGCAAATAATTAATGTGTAGGAGTTTGACCATTCCCGCAATGGAGTTTTGCATGCACTTGGAAGGGAGGGTGGCAACAAAAACATTTTAAGGTGACAGTAAGTGTCCTTTTATATTCTTTCATTTTTTTTATTTTTGCAGAGCACTTTTTACTGCAGCTATAAAGAGACATGGCTGTTAAGATGCAATGCAATTGCAAAGAAATAAATTAGCATTCTAAGTCTATTGTGAGAAAATGGGGAGTAATTCCTTCGGTTCCAAAGTGATCCTTAAAATATTCTGAGGGGATGCTTACCAAGTGCTTTTTCCATCTGGAAACATTTGATAAAACATGTCCACCTATCTCGCATTGAGCCTGCTTGGGGTGGTGACCAATATGGTGTGTGGATTTCCCTCCTTTCATTTAATGTTTGTATTGCATTCTCCCAGCTCCTGAACCAGAAGAGGTGGGGAGCAGCATGTCCACGCTTGAACGTTCACTCGCAGCCCGCAGAGCAACACGTGCCAAGCTCATGATTCCAATGGACTCACAACCCAGCAATCCTTGTAAGTTGTGCACCTACAGCAAGGATAGGGAACCTGTGGCCCTCCAGATGTTCTTGGGCTCCGCCTCCTGTCAGTCCAAGAGAGCATGGCTGATGATCAGGGCAGAGCTTGGAAAAGTTACTCTTTTGAACTATAACTCCCATCAGCCCAGTCCAGTGGCCATGTTGGCTAGGGCTGATGGGAGTTGTAGTTCAAAAAAGTAACTTTTCCAAGCTCTGGATCAGGGATGTTGGGAATTGGAGCAACAATATCTGTAGAGGCCACAGTTTCCCTCCCTCTGGTCTATGGGTTGAATCCCACCACAATACTGTAACACAAATACTATTGTATTGTGTCATATGTAGGGATGGAGGAGAAATTTGATTCAGTTCACGTTTAACAGCAAACCTGCCTAATCCAGACGTTCTGAAACAATACGAGAACCAAAACACAGCAATCCTTTGGAAGTTGCACTTCTCTGAATGTTGCAATGAGGTTTTCTAGCCACATAATGTGTGCAAAAATGCATATACTAGGATTGCAGAGCTTGGAAAAGTTACTTTTTTTAACTACAACTCCCATCAGCCCCAGTCAGCATGGCCACTGGATTGGGCTGATGGGAGTTGTAGTTCAAAAAAGTAACTTTTCCAAGCTCTGGGATAAAGTGTGCATTAAAATGCATATATTAGTGAAAACAGCATACAAAAATTCATTATGTAAGGGAAAATTGCAAATTTGTATATATTAGGCAAAATTGCATACACAGATGTTTACAGTATATTAGGAGAAATTCTCCCTGAAATGCTGGCGAATTTTCATGAGGATTTGCTTTGAAATAAAATGGAAAACTGAGGTCGAATTGTGGGGAAACTGAACTTAAGACTGGAAAAATGAGAAACTGAAATTGACAGATTCACCCATCCCTTGTCATATGAAAAAATAATCATAGTTGCCCAGCTTAGCAGGTAAATCTTTAAGAGACTGTTTTCTCCCATGTGGTCCTGTCCACTAGCTGAGGTCATCAATGTAGGGCCTACTCCATGCCCCTGTTTGGTAGAGATGTATCTGCTGGATACCCAGGATGAGGCCTCTTCAGTTTTGAAACTCAAAGTGTGTCACTCCCAGTCCTGTATTAGCAAATATAGAAGGATACCTGCATGATAGTCACAACATACCCCCTCACAGCCAGGCCCTCTTTTCCATTTTCCCTCATCTCCCTTGCTCTCCGTGTTGTCTCTGAGTCCACATTCCACTACAACAGACGTTGCTTGGAGCCAATCAGCATGAAAGGGGAGGCTTGTGTTAGCTACTGAGAAGAGTCTTCTCAGTAGCTGACTAACCTCCTTTCACTTTGATTGGCTCCGATCAGCATGAAAGGACAAGGACTGTTCTCAGTGGCTAACACGCTCCCTTTTCATGATGATTGGCTCATACATAGGAATCTCCCTGGGAACCTGTTCCCCAAAATGTAAGGGGTCTATGACTCCCCACAACTCCAGACAACTACACCTCTTGCTCCCTACCCTGAGAGACTCATTTGACCCCTGCCTTGTTTACCTTTGGCATGAACACAAATTGTTCCCCTTTTCCCCTCAGTTATTATATCTTGTTGACTATCTGTTATTGATGCTTTATTAATTTGTTATTAATATTTTTATTGTCAAAGTTTTAATGTTGCTTGTTAGTCACCTTGCATTCCCTCTTTGGTGGGAAAAGTATTTTAAAGTAATTATAAATATAAACTCTCGAATAAGCTTTCAGTGAGCACAATGCTTTTGATGACTGCTGGCAGCATCAACTCCAGGCTTGAGAAGACCCAGGGCATAGTATCCTCTGGTGCACTTACCTACTGGTGGCACTCCCCTAGTGCCAGGCAGCCACCTTTTTAATTACCCACAATGCCACAGAGTTGAGGGTATTGTGGGAAATTAAAATGGTGGTTGCACTAGAAAGTGAGGCCTTGGATGCCGGTGTTAGAGTTTGGGCAGGATCATATGGACGCATGCAATCCTTCAGCTAGCCTAGTCCCAAATCATTCAGAGTTATGTGGTACCCTCTGGATGTTGTTGGGCTATGACTCCCATCATCTGTAACCATTGGCCCCACTGATGGCAGCTATAGTCCAGCAACATCTGGAGGGTACCACATTGGCTCCCCTGGTTTAAAGGTTAGTATCATCACCTTAAAATTAGGCCCAGAAATGTATAAGCAGCCAGCCAATCCAATTGCCCCAAATAAAATATGATCCAAATGCCCAGCTCCTATGGAGCTCTAGTGGTCACATTCTGTACCAGCCAAGGTTTCCAGACCCACCAGGCCCAAAACAGTGTCAAGCAGGTATTGTGACCTGCCAGGTGCTCAATAACCCCACTCTGTGGATTATTATTTTATTGGCATTCCCAGGCTTCAAGCAAAAACGGGAGGTTTATCAAGCCCCTGGTGAGCTCAGATGTATGTAGCTATGGGAGATCAGTGTCTGGCCGGCAGAGGCACAAGCTATACAAGCCTAATGTCAACAAATCACAGGGTAGGGAAGAGAGATGGTGATCACATACCTGAATAACCTACAACAATAACAAATTGGAATACATGTCAGCACCAGATCATTTTAATCAGAGAGCAATTACTGGAAGCTAATAAGGATGTAATTGGCTTCTGAGCTGTGAGCAGATGCCGTTCTACACATTACACAGAATGAGTTTATAGAATCATTATTGGGCTCCTTCAGAGTGCAGGTGGAGTATCATGTTTCCGAATTGTTTTCCCCATTTTATTTTAATATGCAGTACCCTGTACATTATTATTTTAAAATATATTTATATCCTGTCTGTCACAATATTAAAAGAAGAATCCTGCTGGATGAACCCAAAGGTCTATTTAGTGCAGGATCCTGTTTTCCTTTGTGGCCAACCAGGTGACTCTGGGAAGCCTACAAGTGGGACATGGGCACAATCCTACTCTCCCAACTCACCATATCCAGCAGCTGGTATTCAGAGGCACATTTCCTACAACAGTGGAGATAGAACACAGCTATCATGTCTAATAGCCATCAACAGACTCCATGAAGTTGTTTAATCCCCTTTGAAAGTCATCTAAACTAGTGGACATTTTGTGGCAATGAATTCCATAAATGATTATGTGCCTTGTGAGAAGGTACTTCCTTTTGTCTGTTTCGGATCTTCTGCCAATTGCTCTTCTTGTCGGTTGTATTTTCAAGGCGGCTCAAAATATCAATTACAAGAAACAGTATCAACAGCAATAAAAAGAGACACACCATCTCAACACGTTAAAATTACAAAGTTAAAACAGCAGCAAATGCAAATTCCATTTATTTATTTATAATTACATTTCTAAGGCAACTTATAGAAAAATAAAAATATGTAAATATATTTCTTTATTTATTGCACTTATTGCATAGCTGAAGCTCTCTGGGTGGTTTACAACAATTAAAAACATTAAAAACAATATACAAATTTTAAAAACCACATTTTTAAAAAGCAATTCAAAAACACATGCTAAAATGCCTGGGAGAAGAGGAAAGTCTTGACCTGGCACCGAAAAGATAACAGTGTTGGCGCCAGGAGCACCTCGTCAAAAACATCATTCTATAATTTGGGGGCCACCACTGAGAAGGCCCTCTCCCTTGTTGCCAGACTCCCAGCTTCCCTTGCAGTAGGCACCTGGAGGAGGGCCTTGGATTTTGAGTGTAGTGTATGGGTGGGTTCCTGTCTGCAGACGCATTCCATCAGGTATTGTGGTCCTAAGCTATGTAAAGCTTTATAGGTTAAAACCAGCACCTTGAATTGAGCTCGGAAACATACAGGCAGCCAATGCAAGCGGGCCAGGATCAGTTTTATATGTTCAAACCGTTTGGTCCTTGTTACCAATCTGGCAGCTGCATTTTGCACAAGCTGCAGTTTCCAAACCGTCTTCAAAGGCAGCCCCATGTAGAGCACATTGCAGTAATCTAACCTGGAGGTTACCAGACCATAGACAACTGAAGACTGGTTATCCCTGTCCCGATAGGGGTGTAGCTGGGCCACTAACTGGAGTTAGTAGAAGGCACTCCATGTCATCAAGGCTACCTGAGTCTCAAGTGACAGAGATGGTTCTAGGAGAACCCCCAAGCTACAAACCTGCTCCTTCAGGGAGAGTCCATCCATCCAGGACAGGTTGGACATCCGCCATCCAGTCAGAAGAACCACCCACTAACAGCATCTCAGTCTTGTCTGAATTGAGCCTCAGTTTATTAGCCCTCATCCAGTCCATTGTCACAGCCAGGCACTGATTCAGCACATTGACAGCCTCACCAGAAGAAGATGAAAGGAGAAATAGAGCTGCGTATCATCATCATACTGATGGCAATGCACTCCAGAACTCCGGATGACCACACCCAATGGTTTCATGTAGATGTTGAACAGCATGGGGGACAGAACTGACTCCTGTGGAACCCCATACTGGAGAATCAATCAATGTTCCCCAAGCACCACCTTCTGGAGACGACCCGCCAAGTAGGAGTGAAACCACTGCCATGCAGTCCCTCCCACTCCCAACTCAGCCAGTCTTCCCAAAAGGATACCATTGTTGATGGTATCAAAAGCTGCTGAGGAATCAAGGAGAATCAACAGAGTCACTCTCCCCCTGCCTCTCTCCCGACACAGGACATCATACAGGGCGACCAAGGCTGTTTCCATGCCAAAACCAGGCCTGAAACCCAACTGAAATGGATCCAGATAATTGGTCTCATCCAAGAGTGTCTGGAGCTGACCTGCAACCACTCGTTCAAGGACCTTGCCCAGGAATGGAACATTTGCTACTGGCCTATAGGTACTAAGATTTTCTGGGTCCAGGGAGGGTCTCTTCAGGAGTGGTTTCACTACTGACTTTTTCAGGCAGCCAGGGACCACCCCCTCTTGCAGAGAGGCATTAATCACTTCCCTGGCCCAGCCGGCTGTTCCATCCCTGCTAGCATTTATTAGCCAAGAAGGGCAAGGATCCAGCACAGAAGTGGTTGCACGAACCTGCCCAAGCACCTTGTCAATGTCCTCAAGCTGTACCAACTGAAACTCATCCAAGAAATCGGGACAAGGCTGTGCTCTGGATACCTCGCTTGATTCACCTGCTATAACACTGGAGTCTAAGTCCTGGTGGATGCTAAAGATTTTATCCTGGAAGTGCCAGGCAAATTCATTACAGCGGGCCTCAGATGGTTCTACCATGTCCTTGGGGCCAGCATGTAATAGCCCCCAGACAATTCTGAAGAGCTCCGCTGGGCGGCAGATTGATGATTTGATAGTGGCAGCAGAGTCTTGATTTTTTGCTGCCCTCACTGCCCCTAAATACAGCTTGCCATAGGCACTTACCAATGTGTAATTGAACCAGGAGTTCATCTCCATCTGCACTCAAGCTGTCTCCTATATTGTTTCATCGCTCTCAGCTCTGGGGTATACCATGGAGCCGTACAAGCTCTACACAGGAGAGGGCGCTCAGGAGCAATCATATCAACTGCCTGGGTCATTTCTGTATTCCTCAGTTCAACCAGGGTTTTGACAGGAGCATCAGCCCTGTCAGCCGGAAAACCCCCCAGAGCCCTTTGGAAACCATCCAGATCCATTAGTCTCTGGGAGCGGACCAACTTAATAGATCCCCCACACTTGCAGAGAGGAAAAGCCACTGTAAGTCTAAACTTGAGCAAGCAGTGATCTGTCCATGACAGAGGGACTGATGTAAGCCCCCCCCCATTCAGATCACCATCTCCATGTGCAGTTGCAAAAACCAGGTCTAGAGTATGTCCTGCTACATGTGTTGGGCCAATGGCACATTGGGACAGTCCCATGGTTGTCATCGAGAACATGAAATCCTGAGCTGCCCCAGATAAGGTGCCCTTGGCATGGATGTTGACATCCCCCAGCTGATCGATGTTCCTCTTTACGGCAATTTTTGCTTTACGGCGGTGGTCTGGTCCCTAACCCGCCATATAAGCGGGGCCCTACTGTATAGGTATATCTGCCTTATAGTGAGTCAGGTTATTGATCCATCTAGCTCAGTATCGTCAACACTGACTGGCAGCAGCTGTCCAGGGTTTCAGACAGCAGCCTCTCTCAGCCCCACCTGGAGATGCTGGGGATTAAACTTGGGACTTTCTGCATGCAAAGCAGATGCTCTGTCACTGAGCCACAGCCCTGTAAAATTAAACATGCACCCATAAAACTTACCAAATCAAACCTAGAGGAATATACAGTTAATGAAAAACAAGATCTAATGATCAGTAAAACAGGTCATCACATGACATCAAAAGCCTGAGAGCAAAGGAAAGTTGTAACCTGGTGCCAAAAAGACAGTAACATTGGCACCAGGCAGGACTTTCTGGGCGGTAGTGTTCCATAGATAGGAGGGCTACAGTGAAAAAAGATCTCTCCCATGTTACCACTCTCTGAAAGTCTCTTGGAGGTGGAACACAGAGGAGGGCTTCAGATGTTTGTATCGCCTGAGCCTTATATGCCTTTATAGGTTAAAACCAGCACATTTAATAGATCCCAGAATTGTATATTCCTTTAAGTGTCTATGAAAACAACAGTGTTCTCAGATGACATCTGAATGCCACCAAAGACAGAGCAAGTAGACAAGGGAAAGAGTTCCACAAAATAGACACCACAACAGCTGGGAAGTCCCTGTACCTGGTCACCACCCAACTCACCTCTGAAGGTAGAACTACTCTGAGCAGGGCTTCCAGTGAAGACTATAAGAACTGGTCAAATTGTACTGGAGCAGGCATTCCTTCACATCCCTGAATCCCAGATGGTTAGAGCTTTTTAGGTCAACACCAGCACTTTGAATTATGCTAGGAAACAGAACTAGTAGTCACTGAAGTTCTTTCAGTACTGGCAAGATAAGCTATCTACTATCAATACCAGTTGGCATCCTTTCTTTTGTATTCTGGGCTAATAGAAAATTCTGAATAGTCTTCAAAGGAAGCCCAACAGAAAGTGCATCACAGTAATCTAATCTAGATATCAGGGCATGGATAGCTATGGCCAGAACGAAGTTTTGCATGATAGGCTGAAGTTGGCAGACCAGCCAAAGTTGGTTGAGGATGCTTCAAGCCACAGATGACACTTGAACATCCATACATAAGGTCAGATCTAAAAGTGTGCATGAGTACCATCACGCTCCCACCTGCTATCACTCTGCCTTTAGCAGAGAGGAGCATTTTATCAATCACACACCCTACAACAATGCTGCTGTTAGAGACTTTGCCTTATTCCCCCCTCCCCAGCCGTTGCTAAGAAACGTCCAGGTATACAGTCAAGCTTCAGCCCCTCTGTGTATCTCTATGTCTCTGAGAGATCACAGCCCTGGGCTGATACCCTGTAACCTGTTACAGTTACTCTGTAGGGTAAACTCTGCTGCCACCATTTGATACCATCCCCACCTTTGTTTATGTTTTCCCAACACTTGTGTTCTTTGTGCCAGCTGGGCAAGAACCAGGCATGTCTTTTGAAACCAACAGATTTATTTAACAGAAAATATGAATGAAACAAGAATAATGTTAACTCAGCTTCTCAAGCGTGTGGTTACACATTGTTGTTCTTCAGTTCATATAAAGTACACTCACTAAGTTCCTTAATTACTATAAGTACAATCCAGCCTCACCACTCACTACTAACCATCCTTCCAATCCCATCCCTGTCAAGTCTGTGCCCTATCTCTTCCAAGTCAATTCCCTATTTATACTGAACCCTAACTCTTCGCAAACTCTTTCCTATCTGCTGTTCAGCTGCCAAACACTCAAATACAAAACTCTCAGCCCCCATTTACTCACCAAACACAAACAGAAATCACCAACATTCTGCATCACTCATTTCTCTCCTCCCAACAATCACCCCTTACTTTATTTAATCTAATATACCAATATAACATAATGCAAATGCATTGAAACGAATGCTGTTGAAAGTTAAAGAGGAAAGCACAAAAGCAGGACTACAGCCGAAAGTCAGCAAGACTAAACTAATAGCAACAGAAGATTTATGTAACTTTAAAGTTGACAATGAGGACATTGAACTTGTCAAGGATTATCAATACCTTGGCACAGTTATTAACCCAAATGAAGACAATAGTCAAGAAATTAGAAGAAGGCTAGAACTGGGGGCGGGGCAGCTATGAGAGAAGTAGGAAAGGTCCGCAAATGCAAAGATGTATCACTGAACACCAAAGTCAGGATCATTCAGACCATGGTATTCCCGATCTCTATGTATGGATGTGAAAGTTGGACAGTGAAAAAAGCGGGTAAGAGAAAAAGCAACTCATTTGAAATGTGGTGTTGGAGGAGTGCTTTGCACATACCATGGACTGCGAAAAAGACAAATAATTGGGTGTTAGAACAAATTAAATCAGAACTATCATTAGAAGCTAAAATGATGAAACTGAGGTTATCATACTTTAGGGGACACATCATGAGAAGACATGATTCAGTAGAAAAGACAATAATGCTGGGAAAAACAGAAAGAATTAGAAAAAGAGGAAGACCAAACAAGAGATGGATTGATTCTATAAAGGAAGCTACAGGTCTAAACTTACAAGATCGGAACAGGGTGGTTTATAACAGATGCTATTGGAGATCGCTGATTCATAAAGTCACCATAGGTTGTAATCGAGTTGAAGGCATATAACAACAAAAGCAACATTTTGACATACAAGTGTGGGACATCACATGTACACACACACACAGTTGTAGACCTAATCTTTTAGGCCCCAAAGGACTGTCAGGTTTCACTGCAGACCAGATAGAAGTAGTGCAACCCTGTCCCCCATTCACATTGAAAACTAGCACATCAGGGAGAAAGATTCGGTGTAGCTCCTTCCCTGCCATGTTCTTTTACTACATGTAGTGGTTCATCTTATTTTGTATGGTGAATTTAAAGTGGTGCCTTCAAAAGAACATGACCCTCCACCATGACATGGAGAATAACTTAGTACAGTTCATAATGATACCACCTCAGTTTACCACTTGGCTCTGCAAAATGTGTTAGCTTTGCGTCAGTCTGGATCAAGCAGTATAAGAAGATTGCATTGCCTTTTCATGACAACATTTTTGCCACTTCTTCCCAGTTCAGCTTCAGGAAAAAATTGTATTATATTTTAAAATCAAATGTACCCGGAGAATAAGAATCCTCACAAATTATTTTCTCCGCTTTGATTTATTTAACTTATGTAAATACGCTCATGCATTTATGTAACTTTTTACGTATGTTTATGTAAGTTACATTTATGTGACTTTTTTTACACAAACGAGATGAATATGCTGTGCCCTTAAATCTTTTCTTCTTTCCATTTTGTGATTTTCTCCTTTCACAATGAAAAAAGAAATAAGAAAATAGGAACAGCCCCCAAAGGCTTCTGCTGTATCATATATAACAAATAACTGTTGTAAAACGTTCTGATGATCATAACCTGTAGGTGTAATCTGTTTATCGGTGCTATAATTGGTTTTTAAAAACCATGCCGCCTTTTATAATTGGGCAATATGAAATTGAATCTTTATTCACTTGTGCCAGCATAAATCAATTGGGCTACCACTGAGCTTGTCATGACAGAGGACTCTGGCACTATATGCATGTAAACCTATTTATCAATTTGTCAAGTGGAAGGATGGGGGTAGGAGTGGTAGAGAGACAGCTGTCAGTTTTGTTCTAATTGATGGTCCTGTTCTCTCCCCTCAAACTCAAAAATCACGTTCACTCTTCTTGTTTCATCCTCAGCAGCATTCATGCTCCTCAGTTTCAAAGGCCACAAATGTGAAAATTCTTTATCTGCATGTCTTTCTGTCCCTGCCTTTCAAAAGCAAGTTAGCTAGCACAAAGCTACAGGTAATATGTATTTGAATTCAGCAGCAGAGAGAAATTTCAGTCGTCTTTTGCCTTTGAAAGCACAGGTGGGAAGGAGAACAGAGAAGACAGAGCAGCCAGTAATTTATTCACAAGCGAGTGGTTGGTGGCTAGGGGTTCCGTGAATGCCTGTGGCTTTCTAACCCCGGTACAAAAAGTGAACACTCACAGTTGCCAATTCACAGTCTTGAACTGTTTGCAAAAAATTATAATCAGATCTATGGGGTTGGGGTGGAGTTGAGGGAGAAACATTTAATGATTATGCAATTATAGTCATTGTAGTTCACAAATAATATGCTTGTGATTCACAATACTTTCTCAGATTTGATTAGGGAGATGTTTGAGCCTTTGAGTGGAGAATATGATGTCCATTTAACTCAGTTGTCAACCACTATGAATGTGAGACATAGCACTATAATTTGAATCTGAATTTCCTATTCTGGGATGTTCTCAGGATGCAGTGTGAGTATCTGGGAACATGGAACCATACACAGATATACGCGATGGGTTTTGCATATCCTGTAATTCTTTATTTTAGGGTTAGGGTTTAATATCCAGCAGAACAAAGATAAGCAACTCACTGTGGCTTTTAATGCACATATGAATGCACACATGAACAGTATTAAAAATGAGAGACATGCTTCCGATCCATAATTACTGGAAGAAAAGCAAACTAGATTTACTATCTGGGATTCTCAATTCAATTGCGTATGTTTCCAGAGTTACATATTTTCTCATTATGAAATGTCACAGTTACAAAGTGGACCCTCTCCAGTACCAGAAAAAGAAGGATTTTATTGCTTTTAGGAAATTATTGCTGTTTTTATCTGCCTTTGTGCTCCTTCCATCTTCAAAAGTAATGGTAGCTGATGGCTTGATGTCAGCAGGGCAGTGGAATCCACCCCCAGGTTGTAGTTCAAACTTTCAAGGATCTGTCTGAGGTGCTGAAGCACCTTGGACAGCTCCTTGAAAGTTCCAACTAAAACCCAGAGTGGATTCCACTGCCCTGCTGACATAGAATCACCAACTGCTACTGTTCAGAAGGGCATCCCTTCTCAAGTGACCCGCTGTCTGAAGCTTGGTGGATGGAAACTCTCTCCCTAGGGGCACCTGCTCTGCAGACATCCTTTCTGAGGGAGACCAGATTCAACACTTCTCTCTGAGCATTTTCAGAAACTGATCAAGATCATCCATTTGTGAAGGGCATTTTTAACCCACCCTCCATCAGTTGATCCAAGGGAGGGTTTAACATCATGGGGAGGGGATACAATAAAGATGTACACGATTATGCATGGTGTGGGGAAAGTGAATAGAGTGGTTTTTTCCTTCCCTCTCTTACAATGATAGAACCCAATCAGAGCTTGGAAAAGTTACTTTTTTGAACTACAACTCCCATCAGCCCCAGGCAGCATGGCCACTGGATTGGGCTGATGGGAGTTGTAGTTCAAAAAAGTAACTTTTCCAAGCTCTGCGCCAGGGTCATCCCATGAAGTGTATATTGGGAAATTTAGCACAGACAAGAGGAAGCATTTCTTCACACTGCACATAGTTATGGCATGGAATTCACTATGACAAGATGTAGTAATATTCACCAGCTTGGATGGCTTTAAAGGGAGTTAGACAAATGCATGGAAGATAAAGCAATTGTCATAATTCTCCTTTAAGAATCCCCAGAGTCCCACACTGTCTCTTAAATCCAGAGAGAGAGCCTAGTCAAACCCTTCCCGTTGGAGTTTGGCATCCCTATTCATCACCGGACCCCTCTGTCTATTTTCTGTAGTGGTTCCCTTCCCCTCCCCACACTCTTTTCTTGTTCTTTCTCTCCCCTCTCTAACTCCCTTTGCCACCTCTCCCTTTTCTCTGCAGCCTCCTCACTGCCTCCACCTATAAATCCTTTGGTCTCCTTCCACATCTGTGTAGCCTGCCCTGTAAATTCTCTGGGATCTCTCCCTGGCCCTCCAGGCTCCTGTCTTTTATGCAGCTGCTCTGATTGTCTCTGTAAGAATCCACAGCTGCTGCTGTCCCCGTCGTGTCATTTCCAGCTTGCCTGTGTTTTTCTTCGAGCAAGCCAGGAGAGGAATGATGTGGTGGGCAGCGACAGCTTCCCTATGTTCTACCTTCAGTGTCAAAAGCAGTATGCCTCTAAATACCAGCGGCTGAGGACCACAAGTGGTGAGAGCACTGTTGCGCTCAGGTCCTTCTTGCAGCCTTACCATAGGGATCTAGTTGGACACTGTGAGAACAAGACGCTGGGCTAGATGGGCCTTTGGTCTGTTCTAGCAGTTCTTTTGGTATGTACTTATCATTCTAATAATTTAAAACAACAATTAAAACAACATTCCAATCCAAACAAAATAGGACCAGATCATCATATAAATTGAATACAGAATAAAAATTCCAGCCTACCTAGGAATTTTGGTAGGGTGGAAGGGAGAGAGGCCAACAGTAGGTGGAGCCAGAGCCAATGACAGCTAGAGGCAACTATTTCTACTTATGTCCCCATCCTCCTCCCTACTGAGACCAAGGAAGAGGAATCTGACAGCTAATGCCACCCTTTGGACATGATGTAAGCAAGAAGGTAGGCAGGTGGGGGCTGCCTAAGGGCAGAGTGAGGTTGGTGGGGCAGTGCCCCTACTTGCCCAAATGGACCAGTGTTACTGGTGTGGGCATCTTGACCATACTATGTCATTGTTATTTCTACTGGATAATTTTATTCTCAGTTTCATCTTTTGTAAATTGATTTTTAATAAAAGTTTGGAGCTGCTTAGTGGATAATTCAGTTGAGAAGCGGGATAAAGTATAGAAATATAAATGAACACATTGTCAGCCCTCACAGTTTCTGCATAAACTGCCTTCTATGTATACAGTGCTTGGTATCAGATGATGATGATAACAACAACAACAATAACATACCCTCAGAAATCAATTACAAAAACGTTGCCAGTTTGAACTGGCTCTGATAGTTGTGGCTGTAAAAATTAGTGATAGTAATGGTTGCTTGCAATAGATTTATGATTCTGAGTTTGAGACACTTGAGTTATGTATTCAAAATAGGCTGTGAGCATACTAGTCCCCTACAGCAAAGCCTTTCCGTTGGCCACATCTGGAGGGGCAACAGGTTGATCTGCTGAACAGCTGAGAAATCTGTTTGAAGCTGAATTTTTAAAAACTTGCACTTGAGTTGATCCCACCGGATTTTACAGTAAAAAGGGGCAGGGTTTGACTCATATCATGTGCCCCCATTTTCAGAAAAGAGAGGTGGAGATGCACTAGAACCTGCAGAACAGTGTGTGTCTCTGCCCATAAACTCCTATATCCTCACGTCTGTTCAAGGAACAGAATGATCAAGATGAATTTCCCCATCTTCAGTTTTCTCTCCAATCTGGTCTCTGTAGTGTGCAATAAATATGTCCTTCTGTAATTTTGACAGGCCAGTACAGGCAAATCAGGAAAAGAAATGAACTATGATAGCTCCTTTTCTTTTTCTTCTTTTAAAGAAAATTAATTCCATGTTTTAATTTTGCCTTTCTGCAGTACCCATTGATTTGACAGCATTGGGCATCTTCCAATTACTAATTGCCATTAAATCATGCCTCTTTTTTAATTTGGAGGCCATTTCAAACTTATAATAAGCACTAATTGATCCACATTTATAACAAATAGTATCATCTTCCTTTGTAATTTAATTCATCCTGCATTTCTTTCCTGTGAGCAGCTGATTTTTATTTGATTGAATAGTTTTGCTTTTTATTTCCTTCAAGCCAACAGTGATAGCAGGAGTCTCCAAGATTACAACGAAGGCTTTGCCAGACATGTTCTCCACCTGTCAAAAAGCATCCCCCTCCCCAAGACCTCCTCAATAAGCATTGGCACCCCTTCCTCTGACTAAACTCTAGGAACAATCGTGTCTTGATGTATCTTCTACAAGAACCCATAGCATTCAAGCTACTTTCTCCCCCCTTTTTTATTTCCAGCTGTAGTCAGTGCCATCCCAGTGCCAACGCTAGAAAGTGCTCAGTACCCAGGAATCCTGCCATCCCCCACATGTGGGTACCCACATCCTCAGTTCACTCTCCGACCTGTGCCATTCCCAACGCTCTCAGTTGACCGGACTTTTGGAACAGGAAGAAGTAAGTAAAGTGTTTTCTTTTTTTCTCCAGCGTTAAAAATGTAAACATACTGCCTTCAAGTCGATTCTGACTTATGGCGACCCGATGAATAGGGTTTTCATGAGGCTGAGAGGCAGTGACTGGCCCAAGGTCACCCAGTGAGCTTCATGGCTGTGTGGGGATTTGAACCTTAACCACTACACCACACTGGCTGCAGATGGACCCTGCAAGGTATTATTTCTCTGGTGACAATGCATTTCAAAGGGAAATGACCCCTAGCACCAGATAAATTGGGTGGGCAGGTGGAAGAAATGGCATTGTAGAAGTTCATGAAACCTCATTGGAAAGGCTTATTTTCCCCACCCCCATTGCCTTCTTTAAAATTCATTCATCCTCACTTCCCTGAACCCCTTCCTGCAAACAGTACAGTTCTGCACTTTGAATCAATTCCCCAAATAGAGTTTTCTTTCTTTCTGGGTCCCCAGCTGCACCCCGGCTCTGTCTCTGCCATTGCTGTGGTGTACTAGGAGGGGCAGGGCCATGTTGAGGTCAGCACAGTGGAAATGCACTGGAAGAACCATTCCGGCGCTCCTGTCGGTGTGCCTGCACTGTGCCAACATCACCGCTGCCTTCCCCTCTCACTACACCACAGCATTGGCAGTGGGTTGGGAAATTAGTTTGTCCCCCGCCTGGCCATCTGCTACTGATGACTCCTACAGAGGCTTCCAGGTCATGTTTTTTTTCTGGCCTGACCTGCATTTGCCATCTGCTCATTTGCCTTTGCTTTGCTCCTCTTCTGCCTTTACCTTTACTTTGAATGCACAGGAGCTGAGTCTGACTTCTTGCCCATTCTCCTACTGGCTCAGGTAATGAGGGCTCAGTAGAAAAAGATTGCTGGTCAGGGGGAAGTTCTCTAAAAGCACCAAAGGTTGTCCTAATTTCTCTCTGTCTGCTAGGATAGGAATAGGGCAACTGACGTATCCTTATTCATCCATGATTGATCATGATCTTTACCTCATTTTACCTTCCCAACTCCCAAGGAAAACCATCTCTTTTGCCTCCTATTTAACAGACAGGAAACTGAGGCTGGGGGAGAGAGTGTGTGGCTACTCTCTCAAGATAAAATTAATTTTCCAGTTATTTCTATCAGTGTTCCTGGTATCTGTACTCCTTCAAGCTGTCAAAGCAAGAGATGTTCATCGGCAGCCAGACAAAAACATTGTGCTCTGTACACATTACCACTGACATGAAACAAACCAGCCAAGCAGTTGCTTTTCACTTTCCTCATGCTTGGTTAGCTGTCAGTTCAAGTGTTTTGGAAGGGCCCACACAGAATTTGAAAGCAATATCTGAACTTTTCGCCATCCATTTCAAGCACTCTTACACCATTTTAACACTCATGACTTCCCCCAAAGAATCCTGGGGACTGTAGCTTGTAAAGGGTGCTGGGAACTATAGCTCTGTGAGGGATCTCTTCATAGCACCCTTAACAAACTACAGTTTCCAGGATTCTTTGGGGGCACCACATTGGCTAACCCTGCTTTAAACATTAGAAAAGGAACAAATGACAATAACAGCAATGGGGCCTGATTTACAAGGGCCCCTAGAGATATAAAATAAACTTTCCTATGCAGGGTTCCACATTACCCAGTCTCTTACCTAAATTGAGTCACCAGCTGCTTCATGTTCGGAGTTAGCTCTCCACAGAGCTGTGACTTGGGTGTGTGCCCTATGGATAAGGGGAGCGTTGCACACATAGAAGAAACCAATGACCCCATATAAATACAATGCTGGCTATGTGGAACCATGCAAGGACAAGCCTGTCTTATCCAACCCAGGTCACATGTTAAAACTGGTTTTTAAGACCAATTAAACCTCAATCCAGAGCAGGACAGAGAATTTAATATGAGTATAGCACTAACAAGAAAATGTTTCCATGGCTCTTGGCTTTACCTCTAAATTCTGCAGAGGGGATGTAGCCAAGTGCTTAGACTTTATGCCGGGGGTGGGGTACTTTTTTCAGCCCAAGGGCCACATTATTTACTTGGAGCCTTTCAAGGGCCACATGCCAGTAGTGGGTGGAAGCAGAGGCAAAAGTGGGCAGAGGAGGGACAGATGTACATTTTATCTTTTACCTTTTATCTTTGTACAATATACCCACAGACACTTAGAGACATCTCTATCCACACAGACAAGCAAGATGTTCAGAGGTCAAAGACACATTCTAGCCAGGCAGCAATACTTGAGTGGGAAGCAGCTCCAGTGAGGGGTGTGGCCTGTGGAGAGAGGGTGTGGCCTGGAGAGTGTTTTAAGAGCCAGATAGAGTTGGAGAGCTGAAGTTTCCCACTCTGAACCTTAGGTATTTACCACATTCAGTCCCTGGCATCACCTGTATTTTTTAAAAAACTTGGGTAAGTGAAGTAAACCAGAATATGCTGCTCATGCAGTACAGAGGTGGATGTCCCATTGGTTTTACTCCATACAAGATCACTTCATAGGTTCATAAGTAATATAGTGGGATGTCAGATAAATGCAGCAAGAGTTTTTAACTTAAGCCGTGGAGATCAATGCTCATATGTGAAAAATGAAATGGACTGCCTTCAAGTCGATTCTGACTTATAGCGAACCTATGAACAGGGTTTTCATGGTAAGCGGTATTCAGAGGGGGTTTACCATTGCCTTCCTCTGAGGCTGAGAGGCAGTGACTGGCCCAAGGTCACCCAGTGAGCTTCATGGCTGTGTGGGGATTCAAACCCTGGTCTCCCAGGTTGTAGTCCAGCACCTTAACCACTACCCCACACTATGCAAACTATGCACTGCAGTAAGTCATTTCAGAGTTACAGTCCCCATGTTATTACATGACTGCGCATAGTACTGATCAGAAAGGGGTGCCCTTCAAATTCATTGTATGCAATGACATTAGAGACGGTGCAGCAATTCATTCTGCCAAATGGGCTGTCCTTGAATCCCTCTTTTTTTTAACTGTTCTTGAAACCCATTTCTAATGACCTAGAAAGAAGCCAATGCTGGAAAACCAACCCTCGCAGAAATGTTCTCACTCAGCCATCTGCTGAACGCGAAACTGAAGAAAATGAGGGGGAAAGGCAGACTACAGCCGTGCCTGCCTCCATCAGACAATAGAGGTGTCTGCCATTTTGTATCCTGTCAAAGGGGATGGTTGCAATAGACAAGAATAATGAATTTGTACTGACTTTCTTTTTGTACCTTCTGCCAAAATAAAGGTGCATATCATGCCAGAGTGGTTTCAGTCCATGGATCTGTTACAGTGTGTGTGTGGGGGGGTATGGAGACATCTAAACTGCATATTCTAGGCCATTGGTGTTCAGTTTGTTTTTCTTGCCTTACTCCATGGATAGGGAAACTGTGGCCCTCCAGATGTTGCTGATCTACACCTCCCACCCTCCCTGACCATGCTGATTGGAGCTGTAGTCCAACATCTGGAGAGCCACAGGTTTCCCATCCCTGCTCCAACTCCAAGCAATCAGTAGTTGGGTTGCACCCCATGTAGGATAGCTTTGAATTAGAGTACTGAGGCCAAGCCCATGGATCGGTATATTGACCAGGTCAGGGTCCATGAAGTCGGTGGTGTGAACTTGATGCTAGAGCATGAACTGCAGCAAGCATAAGGTGGACTGAATGGTCTCAAAAGGATATGTTGCCAGTCGACCTATAGGAATGGTGCACTTGTTATGACCAATCAGTCACAAATAACAAGTGGTGCTTTTGGATGGGAATGTGCAACTTCATGTGCATCAGAAGGCCAATCCAAGCAGTGCAGTGCAGGCTGTCTACGGCAGACATGGCTAGCCTGTGGCCCTCCAGATGTTGCTGGGCTCTAACTCCCATCCGTCCCAGGCCCCGTGGCCAAAGGTCAAGGATGATGGGAGTTATATTCCAGCAATATCTGGAGGGTTACAGTTTCCCATCCCTGGCCAAAGGCTGCATAGTGAGTTCATGGCTGCGGAAAGATTTGAATTAAACTAGGGATGTGAATGAATAACTATGCACTTTTGCATATGTTAATCCATAAGTCCATTCTGTCCTTTTAGAAAGCTGCCTTATACTGAGTCAGGCTATTAGTCCATCTAAGTCAACACTGTCTACACTGACTGGCAGTGGCTCTCCAGGATTTCACACAGAGGTCTCTCTCAGCCCTACCTGGAGATGCCAGGGATTGAACCTGGGACCTTTTGCATGCAAAGTGGGTGCTCCAGCACTGAGCTATGCCCCCCTTTTTTAAAAAAAATGGCACAAAATATTTAAACTCTTAGTTCAATAAACATATTAAATGTTTTTTTCTTTTAAAAGCAAACATTTCTAAGTATGTTTTCCCCCCAAAAAATAAATTTCTAAAACATATTGTTATACTTTTTAGAGCTGAGAACTCTGTTAGAACATTCAGGAACTGGATAACTAAGTTCTGATCTGCACATTAGCCCAGGCCAGTGTATATTCACTAATAGGCAAAAAACGCTTGCGGTTTAAGAACGTAGCTATAGCCAAAGATATTTCTATCCCATGTTTGGAAAATAGACCCACTATTTGTTCTGGATGTTTGTGCTCCCTCTGAACGACCAGATCCATAGCCTAGGGGTACTCCTAGATTGATCTTTGTCATTAGAGGCCCAAGTATCTTCTGCGGCTAGGAGTACCTTTAACCAGCTTTGTCTGGTTTGTCAGCTACAGCTGTTCCTGGACAGGGATAGCCTGACCGCTGTAGTCCTTTCTTTCTTTCTTTTCTTTCTTTCTTTCTTTCTTTCTTTCTTTCTTTCTTTCTTTCTTTCTTTCTTTCTTTCTTTCTTTCTTTCTTTCTTTCATTCATTCATTCATTCATTCATTTATATATATCCTGCCTTTCCTCCCAGTAGGAATCCATGCGTTGGTAACCTATCATTTCTCTATCTTCTAATTAGGGATAGAAGGATCTGTCAGTTCCAGTTCTCTCTGTTTCTCATTTTTCCAATCTTAAATTCAATTCTCCACATTTCTGCAACAATTTGCAAATTTAAAAAAAAATCCTCATCAGCATTTTAGTGTGAATTTCTCCTAATAAACACATTTTTTATGCAGCTTTGGCGAGCGTCCACGTTTTTGCAAGCAGTTTCTCCTAATATAATGCATCTTTGTATGTTATTTACACTAATACATTCATTTTTATGCACACTTTCCCCTAATATATGCATGTTTGCAAACACCGCTTGGTTGGAGAACTCATAGCATAATTTGGATAAGTGCTGAATTCGGAGGATGGCTGTGTTTCGGTTCTCATATTGTTTTGGAAAGTGTGAATTTGATAGATTCGGCTTTGAATGCAAACCGAATTGAATTTCTCCCCCCTCCCTACTTCAGACAGAGATAGGTTTTTTACGTAGTTGAGCAGCATGACAGATGAATCTAATGGTATATACCATTATTACTTCAGTTGCATTTCACATGCTTGCTCACAGCCTTGTCTTAACCATTGGTAATATTGTATACATAGAGTTTAGAGAGAGAGAGTTTGCAGAATGAACAGCAGAGTGTCTTTGCGGTGGAAGGGAAATTTTAACAGCTTCAACCCAGAGATCTAGCAGGTTTGACTTCAAGGCTTCTGTGATGATAATAGCATTTATATTGTATTTGATTGTTCGTGTTTTAGTGCTTAATGCACACACATGAACTCAGTAATAACAAGCCTGCCTTAGTATTATTATCCCAAAAGGCTAGACTCCTAGCAGGGGCACCCAAGGCGGAATGGTCAAAGCTGAGACAACAGACTAAGATGCATCCAGGCTCAGAGAAAGGCAATGGTAAACCACCTCTGAATACCTCTTACCATGAAAACCCTATGAACAGAGTATCCAAAATGGAACATGAGATAGTGCTGGAAGATGAGACCCCCCAGGTCAGAAGGCACTCACCGAGCTACTGGGGAAGAACAAAGGACACGGAGGAGTAGCACTGTGACTAATGATGCCACTGGGTGAAAGCCAAAAGGAAGCCCAGAGGCTGATGTGCACAGATGCAAAAGGAGAGTCTGGAGTTGTATGATCTGAACAGGGTGGTTTATAGCAGATGCTATTGGAGGTCGCTGATACATAGGGTCACCATAAGTCGTAATCGACTTGAAGGCACATAACAACAATGAATCCTATTAAGTTGAATAAGACTTAATCCCTGTTAAGTGTGTAAAGATTTGCAGCCTAAATGAAGTTGTGGCTATGGTGAGATCTGAATAAGGGACCTTTCTCTCACGCAGCTCACGAACTGAACCAGGTTCATGCACACCAGCTTCCAGAGGGTTATTGGCAGGGACAGCCCCAGGCCAAATGGCATCACTACTTTTGTGCAACTTTTGAAAACTTTGTTTTTATTGCATATGTATAACTTTGCATTTCATTACGTGGTGCACGATTTGCATGCATGATTTGTCCCTTGTCATATAAGATGATAAATCTACACATACGGATCTGATCACAGTGACTTGCACACCTACTGCTTTTTGAATGGGCAATGATGTTGTAAAGTTTCCCATCATTTTTTCATTGGTTTGTTTGTTTAAATGATTACAAGGCTGGCTAGGCGTGTCAGTGATGTACAAGATGAACTATTTGCACTATCTATTTCAAACGTCGAGTGGATAGTTAAGCAGGTATCTTTGACAAGCCCCCAAGCCAAGGATCCTTATGCCTTGACACCCCAGACAGTTGCCTAGTGTCCTGCTCGTAAATCTGGCCCTGTTTCTTAGCATATGTAGTTACTCTTTCTGCTTTCCCAGTTTCATTGTATATTCTTCACCTCTCTCAAATTCTCAGATCCTCCAGCATTTTCCTAAACCAACTCACCGTAAAGATTTATAAGTCAGGCCTGGTTCCTCTAAATCCTGATAGAATGGTCCCTGTGCGCTCTTCAGTCACACCTAGAAGGAAAGTCTTACCTCATTAAGTCTTCATATGGCAGATCGAGGCACGTGTGTCTGCTCGTGGCACGTGGGCTTCCTTGCAGTGTCAACTTTCATTTTTAATTTTTAGCTTCTGTGGCTTTAGAAAGGCTGTCAAGAATGACAGCACACTTTGAACGGCCCATAAGTCTGATTGCCATCCTGCATAATGAAGCCCCTGGCATCAGCCAAAGGAACATTAAATGTCACTGAAGGGTAGCAGCTCCTGAAACAGCCAGAGGGAGTCAGTGGAGCTTAGTAAGACATCTCTGTTCACTCTTGTCTATGCAAGCCCATCCACTACTTTCTGTTGCCGTTCTAGTTCTTACTGAGCTGTCCCAAATTACCATGAAGTAATTTTAGGAGCCTCCATGGCATAGTGGTTAGAGTGTCAGACTAGGACTGGAAAAGTCCTGGTTCAAATCCCTACTCAACCATGAAGCTCATTGTGTGACCTTAGGATACTTTCTACCTTTCAACCTAGCTTACTCTGCAGGGGCCACATCTGCGCTACATATTTAAAGCAATATTATACCACTTTAAGCAATCATGGCTTCCCTCAAAGAATCCTGGCAACTGTACTTGTTAAGGGTGCTGAGAGTTGTTAGGCGACCCTGTGATGTTCCTGTATTAATGTATATATGGTAAGTGCTGTTTGTATAGAAGATACATGGTAAGTGGAATGAAAGAGGAGGGGGGAGTAAATGAGCAGTAGAATGCTGGATGATTGGCTGAGTGTTTGGATGGCTGAGAGTATAAATGGAAGGATGACAGTTGAATCTGGGTGGACGTGAGTGGGTTGTTTTGGTGGAGTTGGGAGGTGGGTGTGAGTTATGTCAGGAGAGTGTGGAGAAGGAGGGAGGTGGAGTTCGGATTAGTAATAAGTCAAATATCACAATAATATATGAAACCATAAGCTTGTAGATCATTATCAAAGTTATCTTGTTATTAATGTCATTTAATAAAAACTATATTTGGTTTACCGAAGGCCTGATCCTTGGCTGGGGTTTCACAGACCAGAAGGGAGGGTAAGGTAATAACCAAGGCTGAAGGGAAACAGTAACAAATGGTGGCAGCGGTGAAGAGGAGAAGATAACATTATAAGTATCCAGAGCAACCCCGAGTTATGAGTTATCTGCATTGATACAAGGGGGTTGGGAACAGCATAGGCACACAGTCACGAATGTAACCGGATAGAGAGACTCAGGCAAGGTCTCTGGGAACATTGGTTGTAGAACGTGACTGGTGGTGCTGCCTAGCAGGGGGATCTATTGAGATCTGTGCTAGAGCGGAGAGAGAAACCATAAAAAAGGACAGTCCGGACTGGTGGAGTCCCTGGTGGTGCCTAGTGAAAGGCAGTAGCCACGAGCAGGTAGGAACCTGACAGGGAGAGCCAGGGAAGGGTGTCACAGACCCCTATCTCCCTCACAGAGCTACAGTTCCCAAAGTGGTTTAATAATCAATCCCTGTTCCCAGATGGGACAAGGACAGAAGTGGTGGAAATAATGGTGAACTTCAGTTATTTATTTTATTTATGTATTATTACATTTATATCCCACCCTTCCTCCAAAAGGGAGCTCAGGGTTGCAAACAACAGTGATAAAACACTAAACACATATTTTGAAGGGGGGGAAAACATTAAAAACAAGTTAGTTTCAATAGATCCTGATTTGGTGGAGCACCAAGTTTAGCTATGAATTTCAATGCATCCCTAGATGGCAGGCAGCTGGAATAGAAATATAGTCTAGGGGAACAGCTCACTGTACATTAAAAACCTTTGCGAAAGTTATAAGCTGCTTGGGTTAGGGAGTTGTCTAGCACTTGGTCAGACGAGCTCATGGGTTGGACACTTCCTTTCTCCCAAGGTTCCCGAGCTTTCGGGACATTGCTTAGTTTTACCCCAAACCTTTAAAATATCCCTTTGTGTTCATTTCCTCAGATTTGTCTGGGCTGCAACTAGTGTCTGGGACTTGGGGGGGGGGAGATTTAAATTGAAAATGCATTCTCTGTGTTTATGCAGAACCTTATTTTATGTTCCAAGCAATGTTGCATCTGATCCTTACAGGTGAAGCAAATTCCTATTTTGAACCAGATAATTATGAGTTTGGACAACATGGCTAGCAATTGTTTATTTTTGAGGGGCTGCAAAGACCAAGAGAAGAAGCAGAAGGAAATGAGCACCAATACACTTGTTCTGTAAGCATTAGGAGAGACTAAGTAACCTTAATTATACACAAGAAAGCTTTTGCAAGTGGGCCTCTGCTTCCCCTTGTAGCTAGTAGCTAGTCTCTGGTGCCTGCAGTTCATTAGTACAAAAATGTCCCCATTATTTCCCTAGGATTGGATAGTCTGATTCTGCAAAAGTATAGCAATGATATATTTTGGACCAGTGTTTCATAGTATCTTATTTGGTGCCTAAAGGGAAATACATGCACACCCCAAGGCATTCTTAATTATAAAATACCTGGAGAATTCACCTGGCTGTAGTCTTTCAACTGTATGTTTTGTACTGCCTAGTTGTCCACACTGTGTCAGCTTTTGCAAACAATAAAAGTACCAGTCAGAGTTCAACAGCCTGTTCACTTTCCAATAGAAGCTCACTGGGTCATCAACCTACCTCACAGGAATGGTGTGGGGATTAAATGAGGAGGGTGAGAACACTGTATGCCACACTGAGCTCTTTGGAATAATGGTGGGATATAAATGCAATAGATAATAAATAAATAAATCATGTAGATAAGCAGAGATGCTATTACCTCCACAATGAAGTGTTTGGGTCTTGGAGGCTTGATCTGTGTTGCATGACTGATTGCTAAGCTCTAGATGTTCCCACTGCCATACGTATTAAGATTTTTTTTACCTGCAATGGATTAAACCACTTTGTTGAATGTTAAGGCATGCTTCTCATTTGCATGGCTTTATGCAGCCCAGGCCTCTGGGATCAATAGCATGCAAGCACAGAGTTTGGGATCTGGCTTGGAATTGAGCACCGTGAGAACCGCCGCTTTCTTTAAAGATGGGCACGGGAGCACTAACACACATTGCATTATTATGGTTGTTGTAGTAGTAGTAGTAGTAGTAGTAGTAGTAGTAGTAGTAGTAGTAGTAGTAATAATAATAATAATAATAAATGTATATCCCGCTCTTCCTCCCAAAAGGAGCCCAGGACAGCAAACATGCAATAAAACACTAAAAACATCTGTAAGACATCTTAAAAACAAACATCTAAAAAATATTTATAAACAAAACATCATAAAACACCTGTTGGAAAAAAAAATTATTGTTATGTGCCTTCAAGTCGATTTCAACTTATGGCGACCCTATGAATCAGCAACCTCCAATAGCATCTGTCATGAACCACCCTGTTCAGATCTTATGAATTCAGGTCTGTGGTTTCCTTTATGGAATCAATCCATCTCTTGTTTGGCCTTCCTCTTTTCTACCCCCGTCTGTTTTTCTCAGTATTATTGTCTTTTCTAGTGAATCATATCTTCTCATTATGTGTCCAAAGTATGATAACCTCAGTTTCATCATTTTAACTTCTAATGATAGTTCTGGTTTAGTTTGTTCTAACAGCCAATTATTCATCTTTTTTGTTGTCCATGGTATGCGCAAAGCTCTCCTCCAGCACCACATTTCAAATGAGTTGATTTTTCTCTTATCTGCCTTTCTCACTGTCCAACTTTCACATCCATACATAGAGATCTGGAATACCATGGTCTGAATGATCCTGACTTTAGTGTTCAGTGATACATCTTTGCATTTGAGGACCTTTTTCTAGGCCTCTCATAGCTGCCCTCCCCAGTCCTAGCCTTCTTTATTTTATTTATTTATTTATTTATTTCATTTTTAAACCGCCCATAGCTAATAGCTCTCTGGGTGGTGAACAAAACAAGATTAAAATACAATATTACAATAAAATTACAATAAAATCAGCAACAAGTTAAACGAAAAAAAAAATTAAATGAAACACATTGAACATTAAAATGCCTGGGAGTATAGCCAGGTCTTAACCTGGCGCCTAAAAGAAAGTACCGAAGGCGCCAGGCGTATCTCCACAGGTAGGCTGTTCCACAGTTCGGGGGCCACTACAGAAAAGGCCCTAGATCTAATAACAATCCTCCGGGCATCCTGATGAGTTGGTACCCGGAGGAGGGCCTTGGATATTGAACGAAGTGAACGGGTAGGTTCATAGCGGGAGAGGCGTTCCACAAGGTATTGTGGTCCCACACCGTGTAAGGCTTTATAGGTCAAAACCAGCACCTTGAATCTGGCTCGGAAACAAATAGGCAGCCAGTGCAGGTGGGCCAGGACAGGTGTTATATGCGCAGACCAGCGGGTCCTCGTTAACAACCTGGCTGCCGCATTTTGCACTAGCTGAAGTTTCCGAACGGTCTTCAAGGGCAGCCCTACGTAGAGCGCGTTACAGTAGTCCAGTCTAGAGGTTACCAGAGCGTGAACAACTGAGGCGAGATCGTCACTGTCCAGATAGGGGCGTAGTTGGGCTACTAAGCGAAAATGGTAAAACGCATTCCGTGCCACCGAGGCCACTTGAGCCTCAAGCGACAAGGAAGGGTCAAAAAGGACCCCCAAGCTACGAACCTGTTCCTTCAAGGGGAGTGTAACCCCATCTAGAACAGGATGAACATCCACCATCTGGGCAGGGAGAGAGCTCACCAACAGTGTCTCAGTCTTGTCTGGATTAAGTTTCAGTTTATTAGCTCTCATCCAGTCCATTATCGCGGTTAGGCAACGGTTCAGCACATCAACAGCCTCACCTGAAGAAGGTGAAAAGGAGAAGTAGAGTTGTGTGTCATCAGCGTACTGATGGCAACGCACTCCAAAACTCCTGATGACTGCACCCAGAGGCTGCATGTAGATGTTAAAGAGCATGGGGGACAAGACCGACCCCTGAGGGACTCCACAATGGAGAGTCCAGGGTGTCGAGCAATGTTCCCCAAGCACTACCTTCTGGCGACGATCCGCTAAGTAGGAGCAGAGCCACTGCCAAGCAGTGCCCCCAACATCTTCTGTTGAGATTACTTTAGTCTTCTTGATGTTCAGCTGTAATCCTGCTTTTGTGCTTTTCTCTTTAACTGCCTATAACAACAACAACAACAATAGTCATTTCATGGAGATCTACAGATCCCCTAATTCCCATCGTGCAGGAATGTCCAAGATACATAAGGCTTTCATGAAGCCTTCACCTCTGCTGCCAAAAATTGAGTCTTCTCCGCTGGCTGTTGCCTCTAGTAAGTATCACATACATCAGGGACAGAGAACCTGTGCCTTCCAGATTTTGTTGGACTCCAAGTTCCAACAGCTCCAGCCACCATGGCCAATGAGCAGGTATGATGGGGGCTGTAGGACTACAGGTTCCCTATCCCTGGTGTGAATATGTGGAGATGTTGGGACTGGCCAGATTGATAATGGCACAAGTCCTGGCACATGACTGGATATGATTGATTGATTGATCATTTGCTTCCTGTGAGGCATCCCAATGCAATTTACAGTAAATACATATATAAAACCATTATACACACAAACATATATACACAAAAAAAACCCAATAGCATACATAAAAACAATTTTAAAGAAGCACACATGCACACACAGCACATACTGTACATAAAATCAATCCATATCCAATACAGATACCAGCCTGGATAAAAATCTCCATTTAGAAGGCTTGTTGAAAGAGGAACACCTTTAGCAGGTGCCAGAAAGACAACCGTGAAGGTGCCTGTCTGATATGTAATGAGAGACACTTTCAGGTCTATGGCAAGATCTAGAGGCACTGCCAATGTTCCAGTGTTTGCATCAATCGTTCAGATTTTATTTTAAATTATTTATGGAACAGATCAAAATTCATTCTGCCCAGTTCTGTCATATTATAACTATACATAACACTTTTTTATTATTATTTTCTGTTTTGTATCACTGTACTGTCTGTAACAAAAGGTGTGGCATTTTTTTTTGTAACAGCCCTGCTATATGCAGTGGTTTTTCAGTTTGAAGCAATGGCTCATTATCTGGCCCTTGCCTTCCTACTGTGCCGGTACTTCAGGTACAGTCTGACTGCATTTAACTTTATCCTCTTTGGGCAAATGAAACACTCATGGATGTGGATAAATGTAAGGGAGCAATAATTTAACATTGTTCTTACCCTTGCCAGACTTGTAACCAAGCAACAAATGGACATGAAAATTGAGCCGAACTCTCACTCCTCTCCAGGTGGCCCGCTGAAGTTACGGCTGGCTCTTGTTGGCAGAGCAGTTCAGGCTACGCTCATTATGTTGCCCTGAGCTGTAATAATCAGCCTGTAATTACTAGCCTGGGTACAAAATAAATGGCTAGAGAAGGAGGAGGAAAATGGGAATTACGTTGTGTACAACAACTGTTTCCTGTTGGATTAGCTTTCATTTTCATTTTGGTCTTTAACTTTTACATCCATCCTCAGATGTGATAGCGGTGATCCAGTGATGACTACTGCAGGCCTGTGAGAGCATGGACTTTAGCAATCGTTTTTGTTTGTTTCTTTTGTAATTGCAACTACTGCTAGTAAACCTGTCGGCTGCTGATATATAAGAGGTCTATCCAGGGCCAGTTTCAGGCTTGAGAAGACTCTCTACAAAGCCCCTTCCTATTTTAAATTTTAAATTCCACACAATAGCCCAGAGTAATGCTATGTTAGGTGCTGTGGGACATTATGGGACATTTTAAATGGTGGATCATTGCTGCCTATTACCCAGGCCCTGCCAGAATGCCGTGGCCCTGGATTGCCCAAGAGTTCTGAGAGCTGAGGTCAGCCTTGGATGTATATAAGGAACAACCATGTATACTTCAAGGGCTGCCTGATCCCCTATATCTCTTCCCAAACTCTGAGGTCACTGCTAGTGGTCCCGCATGGCTCAGATGTATGGTTCATATCCTCCAGGCGCTGTGCATTCATTATTGTGGGCTCAATTTTATGGAATTCCCTTCCAGCTGAGGTCAGAGAACCCCCTCCCTGTTGAACATCCAGCACCTACTGAAGACTCTTTTTTTTATTCCAGCAAGTGTTTTAACAGAATTCTGATTTTTAATCTTAACTGGTTTTTATTTTCATGGTATTGAGTTTCTTGCACATTGCTTAGAGATGACTGTAATTCAGTGTTATATAAATTATTGAAATAAATAAAAGTGAATATAGTTATTGTAAGGTAATACAGCCCATTGATTTTGTGTCTAGGGTGGAGGTGTCAACTGGGTTCACGTCTCTGTTTTTGGCATCGAGCATACTATAGGGGACTGAAAAAGCACCGGCTGTTTATTGTTAATCCTCTTCTATAAGCAAGACTCCAGACAATAGGAGAGCCTCAATTTAAATGTGAAGGTTTGAACTAGCATATTCAAATCACACAAAAAAATGACACTCGATGACGGAGAATAAAGCAGAAAGCGACGTTTCTGGCAATATTACAGCCGTCTCAAGCAAAAAAATGGCATTTGGTTTAAACAGAAATTAATTAAGCAACCCCTTTGTCTACTGTCTTTGTCAGAAGGTGCGGTTGTCATTATGTCATAGGATTCTACACAAAGGATCCAGTCTGCAGCAATTTGCGTTAGCACCTTCCTTACTCATGGCTGTTGTCCTTAATCTTTCGTTGATTTTTACAAATGCTGAAATCAGAGTCAAAAGTGAAGCAGTAAAGTTCATATGTGCTCCCACAAATCCCTACACAAACTTCAGAAATATTGCTCCATCTGACTCCAGCCAATACATGGTAACATGGGTATGCAGATAGATAGGGATTAATGCTAGCCATGGGAATATTCCTCTCAGTTCAGTTCAGAAATTGATTATCGGTTTTGATTTTTAGAGAACTTTCAAGGGGAAAAAAAACCTCACACATCTGGCCCAAGAGCCCTGAACTGACTCATAAAGTTATTTGTACAATATTTGATTGGCTTCACATTTCAACTCTTTCCCACAACCCTCTGGAAGCAGATATGGAGGAAAGATGGGGGCAATGCAGGGAAAGGAAGTCCTGTTGCACAAATGAAAATCCTTGCACTAAAGGGACATCTTTGTTGGATGGAACCCCATGAGATGAAAGAACTTCGCTAGCTGCCTCAGTTCTCAGTGGCTCTCAATGAATTCTACGATGCTGCTCATTTATTAAGATCAGACAGATTAAGTTTATTTACATATGCTGCCTTTTCACACTGAGCTGTGCCAAAGGGCCTTACAACAAACATTCAAAATATCAGAATACAAAGCAGTGGGACAGGGGAGAGAAGTCAGTCGACAGAGCCTAACAATAAATTCAAATAGTTGCAAACACAGAATAAATTTGATATTACAAAATAATTAGTCTAAACTTAAATACCCATGTTCAAAGCAAAAAAGAAAACTAACGGACAATAGAGCTTCAGGTGCTTGTCTTGCTGTACGCTAAGGACCCTCTGCAGGCTGGCTTAGATAGAGTCCAGAGGGGAGGGATCCACCAGGCTAGATGACGTACAGGCAGCTCCCTCTTCTTTCCTCCAGAGAAGACTAATAGCAGCAAAAGGGAAATGTTGGGGAGGGCAATGATGGTAGGTCAGCCTCACAGGACCTTCTCTCGGTCCCACCGGTCAAAACAGCTAGGCTGGTGCGGACCAGAGAGAGGGCTTTCTCGGTTTTGGCCCCCACCCTCTGGAACTCTCTTCCCCTTGATCTTCAACATGCTCCCTCCTTAATAGGCTTTCGCCGAGCCTTAAAGACCTGGCTTTTCAGGCAGGCCTATAAGAAAGAGGTGGATTAGTTTCTCTGTTGTATTAACTGAAGTTGATTTTAAATTAATTGTGACTGTTGCTAATGTATATTGTGTTTTTATGATATTGTAAGTCGTCTAGAGTGTCCGCTAACCCGGACAGATAGGCGACTCAAAAATAAAATTTATTATTTATTATTATTATTATTATTATAGGTCCTCTCCTCCAGCCTCCTGAACGTTCCAACTGCTGTTGCAGGTCTTACTGCCCAAGTTTTTCTCCCACTCTCATAACACTAGAACTGGGGTCCTTCCAATGGAAATGAATATTGGAAGATTCAAGACAGGCAGAAGAAGGTATTTCTTCCAGAGCTTGGAAAAGTTACTTTTTTTGAACTACAACTCCCATCAGCCGAATCCAGTGGCCATGATGGCTAGGGCTGATGGGAGCTGTAGTTCAAAAAAGTAACTTGTCCAAGCTCTGATTTCTTCATATAGCACAGAGTTAAACTTTGGAATTTGCTACTACAAGAGTAGTGGTGGCCACCAACTTGGGTGGCATTAAAAGAGGCTCAGGCAATTCATGGAGAATAAGGCTATCAATGGCTTCTAGCCATGATGGCGATGTTGTATCTCCACTGTCAGAGGAAGTATGCCTGTAGCTACCAGTTGCTAGGCATTGCAAGTGAGGGGAAGGCTGTTGCAGTCAAGTCCTGCTAGTGGGTAGGCCTTGTTGAGAACAGAATGCTGGACTAGATGGGCCATCTAATCCAGCAAGGCTCTTCTCCACTACAGAGGCTGTCCTTGAGTGCCCACAAGTATGATCAATTAGAGTTGGTGGACATAAGCGATAGGGCCTTCTTTGTGGTGAGGAACTCCATTCTTATGGAACTATAGCAATACAGGCCTTCAAATATGGCTTGAAGACTCATTTCTTCCAGGCTGAAATCCAAAGAAGGGGCAAAACCTGCCTTTCACCAAGGAGTGTTAGTAGGTTTCACTTCCACCTCAGCTTTCTACTTGTTTATCGATAAAAGAATGGCTGTCATTCACTGCTATGGAGACAAGACTTTCCTTAGTCTCCAAGGGGGCTTAGGGGCATTGCTGGAACATGGAGCAAAATCTTCTCCAATCCCCACTTGTAAGGCTCATGCAGGGAGTGCAACTTGTATCTGTGGGCACAGAGATCAATCCATCTGCCACACATCCCACCCAAGATAATGACAAGTGTTTTATTCCTAAGAAGGATATCCAGCTCCCTACAAAGACAGGAACAGGAGCAGACCCAGTGGGGAGTGGTGGTGATGGTGAAGGATTAACAGTATTTATGATTAATACATGACCTTGCAATTCAAATGGGAGTTCAAGCTGGTTACATCTTTCCTCTTACCTCTTGTAGCAGTGACCGAAGGACCAGCCCCGCAGCAGACATCCATGTTACCGCAGTCACAGACCGAACACTCCAGCAATGAAGATGCCCCAAGCAGGACAATTCCCACAGCATGTGTACGGCCTACACATCCTCTCCGCAGTTTTGCCAACCCCTTGCTACCTCCACCAATGAGTGCAATAGAACCGAAAGTCCCTTATACACCGCTTTTATCTCAAACAGGTAAGTGACCTGAAAATTAGTGCCCACAACAGAATGAAAAGTCATAGCTCAGTGGTAGAGCATCTGTTCTTCATTCAGAAGGTTCCAGATTCAATCCCTCGCATCTCCATGTATGGCCAAAGTTGGTAATAAGCACTGTGAGCCATTGAGGTTACCTAGGCCTCTTTTGAAAGTGATGGATCTAGGAACACTCTCAAACTACACATGTACTCTTTCAGAGGCAGTGCAATTCCATCCAGGGCACGTACACAACCCAATACTCAAACTTGGGAACCATAGGTCTTATCACATTTTGTTATCCTTCATCGAATCCATAAGTGCATCCATGCACTGGTTTAGGACATGCATGGCCTCTACTGATTCAGGTGTTACAGAGAAATAGAGCTGATGTCATCAGGATAGAGGTAATCCTTTTGTTCCAGATCTCCTAATGGCCACCCCCGGTGTTGTTGTTATTATGTGTTATTTTGTTATGATTTGTTATGATTCTGGCAAGCTACTACCAGCCAGTGTAGACAGTACTGAGCTAGATGGAGCAAAGGTGTGGCTCAGTATAAGGGAGGTCCCTATGTTGTGTTACAACTGCTGCAACTATACTGTGGCCTCCATCACTAGTACAGGCTGATGTTGCTGTTTTGCACCAACACTAATAGCTGGAGTGTATTGCATTAGCACAAAGTCATGGCCCCTGCCTCCCATTGCTAGGAACCTCCTCATAAGAGTAACCCTCCACCCTTGACTGCAGAGTCCCATCCACCACATGTGCAAGACTATTTGCCACATCTTGCGGAATCAGATGGTGGAGTAACCAAGGACAGGCCTGAACCATTTTCACACTGTCTGCATCCTGGCAGCAGGGACCTTATTAGAGGGAGTCATTATTATTCTTGGGTGTTATTTCCATAACAATAACTACAGTGGAAATATGCATCTACTATTCCCTCCATGAGGTTGTGCAGTACAGAGATGGAGCTGATTGTGGCTACCCACATTAAAAAACAAAAACAAAGATATGTATCTATTTTACATGTCACAGGTTTTGAAACGTGAGTAAATATGACATACACCATAATGTCTTATTCCTAATGTGTGGCATTGATGCACTGACCTAATTTCCCACTTTCTGGGCGAATAAGTGGATCAGAATGCAGTTATGGTTCAGACTCTGCACTTGTCCAGATTTTGCAATGCAGTTCTCCACTCACTTTTAGGAGGAAAACACATATAAAATTACGTATTTTAGGGAAAATATGTACCCAAATGCCTATTTTAGGGGGAAACATGTACACTGATATGCAAATTTTCATGCATAGTTTTTTTAAAAAACTCAGAAAATGGGATTGGGGGAAACTTGGACCAGAAATTGACTGATCTGTCCATTCCAATATTGACCTAGACATTTGGACGGATGCCCTGAGTTTCCATTCTCACAACAGCTTTTGACAGGTCTATCGGCCAGAACTGAATCTAACACAGTCTATTTGTCTTGTCACTGGCTAAACATTCAGTGGAGTGATCACTCGTTAGTCAGACAACAGGATTCAAAATGGCAAGTTACATATGGATCTTATGAAATTTCTTAGTATCCCTCAGAGGTAACCATCTCATAGATGTGAAAGATGCCATCACACAATGTTTTCCTACAGTTCATGTACTGCACAATGGAGATTGTTTGAAGGATCCGAATTACATCCAGCTGCTCAGTATTTTAAGCTTGCTTAATCCCTGGCAGATAAGAATTACACAATTGAAACACCATATTTTTTTACTTCAAACACCTGCTGTCTGTACTAAATAATCCCCTTCTGACAACAAACAGAAGGTCTGAAAACCTTGAACATCAAGGGGGAACTCTGGTTGTTGTATTTTTCCTAACTAATGCTAGCACTAAATCTTGAAATCCACTGGGTGAGATGCATTCAGCCTTGCTCCCCATATCCTTACAAGCATTTTCTGTGGGATAGTTATTTATTATTTATTTAAGGTATTAATATGCCACTTTTCAGGTGGACCTCCCAAAGCAGTTTAAATAAGGTGATGACAATAAGCATCATTTAAAAAAAAATGTTATCATTAAATGGAAAAGGCAACTGTTTGTTTAGAAGAAGCTGTAAATACTTATCCGTTCCCCACAGGGCAAAATGGTTCTGTAGATGCCCCTGTGGTGACAGCTGAAGGGAGAGAGGGACCACCCCTTTCAGGATTGGAGAGAAATTAAAATTCAGTTTTCATTTAAAGGCGAATCTACCCGAGTCGCACTTCACAAAACGATACAGGAACTGAAATGCAACCTCCTTTGAACTTCACTCTTCTCCAAATTTCACAGTGAAGTTCTCCAGTCAAGTACTGCAGATACTAAGTTAAAATGTACATATAAATTCATATATTGGTGAAAACAATATACAAAAATGTATTATATTGGGGGAAATTGCTCTGCAAAGATGTATGTCAGGCAAAATTGTGTACAACCATGAGCATATTAGGAAAATTCACACTAAAGCACTGAGCCCAAGCCCGGGCGTCGTTTCGGCCCTGATTACTGTGGCGCCGCGGTTTTGAATTGTGGCTGTCGCCGCTGCCGTCGACTAGGACGTGGCCATTGCTGCAGCCAATTCCCGTGGCGTTGCGGGACGGGTTGGGCCGTTGCTGACTACCCGGGGCGTGGACGTTTCTGTTGCTGGCGTTGGGCTGTCCTGGAATGCGAGACTGAAGTGCTGCTGCTGCCTCTTTTGAGGTGTATGCCACCGTTGCTGCTGTCACTGTCACCAGGTTGGGGGCATTGCTGTCCATCGTTCTTGGGCCCCATTACATCAGCTACTACGGACTATCGGCTGCTGAAGCTCCTCGGATGCTGCTGTGTTGTCTGAATGTATGAGTGGGTTGTATGAGTGAGTGTGTGATTGTGTGTATGTGCCATGAGTTTTATTATTTATTTTATTTTTATTATGTGCCTGGGCAAGAGGACAGTGTTGTGGGAGGGAGGACCAAAGGGGGCCCCTATTAGTGTAGTGACGGGTAATGGGAGGTATGGCGCTGTGAGTAGGACATGCCAGTTAAGGGGAACTCGCCCCAGACAACTGGTGGCTGTGACGTGTTCCGGTCCTCCTCACACCCACAGGATTGCTGGTAGTTCTATCAGCCAACCCTCGGATCTCCAGTTGCTGCTTTTTAATGCCAGATCGGTAAATAATAAAACCTCCCTCATCCATGACCTAATTGTGGATGAGGTGGCCGATCTGGCATGTATTACCGAGACCTGGGTGAGCGATCTGGGAGGTATTAATCTCTCCCAGTTGTGCCCACCTGGGTATTCGGTTCAGCATCTGGGTAGATCCGAGGGTCGGGGAGGGGGAATCGCTGTGGTCTATAGAAGTTCCATCCCTCTTGTTAGGCACCCTATCCAGATGGCTAATGGTCTAGAGTGTCTGCACATAACGTTGGGTCAGCGAGACAGACTGGGAATTCTGTTGGTGTACCGTCCACCCTGCTGCCCAACAGCCTCCCTAACTGAGCTGACAGAGATGGTCTCGGATCTATTGTTGCGTTCCCCCAAACTTTTGGTATTGGGGGATCTCAACATTCATGCTGAGGCCGCTTTATCTGGAGCAGCTCAGGACTTCATGACCTCCATGACAGCCATGGGGCTGTCTCAATTTGTTACTGGCCCTACACATGTGTTGGGGCACACTCTGGACTTGATTTTTGCCACTGGATTAGGGGATGGTGATCTGAGAGTGAGGGATTTTTCATCTATTCCTTTGTCATGGTCAGATCACCGCCTATTAAGGTTTAGACTCACACTGTTTTCTCCCCTCTGCAAGGGTGGAGGACCAATTAAGATGGTCCGTCCCCGGAGACTAATGAATCCTGAGGGTTTTCTGATGGCTCTAGGGAATTTTCCGGCTGATAGAATTGATGGTCCTGTCGAAACCCTGACCATGCTGTGGAATACGGAAATGGCCCGGGCAGTTGACACGATCGCCCCAGTGCGCCCTCTCCGTTGCAGAGCTCAATTGGCTCCCTGGTTTACTCCGGAGCTAAGAGTGATGAAGCAAGAAAGGAGACGGCTTGAGTGCAAATGGAGGCGAACTCCCGACGGCTGTAATCATGCACTTGTGAAGCTCTCTACCAAACTCTATGTGAAGGCAGTGAGAGCAGCAAAGAAGCAATACTTTGCTGTCTCTATTCAGTCATCCCTTAACCGCCCAGCGGAACTTTATAAAGTTGTCCGGGGACTTTTACACTCTGGTCCCCAGGACGCAATAACACCATCAATTGCCCGCTGTAATGAGTTTGCGCGACACTTTCGTGATAAGATCATGAACATCCGCCGGGACCTTGACTCCATTATTGTAGCAGTTGATCCTAATGAGGTGTCCAGAGCACAGTCTTGTCCTGTTTTATTGGATGAGTTTCAGTTGGTACAGCTCGAGGATGTGGACAAGGTGCTTGGACAGGTGCGGGCGACCACTTCTGCTCTGGATCCTTGCCCCTCATGGCTAATAAAAGCTAGCAGGAATGGAACAGCCGGCTGGGCCAAGGAGGTGATTAATGCCTCTTTACGAGAGGGAGTGGTCCCACCCTGCCTGAAACAGGCGGTGGTGAGACCGCTCCTAAAAAAATCCTCCTTGGACCCTGATAATTTGGACAACTATAGGCCAGTAGCAAATGTCCCATTCCTGGGCAAGGTTCTAGAGCGTGTGGTCGCTCGCCAACTCCAGGCTCTCTTGGATGAAACTGATTATCTAGACCCATTTCAATCGGGCTTTCGGCCGGGGTTTGGTACAGAAACGGCCTTGGTCGCCCTGTATGATGACCTCTGTCGGGAGAAAGACAGAGGGAGTGTAACTCTGTTGGTTCTCCTTGATCTCTCAGCAGCGTCTGATACCATCGACCATGGTATCCTTCTGGAGCGACACGGATTTAGGAGTGGGAGGCACTGCTTGGCGGTGGCTCTGCTCCTATCTCGGGAATCGTCTCCAGAAGGTGATGCTGAGGGAACATTACTCGAGTCCCTGGGTACTCCAATATGGGGTCCCGCAGGGTTCAGTTCTATCCCCCATGCTTTTTAATATCTATATGAAGCCGCTGGGTGAGGTCATCAGGAGTTTTGGAGTGCGTTTCCAGCAATATGCTGATGATACGCAGTTCTACTACTCCTTTTCATCTTCGTCAGGTGAGGCTGTTGATGTACTAGACCGCTGCCTGGCCGCGATAATGGGCTGGATGAGAGCTAATAAACTGAAACTCAATCCTAACAAGACTGAGATGCTGTTGGTGGGAGGACCCTCTGCCCAGATGGTTGACGTTCGACCTGTCCTAGATGGGGTTACACTCCCCCTAAAGGAACAGGTACATAGTTTGGGGGTCTTATTAGATCCGCTCCTGTCACTTGAGGCTCAGGTAGCCTCGGTGGCACGGAATGCATTCTACCAGCTCCGGCTGGTAGCCCAACTACGACCCTATCTGAGCAAGGAGCATCTTGCCTCAGTTATCCATGCTATGGTAACCTCTAGATTGGACTACTGTAATGCACTCTACGTGGGGCTACCTATGAAGACGGTTTGGAAACTTCAGCTAGTGCAAAATGCTGCGGCCAGAGTTCTCACTGGGACAAAGAAATTTGACCATATAACACCTGTCCTGGCGCAGCTGCACTGGCTACCGATATGTTTCCGGGCCAGATTCAAAGTGTTGGTTTTTACCTATAAAGCCCTAAACGGTATCGGACCGCAATACCTGATGGAGCGCCTCTCTCGCTATGTACCTACCCGTTCACTACACTCGACGTCGAAGGCCCTTCTCCGGGTCCCAACCCATAAAGAGGCCCGGAGATCAACAACTAGATCTAGGGCGTTCTCGGTGGTGGCCCCCGAACTATGGAATGCCCTCCCAGACGAGATACGCCTGGCGCCTTCTCTGTTATCTTTTCGGCGCCAGGTAAAAACTTACCTTTTCGCCCAGGCTTTTTAAATTTTGTAAATTTCTAAATTATTTTAAATTTAATATTCTAAACTTAATATGATCTTAATTTATAAATCTCAATGGCAATTTTATTAATGTTTTATAATTGTACTATATATATATATATATTTTCCACACTTGCTCATATTTTAATTGTGATTTTATTTGTTGTACACCGCCCTGAGAGCTTTTTGCTATAGGGCGGTCTAGAAATGTAATTAAATAAATAAATAAATAAATTGATTTTCCTGAGGACTTTATAAAAACAAAAACAAAATTACCAACTGATGTGGAAATGTGGAGAACTGAAAATGACATATTTGCCCCTCCCTAGACACCACTGGGAGCTCGGTGGGATATCTAAGATGTCATCTCAGCAACACCTTTGCTAAATGCTTAACACATTTAAGCCTTTATGTGCCACACCTCCCCTCCGCTCTCATCACTTCTCCATATACCCATTCACAAACACACATACACATGAGACCCCAGGACAAGGGCATGTGCAGCTGCTGTATTCTGTGCAGCCCTGTGCCAAAGAAAACAACGTTTTGCACTTCAAATTTGTTGTTATATGCCTTCAAGTCGATTTCGACTTATGGCGACCCTATGAATCAGCGAGCTCGAATAGCATCTGTTATAAACCACCCTGTTCAGATCTTGTAAGTTCAGGTCTGTGGCTTCCTTTATGCAATCAATCCATCTCTTGTTTGGTCTTCCTCTTTTTCTACTCCCTTCTGTTTTTCCCAGCATTATTGTCTTTTCTAGTGAATCCTATCTTCTCATGATGTGTCCAAAGTATGATAACCTCAGTTCCATCATTTTAGCTTCTAATGATAGTTCTGGTTTAATTTATTCTAACACCCAATTATTTGTCTTTTTCGCAGTCCATGGTATCCACAAAGCTCTCCTCCAACACCACATTTCAAATGAGTTGATTTTTCTCTGATCCACTTTTTTCACTGTCCAACTTTCACATCCGTACATAGAGATCAGGAATACCATGGTCTGAATGATCCTGACTTTAGTGTTCCTACATTTTGCAAATCTATATATTGTATCCACAATTCATTCAAGAAGTCACATTTGGTGTATTTTCAACCCAGGACTGGGGGAGCAGAAGGCGTATCAGAAAGACGAGGGGTAATTTGGAAGGACAGGCCCTCACTACCCTTTTTGAAGTTTGAACCCCTTCATTGTGTCGAAATTTAAGAGTAGAGGTAGGGAATCTTTCTCAGACTGACGGCCACTTTTCGGGGGCCACATGCCAGTGGCAGGTGGACACAGAGGCAAATTAAATTTGCAATAAATGTAAATTTTACCATTGCATAGTTGGCTAGATTCTACACACACACCCTTTCTATCCTCCATCCAGAAAACAAGAGACGTTCTCAGTGTTCGAGGATGCATGCCATCCAAGCAAACACACTCAGGGAAGGTGTGAAGCAGGGACAGTAATAGGTGTGTCCAGGAGAGGGTCTAACCAGGGTTACCAGGTTCATAGCCTGAGACTGATCCTGTATCTTTAGGAGAAGAGAAAGTCAGCCAAGTGCAGGTGTTCTTGCAACACTATAATGAGAAAAACCACAAGGTGGAATTCTCCCTTCCCCCTGCACATCTTTTAAAGATACAGAAGACCTCTTGGAGGCTGGGCCTGGCAACCAAGAGGTCTTCTCTATCTTTAAAAGTTGTGCAGGGGGAAGGGAGAATTCCACCTTGTGGTTTTTCCCATTACAGGGTTGCAAGAACACCTGCACTTGGCTGACTTTCTCTTCTCCTAAAGATACAGGATCAGTCTCAGGCCATGAACCTGGTAACGCTAGGTCTAACCTGGGGAGAGTCTTTAGGGCCAAATAGATAGACCTGTAAAAAAAAATACAAGTAAGCTTGTAGCAATGCTGGTGTCGGAAGGGCAGCTCTGCTCCAGCCACCGTTAGACCACACACAGCAATGCAGCAATACATGTTTCATCCCACACATGATGCCATTTGCTTCCCCACACGCTTGAGCCCAAGGCCCTGCTTATCCATGGGCACAGCAACAGGCCAACAGGCTCGGGCCACTTCCTTGGGCCATGATCCAGGCAAAGTGAAGCACTAGTACCACCGATTTCAACAGGAAATGCTTGAGCCCATGCTTCGCTCTCCCAATGCGATCCACGGGACTTAAAAGTGACGGTCATTGGCTGGATCTCTAGTTCAGCGAAAGCAGAAACCGAAAAACGAGTGTCTGCTGCATAATTCACATGAAGCAGCCATGTTTTCAGGAACACCTTTTACAGTTGAAACACAACTGTTTCTCAAATTATATACTGCATTAAACGTATTCAAGCCTTCTTAATGAAGTGCATTAGAGATTTACAAAGAGAGACCCTTAGCATCATGTGTAAAAAGAACTCTGCATTCCCTTAATCACCTGTGCTTAGCAAGATGGCTCAGGCTCTGACTACTAGCTCTGAACATCCTGTTTTGTCTCTGGGTTCCCAATAGTCAGTTCTCCTTGCAAATCATGGCCAGATGAACAAGTGGTTTGGCTTAGTCCTCTTTCAGGTTCAGCATAAGATGCCTGATGGAGTATGTGTTGAGCTTTTTGCATTATAGGCCTAACAAAAATTCTAAAAAGAGCTCAAGAGTGAAGAACACTCCCTTTCTCTCCCTTCTTCACAAAGGAAAAATTCTTTTTGAGTGCTGAAATGATTGGTAGCACTTTAAAGAAACGGGGATTAGGCACCCATTCACCTTGTGCAGCTGCTATGTGTGTGAAAGGAAAGGAAATGTGACCTCTCGAAAGGGCAGATACCACGACAGATTCATAACTTTAGCCCTTTTGGACTGCCATGGCTTCCTTGCTTTACCTGGAGATGCTGGGGATTGAACCTGGGACCTTCTGCATGCAAAGCAGATGCTCTACTGCTGAGTTACGGCCCATCCCCAAGAGGTTGGACCATCACCTCCTGGCCCTAAAATGGTTCGATCTAGATAGATAGATTGAAAGATGTAGAGTGAGACGGAATATTGTCTGCACTGAATGACAGTGGTCCTCCAAGGTTTTCAATAGAAGACTTACTTTCCCAGCCCTGTGGGGCAGTGCTGACAATTGAACCTGGGAAGTTCTGCATGCAAAACGTGTGTTCCGACAGTAGGGGTGGGGAGGAATTAGATTCATTTTACATTTAAAGTAAATCTATCAAATTTGCACTTTCCAAACCAATATGAGACCTGCAACACAACCATCCTTCAAAATTCACACTTTCCCAAATTTTGCTGTGCAGTTCTCCAACCACCCAACTTGTACAAAAATGCATATATTAGACAGAAATGTGCATAAGCATGAAGGTATTAGTGAAAATCCCACACAAAAAGGCATTATATTAGGAGATATTTCTTCCAAATTTTGTACATGAGTCAAAACTGCATACAAAAATGTGTGTATTATGAGAAGTTTGCACTCAAATCCCAAAGATTTACATCAGGATTTCTTATTTAAAAAATGCAAATGGCTGCAGAATTGTAGAGAACTGAATTTAAGAGTGGAAAAATGAGAAGCTGCTAATTCTGCAACAGAGTTCAAGAGAGTAACTGTTGCTGTCAGGTCCAAAGATAAATCCCAGTTTTGCTAATCTCAACTCACCATCTTCTATTCATTCTAAATATGAACTTCAAAATCCCTCTTTCAGTTCCCCACCACCACCAGAACACCTTACTCAGACCTCCCCTCACTTGCTACAGATGAATTGCCTATTCAGGAAGCCATTCTTAATCTAACCGAACCTTCCCCAACCTGTCACTCCAACTCCCATCTGCCTCAGACGCCATGGCTAATGGTCAGGGATAATGGATGTTATTATTCAGCAACTTCTGGAGGGCCACAGTTTCCCCCTCCCAATTTAAAATATAAATTATAAAATATAAATCTATAAATATAAAGATATAACACATAATGTTCTTCAACTACATTTTAACTTATTATGTCACCTAAAAACTGAGCAAAGAGTTTTGTGGCACCTTACAGGTAAACAAATTTATTATGGCATAAGCTTTCAATTTGATGAAGCAGGCTATGGTTCACAAAGGCTTGTGCCATCATAAATTTACTAGTGTTTAAGGTGCAAAAAGACTCTTTGTTGTTTCTGCAACATCAGATTAACATAGCTACTCTTCCAAGTATATCTAGTGCTCTAGCTTGGAAGTAAAATTTAGACTGCCAGTTCTACGTATTTATGATTCTGCTTTTTAACACAGCACAGACACCAGATACATGCAAACATGAACGTATGAACAATACTACCTTTCCTGAGTCAGACCACTGATCCATCCAGCCCTATGACTAACAGTGGCTAGCCCTGCTATTTGAGATCATTTATCTGGAGATGTCAGAGACTGAACCTGAGAGACCTTAGGCATGCAGAGTGGAGTGCTCATCAGGATGATTCAATCAAATATTTGCTCCATAACCATGCTATCAAATGGCACATACAGTAGCTCTGATTTATGGCACAGATGTTTAGCATCTGGACATTTTGTAGGAAATGAGCCCCCACATGCATAAACAATATTGTGAAAGGCTGACCATTTGGTGGCATCAGGGCTATAGAAGTAGTGGGGAAATGTCACATCTGTTAGGGGTGCTCTTGCTTGTGCACTGATATGAAATGCTGCTGAACTATTAAAGCCAGCTTCCGCTAATATGCTCAAGGAGGCCTTTTGGTAATAATAAGCTAGCCAGTATTTGCACCTGACAGACATATATCATCAAACGAAGGAGCTAATGAAATGTTTAATAACCCTATGGAGGAAATAAAACTTTCCTGCCGTCAATTCCTGCTGTGTGCAGAGCAGCAGCTGATCAGCATTTCTGACTCTTAGCTTTCCAGTCTGTGTGAGGTTTTCCCCTCCCCATTCTTTCCTTTTCTTTCATGTTTCTAAATTTTGTTGACACTTTGAGATGTCCTACTGGATTGGCATGCATTAGGACCCAAGTGCCTTTTGTTTGATTAATTTTATAATTGGCCTAATTTAGTTTGCTTACTGTTTCAACCTGCCATGTGCAGGTCTTTGTTTTTGTTTTATTTTGCTGCTGTTCTGTTGAATTAGTTCTTGCTTTCAACGAAAAGAACCTCTTTGGCCATTTTAAGTGATTGCATGCTTATAACCCAGAGATCTGCACAGCTACCTGCACAGAGCCAGCCACACACACCGATTCACCATTAAATGATGTAGGGATGAATGCATCTGCCTTTTTCAATTCTCTCAGTTTCTTGATTGCTAAATCCTAAACTCAGTTCTGCACATTTCTGGAGCAATTTGTGATTTTTTTATTTTTAAAATCTTTATGAAAATTCATCAGCATTTTAGTGCGAGCTTCTAACAAACACATTTTTGCACATAGCTTTGCCTAATGCAGTGGTTCCCAACCTGGGGGCCATGACCCCCAGGGGGGGCACGAAGTAATCAGAGGGGGCCACAAATAGTAAAGAAATGATTTTATTTTTTTAGTCTTCATTCCCTGGACACTTTCTGCTTCCCACTGCGGCTGCAGATGACACCTCCCCCTTGCCCCAAACAAGAAGGGAGGATTTTTGCTGAAGTGCCAGAGTGTCTTTCAGGCACACCAAGGGCAGGCATCTGCCTATAGAACACATGGCAGATGCCAAAGGAGGCTGAGGGTGGAGCTACCAGGAAGAAGAGGGGAATACTATCACTGACTCCCATCTCCTTGCACTGCCGCTGCTGACAACACCCTTACTCAGAATGAGAGGAGAGGGCTTTTTTGTGAAGCAAAAAGAAGGAAGGCTGCAAGGAAAGGCTGCTTTTCCCCTCCCTTCCTGACAGCCAGCCTGCCTCCCTGGGGGGAGGGGGTCACAAAAAGTTTTAAGCTTATAAAGGGGCCCCCGTACTCATAAAGGTTGGGAACCACTGGCCTAATGTACACATTTTTGCAGGCAATTGTGCCTAATATAATGCATTTTGTATGTTATTTTCACTAACATTCATTTTTATGCACACTTTCCCATAATACATGCATTCCTGTAAACGTCGTTTGGCTACCGAACTGCATTGCAAAATTCAGACAAATGTGAATTTCGAAGGATGGCTATGTTTCAGTTCTCACTTTGTTTCAGAAAGTGCAGATTTGATAGACTGATCTTTAAATGCAAACTGAACCAAATTTCTCCTCTATCGCTACCATGCTGCAACCTGCTTGGATGCTGTGGTGCTGAATACAAGGTCCCAAAGTCTCATGAGGTTTCGCCAAAGTTTTGCAAAGCTTAGGTGACATCATATGAGACATCATGTCATCTTGCAGGCCTTCACAGTATGAGATTGCAAGGCAGGAATGGGCCACATTCCCTTCTGAGCAACCTTCTGAGGGCCATGCGATAGTGGTAGATGGGGCCTGAGGCAAAATCGGGCCAAGCAACAAAATCAGGATGGGGGCAGATGAGAGCCATGGATACCAGTCAGGGCCAACCCAATCATGAGTACATGAAAGCTTGTCACATACCGGAGGGCTGGGATCTCTTCTCGATGGTCCCTGAGTGCAGGACACAGAATAATGGCCTCAAGTTGCAGGAAGCCAGATTTCGACTGGATATCAGGAAAAACTTCCTAACTGTTAGAGCCATACGACAATGGAACCAATTACCTAGAGAGGTAGTGGGCTCTCCGACACTGGAGGCATTCAAGAGGCAGCTGGACAGTCATCTGTCGGGAATGCTTTGATTTGGATTCCTGCATTGATCAGGGAGTTGGACTGGATGGCCTTATTTTATTTATTTATTTATTTATTTGTTAGATTTTTGTACCGCCCCACTAGCATAGCTTTCTGGGCGGTGTACAACAAAGAGTACAAATATATACAATAAAATTCCATAATATGATACAACAGAAACATATAAAAGAATAAGAAATCTAAAATCAGTTACAGCAAACTTAAAACAAATTTAAAGTTAGATTAAAATGCCATAGAAAACAGGAAGGTTTTAACTTGGCGCCGAAAAGATAGCAATGTCGGCGCCAAGCGCACCTCATCAAGAAGACTATTCCACAGTTCGGGGGCCACCACTGAGAAGGCCCTAGTTCTTGTTACCACCCTCCGAGCCTCTCCATGAGTCGGAACTCGGAGGAGGGCCTTCGATGTAGAATGCAGTGTATGGGCAGATTCATATCGGGAGAGGCGATCCAGCAGGTATTGTGGTCCCGCGCCGTATAAGGCTTTATAGGTTAAAACCAACACTTTGAATCTGGCCCGGAAGCGTATTGGTAGCCAGTGCAAGCAAGCACTTATAGGCCCCTTCCAACTCTACTATTCTATGATTCTATGAGGCAAATTGAGGCAATTGTCTCAAGCAGTAGGTACATGGGGAGTGATTTGATCCCCCTTCTTCAGTGCCGGCCCAGGCACACAGATGCCTCACGTGGGTGACAGAACTTATGCTGCAAGCACAAAGCTTCTGCAGGGTAATTCCTCTCCACCCTGCCTTGCTCCGAGAAAGAGCTGAAGAAAGAAGGCCTTCTGTAGGGTAAGGCATTCAGGATTCAGATTGCTGGGACATTGTCTGCACCACGACTGCCTTCCTGCAGTGACTAGAAGTTTTGTTTCTAAACGTCAGGATTTTTTTTTTATTGCACTTTCACATTCAGTCCTTCACTCTAAAGAAGGACTCCTCCCCATGTGGCCCTTTCTCAGAACGGGCCGGGGTGCAGGAAGAAGAAAGCTAGCTGCCGATGCCAATGCAATGGCAAAAATAAACACAAAAGGAAACAAAGGGAGGGAGGAAGGCAGACAGGAGGGTGGCAACAACAGTGGCAGCAGCTGGGAGAGAGGAGGAGGAGGTAACTGGAAGGGAAATGGAGGAAGAGTGAGGGTGGCGGTGCAGGTTCAACACAGATTGTTGCGCTGGTCCTACCACTAGTTTCCTGTGCCTCCCTCTAACAATGACTGAGACCCCATCTGGACTATACATTTAAAGCCGTTCTGAGACCCATAGTTCTGGGAAGATGGATCGATAGTTAAACCGCTCCTCATATTGTGGTTCTGTGAGGGGAATAGGAGTCTCCTAACAATTCCCAGCACCCTTCACAAGCTACAGTTCCCAGGATTCTTTGAGGGAAGCCAGGACTGTTTAAAATGGAATCATACTGTTTCAAGTGTATTGTGCAGATATGGGCTAAGCAGAGCTTGGAAAAGTTACTTTTTTGAACTACAACTCCCATCAGCCCCAGCCAGCGCCATGCTGGCTGGGGCTGATGGGAGTTGTGGTTCAAAAAAGTAACTTTTCCAAGCTCTGCCTAAGAGGTTGCCCTCCACTTTTGCTTCTTTATTTCTGTTTTGTTTTTGTTACTTTACTTTAATTTTGTGCTTCAATTACTTCCTGTTGCTAATCCCAAACCAAAAGACAGAGGCGGGGAACCTTAATTGCCATTTTGGTTTCTCATTAACAATGCCCAAATGGAACCATCTGCCTTTGCACAGAGAAGCAGCTCTTTAAGGCACAGTGACATCAATTAATAAGTTACATGCAAAAAACATGATTTTCTGTTCCTCACCCACCCTCCTGCCATAAGGGCTTGCAGGTGCAAACATTCCTGATGCCAGGCATATATTAGCAAACTTTATTCTGCCATATATCTTACGTGCCAGATCTAAATGGATTTTGAATGACTGGTTTGTTCTAGGGGATGGGACAGAAGTTTGCATTCGTGTCATTAATATTGCTATGCCAACATGATGAACAAAATGAAATGAAAGGGATTGGCATATCAATCAATCAATCATTTATTACGGTCAATGACCAGCACTATAAAATGTTAAAACAGCAAACAATAAAACATGTCAATATTACACAGAGAAGGAAACAAACGGCAGCAGCCTGAGATAATATGGAACTGTGGTATTAAAATTAGGGCAACAATGGGGAATGGCATAAACACCGAAGGACTCACTGCATGTGTGTCACCTATGCTTTTTATCTATATATTTAGATAGACAGATAGACCCTGATTTAACCAAATACACCCGCAGCTATTGGCTGCTTCGCATCCAATTGGTGCCTCTAAAAAAGTCCCTTTCTCCAACTAGTGCTGTGCGTTCATCGTGCCAATGCAGTGACTTGCCTGTGCGACCTATGTAGTTCTTTAAGCGGTATGCACAGTCTAAATCAGCTGTGTGTAGTAGTGATGATACAGTCTGTATAAATAATAGAGAGATAAATAAGATCTGTCCGAGGGCAGAAAGAAAGATGGAGGGAAGAAACCCAGCCCTCTGCTCCCTTCACCCATCATGCAAACAGATTATTGCAGCTATTGCCAATAAAAATAATCTTGCATAGGGCGGCGTGTCCCAGAGCTATTTAGTAATGGGAACCGCATGCACAGCATTCACTTGCATCCACCGATCGCTCTTGCCACAAACGATGGGTGGCATTCAAATAAGTCCTACTCAGAGTAGACCCATTGAAATGAATGAGCCTAAGTTAGTCATGTTTATGAACTTCAGTGGGTCTACTCTGAGTAGGAGGGTTAATTACTGTGACTGAAATGCCTCCTACCCTGTTTTAATATTGTTGCTGCTGTATTATTCTCATACTGTTTTTTATTGTATTATTGTATTTTATCTCATTGTGTTTTAACTGTTTTGTACGTCGCCTAGAGTGGCCTTTGGCTAGATAGGCGACACAGAAATTAAATTTATATTATACAGAAATTAAATTTATAATTTATACACCTGATATATGCAGCAGATGCATCTTCCATGTGCAGATGGCCTAGCTGGATTGGTGCACCTTTCTTTCATATTTAAAAAATTGCCAGAAATCTTAAAGTTCTTGGATTGCTTTCCAGTGTTATTTTTTAACTGCTCCATTTTACACAATTTGATCTTCTTTTTCTATTACCCTACAATATCATATTGTTCCATACTCCCCTCTTTCAAGTGGTAGGAGGTTCCTGGGGTAATGCTACCAAATTCAGTTTCCGATGAATGGCAGATCACTGGTGACAGATGGTATTTTGGTGACATCTGATGTTTTTACAAATCAGGGGTGCTTGTTTAGTCCAGTTTCTGTGAATTCCAATGCAAACTGACCTGCTCCACACTTCTCAGACTAATGTGCAGGTCAAAATGTAGTTATCCTTTGAATTCTGCATTTCCCTGAATTTTGCAATACGCTTCTTGGCTCAAAATCCATAACAAAAATGTGTATTTTAGGATAAAATATGTTTAGAAATGTGTACATTGAGATAAAATACATAATTTAAACATGTATCTAAACAAGAATTTAAATATGGATTTTTGAATGGTTTTTAAAAAAAATAAACTTGCAGATTAATACAGAAATGGGATGGAACAGACTTATGAATGAACAAATGCAAAACTGATATGGACTGAAAATAAACTGACCCATCTTTGTTATCAATATACAAAAAGAAGTAAATAGAGTTTTATGAGTAGACACCACTCCATCAAATTCCCAACCCTTCCAAAACTGCACTCAGTTCTATCTAGAAACTGTCCTAATTATTAGTATTATTAGTAGCATTTATTGGCTGCCTTTCACCCAGAGGTCCCAGGATGGGTTACAACAACCTTAAAATGCTATCTATCTATCTATCTATCTATCTATCTATCTATCTATCTATCTATCTATCTATCTATCTATCTATCTATCTATCCATCTATCCATCTATCTCCATTCAGGTGCCAAACTACTATTAGACACTTCTCTGCCCCCTTCCCAAACTGGAGAAGTGTCACCTTCTCCAAGTTCTGATGGGTACCTCATTCCAAAAGTGAGAGTAGAGATTCCCAGGTATTGGCATCATCTCCTGTCATTAGGACCCATTGATGAAACACCAACCCATCATCCTGTACTGTGAGCAGGCAATGAGCTTCACAAAAAGAGGGGTTGTCAGGTGCCTTCATATCACGTAGCTGCTAGCAGGTAATACAATATTGGCAGTACACTTTTTGAAGTGTGGTTGCCTTTTGAATTGGATTGCAGTTGAAATAGCTTTACATCTGCAGGGAACTGGACTGCAAAGTATTTGGGACACAAGTACATTTATTTATATTTATTAAATTATAATTATCCCACCTTTTAGGGCCATACCTTCACAAAGCAGCTTGCAAAATAATATTTGAGATCAAGACCATTCACTAAAAACAATCCATAAAGAACATTAGATTAAAATGCACACACATAAACATGGGCTAGAGAGCAGGACTTCTGAGACTGATCTTAGCACCTGGGTAGATAGACATGGAAGTAGGTGGCCTGTCAACCCTGTTCCCAAACAAAAATGCACTTTTAAAGTTAAATATCAGCAATTTAAATTGAGCCCTGGGCACCTGATGCAAATTGGTGTGACACGGAATCACAGAATCATGGAATTGTAGAGTTGGAAGAGGCCTATAAGGCCATTGAGTCCAACCCCCTGCTCAGTGCAGGAAACCAACCATGGTATTCCCGATCTCTATGTATGGATGTGAAAGTCGGACAGTGAAAAAAGCAGGTAAGAGAAAAATCAACTTATTTGAAATGTGGTGGTAGAGGAGAACTTTGTGCATACCACAGACTGCGAAAAAGACAAATAATTGGGTGTTAGAATAAATTAAACCAGAACTATCACTAGAAGCTAAAATGATGAAACTGAGGTTATCATACTTTGGACACATAATGAGAAGTCATGATTCACTAGGAAAGACCATAATGCTGGGAAAAACAGAAGGGAGTAGAAAAAGAGGAAGACCAAACAAGAGATGGGTTGATTCCATAAAGAAAGCCACAGACCTGAACTTACAAGATCTGAACAGTGTGGTTAACGACAGATGCTGTTGGAGGTCACTAATTCATGGGGTTGCCATAAGTCATAATTGACTTGAAGGCACATAACAACAACAACAACAACAAAGCAGCATTTGCCTTTTTTGCAGCCACATCACACTGTTGGCTCATATTCAGCTTGTGATCAACAACAATTCCAAGATCCTTCTTGCATGTAGTATTGCTGAGCCAAGTATCTCCCATCTATCAACAGTGCGCTTAGTTTCTTTTTCCTAGGTGTAGAATTTTGCACTTATCCTTGTTAAATTTCATTCTGTTGTTTTCAGCCCAGTGCTCCAGCCTATCAAGATCACTTTGAATTTTGTTTCTGTCCTCCAGGGCATTAGCTATCCCTCCCAATTTTGTATTATCTGCAAATGTGATAAGAATTCCCTGCAGCTCCTCATCCAAGTCATTAATAAAAATGTTGAAGAGCACTGAGCCCAGGAAAAAAGCCCTGTGGTACCCTGCTCATTATCCACACACACCCAGTTTGAGAAAGAACTATTGATAAGCACTCATTCAATATAATTCTGTAGCCAACTGTTGAACTACCTGATAGTTGTTCCATCCAGCCCACATTTAGCTAGCTTGCTAATCAGAATATCATGGGTCACTTTGTTAAAAGTTTTGCTGAAGTGGAACAGAATGTTTAGCTCCTAGTAACTGGTGAGTTCATATTCTTAGACTAAGAGGGACACACCACATATGTCTCTTGAAACACAAGAGAGGATGCTGATGCACCATATACAGATCGAGCATAATGTAAATTACTGCCTTCAAGTCATTGAGCATACCCACATATAATAAGAGAACCATACTATATCATAATGGATCCTGTATATAGGGATGGTCAGGTCTGTCTATTCCCAGTCCATTTCAGTTTTACCTGTGCTTATTCATAAATCTCTTCTATCCCATTACCACAGCAATCTGCATTTAAAAAAAAAAGTCATACATCATTTCAAGGTACACACTTGTAAATGTATTTTATCTTAAAATATACAGTTTAACACATTTTGGTAATGTTGTTTCATTTGGGGTTTTTTTTTAGCAGAGAACTGTATTGCAAAATTCAGCAAACTGGGGAAATCTGAAAGATAATTACATTCTGATCCATGAGGTACAGATGAGGTCAATTCGCTTAACAATGCCGATGACCAGGTTGCATGGCTCTCTCTCATAGGGATGGTGGAGAATTTTGGTTCAGTTTGCATTCGAAGGCGAACCTACCTAATTCACACTTTCTGAAACAATGCATGAACTGAAACATAACCATCTCTTGAAATTCACACTTCTCGGGACTTTGCAATGCATTTCTCCAGCTAAGTAATGTGTACAAAAATGCATATACTATAGTAAAGCGTGCATTATAAATGTATATACTGGTGAAAACAACATACGAAACACTTCACATTTGGGGAATTGCTTTGAAAAATTGTGTATATTAGGCAAAATGCATGCAAACGTGTGTATATTTGGAGAAATGTACACTAAGTGCTGATGACTTTTCATGTGAACTTTTTTTAAAAAAAACCCTCAAACTGATGTGGAATTGTGGAGAACTGAACCTAACATGGGGGGGGGGGAAATGGAGAGGAACTGAAATTGACAGATTCACCCATCGCAACTCTCACATCATGTGGAGGAGCAACTTACATAACCAAAATGTCTTAAAGCAGTTGTGGCTAAATACATTTTCTTTTCCTTTACTTTTCTCCTCCCTTGGATTGTACTGTTTAAAACACACACACACACACACACACACACACCCCTCTGGGGATGACTATACTGCCTGTTCTTTTTTCTTTCTTTCTTTCTTTTTGAGATATTTTTGGAAGTTTGGCAAAACCAGTTATTAAAGAACTCATTTATTACAGTGAGGATAGCAAAGTGATATCTTTTGAAGAACTTCTTTAAGTCTCTTTTTTAGCTTTCCCTTTTTCATTTCAGTTAAACTTGGATTTTCAAAGGGGTCCAGGCATACAGAGAATGTCTGGCTCTCTTTTTGTCTAATGCTTCCTTGCAGAAAGGAACTAACTAAGTTAACTAACAAAGGCCAACATGGCACTCTAATTCGGGAGAGCTTGCCTTTGGATAGTCTTCAGCATTTACTGATGCAACCCCCCCCATGCTTTAACATTTAATTAACATTATTTTTTTAACTGAACACAGTTCTTTGGAAAAGAAATTCAATATGCATTTCAAACATTCTCTTTGTATACTTTTTTTTGCTGTTGTTGAAAGAATTTGTCATGTTGTTAAATATGGCAAAAATACATTTAGAAATGTCTCTAATACAAACTAGGGCTGAATTGGAATTGCCCTCCCCATTTCACAATGCTATTGAGGGGGTAGCAATGGAGTGTCCATTTTCTGGGGGGAACTACCCTGAACTGTTAAGGGAGTAGTGGTGATTGGTGCCCATTGGGGCTGGTGGGATAGAAGGCAGGGAGACCAAGAGTAAGTTTGTGGTACAGATAAAACTGTACAGCAGCATATTCAAAGTGTTTTTGTTTAATGTGATCAGCCAAGATACATGAAGACAGTGTTCTGATGTTGGCTGGGGCTGGTGGGGTGGAAGGCAGAGAGGCCAACAGGAGGCTGAGCCAGAGCCAATGACAGAGAGAGCCAATTTATTCCAGCTTTGTGCCCATCCTCCACCTACGGCCATCCTACCCTAAACATGCCCAATCTCATCTGATCTCAGAAGCTAAGCAGGGTCAGGTCTGGTTAGTACTTGGATGGGAGACCGCCTGGGAATACTGGGTGCCGTAGGCTTAGAGGAAGGCAATGGTAAACCACCTCTGAATACATCTTATCATGAAAACCCTATGAATATTCACTAATAGGCAAAAAAAAACTTGCAGTTTAAGAACGTACCTATAGCCCACAGCTATTCTATCAAACTTTAAAAAGCAGGGAAATTGGGCAGCTATAGTGAATGCACCAGGGGAGCAGTAGCCCTAACCACCTCTCTGAGATATTGTACTGCCCTACAAATTGGTCAAAATGCAAACACCATTTGGGTTGGTCTTTCACAGTCCAATCCACTTCCTGTGTAGCTTGGAAGAATTTGGTAACATGTGCCTCTGAGCAGGGAGTGGGAGGGGAGGAGATTGGGTGGGTGGGCACTGGGCAGAAGGGAAGCCCCTTTCCTTTCCAAAAGGAAAACATTGTAAACAGAATAATTCTTTTTCAGGCTTTCCCCCACCTTTTTATTCTACAGCAGACACATGTAGCCTCCTACCAAATTTAAACCAAAGCTTTGCCACCACACAAAGAAGACTCGTGACACAAGATTGGAATAGTGTTATATTTATTAAATATAACATACTAAATCCAAAGCAAGACAGCCAATTATTCAAATATAATAACTTTGGGCAGGAGAAGCAAAACCTAACTACGTGGGACTCCACTCCCACCTTCTAAAGGCATCAATTCTCAAAATTACATAACTCCAGAGTCAAGGATGTGGGTGGACTCCTCCCTCCTTGCTCTTGGAGCCATGTGCATGGTTCCAACCTCCACACCATGGCCCCACCATACAGGCGTTCACCATGATGCGCAAGCCAGTCCCACAAGGACACTACCCAGATCCCCACCAGACGTGAAGCCCTGATGGTTCCCTGGGGAGTGCCCCTTTTTCAGGATGTCTTAACCGCCTAAATATAATCCCCATATACCTCACCTGCCCGAATTCTATGCCAGCCAATGCAGACGCAACCCAACCCAACCGCAAAGCCAATTGAATTAAACCCAAGCAGCATGGAGTAGGCAAAACCAAAGGGATTCTGAAATCAGGATCCCCCCCAAAAAATTCCTACTCGGCCCCATTTGGTGACCAGCAAAGCCCAAGCTGACAAGGGAGGGAGGGTGGATGCCGCGAGGCGAAAAAGGCAAGAGCGGGAAAGAAGGAGCAGCCTTTTATACGCTGCTCCAACACCCTTCACAATTGGATGAACGATCTCACGTGGCTCTTGACTTAATTATCGCGGGCATTCACGAGTCTTCTCTCAATGATGGCGGCGGCAAATATGCCCCTAAAAGGAACGACATTGCCACCACACAAAGAAGACTCGTGACACAAGATTGGAATAATGTTATATTTATTAAATATAACATACTAAATCCAAAGCAAGACAGCCAGTTATTCAAATAGAATAACTTCGGGCAGGTGAGGCAAAACCTAACTACGTGGGACTCCACTCCCACCTTCTAAAGGCATCAGTTCTCAAAATTACATAACTCCAGAGTCAAGGATGTGGGTGGACTCCTCCCTCCTTGCTCTTGGAGCCATGTGCATGGTTCCAACCTCCACACCATGGCCAGTGACTTCCGGGAAGGGTGACTTAGCCTGTGCCTGCTTTTGAGACGGGTTCCTGCCTCAAAAGAAGCTTATTCAGATATATCAGTCAGATTTTTTCTTTTTTTGACTGATTAAACTTCTCCCGGGTAGGGAGAAACGAAGAGATTAACCTCAAAGCCTATTTTTGTTGGGACGACCAGATCTCATTAATTTATGGGACGAGGTCCAGCCGACGAAGGTGGGACGGATTTTTAACAACAAGCTCTATCTGGAAAAGCGAACGTTCATCTTATCTTCTAAGAGAGAACGCACTAACAGGCAAGCACCCTTCTTTCTATATTTTTCTTTTACTTGACTTAAATTGTTGCTGTTTAAAAGAGATTTGCCAGATTGATCGGTTTTTGACATCTCACTGGGGAGCCATAACTTCTCTCTGCTACTCACTAATTAATAGCTTATCTCTGTTTTTGTTGCAAAAAGCTGTCCTGGATTTGCATTCTAAAGATATACACAGAAGAGGGATTTCTATTCCAGATTTTTATTTTGAAGAATATTATATTGTCTGAGACTACTCTCTTTTTGGTCTATTTTATTTTGACGAATCTGTTTTCTGACGACCGCCATTAATTGTTTCGATCCTGGGAACTGCATTTTGTTTACTTAAGCATGGAGAGATAAGGCTGTCTGCTCTGTTTATACTGTGATGTCACCAAGTTTGGAGTATTAACCCAATTGTTGCTGAAATAAGAAGTGGTTTTCCTATATTTTTCTTTTAAAATGGCAATTAAGAAAGTGGCTGAGAATCTGGAAATAACTATGTTTCAGAAAATAATGGATGAGATTGAGATAACGAAACAAAACCTGCGACAGGGTTGTAAGGAGCTGAAAATTGAATTGAGTAAAATGAAGCAGGAGATTAAAGATATAGGGGTCCCTGTGAGAGAGGTGACCCTGGAAGGGGTCCCTGTGAGAGAGGAGACCTCGGAGATTGGAACAAACGTGGAACAGGAAAAAGATTTGGAGTCTATGGACTTTAGAAACAAAATTTATTGTTTGGAGACACAGGAGATTAAAGACATAGGGGTCCTTGTGAGAGAGGAGACCCTGGAGACTGGAACAGGGGTCCCTGTGAGAGAGGAGACCCTGGAGACTGGAACAGGGGTCCCTGTGAGAGAGGAGATCCCGGAGATTGGAACAAACGTGGAACAGGAACAAGATTTGGAGTCTATGGACTTTAGGAATAAAATCTATTGTTTGGAACTCAATGTTATCTCTGAAGAAATTAATGAAGATTCTAGAGATAAAGTTATCAATGGCATGGATAATCTTCTGGACTGGAATGATGTGATGGAGCCCAATATAGAGAAAATCTATGGAATTAACTGCAGCCATGTGACAATGGAAAAACTTTCAAGAGATGACCCAGTGTATTTTGAAAAAAAGAACAGAGATATGATTTTACAGCAGTATTTCAGCAACCTATTCAGAATGGATGGCAAGAAAATATTTGGGATAGAGGTAATTCCCATCAGACTCTTACTATATGACTATGGCTTTGACAGCAAGATTATTATGGAATACTGATAATGGAAGATTGGATACTGAAATTACTGGACTTAACAAGACTACTGAAGATGGAAGATGGAAAATGGAACTAATAGGGATAATAGAACAATGGCTACTGAAATTACTGAACCTAACAGATTCTGATGTGATGGATTAATTGAAATGTTTATTTTGACTATGGTTATGACAACAAGATTATCATAATTAGTAATGAGATGGATTAATCGATATGCTTATCTGGAAAAAAAAATTGATAGATATATTTCTTAAAGAATTGAAACCTCTCTTTGACTTTTTGTGTAAAGAATAAAGTAATGTTTATGAGATTTGATGATTAAGTAAGATAACTACTGGAGGAAAGTGATTTTATAATATGACTTAAGAGACAGGATTGTTATATATTATAGACTTATAACTGATTTGATCTTTGACAAATGGGAAGTCAATATTTTACTCTTTATTTTTTATTTTTGTTTTTTTTTTTTCTTTTTTTCTTTTTGTTTAACTATTTTTGATTTTGTTTTTTGTCTTTGAATGTTTTATGATTTTGTCTTGTATGTTTTATGAAAATCTGAATAAAAATTATTGAAAAAAAAAAACAAAGCAAGACAGCCAGTTATTCAAATAGAATAACTTCGGGCAGGTGAGGCAAAACCTAACTACGTGGGACTCCACTCCCACCTTCTAAAGGCATCAGTTCTCAAAATTACATAACTCCAGAGTCAAGGATGTGGGTGGACTCCTCCCTCCTTGCTCTTGGAGCCATGTGCATGGTTCCAACCTCCACACCATGGCCCCGCCGTACAGGCGTTCACCATGATGCGCAAGCCAGTCCCACAAGGACACTACCCAGATCCCCACCAGACGTGAAGCCCTGATGGTTCCCTAGGGAGTGCCCCTTTTTCAGGATGTCTTAACCGCCTAAATATAATCCCCATATACCTCACCTGCCCGAATTCTATGCCACAAGAGGGGATCAGCTGAAGCTTGGTCCCCTCAACCCAATGAGGATAACAAGCCCCCTAAACCCCTCATAAGATCCTCCAAAAACAAATCACAACCCTGCTCAGAAAGATGAGCCCCATCTCCTCGAAACAAATGTGGGGCATGGAACCTAATCCCATCGTGGGGAATAAATGCCCCACCAAGCGACAGGACAAGAGCCCTGATCTTTCTATTAACCCATTTCCTGGATCTATCGATCCTATTGGGATGAAAAGCACCCCTCCACACCCTTCTAGCTAGCATATCTGACCACACAATTATAAGGTGGGGATATGAACTAATAAGCCACGTGAGATCACGCGTGACCTTGAACAGCAGATCCATTCCAGGACACTGCACAAGATCATTTTCCCCCAAATGAATCAACAATATATGAGGCCGATCAGCCAAAGACATAATCTGGCACACAGAAGGCAAAAACTGGTCCCATAACATGCCCCTCCGGGCTACCCAACAAACTGTAGCTGTGGCGGAAAGGTGCAGTTGAGTCCCAGGAGCTGACGAAGATGCCCGCCGATGGGCCCAAAACAAAATTGAGTGGCCGCACAAGACGATCCTCACAGGGATTGGGAAGCTTAGCAAACCTAAGAAAACAAAAAGGAAATCCAAGTATTAAAACCTGACATAAGATTGAAATGCATCGGAACGCCATCTTCCAATTGCCTGTATATCGCTAACGCTCATGCCCGCGAGGGCCGCGGCCATAGCCGCACCAATACGGAAGGAATGCAGCCCATAGACTCCAGCATCGCGACCACTGGCCAACAAGGCCCGCCGAACAACGGCCCAAAATTGAAATTGAGTCAGGGCAGAACCATCAGCATGTACGAAAAGATAACGCTGGCCCGCTGGCCGTAGAGACAGGAATTGCTGCATTGCAGCCACAGGGCACAAGTCTGAGACCTGGCAACTGCGTAAAAACACAATACTGCCACGGCCTTTTTGATCGGTCTTAGAGACACGCAGGGAAAACCTAACTATATCAGCACCTAATGTGCAATCGCCAAAGCATAAGGCTCAATAGGTCACATCACGCTTAGAGGGGGCCAATAATTCGCTAGGGCGAAAAGCACCATAAAACATCGTCAGAGTTACTGCGGCGAAAAGGTGCGACTCATACTGGGATGAGCATAAAGTGCGAAACAATGCCAGGATCTGGAGGAGAACATTGGGCGTGATTGGCCTCCTCCGGTCAGCGGACCTGGGAGCAGAATGCGACCAACCCTCAAGGACCTTTCTGACCCTAAAATCTACAGAATGATCCGGCAGCCCCCATGCCTTAGATATAAAGGCCAGCGCCGAGAGGTGACCGGCAATAGTGGAAACAGAATTATTTAGCCCTTTTAGAAATATCATAAACTGCAATAGATGATCCACTGGAATAGGCCACGCCAAAGGCAACTCCTTGCTGATGCGAAAAGTCTGGAACTTAGCGAATGAACGCTCATACGCATTTTGAGTACTGGGAGCAAGAGCAGCGGCAATCGCAACCCCAACTTCTAGTTGCCAAGGTTCCACAGGAAAGGTGGGTTTGGTACAGGATCCAGTACCGCTCCAGGTGCAAGCTCCCGAAAGCGTGCCATCTGTAAGTGGGAAAGGGCATCAGCAACGGAATTTAGTAAACCTGGAATGTGCCTGGCAAGGAATAAAATATTAAAGCGCAAACATTGCAAGACAAAGGCCCGCATTAAGCGCATAACACGAGGAGACCTAGAAGTTTGGGCATTAATAACACAAACAGTGGACCAATTGTCATACCAGAAGCGCACAGTGCGATTCTTAAATTCCAATGGCCAGATATGAACTGCAACTACTATTGGAAAAAATTCCAAAAATGTCAAATTGGAAGTAATTCCGTTAGCCCGCCAACTGGCAGGCCACTGCTCAGCGCACCACTGGGATCTAAATATTACTCCGAAACCAATGCTGCCAGCAGCATCAGAATGCACCTGCAATTCTGCTTCCAATAACAATTCCTCCCGCCAAAAGGAAAGGCCATTGAAATCCATCAGGAAGTCAAGCCACATGTGCATATCCGCTCTCATTCCTGCTGTGATCCTAATGAAATGAAAATGAGAGTGAACACCCTTCATGGTGTCACATAAACGCCTGAGGAATGCACGACCGGGGGAAATGACTTTGGAAGCAAAAACTAAATGACCCACAAGCTCCTGTAGACGAGCCAATGTGAGTTTTTTCAACCCAAGAACGGATCGAAGCAGTTGGCGCAGGACAACCAACTTATCCAGCGGCAAACGTGAAGACTGAGCTACCGTGTCTAACTGGATCCCTAAGAAAATAAGAGAAGTAGAAGGGCCCTCTGACTTTTCAGGAGCTAACGGGACTCCAAGTTCCTCAGTTAAAGAGGTAAAAGATTGCATCAAATGGAGGCAGTGAGAAGAGCCAGCCGGCCCTACAAATAAAAAATCATCAAGATAATGAGCAGAGAAGGAAGACGAGGCTTTCCTCCGCAATGCCCATTCAAGAAACGTGCTGAATGCTTCGAAAGCGGCACAAGACACAGAACAACCCATTGGCATAGCTCTAACTACGTAAAACTGGCCCTGAAATTTAAAACCGAGCAAATCAACATCCTCGGGGTGTACTGGTAAGAGGCGAAAAGCGGATTTTATATCACACTTTGCCATTAACGCGCCCCTACCAGCTCTCCTGACTACCCTCACTGCCTCATCGAAGGAAGTATATTTGACTGATGCATATACCGATGAAATGCCATCATTGACAGAGGCTCCTTTAGGATATGACAAATTATGAATAAGACGATATTCCCCAACTTGCTTTTTAGGAACAATGCCTAACGGAGAAATCCGCAAATTTTCCAAAGGAGGAAAGGGAAAGGGGCCTGAAATACGGTCGGCAATTATCTCCTTATTGAGCTTAGCCAAAACAACAGGCGCCAAATTGCTAAGAGAAGGCTGATTGATTATTGATGTAGCAATCCTGGGACCCACAAAGGGAATGCGAAAACCAAACGTGAAACCCTGCAATAGAAAACTAGCTGCCTGCCTATTAGGGTAACACTCCAACCACTTTGCCAAGGGAGCCAGCTTAACCGGGCTACTGGCCTTGCGACGTACCGCCTCTGGTGCCAGACCCACGTTTTGGCTGTTGATGCTCCCCTGTGCCCTGGCGAGCTGTACGTGCACGCTGGCAGGAGGAACTGGGATGGTTGTTGCCGCACAGCGCACAGACATGTCTAAACCTACAGGGGCGTCGAAGACATCTGCCGGTGCTATTGAACGTCCAACAGACTTGCTGAGATTGAACCCAATGCCTGCCTTGGCTGGAGCCAAAGGCGAAAGTCTGTGCTCGTGCCAATAAATGCCCACTATCAGCTCTATCACCCAGGGTGGGCCTAGTGGAGGTCATAGATCGCAGCCAAAGGCCAGAGTGCTCGATATCCCAACGCAGGGTAGGATCCAAAGTGGCCCTTTGTCTGAAATTCTTGTCATACCGCAACCAAGTGGTTCCTGAGAATTCACGGAAGGCACGATGAACAATGTCCTGATATTTTATCAGGGACAAAGCCCTAGAAGGATAAGCCTAGGTCAGAACGCCCATATAAATTGTATAGGCAGTCAACCAATTTGGCCACACACCATCGACCCTCCGTTTAATAGCAGCCTCACACTCTTTAACATCTTGACCTTCCTTAGGCTTTGTTTCATTTTCACGAAACAGGAGAGAAAACAAGTCAATGTACTCTCCACGCCAAATTTTTTCCTTTGTTCCTAAAGTTAAATGGTCACCCAAAGGAAGCGATGTATCGCCCTGTGGGTAAACTCCCTGAGGAAGAGGTAAATAGGCTGGCGACTGAGAAGGGGAATCCGAAGGCTGCTGCCAAGGAGACACGGCAGAAGCAGGCCAAGGGAGCTGTGGGTGCTGGGGCACCAACACCCCCCCATAAACACCGCAGGGTGCAATGAATCCCCAAGCAAATGAGAACCAGTAGGGGAATCACGATAAAGGGTACTTGAAGCCTGTACATGTGTGTCGTGCGGGTGTAAATGTTGCTCACCTGTATGAGCTGCAGGAGAAGCAACAACAGGCGGCGTGGAGAACCCTGGCGCCCCAGAGACGAACGTGGCAGGCGCAGGAGGAACAGGAAGCTGTCCTTGCAAAGGCCCTGCTACAGGTGAGGCTGAAGTCACGGTCGAAGAAGTGGCAATCTGAGCAGCAGGCAAACAAACTGAAGGCGTATGCACTGAGGGGTCAGTATGAGGTACTGCAGCTTCCAGCACACCAATCCTAGAAACTAAATCAGCGAGAATATGAGATTTAGGCATCTTAGAAGCCAACCTAGCAGATTTCTTACCTGCAGGGGCAGAACTGGGGCCCACGTCAACATCCATTGGCTGCCTGCGCTCCTTTTCCAACGCCTCGACCCTAGCCACCAAGGCATGTATGGTCCCCAAATCCTCCTCCTCATTGAAAGATTGAATCTGCTGTGATGACGGGCGCTTCGTGGCCTGCTTCACCACCCGCACCCCTTTCTTTTGTTGCACCTTCCTGGGAGGCATGCTCAAAAAGCAGCAAAATACAACAAGTAAATAATTAACAAAATTAATAAACACCACCAAATTTGGAAGACACCAAATTATCAAGAAATATTAACACTCCAAAAATGCCAAATACAAAAGTGTAACTAAAATTTTTATTATTATAATTTATTTTATTTTTATGTTATTTTATATTATTTCAAATTATTTTATTTATTATAAGTTTATTAATGAATTATTACTATTGTATAACAAACAGGGTAACGAATTATATAGAGGGGGGAGATATATTTTCCCCCTTGTTTTTTTTTTAATTTAAACAATAAATAACCACTATATAAATTCAACTGCTACTACAACACCATAGAAATTGATCCTACTAAGCAAGAATTATGAATTTGATACAGGAATTACTATAAAATTGAATTAAAGAACAACAAACAAACACCAACAATTAAGCCAAAACGCGCAGAGGAAAACGAAAGGGAAGGGAAAGAATGGGTGGAAAGAAGCGGTTAACGAAAACGAAACTTAAGGCAGAAACAACCAAATAAAATTCAACTCACAAAGAAACAAATAATGCACAAACAACAATTCCTAAAGGAAACTTATAAGGCAAAATAGAAAACTTAAAGATATAGACACAATATGAACGCAAGCCGGAATTAAAAGCCGGCAAGCCGTCGAGACGCCGCCGAGCGCGTGGGCGGACGCCCGCTGCCCAGCGGGAACGGGAGTAAAAGAGAAATCAACAGCAACAGGTGTAAAACCAGATAAATAACATGGTAAACAATCAGAAAAGATCACTTATGAGCGCCAAGGAAGCCACGGAAGCAAGGACAAACCGCTTGTGCCGCGAGGTGAAAAAGGCAAGAGCGGGAAAGAAGGAGCAGCCTTTTATACGCTGCTCCAACACCCTTCACAATTGGATGAACGATCTCACGTGGCTCTTGACTTAATTATCGCAGGCATTCACGAGTCTTCTCTCAATGATGGTGGCGGCAAATACGCCCCTAAAAGGAACGACATTCCCTGGCCACATCCACACCAGGCCTTTATTTCACTTTGGACAGTCATGGCTTCTCTCAAAGAATCCTGGGAAGTGTAGTTAGTGAAGGGTGCTGAGAGTTGCTAGGAGACGCCCTGTTCCCCTAACAGACCTTCAATCAGAGTGGCTGACTGTTAAACCATTCTCTCAGGGGAATAGGAGTCTCTTAGCACCCTTCACAAACTACACTTCCCAGGATTCTTTGAGGGAAGCCATGACTGTCTCACATGAAATCAAAGTCTGGTGTGGGTGTGGCCCCCTGATTAGCTTAGCTCAGCAGCTGTGAGGCTTTTAGAACACTGACAGTTGGTTCTTACTGAGCATGCTCCGCATTATCATTGGGTTCCAGCCAAAATTTATTAAATTAATTAAAAATCAGCCAGGCATTTTTTCAACTTTTCAACTGCAGAAGATGAAGGTCAGAGTATGGGGCAAGGTCAGTATTAGGATTACAGGTACTCTGTGAATATGGCTGATTTTTAATGAATTTCAACAGATTATGAGAACTCTGGCAGAAAAAAGTCCAAAAGGGCTCTTTCTCTCTCTTTTTACACTTTGAACTGTCTATTCTCTGTGACTGTTTTGTGTATTGCCATGAAAATTGGCAGGGTTGTTAAGCAAGTGTTTCTGAGTTCAGGACTATATGTTTTGTAAGGTTTTGTTTTGAAATGAGCTTATGGGAAACCTCAGAATGGCATGGGTGGTATTTTCAATTTAACATTGCGGGATGTGAAAAATTCCCGCTGGCTATAGTATACAGCCACTCTCGTGGCTGTATAATATCCAAACAAGATTCACAGGGTCGCCATAAGTCATAATCGACTTAAAGGCATATAACAACGACAACAACCCCATCCTCCTCTTTGCTGAGTTCTACAAGGGCAACACTCAGCAAGAGGCGACTGACAGCCAGTCCTGTAAGTCAGAAGACAGGCAAGTAGGGGCTGGCTGAAGGCAGACTGAGGTTGGTGGGATAATGCCCCATCTACCCTAATGGAGCATCCTCCACTGATGCCAGTTTCCACATGGAATCACTTCTCTCTGTGGGTGACAGAACTGGGGTAGGAAAGAGAGCATTAAGAACATAAGAAGAGCCTGCTGGATCAGGCCAGTGGCCCATCACGTCCAGCATCCGGTCCTCACAGTGCCCTTCCTGATGCTTGTGAGAAGCCTGCAGTCAAGACCTGCGTGCATCAGCACTCGCCCCTCCTGCCATTTCCAACAGCTGGCATTCAGAAAGACCATGCCTCTGATAGCACTGGAGCTGGAAGGTGGCAGGCAGGTTCTCTTCTAAGCCACTTACATCCAGAGCCGATGGCAGGCAGAGCCAACGCATTCTAGTTTTGTCCCCATCCTCCTCTTTGCTGAGTTCTACAAAGGCAACACAGAGATTAAGGAAGAGGGGGCTGACAGCCAGTGCAGTCTCCTGGACAGGTTCCCATCCCCCAGTCTGGTTGTAAGTGAGAAGGTGGTACGTGTGGCTGAGGGATGGTGGGGCAATGCCCCATTTGCCCTTACGGACTAGCCTCCACTGTTAAGGAGCACTTACTAAAAGCTTTCACTCTGTAGCCCTGTTCAGATGTTATACATATCCAGAAATGCAAGAAGGGAGTGGGGGTGAGCATGCCAGCTCTACCCAACACCACTACCATCCTGGTCATCCTCCATGAGTTGGAGAGCAACTGTCTGACACAGGGAGCCTCCTATAGTCAAGGAGGTTCTTTGCATGGAAAATCAGGGTTCTACAGTGCACAGTGAGCTACACAAATAGAAGCAGGCTGTCCACTTTGAGCAGTCAGCCTTTAACTTGCAGAAGTGAGGGAGAAGCTAGTGTCCTCATCCCTGGTGTTCCCAGTCACATGTTGTGTTTCTGGTTTAGTATAATGCCTGAACAGAGTTTCTCTCTCTCTCTCTCTCACTCACTCACTCACACTCACACTCACACACACACACACACACACACACACACACACACACACACACACACACACACACACACAGTTCTTCAGAACACAATTGATCAGTTGCCTGCCAACCACCATTATTCTCCTCTTGCAAGGGACAAGCAGGTCTGCTTCTTGCATCAAGACATATCAGATCTCTGATGACCCTTCCTTGTGCTATTTGGGAGGTACCCACTACAGCAGGCTTAAAGTGCTTTCTGAAAACTTGATCGTTTCATCGGGCTTTCCCTGGCTCTTAATTTTCTGACCACACTGCTCAGTATTTCTGTTTTAATGTTTTACTTCACTTTTTAAAATCTGACTGCATTTTGTATTTACTTTTTTTGCCTGTGATTTTATTATTGTAATTTGTGTGAGCTGCTTAGAGACTGTGTTATATTTAATGTATATTTAGTGTATATAGTGTATAAGTTTAGTGCTTAGAGACTGTGTTATATTTAGTGTATATAAGTTATTAAAATAAATCAAATATATAAATAATAGCTCCATTCCATCACCTTCTGGGAAGAGAATAATGGTAGCTTCCAACCATTTGTCTAGCCAACTGACCAAGAAATTCTCTCTTGCTGTGCAATAAGAGACAGAGAGAGACACACAGAGAGACTGCTTTTTGAACTGTAAAGAAAAAAATAAGATAAGCATTCCCACAATTGTTCAGGATTGTTACCACTCTGGAAAAACTTCCTCTCAGTTTGGCATTTTGGTTCTGCTCAGCCCAGCTACAGACATATTGTTTTTATACCAATTTAACTGTGAAGGCTTCCCTTAGATAGTTTTGTGGTTTTATAAGGGTGCAGACAAGTCTCTGTTACAGATTCATAGCCCTCCCTGCCTCTCTAGACTGAAGGTTAATTACTCCTAGTATATATATATATATATATATATATATATATATATGAATTTCCAGTTTTCTGAGTAGTTTTTTACGGGTGAGCGGCAGTTGTCACCAAAATATGGTGGCTGTCATTGAGAGATGCCATCTTCATGGCAGCCACCACCAACCCTACCCCCCAAAAAATGACCCTTGGAATTTACATTTGGGAAAATCTGAAACGTCAAGGGTTTTGATTTCATTCCCCCACTGCTGAAAACTGCCAAAAGGGTTACACACTTTTGCAGCCTCCAAGTGGGGGGCAGATGTTCAGTACTGTTCTGTGCTTCAGTACACAGAACATGGTTGCTTATAGTGCTATGGGAAGTGTGGGTTCCTCAAAACTGTTACCATGGCTCTCAATGAATGAAACCCAACTTTCATGGGGAAAAATCAACGTAGTAATTTTTCCTAAAAAAACCCAGATATAGTGTATGAAACTACTTCATCCCTTGTGTCGCAACACAATCTCAAATTTCAGCCGAGATCACTCTAGTAATGTTTATGTACCACTTTTTCCATTGGCTTCCCTATAGCTAAAATAATCTTTCCCTTGAAGACTTAAAGAAGTCAGAGCCTGAACATCTTTCAAAAATTCAGAATTAAGACTTGAGCATGTGCTCAGGGAAATTATGAATTAGGTTATAATGGGTGTCACTGATTGCAGCAGATCTTACTTCCAGGTAAGTATGCTTAGGGCTGCACCATTCATCCCACTGTTTTGTTCTAAGATCCCTGTTTTGATCTTACACTATTTGGATTTGGTAGACTCTTGTTTGTTTGTTTATTATAAATGCTAAACATTTTAGGTAAGACAAATTATAAATGTAAGAAAAGACATGGACAAGATATGTCATTTAATGTGTATTCTCAAGTTGCTCCTGCCTTCTTCTGTGTATGAGTCATGTGATAATACTATCCCAATTTGTCCTGTTTTAGCACCCAACCTTCCCAAGGCTCAGGTTAAGACAGCATCACTTGGACTAGCTGGAAAAGCAAGATCCCCTCTGCTTCCTGTCTCAGTACCGACAGCCCCAGAAGCCTCAGAAGAGGGTCACAAACAAACAGAGGATCCTGCAAATGTAAGAACAAGTCCAAGGTTCTTCTTGAAGTCTGAGACATTGACTGGAGGATTTTGTATCTCCAGTAGGGAGGGGGGAGAAATTTGAGTCAGTTTGCATTTAAAGCTGAATCTATAAAATTTCCACTTTCCAAAACAATATGAGAACCGAACACAGCCATCCACTGAAATTTGCACTTATCTGAATTTTGCTACACAATTGTCCAACCAAACAGGTTTATAGAAATGCATATATCGGGGGAAATGTGCCTGAAAATGAAAATATTAGTGAAAATAACATAAAATACATTATATTAGGAGAAATTGCATGCAAAAATGTATACATTAGTCAAAACTGCATACAAACAGGCATTTAATAGGAGAAATTTGCACCAAAATGCTGAAGAATTTTCATAAGGATTTTTTTTTAAAAAAATCAGATTGCTACAGAAATGTGGAAAAATGAATTTAAGATTAAAAATGAGAAACTGAGCAAACCGAAATTGATAGATCCTTCCATCCCTAGTTCCAAGTAAGCTCAGGCTTCCCTGAGGCTGCTACACATGTAACACACACACAAACTGTGCACTTTAATTGCATTAATGCAATTAACATCCTGTCTAGCTTGGCTCTGATTGGATGGAAACAATTCTTCCCATGTAGAAAATGAGATGGAAAAGAGCAGCAGTGCAGTTGAGGAAGGACTTGGAGGCAGATGACCATGGTCCCTCTCAGCAGAATGAGCACAAGGGCCCCAATCATAAGCAGGGCTGCCATGCCACATTTTGAAGTAATACCATCTAAAGAGGTGGCCCCATATAAGACCATTAAGTTCAGAGTAAAATTATCTAACTGCAACACATGTCAGGGAGAAAGTTATTAACTTAACCTTCTCTCTTGTAGTTTTCTAAATACGGTTTTCTATATTAATTTTGAATGGAGGAGCATTTGCTCATGTGCCTTCCCCATTTGCAATCTAGAGCAGACGTGGCCGAAATGGGGGCTGTGTCATTTAAAATGTGCTTTCCATATTGTTGCCCCGGATGGTGTAAAACATGTCCACATTCTGCACATTCATTCATGTCTGCTGCCTGCTTCAGCATAGAATGTGTTCCATGTGGTGGGGAAGCACCTGTCAGCTTCAGGGCTGGGGGCTGGGCAGTAACGAAGCAGCCGGCAGTTAGCTGGGCAATACATCAGTCAAGGCCAGGCAGATAACGGAGGCCGGCTGGCAGAAGAAAGGCTTGACAAACTAACCAGTAGCAGTGTCCAAGAGCATTGTCCAGGTAGGGAAGCAGAGTTCAGAAAGCCAGGGGTCCAGTCCGAAGGTCTAGAGGCTAGCAATGGCGTTACACATGAGGGGTCACAACTGACGTTGTAGTCAGCAGTCTGCTGCAGCCATGAACTGCCTTTTTTAACAGACTCCCTAAGCCAGGTGCCCTTGATTAGTCTCCCAGCTGCTCAGAGCTGCTTGGTCTTAAATGACCTGACCTCTTCTTTCGTTGCTGTGCTACTCACTGGCGTCTCCTTCCTGCAGGGGGCGGGAGCCTCCTGTTCATGCCCAGAATCCGATTGAGGGGCTTCAGCCAGGTCCTGGACATTCTCCAGCTGGGGAAGAGCCAGAGTTGTGTCCTCAGGGGTTCCACTAGTTCCTTCTCCTGGGTCTGCCAACTCTGCCTCTTCCTCTTCCTCCGAGTCCTCTGAAGGGGCCATGACCACCCATATGATAAACCATTTGGCCTCGACCTTTGTCCCTTCCTGTACAACACTACCAGATGGAAATGTCCTTTAGTCACCTCCATGAGAGGGTTTTTTTTTAAAAAAATGTGCCTATCTTATTATCCTCATTCCCCCCCTCCCAAAATGAAGGAGTCTTTCCAGCACAACATTTTTGGGTGTTTTGTTGCTTTGTTTCCCTTTCTTGCTCCCTTTAGAGCATTTTCTCCATTCGTGTAGTGCAAGCACCATGATTTAGAGGCCGCCTCCTGCAAGTAGGAGCGGCAACTGAAACAAATGGTAATTGAAATGAGCAGGAAGCACAATACGCAGCTCACTGGTGGGCAAAAGCCATTACTGCACAATGCCATCCAAGGGCAGCCTTTGGAATATTGCAGGCCCTTCGTCGCCTCTGAATGGTTTCCAAGCCTTGGCGGCCATGCTGTGTGCAAAAGATAAGGCGGCCTGGTGAAGGGAGTGAAGAAATGAAAATGACCACTTTGGTTGAAATGACTGGTATAAGGAGCTGTTGAGTGGGGAACACTGCAGCTCTAAATATCTTATTTTTGTAATGGCTGGAAAAATTATTTCCCAAGTGGGTCACTGTTCAGGCTCAGCAGGAACACTTAGAGGAGATAATGGAAGAGGAGCCTATGGGGCTCTTTGGGAGATCAAAGTTCAGGCTGTCAGTACCACTCAACCTCTAAGGGCATCCCAAAGACATTGCCTTTTTTAGCACTTGAGTTTCCTCCCTGCCAACTTTCAAATAATGTATTTCCCTTTTCAAACAGACATAAATAAAGACATATTGTTTACAGAACATTTTCTTTGACCTCTCCTAGTCGAAGAGTGCTTGATGCTTTACCTACTGATTCAGTATAATCACATTTGAAACGTCCGTTTGAAGACTGCATTTAAAACTGGCAAGAAAGGGAAAGAAGGGAAAAGATTGGGGAGAAGATCCGGGGTACGGATGGGGGAATATGTCAATGTCAGTGTCTCTGAATTTCCAGTTTTTCTAATCTTGAATTCAGTTCTCCACATTTCTGCAGCACTTTGCCATTATTATTATTATTATTATTATTATTATTATGGGGGGAAATCCTGATGAAAATTCATCCACATTTTAGTGCAAATTTCTCTAGACACATTTTGTATGCAACGTTTGACCTATATATACATTTTGCAAGCAATTCTTTTCTAATACAATTCATTTTTGTATTTTCTTTCATTAATACATGCATTTTTATGCACACTTGTACCTAAATATAGGCACATTTGTACACACTGTTTGGTGGGAGAACTGAATCTCAAAATTGGGACAAGTGTGAATTTCAAAGGATAGCTGTGTTGTGCTTTGTGTATTGCTTTGAGAAGTGCAAATCAGGTAGTTTCTCCCCTGCCCTTAGTCCAGGGTAACAAGTTTGAGCATTTGTCTGGGCCCCTAGCTTGCCCAAGGGCAAACTTAAATAGCATGACAGAATCTTTAGCCTGTAGCCCTGTTTATTATTATTATTATTATTATTATTATTAAATTTTATTTATACCCCACCTTTTGGCCAAAGGCCCTCAAGGCGGCTTACAAAGAAAAATAAACACAGGTATAAAAATACAATAAAAATACAATAAAAGCAATACAATTTACAAAAAGTAAATTAAATAACAAATAACATTATCATTATCGGCACTGCCAAGAAAGAGGAGGTGCTGTTAGCAGGGGCGGCTGCTCCCGAGAGGCAGAAGGGCGACAGGCATTTGTTACAGTGAAGCTGTTTGCTGTTTCAATGTTGTCTTCCTCTCCATGTCCTCAGGCCCGCTCAGCTGCTGCTGTCCGGGCTTCTGCTGCTGCTGCTAGTGATGGTTTATGTCGGGGGGCGGCTGCAAGAGCCTACTCAGGTTGTCTTGCCTGAGGGTCCCTAAAATCCTTTGATGCTTTATGCTCTAAATTTCCCCTTCCCTTTGGGGGGGGGAATACTGGGTTGCTGAAGGCCATTTAGTACCACTTTCTAGTTCACAGCTCACAGTATATCTTGCTTTCTTAAAAAAAAAACAATCCCAGAATAGGTTATAAATCAAATATATGAGGAATAGAAGAGCCAAAGGAATCTCAAAAAGGTAGATGGATGATTGGTTGTAGAGCTGCTGCCACCTCCTAAATCCTGCTGGCTCAATGCCACCAGAATGGTACATTAACTATGCCAGCTCCGAGCAACCCTAAAATAAAAGTTGCTTCTTAATTGTAAAGAACATCATTAAAAGCTTACTTAAAAAGGATCCTGCATCTTGGGACCCTTCTTGACTGTAAGCTCCACACCGTTTGGGCCATGATCAAGAAGGTCCTGCTGTGTTTCTCTCTTCTTATTTTTTATTTAGCCCTTGTTTACCCCATGTAAACAGGATGAAATTAGGTCCGTTAACATTTGAAATGCCAGGCATAGATGGAATTGGAGCAGGGCTGGCCTCCAGCATTAGGCAGAATGAAGCAACTGCCTCAAGTGGCAGATGTTTGGGAGCAGAGGAGGCAGCCCCTTGGCTGTTCTTCCTGTGCCCTTGGCCATTCCACTCGGGTGGAGGATAGTACTGTGGGTATCACATGGCCTGTCCTGTGTCCCCTAAACTAGTCTGCTGCCCTCTGGTGTGCTGTGGGAAGCTATCCTCTTGCTAGTATTATAGTGAGGTTCAACTGCTACTCCAGTCAGCTTTTGCATGTGACATGTGAGGGCACCATCTTGTCCTTCACCTCAGGCAGCAAAATGTCTTGGAAAGAGTATTGCCTCTGCAAAGCAGAGCAGCTGGGAAGGTTTGTATTTGGAGAGCCTCTCCAAATTTCGGGTGTTTTTTTTTCCATGGCCTTCATAGAGTGGGCCAAAAACCACCACCCCTCTATTTGCAGGCAATTCACTACCACGTTAGTAGTTGGAAAATTGGAGGTGGCTATTTGGGGGTGCAAAGTTTGGTCCCCAAAAATGGTTTCAGATGCAGGGGAGTTAAATTCTGGTGAGAGGGGTCTTTTCTTTTTTAAAAAAACCCTTTTAATAGAACTGAGCTGATATTTTTCAGGAGACATTTGTGTAAGGAAAGGTCTGAGTTTATTTTTCCTTTTCTCACATCCTCCTCCTAGAAAAAGAAGATCATTGTACAAACTTTTCTCCAAATATTCTCCACCATATTTGGGTGTGTGTGTGTATGTGACTGCCACCTCGCCATCCCATGCACACTTACATACACAATGCTCCAGAGCAACTGCATGTCTGGGGCATTGTGGAGGATGCAATATGGTGGCCAGTCTCAACACAGCTGCTGCTGCCACCACTTGCAGTGGCAGGAGAAAAAACAACATAGCTGTGCTGCAGCCACTGTGCTGGAACAGTTGGTACATTCCCTCTCTCCCAGGAGAAATTCAGGCCCCATCTGCACTATACATTCAGTGTTTTATGCCACTGTAGAAGATTTTCAGGACAACCTGAGATGTATAATTGTGGGACTCCAGCAGGCAATCAAGAGGAATAACAACATTTATATATATTAACACAGAAGCAGGAGCCACCACAACCCAACATCCCCTGTCAGCACTCCTCAGGATAACACAGTACGTGTATTCAAATGATTGTTCTCAGTTATTATCAGCTTGCAATCTTTTCTAGGCAGCTGCTGATTGGTGCCTTGGCATCTCTGATACAGGTCTTCCAATTTACCTGCTCTTCACTCCCATTCCATCCAGCACAGCCAACTCTCTTGCAGTTCACCTCAACTGTCCCTTCCCCGCTGTCCATCATTCTCTCCTTAGGCAACCATTGTATAGCAACTCCTAGATCAAGTTCCCAGCATTCCACTAACTTGGTACTGGCTACACCACTTTAAACAATCATGGCTTTCCCCCCCAAAGAATTCTGGGAACTGTAGTTTGTGACGGGTGCTAACAGTTGTTAGGAGACCCCTAGTCCCTGCACAGAGCTATAATTCCCAGAGTGGTTTAATAATCAGAGAACTCTGGGCATTTTAGCTGTTTGAAGGGAGTAGGAGCCTCCTAACAAATCTCAGCATCCTTAACAAGCTACAGTTCCCGGGATTTTTTAGGGGGATCCATGACTGTTTAAGGTGATATGATACTGCTTTTAATGGATAGTGCAGATGGGGCCTCAATGGTTCCCCAAGTTCCACTGCCCACAAACAGGGTGGAGAATTTTGGGAAGTCATTTGGTCTCACCTATAGTTTTTAAAGCTACTAGTTTTGCAGTACCTTGGATAGCACAGCAGGAGCAGGAGGTAAACTTCCTTCCCACGTTACCATTCTTCACAGAGGCACTCAGGGAGAAAGGGATGGGAATGGCCAGAACTCCACTGCAGCTGCCACACTGCCAAAGCTTCCTGCTTATTTAAAACAGTTTTAAATAAAGGAAGGGGGGCCTGAAAAAAGAAAAAAGCTGCCCACCACCACCCCCTGAATTGTAAGCTCTTCCTCTCCCACCTCCCTTCACTTTTTTGGGGGGGGAGGGTGTTCACCTCTAAAATTCTCCAGTCAAATTCAGGCAAACCTCCCAAAAGAAAAAGAAAGGAAACCAGTTGAAATAGTTACCCGCATTAGTCCTCTTGGATAGATTTGGACACAAGCTTCAAGAAAGAGAATACACCGGCTGATTGCTTTCTCCACAGGTATATGAACAGGATGATTTGAGTGAACAGATGGCTAGCTTGGAGGGGCTAATGAAGCAGCTTAATGCCATCACGGGCTCGGCCTTCTGAAAGCTTTGGATGAACAGAAGAGTGGAGTAACCCGGGAACATTGCAGCCTACCAGCATTTCACACACACACACACACACACCACCCATCGTCTGCATCTGCCATAAAGCCAACTGCTGCATCATTGAACCCCGTTCTAAGGAGGGATCTCACAGTCTCAAAATGGCATCATGCGTTCCTATTGGTCAAGCAACAGAAGTCGCGGTGGAAGAACAAGAAACAAGAAGCCTGCTTGACACCCCCAGTGCCTCTAGGTGGCCTATTTTGTTCTGCTGATTTCCGTAGTGTGCAAAGTGGGGTCATATTTAAGGTCTGCTCCACACATTATCATGTAGCTGGTAACCTGAGCTGTGTTGGCATCTCTCCATGTGAGGGAGACCACCAATTTTGTCTCCAGTGAAATTCAAAGTAAATTTGAGGGTTCTTTCTCAGATGAAATTCCTGAGATCTTTTGAGGGACACCAAAGAGACTAGCAACATTTGGGGGGGAGAGTGGGGGGAGTGTCAGAAGTGACACTGTCAAAATGTGCTCTGTGGAAGCTTGTAAAGGCACTCTCAAGAGTTCCACTAATATTAGAGGGCAAGCAGCAGCTCCACCAAGCATGTGATAAACTCAGCCTGGTCAGTGGCGGCTGGTGGCTCCATGTCAGTGGGGCAATGAAATCCTCTCTGGGTTTCAGTCTGAACTTTCACCTTGGGCAGCTCCTTGGAAGTTCATACTAAAACCCAGAGCAGATTCCACTGCTGTGGAGCCACCAGCCACCGCTGATCCTAGTGCCGGCACTCCCTGGTGCTAGCAAGCCGTCCCTTCCACCAGTCCTTCTCCTTTCTTAAATCTCACTCTTTAGAGAGAGAGCTTGCATGGTATCCATTAATACCAGGGAGTCTGGGCAAACAAGTTTCTAATGTCCCTCACTTTCTCAGCATTAACAGATGTTCCACATAAGCATCCGGGCTGGAGTGCCTGGGTCTTTAAAACGGGATGCCTGACACTACTAACAACCTCTCCCTGCCACTCCTTATCAGCGCTGTCCCCCTTCACATAATTATGTTTTCGGGAATTGGGAGGCCACTAGAGAGAACTGCATCAGCATTACAAATTCTACAACTAAAAAACCCCCTTAGTTTTCACTAAATCATTGCTGGGGGATCTGTGGCCCTCCGGATGTTGCTGGACTGCAGCTCCCATCATCCCTGACCATTGGCCATGCTGGCTGGGGCTGATGAGATCTGGAGTACAGCAACATGTAGGGCTACAGGCTCTCTGTCCGTACTCTAAGAGGTCTTTGAGACAGATGAGGAAAAATCTGAACTAATTATGAGATGAGCTGGAGGGGAGTCCGCCCGTCACTTGTTGGCCCTGGATTGCGTGAAATTAGAAACAAAGCTAGAGTTTCCTCCTCAGGCAAAACACTGTAGGAATTTCTAAGGAAGCCAAAAGGTTTTCAACAACAATAGCAACATTTCTCCATGTTTCACATATCCATTGGTCATATGATTACAAGTTTTGGGAAAGAAGCATTCTTGTGCTTTATGCTAGTTTTATTCATGCTGATTTAATTCCAGCACAGTTGAAACTGAGCCAAGTCAAATTGGTGTTTTCACATGAAACAAATATCTAACGATGTGAAGAAGCACCCATGTGCCTCAGGTTCCCAGTACACCACCAGGATAATATATGAAGCAGGCCTAAGAAGTCTTTTTTTTACTTGCTAAAGAGGGTTGTAGGGGTCTTTTGGTGTAGATCATCCAAGTGCATTGTGACGCACATTGCAGGTCACTGTGATATCACATAATATGTAGCTCCTTTTGTTTTGTTTTTCATCATTTCAACACAAAAGCACCATCACATAGCACCAAAGGGTTGGAAGTATTCTCACCAGCACAAAACATGAAACAATAATGTTAACTCTATAAAGCACTCTACTTGCACAAGTGGTGCAGCCATTTATGGAGAGAAGTTGCCCACACAGCAAGTGTTTGCAAATCTCCCCAATAGTTAAACATATGGCTAAACGGAGGATATGAGCAAGGGAGGGAAAAGTTAATTTGCAGCAGAGCCATGCTACCAACCTCTACATACATCTGAAACCAGCTCTAATATGCAATTGATTCGTTCATAAGCTAGGAACAGAGGCACGTGTAAAGAAGTGTGAGTTTTGTGCCACCCTGGCCCACCTTCAAAAGCAAGACAGTGAGAAAGGATGCCTGCTCTTCCTCTCTCTGCTTCATCCTGATGCCCCAAAAGACTGCTTGGTCCCATAACTCTACAACACAACTATCAAGGAGGAAAACTTCGCTTATGGAAAATGCTGAGCTTGGCCATCATTAAGCAAGCCCTAGCTAGGTGCAGGCTGGAGTTGAGATGGAGAGCCAGTGGCTGGATCATAAGACTTGCTATGTCAGTGACTAAATTCCTAGAATAGGGTGATAGAGCTAGTGCCGTGTCACAAGCTATGACATTTTGCCAGCACTACTGGGTTAATGCACTCAGTGCAAATGTTTACAAACAAGGTGCCAGAACGTTTTTTGTTTTTTGTTTTTAAAAAAGGAAGTCCTTCTACAACAGTTTCCATATTGGCAGCAGCCAGTGGATATATACAGAAAAGGTCTGTATCATTTACATCACCATACTGGCTGTGAATCTAAATTATGCCTTTTAAGTGTTACCTCCCACACCCATTCCAGTATCCTGGCTTTTTTGTTGCAGTGTGTATTGACATGAACAAAATGTTCCATGCACTCTTCCAATTGCTGAACTTCCCGCATTCATTCAGAGTTAATCCCTGTTTTCACAGGCAAATCACCAAAAGGGAACTAAATTTGCATATTTATCAGTTATGAGGCAGCAAAAACCCAATGAGAAGGTTTTGGCTGTTACTGCATTCAGCACTGCCTTTGATTTCAAGCTTGGGTAGGTCATAATTTTAGAAGGGCATGGAAGAGAGTGAAGATCTTTACATCCTAATAGCTCTTTTTATTAGGAAGGTAATTATATGTGAACTCCTGAATAAAGTATTTGGAATAAAATGGCCCAGTATCAGAAGTAATAATTCAGAATACTTACACACACACACACACAAGCACATACACCTTATGCTAGGTAGGAGGCTGAAGAAGGAATTCAAATGCTGCATTGGAAATGTTAGTGTATTTGTGAAAGTGTTCTCCCCAAATAACGATGTTTATTCAATTTAGCCTAGGATGTGAATGCAACACTTCCTACTAATCAGGCAGTCTCATTAATGTTCTGACCAATTTGAAATGGCACACAGTTGCATTCAGTTGTGTTGGTGCCTCACAACTCCATGTCTTGCTTCAAAAAAAGCAGGAATGACAAGATTGCTTTCCCAACTGGGAGAGTACAAAAAGAACCCCTCTGAATTTTGAGCAGATTCATAAGGGCTGCTGTTACATTCTTAAAGGCAAATCTGATTCTAGATTTAAACCAGAATCAGCTGGAAAAAAACAGTTGTGGAAGGATGTTATAATGGGGAAGCATCTTATTCTTTTTTGTGAAGTCCCACGATTGCACCTATATCTTCAGAACTTGTTGGAGCTCTAGTCAAGGGGCAGATGTACCTGCTCCTGCATCTTCCCTTGATTACGTAGGACCTGTCCATCTGTGCAAGTCCTGAGGATGAAATACATGCCTTCCCACTCAGTTAATTTCTGTCCTCCATGGAAACAGGATCACTGACATGGTGTTTTTTCCCCTGTAAATTTCCTTACAAAGCTTCTCATTTCCTTCCTTTGCAAGAGCAGTTGCAAGAGGAAGAGATATTTTGTCTTTGAATTCTGTTTACTTTCCCACTAATTGCCTTTCCTTATTCCAGCAATCCATGCACCTGTGGCACAGTTGGGTGCTTGCCATTGTCAGATTTGGTTTTGCTACTAAATTTCAGACCTTCATCTTACTAGGGTGAAAATGGAAATGGACTGCCTTCAAGTCGATTCCGACTTATGGCGACCCTATGAATAGGGTTTCATGGTAAGCAGTATTCAGAGGGGGTTTACCATTGCCTTCCTCTGAGGCTGAGAGGCAGTGACTGGCCCAAGGTCACCCAGTGAGCTTCACAGCTGTGTGGGGATTCAAACCCTGGTCTCCCAGGTCCTAGTCCAACACTCCAACTGTAAGGACACTGGCTGTCCTTACTAGGGTACCTGTCATAATTTGGCATTGCTTTGGGAGGTGGACTTTCTTATAAACAAAGGACCTGATGAATATTACCATACATAGATATCAGCATGGTTTCTACTCACAACACTTCACTGTCCTGAAGAAAGATTGCTGATTGGGCCCATCCTCAAGATCTGAGGCTTCAACACACTTATTCCCCCCTCCCCCCCTTCGAATTTTGGGCGATCTCTTTCAGTGTTATTCTTTCATTCCTCAATGACTCCATATGGTTCACCTTCATAGATCTTCAGGATACCTATTACCATAACACCATTGATTCCTTCACTTTGCAATCCCCTGATTGTCCCTACAAATGCTTCCAGTACCATCAATTGAACTTTCCATGGTACTGAGAGCTTGACAGACATAACCATTTTTCATTGTTTCAAGAAACTATCAGTCTTTCCTGCCAATCCTATCATTCCTATCAATCATCATATATTGATTATTGATTTCTCACAGAGGATTTGACAGTGCAGAACTGTCTTCATTTTACCCTTGATGTTTTTGGCTGCATCCCTGTGGACAAAGAATTCAATTAATTGCATCCATTCTACGTATACTGTACTTCACAAATGAGCCTTTCTCCATCATGACAGAGTGTCTGTGATAACAGCTGTTACACTCACATTTGTCACCCTTCATTTTTCCTATGACCATGGTTGTCTATATCCATCTCCACATGATGTCACTTAAGCCAATACCAAGTACTAAAGATTCTACTTCATATAGGCAGATGTTGGGGCTCTCTGAGGATTAAGTCATATTGGATGGAGCTCCTTAGGTATAGGTTCCCTACATCCCTGTGATGTACTTCAAGTACATCCCAAAATAAGATCAGGATGTATACTCATAATCCCAAGGTGGCCACATCAACCTTGGCTCACAAACCTTCTTCATCTGTCCAGAAAATGTTCTGTACATTTCCCTCCAGCACCAGACCGGTTTTCTCAGCATCCCAGTAAAATATTGCACCATGATGCACCACAATGCTCCATACCTCATCTTCAGAGTGTGGAGATTACACTCACAATATACCTGTTCTTTGGTTTATGAAATGAATTATTGAATGCATCCAAGTCCTACGTTAGAATGTCTTATGTAGACAAGTCATCTCAGTTTTGAAGATGCACCTCCTGAAGATCCTGGAGAAGATGGGTTCACGTCAGCTATTTAGACACATTGTTTCCTGTGTCTCATCTTAATCTCCCCAATCTGTTCTGGAAAAGATTGGCTGACACGTACCTGCCTGCTAGAACCCCTCTTTCAACTGGAGCCTCTTCTTAGTTCTGATGCAACTCATGGATGAGATTGCAACTACAAGCTATGGCAATATGTGATTTATGCCTCCTTTCCTGTTGTGTTCAGTCTCCTCTTCATATTGAGCAGTTGAGCTGTTGGCCCTCCATTCTTATTCACCATTTCTGCTGATGCAGAGGGCAAAAGTGCTACTTTAACCTGATGTTAACATTCACCATTAATTGGTATGCCCATTCTACTTGTGTCAACCCCACTGTTTTCATTTGGAGATTAAGAAAAATACACAGTGTAATTTACATTCCCTAGATGTCTTGACTTTCTATCTTTTTATATCTGCAAGCTCCCAGGTGGATACAATATGTGTGTTAAGCTTCCACTTCTGAGAATCAATGCGTTTCTTCCCAACATTTGCTCCATTGTGTTCTTTGTTTCATTTATTCTATTATTCCTGGTTACCTGTTGGAGAAGCAATCCTTTCCACCATTCTTAAGTCAGCCTACCAGAAGCTAGTCTACATTGTCACCATTCCTCTGGGATGTTCCTTCCTGTACTTGGTCTGTGCAAAATTGCTATGTTTTTACATATCCTCCTATATTAATCAAAGAGAGCCAGTGTAGTGTAGTGGTTAAAGTGTTGGACTACGACCTGGGAGACCAGGGTTCGAATCCCCACATAGCCATGAAGCTCACTGGGTGGCCTTGGGCCAGTCACTGCCTCTCAGCCTCATGAAAACCCTATTCATAGCGTCTCCATAAGTCAGAATCGACTTGAAGGCAGTACACACACACACACACATATTAATCAAACACTATGCTGTTGTTGCAAGATGCTGCATTTGGCAGACCAATCATAGAATAGTAGAGTTGGAAAGGGCCTATAAGGCCATCGAGTCCAACCCCCTGCTCAATGCAGGAATCCAAATTAAAGCATACCTGACAGGTTGGCTGTCCAGCTGCCTCTTGAATGCCTCCAGTGTTGGAGAGACCACCACCTCCCTAGGTCATTGGTTTTATTGTTATACCGCTCTAACGGTTAGAAAGTTTTTCCTGATGTTCAGTCAAAATCTGGCTTCCTGGAACTTGAGCCCATTTTTCCGTGTTCTACACTCTGGGACACCACCTCCCTAGGTCATTGGTTTTATTGTTATACCGCTCTAACGGTTAGAAAGTTTTTCCTGATGTTCAGTCAAAATCTGGCTTCCTGGAACTTGAGCCCATTTTTCCGTGTTCTACACTCTGGGACAATTGAGAAGAGATCCTGGCCCTTCTCTGTGTAGCAGCCTTTCAAGTACTTGAAGAGTGCTATCATATTTCCCCTCAGTCTTCTCCTCTCAAGGCTAAACATGCCCAGTTCTTTCAGACTCTCCTCATAGGGCTTTGTTTCCAGTCCCCTGATATCCTTGTTGCCCTCCTCTGAACCTATTCCAGTTTGTCTGCATCCTTCTTAGAGTCCAGAATTGGACACAATACTCAAAATGAGACCTAACCAGTGCCAATTAGAGGGGAACCAATACACACAATTTGGAAACTATCCTTCTGTTAGTACAGCCTAAAATAGCATTTGCCTTTTTTGCAGTCACATCACACTGTTGGCTTATGTTCAGCTTGTGATCAACAACAACCCCAAGATCCTTCTTGCATGTAGTATTGCTGAGCCAAGTATTCCCCATCTTAAAACTGTGCATGTGGCTTCTTTTAGCTAGGTGAAGAACGTTGAACTTATCCTTGTTAAATTTCATTCTGTTGTTTTCAGCCCAGTGCTCCAGCCTATCAAGATCCTTTTGAATTTTGTTTCTGTCTTCCAAGGTATTAGCTATCCCTCCCAATTTTGTATCATCTGCAAATTTGATAAGCATTCCCTGCACCTCCCCATCCAAGTCATTAATAGAAATGTTGAAGACCACTGGGCCCAGGATCGAGCCCTGCAGTATCCCGCTCATAACCTCCCTGCAGTTTGAGAAGGAACCATTGATAAGCATTCAGTCTCAAACTGCAAACCTGCCCCTTTCAACTTCACATTTGTCAGAAGAGTCATAGACTCTCTTTTGGAAGAAAAATGGAAATGGACTGCCTTCAAGTCAATTCCACCTTATGGCGACCCTACGAATAGGGTTTTCATGGTAAGTGGTATTCAGAGGGGGGTTACCATTGCCTTCCTCTGAGGCTGAGAGGCAATGACTGGCCCAGGGTCACCCAGTGAGCTTCATGGCTGTGTGGGGATTCGAACCCTGGTCTCCCAGGTTGTAGTCCAACACTTTAACCACTATGCCATACTGGCTCTCCTTTTGAGAGAAGACTGAGCCAAAATAGGAATTGAGCACTTCTGCCTTTTCTTTGTCATCTGTTATCATTTTGCCATCCTCTAGAACTTTTCATGGACACTATCAGTATCACTATCAGTTCCTGATAGCAAGACCGCACAGAGATAATGACAAAAGGCAGGCTATTAGCATTTCTTCCCATGGATTTCTGTGGAGTCAACCAACCCACCACTTTGCCTGCTGCTTACAGATCACAGCTCAGCAGAAGGAACTGAGAAGGCAAGTGTTACTCCACACTTCAGAATATGTACACATGGACAGACCCAAGGTGAGACGCAGGGGTATCAGAACCCCAAACAGAGCTTTAGAAAGTTCCAAAGATGCTCTGCACAGGTGCAGAATCAAATTAACCAATTAATGATCATCGTTCCAAGAATGCTAGCTGTGGTAAGCAACTTATCGATCCTGTAGAAAAGAAAGGCAAAGCAGGTGTCTATATTTTCAGTTTGCAGTTCTCATCCTTAGTTTCTGTACAGTGTAGGGATGCTACTTTGCTCCTACTCAAGATTATTTACACATCCCACTGATAACTAAGTAGAAATGAACTAAATTACTGCACTAGGTATATTAGTCTATTGCTGCAAAAATAATCGTGCTGAAGTTCAGAACGGATAAGATTTAGAAACAAACTTTCCCTTTTAAACACAGCTATTATGAGCCACGCTCAAAACCCTTCTCGAATTTGTGTCCAGACTGCAATGGGCTTGGCCAAGGTCCATCTCTCAGTGACACAGCTTTCCTTTCCCATCCCATCCAAACTTGCCAGGCAAGCAGCAGCAGAGAGGCCTCACTGCAGGACCTCCAACAGAACGTCAGCATTGACATGGCTTCATCCTGCATGCAAGAATCAATCAAATATAAAATTCCCATCGATGCTGATGTGTTGTAGCAGGACATCAGGATCCATGAAAATTATATTACTCATTAAAAACATCAGGATCCATGGGAACTACACTTCAGTCAGATCCTTACACCTAGGACATTGGTATGTATGATCACAAAAGTGATTCAGCCACAGGTTCCATTGGAGATGTTCTTTCCATTGTTCTTAATGACCTCACTAGGACATCAGGATCTATGTGAACTTCATCTCTATGGATCCTTGGATCTGAGACACTGCCAAAGTACTGAAGCTCTAATGGAAACCCTGCAGCAAGCCCCCCCCCCCATTACAAGGCCCAAGCACTACCAAGTAAGTTTTGTGGAAAATAATGGCAGAAAGTGGACTTGTAGGGGAGGAACTAGGGAGATGCTTCCAGGCCACATTGCCCTCCCAATTACATCCGTGGAAGCAAAACAGGGCATCAGCTCAAAATTGAGCTAAACTTAATTAATAGTGAAGACACACAGGATTTGCCAACCATTATTCAGAAAAGGACTCCCATATAGCAATCTTTCAAATTCCATCTACTCTCCAGGTCCTAACAAACAAGTTCCTCCTGCTCTAAGCAGCTCGCTCCAAGTAGTGGCCATAATTCATTGGCTCCAATGTGCATTCCAATCCCTGACAGAAAAGAAAGGGAAACCCTTGCAGTTGTTGGATCCTAACCATTGCCAATGTATTTGGTATCAGAATACCAACTGGTGATAGAATGCTAACATCTTATTTCCACTGACCTTTCCTATTCCCTCTCCAATTTGTCTACACCTTTCATACCTTCAGCAATCAAATATCCCACTGTGGCATGGATAATTGCTTAGCAGAGTGGTGTCTGCCATACTGCATGCTGTGCTTCAAGAAACACATCCCTGTTTAAACTTTCTGTTTTATATCAATGTGCTGTCTTTGTGCAAGTCCTCAGATTTGACCCTCCAAATCTATTCCTCCTAAAATTGTGGGAAAGAGCAGTATTTCCAGTTATAAACATAGTGATAACTCTGAATAAATTAGGAAAAATGAAAACCTATTCTGTTGAAGGTATTCTGTTGAGTCTGTATGTTGGTGAAGCCACCATTTTTCCTGCTTTATTGGCCATGGAAGCTGCTTTTTGGATGCTACTTACATTTTTAGTACACTGGGTAGAGAAGGGAGTAAACCCCATGTGAACAAGTATCTGGTGTTTGAAAGTGAGGTGATAAATGAGTTTGCACTGGTCTGAATAACCATCATGGTGACTTCTCATGTATAGTTTTCATTATCAGTCTTGTAGGCTCATGTCCTGATGGACTTTGCAAAGATGGATGGTCTTCAAAAAAAATCCACCTCCCTTTCTTTTAAGGTGTCTTTTAAGATGTGAATAGGAAAGACCAGTTTTTGAAAACAAATCTTTGGCAACCACACACACCCCAACAGCCAATTCGATGTCTTCACTGATTCCAGAATTACTCTGAGCTTATATATTATCTTCCTTGCTAGCTATGCCAGCAGACATTTTGCAAATTTTCTCTTTTTCTCTCTCTCCTCAAGACCAGTAATGACAACATGGTATAAATAATATGTCATAAAGTCACCCAGGCCGATGTTATTTCACTGTTACGCTGTAAATGTCTTTTGATGAAGAGTGAGGAAGCGATGCTGGTAGATGGAAGGAACAATGCTGTTTTTATTATTGTAAAATAGGCCGGGCAATTCCTACCTTTGTGAATTGTCATCTTGTTTGGGATGGGGGAGGGGAGGGAGGGAAGAGGGTACTTTTTATAAGTAATATTTAATTTATTATTTAGAGTGGTTTCTTTGGGATAATTTATGGGGCGGTGGGGAGAAAAGGGATATCTGGTTGGAGACCTAGAGCAGGGTGTTAAAGCTGCGGTGTATCTCATCTTGCTATATGTTGTCCTTTAAAGTGCACTCCCATTATACTGAACTCAGTCTTTGGTATAGTCTTCTCCAGGCGGATCTTACTAGGCAGTATTCTTAATTGGAACAGACAACTGCATGAAGCACCTAAAATGAAGCTTGGGTTTCAGTTAATCAGTACTGGAACAAATATGCCAGTGGAACCTGTATCACTTTTAATTTCCATTTATTTCAATGGGAGAGGTTTGCACGTGTGCATAATTGTCTTGTTGGAATACATGATATTTCAAAGTGCTTTTCAAAAGTCCGACAGTAAGGATGGCATTCTTCTGTCTAGCAGGAGATCCCAAAAGGTGGCTATTTACTCAGTTAAATTAGCTCAAGGAGCAGCCTTGGAAACCAAGAGTACCTAGGAAGCCAGATGGTATTTATGTATCGTCATGTGCAAACCAGTACAGTGCGTGCATTTCTCTGGGATGAACAGGCCAAGCCAGGAGCTGGGTTTTGTGCATGTATCCCAAGTTCAGATTCTCAGTGAGGTGGTCAAAATGTGTTTGGACTATGTCACTTCAAAGTGCTGGTGAGCCCATTCAAAAGCATTCTTTTCACACAAAAACACCGCCATACAAAAACATTCCCTCTGGTCAGTAAACTAGAGATGTGTCCTAGTCTAGCATTTTCTAGCTTTCTATGTGGATTTAAAAATTTATATATATGGAGGAGCATTCAGTCATATCAGCCACTCCACGCAACATCATCTGTAGTCTTAAGTGGCATAACCCAACCGCAGGTTGACTACCCAAGTGAGAACCACATCAGAGTCTCTGCAATAGCATCAATCATCTGTTCAGAGGGAATGCAGTCAAGCTTCTGATTGCTCTAGTCTCCCTGAACCCGATGACAAGTGTCACTGAGAATAATTTGATCAGGTGGTATAGGCACCTCCATGGCTCACAGATCGGGCTTTTCAGTCCAAGGAAACAGACACACAGTACCCAGTTTTGAACAAATCTGATAGGCACTAAGTTCACAACACATTTTCAAGAAATGGTGTTATCAGGAGATCTGAAAATGAATGTCTGATTTTGTTCTGTTTTAAAGCTTAACTTTGTTGGAAGTGGGGCAAGAGCAACTCCTGTTTTGTTCTTTTGTTTATGTTCCAGAAGGGAGATAGAGTTAGGGTCCTCCAGATGGATAGGCTTGATTACCTTTACCTGTGATGCTCTGAATGACTTCCTTCCAGCTGTTAGACTGATACATCTTAAGGGAAGCTTACCTGCCCCTCCTTTATACCCACATGGTTGCAGTGTTGGGGGTGGGGAAAACACTCAAAACAAGAGGAATTATCCATGCAAAGGGAAGGGCTTTTAAAGTGCCACTGGTTTTACTGGAACAGGCAAGTGTGTGTTTAAGGCTTCGGTCCAAAGCATACTCAGTAGAGAACTTGCAGGGAGTCACTTTAGAGGAGGAGTACTTAGAGGTTAGTCACACAGCTCTTCCATCATTGAATACATAACTGGCTAGATCATGTTTTGGTGGGAAGGCAGAATGTAAAACTACATCTTTACCTTCCACTTTCCTTCAAAGAGCTCAGGGCAGCATACAGTAGATGGGGCATTCCCTATTTCATCTATCATGAGAACCATGAAAAGCAGGTTAGGCTGTAGGTAGCAAATGACTCAACATTGTCCATTCATTGATAGAAGGAACTTGGAAACTAGGTCTCCTCAAACTAAATCCAACACACTGTCTGCTATGCCAGATCCAGCCATCTTCCATGGGTCACATTTGACAGTTAGGGGGGTCACCCACCTGTCTATCGTCTAACATTGTATGAAGTCAGCTGGATCTGACCCCCCCCCCAGCCAAAGCAGTGCGGCTTGAACACAGTGCTAAATTTAAACAGCGCCAAAATCAAGCCAAACTTGCAAAGAGTCAGTCAGGAGCCTGTATTCCTTTGCAAGCACAGCTGGCATTCAGCACCATTCAAATGTGGCTACCAATTCACTTCTAAGTTCCTAATTTGGAGTGGGTTGCCCTCAGCACCAAATGAGGGCTAGAGACATAGGACACCATTCAAAGACAGGTTTGCCTCAGTCCCCTTGAAATCATTGGTCAAATTATTTGTCTATAGTAGCCAACGTGGTGCCCACTAGATGTTGTTGGACTCCAACTCCCATCAGCCCCAGTCAGCATGGCCAATGGTAAGGGATCATGAGAGCTGAAGTCCATAGGTCACCGTGTTGGCTATCCCTACTGTACAGCCTTGATTCTACTCCTTATCACCTTATCCCCCCTCTCTTACATTCTCTTCCAGTTTCTAATAAGAGAATCTCAAAGCAAATTGATTCAGCCAATTGCTGGTGAAATCCAACATAGCATTAAGTGGATGTTCTGTCTGCGCAAGGGTTTCCCCTGGTGCAATGGAGTGTCTTCCCTTTCTCTTCACCACATGCACCCTATAAATCTGTTCTATGGGTTCCCCCAACACTTTGGAGTAGATTTGGGGAAGGTGCTGGGCTCATACAGGGGGGAAGAGGGGGGTAAAGTCCCATTGCATAAGAGGAAATCCTGGCACTGATGGGGCCCAGTAGTTGTTGAATACCAGCCAATGTGTAAATCAGTCTTCAAATGTTGAGGAAAACTACAATTCTGCATATTTTGTTAACATGCAGGTTGATTTAAAAAATGTGCGTAGCTTCCCTCAATATGCATAGTGTATTTCAGGGACAGATTTTAGCCTTCTGATCCTAGAATTTGTCTTTGCAGTCCCCCGGTTTGGGAATTTGTTTTTGATTTAATTTCCAGAGCTCCTGATTACAATGAAAGTGAACTGTGAGGTTTGCTTTCAGTGTTCCAGTTTATACCCATTGCAACCAACTGTCTGCCTTAAGCACATGCACTGTAGTTGATGAGCACTGTACAGTGTGATTTGTGGGGACTGGATATTCAGAAACATTGGGCACAATCCACTGAGAAGTTCTCCTTTTGTAAAAAAAAAAAGGGAAGTGTCTAGAATTTTGTGCCACTCTCCCATTTCCATTGAAGCCTGTGGTGGAGAATTTCCTGATTGATTGAGAATTTCCCAGTTGAATCTCCTATGTGGAGATTGTTTCAATCAATGTAAAAAAAGTGGACATAATATACTAAGCATTGTTCCTTCTGATTTCTTATGGAAAGTTTGTAGATATGAAGAGGGGGGGAAATGGAGGATTATATCCTGTTGTGGCTTCCAGGATTTCATCCTTGGGCTGTTTCTCAGTCACTGAATAGAATCTGTTATTCTGCCACTGCCCAGTCTTTGAGAGAGAATCCATACAAGTCATTAACTTGTGTTTGGAGGCATTTATCAAACAGGAGTGAGTTCCACCACAGCTTTAACTAGCCTTAGGGGGAGAAAAGAATCTTGTCGTTACAAAAAGCCTAAACTGAGGCATTTTGAGGCTACAAAAGTTTTCTTTGAATTGTTGGACTCTAGCATTGTTAACCAAATTAGATTAGTGACTGCAATATTTAAGTGTAAATCTTGTTCTACGAGGAAAGAAACTTGCTTAGGGTTTGGAAATCGATGACTGTTTCTACAACACAATCTTGTATACTACTACATGAGGAAAAAAGGGGGGTTTTGTAATGTACTGTAGAACAGTCTCATATTCATTTTTTTATAGAAATGTTATTCCAATGGTGCATTTTTTTGTTTAATAAATAAAGTTTTGATACAAAATCTATCTTTGTCTGCCTCATGTATCAAATATCAAAGGGTTGTTTGGGTGAATTGGGAGATGTATTCTCAATCCAGAAACGTAGCAAGGCTAGTCACCTGACAACCAGTTTTTTTGTATGCTGTTTTCACTCATATATGCACTTTTATGTACACTTTCCCCTAATGTATGCATTTTTGCACCCATTGCTTGGCTGGAGAACTGCGTTGCAAAATTCGGAAAATGAGCATTTCAAAGGACTTCTCCGTTTTGGTTTGTGCATTGTTAGGTAGCTTTGAAATTAAATGTGAACTGAATTGAACTTCCCCCACCCGTTTCTAGCCACCACTGAGGCCTGGTATGGCAGGGCCTGTTATCTAGCAATACTGGTGAAAACAACTTGAACCATTCAAGATGTTCAGGGCATTCAAGCTGATTTGAAAAAAGGCAACTTCTTCTAGGTTACCTTCTATACCTTCCTGTGGTATAGGCAACAGGTTAAAACTAATTCTCTTTAAACGATGACCTAGTTGCAGACCTGGGACTTTTGTCCTAAACCCCTTCCTTCTCTATCTATGCTATGAAGTCCTTGAAAAATTCTATTTGGGATTGTCAGTAGGGATTAATGGGTGCCTATTCCATTATATTACATTTAAGCACAGAGAAATATGACTGTAGTGTAAACCAACCCGTGATGTATGGTATTTGTTGAGGTTTTCATTTTGAATTGAAAATGTTGGGGCTCTAATAAATTTATCACGATTCAGGATATTATTGGGCAAGTGGGAATATTTTACTCCATGCACAAAAAGATTCCGTCCTCCCTCAGGCCTCATAAATTAAACCCCTTTTGAGTTTCTCAGGTAGCAAAATAACATTAGGCCTCATAATCAATCAGCTGGGACTTTGTAAGGAGTGGGAAGGGGGAATTACTACAAGGTGTTTTTGCTTTAGAAAATCAACCTGACAGTTTAAGTGAGATGCTCTACTCAGCTGACTTGCCTTGAATATTTCTTGCACAGTGTACTTTTTCAATGGATGCAGGACATAGTTTCTCTTTCGTACCTTTGATCCATATTTTCCCTACATGTTTGCAGGTGCAAAGGCTCAAATGTTCAAGGCGAGAGTCTGGACTCTCTTCTGTGCTTTTGCTGAATGTTGACATAGCCAAGAGCAGTAAGGATCCAAAACAGCTGGCACCACTCGTTAATAGAAAAGTGTCCATTGCTATGATGGGCAGGATATGTTGTAGAGGAAAGTCTTGTATATAGCAAGAATCTACATAGGGCACAACATGTATCTGACCATGACACATTGGACCACCAGGGAAATCAGGGTGAACCAAGATTACCAAGGGTCACACTGGGCCAACATCAACACCTGGCATCTTTGGCCATTGCTATGGCCCCTATTCTCCAGCGTGGTCCACCACTGATACCTCCCTGGCCCTTCATTAAACTTTTTCTGATGCTCTAATCTGGGGGGTGAAGTACCTCAGGCCCAAAGCCCAAATGTGGCCCTCCAGGCCTCACTATCTGGCCCTTAAGACTCTTTGTAGGCCACACACTTTTCTCAGCCACATCCCAGGTTGCACCCCTCACCAGCCCTATTTCATACCCCCTTTGAGTGTTTCTGCCATGCTGGAATGCATCCTTAAACTCTGATAATGCCTCTTGTTTCCCTGCATGAAGGATAAAGAGGGGTGTGTGGATGTGTACATAGAAACTAACCTACAAAGATAAAACTGGTATTTCTTGCTATGTGGACCCCCTGGAAAGTAGTCCAGATGGAAATGTGGTCTAGAAAAGTTTTCCCAGCTCAGCTCCAATCCATAAAAGCTGGCTAGGACTAGCTTCCACCTTGAATTCCCACATTGGCCTGTAGTGACACTACATCAGGTGCATTGCGGGAGCTTCAAATGATAGCTACACCAGAAGCATTCCACACAACACCCTGTAGCAGTATTGCATCAGATGCATTGTGGGAGCTTCAAAGTATGGCTAGACCCAACTTGGAGCACACCTGCTAACCACCAGGTAATATGGTCAGGCCAACCAACATTCTCTGTGTATGGACATGCCAGCTTTTGAAAATCAAGCCTGCTAATCTCCATATCCTTACCTCTTTATCAGCACAGCGTCATCCTGGGTTCTGTTTCTTGGGCACACCGTAATGTGATGGAATATTGGGAAGAGAAGGGTGCCTCAGGGACCCTAAAAGCACTCAGAGAGCAATCCTAACTGCAGAAAGCCAGTGGAAGTTATCCCTATTCCAAACTGCATTCAGGAGGAATTTGACTCGCATCACCCTTTTTGCCGGCTATGGGAGCAAACCAAACTCAAGATCCACCAGGATGAGCAAGTTAAGATCTGGCAACGAAAGCTAACAAAACTTATTAACTTATGATGACGTTGGCTCTATACACCTCTGTTAATGAAGAAATTAATGTAAAAAAGAAAAATATGAGGGGAATGATGATAGGATCTTCAAACAAGGACATCTACTTCACTGTGAAATGTCACAAGTGAAAGTAGAAAGGCACTTTACTGCTACAGTGATGATTTTGCAGATGCTTCAGGAGGTGGAGGCTGAACTGGCTGAACTTTGGACAACAGGTTGATGAGGGCACATGACACCAGTAGCACATTCTTGTACTCTGGCCAGTAGGGTCTGCCATCGTTTTACCCAGTCTGCTATGTCATGATATAGCACCATTACAACTGTGATATTTTGAAAAAATACCATGGACAGGAAAGGAAGGGATCAATCAGTCTCATAATCCAAAGGTCCCGAGTTAGGGAAGGGCTGTGCCTCACTGGTGGAGAACATGCTTGCATGCAAAAGGTTCCAGGTTCAATCCCCGGCATCACCAGGTAGGGCTGGGGAAAGCCTCATGCCTAAAACCCTGGAGAGCCACTGCCAGCCAGTGTAGACAATTCTGAAGTAGATCAACCAACAGTCTGACTCAGTGTAAGACAGGCTGCTATGAACCTATTTCTGGCCTGCGTCAGTTTTGCACATCTTTGTTCAGAAGTCTGTTCTGTCCCATTTACACATTAACCTGTGATTTAAATTTTCCGGGTTGCCTGGAATCGCAAATGGAAGAGTGTTTCTGTTGTGCTCAGGTCCCGCTTGCAGGCTTCCCATAAACATCTGGTTAGCCGCTGCGAGAACAAGATGCTGAGTGAGATGGGTCTGATTCAGGAAGGCTCTTCTTATGTTCTTGTTTTGCTGGGAATCACTAGTGGGGAGAGTGCTCTTGTGCTCAGGTGCTGCTTGCCAGCTTGCCATAGGCATTTGGTTGGTCCATGTGACAAGAGGATGCTGGATAAGCAGATGGGCCATTGGCCTGATTCAACAAGGCTCTTAATTGGAAAACAAAAAGCTGTACATAATTTTGCATTTAAATTCATATTTAAATATGTATTTAATTACATATTTTATCATAAAATCTATATTTAAATATGTATTTAATCTCAATATGAAAAACAATGAAATGGACTGCCTTCAAGTCGATCCCGACTTATGGCGACCCTACGAAGAGAGTTTTCATGGTAAGTACTATTCAGAGGGGGTTTACCATTGCCGTCCTCTGAGGCTGAGAGGCAGTGACTGGCCCAAGGTCACCCAGTGAGCTTCATGGATGTGTGGGGATTCAAACCCTGGTCTCCCAGGTCGTAGTCTGACACTCTAACCACTGTACCACACTGGCTCTCATTGGAGAAATAGCCAGGGGAAAAATCTTAAGCACTCCCTCTCACCCTGTGCTGTTACTTTCATTGAATTCAGACCCTGCCAGGACTGCATTTAACTAAACATGTTATTATTATTATTATTATTATTATTATTATTATTAACATTTGTATGCTGCTTTTCCATATAAATATGCTCAAAGTGTCTCACAGCAGAACTAACATACAAATCACAACATCAGTAGCAATCAAATGCTGAATCATTTAAAAACATAACCCAACAAACAATTCAGTTTGATTACGTGAACATTATAATATTTAAAACCAGAGCTTGGAAAAGTCATTTTTTTGAACTACAACTCCCATCAGCCCAATCAGTGGCCATGCTGGCTGGGGCTGATGGGAGTCATAGTTTTAAAAAGTAACTTTTCCAAGCTCTGTTTAAAACCATAATAAAACAAACTATCAATCAATTAAAACATATTGATTAATGACAAACATAACACACACTCCAATACAAAAAACACCCCAGCTCAGAAGTTACAGCCTCTGCTTGGAGCTGTTGCTGTTGCTGCTCTGTTGGGGAGACTCTATCTTCCCTACATAACATCTAGTTTGGCTCTGACATGAGCAGGATCTATCACTCTACCCATCACTTGTAACATCAAAGCAAGTCAATATTCCCCCAACTTCTCAAATATGTAAATAGAAACATTTTACTTTCCAGATCATAGATTTTCAATGAATAAAAAAATGTGTCAGATTAACCCGAAGCAATTTTGTTCAGACTCTGATGAAACTGAATGGGTTAATTGGGTCTCATTGGAAACACTGCGCTCCTCATCTAGAAACTCATCTTTCCTCTATTTGACTAGGCGACATTTTTATATCCTAGAAAAGGTTCATTTGTGCCTCCTAAACAAGGGAGGGGCAGGGTGGGGGAAAACCTTAGCAAAAGAAGGGTGGTGACAAAGCAACATCTGATATATAGCACTCTTCTTGCAGCAGGAGAAATTGCTTCCACTGTACTTAGGTGAGCCTGCATATAGATGACAACAATATGCATTTATTTACAATGAATCAAGAATGGAAGAGATTAAAGCCAGCATTTTGCACTCTAATAGACAGGGCTCAAACTCCAGCAAAGATGAACCCACTTAGCATGCACCTTGCAATTTAACTTGGAGAGCAAAACCAAAAGGAAAAGAGAAAGCTACCTTACACTGAGTCAGACCATTGGTCCATCTAGCTCAGTATTGTCTGCACTGACTGGCTGCAGCTCTTCAGGGTTTTAGACTGGGGCCATTCCCAGCTCCCAGCTGGGACATGCTTGGGGAAGGGCCATAACTCAGTGGAAGAGTTCATGCATTGCATGCAGAAAGCCCCAGGTTCAGTCTTACTCCATTGTAGCCAGCATGAGAACGTAGACTACCACATACTGCGCCTGGGACCTTCTGCATGCAAAGAACATGCTCTTCCACTATGGTTTAAAAGTTGTGCAGGGGGAAGGGAGAATTCCACCTTGTGGTTTTTCCCATTACAGGGTTGCAAGAACACCTGCACTTGGCTGACTTTCTTTTCTCCTAAAGATACAGGATCAGTCTCAGGCCCTGAACCTGGCAACGCTACTCACAACAAAGAGGTCGGAGCTCTGCCAATGAGCCCTTAAAAGGCTTAGAAGCCTTGAAGGATGGAACAATTAACTTCTGGAGTCAGAGAGAGTTAAATAAATTGTTAAAATATCAAGGAATGCAAACGATAAAAGGATAAAAAAGGATATAGCATTTAAAATATTTAAAGCAAACAACAGAGATAAAAACAAACCACTTCCCGTGCCGCCATCTTTCTCAGTCTTGTAGGACATACTTTCTGTTGGATTCCGTGGGGCTTATTCTGAGGTAAGCGGGGTTAGGATTGCAGCCTTACTGATCAATTTTATTTTGTTTTTCTGAAGCTGAGTTCCCCTCCAGAGGACAGAATGCACAAGCCTTTTTTGTCTCTGTGAGGCCCAATTTCTGAAAGCAAGCCAAGCCATCCTCCCCTATCAAAGTATGATGGGGCATCGCACTTCATGCTACGAGATGAGAGAGAAAGGAACAGAATTGTGGCTAGCTAATGTACAAATATTACAAGGAACGTATGCTTATCCGCATAATGTTTCTCCTGCTGTGTCTTCATCTGTTTTGTTCTTCTTCACACTTCTAGGCTGTAAAGGGAAATTCACTACAACAATGCTTCTAGTAGGGTTTTTTGGCAAGCATCAGATGATGGCTTTGCCATGGGAAATGAGGAGGGATGGTTGGTTTGCTTTCACTGCCTCTGCTGCAAAACCCTAAGCAGATGGACACTTTGTCTGAGTGCCTAATTCATACTCCCACCTAGCACAAATCACACTCACAGAACCATAAGGTGAAAGTCACCATTCAGGGCAGGCTGGGCCCAAGGGAGGATGAGCAGGCCAGATGCTGGCCTGGACCCAAGTGAAAGAAGATTAAAATCTGATGGCCTTGTCCTGGCCTGTTGATGCTGCAGCCATCTGCAGTCTCCCTGGTGTGAAAGATACGGATTAGCAAAGACGTCAATACTGGAATGAATCAAAACTTGGGGCTTGTGTGTCTTATATGCCAGCTTTGCCCTTTGCCCTCCTAAAACATACAGAGGAAGCAGAGTAGCAGGAAATTTTGCAAAATCAGTGTACAGGGTGGTACATGGTTGTAGTACTGTAGTAGTGCAGGTAGAGCAAACAAAGTGCCCTACAGATGCTGTTGGACCAAACATAAGTGCCTGCTAAGATGAGGCCAGTGGTGCATCTAGTTCCAAACCATGTTCTCAGTGGCCAATCAGATGCCTATAGGAAGCCCGTGGGCAGGACCTGAGTGCAACAGCACTCTTTACACTTGCGATTCCCAGCAACTGGTCTTCAGAAGCACACTGCCTCCAAACATGGATGTAGAACATAACCATCAGGGTTAGTAGCCACTGATAGCCTCTTCCTCCATGAATTTGTCCAATATTCTTTTCAAGCCATCCAAGTTGGTGGCCATCTCTGCCTCTTGTGGGAGGAAATTCAACCACAAGGTGGAAGTCTCTCTTCTGGGCAGGCTGTGTAAAGAAGTACTTTCTTCTGTCTGTCCTAAATCTTCCAACATTCAGCTTCATTGGATGTCCATGAGTTCTAGAATATAAGAGGGAGGGGAAAAAATCTCTATCCATTTTCTCTTTACTATGCATGATGTTATAAATGCCTGTCATGTCACCTTTTACTCCAACTCTCTTCAGCCCTTGCCAGCATTATCAATGTCCAATGGTCAGGGATGATGGGAGTTGGAGGGCGCCATGTTGGCTACCCCTGTAGTAGCAATGGAAAATACTTAGTGGCTTCACTAAATGCACACTTTGGGCTGACCGCTAGGACCCTGCAGCCTAAGGGCCCAAATGACACCATGGAGGAAACCCAGATATGCCAAGTGATGGCAGCAAGCCATGGCATATCTATAGAGTCAAATGCTGTACTGGTCACACTCCCTGAACCTGTCTGGGGCGGGTCCCCAAATTCTCCAGAGCAGATTTGTGGAGGGTGTAAGGCACATGCGGGGAGGGGGGGAGTTCCATTGTGCAAGCAAAAATCCTTTAATTCATGGAACAAGTTACTTGGATAACATATCGCCCATAGTTTTCCCACCTTTGTAGACCTCTTTCATATCAACCTGTTTGCTGTGAAGCTCTAGCACATTGCAGAGGAAAGTGAGCCATGTTTCCTCCATTGATGTTAGAAACTGGCTAGTCTTGTTAGGCTTCACCATTAGCACTATTTATTTATTTATAGCCCACCCAGAAGGAGCCCAGAATTCACCCAATGCTCCCATGTACCTGCAAGATGCCGAAGAAAACCTGCTGTTGTAGGCAAGTTGTCCAGCAGAAAATTGTCTCCATCATTCCTAATCTTCTCACTGAGGAACTCTAGATAAGCTTCTGAGGGATCCCAGGATTCCCCAGAGTACAGCTTGAAAACCACTGCCCCAGATACATACTACAGGCGAATCTGAACAATGAGGAAACACTGGGAGAAGGGTTTTTTTAACCTCCCCCCATGCCATGTTTGCACTCTGAAATATGTCCCCCCAACCACCAAAGTTGCTTGCTTCTTGCTTATTTATTTACTTATTTATTTAATAGAATTTTTATACCACTTAACCATCAAAAACCCTAAGCAGTTTACATAAAATATACATGAACATTACCGATAAATTGGGTGTTAAAACCAGTTGGTCTAATATTTTTCAAATTATGAATAAAAATCAGAGGTTTTAGAACTATACAATATAAAATAATATTTCATATTTAAATACATGTCACATTGACATGTCCAGGTAGGCTTGCTTAAACAAGTATACTTGCCTAATATCAATGGGCAGGGAGTTCCAAACTATAAATGCTGCCACACTGAAGGATTGATTCCATACAAAAGAGGCATATTATGTGGCATTTTTGCCCTGTGGGGGGAACACATTTTAGGTATGTTTTGTTGTTGTTGTTATGTGCCTTCAAGTCGATTCCGACTTATGACGACCCTATGAATCAGTGACCTCCAAGAGCATCTGTCATGATTATTAGGTATGTTTGGTGCCTATATATTGTCTTCCATGGAGCAAATAATAGCTTCATTTGTGTGATTTAGGTTGATGTAATGGACAGCCATGAAGCTCACTGGGGGACCTTGGGCCAGTCACTGCCTCTCGGCCTCAGAGGAAGGCAATGGTAAACCCCCTCTGAATACTGCTTACCATGAAAACCCTATTCACAGGGTCGCCATAAGTCGGGATCGACTTGAAGGCAGTCCAATGGTGCTGAGAAAAGGGTTGAAATTCCCCCAGCTAGGGCTCTCCTACACCTGATTTGAACTAAATGGGAGGTGGGGGACTAGGAGATCTGAGCATGGATCTCATAGCATTTCATCTAGTTTGACTTGCAGTCTTTTAGGTACTATGCTACACAGGTGTCCTATTTTTAACCCCTAACAATTTTGAGGCATAAGGCGATCTCATACAATGAATTCATCTTATACCTCGCCATTAACCATTTGCACCTGAAGACTCATTAACATTTGAAGTCTACATCCTAAGGGTATATAACACATGACTTTGAAATATTTGGTAAAAATTACTTTTTAACTTGCAACTTCTTGATGGGGTTTCAGTCTTGATGGGGTTTCAATTGGTCCTTCACTTTGGATATGTGCACTTGAAAAGTTTTTGTTCTGTTTCTGGAAGCCCCATTCATTTTATATTTTACTGTTTCATTTCTATTTCATTCACTTTCATTTCACCATTGATGCCAGTGGAGACTCAGCATACCTCCTGAGATGCCTATCACTTTTGGTTTTTTCCATCCAAACGTCCTGCTGTTTTCAGATGTTGTATTGCTCCTCTAAGGCACTAGACCTGCCACGTTTTCGACAGACTGGACAAAGCATTCCCATTTTGTAAGCAATTAAACAGGGGTGATATCCTCTAAGCTGTCTCGTGCTTTATGCTTCAGATTAGACAGTGTTCGTGTCTTGTCACTTTCAGAACAGTCCAAGTTCACTACAAGATGGAAGGGAATATTTCAATTTGCTAAGCAATGCAGTGCCTCAGAGACATTTTGCAGACATTGAACTACTGTTTCTGTGATTCAAATTGGACAGTTTTCATGTCTTGTCACATTCAGAGATTTCCCCTTCCCTACATGAATTTATCAGTTTCTATTTATTTGTTAAGTAATGCAATGCAGCGTCTCTTCTTGGCTTCAAGAATCCCTCCTGTGAGAATAAAATATTTTTTATTGTTTTTATTTAGTAGAACCGTTAGTTTTGCCACAGCCTGATTATTATTGGCTTGTGGTACCATGGACGTGGGCTTTTTCACTGGTGGCACCAGCATTGTGGAATACCCTCTCTGCTGAAATATATGAGAGGCTCCATCAGTATTGGCATTCCGCTGGCTCCTGAAGACCAACCTGTTTTTGCAAGCATTCCTCTGCACTTGAGGTTCTGATTTAATTTACTGGTTGGTTGGTTGGTTGGTTGGTTGGTTGGTTGGTTGGTTGGTTTTTAATTGTTTTAATGGTCATGTTTTTAACTGGTTTGCTTTACTGCCTATTTTAATTATGGATGTTTTAACATTCTGATTGAATTGTAATTGAGTATTTTAATTATGGATGTATTTTATAATTGATTTATGTTATAAGCCATTTTGGCATGAAAATTATTATGATGACTGTTATTATTGTTAGATTTATATAAGCAGTATATAAATCTAATAATAATAATAGTTATCATAATATTTTTTTAAAACAGGTAATGAATTTGTGTTTTTTCATGCATTTCACGTTCATGGGCCCAAGATTATAATCTTTGCCATTTTGTGTATTCTGGTTGTCTTCCCTACTATGAGATGACCTCTGGTGCGGTACTGAATAATGAGATAGATGTTTCTATGAGTTATGGGTGAGTACCTGAGAAGAAGAGATGGGGCAACTCTACTGAAATCAGGCCACAGTCATGGTTGCTGGCTGGGGAAGAAGCATTTCCAAAGTGGGCTCATGACCTACTGTCTTCCAGCAAGATCCCAGCTCATTCTGGAAATATTTCATACTGGTGTCAGCTGCAGGTTTTGTTCAATACACCTTCCATGAGCTCCTTTCCTCAGTGAGTCTACTTCCTTGCCAAAAGAACAAAGAGCCCTGATGGATCAGGCCAAAGGCCCAGCTAGTCCAGCGTCCTGTTCTCACAGTAGCCAACCAGATGCCCAAATGGGAAGCCTAGAAGCAGAACCTGAGTGCCATAGCACTCTCCCCTCCTGCAGTTTCCAGCAACTGGAACTGAGAGACATACTGCCTCCGACAGTGGTGGCAGAAAATCGCCATTGGGGTTAGCAGCTATTGATGGTGCCACTATTATCACCAGCTGCTCTTCTTCTTCCTCATCACTGGCACCACCTGCTTGCTCCTCCTTCTCACCACCACCATTCTCACCACCCTTCTCTCAGTCCCAACACCTTTGCAAGTGCGATTGGTGGGGACACGAGATAGGGCCTTCTCGGTGGCTGCCCACAGGTTCTGGAACTCTCTTCCTAGGGAAGCACGAATGGCCCCTTCCTTGCTATCCTTCCGTCGGCAGGCAAAGACTTTTTTATTCCGACAGGCTTTTGGACTAGAAGATGTTTAAGATAGGGCCTCATAAGGTCTGTTGTATTGTTCTATGGTCCTATTCTTAATGTTTTAAATTGTTTTAGTATCTTAAGTGTATGTTTCATGATTTTAATGTTACGAATAGTTTAATTCTATTTTAATTGTATATTTTTGTATTTTTTACCTATGAGTAGTTTTTATTTGTAAGCCACCCTGAGTTTTGGGAAAAGGGCGGGGTAAAGATAAAGATTCATTCATTCATTCGTTGTTCAAAGAGAAGGTGCATGTCCAGTGAGGTTCATCCCTCCGCTCCCCTCTGTTTGTTTGTTTGTTATAGAGGGGCATTCAGTCCCCTAACCTGAGATTCCCCAACTCTTGCTTAAAGTATCACGCACCAGGCAAGATATTGATTGAAAGTCCTGGGACACCATTTGTCAGATCCCTGCTTGCAGAACAAGTGCCACATTTTTATGCCACCTAAAAAGTGTACCCAATGCACTTTATGCACTTATCACCTGGTTCTATAATAGATGAAAAAACCAGAGGAACACAGTAATGCTGGCTGATGGTGCGGGCATGAAAGTGTGACACTTTTCTCTGCAAGATGGAGAAAACATTTTATGTTGCTGAGGGGATGTATACTGTTGTTGGTTCTTTTATGTTATTAACTGGATGCTACTCAGTTGGCAAAGCTCAGATAAAAGGAATGTCTCATGGAAGCATCAATCTTCTAACATATTTATACCATACAAGTCTTGACATATTGTGCACTTAGAGGGAAAACCTTTTAAAATGAACATCCGATAAGGAAAGGTAATATTAAACTGAGTATTACAACAGCTAAATAAATGCATTTTCTGTACATAATGCATAATATATATTTATGCTGCTAAGTCAATAGGGTTTTCGAATGCAATACCAATATTAGAGAGGAAGAAGGAGAAAATAAAGCTATTAAAATGTCTTAGCTTCCAAGTTATTCGTACATATATCTGAAAGATTGCTTTTGTACAAAAGTTAGTATTTTGTTTACGGGTAAAGTAATTAGAATATGCATTCTGCTTACAGGGAAGCTCCTCCAGTCCACGAGGCCTTTTTAAACACCAGTGTGGTGGTCAGAAACATAGGTTGTCACCTTATATTGATTCAGACCATTGGTCCATTCAAATGTTATGGTGTACCCCTGAACCCTCTAATGTGAGAGCCAGTGTGGTGTAGTGGTTAAGGTGTTGGACTACGACCTAGAACACCAGGGTTCGAATCCCCACATAGCCATGCAGCTCACTGGGTGACCTTGGGCCAGTCAGTGCCTCTCAGCCTCAGAGGGAGGCAATGGTAAACCCCCTCTGAATACCGCTTACCATGAAAGCCCTATTCATAGGGTCGCCATAAGTCGGGATTGACTTGAAGGGAGTCCATTTCCATTTTCACCCCTGAACCCTCTAACGTGTGTATGTCCAGTAGAGACCCAAAACTGCACCCCGAGAGCATAGCAGGATCTCTTGCTGGAGTTAAAACCCACATATCACTCTTATGTGTATATAAACCCACCCACAACCCCAAGAATGCACACAAAAAGGTAAAATAAAGGTTGGCTTATTGAAAGAGGAAACAAGAAAAATATAGTGTCTTCATTAAAATAAAAATGTGAGCAGTTTCTAACTTAACACAGTCATTCTTTCCTTAGGTCTAAAGAGCATAAGAGTACCCCTGTCCAGAGCTTGGAAAAGTTACTTTTTTGAACTACAATTCCCATCAGCCCAATCCAGTGGCCATGCTGTCTGAGACTGATGGGAGTTGTAGTTCAAAAAAGTAACTTTTCCAAGCTCTGCCCCTGTCCTTAATCACTGCCAAGATTGCATGGATTCACACCACAGAAAGCAAGCAAGCAATGGAGATATGCATAGATGTACCTTTCCTGAATGAAATCAGGGCACAAGGTCAGGGTAAATAATTGAATGCTTGGTGAGAGTCAGTCTCTCTCTGTCTCTCTCCTCCTGCATATTTTCACATGGCCAAGCAGAGCATTCTTATCCCTTTCCTTGCCTGGTGTTCCAAGCTTCACGTTGAGATGATTATAGGGACCGATGCGAGGTGTCAAGAAGTTTAATGGAGCCAACGTACTGTATGTGCCTTTTGACTGCCCAAAATCCTAACCTTAAATGTGTTTTGAGCTTGCATTGAATTGTGTGTAAATTGGGATGGGTTGTACAGGTGAGTGATTTGGTACATGAAAGGATTTCCTTTGTCCTGTTTGTCTACCTGTATAAAGGTAAAACTACACCTGCAGTCTTCGGAGTAAATGTATAGGTGCAAATTAAAGCAACTTCTTATCTTGTGTGAGTTTCATTGACCTAAGCTCTCCCTCCAGCATGGACTATTGTTTAGTTGAAAGAATTATTCCTGAGCAAACCTGGAATTTGGAACCTTCCTGATTACTTGTTAACTCAGTTAACACCTGCCTTCCTGAAGTCAGCAAGCCAGTTCTGACCATTCTGTAACTTGAGGTCAACATGAGGGCTGCATCCCAGACGTTTGTGCTTTTCAGGTTCTCATGCCATGATCCATTAATATAAACCATAGAATAAAACCCCCATTTTATGCATACCTCCTTACACAAATAAATATTGTCTACAATGGCTATCAGTGTCTCTCCAGGGTTTCAGAAAGGGAACATTCCCAGCCTTACTTGGAGATGCATGGGACTGAACCTGAAACCTTCTGCATGCAAAACAGATGCTATATCCACTGAGCTATGGCCTTTCCCTGGCTTGGAGAACTGGGTTCAAATCCTCACTCAGCATGGAACATTATTCATGCATAGGCCTAGTCCCTCAATAGGCAGGAGGCATATCCTTCCCAAATTTGAAGCAAGGATAAGCTCCTTGGAGTCATTCCCATTTGCTGAATACCCATCTTTGCAGGGTCTGGGAGTCAAATCCAGTGCTAAGAACAAAGGCTGGACATCTAAAAACACAAAAGTAAACATAAGGAGAGTTACTTGGCCGTCCTGAGAGGCTTCATGTAAAAGCTCCCCCCATATTGGCTAAATTTGACTTTTTGTAGATAGTAGGGGGAGCTGAACTTTAACAACATGCTCAGTGTCATTTAATAACAAAAAAGAGAGCACTGTTACAATTCAACACTGTAATTTGCAATAAATGTATTTTGTCCACATGCCACCAGCCGTGAATCAATGAACAAATATTAATCAGAGTTATTCACTGGAGCATACAAGCAAAGAATTCTGGGACTCATGTCAAACATCATAGCAGCTTTCATACTATAGACAAAGTCCAGTACAGAGGCAGGCTGTAGGAAGCTCCCTTATAGGAAGTGTGGGAAGCCGGGAAGGCTGTAGAGTACAGACCACTGGAGAGAGAAGATTTATAGAATCAAGGGATACCCACAAGAATCGCAAACACTCCTCGCCCTCTTCCAAAAGGAGGGACATGCAACAAAAACCCTGCACCCCACTCATGAGAACGTCATTTCACTCACCTTGGATAATTTTCACTCGCCTTGGATTATTTTCAAATAAAATTTCTTTTCTCATTACTTGATGGAGAATGGCTAAAAGAAGTGGGAGAAATATTTAGCACAGCACTCATGCGCATGAATAGTACTTGGGAAATCATGAATGGGAGCCATAATGGATTTCACTGACACCTCTTGCACATGGCATCTCTTTATGCCACAGTGACTCCAGTTTGAAACCACAGGAGGAGGAAAAGCACTGGAGTATGTGTGTGGGGAGAGCTTGATGAATCTTTTCTTAAAAGACATGGCTAATGAGGAAGATCTTAATGCGCAGCTTGGTGGGGAAATGTACTTGGTCAAAGACAGATTCCAGCTCCAGTGTCAGCAGGGTTGGTTTGAATGATTCTTTCACATACCAGCTAAGCGAGGGATAAGCTTGATCACATGTTAGCATGGTCTCCTTGTTCGCATGATAAGAAGGCTGTAGCCATGATTCAAAAGTTATCTTATGAACTGGAGAGCCAGGACATTACCAGCGAATGAAAAATTCAAATAAAGATGAATGCAAACTTTAATACAAAATAAAGAGCAACCAACACGTGAGGGTACAAGTAGAGATACCTGGAGAGGCAGCAGCTAGGGATGAGTGTTCCATGTCAGTCATAGGTCTCTTCCATCCCATTCTAAAACAGTACACAGAAAGTCTGCATGTACATTATATGCATTTTCTATGCATGCTTCTGGTAAAATATGCATTTTTTCAATGCATCCTGATGCTTTTCTCTGAAATAGGCATTTTGTGCACATTATTTGTGCACATTCACAAAATCTGGAGAAGTACAGCATGAAAAACAGATCAAACAAATTCTTCCTCCATCCCTATCAGTATCACCCCTGGGAAAAAAAAGGATTTCACAGCATGGAATAGCCCTGTTAAATCACAGAATGGAGATTTACTTATTATAGCAATGAACAGAGTGGGATAGGAAACGTTTGACTTTCATGGGATCATGAATCGATGGTTCAATTAGTAGATTTTAACAGGAACAGGAAGGGCCATAACTCAGTGCTGGAGCATCTGCCTTGCATGCAGAAGGTCCCAGGCTCAATCCTAGGCATCTCCAGGTAGGGCTTGGAGAGACTCCTGCCTGAAATCCTGGACAGCTACTGCCAGTCAGTATAGACAATTGTCTAGATGGACCAATGGCCTGACTCAGTATAAGGCAACTTCCTGTGTTCCTATGTAACAGGAAGACTCAAGTATTGATTCAGGAGCCAATTATAGCCGGAGTGGGCAGAAGGTATCTAGAATCATAGAATCATAGAGTTGGAAGGGGCCTTGTAGGCCATCGAGTCCAACCTCCTGCTCACAGCAGGAAATCCACAGCTAGAGCATCTCCTGCAGATAGCTGTCCAGCCTCTGCTTGAAGACATCCAGCGAAGGGGATCCCACCACCTCCCTAGGCAGTTGGTTCCATTGCCGAACTGCCCTTACTGTCAAGAAGTTCCTTCTAATGTCCAATCTGAATCTACGTTCCTGCAACTTAAAACCATTAGAACTAGTCCTACCCTCTGGGGCAGCAGAGAACAAATCTGTACCCTCCTCTATGTGACAGCCCTTCAGGTACTTAAAGAGTGCAATCATGTCACCCCTCAGCCTTCTCTTCACCAGACTGAACATGCCAAGTTCCTTCAACCTTTCCTCATAAGACTTGTTCTCCATACCGGCTATAATCCTCGTTGCCCTCTTCTGAACCCGCATAAACTTGTCTATATCTTTCTTAAAATGAGGTGCCCAGAACTCAATGCAGTATTCCAGATGAATAGTGATCTGGGTGGTCTGGCTGTCTTGGAGACTGTGTCGCCTCAGATTGCAACAGGTGGGAGCTGCATCTCTGTTGGAGGTCGCCAATTCACAGGGTCGCCATAAGTTGTAATCGGCACATAACAACAAAAGCCACACTAATGTTTTCAACAGGAAGGAGACACAGAAGGTAAGAAGGGGCAGAGCTTGGAAAAGTTACTTTTTTGAACTACAACTCCCATCAGCCCAATCCAGTGGCCATGCTGGCTGGGGTTAATGGGAGTTATAGTTCAAAAAAGTAACTTTTCCAAGCTCTGAGTCCAAGGGCACTTCCTAGTCAGGTAAAACTATTCAGAGAGGATGTGGAGCAAGGCTGTGTGAGGGGTGTGGCTTGGGGAAGGGCATAACCTGGGCAGAGTCCCGAGGAACAGATCGAGAAGCCCACCCACCCACAATGTACACCTAAAGGTAATGTCTGAAGCAGCTCTTTAGTGTCTGAAAGGGTGAGCAGAGCAGGATTTTTGCATGATGTACTGATAATACTGGTTATATTTCAGAAGGTCTGAAAGTAGCAGTTTTTTAAAAAAGAAAACAAACTCAGCGCTCAGAAGTATTATTGAAAATAAGAAGCCGAAGACTGCAGTGCCATTCTTACCCATAAGACAATACCAAATAATTACATATCACTTGAAAGTTGTCTGTTTCTGATAAGTGATTTGGATTTTTTTTTCTTACATATGCCAAGGGATTGGGAAACAGTTGCAGATGACCCATAGGCAGCTCTGGTTAGGAGACCTGGGTTAAGCCCTACAGAAAAGCAAAGACGAAAATAACTATGAGATTATATGCAGACCTAACTGTTTTATTGGGAAAGCACCATTATGGACTTCTGTTTATTGTTTTATTGTAGTTATTGTTACTGTTTTGCACAAAAAGACCAAATAAATATTTTTTTAAAAAAATCAAGTCCAAAGGAAAATTAATGCTCCTTTGTTAAGTTTTTGCGATGAAACTACATTTAACTGTTTTCCTTGCAGGGTCATTGAACATCATTTGAATGAGAAATCTACAGTGCAATCCTATGCATTCTTACTCTGAAGTAAGTCAATAGGACATACTCCCCAATGTAGAGGACTGTAGCCTTACAGGGGTGAAAATTGGAAGGAGAAATATCAATAATTTAAGATATGCAGATGATACCATACTACTAGCACAAACCAGTAATGATTTGAAACGAATGCTGATGAAAATTAAAGAGGAAAGCACAAAAGCAGGACTACAGCTGAACGTTAAGAAGCCTACAGTAATGACAACAGAAGAATTATGTAACTTTAAAGTTGACAACGAGAACATTGAACTCATAAAAGATTTTCCATACCTTGGCACAGTCATTAACCAAAATGGAGACAATAGTCAAGAAATCAGAAGAAGGCTAGGACTGGGGAGAGCAGCTATAACTAGAAAAGGTCCTCAAATGCAAAGATGTATCACTGAACACTAAAGTCAGGATCATTCAGACCATGGTATTCCCAATCTCAATGTATGGATGTGAAAGTTGGACAGTGAAAAAAGTAGATAAGAGAAAAATCAACTCATTTGAAATGTGGTGTTGTTGGAGAGCTTTGTGGATACCATGGACTGCGAAAAAGACAAATAATTGGGTGTTAGAACAAATTAAACCAGAACTAAAACTAGAAGCTAAAATGATGAAATGGAGGTTATCATACTTTGGACACATAATGAGAACCATGATTCACTAGAAAAGACCATAATGCTGGGGAAAACAGAAGGAAGTAGAAAAAGAAGAAGGCCAAACAAGAGATGGATTGATTCCATAAAGGAAGCAACAGACCTGAACTAACAAGATCTGAACAGGGTGGTTCATGACAGATGCTGTTGGAGGTCACTGATTCATAGGGTTGCCATAAGTCGAAATCGACTTGAAGGCACATAACAACAACAACAACAACAAGACTTACAGTGCAATCCAATGCACATTTACTCAGATTCAAATTCCCATTGTGTTAGCCCTAACCCTTACTCCCAGGTAGGGATGGATGGATCTATCTACAGAAGGGCCATAGTTCAGTGGTAGAGCATCTGCCTCACATGCAGAAGGTCCCAAGTTTAATCCCTGGCATCTCCTGGTAGGGCTGGGAGAGAACCCTGCCTGAAATCCTGGAGAGCTGCTGCCAGTCAGTGTAGACAATGCTAAGCTAGATGGACCAATGATCTGACTCAGTATAATATTTATTTATTTATTTATTTATTGTATTTATATACCGCCCCATAGCTGAAGCTCTCTGGGCAGTTTACAGAACGTAAAAACACTAAAAACACATATACAAATTTAAAACACATCTTTTAAAAACAATTTAAAACACAATTTAAACATTTAAAACAATTTAAAAACACATGCTAAGATGCCTGGGAGAAAAGGAAAGTCTCGACCTGGCACTGAAAAGATAACAGTGATGGTGCCAGATGCACCTCATCAGGAGGATCATTCCATAATTTGGGGGCCACCACTGAGAAGGCCTCGGAGTAGGCACCCGGAGGAGGGCCTTAGATGTTGAGCGTAGTGTATGGGTGGGTTCGTATCGGGAGAGGCGTTCCATCAGGTATTGTGGTCCTAAGCAGTGTAAAGCTTTATAGGTTAAAACCAGCACCTTGAATCGAGCTCGGAAACATACAGGCAGCCAATGCAAGTGGGCCAGAATTGGTTTTATATGTTCAGACCATCTGGTCCCTGTTACCAATCTGGCCGCTGCATTTTGCACAAGCTGCAGTTTCCAAACCGTCTTCAAAGGCAGCCCCACGTAGAGTGCATTGCAGTAATCTAACTTGGAGGTTACCAGTGCATGGACAACTGAAGCCAGGTTATCCCTGTCCCGATAGGGGCGCAGCTGGGCCACCAACCGAAGTTGGTAGAAGGCACTCTGTGCCACCGAGGCTACCTTAGCCTCAAGTGACAGAGAACCCCCAAGCTACAAACCTACTCCTTCAGGGGGAGTGCAGCCTCATCCAGGACAGGTTGGACATTCACCATCCAGTCAGAGGATCCACCCACTAGCAGCATCTCAGTCTTGTCTGGATTGAGCCTCAGTTTATTAGCCCTCATCCAGTCCATTGTCGCAGCCAGGCACTGGTTCAGCACATTGACAGCCTCACCTGAAGAAGATGAAAAGGAGAAGTAGAGCTGCGTGTCATCAGCGTACTGATGGCAACGCACTCCAAAGCTCCGGATGACCAAACTCAACGGTATCACGTAGATGTTGAACAGCATGGGGAACAGAACTGACCCCTGTGGAACCCCATACTGAAGAGTCCAGGGTGCCAAGCAATGTTCCACAAGCACCACCTTCTGGAGGTGACCTGCCAAGTACGAGCAGAACCACTGCCATGCAGTCCCTCCCACTCCCAACTCAGCCAGTCTTCCCAGAAGGATACCATGATCGATGGTATTGAAAGCCGCTGAGAGATCAAGGAGAATCAACAGAGTCACACTCCCCCTGTCTCTCTCCCAACAAAGGTCATCATACAGGGCGACCAAGGCTGTTTCCATGCCAAAACCAGGCCTGAAACCTGACTGAAATGGATCCAGACAATCGGTCTCATCCAAGAGTGTCTGGAGCTGGCCTGCAACCACTCGTTCCAGGACCTTGCCCAGGAATGGAACATTTGCTACCGGCCTATAGTTATTAAGATTTTCTGGGTCCAAGGAGGGTCTCTTCAGGAGTGGTCTCACTACTGCCTCTTTCAGGCAGCCAGGGACCACCCCTCTCGCAGAGAAGCATTAATCACTTCCCTGGCCCAGCCGGCTGTTCCATCCCTGCTAGCTTTTATTAGCCAAGAAGGGAAAGGATCCAGCACAGAAGTGGTTGCACGAACCTGTCCAAGCACCTTGTCAATGTCCTCAAGCTGTACCAACTGAAACTCATCCAAGAAATCGGGACAAGGCTGTGCTCTGGATACCTCGCTTGATTCACCTGCTGCAACACTGGAGTCTAAGTCCTGGTGGATGCTAAAGATTTTATCCTGGAAGTGCCTAGCAAATTCATTACAGCGGGCCTCAGACGGTTCTACCATATCCCTGGGGCCAAAGTGTAATAGCCCCCAGACAATTCTGAAGAGCTTCGCTGGGCAGCAGATTGATGATTTGATAGTGGCAGCAAAATATTGGTTTTTTGCTGCCCTCACTGCCCCTAAATACAGCTTACCATAGGCACTTACCAGTGTATAATTGCATCCACCAGGAGTTTGTCTCCATCTGCACTCAAGCCGTCTCCTATATTGTTTCATCGCTCTCAGCTCTGGGGTATACCATGGAGCCGTACGAGCTCTACACAGGAGAGAGCGCTCAGGAGCAATCATGTCAACCACCCAGGTCATTTCTGTATTCCACAGTTTAACCAGGGTTTCAACAGGAGCGCCAGCCCTATCACCCAGAAAACTCCCCAGAGCCCTTTGGAAACCATCTGGATCCATTAGTCTCTGGGGGCAGACCAACTTAATAGGTCCCCCACCCTTGCAGAGAGGAAAAGCCACTGTAAGTCTAAACTTGAGCAAGCAGTGATCTGTCCATGACAGAGGGACTGATGTAAGGGCCCCCCACATTCAGATCACCAACTCCATGTCCAGTTGCAAAAACCAAATCTAGAGTATGCTCTGCTACATGTGTTGGGCCAATGGCATATTGGGACAGTCCCATGTCATGGAGACCATGAAATCCTGAGCCGCCCCGGATAAGGTGGCCTCGGCATGGATGTTGACATCCCCCAGAACCAACAGTTATAAGGCAGCTTCCTATGTTCCTGTCCATTTCAGTTCCTTCACAGGAAGTGGATTGGACTGTGGAAGACCAACCGAAATGGTGTTTGCATTTTGACAAATTTGTAGGGCAGTACAATATCTCGAGAGGAGGTCAGGTCTCCTGCTTCCGTGGTGCATTCACTAGAGCTGCCCAATTTCCCTGCGTTTTAAAGTTTGATAGAAATATCTGTTGGCTGTAGGAACATTCTTAAACAGCAAGGGGTTGTTGTTGTTGTTCCTATTAGTGAATTTCTCTGCTTTTTAATCTGGGAGGTAATAAATGGGATCCTGTGCAAGTTTGCTAAGAATGGATTGATAATTTGCATGCTTATTGAGTTCAATAGGATTTACTCCCCTGCAATCATGCTTAGCATACGTAAAACTGACCACAGGAGGAGGGGGAGGGAGGGGGAGGAGGGGGAAAGGGGAGAGAAGTAGAGGTATGGGAGGGGTAAAAAGGAAGGGAGAGGGGAGAGGGATGGGAGAGGAGAGGAGGAGATTGGGTGGGTGGGCACTGGGCAGAGGGAAAGCCGCTTTCCTTTCCAAAAGGAAAACATTGTGAACAGTATCATTCTTTTTCAGCGTTTCCCCCACCTTTTTATTCTACAGCAGGCACATGTAGCCTCCCACCCAAGTTTAAACCAACGCTGTCACTGGCCAAATCCACACCAGGCCTTTATTTCACTTTAGACAGTCATGGCTTCCCCCAAAGAGTCCTGGGAAGTGTAGTTTGTGAAGGGTGCTGAGTTTTGTAGGAGAGGCCCTATTTCCCTCACAGAGCTACCATTCCCAGAAGAGGGGGTGACTGTTAAACTACTCTGGCCACTGGAGCTCTGTCAGGGAAATAGGAGTCTCGTAATAACTCTCAGCACCCTTCCAAACTACACTTCCCAGGATTCTTTGGGGGAAGCCATGACTGCGTAAAGTGAAATAAAGGTTTGGTGTGGGTGTGGCCACCTGATTAGCCAATCCAAACAGCTGTGAGTCTGGCTTTTAGAACACTTACAGTTAGTTATTACTGAGCATGCCCAACATTATAATTGACTTCAATGTTAAATTTATTAAATTAATTAAAAATCAGCTATGCATATTTTTTAACGTTTAAACTGCAGACGATGAAGGTCAGAGTATGGAGCAAGGGCAGTAATAGGATTACAGATACTCTATGAACATGGCTGATTTTTAATTAATTTCAACAAATTATTAGACCCCAACAGAAAAAAGTCCAACAGGGGTCTGGATTTTTTTTCTCTTGTTTTACACTTTGAACTCTCAATTCTCTCTGAGTGTTTTGTGTATCACCATGAAAACTTAGAGGGTTGTTAACCAAGCGTTTCTGAGTTCAGGACTATAAGTTTTGTAAGATTTTGTTTTGAAATGAGCTGATGGGAAGCATCATAATGGCATTGGGAGTATTTTCAATTTAACATTGCGGAATGCGGAAAATCCATGCTGCCACACTGCAGTGAAATCCCAAAGTCTATGACATCCCAAAAGAGGAAGCTAGAAGCCTTTCCATGTTTTAGTTGTTCAGTGGGGAATTATTTTAAAGGTCAACAAAGAAGGTACTCAGAAAAATGGCACTAAACTCTTCCATCCCCTATGATGGAAGCAGAAAACAAAAGTGCTCCTGGCAATGTTTGGGGAACTAAAAATAATGCTGCTCCTCTCCCCAACATTGCCTGCCCTCCTATGCTCCTGGAAAGCACGGGAGGGGAGACTGCTCTTGTGCTCAGGTCCTGCTTAAGGGCTTCTCATAGGCGTCTGGTTGGCCATTGTGTGAACTAAATGGGCCACTGGATTGATCCAGCAGGCTCTTCTTATGTTATGTTCTTATGATCTACAATTCTCCCATCCACAATACTTGATCTATAGTGGAAGGAGTGGGGAACCTTGGGCTTGGGCCCCAAATTTGGCCCTCCAGACCTCTCTATACAGCCCACATTTGGCCCCTGATCCTGAGGTCCCAGACCCCTGCACTATAAGATCAGGTCAAGTATGTTGGATGGAAGAGGTGTAGATCATGAGGACGGAAGTGGCCATGCCCTGCAGACCACATCCCTCACTGATCCTGGACCCTCTTCAAGTGTTTTCGTCTTGTTGGAATATGTACTTGGACTGTGCTAATTCATCTTGCTGTGTCTGGATGGGGGGTGGAGAAATGTGGGTGCATGTAGAAACCTCCGACTTTTAATGGTGGGAATGAAGCCTGCCATCCAAAGGTAACAGTCACATCCATTGCTCCACCCGCTTTTGCTTCTGGCACCACAAGGGATGGAGCAGAAATTTTATTTTGTTTGCTTTATACTTTTTGAACCAATAAATGCAGACGGCCTTCCAAATCTTCACTTCTTTGAAGTTTCTGATGCGTTTCTGTAAGAGACCAACAAGTACAGAAATGCAAACATTAGAGGAAAGTATGCCTAAAAAATCCATAAATTCGTGAAAATAACATACTAACATATTAGGGAAAATAACATATTAGGGAGACTTACTTAAAAGGTTGCCCATGTAGGAATGCAGAGTTTGGACTGAGAAAGGTTTTCCACCCCTGCCATGCGGATGTGCAAAGGCTCTACAACCTTGTATGCACAGAATGCCCTATTCATTTCAACAGAACCGTGTCCTGGTTCATGGTTCATCTTTGCCAGGGCCTCGAATGGAATTACATCCAAACTCTGCTCTCTTTAACTCAGTGGCAGCTGGTGGCTCCATGTCAGTGGGACAGTGGAATCTGCTCTGGGTTTTAGTCTAAGCCTTCAAGGAGCTGTCCAAGTCTGAAAGCACCTTGGACAACTTCTTGGAAGTTCAGAGTAAAACCTGGAATGGATTCCACTGCTGCACGGAGATGGAGCCACCAGCTGCCACTGAGTTAAAGAGAGCAGAGTTTGGATGTAATTCCATTCGAGGCCCTGGCAAAGATGAACCATGAACCAGGACACGGTTCTGTTGAAATGAATAGGGCATTCTGTGCATACAAGCTACCACTGCTTCAACTAAAGATGCCGGGGATTGATCCCGAGACATTCTGCATGAAACTCAAGTGCATGAAACTCATGTGCACTACTACTTAGCTATATAGGCTGTGCCATTATGGTTTGGGTTGGGTTTGCTGTTGCTTGTTTTTTTTTCCTGGAGGGAATAAGGAAATTCTTGTCCCAGCTTAATTCCCTTTTTTTTTTTTACCTTTAGCATCCCTACCCCCACCCCTAAATGGAGGCATTTTGCTGCTGTGAGGATGAGGGACTGACAGTTTGGGCTTTGGCTGAAATGCTACATGAAGAAAGGAAGACAGCTGTCAAATTGCCAAGGCAGGGCTGTTTTCAGCAGTTGTGGAAACCAGCAGTCACCAGTCTTATGATGCAGGCATTTCTGCCATGGTCCCTCGTGGTCTCCTGAAATTTGAAGAATTACTAGTAAATGTTCAACTATCACCATAATTCTGACATTTACCACAGCACATGTATTTAGTGCTTACAGTGCCTATATGACCAGTAGATAGTGAAAGTATCAGTTTTTTAAAAACGTCTAGAAAACTCAGAACACAGATATAATCAATGCTTCCCTGCAGTGCTTTTGCATTTAACAGACCCCAGACATTTTATAGCCAAGGAATCCGTGCAACTTAATTATGTTTTTGCAGGATTTGTGTTATCCAAGGGTGAAACAATAACAGAACTTTGGGCTATTAAGAAGCTTTCTGTTCTCTATTTCTGTCTGCAAATTCGCATATAAAGATGACATAAAGCTGCTCAGTAATGATGCAAATGGACTACGAGATAAAAAAACAAGCTGCTCGTCTCGAAGTTTTCCATCAACGGTAATGTACTTAACATTTGCATATAGCTATTGGCCTGCACTTCAGTGATCAAAATGCTCTAGTGATGGCTTCATTCAAACTTCAACACATTCTTCTCAGAGCCCCAAGGAGGTCCATTTCCTCTTGAAGCAAAAATGAGGGCTGCTCACAAGTTAAACAAGTCAGAGAGGCAGAGGCCTAATGAGTGGCAAGACTACTTGAAGAGGCCAGAAAGGGATGGTCGAACCTCACAAAAGTTGCCCAAGCAAGCCACACACTGCCCAATTTATTGTAGATATTTTAGAGCCTGCATAGGAACATGTGTGCCTGCAGGCATGGTTCCAATCCAAACTGAACCTGCAATTGAATTTTGAAAGGGGTTCTCTTGCAGTGTCCATCAGCTGACTGACAGTGGACAGCCCATCTTGAAAGAAGCTCACCCCCAGCTCTGATCAGCTGACTGGTGCTAAGAGTAGGCCCCTTTGAAGGCATCATCCTGATGTCAAAATGACATTGGGTGATTCCCAGTTTGGTTGCCCTGTGTAGCATCCTCCAAAATGAGGTTCACAAGACTTGCCCCACTGGGACGATTGCAAGTGGCTCTTCACACCTGCTTTCAATGCAAAGGTGAGCATTATGGTTCTGAGTTCTTCTTTGACTTCAATTTTAATCCAAGTTTGAGGAGGGGCAAAAATCCCTCCTTCCTCCCTCTGTTGGAGCCAAAGCTGTGGGTTAGACGGAAGGAGAAGAAGAAGAGAAAGAGGGGAGAGGATTTGAACATGCAGCTAGGGTTGTCTGAGCATTAGAAACGGTAGCAGCCTAGCAGTCACAGCAGACAGTTATAATGATGGGGGGGCTCACAGGGTGCTGATGGTTGGAGGCTCAGGAGGGCAGCAATTATAAATACATTGAGAGGAAATATTTCTTTGAGTGTTCTCTACTTTTCTTAGTGTTCTCTCCTCATAACTGATGGAAGCCAAAATACAGATCCAGGATCTGCTACATAGGTGGCTTCCAGGTTCCAGGACCACTCTAGAACAGACTAAAAGGTTTCCATAGCATGGCACAGCATTCCATAGGATGTCCTCGGGCATTCAAAGCTCACATTTTATTCCCAGAAGCATCCGGTATGACGAGAGCATGGCAATGACCCTGAAACTTCTTATCATGTATAGAAGTCATACTAGGCTTTGTAATATTCTGAAGGGGGTCCCTTGTGCATATACTTCCTGTTGACCACGCGCCACAGAAGACTCCAGAAGGACAGCAGAACTGTTGCTGTATTAAACAGGTGATAAACCAGATTAGTTCTGAGGCCAGCTTACGCAGAACTAAACTGGGGGAGGGCTGAAACACACCCACAGAACATAAATCCCATACACTGAGTCATAGGAGGGACAATGGTTGCAGTCAATCTCCTTTTACACACCATATACCACAGGCCTCTGCACATGCTCAGGGTACATTAGAGCAGGGGTAAGCCATGTTGAAACTGGGGCTACATTCCTGTGGAGGTAATCTATTGGGGATCATAAACCAGCAGTGAATGGGTCTGAAGCCAGCAGCGGGCAGGGTTAAAGCCAAAAAGTGAGCAGGACCAGCCCCTTTTCTCTCTCCACCCTCTTCCCATCTAGTGTGGAGGACCACTTGCAGAAGGCAAGTCACAGAGAGAAGCTCTTTGCACCTCTCCTCTGTCCAGAACAGATGAGAAGGTGGATGTCCAATCCTGGCATCTAATGAAATGTGGGCATGTTTAAGGGTGTATGTTCAATGAAGACGTGGCGGAGCAAGTTTAAAGAGGAACTGAGTGGGAAGAGCAGTCTCTCATGCACTGTAGATTTTTGAGGGGATATTTACTGAGACATATTGCAGGCACCATAGGCAGAACTTATGGGCACACTAGTGCCAACAGGTGCCATGCTGGTGACCTCTGCACTAGAACTTTCCCTGAGTGAATGACATGCAGATTGCTGAAAGAGAGAAAAAACTCAGTCCAAACAGCATTCTCTGCTGATATAGTAAGGAAAAGAGAGTGGCATTTATCAAGACCCTTTCTGGCTTGGAAACTCTACTGTTTGTGACTGCATGGATCTTTAGCTGCCTAAAGTACCGCAAAAAGTAGGCCAAAGGCATCAGTGCAATTCTACAATGAGCCCAGCCACCGTTCCCCTATTGCTCATTTGCTTAACCAAAAGTAATTGTTGCATCACAACAATGTCCCAAAAGAAACTCCTCACACGAGCGTCAAGGTCTCGTTCAATGAAACGGAGATTCCTTATTATATGCTCCATTGTTTTTATGGCCCCAACTACAAATGACCATATAAAACACCTTGACTGCAGTTCCTGAGCATGGGATGCCACTCTCCTCTGGGCACTCCAATTTGCCTGCTCCCTTGCCAGCTTCTAATGGTGGTGGGTATGCAGAAGGAGGGAGGCAGCCAACGTAACCGTCTCTCCAAGCAATTTCCAAAGCAACAGGGTTTGAAAGTCTGCCGAGGGCTGAAATAATAATGGGCCATGTGCAGCTCATAAAGAGATTCACAGTGGTGCATAATCGTATGCCCAAAGCTGTCTGCTCGATTCCTGATGAACACACTGGAAGAGAAGAAGGGCAAAAGGTCCCAGATTCAATCCCTGGCATCCCCAGGTAGGGCTGAGAGATAGATTCCTGCCTGAAACCCTGGAGAGCCACTGCCAATTAGTGTAGACAGTACTGAGCTAGATGAACCAATGGTCAGTGACTCAGTATAAGGCAGTATCCTATGTTCCTAAGAATATGGATGCATCTCTTCTATATTTGTGCTGGCTTTGGAGGGCTGAGGAGTAGGGATCTGGGAAGAATTCACAGAACATGGATTCCAAAGCAGACACTCTTGATTCAGTCCAGGTGGCTCATGACCCACATGGGATCATGAGTCCACTTCAGAATCCTCAGTCCTATGGATCCCATTACGAGGCATCTGAGGTCTGTGGTGTAGTCTCTGTCCAGAAACACTCCATAACAAATCATTCACCCACTTGCAGCCTGGAGCATCTAGCGAGTGGGGCTCCCTGTTTTCACACTGAAGGCAGCCTTTTCCCCCCTGTGCAATTCCCTCTCAGGGTGACAGAATTTGCTCTAAAGTAATACAAAGAATTTGGGAACTAAGGAGCCCCAAATTATAGATGCTCCAGGTTGTGGGTGGCTGGATGACCTGTTTTGGAGCTTTACCAAATAGAGGCATTCTTATGATGATGATTATTCCTTCATATTTCTATGTGGGTTTTTAAGAATTTCCCATTTAAATGGGATGGGATGGTCTTAGTTCTTTCTCCATGTAGAATGGGGACTGACACTAGTGAAAGGCCCATAAGCAGGGCATGAAGGCAACATAAGAACGTAAGGAGAGCTGGCTGGATCAGGTCAATGGCCCATCTAGATCAGCATCCTGCTCTCACAGGGGGCAACCAGATGCCTGTAGTAAGCCTGAGTGCAATAGTCATAGAATCATAGAATAGTAGAGTTGGAAGGGGCCTATAAGACCATCAAGTCCAACCCCCTGCTCAATGCAGGAATCCAAATCAAAGCATTCCCAACAGATAGCTGTCCAGCTGCCTCTTGGATGCCTCCAGTGTCAGAGAGCCCACTACCTCTCTAGGTAATTGATTCCATTGTCGTATGGCTCTAACAGTTAAGAAGTTTTTCCTGTTGTCCAGTCGAAATTTGGCTTCCTGCAACTTGAGCCCATTATTCTGTGTCCTGCACTCTGGGATGATTGAGAAGGGATCCCGGCCCTCCTCTGTGTGACAACCTTTCATGTACTTGAAGAGTGCTATCATATCTCCCCTCAGTCTTCTCTTCTCCAGGCTAAACATGCCCAGTTCTTTCAGTCATTTCCCCTCCTACAGCCAGCAACTGGCATGCAGAAGCATGCTGCCTCCGACATGAATGTGGAAGTTCCATTCAACTATCATGGCTAATAGCCTCTGATAGACCCACTTTTCTTGAATTGGTACAGTCCTTTCCTGAAAACCACCTCTTATAGGTTGCAAAGAATGCTTTACATCTGCCCTGAAGCTAGTGCCAATAAATTATATTGCTATGCTATAATTTATAAAGCACCATCAGTGTGCTTGGTTTTGTTCAGAGAGGTCCCTGCCCTGAGGAGCTTACAATCTGAAATTTGACAGAGAGGAAACAATGGGGAAAGGGGAGAGAAAGGGAGACAGGTGTAGACAAGGAAGGGATGTGTGGCTGTTTTAGCTAGATATGCTAAGAACATTTAGTTGCAGGTTGAGTTGCAGGTTGATTGTGTGATCCCAATTTCTAGCATTATTGGAAAGGGAGAAAAAATCTCTTTTACTTTCTCACTCTACACCATTCAGCTTGGTAGGATCTGTTACATGAGTAGCACACTACAATCCCCATCTTTGTCTTGTCTTTGATTTCTTAGAATTGTTTCACACTGGGTTTATGCTCAGTGTTGTATCGTATGGGTATAATTATCTTGGCAGACAGCGAATATCATATCTGAAATTGGATTTGGGAATGGGATGAGAGTCACTCTGCCCTTCTAGCAATGGAAAGGCCCCAGCTTCCCCTCGATATTTATTTTCTAAGAATGCTGTGGCATTTGTCTTTGCAGCGGGAGATCATCATTACTGAGTGACAATATTCATTTCCAATGAAATTATCACATGCTATTTTTATATTTTTAAAGGACACTATTTCTTGCTGCACAGGAAGAAGGAAGAAGTCAAAGATTTAATTAGCTGCAAACACTATTCTGAAGTCTTTGTAGGATTCCTATTACAATTCTGCATTCCAACAAAGTTTAACATTTTAGGGCACTGGTAGACAGGCAGAAGGTCCCACGTTCAATCCCTGGCCTCTCCCATTAAAGGCTCTCAAGAAGCTTTGCTAATCAGCAAGCAGGGCTAAGGAAAATGTCTGCCTTATATTGTGAACCACTGCTATTCAGATGCCTGATTTGCATGTAATGCCAAGCCATGGTTTGTTTCACAAACCATAAGTTGACCGCCCATTGACCAAACAAACCATGGCTTGTTTCTTCAAAGGTTGGTTTGCTTCCAGCCGTTCTTGCCTTGTGCCTTTGTAGTTTCCTAAGCGTCTGGGGTGGGGGCGGTCAAACAAACCAAGGAAGGGTGCTGGGTTCACACATAATGCCAAACAAATAGTAGGGATCAAAAATGAATTCAGCCTAGGGTGCTTAGAGTAAGAAAGGGTGGAAAAGGTCACCATTACCACCATCACTAGCAATAGACCCCCGCTCCCCAAAACATTTCAGCTTTCTCCCATTTCCCTAAGAAAAGCCCATCCTCTTTTAGAGTCTGCAGATGGGCTGCAAAAGTGGGAGGGCATTCTTTGCCTAGCCCTACCGAACACATCTCGTTAGACTTGGACCCCCTCCAGACATCATTTCTATTGTGCATAATGATTTGTGCTCGTGATTGTATTAGGGAAATTATACATGCAATCCCACTTTCAATACTGTTTGCAGCTGCAAAAGTTTGGGGGCGGATATACTGCGTTCTTTCTAATCAGCCTATGTCGCATACCTTCCTGGTGAAATCAAGGAAATCTCTTTTGGTCCACTTTTGTTGCACTATAGCACAAGAGTGCCCCTGAAGATGGCAACAATGTGCTAACATTAGAATAGCATCGTAGAACAACTCGTGCAGTAGGATGATGTGTGGATTGTTTAGTATAAATCCACCACTAATAATAATAATAATAATAATAATAATAATAATAATAATAATAATAAAATTTTATTTATTAGTCGCCCATCTGTCCGACTTAACGGACACTCTGGGCGACGTACACAATATAAAATACAATATCAACATATTCATAACAATCACAGTATTAATATCATATCATCTAAAAAAACATCCTACACTGATACAGTATAAAACCTAACCCACCCCAGAGATCCCATAGGCCTGCCTGAAAAGCTAGGTTTTTAAGGCGCGGCGAAAGGTCATCAGGGAGGGGGCATGCCGAAGGTCAAAGGGAAGCAAGTTCCAGAGGGTGGGGGCCACGATCAAAAAAGCCCTCTCCCTGGTCCACACCAGCCTAGCTGTTTTCACCGGTGGGACCGAGAGAAGGTCTTGTGAGGCTGATCTCGTTTGGCGGCATATTTGGTGATACTGGAGGCATTCCTTCAGATAAACTGGGCCGGAACCGTATAGGGTTTTAAAGGTTAATACCAACACCTTGAATTGGGCCCGGTATACAACTGGCAACCAGTGCAACTCAATCAGCACTGGGGTAATATGGTCCCGGCGACGGGTCTGCTTTATTAAGCGTGCCGCAGCATTTTGTACCAGCTGGAGTTTCCGGACCGTCTTCAAGGGTAACCCCACATACAGCGCATTACAGTAGTCTAATTGAGAGGAGACCAGGGCATGTATTACTCGTGGGAGCAGATGTATAGGAAGATAGGGTCGCAGCCTCTGTACCAGATGAAGTTGGTACCAGGCTGCCCAGCTCACTGCAGAAATCTGCGCCTCCATAGATATCTGGGAGTCCAAAATGACCCTGAGACTGCGGACCTGGTCCTTCAGGGGCAATCTCACCCCATTAAGCACCAGGTCTAAATTTCCCAACCTTCTCTTATCCCCCACCAGCAACACCTCGGTTTTGTCAGGGTCCAGCTTCAGCCTGTTCTCTCCCATCCATCCACTTATGGACTCCAGGCAATTGGACAAGGTATCCACAGCCAAATCTGGTGAAGATTTAAATGAGAGATAGAGCTGCGTGTCATCCGCATATTGGTGACACTGCAGCCCAAAACTCCTGATGATAGCTCCCAGCGGTTTCATATAAATGTTGAATAGCATGGGGGAGAGGATAGAACCCTGTGGCACACCACAGTTGAGGGGCCAAGGGTCTGAAACCTCATCCCCCAATGCTACCCGTTGATATCTACTGGAGAGATAGAAACGGAACCACCGTAAAACAGTGCCTCCTATTCCCAGTCCCTCCAGGCGACTCAACAAGATACCGTGGTCGACGGTATCGAAAGCCGCTGAGAGATCCTAATGCACTGGAATACACCCAGAGTACACACAACCCCCACCCCCACCAATCCGAAAGGACCTTTGGTTACAAGAACTCATCCAACAACTTTCAGTGTATAATAATATGAAGAAATATTGAGTGAGATTGGGCTTCCCCAACTTGGTGCCCTCCAGATGCTTTGGACTTCCATCATTTGCACGGAGAAAGTAGACGGAGAAAAGTTTTTTTTTCCCCTCTCTTATAACACTAGAATTCGTGGACATCCAGTGAAGCTGAATGTTGGAAAATTCTGGGCAAACAAAAGAAAATACTTCTTCACATAGCACATAGATAAATTATAGAATTCACTATCACAAGAGGCAGTGATGGCCATCAACTTGGATGGCTTTAAAAGAGGATTAGCCAAATTCATGGAGGCTACTAGCCATGAAGGCCATGTTCTGTCTCCACGATCAGAGGCAGTATGCTGGATGAGGCTGATGGGAGGTGTAGTCCAAAACATCTGGAGGGCATCAGGCAGGGGAAAGCTAAGGTAGAGAGATCAATGGTCTGACTTGGTGTAAGGCAGCTGCCTATGCAGAGCTTGGAAAAGTTACTTTTTTGAACTACAGCTCCTATCAGCCCAATCCAGTGGCCATGCTGGCTGGGGCTGATGGGAGTTGTAGTTCAAAAAAGTAACTTTTCCAAGCTCTGTGCCTATGGTATGTGATGCAATTTGGCTAATGAAGCTAAGCCAGCTATGCCTTATACATTTGTATGTATGTAAAGAGCATTTATAGCTGTTTGCATGTTTGTCAAGAGCATTTGTAGATGACCCTTCATCTCAATATATGTGTAGCCAGGGTGCAAAATACAAATTACGAAATTTGTAATTACAAATTACAAACAAACAAACATAAAACTATCACAAATCACAAAAAATGTAAACAATAAGAGCAGATAAAGCCACAGAGTAGCTACCCACCCCCAGTGAATTAAGGCACAACAAACACCTTTGCACAAAGGTAAGTCTTTACTTGGCACCGAAACAATTAAAGCTTCCAATGGAAGGGAATTTCACAAATCAAATCATTTATTTGCATTAGCCACAAGCCATTGCAATTGGAATATATACAGTAAAAACAATAAAAGGCAGATATACAGCTTAATCAAATTATCCTACTAAAATTCTAGCATTTATGTAGGATACTGACCGATGAAATTGATATATCTAAAATCCATCATCATAAGAGAAATGGACAAGTAAAACTATCAACTAAAAAAAAAACACCTATATCAAATTAAAACTCAAGGTACCATTGTTGATCTTGTTCTAATGGCACCTGCTAAAAATTTTGCAGACATTTCTGCCACCCTCTGCACATTCCACAGCAGTTGCCTGGATGGGAGCCTGTTTGAGATCTATAAGATGCTTTGAGTTCCTTGAGAGGAAGAATGAGATTCAGGGTGATCAATCAGCACAAGCCCACTCCTCTGTGTCAGTACAGTACAGGTCAAGCCTTTCTAGCTTTGGCAAGCTCATCTAACTGTTTGTATACATCACTTTTCCCATTTCACTCTTTCCTCATTCCCAGCCAACTCGCTCCTCAGAATTATAGTGCAGGGTGTTGAAACAGCCAACAACTGACATTTTTAACACATAAACTTGATAGAGGAGGAGTGTGTGTGAGAGAGAGAGAGAGAAAGAGAGAGAGAAGGGCCAGAACTAGAAACAGGGGAGAATAATAAAAAAGGAATCATAAAACATGATAAAAATCACGGAGGCTGTGATTTCCTTTTGCCTTTCAATTTTTCTGTTGTTCTTGACAGCCTGTTTTGCACTAATTTCTAGCAGTGGAATGCAGAGTGGAAAGTCAATCAGAGCAACAAATAAAGGTGTAACCATTATTATTAACCATCCAGCACTATATCTCACCATTTTGTTATAGAGAGAGTCCTGAGCTGGCCAGGCTGGAGATTGAACTTGTTTGTTTTTCTGATTAAGGGATGGGATTCAGCAAGGGGGTGGCAAGTATTATTTTTCAGAGATGGATCAGATGCTTCCAAGGAGTTTCAAAGTTAGCAAGCTAGGCTCTTACCCCTTTTTGTCACAATCAAAAAATGGGTGGGGAGAACAAGCCAGCAGGGATTTTTCACATTCCACCATGAAATTGAAAACACCCCCCATGCCATTCTGCTGCTTCCCATAAGCTCATTTTAAAGCAAAATCTTACATAAATTATAGTCCTGAACTCAGAAACACTCACTTAACAAACCTTTAAGTTTTCATAGTGATATACAAAACACTCAGAGAGAAGCAAGAGTTCAAACTGTAAAAAGAGAGAGGGGAAATCCAGACCCTTTTGGACTCTTTTCTGTCAGTGACCTCCTAATTTGTTGAAATTAATTAAAAGTCAGCCATGTTCACAGAGTACCTGTAATCCTGTTACTGACCTTGCCCCATACTCTGATCTTCATCATCTGCAGTTTAAAAGTTAAAAGAATGCCTGGCTGATTTTTAATGAATTTAACAAATTTAACATTAGAGTCTATGATAGAGCAGGCATGCTCAGTAAAAACTAACAGTCAGTGTTCTAAAAGGCAGACTCACAGCTGTTTGGACTGGCTAATCAGGGGCCACACCCATGCCAGACATTGATTCCACTTTAAACAGTCATGACTTCTTCCCAAAGAATCCTGGGAAGTTTGTGAAGGGTGCTAAGACTTGTTATGAGACTGTGACAGAGCTCCAGTGGCCAGAGTGGTTTGTCAGCTGCTCTTCTGAGGATGGTAGATCTGTGAGGGGAATAGGCCTCTCCTAGCAACTCTCAGTACCCTTCACAAACTAAACTTCCCAGGATTCTTTGGGAGAAGCCATGACTGTCTGAAGTGAAATAAAGGCCAGAGACAGCTTTGATTTAAAGTTTGGTGGGAGACTACTTGTGTTTGCTGTAGAATAAAAAAGTGGGGAAACTCCCCCCTAATGATACTGTTAATAATATTTTCCTCTTGGAAAAGAAAGGGGCTTTTCCTCTGCCCAGTGCCCACCCACCCAATCTCCTCCCTCCTCCCCCTCCCTGCCCCTCCCTGCCCCTCCCCCAGGTCAGTTTCACCTATGCTAAGCATGATTGCACAGGAGTAAATCCCACTGAACTCAATAGACATGCAAATGATCAAACCTATTATCCCCTCCACCTCCCTCCTGCCCTTCTCCTCTCCCCTCCTTCCCCCTCCCACTCCCTCACCCTTACCCTTCCCATCCCCTCCCCTTTCCCCCCTCTTCCTCCCCCTCCCTTTTCCCTCTCCCCTCCCCCTCCCTTTGTCCTCCCTCCCTCCCCCTTTTTCCTCCTCCCCTGTGGTCACTTTTATCTATCCTAAGCACAATTGCACAGGACTAAATCCCACTGAACACAATAAGCATGCCGATATCAGACCTGTCATATCTGTCCCTTTCCCCCTCTCCTCTCCCCCTCTCCCCTCCTTCCCCCTCTCTTCTCCCCCTCCCATCCTTCCCCCTTCCCTTTGTCCTCCCTCTCTCTTCTTCTCCTCCCTTCTTTCTCCTCCCCTGCCCACTCCAGCTCTCCCTCCCTCTCCCATGGGCATTCATCTATCCTAAGCAGGATTGCATGGGAGTAAATCCAACTGAACTCAATAAGCATGCAAATGATCAAACCAGCCCTCCTCCTCCCCTCCCCCTTCCCTCCTCCTTCCTCCCCTCCCCCTCCCTCCTCATCCCCCATGGTAAGTTTCACCTATTCTAAGCATGATTGCAGGGAGTAAATTCCATTGAACTCAATAAGCATGCAAATGATCAATCCATTCTAACACCTTGTGGTTTAAGAAGGTACCTATAGCCAACAAATATTTCTTTCAAACTTTAAAAAGCAGGGAAATTGGGCAGCTATAGTGAATGCACCAGGGGAGCAGGAGACCTAACCTCCTCTCTGAGATATTGTACTGCCCTACAAATTGGTCAAAATGCAAACACCATTTGGGTTGGTCTTTCACAGTCCAATCCACTTCCTATGTAGCTTGGAAGAATTTGGTAACATGTGCCACTGAACATGTGGTGAGTGGTGGCAACACACAGTAGTCCATTGCACCAGTGGAGCTGCAGCGTTGGATATAGCCCTATGAAGGAAATAATAGGAGATTTTATTTATTAGAACATACGCATGAGTAGGATTGTGGAATGAAATGTGAAACTGTAAAAAGAAAACACAGGAGATAAGCAGTGGTGGCTGGTAACATTTTGACTTGGTTAGGCTGTAGTTTTTAACCTTGTTGTTTTCATCACACTACGACTTGTACAGCATCTACTGAGAAAAGCTAAAAAAAACCCTCTTTGCACATCAATGGAAAGGGGAAGAGCTTCCATGTCCAAATACTTCAGACAAGATTAATTCCATACATCTTATTTAGAAATTAAACCATACTGCATTACATAAGCTTTTTAATTCATGTATTGATTACACCTACACATCCATTGTCAAAAAACTTCCCTTCCTAAACACACACATTAAAGCTTTTAAAATGTGAGGAACACTTGCTTTCCGTTTTCCTCTCACCAAAAATCAATTTAACATTTCATTATCCATAACACTTCTTTCCCTCAAAACTGAAAGAACAAAGTATTCCAGCTAATGGACAAAGAGGATTGATTATTTCATTTAAGCCAGGGCACATCAAAGCATAGCAGAACATATTTGCAACACATGACTCAGTTCTGAAAAGATGAAATACGGTAATAATATTTTGCATGGCTGGAATGCAATCTAGTGTACAAAGGTAAGAATCACCTCCATCTGCTCTGCCCACTTTTGCAGCTGCGGTCCTAGCCTTACCCACACTGTTATGTGGCACTTGGAAGTTTGCCATAACAGAAGGTTGCCCTCAAGCTAAAATAACACCCCTTATATAATGGAACAGATTGCTAATTGAAATCAGGCCACAGAATGTTTGAGTAAGCAACAAATGAATCCTGAATGTGCCTGCCCAATGGCCATATAGAATAATAGAATTGGCAAAGTACCTTGTAAAGTCATCTAGTCTGACCCTGTTTGATGTTGGAATTCTAGAGCTAGAGCATCCCCATTGGATGCCTGCCCAGCCTCTACTTGAAGACCTCCAGTGAGGGAGAGCCAGTCACTCCCTCAGGTAATTGGCTCCATTGCTGAACTGATTTTACCATCAGGAAGTCTCTCCTGATGTTCAACTGAAATATTGTAACTTAAGCCCATTAACTCTATTCCTTCCCTCCGGAGCAGCAGATGACCAATCTCTGATGAGAGAACAAGTCTTGGTGACTCATAGTGACTGTATGAATGAAGGTGTGGATATTATATTCAAGTCTTTGCTGTTCTCATGTTATCAGTTCATGAAAAGTGAGAGGCCAAACATAAATGACATAGGATATCTGTTATATATATCCAACAATAATGGACTTTACGTGCCCTAATGGCCACTAAGAGACTTATAGATTGAGCCTAGAAGGACAAATACCTGCCACCTAGTATGTAATATTTTGATGACCTAAACGCTCTTGCTACATTTGAGCAGAGCTTGGAAAAGCTACTTTTTTGAACTACAACTCCCATCAGCCCAATCTAGTGGCCATGCTGGCTGGGGCTGATGGGAGCTGTAGTTTAAAAAAGTAACTTTTCCAAGCTCTGCATTTGAGTGTACCTTCTATAAACACCAACTTCATCTGCATACATATTTGGACATTTGGGTGGCATATATTGATCCAAATGGATATATAGATGTCTAAATGTTCTGTTGATGTGAACCGACTGCGGTTTTTCTTTCTTTTTTCTTTCTTTTTCCTCCCCCCCTTTTTTCTTTAATGTAACTGCAAATCAGTTTTAAAAAAGAAACAGAATATCTGTGATCAAATCTCCTGATTTATTTTTCCCCACTTTAAACCAAGCTATAAACCACATGTGGGGAACCTTTGGCCCTCCAGAAGTTGCTGAACTACAATTCCCATCATTCCCATTGGCCATGATTGTTGGGGCTGATGGGGGTTGTAATTCAGCAACATCCGGAGGGCCAAAGGTTCCCCATACCAACTTTAAACCAATAGAAGGGAGCTACTTTTGTTTTCACAGTTCAACAGATAACAATTGGGAAACAGTCAAGAATGTAAAGACATTTAAGCAGTCTATAGATTGTCATTGGCAGAGTAGTTTAAACCTTCACTCATCCTTCCTGTGAGCACCATTCCCTGAACTAAATTGCCTACCTGAAGCTATTATAGTAGGGCCCCGCTTTTCAGCACCCTTGTCAGGTCCAGGATGAGACTGAGGGACCAGACCAGTGGGTGAAAGCAATTCAGTTTTTATTAGAGTGACATCCACACAAACGCTGCGCCTTCTCATAAAGCGCCACTGACTTACAGATCCTGCGACATGGAAAGATAGTTGACAGAGCGAAGTGCACTTTCCCGCCCAACAAACGGGCGTGAAGCCTTTCACTCCGCCTCAATCCACCCTCAGGGGCCACCTGTCTCCCCCTCCCCCTTTCTTGTCTCTTCACTCGTCGTGGAGTACACGGTGAGGGGGGAAGCGCCAGCCCCTCCCCTTCTGAAGATTCCGACTCCGGTATGGGCGTAAGGGGAGGTCCGGGCGGAGGGGGAGGCGTGTGAACTTTCAAGGTTGGCTCTGAGACTCTGGCGCTCCCAGGATCTCCGTTGCTGGGCAACCCTATCTCTGGACATTCCTCTCCTTCTCCTTCGCTCAGGTCTGACAGGGGGCTCCCCTCCCCCTCGTCTTCTGACTCTAAATCCACGGGACCCCAATTCCGTGTCCCGACAACCCTGCTTTTTGGTGTTCCGCTAATACAGCGTCTGAGAAGGGCGTTGGGCGCCATTTTGATTCAGTCTGAGTTGTGAGAGAGTGTGTTTGAGGTTGGGGGCTGGTGATTTTTCCTCCCCATGCCTTGCACTTCTGGTCAGCGGTGCCCGCTAATGCGGCCCACCTGGAGCGCAAGGTGGTTTTGATTGGCGACGCTTGCTACTGCGGCCCGCTTGGAGTTCGCGGTGGTGGTCATTTCTCTCCCTCTCGCCCCCCAGCGGTGTCTGTCAGTGCGGCTTTCTGGGAGCTCGCAAAGTTGCTTTTTTTTCCTTTCCCTCTTTTCAGAGTTTGTGGCTGTGGCTCCGGGTATTAGCACATCCTGCCCAGAGTGCATGGCAGCAGATCTTCAGATAGGCAGCAGCACCATTTCAGCAGCCATCAGTTTTAAGGTAAGAGACAGAGGATCTGCTTTGCATACAAAATGCCCCAGGTCCAATCCCCCTTAACATCTCCATGAAGGGCTGGGTGAGACCCTTATAAGAAACCCTGGAGAGCCACTGCCAGCCAAAGTAGACAGTACTAAGCTAGATGGACCAATGGTCTTACTCAGTATAAAGCAGCTTTCTATGTTCCCATGTTACGGGGTACCCCTGCCCCCTGAATAATAATGCAGGACACTGGTTTTCATGGGTTCCACATCACACACAACCTACCTGAATAGAGTCGGCTCCCAACAGAAGATGGCCATCCTCCTACACATTGAGGGGTAGAGCGATGAGAGTGGTGGTCCAGCTACTTACTGATGACTGTAGCATCTGATGAATAGGGCTACACATGTAGAGGTCTTTTCTATCAACTGCTACCTAACCCTCTGAACTGAAGATACCAGGGACTGAACTAAGATCTTTTGCCAGCAAACCATGCATTCTAACATCAAGCCATGGTCCTTCCGTTGATAATTCTAGTTTGCCTTTAAGAGCATGATCAAACCAAAGTTAATCCTGTAAATTTGAGGGTGAGAATCATCAGCGGACATGGAAGATATCGTTTGAAATTAATGATACGTAAAAGTTACTAACTTTGGTTGGGTTCCATTCTTCAAGTTTTTCTAAGAAAAAAGAATGAAATAAAATTAAAACATTTGACACTACAATAAAAGGCTGTAGCTTAGTTTCCATGGTATCTTGCAAGAGCCTTTTCTCTGGTTAATAATAATGTCACTGAGCTTATCAGAAGGTTTTGGTGAATCAGTCGCTCTGGCTGTTTCAGATAGAGAACTACAGGGCTGGCCTTTTGGTTGGTACATTTATTTTTAACAATATGTATCTGATTTGTAATGATACGTACTCAAAGGTATCATGCATGGAAGATTTCACCACTTAAAAAGCCATAAAACTTGGAATTTCTCAAGTTTTGTGGCCCAAAGCAAAGTCGACTTGCAGAATTCACATTAGAATGCAAAGCCTGGCTTCCCCATGACAGTCTGTCAGGCAAAAAAGCATCTCAAACCAGGAGCAAGACTTGTGGGTCAGGCACTGATTTTCTGTGCCATCTGGGTCATTGGAAGCTGTCTTACATCAAGTCAGATCACTGGTATTGTCTAAACAGGCTGGCGGCTCTCTCAGGTTTCAGGACCTCGCTGGATATGATAAAAATTAAATGTGAGACCTTTTGTGTGCAAAGCAAATGCTCTCCCACTGAACTACAGCCCTTGCTTAGAGGATGCTGCAAGAGATTTGGACCAGAACACTAGTATGATAACTGTCTTGACCACCACTCTAGGCAGCAGCTAGGCAGTGGTAGCTGGTGCCCATTGAGACTGGTGGGGCAAAATGAAGAGAGCCCCATCAATAGGTGGAGCCAGACCCAATGTCAAGCAGAGCCAACTAATTCTAATTTTGTCCCCATCCTCCTCCCTACTGAGTTCTACACTGAGATAATGGAAGCTGACAGGTAGCGCTGCCACCCCCTCGACTGGTTGTGAGTAAGAAGGCAGACAGGCTGATGGAGCACTGCTCCTGTTGCCCTAATGGACCAGCCTCCATTGACTAGGGATGATGGAGAAACTGAGAATGGTTTTCATTTTCATGTGAACCCACTTAATTTGCACTTCCCAAAACAATATGCAAACTGAAACACAGCTGTCCTTTGAGATTCACATTTTTCCAGATTTTGCAATGCAATTCTCCAACCAAAACAATGTATACAAAAATTCATATATTAGGGGGAAGTGTGCATGGAGGTGCATACATTAGTGAAAATAACATGTAGGACATGCTTGCAAAGTGACATGCATGCAAAAATTAAGATACATGTTCACTAAATATGTCATCATGACCCCACTTACTTTGCAGTAAGCCCCACTGAATTCATCAGGACTGAGTACATATGTTCAGGATTGTGCTGTAAAATGCTAATGGATTTTTAAAACCGTCATAATCATCACAAACTGAGACAGAAATGTGGTGAACTGAATTTAAGGTTGAGAAAATGAGAAACCAAAATTGATAGACTTGTCCCTCTCTAGTAGCAGTTGAGACCTTGACTAACTTAGATGAGGAGGAGCCAGGCAGATCAACTGCATCACTGGCACAAGAGATTCTGGATATTGATCCAGGCCTCACCATAATGCCTGGGCTGGATCCTCTCAGTGAATGAGTGTTTGAGGCAAAGACCCTCAAATTAGGACCTCCAGAGAAGTGACTCCTGAGATGGCACACGTTGAGGAACTGAGCCTCTCCACACCAGGGATCCCATATATTGATATGCCTGCCTGTCAGCATTGGCAATGAGCCTGGAGAGAACTAATGGACAAAGAGGTAGGCTTGAGCCCAGAGGACATCCCCTTTCATGCCTTCCAGATCTTAAGAAAGAGACAGAGCTTTGAGGGGATAATCTGGCTCTGTAGGGATAATGCCATAGTTCAGCCTCATCCCACATTGGAGCAAATTGCTCACTCAACTTCTCTGAGGTTCTAGAACTCTGCCCTGCCTTGCTGTTTTGCCTCATCATGCCATGTAAGCTCATGATTAGGACAGGACAACAGTCCAGAATCCTGCTGGTACCTGAAATCAGATGATACCAGGCAACTGATCCTATGCCATTGCATCTTGTACAGTTCCCTAATTTGCTGATATTCCTCAATATGGACAACTCATCATTAAGTAGTAAACCTGGTCCTGCCAATAAGTGTGATAAATGACAGACAATAGGCCCTTATTTTACATGTATAATACACTTTATTTTTATTAATATTTAATACAATTAAATGATGACTATTAGGCAAATCTGTGTTTGTGTTTTAATCATTTCAAAATGATTTCTCCACCCTCTTAAGACTCTTCCTGACCAACTTTCTATTATGGGCTTCATACTCTTTCTGCATTTTCTTCAATGACTAATAGCTGTGTAGATGCCAGATCACCACAGACTTTTCAAAGGGTCAATATGCATTTGATTACCAGCATATTTTGTGTGACTGATCCCAGACTGTGGAACATTCTTCCACCAAACATTTGGCAGGCATCCTTATTTTTTACTTTCAGGCATCTCTTGAAGACTTTTTTAGGCTGAGAGGTCTATACGTTGTTAATATTTTCTTGTGCAGCCAGTCATTTTGATTATTGTTCTGTACTGCTTTTAAAGGTTTTTTATGTCGTTGTACACTGCCCTGATGTCCTGAAGGAGGATGGTATTTAAATACGTTTAAAGATAAATAAATAATGTAAAAAACTTTGGTGACTGCACACTGAATGAAACCTTGTTATCTGAACTCATGCACTGATATAATTTCAAAGGTTCCAAACAATAATTTGGCTGAGCTGTGGTTTCTTTAACAAACCACAAGTTAACCATGAGTTGTCCTACAGATGATCAAATAACCTGTGGCTTGTTTCTCCAGAGCTTAGTTCCTTTTCCATCTGCTCCTAATTTGTGCCTTTGTAGTTTGGTGAGCACCTGGAGTGGGATGGCAAAAAATCCATGGTCAAGGAAAGGTGTTGGGTTTGCATGTAGCACCGATCCATAGTTTAAACAAAACAAATTCAAAAGCCAACAACAAACCATGGCTTCAGGCTGTAAATTGTTGGCAGTAAACAAACCACTGTGAAAGGTCCTGATGATCAAACAAACCATGGTTTATTAAACCATGGTTTATTGTGGGGTGCAAACCAAGCCTTTGACTACTATCCCTAACTATGCATTCTACTTAAAGAACAAGTCAGCCTGCTTCTTAAGGAAATTTTCTCTTCCAAAAGCAATTAAAGCACTAAAAGAACTTCTTGAACTTCCATACATAATCAAGGTTAAGAGATTATCTGTCTGATAGTTACCACGGCAAGGAAGGTGATACTTTGATCTATTGTTATTATCCATCAACCTTTTAAAATCTGCTCCATAAAGAACAAGCAAGTCATTAAAACACACTTCCTATTTGCTTCCCAGTCCCTGACTTGGCATGGGATAGCAGCTAGGCCCAGAAACTAACTCGAGGGGCTGTAATTTCTGATTCTCGATTAGGCTTGATATCATTTGGAAAGTGAATTTACAGCTTGAACGAGTTGTGGGATCAATATGCCCCTTGGAGTTATGGGCTGGGGAGCCATGCCAGAGAAATTGCTATGCAGAGCTGAGGGGCAGGTAACTTTCAGAACACTGAAAAGGGAGAGGTAATTAAGTCTGATCCTGACAAGACCAAAAGACAAATGGAGATGTGTGTCCAGTCACTGGGAAAGTTTTCAGATGAAAGGAATAAGTCCATGCTGAAAACAAAATTGGATCCTGCTTGAACAAAAAAAGTTATTCAACTTTCTTTGTGTTGCCTTCATCTAAAACAGGTTTGTCAAAGATAAGGCCTTACTTGGCTTCTGGGGGTTTCCAAATGTGGTCAACAGCACTCCTCCCAGGGTGAGGCTCATCCATTGCACTCTGGGTGTGCTGACCCCTACAGTTTCTCCAAATGCGATTGCATAATTTGTGGTATCTATCTATCTATCTATCTATCTATCTATCTATCTATCTATCTATCTATCTATCTATCTATCTATCTATCTATCTATCTATCTATCTATCTATCTATCTATCTATCTAGAACCATTCTTAGGGCTAGGAAGCGATGTCCTAACATCTTGGAGAAGGTCTGTAGCTCAGGGCTAGAGAGTCTGCTTTGCATGCTGAAGGTCCCAGGTTCAATCCCTGGCATCTCCAGGTAAAGCAATGAAGAGATCGTGTCTGAAATCCTGAGGAGCTGCTGCGTCATTGCAGACAATACTGAGCTGGATAGACCAGTGATCTGACTAAGGATGAGGCAACTTCCTATGCCCCTCTGCCTTTTGTAGGGGAAAGGAGCTGAACTATCAATACTTGTTGCTAATGTAAATGTACTGCCCTCAAGTCAATTCCAACTTATGGCGACCCTAAGAATAGGGTTTTCATGAGGCCGAGAGGCAGTGACTGGCCCAAGGTCACCCAGTGAGCTTCATGGCTATGTGGGGATTAGAACCCTGGTCTCCCAGGTTGCAGTCCAACACCTTAACCACTACACCACACTGGCTCTACTTGCCTAAATATCCATATTTTCCCAACCCTGCTCATTTAAATTAGCATCAGACGTGCCAAGGAATGTGGAATTTGCCAGGATTTGCTATCAAAGGCATAACAATAGGCGGTGGTGGTCTTTGACTGTTGCAAAAGGGGTATGAATAACAGTGATGTTTAGGCTGCTAGGAGGGGAGATGCATGTTTTTACGAGACTACTTTAGAGTACAAACAGTACCATGTAAGAAGGAACTGGGAGCGGCAGAGAGGCAATTGGTAACCTGTGGTAATGCTGGTGAATGGACTTGGTAGAGAAGATGTGCAAGACTTAGATGGTAAGGGGTATTTTTAGAACTTAATGGTGAGGCCAACTACCGGTTTTTTTACAGTTTTACAATTTTCTTCTTTGTACCTGTGTGTGCGTGCATGTGAGTGTGTGATCTCAGGATAAACATTTAGGAACATAGGGAGTTGTCTTGTATGGAGGCAGCCCATTGGTCCATCAAGCTATATTGTCTACACAGTGACTGGCAGTGGTTCTTTGAGGTTTCAGACAGGGTTCCTTTCTCAGCCCCACTTGGAGATGCTAAGGGTTGAAGCTGAGAACTTCTGCACATAAAACAGTTATGGCCTTTCCCCACTTCTAGCTACCGTTATCTACTGCACCCACAGAGCCTGGCAAAGTGTATGAAATTATACAGAGAAAATATATTTCTCTTCTCTGCCCCACATAACGAGCTCACCCTCTCATGATCCAGACCTCCAGGTTTTGCAGGCACAGAGGATGAAGAAGTGACCCACAGGAATGTCAATGAAAAGACACTGAAATGGTTGCGGGTGCCATGTGAGTGAAGGGAGTGTGGGAGCCCCATAATAACATTGCCCCCCTTTAAGGTGCCACAAGGTCCCCCCTCATATTGCTCCTCATATAGGTTGGGTATTATTATTATTATTATTATTATTATTATTATTATTATTATTATTATTAGAAGAAGAAGAAGAAGAAGAAGAAGGAGAAGATTTATATTCCTCCCTTCTTCCCAGTAGGAGCAGCCCAGGGCAGAATGGGAGTGGGGGCCTAGCTGGGGGGAGGCTTTTGTAAGCAGAAGGACACTGCCCCCCTACCCTTAATGAGGAACCTTGTCTTTTGTAAACCGCTGAGAGATTTGTTTTAGTTTTTTTACAATCAAATTTTCAAAATAAAATAAATAAAATACTACAAGGGTGACCAGCTTTCCTCAGACTGAGGGCCACAACCCTTTTCCAGCCAACCTTCTGGAAAAACAAAAAGGAGACACACTCTGGTGTTCCTGGTAATGGGCTCTTTATTAAGCTCAACCTATTTAGGAGAACTCTCCTTCAGGAGCGACAAACGCCATTCACTTCCTTCACTCTGACAAATTCTGAACAAAGAGATCTAAACAATAACGAATTAGTCTTATCTTTATAATGCATTCACGGATCATTCTAATCTTAAGGCGATGCTCCCATTCAGAATGCAAGGTCAATGCTGCTGCTTAATATTCTTCTAACCTTTGGGAGGGGGTGGTGTCTGTGTGTCACATGTCAGTGGTGGGTGAGGCCAGAGGCAAAGTGGGTGGAGCAACAATGGTGGATTTTTCCTTTGTCCAGTACCCTAGTGCCTACACACGCTCACATACCCCTCTCTATTCGTCCTGGCAACCAAGAGGCATTATCAGACTTCAAGGACACATTTCAGACAGGACAAAGCAAAGACACTCGCAGAGGATGCAAAGTTCAGCTGGTGATGAGTGTGGCCTGAGAAGAGGGTGTGTGGCTGAGGCGGAGGTATAGCCTGGGGTGCGCCATGAGTCCTGGAGAAGCGCATTTGGCTCCCAGGCCTGAGATTCCCTATCTTTGCATGGAAATGATACCCAAGAAGAACTGTGAGGCAGCCTTGAGTTTATTAACTACAAACTGCTTACCGCTATAGTCTCATCATCTTGTGCAAGAAGCTTTTCCTTGACATCTTTATGAGACTTTTATTTGCACACACACAAAAATCCCAAGGTCAGGCTTTAAATGTGAAAGATGCTCCCTTTTCTGGAACATTTGATCACTCAAAAAGGAAATGCAGCTCATATGTTGCCATTCTGTCTCTGTAAAGTGTAGCTATGTTTCTCGACAGGGCCCATATGGAATTATAAAGACAGTGCAAACTGCTCCCCGCAGTGCTCCAAGCATCAGCTTTCAAATCCAGGTTGTGATTTTATAGACCCTGTAGATGCAACGTGGTAAACTGTGCTTTAGTCTGCCAGGTTTGAGCTGATGCTATGCTTAAATAAAAATAAAACCCCACGAGCCAGGAGCAAGATTTGCCAGCTGTTTGCACAATGTTTACTGCATGGGTTTGGGGCCAGGAGTATTTGCATGGCATAATTTATACACGCCCAAAGACAAAAAATGGCTCACAAAAATTGAATGTTTAATACAAAAGGCACATTCAGTCCAGAGGCACTGTGAAATTCAACTTTGTGTCTCTGTAAGAATTTTGAATTAGATGGTATCCAGAGGGTTCCTGAATAAGGATGGGTAAGTCCTGCCCCTCCAATTTACAGTTAAACTGAAAACCAGTGGGTTGTATTCAACCAATCAGAGTAAACCCATTGAAATCGATGGCCACAACTAACTTAGGTTCTTTAATTTCATTGGGCCTGCTCTGTGTAAAAGTTAGTTGAATACAACCCATTTTTTTATTGGATCAAATGTGAATCAGCCGAGATATCATTGGACCCCTCTGCATCCTGGCCCCTTCCCTAAATGGATTGCATCCCCTTACCATCCACCTTTGCCTTGCACTTCTGTTGGATAGCTTACTCCAATGTCTTGGATGCTACTACAAGACATGTGGTACATCTAGGGCATATGTAATATTGCTAACATTGAAATCTCCAGTAGGCAGGTTTACATACCTCCAGTATTTAGCATTAATCTTTGGTTACTCAGCAAACTGGGAAGAAGGAATGGGGAAGAAAATTGATTCATTTTGCATACAAGCCAAATCTGTCAATTTTGCACTTACCAAAACAGTATGAAAGCTGAACTACAACCATCTTTTGAAATTCACATGTATCTGAAATTGCGATGCAATTCTCGAACTAAAGAACGTTTTAAAAATGCATACATTTAGGCAAAGTGTGCATAGCAATAAATACATTAGTGAAAATAACACACAAAATGCATTTCATTTGGATAAATTGCTTGCAAAAATGCATACTTTAGTCAAAACTGCATACAAAAATGTGTTAGGAGAAATTTGCACTAAAATGCTGAAGATTTTTTATGAGGATTATTTTTTTTAAAAAAATAACAAATTGTTCCAGAACTGAATTTAAGATTGCAAAAAATGAGAAACGGAGAAAACCAAGACTGACAGATCCTTTCATTCCTACTTAGAAGTAGAAGAGAATATGCTGTGCAATGGGTCTAGGAGAAGTATTGTATTGACATTTAATTTTTATTAAAGACCTGAAAGACAGGTCTTCTTCTTCTTCTTCTATTATTATTATTATTATTGAAATGTATGATTACTGAAAATAATATGAAGCTTTTCAACATAAACATGCTCAAAGCAGCTCACAGCAGAACAGCAAAAATGCAAATCAATGCATACAGTAATAATCAAATACTAAATTATTCTAAAAATTGCCCAGCTATCCAATAAATAACTCAATTTGACAATATGAACATTATAACATTTTAAAGTTACAAGAAAATTAATCATTAAAACACAGCAATTAATTAATTTTACTTTAAAAGAGATATATAAAGGAGAAATATCTAGTATGAGGATATCAATGCAACAAAAAAAGTTGCTTAGTTTCAGTCTCAGGATCATACCGTAACTCAGAAGCAGTTCGCCCTGTGGCATGGACCCTCAGCCATAGCCTCCCAGCAGCCACTAACCAGAAGAGGGAGGAGGGATGCAGTGGCAAGGTGAGGGATGCATTGGTGCACTGATGGCACTAGTACAGTGCTCCTGATGGTGCACTTACACAGCCCCAACCTCACTGCTGTCTCCCCTTCCTCCTCCCCGTAATTGGCAGTGACGCTGCTGCTGGGAGGTTATTGTTGCAGATTTGTCCCACCAAGCGAGCTGCTCCTGCTGCAACTTCTGAAAGCTGTCCCACAGGCAGTTTAGGTGTGGTGCTGTTCTGTCCAATCTTTTGGCACACAATCTTCCATAGTATACTTTTTCACAAGTTCCCCTAGGCTGTAATTGAAGTGTGGGAACCATGGGAGCCTGGATACCAAATGCCTAAGATCAGTGGGCTCACTAATTTCATTTTTAACTTTTTAAAGGGAAGATCTTCCTTTTACTCTCTTTTTTAAAAAAGTTTTTCCACTCTGATTTCTTTAAAAGTAAAAAGACTTCACTAAGAGATGTCTCTATAACATTTTTTGGAGTTCCATAAGGCACTATTTTGTCCCTAGTGCTATTTAAGAGCTATAAGAAACTACTGGAAGTGGTCATTAGGTGCTTGGGGGCAAAGTCCCATCAGTATGCTTATGACACCCAACTCTATTTCTCCATAATATCTGAATTAAGAGATGCCAGGCACATCCTAAACCAGAGCCTGAATGCAATAAACTAAAGCTGAATCCTGACAAGACAGAGACCCTGTGAGTAAGCGGTGGCTACCAGGTCTGGGCACTGAGTTGTTTACAAGTTCTGCATGAGGTTACACTCCTTCTGAAGGAGCAATTATGTAGTTGGTGTGTACTCCTAGAGCCATCTTTGTCACTGGAGCCCCAAGCACCAACTTTGGTTGATGTGACAATTACACCCATTCTGGACAGGGAGAATTTGGCTACTGTGGTTCATGCATCGGTAACCACACAGTTATGAGTGCCTTGATGTGCTTTATATGGAGCTTCCCTGTTCTTGGTTCAGAAGCTGTAGCTGTTGCAGAATCCAGCAGCTAGAGTGCTTAGTGGGGTCCCTTGCGACACAAATATTATATCTCTGTTGAATGAACTTCACTAGCTCCCTGCTAACTACTGAGCCTGCACTGAGCAGAGGGTTGAACTCAATGGCCTTATAGGCCCCTTCCAACTCTACTATTCTGTGATTCAATGAGCCATGTTCAAGATTTTGATTTTGGCATATAAAGTGCTATAACAGCTGGAAACCAAGAAACCTAACAGACTGCCTCTCCTTACACAACTTCAGCCAATCTGCTAAAATCTTCAGATGAGGCCTTGCTGACTATACCATGACCAGATGCCACCTAATGACATCTAAAAGGTGGGCCTTCTCAGTGGTGGCACCCACCTTCCAGAACACCCTGTGCACTTTGGAAGGTAGAAACAGTAGCTTATTTTACATCCCTCTTAAAAATGCACCTTTTATACAGTCTTTCCTTGAATTGTAAAGTGTTACCGCACTGTTCTGTTTTCATTGACACATGTGTTAACTGTTATATTGTTTCATTGTCTGATACGTAGCTGTTGGATTTAACAGGTTATGGAAACCACTTAGGGATCATGTATATCAGCGGTCAGCAACTTTTTAGGCCTTGGGCACATTTGGATTTTTTAGCAAGTGCCAGGGGTTCCAATCCCTCTGGACATTGCAGTAGAAATAATCTACAGCAAAGTACATAGAGCTGAAAGAGAAAGTGGGCAGGAGTGTCACTCTTCCAACTTCCTTCTTCAGATCTATCCACTTGTTAAGGGAAGAAAAGGCAGCGACCCTTATCACCTCACAAATAACAGGGGCAGTGAGTATTTGTGAGGGGGTGGTTCACAGATTTCATGGTCACCAGGGGAAGACTTCAAGGGGACCATGTTTGCAACCCATGATGCATATTAAGCAGTATTTAAAATATTGACATGGTGATGCAGGTGCAAGAGGTTGTAGAGAAAATGGACGTGAAGGTGGACCATGCTTAACCATCTCCTGCAACCACAAACCCTCCTTCCTGCAGCTGTTTCCTCACCCAGCCAGACTCCAAGACTGGAATTCAGGCTGTGGGCACACTAGTTGCTTCAAAAGCAGCAAGAATGTTTTTTCTGGCTGTGTCTTGAACTGACTCTGCCCTTTGCTGGCCGCACCTCCCTTCCCCACTGCTGACTTCAGACCTTTCAGGACCACCCACAGCAAAGTCTTGGGCCACTCACTGTCTCTGCTTGAGCCTACAGCAAAGCATTTCCACAGCTTGGAAGTAATTTGCTACAAGTAACGAATTGCTTGTAATTCATTACTTTTTTGAGGAACGAGTGGGTAATTCCTTTACAGTTTGATTGTAATAGAACTAGGAGTAATTTTATTACTTTTGTGGAGTAATTGTAATGTTTCCAGCATTACGTTTGGGCATTACTTGGGGGGTGAAGCAGGAGAAGTCTTCTGCTCCTCTGATTTGTGGATGAATATCATGTGCCTCAAACTGGGCTTCTGCGCAGCATCCCTCTTCCCTCATGCTCTGTGGATGGGTAGGAGGTGACGAGGAAGGAGGTGGAGAGTGAGACGAGGTGGCGTGGAGAAAACTATTGTTTATGGTGGTGGAGAAGAATGGAGTGGAGGAGAAAGGAGCTGGAGGGCAAGAACATGGATAACAGAGGAGAAGGAGGCAGCAGCAGAATGGAGATAAAGAACTGTGGAGGTGAAAGATGACAATGTGTGTGTATGTGTGTGTTAGAACTGCCAGGTTGGAAGTATCCCAAAACCTGAGATGTCACAGGGAAGGTCCCAGTGACATCACAGGGCGGGCCCTAGTGATGTCATGGGGTGGGCCGTAGTGACATCATTAAGCATGATATATTAAGAATCAACCAAAGTTGTTTGGAGCATACCATTCAAACAAAAAAATAAATGCCTTTCCTGTCCAAAACACCTTCTCTCAACATCTGTACAAGAACCCAGTAAATTCTTTGCAAACTTCAAGAGATGGAAACCTAGGGATATTGGGAGAGGGGGAGGTTCTCTAAAGGACAGATTTGTTCTGTTTACGTGCTAAATGAACATTAACACTAGCTCCACTAAATAATATAAATTACTGAATTATTTAAATCACTCATTGCATCTTAGAGGAGTACAGGAGCATGAAATATAGTCTATCCAGATAATAAATCCAATATCTTGCATAAATACCTAGAAGTTCAGATTTGATGAAGATCAAAGTACTGCAGGAATTATTTTAGGTAACTGTGATAATCCTTAGGAGAAATAGTTCTTCCACTATGCACACCACGGTGTACATTCCTATTGCCCTCTGCTTAAGCCAATAACATTTTTCTAAATCCTGTGATGTTAAAATCTAAAGCTCTCCTATAAGATTTTACTACATGTTATAAATGATATAGATTAATTACAGAACTTCTGAAATATCTTTACCTTATGCTTGAAGCGCTAGTAGTCTCATTTAAAAATCCCTCCACTTTTTACATTTTCTAGGTTTATTCACTCTCTCACACCTGCCTCTTATTTTAAAATGTGTTGTCCTGGAGTGCTCCAACACTAGAGGCCTAAACCCAAGTATACAATACATCTCTTCTAGTCTAGCACCGGAAAGCACACCAGGGCAGCTGTTCTACAACGTCTACAAACTTTTAATAATTATAGATATGCCATGCATTAATTAGTGCATGGTGTCTTTATCACCAGCAGCATCTTAAGACAAAAGGAGGGGCTGTGTACCTGCACCTCAGGTGTATGAGGTGCAGTCAATGGGGGGGCATAGGGAGCTACCTGCCACCAAGTCAGACCATTGGGTACATTTATCTCTATACTGCCTACACTGACTGGCAGCAGGTCTCCGTGGTTTCAGGCAGGAAGTCTTCCCAAGCCCCACCTGGAGATGAACCTGGGACCTTCTACATGCAAAGCAGGTGCTCTGCCCACTCAGCCACAGTCCTTCCCCAGGGTGTACAGGGAGTTTTGGAGGGGGGAGAGGATGTCAGGGGTGGCCCAAGGCATGTTTGAGGGAGGAGGGAAACTGCAGGGGGGGGCTCTTTGGCAGGAGCCTGAAGTCAACTTGCAAGAAGGTGTGGCATGAGGGGGCACCCACCTGCACTGACCCAAGTGTGCAAGGAGGGGCGGGCAGGCTTCTCTCTCCCTTTTTGGTTTTTTTTGGGTGGGACAGGAGACTATTAGAGGGCGGTTAATTCAGGCAGTGCCCTGTCAGTCCTGGGGAGGGAGCAGCACCAGGGATCAAGGGTGGTTCTCTAGTCCTCATGGAGGATGGTGGGTTAAGAACCTAAGAATATCCCTGCAGTGCTGGATCAGGCCAACAAGGGCTCATCCAGTCCAGCACATCCTCTTCTCACAGTGGCTGACCAGCTGCCCATTATGGGAAATCCAAGTAAGCAGGACTGGGGCGCAAGAGTGCTCTACTGAGGAGGGGCTGTAACATGAGGTGGCACTAGTCCTCACTGAGGTGGAGGGCACTCCTGAGAGGCACTTCCATCCTTTCCACGTGACACACCCAGAGGCAGATACCAAAAAAGGGCCCCATCATTACCTGCTTCCTCCTTTCCTTCCTTCCTTCCTCCCTCCCTTCTTTCCTGGCCCGGCAGCCCCTTCTCTCTGGACACAAAGGAGAGCAGGAGCAGCCACTGCCACTGGAGCCCCACCCCCTCACTTTGAGTGGCAGTCGCCCCAGCCAACAGGCTGCCCTGTCACCCAGTGCCAAACAGCTCCAGTGGCCATGTGCAGGACAAGGAGCCCGGTGCGCAGCCATGTGAGGGGGCAGGTACAGAACACCAGGACATGTGCAGGGGCAGGGCCAGGCCCCTGGACTGATGGGAGGGGTGGGGAGTCAATTCCAACAGGGGCATGTGGTGCCCCATGGGATGGGAAGGGGCAAGCTGGACTCACCTGAGGAGCTGAATGTGCGAGCAGCTGGGCGGCCACACCATGCCAGAAAACCAGAGATCCAGGGATAGGGGGATGATTTGGCTGGGGAGCCGGAGAGCACCCCCCAAAGCCAGAGAGTCTGGCCAAAACCCGGAGGTCTGGTAACCCGTGTGTGTGTGTGTGTGTGTGTGTGTGTGTGTGTGTGTGTGTGTGTGTGTGTGAGAGAGAGAGAGAGAGAGAGAGAGAATACTGTGCTTGCACTTGGCACACAAAGTGGCCTCCACCACCCTCTCTGGCTACTGTGCTGCATTTGCAGTATTTTAACTTTTTTGCATCTCTGGGGGAAATGTTTGCTTGGGTGAGTGTCCCTTAGTTGGTGGCAGGGCAGGGTCCAGGAGGTGGTTAAATGAGAGAGATTGTGCTTACTGGCTGAGTGGGGGGGTTGCACTTGGTTTGACATGCAAAGAACTGAGTAGTGGCCTCTGCCTCCCTCCCCACCTTCCTTACCAGCAAAGAGACCACCATTGCTATCTTATAGATAAAAAGAATTATTCTGCTATCTCTGTATGTTTATGTTTATTTTTAATGCTGTTTTAGGCTACCTAGATGTGCAGCACCTTGTAGACTTTTTTTTTTAAAAAAGTAACTGAAATGTAATTGTAGTGATTACTTTTGAGAAAAAGTAATCAGTTACTTTCAGAGCAATTGTAATTGTAATGGTAATTACTACTTTTTTGAGCCATGTAACTGTAACTGTGATTTATTACTTTTTAAAAGTAATGTTCCAGGCTCTGAGCATTTCTGCCACAACTGGAAAACAAACAAGTTGATCTACCATTCAGTTGTGAAATCTGCCTGAAGCGGAATTTTTTAAAAAATGCCCTTGAGCTGATCTGACCAGGAGTTTAGGGTTTGGCTATAGTGATGTGCCCCCATTTTTAGAAAAGAGGTGGAGATGCACTGGAACCGTTGCAACAGTAAGTGTCTCTACCCTAAACCTGGTCAAGAGGTAAGGATGAAACAGCCAGGAAGAGCAGGTTATGGGGACAATTGGTGGCTGGTGGTAGGATTTAATGCCCCTCTGTGGCTGGCTTTCCCTTGCAAGTGCTTCCTTGCTTCTGTATTAACAGCAAACTTTTTTTTTTTTAGAAAGGGGAGACATGCTTGCCAGAGTAATGTGCAGCTCCTTTCCTGGTAGAAGAGAAATGCTGGAACATGCCAATACAACAACCAGTGATGAATGGCCACAAGCAGAAGCAAAGAGGGAGCCTGATTAAAACAAAGCAGAGAGAGAGAGAGAGAGAGAGAGCAGATGAACCAGGGACCCTGCAGAGGCTTAGAAGGCAGCATGCTACAAAGCAAACCATCAATTCAGAAATAGCCCTATGTGGACGCCAGATGCATATATATCTCACAAATACAGGGGTGTAGTCATCCAGGATCTCGGGGGGGGGGTCTTAGACAGCTTACTTTTTTCAGAGCAGGATCTCAGCAGGGTCCCTATGTCTGTAGCATCCTATAAGACAATCAACGTGAAAGAAGAGTGTGTTAGTCACTGAGAAGAGTCTTCTAACATGCTTCCTTGTCCTTTCCTGCTGATTGGAGCAAATCAGAGTGAAAGGAGGTGAGTCAGCCATTGAGAAGGCTCTTTTCAGTAGCTAACACACTCCCCTTTCATGCTGATTGGATCCTAGGGATATCTATGCTGTGGGAGAAGGTTTAAAAAGGATCTCATTCTTAACCCAGCAGCAAAAGGGGGGCATGGCTGTGACTAACATGAAGGGACTCTGCACTTCTGAATTTGCCACTACACTACTGCACAAATAGCCCTATATGGATGCCAGATGCATATATAAATATTTCTCACCAGTAATGCTAACAACTAATTAAAAAACCCAGGCGTAAAGTGCCCAAGTGAATAAACATCAGAATGGGAGATGCACAAAAAGGAAATAATATAATAAGCCTACAGCTAATGTATGTTATCTCCCATTGCCTTTTATAGAGAAAGCAATTGGGTGGCTTGTTTTCACAGCCTTCCTCTTCAGTGGAGTAAGAACTTCTGGGGTAAAGAACTGATTCACAGGCCCACAGCTGCTTCATACACCCCATTCTGCTGCCGCTGCCACCACCTGTTCTGAAGCCATTTCTCTTTTTTGATCAGCATCCCTGATGCATAATTAACAGGTGCAATTCCTGGCTGCGAGCTTCAATGGTTTTGAAAAAGGGAGGCAACAGATTCATGGTGGGGAAATCTGTCATGAAAGCTACAATGGGACATCCAGATGCAGAAGCAATATACCTCCAGTTACCAGATGCTGGTGGCAAATCACAGGGGTAGCTATTTCCATCATGCTTTGGTTATAACTTTTCAGGGGTATATGACTAGCCATTGGTCAACTCAGGCGTACTTAGGAAGATCGGAAGTTGCCTTATACTGAGTCAGAGCGATTGGTGTATCCAGCTCAGCAGTGTGTCTACGTTGCCTGGCCACAACTCTCCAACGTTTTAGGCAGGAGATATATTCCCAACCCTACCTGGAGATGCTGGGGATTGAACCTGGGGCCTTCTGCACTCAAAGCAGATGCCCTGCCATTGAGCTACGGTCCTTCCCACTTGACTAGGTGAACAAGTGTTTTGATCCAGGAAAGCAATTCTTGGCATTCAATTGTGGAGGGCTAGGGAGGGCCCTGAAAGCTCAATGGCAGGTCCATTGGGAATCTTCCCATTGTTATATTTCACAGGTCTACAGGCCCCATTTCTTCTGCTATTTTCATTGGTTGGCTTAGAACAGTCTCGCCATCTTTATTGGTGTCCCCCTCCTCCTCCTTTGCTGGTGTAAATATTTCTTTCAACTGGCCCCTGGCAGGGGCCATTCCATCAGGCTGCCTCCGTGGGAGAGTTTGTTCCATGAGCTTTGCCAAAAGACCAGCTCCATTAGGCATCTCCTACCCCTGAAATAATAATAATAATAATTTAAGATATGCAGACGATACCATACTATTAGCAGAAACCAGTAATGATTTGAAAAGAATGCTGTTGCAAATTAAAGAGGAAAGCACAAAAGCAGGACTACAGCTGAACGTCAAGAAGACTAAAGTAATGACAACAGAAGAGTTATGTAACTTTGAAGCTGACAACGAGGACATTGAACTTGTCAAGAATTAATACCTCAGCACAGTCATTTACCAAAATGGAGACAATAGCCAAGAAATCAGAAGAAGGCTATGTCTGGGAAGGAGCCTTGAGGAGCATAGGAGTCCATCTTATACCAAGTCAGACCATTGGTCCATCCAGCTCAGCACTGTTTGCACCAGTCTTCCCCAACCTGATGACCTCCAGATCTTTTGGTCTACAATTCCCATCAGCCTCAACAGCATAGGCAATGGAATTGTAGTCCAGCAACATCTGTAGGGCACCAGATTAGGGAAGGCTGTCCTACAATGACTGGCAGCAATTCTCCAGATCTTCAGACAGGAGCCTTTCCCTGCCCTACCTGGAGATGCCAGGGATTGAACCTGGGACCTTTTATTTGGTTATTTACATTTTATTCTGAGTATTTGTATCTGCTCTTGAGCCAAAGTGGCTTACATACAATCCATTAAAACAAGACAGCCCCTACCTTGCAAACAAACAGACATGACACACAAGGGAGAAGGAACAGGGAGGGAAGAGGAAATAGTAACAGAGGAACTGTTAAATAGTAGTTCTTTAAATGACCAGCTGTCATAAAAACAGTTCAGGGGTTGTTGTAATTTGCAAGTCAGTTACGACTTATAGCGACCCTATTAATCAGTGACCTCCAAGAGCATTTGTCGTTAACCACCCTGTTCATGTCTTGTAAGTTCAGGTCTGTGGCTTCCTTTATGGAATCAATCCATCTCCTGTTTGGCCTTCTTCTTTTTCTACTCCCTTCTGTTTTCCCCAGCATTATAGTCTTTTCTAGTGAATCATGTCTCCTCATTATGTGTCCAAAGTATGATAACCTCAGTTTCATCATTTTAGCACCTAGTGATAGTTCTAGTTTAATTTGTTCTAACACCCAATTATTTGTCTTTTTCGCAGTCCATGCCATCCGCAAAGCTCTCCTCCAACACCACATTTCAAATGAGTTGGTTTTTCCTTTATCCCCTTCTTTCACTGTCCAACTTTCACATCCATACATAGAAATCAGGAATTCCATGGTCTGAATGATCCTGACTTTAGTGTTCAGTGATACATCTTTGCATTTGAGGACCTTTTCTAGTTCTCTCACAGCTGCCCTCTCCAGTCCTAGCCTTCTTTTGATTTCTTGACTATTGTCTCCATTTTGGTTAATGACTGTGCCAAGGTATTGATAATCCTTGACAAGTTCAATGTCCTCGTTGTCAGCTTTAAAGTTACATAAATCTTCTGTTGTCATTGCTTTAGTCTTCTTGATGTTCAGCTATATTCCTGCTTTTGTGCTTTCCTCTTTAACTTTCATCAGCATTACTGGTTTCTTTGAGAGTGTTGAAGAAGCTGAGAGCAATGCCGTCAGGAGGCTAGACCAAGAGGCTAGACTCCAAGCGGGGGCACCTAAGGTGGAATGGTCAAAGCTGAGACACCAGACTAAGATGCATCCAAACTCAGAGGAAGGCAATGGTAAACCACCTCTGAATACCTTTAACTATGAAAAGCCTATAAACAGAGTGTGCATTGTTAAAACATGGCAAAACATTGTTTTGAAGCAATTGCACATATGATTGTTGTGGGTGCTCAGAGGAGGAGCCCTTTCAGTGAAAGAGTGGGGCCTGGAGGCATGGGTTAGACTCGCTAGGAAAATTGAATGTGCCTCCCTGCTCTGTCTAGGAAAGCCTCTGGCTCCATTGCTAATGGCCAGCCTGGCAAGTTGGCATCTACCCAAGACCTTGATAATGATGTAGATGTTTGGGATAATTGAATATCAGACTGAAATCACTGAATATACTGTGTGCAGCTGTCTTCCCATTCATTAGTAGGATAAGCCTAGGCAAACCTTGTGGAATGATCTGTCAAAACTAAAGTATATTCATATCCTCCTTTTCTCTAAACACAGGAAATCAATAGACCTGTGTTCAAAAGGGTCTGATGTGACTATATTGATTAGTGGAGTTATATCAGATTGGTGAGTTTTCTTTTGTGTGATGCAGCTGCAGATTTGGGTGATATGGTGTTCAATCTCTCTTTTTCATAAGGGGCCAACAAAACTGCTTCCTTACCTCCTGAAAATCATTATATTTCATTTTCTCATGCAGTTCACAATACAATGCCATGGATTTTCTGGGTAGGTTTCATAAGTATAGCATTTGGCCCAGACTTAGACATGCTTAGAATAAACCCATTGGAGCCAATGGGACTTAAATAAGCCATGGCTAATTGATTTCAATAGGTCTACTCTAAGCATGACTAGTCTGGATCCAACCGGGAATGTCTGAGTGTTGAGGTACTAAAATGTATCACAGAACACCTGTATATACATAGTAAAACAAGTATATGATTGTATTCTATAGACTATTCTGCTATGATTGCATTCTGCTGGTGCAGAAATGTGGCAGCTAGGTCCCTTGTAGAGGCAAACATCCACCAGCGTATAACACCTTGCTTACAGGATTTGTACTAAATGCCAATTGGCTACCAGGCCAAGTTCAAAGCCTTGGGCTCCTACTGGGAGGAAGGGTGGGATATAAATCTAATGAATAAATAAATAAATAATAAAGTGTTGGTACTAACATATAAGTCCCTGTACAGCTCAGGACCGACTTTGAGAAGCATTGACTTGAAGAATTTCCTCTTTCAACAAGCCTTTTAAGTTGAGACCTATCCCAGTCTGTATCTGTGTTAGAATTGCTTTTAATATGTTTTCTTTAATAATATGTTTTAACCCTTTTTTTTTAAAAAAAAGATGTTTTTAAAGCTTTTTTTAAAAAATGTTTTTAACGTTGTTTTGTTTTAATGTATTTTAAGGTCTTTTTATGATGTTTTAATGTGTTTTTAGCGTTTCTGTTTGCCGCCCTGGGCTCCTGCTGGGAGGAAGGGTGGGATATAAATCAAATAATAAACAAATAAATAAATAAGCATTATACTTGAGAAGCATTATACCTTATATACCCAGTAGGTCACTGGTCTGCAGGAGAGCTTCTTGTGCAAGTTCCAAAGAGATCAGAAGCCTGCTTTAGATAGATAGACTGTCTTCAAATCAATTCTGACTTATGGGTGACCCTATGAACAGGGTTTTCATGGTAAGCGGCATTCAGAGGGGGTTTACCATTGCCTTCCTCTGAGGCTGAGAGGCAGTGACTGGCCCAAGGTCACCCAGTGAGCTTCATGGCTGTGTAAGGATTCGAATCCTTGTCTCCCAGGTCGTAGTCCAGCACCTTAACCACTACACCACACTGGCTCTCTACAGTAACTGAGAACAGGGCTTTCAATGCGGCTGTCTCTCCTCTGTGGAATAGCATTCCTGTCGAGATATGACAGGCACACACTCTCTGCACTTTCCGGAAACAATTGGAGACATTTTTGTTCTGACAGGCTTTCCCAGGTGGATGAATGGGTCTCTGCTATGGGTGTCTATTTTGTGTTTTTCAAAATATGTCTACTTTTTTGATGTTGTTCTTAACTTTTTATTGTGTATTGCATTGAGATGCTTGTGTGGAAGGCTATTCATGAGGTATTATTAGTATAAGTATTAGCATTATGGTATTAATATTTTGTAGCAGTGAAGACTGGTGGCTCCGATGTCAGTGGGGCAGTGAATCTGCTCCGGGTTTTAGTTTGAACTTTCAAGGAGCTGTCCAAGGTGCTTTCAGTGGGATTCACTGCCCCACTGACATCAGGGCCACCTGTTTCCACTGTTCTGTAAACGAAACATGTTACTTCATAGCATCAAGAATGATGTCTCTCTCTCTCTTTTCTCCAGGATTGCTTCAATATAGTATGAATCTGGGACATTGTTTTATTTACCTACTACAGTAGGGCCCCGCTTTACGGCGATTTGCTTTAGAGCGATTCGCTAATACAGCGGTCTCAATTAGATGCAATTAGACTAAAGCCCCACTCATACGGCGCTTGTTCTGCTTTTACGGCGGTTTTCAGGCATCACACGCCATTCTATTCAATGAGTTCCGTTTTACAGCAGGGGTCCAGAGCGTAAGCCGCTGTATGAGTGGGGCCCTACTGTAGTGTCTTAGTATCAGCCACAACATGGCACATTATTATCATGTTGCATACCTTTAGAAAACCCTTCTTGAATGGAAAGTTATCACTCACATCTATCTCTTGTCACATTTCCGGGTTGTTTTTTTTATCATTTTGCAAAAAGCATTCTTGCACCAGCTAACAAATTGCTCTCCTATGTCCCATGGAACCTGGTCCATTAGGGCAAATGGGGCACCAACCACCCTCTGGATTCCTCCAGGCCCACATGCCCTCTTACTTATAATCATGCCAGAGGGTGGCCCTGGCTGTCTGCTTCCACCTCCTTAGTCTCAGTTTTGTCCTCGTAGAACTCAGCAGGGATGATGGTGGGAACAAAAGCAGTATTAGTTGGCTCTGCCTGTCCTTGGCAGTGGCTCATTCTACTGTTAGCTTCCCTGCATTTCACCCTACAAGTCCCAATGGGCACCGGCCACCGATGCTCTGAATACCAGTTACTGGACAAAGACAAGTGAGGAAAGTGCTGTTATGGTCCTGCTTGCAGAGTTCCCATCAGCATCTGGTTGGCCACTGCGAGAACAGGATGCTGGACTAGATGGGCCTTCAGCTTGAGCCCTAAAATACTATTTTTCTAACACAAAAATATTGATGAATGCCCTCCACACCTGGTGCCCTGGAATGCCTGCCCAGTTCATATTCAGGTCTCCTGGTTTTATTTATTTATTTCCATGTTCTCCTTGGCACAACGGTCTCATTCTTGCTGGAAGCTTCCCATTACTCCGGGAGGAGAACGTGCCAGGTAAGGGGAACTCGTCCCAGACAAGTTGTGTCTGTGCCTTGTTCCGGTTCTCCTCATACCCACAGGACTGTTGGTTGTACTGTCAGCCAGCTCTCGGATCTCCAGGTGCTGCTTTTAAATGCCAGGTCGGTTGCTAATAAAACCCCCCTTATCCACGATTTGATTGTGGAGAAGGGCGCCGATCTTGCATGCATTACCGAGACCTGGGTGGGTGAGCAGGGAGGAGTTGCGCTTTCCCAGCTTTGCCCACCTGGGTATTTGGTGCAGCACTGTGGTAGATCTGAGGGCCGGGGAGGTGGGGCTGCTGTGGTCTATAGGAGTTCTTTCTCTCTCACCAAGCACCCTGTCCAGATGGCGACTGGTCTGGAGTGTCTTCATCTTGTGCTGGGCCAAGGAGACAGACTGGGAATACTGTTGGTGTACCGCCCACCTTGCTGCCCAACGGCTTCCCTAGCTGAGCTGACGGAGATAGTCTCGGAGGTATTGTTGAGGTCCCCCAGACTTGTGGTACTGGGGGATTTCAACATTCATGCCGAGACTGTCTTGTTTGGGGTGGCTCAAGACTTCATGGCCTCCATGACAACCATGGGGCTGTCTCAAATTGTTACTGGCCCGACGCATGTATCAGGACATACTCTTGATTTGATCTTCGCCACTGATCATGGAGATGGTGATCTGAGGGTGGGGTATTTTTCATCTACTCCATTGTCATGGACAGATCACCGCTTGCTGAGTTTTAGGCTCACGACAGCCCTTTCCCTCTGCAGAGGTGGGGGACCTATTAAGTTGGTCCGCTCCTGGAGGCTCATGGATCCTGTAGTTTTCCAGAGGGCTCTGGGAGTTTTTCCGGCTGATAGCACTGGCGCGCCTGTCGAGGCCCTGGTCGACCTGTGGAATACGGAGATGACCCGGGCCATTGACATGATCGCTCCCGCATGCCCCGTTCGGTGCAGAACTCATACAGCTCCGTGGTATACCCCAGAGCTGAGAGTGATGAAGCAAGAGAGAAGGAGGCTAGAGTGCAGGTGGAGGCGAACTCCTGACGGATGTAATCATTCTTTGGTAAGTGCTTCCACTAAGTTGTACGTAAAAGCAGTTAGGGCGGCGAAAAAATCTTATTTTGCTGCCACCATTAGATCATCTCTTTGCTGCCCAGTGGAGCTTTTTAAGGTGGTACGAGGGCTTTTACATTCTGGCCCTCATGAGACTAAGGAAACATCGGAAGCCCGCTGCAACGAATTTGCGGAGCACTTCCGGGATAAGATTGTATGCATCCGTCGGAACTTAGACTCTGACATTATGACAGATGAATCCATTGAAGTGTCCAGAACACGGCCTTGTCCTTTATTATTGGATGAATTTCAGTTGGTGCAGCTCGAGGAAATGGACAAGGTGCTTGGAATGGTGCGGGCGACCACGTCTGCTCTGGACCCTTGCCCATCTTGGCTGGTGAAGGCTGGCAGGGCTGTAACCACTGGCTGGGCCAAAGAGGTGATAAATGCCTCCTTGAGAGAGGGAGTAGTCCCTGGTAGTCTCAATGAGGCAGTAATAAGACCTCTTTTAAAGAAACCTTCTTTGGACCCAGATGTTTTGAACAACTACAGATCGGTGGCGAATGTCCCTCTTTTGGGCAAGGTTTTGGAGCGGGTGGTCGCTGGCCAGCTCCAGGCGCTTTTGGATGAAACCGATTATCTGGATCCATTTCAATCCGGTTTTAGGTCTGGTTTTGGCACTGAAACAGCCTTGGTCGCCCTGTATGATGACCTTTGTCGGGAGAGGGACAGGGGGAGTGTGACCCTGTTGGTTCTCCTTGATCTCTCAGCGGCGTTTGATACCATCGACCATGGTATCCTTCTGGGGAGGCTCGCGGAGTTGGGGGCACTGCTTGGCAGTGGCTCTGCTCCTACTTAGCGGATCGTCGCCAGAAGGTAGTGCTTGGGGAACATTGCTCAATTCCCTGGACTCTCCATTGTGGAGTCCCTCAGGGATCGGTTCTGTCCCCCATGCTCTTTAACATCTACATGCAGCCTCTGGGTGCGGTCATCAGGAGTTTTGGAGTGCGTTGCCATCAGTACGCTGATGACACGCAACTCTACTTCTCCTTTTCACCTTCTTCAGGTGAGGCTGTTGATGTGCTGAACCATTGCCTGACCGCGATAATGGACTGGATGAGAGCTAATAAACTGAAACTCAATCCAGACAAGACTGAGACACTGTTGGTGAGCTCTCTCCCTGCCCAGATGGTGGATGCTCATCCTGTTCTAGATGGGGTTACACTCCCCTTGAAGGAACAGGTTCGGAGTTTGGGGGTCCTTTTTGATCCTTCCTTGTCGCTTGAGGCTCAAGTGGCCTCGGTGGCACGGAACACGTTCTACCATCTTTGCTTAGTAGCCCAACTACGCCCCTATCTGGACAGTGACGATCTCGCCTCAGTTGTTCACGCTCTGGTAACTTCTAGATTGGATTACTGTAATGCGCTCTACGTAGGGCTGCCCTTGAAGACAGTTCAGAAACTTCAGCTAGTGCAAAACGCGGCAGCCAGGTTGCTGATGAGGACCAATCGGTCCGTGCATATAACACCTGTCCTGGCCCGCTTGCACTGGCTGCCTATTTGTTTCCGAGCCAGATTCAAGGTGTTGGTTTTGACCTATAAAGCCTTACACGGTGTGGGACCGCAATACCTTGTGGAACGCCTCTCCCGCTATGAACCTACCCATCCACTTCGTTCAGTATCTAAGGCCCTCCTCCGGGTACCAAATCATCAAGATGCCCGGAGGATTATTACTAGATCCAGGGCCTTTTCTGTAGTGGCCCCCGAATTGTGGAACAGCTTACCAGAGAAGATACGCCTGGCGCCTACGGTACTTTCTTTTAGGCGCCAGGTTAAGACCTGGCTATGCTCCCAGGCATTTTAATGTTTAATGTAAATGTTTCATGTTTCATGTTTAATATTCTAGTTTTAAAATCTTGCTGCTATTTGTGATTTTATTGTAATACTGTATTTTAACCTTGTACACCGCCCAGAGAGCTATTAGCTACGGGCGGTTTATAAATGAAATGAAATGAAATAAATAAATACTCTTGCTGGAAATTGCTCTTCCTCTGCTTTATTTAAGCAGAGCTGTAGCTAATTGTTCAACAGTGTTGCGAAACGACTCGTTAAAGTTCATGCATTGTCTGCCATTTGTCAGAAGCCGTGCTCTTCATCATGATCCTGAATGTGCCCATTAGGCTTATGGTTAGAAATGAGCCTGAAACAACCACCAGAAATGTCACTGTCTCCCACCCTCCCTCCTCAAAGAGGTAGGAAACGATTAAGCAAACAGACCTGCGGATTAATGAGAGACAAAAGAGGACATGTCGCAGTCAGAAGTGATGGGCGAGGGAGAATGCTCACGGGAGGTTACGTGATAAAAATGTGAGGTTGTGGAACAGGCAGATTTTGCTGCACATCGCATCAATGTTAATTGGATCATAACAAAGTGGTGGCAGTGGCTGACTCTCATTTAGTGCCATTGACCCAAACTGAGTCATCTAATGCTTAGATCAGCCTTGGCCAGCCTGGCTGCTTCCAGATGTTTGGGGCTATTTATTTATTTGTTTCATTTATGGACCGCTAACCATGAGGCGTCCTGAACTGATTTACAATATAAAAGTTACATATATAACAACAGTTAAAGCAATTGCATATATAAAATTATCTATCCGTCCATCCATCCATCTAGTTTAAAACAACAGCACATATATAAAATGAATTCAGCTCTGATACAGGTAACAACTAGGATAAAGTTCTCCATTTAGAAGGCTTGTTGAAAGAGGAACATCTTTAGCAGACTTTAGCAGCCAGGCCCGGCCTCCAAGAGGTCTTCTGTATCTTTAAAAGTTGTGCAGGGGGGAGGGAGAATTCCACCTTGTGGTTTTTCCCATTACAGGGTTGCAAGAACACCTGCACTTGGCTGACTTCCTCTTCTCCTAAAGATACAGGATCAGTCTCAGGCCCTGAACCTGGCAACCCTACTCCCAGCCCTACCTGGACATGCCAGGAATCAAACGCAGGACCTTCTGCATGCAAGGCAGATGTTCCACCACTGAGCTACGGCCCTTCCCCAGCCCCACTCCTCCTAGCCCTGCTTCCCAGTGTCACCCTAGTCCTAGTTTCTTCTTAGTTCCTCTGTTCTTCAACTCCATGTCTATACCACCCATTACTTCCTGCTTCTTAGGCCAGGGCCTATTTTGTTCGATTTCCTGTAATGGCACAATCAATCTCCCCGCTTTTTTTGCCAGGATGGGAGCTGAAGATTGCATTGGGCAGAAGTATCCCTCTGCCCACCCCTTACAGGCCTCTCCTGGCACAGAGCTTCCCATTGCACCTGCCAACCGTCTGGGTGGCCAAAAGTGTTGCTGGCAGGATCCCCACCAGTGACAGCCAGTGGAAAGCCCCAAGACGGGGCATTCTGAGGGCAGGGAGGGTGAAGGTCTGGGCTAGCCTGGCCATCACACACCTGCCTCCTCCACCTGCCACCTGGGTTGCTGTATATGGCAGGGCTGCAGATGTGTTACGCCCTGCTGGGTAACAGCCAGGATTAGAATTGCAGCCTTAGTCATTTTTTTTAAGTCTGCCTTTTTAGACATTCTGTCTCTTGACCAATGTCTGTAGCTCGCCCTCCCTCCCTGAATAAGATTCTGAACAATGACTGTGAACTTTCTTGCTATAATTCTCTGCCATCTCTGCCCTGTTTCCTCAAGCCCTACTCTTCTCCTGCCCATCCTTCTTGGGCAGTAACGTAGCGGCAAATTCAGAAGGGCAGGGTCCCTTTATGATAGCCGCAGCCATGCGCCCTCATAGCAACACCCTCTCCAAAGATTATACAACCTTCTATGAGCATGAAAGGGGAGTGTGTTAGCTGCTGAGAAGAGCTGTCTCAGTGGCTGACTCACCTCCTTTCACTCTGATTGGCTCCAATCAGCAGGAAAGGACAAGAAAGCATGTTAGAAGACTCTTCTCAGTGACGAACACACTCCCTTTTTCTGCTTATTGGCTCATAGGATGCAGGAGACAAAGAGACCCTGCTGGGACCCTCCTCTCAAAAAAGTAAGGGGTCTAAGCAGGGCCAGCTCCAGGCACACAGGGGCCCTTGGGCATCAGCTTGCCCTGGCCCACCGGTGGGTGGGTGTGCGCGCATGCACGCCCCCCCCCACACACCCCTTACCTGTCTAGTCTTTACCATTGCCCTTAATGAAGATGGCGGCCGCGGTTTCCCTAAGGGGAATGAAGCCTCCACCGCCATCTTTGTTAATGGCACACATGCGTGCCACGCGCGCACATTTCTGCCATCAGTTAAGATGGCAGCAGCAGCTTCAGTACCTTAGGGAAGCTGCGGCTGCCATCTTCATTAAGGGCAATGCTAAAAAGCCGGCTGACAGGTAAGTGGGGGGTGTGGGGGGGCACGGATCGTGGAAGGGGAGCAGAGGGCCCCTCAGGGGCTCCTGTAGCTCCAGGGCCCTCGGGCCAGTGCCCAACCTGGCCACCCTTTAGAACCGGCCCTGGGTCTAAGACCCCCCCAAGACCCTGGATGACTACACCCATTCTTGGGTTCCTCTTGCATCATTCATTGCATGTCTGTGTTCTCTTCTTTCAGCCACTTTCCCAGCGGTGTGGCTGTCCAGGATTGCGGGGGGTTGTAGATCCTTTACTTTTTTGGGAGCAGGGTCCCTATGTACAAGGCAATCAGCATGAAAGGGGAGCATCTCACTTGGCTAACAACATGTTTCCTAGTCCTTTAGTGCTTATTGGAACCAATGAGAGTGAAATGAGATGAGTCAGTCACTGAGAAGACTCTTCTAAGCAGCTAACACACACCTCCTCTCCTTTCATTCTGATTGGTTTCTAGGGTAAGTGAGAAGTGAACTTCATGGCAAAGTACCTTGGTCTCCCAAATGCTAGCCTCACACTTGGCTTCATTTCAGAATTCTTAAAATCAAAAGGTTTCTAGCCCCCAAAGAGAGAGAGACAGATTTGGAGGGGGGCTATGCACCCAGCAGTTTTATTCTGGTTCTGTAATTCTGCAAATTCTGGGGGTGTGGCTGTGAGGGGCTGTGATGTAATTGTCATGAAGAGACACTGCACTTCTGAATTTGCCACTAGACTATTGCTCTTTCCCTCTCAGTTCTCCATCCCTTCCATCTCAGGGCCTCTCTCAACTTGCTCCCTTTATGGGGTTTAATATCCCCAGCCAAATGGATCTCTTTCCCTTCCCTCTCAGAAGCTGGACCACCAGCTGTTTAGCCTCCTGAGCAATCAGGGCCAGCCCTCTTAATTGGGAGAGATGAAGCAACCTGCTTCAGATGGCACCACAAGGATGGAACAGATGAAAGCACGAATTGGTGTCTGAATGGTGCACCAAGATTTTTTTAAAGTGTTGGCGTAAAGGGAGTGGGGCTTTATTTGGACTCTGCTTTAGGGAGCAACATGCCTTGTGACCAAATATACATGCATGCTGCAATCAAGTTAATGCCAACTCTTGCCCTGAATCTTCCATCCACAGTCTCTTTCAATTCAGCCCTGCAACTAAGGATGCTTGAGGAATTTGATCTCTTTGAACTGAGAAACTAACCTGGATTAATGTGTGGACTAGAATGTTCCAACAGAGTTCTCAGCTCAAAAGGGGTATCAGAATACCCTTTTTAAAAATGCACATTTGAAGAGAAAACTTGTTTTAAAATGTGTACTTTGAAAGAAAAATTAAATTTTGAAATATGCATTTAAATATGTAGTTGAATGCAATTTTAAAGTGGATTTTTAAAACAAGCCTATTTGCAGAGGAATGCAAAAACTGATCGCTTTCAGAGAGAATGCATGCAAAACGTGATGTGGACCAGAAATAGGCTAATTTGCCCATTCTTAGCAGTAGTTGAATCATATGCTTGCGAAAGAAATGTCTCCCCTCCCCCTTTACGATTAATGGCCAGTGCAAACAGTTGCCAAATGTAAAGAAAGAGACTGGAATTCTAACCCTTTAATACTTTCTCTGCAGAGGAAATGGCAATGAGCATGATTCTAGAATAGGTGTGGGGAACCTTTTTCATACCAAGGGCCACCATCCCTTCTGGGCAACCTCTTGGCGGGCCACATGCCAGTGAGTGGGCAGGACCAAATGAAAAGGAGGGAGGAGCAATGGATGCAAATTTCACCTTGATACAGTAGACTGGTCCCTACACACTCATATACCCCCCCAATCTTTCTTTCAAAAGTTTGAAAAACTCCTTAAGTACAATATTTTGGATGTGTTTTTATAATTGGTTTTACACTTTTAAACTGCTTAGAAGCCATTTTGGTAAGTAAGCAGTATATAAACTTAAACAACAACAACATCAATAATAATAATAATATGATGATGATGATGATGATGTTTTGAACATAGTCACCCTCATTTTCCCTTACATACTTTAGCCTAAGGTACCCTTCCCTAATGTGATGCCCTTTCAATACTGTTGGATTACAACTCCCATCATCCCTAATCATTGGCCATGCTGACTGGGCCTGATGGAAGTTGGAGTCCAACAACATGTGGAGGGCCACAGACGGTCCCCATACTTAGTCTACTTCCTTTCAGCCACCACTATGAATTGGTTCCCAGAACAGCCATGCTGAGGTGCTCATCTGAACCCACAAAGGGTTAAACTAGGGCACAGAAGCCCCACCCCCCAAGATACCCAGGCCCATCAGATGCTGTTCTAAGGAGGCAAAATGCACTCCATGCCATGGAGGCCACTTGTGCCTGCAGTGATAACGATGGATATCTAGAAGAAATCCCAAGCTTTGAATCTGCTTCTTCAAGGGGAGTTGACCACCACCACCACCCAGAACTGGTTGAACACCACTTATCCAGACCAAGGAACCACTCACAAGCTGTCTTCCTGTCTTGTCTGGATTTAGCCAAAGTTTTTTGGCTGCCATTTAACCCATTACTGAAGTCCATTACCTGTCCTGCACACCCACTACCACACCTGAGGAAGATATAAAAGAGACCTAGAAGATATTAAAGCAATAACCCCCCCTTTAAAAAAAAAAAAGCCCCTATAGTGAATTTTGGAAAGGTGGGAGGAAATAATCTTGTTCCAGACAGAGCTGCTTCCAGTGAAGGTACATTTAAGTCATACTGAATCTGACAGTCATTCTCCTTCTCCAATTGCTCCAATCATCTGAAAAATGGTCAGTGGGTGCTGATTTGTGTCTACTCCTTGAGGAGTCTACAAAGCAACTAAAACTAGAAGGAGCACACTGATTTCAGCTGATGAAGCAGAAGATTGATCTGTTATATAATGCAAACTCTTAAACACCAGAAGTGGACGCACAGGAGGCTACAAACGCCTCCTGTCAGATGAGAGCATGTTGTCTGCTCCTCTTGTCCTACAGGAAATTAATTTTCAGTCCAATTTGGTCAGTGGGTAATTTACAATTAAGGTTGCCAGGTTCAATCCCTGAGACTGATCCTGTATCTTTAGGAGAAGAGAAAGTCAGCCAAGTGCAGGTGTTCTTGCAACCCTGTAATGGGAAAAACCACAAGGTGGAATTCTCCCTCCCCCCTGCACAATTTTTAAAGATACAAAAGACCTCTTGGTTGCCAGGCCCAAAATTTGCACTAAAATGCTAGAGAATTTTCATTAGGATTTTTTTTTAAAAAAAGCAATTGAAAATTGCTGCAGAAAAGTGGCAAACTGAATTTAAGATTGGAAAGAGAAACTGAGAGATTTGAAATTGACAGGTTTTCTCATCTCTAATCTATTCTAACCATCTGTTTTCACAGTAGCAAACAACTGCCCATGGGATGACCACAAGCAGGACCTGAGCACTCTCCCTACCTGGGATTGTAGAAAGTGGTATTCAGAGCTGGGACCCTTGGGCAACAACCTCCAGTGGGGCTCCCTCCTTCTCTGCAAGGCAACATTGCCCTCAAATGCCCTCACCCTCTGGGCCCAATCCATGCAACCACCCAGAGGGAAGTGGACAGCATCCTCATTCTTGTTCAGCAGCAGGCAGCTGGATAATGGAGACAGGGTGGCATTGCTCACCTGGCTTCCTGTTATCAAAGAGGAGGGGGTAAAGTCCATGGTGCTCATCACGGCACAGACGTGGTGGCAGGCCCATCAGACTGGCTTCTCCATCACATCCACACCACACTGAGCTCCCTCCCCCTGTGTAACTGGCAATGACAGTCATGTTGGGAAACCAGGTGAGCAACATTGCCCCTCCTGCACGAGTGTGTGTGTGCACGCATGCGCATACACATACACACACACACACACCTCTGTCCACTGACCCCTACTGCTTTTGTCATTGCTTGTATGCTCAAAGATAACAGACGAATAAGGCAGCAAAGAGGACAAGGAATAGCACCCGGCTGCATGGACATGGGCCTTGGCAGATGCCCAGTGATACCTATCTCTGACACAAGCCCTGTTCACTCAGGTTTAGAATGATCAAATTTAGGAATCACTACCAACCGCTAAATGTCCAGAAGTTATTTACAAGAATAAAAATACAGTAATAAAATACACAAACATGTTAAAAACATAAGAGTAAAAACAGCCAATCAGTGGTGTTGCCCAAATGCCTGGAAAAACAAAAATGCCCTAGCCTGTGCTGAAAGATGACAAAGTTTGCACCAGGCAGGCCTTTCTTGGGGACAGCATTCCATAGACAGGAACTAAGAACATAAGAAAGGAATGCTTATCAAATTGGCAAATGATACAAAATTGGGAGGGATAGCTAAACAAAATTCAAAGAGATCTTGATAGGCTGAAGGATTGGGCTGAAAACAACAGAATGAAATTTAATAGGGATAAGTGCAAAGTTCCACACCTAGGAAAAAGAAACCACAGTTACAAGACTGGGGATACTTGGCTCAGCAATAAGACATGTGAGAAGGATCTTGGGATTGTTTTTATCACAAGCTGAATATGAATCAATGTGTCATGTGGCTGCAAAAAAGACAAATGCTATATTAGGCTGCATTAACAGAAGAATAGTTTCCAAATTGCATGAAGTATTAGTTCTCCTCTATTCAGAACTGGTTAGGCCTCATCTTGAGTACTGAGTCCAGTTCTGGACATCACACTTTAAGAAGGACTCAAATAAACAGGAAAGGCTTCAGAGAAGGGCAATGAGGATGATCAGGGGACTGGGAACAAAGCCCTATGAGAAGAGACTGAAAGAACTGGGCATGTTTAGTCTTGAGAAGAGAAGGCTGAGGAGAGATATGATAGCACTCTTCAAATACTTGAAAGTTGCCACTCAGAGGAGGGCCAGGATCTCTTCTCGATCATCCCAGAGTGCAGGACACAGAATAATGGGCACAAGTTACAGCATGCCATATTTCAACTGAAAATCAGGAAAAACGTCCTAACTGTTAGAGCAGTCCAACAATGGAACCAATTCCCTAGGGAGGTGATGGGCTCTCCAACACTGGGGGCATTCAAGAGGCAGCTGGACAGCCATTTGTCAGGTATGCTTTAATCTGGATTCCTGCATTGAGCAGGGGGTTGGACTCAGCGGCCTTACAGGCCCCTTCCAACTCTATGATTCTATGCCCAATGGCCCAGCTAGGTAGCATCCTGTTCTCATAGTGGCAAGCCAGAGGCCTATGGAAAGCCCACAAGCAGGACATGAGTGCAAGAGCACTCTCCCCTCCTGTGGTTTCCAGGGACTGGTATTAAGAAGCGTACTGCAAATGGTTAATAGCTCTACGGCAAAGGACCATTGTTTCATCACTGTCCTCTGGGCCTTCCTCGGAGGTAGCATGCAGAGTAAGGCTTCAGAATGATGATCTCAAGGTCTGGGCAACTTTATACGGGGAAAGGGCTTAACATGGAGTAACACAGAACTTCAGAACAGATAAAAGAAAGTGCTTATTCACACAGCACACAGTTAAGCTATGGAACTGTTTTCCAGAGAAGGTAATGATGGTCACCAACTTGGACAGCTTAAAAAGAGGATTAGACGAATTCACGGAGGATAATGATCAAAGGCTACTAGCCATGATGGCTATGCTCTGCCTCCACAGTCAGAGGCAGTATGCTTCCAAATACCAGTTGCTGGAAAACGCAGGAAGGGTGAGTGCTCTTGTGCTCAGGTCCTCCTTGCGAGCTTCCCATGGGCATCTGGTTGGCTACGGTGAGAACTGGATGCTGGACGATAAGGGCTGCTGGCCTGATCCAGGAGGTTCTTACATCTTTAACTTGCTTCCAGTAAACATGCATGGGATTTCACTGTAATTGAAGCTTTTTGTTTTTGCTGAACATTGGGGCATTATTAATTTAGTGGAAGTGAATATTTTTTTTAATGGCTTTAAATGCTACAGTTTACTATATCATTTTAAATATATGATATGGGCTCCTGCTGGGAGGAAGGGCGGGATATATATCAAATAAATAATAATAATAATAAATATAGATATGATGTTGCTGTAAGATCTAGATACAGAAACTCTGCCTTGCTAACGTGTTGTATAAGGGAATAGCAAGAAGACTTGGATCGCAGAGGAGAATAAGTTGTACTGCATGATAACTTTAGTTTTCTGTACCCTTTTGACAAATGTTCTGGCGGCAAACGCTTAACATTAAATGAGATTATTCAGTTGGAGCTCGCACTTTAGTGAAGGATAATGTGCTATGCACAGCTTCAGACATGTGGTCACCTCCACAAATCCAAAGCAAATGCAATGGTACATTTAGTAATAAACAATTTTGGCAAAGATTATGAACCGTTCTTTGGCAATATGATAGTCTAATTTTCTGCTTAGCTTGTTTTTCAGGATACTTGAGTAAGGAATTTAAAAAGTAGAGTTGAAAGTACTGAGTCATTCTCAGTAGTTTTCTGTAACACATTGTATCTTGCCATAATGACAGCAATATTACTTTGACATTGCTTACGAGAGTTGCCAATCAATTAATAGTGCAATCCTTACCAGTCCTTTTTTTTTTTTTTGCTGGTTTTCATAGCTTGATAAAAGGTACTGTGAGTGCCAGCACAAAACGGTTGCCGTGGGCAGGAAAAAAAAGGTGCTGGTACTCCATACTGGTGAGTTCCCTCACAAAAAAATGTACTGATCCTTACTCATACATAAGCCTAATTAAGTACAAAATCTATCAAATAACCATGAGCAGCAACACTGTACTGGTAAATTTCAGAGGAGTGGCTATCATAGACCCTATCAGCTCTACACATTTAAAGCAATATCATGCTACTTATGGCTTCCCCCAAAGAATCCTGGGAACTGTTGTTGCTAGGAGCAATCTATTCCCCATCACAGAGCTACAATCCACAGAGTTCCCTGGGAAGAGGGGTTGATTATTAATCCACTTTGGGAATTGTGGCTCTGTGAGGGAAATAGAGGTCTCCTAGCAACTCTCAGCACCCTTAACAGACTACAGTGGCCAGGATTCTTTGGGGGAAGCCATGACTGTTTAAAGGGGTATGATTCTGCTTTAAATGTATAGTGCAGGTGGAGCCTTACTCTACAGCAGCAAAACCAACAAAGAGTTGGTAACGTTTGTTGTTGTTATGTGCCTCCAAGTTGACTACGACCTAAGGCGACCCTATGAATCAGCGACCTCCAAGAGCATCTGTCATGAACCACCCTGTTCAGATCTTGTAAGTTCAGGTCTGTGGCTTCCTTTATGGAATCAATCCATCTCTTGTCTGGCCTTCCTCTTTTTCTACTCCCTGCTGTTTTCCCCAGCATTGTTTTTTCTAGCGAATCACGTCTTCTCATGATGTGTCCAAAGTATGATAACCTCAGTTTCATCATTTTAGCTTCTAGTGACAGTTCTGGTTTAATTTGTTCTATCACCCAATTATTTGCCTTTTTCGCTGTCCCTGGTATGAGCAAAGCTCTCCTCCAGCACCACATTTCAGATGAGTTGATTTTTCTCTTATCTACTTTTTTCATTGTTCAACTTTCACATCCATACATAGAGATCGGGAATACCATGGTCTGAATGATCCTGACTTTGGTGTTCAATGATACATCTTTGCATTTGAGAACCTTTTCTAGTTCTCTCACAGCTGCCCTCCCTCCACTTTCATGGACAGTGCTGATAAAATCAAGGACAGAAGTGGGGAAACTCAGGCCTAAGGGACAAACATGGCCCTCCAGGACTCTGTCTTGCCCTCAAGCCACACCCCCTCCTCAGCCACACCTGCTCTCCACAGGCCACATCACTCACCAGCCTTATTTCAGACTCTTCCTCTTTTGACCTTGCTGGAATGTGATACCGTGATAATGGCTCTTGGTTGCTTGGATGGAGTATAGAGATGGGTGTGCAAGAGCAGGTAGTAAGTTACCTAACTATATAAACGTAAAATTTATATTTATTCATTCACCCACTTTTTCCTATGGTCTCACCCAACCCCTAGCATGTGTCCCCCCCAAGTTAGCCAGTTGGCAATGCAGGCTTCAGCCTGAAAAAGGTTCTCCATCCCTGATCAAGGGAGACATTTCTGGTCTTGTCAGTTGCTTTGTAGACACTGAACTTAACTTATGGTGTCTAAGAGACTTAGGGGGCAATCCTGGATCATGGAAGCTGGTGTAATTTATGCCGGTTTAAGTTACTTTCAGAGTCGGGTTACTGTTGGCTGAGCCAGCCCTGGCCTGGCAACGGGAAAGCAAGTCTGTAAAATAGAGTTTGACTTACACTTGTGTAAATTCAGCTGGGTTTTCAGGTCATGTGACAGAATTGATGGAGTTAGGATCCAGCATAAGTCCCTTCCCCTCGGTTTTTTCCCCACCATTCCCCTGGAATGCCCATTTTTGTGGATTTACACTGGCTTAATTTATGCCCCTCTTGGCTGAGCCAGGATGAGCGAGTTATGCTGGCATACCCCGGCTGAACCCAGACCCTAACTTGCTCATCCCAGTGGATCTAGGGTTAGGATTGTGCCCTTATACTGCAAAGCTGAGAGACACCCACCACCCACTGCTCAGGGGTCTGAAGATCTCGCTGCCCTTTCTATATTTAAATGCATGGCTTATAATGGTCAATCTTCTTTAGATACCTCTTTGGCCATATGGACTGCCCATATTATATGTTTAAATTAGGACTAATGAAATATTTTGATTGTTAATATCAGCTGGTGATGTTTTTATCTCT